>NC_092716.1:89876734-91076734 GCF_047496885.1 Scyliorhinus torazame
AGGTATAGACAGGGTAGATGCAGGTATAGACAGGATAGATGCAGGTATAGACAGGGTAGATGCAGGTTTAGACAAGATAGATGCAGGTATAGACAGGGTAGATGCAGGTATAGACAGGGTAGATGCAGGTTTAGACAGGATAGATGCAGGTATAGACAGGGTAGATGCAGGTATAGACAGGGTAGATGCTGGTATAGACAGGATAGATGCAGGTATAGACAGGATAGATGCAGGTATAGACAGGGTAGATGCTGGTATAGACAGGATAGATGCAGGTATAGACAGGATAGATGCAGGTATAGACAGGGTAGATGCAGGTATAGACAGGATAGATGCAGGTATAGACAGGGTAGATGCAGGTATGGACAGGGTAGATGCAGGTAAAAGACAGGATAGATGCAGGTATAGACAGGGTAGATGCAGGTTTAGACAGGATAGATGCAGGTATAGACAGGATAGATGCAGGTATAGACAGGGTAGATGCAGGTATAGACAGGATAGATGCAGGTATAGACAGGGTAGAAGCAGGTTTAGACAGGATAGATGCAGGTATGGACAGGGTAGATGCAGGTAAAAGACAGGATAGATGCAGGTATAGACAGGATAGATGCAGGTATAGACAGGGTAGATGCAGGTATAGACAGGGTAGATGCAGGTATAGACAGGATAGATGCAGGTATAGACAGGGTAGAAGCAGGTTTAGACAGGATAGATGCAGGTATGGACAGGGTAGATGCAGGTAAAAGACAGGGTAGATGCAGGTAAGATGTTTCCCCTGGTTGGAGGGTCTAGAACCAGGAGACATCTTTTCAGAATAAGGGAGATGGCAATTAGGACCACGGTGAGGAGAATTCCTTTTACTCAGAGGGTCATGAATCTTTGCAATTCTCTACCCTGGAGGGCTGTGGAAGTTCAGTCATTGAGTGTGTTCAAAACAGTAATTGACAGATTTTGAAACACCAAAGACATGAAGGGATCTAGGGATAATGTGGGGGGAAAGGCATCTAAGTTGGTGATCAGCCTTGTACCATATTGGTGATCCACACTGAATGGTGGAGCAGGCTCGATAGGCTGAATGGCCAACTCCTACTATTATATTCCTCTGTTCCTATGGGCCATTTATCAAGGGCTGGATATAGATCTGTGGAAGCTGCAAAATAATACCTGATAAGCCAGGTTTTATGTTTGACTGGTTGGGTGTGTTATTGATTGTTTTACCTCGAAAGCAAGGCCAGTGAAGACACTCCCAAAGGTAAAGCAAGGCCAGTGAAGACACTCCCAAAGGTAAAGCAAGGCCAGTGAAGACACTCCCAAAGGTAAAGCAAGGCCAGTGAAGAAACTCCCAAAGGTAAAGCAAGGCCAGCGAAGAAACTCCTAAAGGTAAAGCAAGGCCAGTGAAGACACTCCCAAAGGTAAAGCAAGGTCAGTGAAGACACTTCCAAACGTAAAGCAAGGCCAATGAAGACACTCCCAAAGGTAAAGCAAGGCCAGTGAAGACACTCCCAAAGGTAAAGCAAGGCCAGTGAAGAAACTCCCAAAGGTAAAGCAAGGCCAATGAAGACACTCCCAAAGGTAAAGCAAGGCCAGTGAAGACACTCCCAAAGGTAAAGCAAGGCCAATGAAGACACTCCCAAAGGTAAAGCAAGGCCAGTGAAGACACTTCCAAAGGTAAAGCAAGGCCAGTGAAGACACTTCCAAACGTAAAGCAAGGCCAGTGAAGACACTCCCAAAGGTAAAGCAAGGCCAGTGAAGACACTTCCAAACGTAAAGCAAGGCCAGTGAAGACACTCCCAAAGGTAAAGCAAGGCCAGTGAAGAAACTCCCAAAGGTAAAGCAAGGCCAGCGAAGAAACTCCCAAAGGTAAAGCAAGGCCAGTGAAGACACTCCCAAAGGTAAAGCAAGGCCAGTGAAGACACTTCCAAACGTAAAGCAAGGCCAATGAAGACACTCCCAAAGGTAAAGCAAGGCCAGTGAAGACACTCCCAAAGGTAAAGCAAGGCCAGTGAAGACACTTCCAAACGTAAAGCAAGGCCAGTGAAGACACTCCCAAAGGTAAAGCAAGGCCAATGAAGACACTTCCAAACGTAAAGCAAGGCCAATGAAGACACTCCCAAAGGTAAAGCAAGGCCAATGAAGACACTTCCAAATGTAAAGCAAGGCCAGTGAAGACACTTCCAAACGTAAAGCAAGGCCAGTGAAGAAACTCCCAAAGGTAAAGCAAGGCCAGTGAAGACACTCCCAAAGGTAAAGCAAGGCCAGTGAAGACACTCCCAAAGGTAAAGCAAGGCCAGTGAAGACACTCCCAAAGGTAAAGCAAGGCCAGTGAAGACACTCCCAAAGGTAAAGGGGGTTGGCAGAATGATTGAAGATAGGAAAGTCAAAAAGTCTAGTGTTACAAAGTGGTAAACAGCCCCAAATATAATATCAATTCATTATTTCAGCTGAAAAGCTCTAGTTTTCTAGTTATTAATTACCTTGATTTGCTTTTTGCAGTTACTAGTTTTCAGATATTGACGTGAGGAGGTTTAGATGGGAGTTGTCCCCTTATTGTTTCTTATATAGGATAAGCAAGTGTTAAATATTGTTGTAATATCTGTAAAGTGCTAGGAACTAATTAGCTAGGAACTAATTGTTATGTGTAAGTGCTCCAGGGGGGCTCATTTCATGGTGGCACTAGAGACTGATTCGTTGTGTAACCGGTCCTTCTTGTGTACAAAGCAGTATGGTGTTACATAAACATTTTTCATCTTTCCAAGCTTAAAGCGTGATTATTACCAACATCTGCGAACCAAAAGGCACAAGAACACACCGCAGCAAGGTTTTAATAAGGAACCATGCATTGATCTCCTCCTTCAACACAATTCATTTAGCAGACATATTTTATATTACGTATAAACTCATCTAAAATGTGACGGCAGAAGTGTAGGCAAGTGTGTGTGTGTGGGGGGCAAGCACTATGTGCGTTTATTAGTTGGAAAGCACTGTCTGACATGCGGAGGTCCTGAAAGATGCTATATCAATACAAGCTTTTTCTTTCAATTTGGTCTGAAGAAGAGAAATGCTTTTGCTTTTTTGTGCCGGTATTCCCCAAGGTGGAGACGAGACATTTGACTTTGATGGACGTGCTCAGCATTTGCAACGGACATGTGACAGGCTGTTCAACAAATGAAACATATGACATTTTCCAGCCTCCAGGAAATTAAGCCAGAAACCGCAGCACAGCCAGAGTTGACTTCCAGTCCCAAACAGGAAAGGTACATTGCATCACAGAATTGTTACAGTGCAGAAGGAGGATATTTGGTCTGTCCTGCCATCTTCACGTAATTCTGCGCATTGTTCCCATTCAAATAATCATATAATGCCCCCCTTGAATGCCTCAATTGAACCTGCCTCCACCACACTTCCAGGAAAAGTGCGGTGCATGCAGGAATTTCAGGTATTGTATTATATGTATTTGTTGTAGTAAGAGTTGAAAGTCTGGGTTAGCATGTGACTGCTGCAGTAATTATTTTTTTTAAATCCTGGTTTACAAGACAAGTAGACCCCTTGGCTACAAGGGATAATTAAAGCATCGTAAAAGTTGGGCCAATGGGATTTTGTTTATATGCAGAAGGCTCCCTGAGGAGGAGATAATTAGAGACATTGGGGTGAATTCGCCGCCAGCAGGATTCTCCGTTTTGCCAGAAGCGCACCCCCACCCATGGGTTTCCTGACGGCATGGGGTGGCTACAATGGGAAATCCCATTGGCCAACAGCGCAACGGAGAATCCCGCTGACAGCGATAGCTCACCGCCGAGAAACACTCGGCTGGGGAGGTGGAGAATTCACCCCATTGTCTTTAGATTTAGTGAGAGGATGTAGTTAGTGGGAGTAGCAAGAGGTTGAAGCAGTCAGGTGTTGAGTTTCAGCTCAGTTAAAGATTCGACTATGGACGGACCAACAGCTTCTCTCAAAGCAGTTTTGTTCGGAAGATTTTGCCTGTGAACAGAATGGCAGTTTCTGAAAAAGCTGGCAAGATAAAGAGTGTCTGACAGAGAAAATGGGCGGGGTTCTCCGTTGTTCAACGCCGAGATCGTAATCGGTGATCGGGCGGAGAATCCCTGTTAATCACCGAATTGGGGACGGTGCCTCTTTTCGGATGCTCCGCCCCCTTCAAAGCGGAAGTACACCGCAGGCCGTTGGGACAGCCTCAGGACATTACCTGAAGGCCCTACCAGATGCTCTGCCCCCAATGGGCCGAGTTCCCGGCCGCGCGGGACACGTGTGCTCTCAATTTTTGTGAACCCGGCGTGGCGGCTGCGGACTGTGTCCAGCGCCACCACGTCCGAGGGGTAGCCGTCATGCTGGCCGGGGGGAGGCTTCGGCAAGGGCTGGGGGGACTGGTGGGGGGGGGGGGGGGGTGGCCCGGGGTCTCCAGGAGGCACTATCTGGCAGGTCGGGTCTGCTTGCGGCTGGCGCCATTTTGTACTGTACGACCGCTGCAGGTCGTCGCCGTGCGCATGTGCGGACACAGACCCGGCAATTCTCTAGCCGTTTATATCGGGAAGGCTGTGCGTTTTATGTGGCACGGCTGCTAGCCCATCACTGGTTGGAGGATCGGTGCTGGGGCCTCGCCAGTAACCAATAATAACCAATAATTGTTACGACCGGATTGTGTCTAGCTGAGGTGGGCTGTGTAACTGTTCAAATTGTATAAGAATTGATGATTTTCTATGTTCAGGGGAGAGGTGCATGGTAAACCCAGCGGCTTGCTGCCCGCCAATGTAAAATCAATAAACTGTTTGACGTTCAGAGCAGATCGAAGTGTTGAGTGATTCTTTTGGATCCATTCCCGCTAACAATGAGAACGATGATGTTATCATCTATCAACAAGTAAACTTCCAGTATTGTTCCACTTGTTCTAGGGCTAAGCTCTCAGATTGGCGAGGATACATAAAGGCAAGACCAAATGTTTCAACAGATTTATTATGAGATATATGTATTTCTAAGGTACTGAGTGACTGTTTAATGGGTTTGTTTCGCTCAGTGGGCTAGACAGCTGGTTTGTAATGCAGAACAAGGCCAGCAGCGCGGGTTCAATTCCCGTACTGGCTTACCCGAACAGGCGCCGGAATGTGGTGACTAGAGACTTTTCACAGTAACTTCATATTTGTGCCAATAAAAGATTATTATTAAAAGCTGCAGATGGGAAGAGCAGCCAAACGAGCCCCATCCCACAACCTGAGCTCCTCCAGCCTAGCACACGCACCCCTGACCCCCACCTGCCATGAAAGACCCCCTTCGGCACCCTGGAGGCAATTGTTGGGAGGATACTCACCGCTTTGTCACACCTCGGACTGGTAGCCACCACGTTCACATTCCTCAAGACTTGCCCCATTTCACGCCAGCGGGACTCTAGGCTGAGGGGGTTGGAGCGTTCTGCAGCGGGCAAGCGAATCGGGCATACTGTCCATTAATGAGACGTACAACCAGCCTTGGGTCAGGGCGGGAAGCTCAGCTGGGACGTCGGGGAACCCGTTCTGGCCAGCAGGGCGGACCGGGAGACCTGTGACCGGTGTGATGTCTGCCGCAAATCCCGATTTTTCTTTTAAAGACTACCCAATTAATATTTTCCAATTAAGGGGCAATTTAACGTGTCCAATCCACCTACCCTGCACATCTTTGGGCTGTGGGGGCGAAACCCACGCAAACACGGGGAGAATGTGCAAACTCCACACAGACAGTGACCCAGAGCTGGGATTGAACCTGGGATCTCGGCGCCATGAGGCAGCAGTGCTATCCACTGCGCCACCGTGCTGCCCCGCAAATTCCAATTTTGGCCCGAGGTAGGATTCAGTGGGCCATCGCAAATCCCATGACGGCAGCCCCAGAGAATCCTGGCCAAAGTGTCTGTTCTTTTTACTCTTAGTATGGAACGGTGCTGCTTTGTCAGGTTGGACATTTTTGGGGACCGATGGTAGTGTGGTTGGAACCAAGAAATCATGTGATGACACCTCCAGGAATATGTCCAATCAGACAAAGCAAGACTTTTTTTTCCTTTATTCTTTCATGGAATGTGGGCACAGCTGGCAAGGCCAGCATTTGTTGCCCATCCCTAATTGCCCTTTAACGTAGTGGCTTGCTGGGCCATCGCAGAGGGCAATTACCAGTCAACCACAATTCTGTGTGTCTGGAGTCACGTGTAGGCTGGACCTGGAAAGGATGGCAGATTTCCTTCCCTCAAGGGATATCAGTGAACCAGTCAGGTTCTTACAACAATCAATGATAGTCGACATGGTCTCCATTACCGAGACTTGTGTTATATTCCACATTTATTAACTGTATTTAAATTGCACCAGCTGCCTTGATGGGATTTGAACTCATGTCCCCAGAAGATTAACCTGGGTCTCTGGATTACCAATCCAGCCATGTTACCACCATCACCCCTCAGCTGACTCCCAGTCAGTCAATTTTACTAACACAGTATGGGCCAAGAGGTCGGGTGGTCATTTATCCATGAAGGTACATACACCCCTGCAGTTTGTGGTCTGTAACAGCAGGTCAGTACTTTCCGGTTCATTTGAAGGTGATCATCAGGGCCTGACTGAGGTCAACATGCACATGTTTGCCTCTAATTGTCTATCCATTGACAACAAAAATCATGAGGGAAGGTCAAGGAAGATTGCGAAACTTGTACTCACAGTGAACATAAGCTGACAACCGCCAAGGATATAATCCAAGAAGGAGTAATCTCTGGTTACCTGAAACAAATGAAGTCACAACTGTGAGCACTTGTCTGGCCCTGTTTACATATCTTAAAATAATTTACCAGCTGTATACATAATGAGTTAATTTACACATTATTATAATCACAGGTCATGCTATTTGAGGCAATCTTCACATATCATTTACATAATTAGTGTGCTAAAAGCTGTTCAAATCTTATTAAAATAGACGGTTAGTTGCTAACCTTCTCATGCAATTAGATTTTAAACAAAAGGGCTGCATTTTAATGATAGAAAATCTTTACCTTGCAGGATTTAACGACAATTATTCCGGAATTCTTATAGTTCTTTTTCTTTCTTTGTTTCTTGGAATTAATACATTCGAATTCGACCTGTGAGGAGGAGAGTAGGGTCTCTTTAGAAAGATTTGAAGATTTACCTCCTAAAGCGCATTTTGGTGTCGTCGGTTTTCAAACTGGAAATAATGGATTTTGTTTTAAAAAGAGCAGACCAGTTGAAGAATTAAGTGGCACAGTCAATTCAACATTTGTGTCACTGGACCCAGAGGGAGCCAGTACCTTCCCCCCCATTATACAATATGCATCTCCTGCCAGCTGATCATAGGCAGCAAGCAGATGGTGGTCGTGGAAATATCTGTGGGGCACAACACCTCATCCCATTACAGAAGAAAACCGGAGAGGGATTAGAAGCAAGAAGATAAAATTACAGGAGGACGGCAGCAGAAAATTTTACGGACCCCGCCTGCTGCGGGAACTGTCCCAGACGGGACAGAAAATTTGAAGGGCCGTTTAAAGGTCCATTGACCTCGGGCGAGAATTTCCAGTCTTGGGTCGGGTGCTTACAGTGAGCTGGTAGCAGTTTTATTCTTCATGTTTTTTTTATACATTTAAAGTACGCAATCTTTTTTTTTCCAATCAAGGGGCAATTTAGCGTGGCTAATTCACCTACTCTGCACATCTTTGGGCTGTGGGGGTGAGACCCACGCAGACACAGGGAGAATGCGCAAACTCCACACAGACAGTGACCCGGGGCCGGGATCGAACACGGGTCCACGGCGCTGTGAGGCAGCAGTGCTAACCACTGTGCCACCCCTGTCGTCCTGATTCTGTGTGTTTTTAAGGGTAAAGAATTAAATTAATTTTTGTTAAAAAAAAAAGGGCTCGTCCCTAGCTGTACTGCATATGGTTGCCCCATTGAAAAAGGGACATCAAAGCCACAGAGAGATAGAACGTAGAATGCTGCCAGGGATGAAAAACCATAGCTATAAGGATAGAACTGAAGTCCTAAAACTACATCCATTTGAATAAAGAAAGCTTTCAGGAGAAATTAAGATTCAGTGACCAAGAAAAAACTATTTCTTCCGACTGGGGCGAGTCATCAATTAGAATTGGCCAGAAGGAGAGAGGTTCTTTCCACAGGAGGCTTTTGGAGAGTTGAGCACTTTGCCACGGCAGAAACAACTCCATCTTTTAAAGATAAAATGAATAAATATTGAAGCACAGGAAGATACAAGAGCTATGGAGAACATGCATGACATTGGGATTAGTTTGGGCTTGTTCTAGCGTAGAACCACATAGACACAAAGAACCAAATGACTTCCTCCTGTGCTATAAATGTCTATGGCTCTGTGACGATGAGAGGACAAGCAGCTTCTGGTCTGTGGCCAGGTATGGTATAAAGAGACTCAGCACTTTCCAACTTCTGAAACAAGCAGTCTGCCATTAATTTAATATTATGAACAAAAGAGGGCAGCACGGTGGAGCAGTGGTTAGCACTCGGACTGCGGCGCTGAGGACCCGGGTTCGAATCCTGGCCCTGGGACACTGTCCGTGTGGAATTTGCACATTCTCCCCGAGTCTGCATGGGTTTCACTCCCACAACCCAAAGATGTGCAGGTTAGGTGGATTGGCCACTCTAAATTGCCTCTTAATTGGAAAAAAATAATAATTGGGCGCTCTAAATTTAAAAAAAATATATTATGAACAATATATGGGGCGAGATTCTCCGACCCCCCGCCGGGTCGGAGAACTGCTGGGGGCTGGCGTGAATCCCGCCCCCGCCGGTTGCCGAATTCTCCGGCACCGGATATTCGGCGGGGGCGGGAATCGCGCCGCGCCGGTTGGCGGCCCCCCCCCCCAGCGATTCGCCGGCCCGTATGGGCCGAAGTCCCGCTGCTAGGATGCCTGTCCCGCCGGCGTGGACTAAACCGCCTCTCTTACCGGCGAGACAAGGCGGCGCGGGCGGGCTCCGGGGGGGTGCCCCCACGGCGGCCTGGCCCGCGATCGGGGCCCACCAATCCGCGGGCGGGCCTGTGCCGTGGGGGCACTCTTTTCCTTCCGCCTTTGCCACGGTCTCCACCATGGCGGAGGCGGAAGAGACTCCCTCCACTGCGCATGCGCGGGAATGCCGTCAGCAGCCGCTAACGCTCCCGCGCATGCGCCGCCCGGCAATGTCATTTCCCCGCCAGCTGGCGGGGCACTTCTGCCAGCTGGTGGGGCGGAAATCAGTCCGGTGCGGGCCTAGCCCCTCAACGTTAGGGCTCGGCCCCCCAAGATGCGGAGAATTCCCGACTGATGCCCAACTGATTTGCGCCATTTTTGGCGCCGGTTGGCAGACATCGCGCCGATACCGGAGAATTTCGCCCCTGATTTCACCTTTCAGAGTGCAATCGTATCTGTTAGAAGCGAGTGGGAGTTGGGTTCAAAGGATAATACAGCATAGAAGAGGCCCTTTGGCCCATCAAGTCAGTACCAACACATGAAAATCACATGTCCTGTCCACCTAATCCCATTTGCCAGCACTTGGTCCATAGCCTTGAATGTTATGTTGTGCCAAGTGCTGATCCAGGTACTTTTTAAAGGATGTGAGGCAACCTGCCTCTACCACCCTCCCAGGCAGTGCCTTCCAGACCGTCAACACCCTCTGGGTAAAAAAGTTTTTCCTCAAGTCCCCCCTAAACCTCCTGCACCATCAACTTGTGTCCCCTCGTAACTGACCTTTCAACTAAGGGGAAGTGCTGCACCCTATCCATTCTGTCCATGCCCCCTCATAATCTTGTACAACTTGCAAATATTAATCCTTCAGTAGAGCATGTTCTCTTTTCAGATGGTGGTTATCCTGATGAATCTTCCCATTTTCTATTTGTATTTCATTGCTCTATGCAACCTTCTATTCTTTTATTCTTTTAATTACTTTTATGCTATCCAAGTGTTTTCACTTCTATCCTTGCTTTTTAATGAAAATCCAGCTTGAGCATCCTGCCTCCTCTCTCTTTATTTCTTCTGTTGCTTCAGACACAGTGAAGGACTGATTTATCTTTCAGATACACAGGGAAGAGCTACTGCTAAAGGACTAATCTATCTCTCCCTCCCTCTTTACAGCTGCCAAAGAGATTGTCGTGGATGGCATACCTCGGGCGGGACTCTCCGACCCGCCGCCGGGTTGGAGAAACGCCGGGGGGCGGCGTGAAACCCGCCGCACCGGTCCGACGCCGGCTGCCGAATTCTCCGGCGCAGGTTTTTTGGCGGGGGCAGGGATCGCGCTGCGCTGGTCGGGGACCGTTGGCAGTGGCCCCCCCCCCGGCCATTCTCCAGTCCCTGTTTTCGGCCAATCCCACCGGCGTGGATTAGACCAGGTCCGTACCACTGGGACCTGGCTCTGAGGGCGGCCTGCAGAGTCCTCGGGGGGACCCGGCCCCGGGAGGGACCCCCAAGATGGCCTGGCCCGTGATCGGGGCCCACCGATCTGCTGGCGGGCCTGTGCCGTGGGGGCACTCTTTCCCTCCCCGCCGGCCTGTGTAAAGCCCCGCCATGGCCGGCGCGGAGAAGAAACCCCCTGCGCATGCGCAGGAAACATGGCAGCAGTTCTGGGAACACGCCGGCGCTCCTGCGCATGCGCCAACTTGCGCCGGCCCGCGGAGGCCATTCGGCTCCAGTTGGCGTGGCACCAACCACTCCAGCGCCAGCCTAGCCCCCGGACGTGCGGAGGATTCTGCAACTTCCGGGCCGCCCGACGCCGGAGTGGTTCACGCCACTCTTTGGCGCCGTTACGGCCCGCCCGCTTTGTAGCAGGAGGCACAGGGTGATGGTCAAATGTTGTTTTATGACTGGAAGCTTGTGTCCAGTGGTGTTCCACAGGGTTTGGTGCTGGGTCCCTTGCTGTTTGTAGTGTACATTAATGATCTAGATGTGAATGTGGAGGGTAAAATCAGAAAATTTGCAAATGACACAAAAGTTGGTGGCGTGGATCTCCCCATTCTTTCTTCCACCCCATTCTACAGCCCCAAACTTTGGCCTGACAACATTTGCTTGAAGGCTGTTAAGGCTCCAAGGGCAGGATTCTCTGACCCCGGGCCGGGTTGGAGAATCGCCGGGGGGGGGGGGGGGGGTGCGTGATTCACGTGACGCTGGTCTGCCGTTTCGCCGGGGCCCCCCGGTGATTCTCCGCACGGGATGGCCCGAGTGTCCACCGAGATAGGCTGAGTCCCGCCGGTGCTGTTCACATGTGGTCCTACCCGGCAGGACCTCGGCGTCCATCCTGCAGGGGGCGGTCTGGTGGGGGGGGGGGGGGGTCCGACCCCAGGGGAGAGGGGCTTCCACCGCGGCCTGGTCCACGATCGGGACCTACCAATCGGCAGGCAGGCTTCTCCTGGTGGGGGCCTCTTTAACTCCGCAGCTGGCCCCTGTAGCTCTACGCCACGCTGCGTCGGGGCCGCGCGGAGAAGGAAACTATCGCGTTTGCGCTTGTTTGCGCAGACCCGCGGCGCCCGTTTGACGCCGGTATTGGCAGCTGGAGCTGCGTGAGTCGCTCCAGTGCCGTGCTGGCCCCTTGTAGGGTTCAGGATCGCTGCCCCTAGGGGCCTGTTGACGCCATCGTAAAACGCGACGGCGTCAACGCTTAGCCTCAGGATCAGAGAGTCCCGCCCCAACATCTTCCAAACATTGAGCTGAAATATTGGGTGAGATTCTCCGTTGGCCAACGCCGAAATCGGGAAAGGCGATTGGGGGGAGAATCGGTTTTGACACCGGGTTCACGGCAAATCGCAATTCTCCGATGCCTCGACAGTGGCGTCAATGTGTTCCACTCCACACGTACAGTAAACGGCGTTTGCAACCATTAGCAGGCCTGACCCGATATTCTCCAGGGCCTCTGCATTCTCCGCCTCTACTGGGGGAAAATTCCTGGTGGGGAGGTTCACTTGTGCTTTTGAAAATTGAGAAACAGGTGCCATGGCTGATGGGGGAGAGAGAAGTCGTAGGACACGGAGAAATGCAACCTTAGGCTGCCAGTCCTGCTACTGGCCGGGGCTGGGTGAGACGGGCCGTGGTGACCCCCCCATGACACTGGGGCTTTGTCCAGCCATGGACCGCCATTGCCACGCTTATAAGGCAGCCATCTTGCTGCGCACCCCACTGACCACCCACCTTGGTCCCTGATTCCACAGAGTGACACCGGTCATATGGGTGTCCCACCCCACACCCCACTCTCCAGCCCACCACCCCCGCACCGCACCCTCCACACCCCTACCGGCCACCACCTGCCGGCAGAGCATCACGCACCCCGCCCAAGGGCAACGCCTACATCAGCCCCTACAGTGGGGCACCGGGCAGGGGCCACGGAGCTTACCACTGGAAAGGGCAGTGCCAGCCGATGGTACCCCTGACAGCAGGGCCAGAGGTCCCATGGTGCACCAACAAGGCCAGGGAATAGGGACATGCAGGGTCCGCAATGCTAACCAGGGCCACCATGTAGCCCAGTCGACCAGGTTGGGCAGGGGGGTGCGCACCATGCTAATATGTCGGGTTTTACCCCTGCAGACAATGGATATTGGAATTCAACTAGCAATGGTGGCCTTTCTCCTAGTGACCGCAGCCCTGGGTGATGCACTGCAGTTGTACGAGCTGGCGCTGCTCAAGGAGGAGGAAGCTGCAGCAGTGGAGCCTGCCCCAGAGGAACAGGAGGCAGCCCTGAGGACGGAGAGCCAGCAGCCCAACAGGCCGAGGAGGAGGTGCCGCATGAGGCCTCCTGTGTACTTGCTGCATCTGTCATTCGAGGACCTGCCGGACCGGGCATGCCATCGAAGACTCCGAATGAGCAGGGGGACAGTGCGACATATCTGCCGGATCATGAAGCACCTGGTACCACGGGGGAATGGTGGAGGACACCAGCTACCGGTGGCCATCAAGGTGACGGTCGCCCTGAGCTTTTACGCCACAGGTGCGAGCTGAGCTAACCCCCGAGGTTCCCGTGTCACTTGGCACTACCAGTCCTAGAGGCTCACTGCCACCCTGACCAGGGTCTGCCTGCTCGTGGCCATGGAGCACAGGGAGTGGACCACCTTCGTCTGGCACTGCGCCACATCACGTTGCAACTGTGCCACCACCTTCTGGGTGTGCCATATCAGTGAATGACTGTGCCATCTCTCTCTGTGATTGGGCCATCTCCCTCTGTGCCTGTGCAACATCGGTCAGCTGTGACTGGGCCACACTCAGGAGCGCCGCTGCAAAGCCCAGGTGGCCCTGGCACATGGCTGCCTGTGACAGGGCTGCCCTGTCCTGGGCCTCGGTCACCACCTGCACAGAGTGCCCCAGGCCTTGAACATTCTGATCCATGGCCGAAACTCTCGCCCTCAAGGCCTCCACAGCGGACGCCACCTGCACAGTATTGCCTGGGCGGTGCGCAGGTCCGGCACCACCCCCTGCTCCTCCACGCGGTTGGGGGACAGAAAACGCACAGCAGTAGACAGTCCGACATATGCAGCCATGGGGCTTTTTAGCTGGTGGCTTCAGTGGCCAGGGTGTGTGGGATTGGGGTTGGTGCCAGGGCTGCCTACTCACTCTCGTCTTGAGGAGGTCATGCAGTTTTGTCCGGCACTGCTGACCAGTCCGGAATATGTTGCCCACGGCACTGGCTACCTCTGCCACCTACGTTTAGGCACAATGAATGGCCTCCTTCCCACCCCGGGGTACAGGGTCGCCCGCCTCTTTTCCACAGCATCTAGCAGGGTATCCAGTTCCGCGTCAGTGAATCTCAGGGCCATGCGTCTTGCTGCCATCTTGTTGGCTGGGATGGTGTGTATGTGGGGATCGCGGGGTGTATATGTGGCTGCAGCTTGTGAGACACCAGAGTGTCAATCACGGACCTGGTGAATCCGGCTCCGTTTTTCATTGGAATTGATTGTGTTCCACGTGGTACGCTGCTGGAGCAGCACGGTAGTACAGTCGTTAGCACTGTTGCTCCACAGCACCAGGGTCCCAGGTTCGATTCCCGGCTTGCGTCACTGTCTGTGCGGAGTCTGCACGTTCTCCACGTGTCTGCGTGGGTTTCCTCCGGGTGCACCAGTTTCCTCCCACAAGTCCCGAAAGACGTGCTTGTTGGGTGAATTAAACATGCTGAATTCTCCCTCTGCATATCTGAATAGGCGCCGGAATGTGGTGACTAGGGGATTTTCACAGCAACTTCATTGCAGTGTTAATGTAAGCCTACTTGTGACAATAAGGATTATTATTATTATTATTATTAATAACGGTCACTGAACCGGTCCAGGTATGGAGCCAGTTTTGCTGTCGTAGAAGTCCACAAATCCTTCCCCAGCACCTCAGGAATGGAGAATCCGGACGATTAACTCGATTTCCCTCTCCATAAATGCTGCCTGACATGCGGAGTGAATCCAGTGGGCGCGATTCTCCGCTCCCGCGACTAAGTGCCCACGCCGTCGTGAATGCCGTCGAGTTTCACGACGGCGCGAAACGGATCCGATCGATTCAGGGCCCGAAAATGGGCTAGGAGCGGGGCCGCGAGGAACTCGGGGGGCGTGGTGCAAAAGCAGCGTCGTAAGCGCGCAACGCCCGAATGACGCGGCGCTGCGCCATAAATGGCGCAATCCGCGCACGGAAGAACCCAGGAGGAGGAGAGATGGCTGAGCCCCGACGAGCCGCACCGAGGTTCCGGGACATGGACCTGGACACCCTCCTCGATGAGGTTGAAAGCCGAAGGGCCACCCTCTGCCCAAGACGTGGGCATCGCCAGCCGTCCAGCACGGTGAGGCGCGGTTGGCGTGAAGCTGGCACCGCTGTGAGTGCTGTGGGGCACACCCCCCGGTCCGGGGAGCAGTGTCGGAAGAAGCTGCACGACCTCACTCGGGCTGCCAGGGTAAGTGCCATGAGGGTGCCCCCGGGTCACAACCAAACCCCCCCCCCCACCCCGTGCACGAGGGGGGGGAAGTGGGGTGGGGGGTGGAGGGGTGGGGGGGGTTCAGGGTGCACAACATTGTACTCGACCACATGAGCACTGGGACCCCCCCTGGAGAGATGCCATGGCGTGGCTCCAACTGTCTCCACACCCAGCATTAATATAGCCTATATCTGCACGCCCTGATGATATCCGTCTAATTGTGATGCTTTATCCAACCCCCCCTCCCCCCCAGGACAAGACAGCTCACAACCAATGTGAGCGTATGAGAACCGGAGGGGGTTCTCCTGTGCTGCACCCCCTAAATGTTCACGAGCAGAGGGCCCTGGACCTCGCTGGGGGATCCGCCACCCGGAGGTCGCAACATGCCAGGTCGGAGGCGCAGAAGCAAGTGAGACAACCCTGGATGTCCTCACCCCCCCCCCCCCCCAACCCGTCATCTCCCCCCTCACACTCTGCCCACTGCACCCTCGATCCCCTCCCCCCTCACATTGGCCACTGCCCCCTCGATCCCCTCCCCCCCTCACACTCGTACCATTGCACCCTCGATCCCCTCCCCCCTCACACTCTGGCCACTGCACCCTCGATCCCCTCCCCCCTCACACTCATGCCACTGCACCCCTGATCCCCTCCCCCCCTCACACACTGCCCCCACCACCACCATACACCCGTCCCAGCGTGTCTAACAAACCCAGTATCGTTGTGTTCCCCGGGCCAGCCGCCAAACGTCCAGGCTCGTCTCGGCCAAGACAAAGCCGACCATCTCCAACCTCACCGCACCCAGGGACGCACGCCAGAGGGTGGCAGTCAGTCGGACAGAAGGGCCATCCTCTCAGTCTGGGACGCTGGACGGGGACGCACATACGACGGACAGAGATAATACTGAGGGGCACAGGACGGACAGTGACGATGACGCACAGAGAACGGCCACACAGTCCACGGATTCACCTGAAGGGCAACATGACATGGGCCGCATGCACCTTGCGCCAGGCCATGAGGGGGACCAGTACACACCAGACTTCCTAACGGACGATGACCTCGAGCTAGCGGCACTGCTGTCTCCCACACCATCCACCATCGCAGAGACACTCACCTCGGTTGGGCAGATAAGTGATGAGGCTCCCAGGTCACGGTCTGGTACGCACCACACAGCCGAGCCGGTACAGCAGGTGGAGTTTGGAGCAGCCAAGGGGTTGGACGGTCGGAGGGCAGCCCAGGCCCAGCAAACAGCTGCCGCCCAGACGGTTCCCGGGTTCCTTGATGTACTTGACCCACCCGGACAACCGATGCGTGTGGACACCGAGGGACTGAATAACGGGATGAGGGCCATCTTCCAGGACCTGCACACGCAGTTGGAGGAGTCCATTCGTGTCCAGGAGCAGGGAGTGGTGGCGCTCATCGCAGCCACCCAGGCCGACACCGCACAGGTGGCGTCCGCGGTGGAGGCAATGGGTGAAACGGTTTCGACCATTGGTCAGGTTCTGCAAGGCATTGGGCTTCACGTGCACGCGTCATCCATGGCCCAGGAGAGGGCTGCCCTCTCACAGGCAGCCATCTCACAGAGCCAACAGGACATTGCCTCTGCTCTCCGGGCCCTGGCCGAGTCTCACCATGCCATGGCCCAGTCCCAGCAGGCGATGGCACAGTCCCAGCAGTCAGTCGCGGAGAGCATAGACCGCCTGGCGCACGTGATGGATGGCGTAGCGCAGTCACAGTTTGAGATAGCACAGTCCATGGCAGGAATGTCGCACTCCCTGGGCTCCGTCTCTGTGAGCATTCGGACCGTGGTCGATACCGCTGCAGACCTCCAGGACTGGCAGCGCCAGGTGTCAGTGGTGCGACAGGGCATGTCTCCGATCGCACCTCTGTCCCACAGTGAGGCCCAGGGGCTACCGGGCTCCCCGAGGGTGGAGGAGGTTCTGGTCCTGGTACCTCCAGCAAGGGACGTCCCGGTACACTCGGCCTCCCCACGTTCCGTCCCTGGCGCATCTGGTGGGCAGCGGGCAGGACAGGGTGGCACCACGCCACCCAGCACGCCCGCCGAGCAGCCTGACCCATCGAAGCCGGGCCGCCACAGGAAACACGTGCCGAAGGGGAGCCATGTCGCAGGGCGTGATTCTCAGCAGTCCACCTCCACTCCTGCTGTACCATCTGAGGAGACACCTAGACGTAGTGGTAGGGCCCGTAAGGCAAAGAAGTTAGGCACATAATAAGTTGGCACGGGTGCAGGGCACAGTTTAGTTGTAGGGGGTAGGGCATCTGTATGTGAATGTCACAAATAAACTCACTGTTGCACTTAACTTGTAAGACTCTGTGCTATGTCCGGTGCCAGGGGGTTGGTGAGGGTGACCGAGTGGCGCTGTGGTTAATGAGCGGTTCAACGTCGGTGCCGGATGTGCTGTCCCTTTCCCCCCCCTGCCTCCCAAAATCGGACACCGTAGTCCTCGGCACTCCGATGGCAGCTACCCCACACGGGCACGTGATGAAATGCCCGTTACGAAGGCTGTGTCCACCGGAGTGCATGGTTCAGCTATAGCCATGAGTCAGACCTTGGCTGCCGAATCTGAGCACACAGCTCATCGCAGAGCGGGCTGTCATCATTCAACATGGCACTGATCACAACCGCTTACACAATCATCAATGTTGTGCAATCCCGTAGTACAGCAGTGGTAAGGTGATGTGGAATTGGTGCCGTGTACGCGGTGCGGGGGGAGGGGTGGGGGGTGGGTGCAGCGTGGTGCCCGTGTGCAGGACTGGCGGTGCAAGTGGCAGTGTTCAGCGAATCCCTCCCCCACGGTGCGTGAACCGTGCGGCCACCAACGCGTCGCATGCCCGCTGTCCTCGACGGTGCCGTTGTGCAGCCTCCTGGACGTAACCAGCACCCGGGCAGTGTCTGCGTCCTGCGCCTCTCCCCCCACCCTGATTCCTCCTCCTCCTCTTCCTCCTCCCCTTCGTTTGCGTTGGCTCCGGTGCCGTCGGGTCCTCCCTCCGGCTCCTCCACCAGGGCAACTCCCCTCTGCATGGCAATGTTGTGCAGCGCACAGCAGACCACAACTATGCGACCGACCCTGTCGGGCCGGTACTGCAGGGCCCCTCCGGAGCGGTCCAGGCATCTGAATCACATCTTCAGCAGGCCGAAGCACCGCTCCACCACACCCCTGGTTGCTGCATGGGCCTCATTGTACAGGCTCTCCGCATTGGTCTGAGGCCTCCGTATTGGCATCATCAGCCATGACCTCAACGGATAGCCTCTGTCGCCCAGCAACCAGCCCCTCAGCCGGGGGGGGGGCATCCATCGAACATTGCGGGGATGAACGACTGTGCCAGAATGTAGGCGTCATGCACACTCCCGGGTACCTTGCACACACGTGCATGATCTTCATGTGGGGGTCGCACACCACCTGAATGTTCATGGAGTATGCGTCCTTCCTGTTCATGAACACTTCCCTGCTGTCTGCAGGTGGGTGCATGGGGACGTGCACACTATCGATGACACCCCGGACCATCGGTATCCCGGCCACCTTGGCGAATCCACGTGCCCGTGCTTCCTGCTGTGCTCGGTCCTCGGGGAATTTAATGTACCTGTCCGCGGTGGCGTACAAGGCGTCAGTCACGGCTCTGATGCACCTGTGGACTGATGCCGGTGAGATCCCGGATAGGTCCCCGCTCAGCGCCTGGAAGGAACCGGTAGCGTAAACATTTAGGGCCACCGTCACCTTGACGGAGACTGGTATAGCGTGTCCTCCACCCATTCCAAGTGGTGCGAGGTGCGCCACGAGCTGGCATACATGTGCGACCATCTCCCTGGTGAACCGTAGTCTCCTCCTGCATGTCCGGTAGGGCCTCGAACGACATTCTGTCACAGTACACCCTCGGCCTTGGTGGACGCCTGTGGCGCCCTGGCACCACCATCAGTGGCTCCTCCTCCTCCTCCTCCCCCAAAAGCACTTCGATATCAGTGCCCGCTTCCTGTGCATTGCTCGCCGTTGGGGGGGGGTCAATGTTGCCCTTGGCATTCCCCTGGACATTGGGGTCCTGAGCGCCTGCGGCCTGCGCGGCGATGACGGGCCCTCCGCGGCCATCCCCTCTGCTGCAGCAGCAACCGCTGCATCTGCAGCCACTGTGGGCCGTCTGACTCTACACTGCCGGATGGCCACCTGCAGAGCTGCAGCTCCAACCACGGCAGTGAACATCGCTGTCTGGTTGGCATACATGGTGACCTGAAGGAGGGTGGTGGGGGGGCAGAGAAATGACATGTTACACGGAGGTTCTTCCCACCTCGCCAGCCGGGTTGCATTGGATACCTGTGTGCCCCGGTGGCCTGGTCACACTGCAGATACTCAGCCAGCCTAACACCTGGGGCGAAATTCTCCCCCAACGGAGGGATGCCCGCCGACTGGCGCCAAAGCCGGCGCAAATCAGACGGGCATCGCGCCGGCAAAAAGGTGCGGAAGTCTCCGCATCTTTGGCGGCCTAGCCCCAACATTGAGGGGCTAGGCTGACGGCGGAGGGATTTCCGCCCCGCCAGCTGGCGGAAATGGCGTTTGTTGCCCCGCCACCTGGCGCGGAAATGCGGCGCATGCGCGGGAGCGTCAGCGGCCGCTGTCAGTTTCCCAGCGCATGCGCGGGAGCGTCAGCGGCCGCTGTCAGTTTCCCGCGCATGCGCAATGGGGAGAGTCTCTTCCGCCTCCGCCATGGTGGAGGCCGTGGCGGAGGCGGAAGGGAAAGAGTGCCCCCATGGCACAGGCCCGCCCGCGGATCGGTGGGCCCCGATCGCGGGCCAGGCCACCGTGGGGGCACCCCCCGGGGTCAGATCGCCCCGCGCCCCCCCCCAGGACCCCGGAGCCCGCCCACGCCGCCTGGTCCCGCCGGTAAATACCAGGTTTGATTTACGCCGGCGGGACAGGCAATTCCTGGGCGGGACTTCGGCCCATCCGGGCCGGAGAATCCAGCGGGGGGTCCCGCCAACCGGCGCGGCCGGATTCCCGCCCCCGCCCAATCTCCGGGAGCGGAGACTTCGGCGGGGGCGGGGGCGGGATTCACGGCGGCCAACGGCCATTCTCCGACCCGGCGGGGGGTCGGAGAATGACGCCCCTGGTCACTGTCTGCGTCCAACGGTTCACACCGTCCTCCTCACCAGTGTGCCAATCGCCTGTGCCCATCAGCCACACGACAACCTGCGGCCGTGTCCTCGTCACCGTCCTGCCATATCAGGGTGGCTGACATGTGGCATCCGCGGATGGACGACACCCTCCACATTCTCCCTCACCCCCCTTCCACCTCCACTCCCTCCATCACCCCCCTCCCACCTCCACTCCCTCCCTCACCCCCCTCCCACCTCCACTCCCTCCCTCACCCCCTCCCACCCCTCCCTCCCCCCTCCCACCTCCACACTCTCCCTCCCCCTCCCACCCTCTCCCTCACGCCCCCTCCCACCTCCACACTATCCCTCACCCCCTCCCACCTCCACTCCCTCCCTCACCCCCTCCCACCTCCACACTCTCCCTCCCCCTCCCACCCCCACACTCTCCCTCACCCCCCCTCCCAACTCCACACTCTCCCTCACCCCCCCTTCCACCTCCACTCCCTCCATCACCCCCCTCCCACCCCCACACTCTCCCTCACCCCCCCTCCCAACTCCACACTCTCCCTCACCCCCTCCCACCTCCACTCCCTCCCAGCTGCCATGGTGGAATTTGAACCTGTGTGCCAAGAGCATTAGCCTGGCCTCTGGATTACTAGACCAGTGACATTAACACTACGCCACTATCCCCCCCAAAGATGGAAGTGCAGAGCCTTAGATGGTGACAACTATATTCTGCGAGGTTCCATGATTCAATGAAAGGTTGTTCAAATTCTTTACAAATGGATGATGGAGACAGAGTTCTGGCTGGTATTTAAACTTGGCCTGAAGGAACAGATTTTGTCAACGGTGCAAGGCATATAATTGTGCTCCTGATCCAGTTGGATCGCTCAGCAAGTCTGGCAGAGTTTAATACTGCCAAGAACTCTTGCTTGGCCTTGCCAAGTAGCCAACAATGAATGATTCTACGGATGAATGAATCACACCTGGAAAGAATTGCTCTTCCAAAACATTCAGTGAGAGTGACTATTTATAATATGGGCAGTAAGCCTCAATGGGAAAAACATGGGTTATAGAATATAAATCAAAAGATTTAGGAATAGCAAAAATATGCTTTATTGCTTAATAGGAGTGTGCTCTGTGGGAGGAATTGTGACATTTCGATAAATTGACTGGAAATGTCATATCGAATTATATATCATTAATAATGACCACTAAAATAGAAAAGTGTAGACTGCTTTGTAATACAAAGTTTTGAATACTGAAAACTACCAGCAGGAACAGGTAAGCTGAACTTTCAAGCCTGTCCCACATTTATGATGTCTGTAACATCATGCTAGACATTTCCTATCCCCCTCCCAAGCAGCCGTTTAATCTTTTGGGAGAGGGAAAAAAAACAAGAAAACCACAGGACAAAAATTCCCTTCCAAACCCCTCAGGCAATTGAAAGTAGTCCAGGAAATCAATTGCTCCATATTTTATTGATGCTATGACCCTGAGTCACGTCAAGTGATTGTGTGAGGTAAAATGTAGTCATCTTCAATGAAGAACAAAACTACAATCTTCAATATGGGACATGCAAAGGGTTAAAGGCTTTGCACAAGAAAATATATTGAAATTAATTTTGTGACAGACCTGAGTCATTGCCTAAATACAGTAACAACATCACCTTAAAATTCCAGGTATCCGAACCTCAGCTCCACTGAGCACTTCATTCATACTCTGAGAAGCACAAAGCAATAACTCATTCATGTGTAATTATTACCTCTGTACCCATGGAACGCACTGAGGAGTCAACCTTTCCAAAAACACAGGTTTATTTTAAGATTTAGACAGATTCCTTTGAGACAAGGAGGTCTTCAACCAGTTTCTCACAACTAGGAGAGATATTTCAATGATTTCACACCATCCTTAAGAAAGTACGTTTTCTTCTTAAAACAAGAACTGAAATATATCCCATTCCCGTCAGAAACCCTCCGGAATAGTGAGGCGGGCATCCTTAAGGATCTGATTCTCAGATGTTTTAATGAATAGTTGTTTTAATTGCGGAGTACCACAATTGAACAACCACTTACATTTATGGAACGCCTTTCATCTAAAAATGTTGCAACATGCTTTTTTGGCATTTACTGCAGGGAGAATGGAATATAAAAGTCGGGAAGTTTTACTGCAGCTGTACAGGTGACACTGCATCTGGAATACTGTGTAGAGTTTTGGCCTCCTTATTTGAAAAATATACATAATTGTGTTAGCAGTTCAGAGGAGGCTCACCCATCTCATTCATCAGATGATGGGCTTAGCTTATGAAGAAAAGGTTGGACAGGTTGGATCTATACCTCCTGGTGTTTAGAAGAGTGAGATGTGGGGCGAAATTCTCCGTTATCGGCGGAAAGTCCGCCGATCGGCGCAAAAAACGGCGCAAATCCGACTTGCGTCACGTCGGAAAAATGGGTCGATAGTCTCCGGCCCGAAATGGGCTAGCAGCGACGTAACGGGATCCGCGCTTGCGCAGTGGTTCACGCCGTGCAGCGTCATATGCGCCGCACGGCGTGATGGCTCATAAGGCCGCGCTGCTCCCCCCCACCCGACCGGAACACCCGACCGCAACACCCGACTGGATGGCTGGCCGCCGCTCAGCCCCGAGGTTCGAGTCACGCGATGTGGAGGCGCTCCTGGACGCGGTGGAGCAGAGGAGGGACGCCCTGTATCCCGGGCACGGCCGCAGAGTTGCCCCACGCCACAGCCGGTGTCTGTGGAGGGAAGTGGCAGAGGCCGTCACCGCTGTGGCCCTGACACCACGGACAGGCACCCAGTGCCACAAGAAGGTGAACGACCTCGTCAGAGTGAGCCTCCCCATATCCCCCCCTCCCCCATATCCCCCCTCCCCCATATCCCCCCTCCCCATATCCCCCCTCCCCCATATCCCCCCTCCCCCATATCCCTCCCTCCCCCATAAACCCCCCTCCCCCATATCCTCCCTCCCCCATATCCCCAAGTGAATCCAGCCCTAACCTTAACCTCTGCAATGCACGCGCAACCGATGGCGTACATTCATATACCTGCCTAACAGTGTTGCCTTTTACCCCTGCCACCCCCCCCCCCCCACAGGAGAAGCGCGCACACAACAATAGGGAGCATGTGAGGACTGGAGGAGGCCCCGCTGATGAGAGGCCACTGACCGTACATGAGGAAAGGGCCCTGGAACTGGCTGGTGGACCTGAGGACCGGGAGGTTGCTGATGCAGAGGTCGGGGGCATAGTAGCAAGTGAGCCACCGACAGCCCGTCCCCATATCCCTCCTCCCCTATATCCCCCTCCCCGTATCACCTGATCACTGCCTGATGTCTAACCATGCATGCTTCATTGTGTATCGCAGGACCAAACGTCCAGGCACCCATCCCCGCAGATGCAGACCGCCCGCAGGATGCCCCTCGGAGGCCACGGGAGACGGAGAGACCCGGACCCTCCGGCATGCGACGCCCGCAGGATGCCCCTCGCACACCACGGGAGACGGAGAGACCCGCACCCTCCGGCATGCGACGCCCGCAGGATGCCCCTCGGAGGCTACGGGAGACGGAGAGACCCGCACCCTCCGGCATGCGACGCCCGCAGGATGCCCCTCGGAGACCACGGGAGACGGAGAGACCCGCACCCTCCAGCATGCGACGCCCGCAGGATGCCCCTCGCACACCACGGGAGACGGAGAGACCTGGAGCAACAGGGAAACGACACCCCCGTCACGTGCGGGAGTGACCACCCAGCGATGAGGGGGGCAGCCACAGGCCCCCGTCACATCCGAGCCAGGACACCACTACCCAGGACACCACTACCCAGGACACCACTATCCAGGACACCACTACCCAGGACACCACTACCCAGGACACCCCTACCCGGGACAGCACTACCCGGGACAGCACTACCCAGGAAGACGAAATACCAGACAGTGACTCAGAGTGGATGGGTGGAGACGAACCCCCACCCCAAAGTGCCCTGGACTCAGAGTGGGGCGAAGAGCACGACACAACGCCACTGCTGTCACCAACACCCTCCACCATCGCAGAAACACTCACCTCGGTTGGGCACTTTAGTGATGAGGCGTCTGGTACACTCACTGGTGCGCACAACACAGCCGTCCCGATACAGCAGGTGGAGGTAGGAGCAGCAGAGGGGCCGGGCGGTCGGAGGGCAGCCCAGACCAAGCGAACATCTGCCGCCCAGATGGATCCCGGGTTCCTGGAGTTACCACACCCACACATAGATCCGATGCAACCACCGACCCGGAGACAAGCGAAGAGGGTGACGGGCGGCTTGCGGCGGCTGCGGTCGCAGGTGGAGGAGTCCACCCGCGTCCAGGAGCTGGAAGTGGTGCCGGTCATGCGTGCCACCCAGGCCGACACCGCACGGGTGGCGTCCGCGGTGGAGGCAATGGGTGCGACGGTGTCAGATATGGGGAACGGTTTGCGAGGCCTGGGGCTTTCCGTGCAGGCGGCGTCTGTGGCCCAGGAAATGGCTGCCCTCTCACAGGAGGCCATGAGTCAGTGCCAGCGCCAGATGGCAGAGGCGCTCAACGCCATAGCCCAGTCTCAGCAGACCATGGCCCAGTCTCTGCAGGCCATGGCCTAGTCTCTGCAGGCCATCGCTGAGGGCATCGGCGCCAGTGGCCATGTGCGAACCGGCGTCGCACTGTCACAGACAGGGTTTGCCAACCCCCTGGGCTCCATGGCTGCAAACCTGCAGAAACCTGTCGATACCAGCACGGGCCTCCAGGACTGGCAGCGCCAGATGTCGGGGGGGCGTCGGATGGCCAGTCCGTTCACATCCCCCATCCATGTAGAGGCCTGGGGGCCATCGGGCACCCCGAGGGAGGAGGAGGTGGTGTGGTCCGTCCCGGCTCCCTCTGTAGGGGAGGTCCCGGTACACCGCGACACCTCGGACTCCCCCCCTTCCGTCCCAGGTGCATCGGGTGGGCAACGGGCAGGACAGGCTGGCAGCTCACCATCCCAGTCGCCCGGGCCGCAGCCTGGCCCATCTAGGCCAGGACGCCCCAGGAAACGGCCGCCAAAGGGATCCAGTGTCAGAGGGCAGGAATCACAGGAGTTCACCTCCAGTTCTGCTGTACCGTCTGGGGAACCACGTAGACGTAGTCAAAGGGCCCGTAAGGCCAAACAATTAGACACTGAGTAAGTTGGCACGGTTGCAGGGCACAGATGAGTTTTAGGGGCTAGGGCACGTGCATGAACTCCTTTGGTTATTAAAGTCAATGTTACACCTACAGAAGCTGCCTTTGTGCTCTGTCCAAAGTGTGCGGGGGTGTCATGTACGTTGAGCGCAAGTGTGTGTGTGAGGGGTGGTCTTACTTCAGCCCCAGGTGAGTCTGCCCCCTTCCCCCTGGGCCGCCATCAACACCCCCCGGGCAGAGGACGGGACCGTGCGCTGCAGTGTCACAGCCGCATGCAGGGATGGTCCGGGTGATGGTGGTACTGTGGCCATGGGTCAGACATAGTCCAACGATGTAGAGCCAGAAGCTCACCGCAGGGCGGGTTGTCATCATCCTCCATGGCCTGCGATAGACACGCGTCCACCCGCAACTGTGTGAGCCCGGCCCGTTGTGCCGCAGGTGGATCGGCAATAGGGGGGGAGGGGTGGTGTGCATGCGGGTGGGGTGGGTGGGGTTGGGGAGGGGGGTGAGGGTGCTGGGTGGGTGGATGGGTGGGGGGTGTGGGTGGTCGGCTGTTGCCATGGTGTGCGGTCTGTGGCCATACTACCCGATTCCCACGCCCATCTAGTCAGTGAAGCGGGCGTCTATCAGTCTGTCCCGTGCCCGCTGGGCCAGCCGGTAACGGTGGACAGCCACCCGCCTGTGTCTACCCCGTCTGCCCTGACCATTACCCCCATCCCCCTCATCTGGGGAGGACTGCGCCTCTTCCTGCTGCTCCTCCACTCCGCCCTCCTCTGCCTGCGGCACATCGCCCCTCTGTTGGGCTATGTTGTGCAGGACGCAGCACACCACAATGATGCGGCCGACCCTATCTGACCGATACTGGAGGGCGCCCCCAGAGAGGTCCAGGCACCTGAAACGCATCTTCAGCACGCCAAAGCACCTCTCTATCACTCCCCTTGTCGCTACATGGGCATCATTGTAGCGGTTCTCTGCCTCATTGCGTGACCTCCGTACAGGCGTCATCAGCCACGATCGCAATGGGTAGCCCCTGTCGCCCAGCAACCAGCCCCTCAGCCGGGGATGGCGTCCCTCGTACATGCCGGGGATGGATGACCGCGACAACACGAATGAGTCGTGTACACTGCCTGGGTGACGGGTGCAGACGTGCAGGATCATCATGCGGTGGTCGCAGACCACCTGTACGTTCATCGAATAGGTCCCCTTCCTATTAGTGAACATGGCCCTGTTATCTGCAGGTGGCCGCACGGCGACGTGCATCCCATCGATCGCGCCCTGGACCATGGGGAACCCGGCCACGGCAGAGAAGCCCACGGCCCGGGCATCTTGGCTGGCCCGGTCCACGGGGAAGCGGATGTAGCGGTGCGCCATGGCATATAGGGCATCTGTCAGTGCCCGGATGCACCGCTGCACCGATGTCTGCGATATGCCTGACAGGTCCCCACTCGGTGCCTGGAATGACCCCGTTGCATAAAAGTTCAGGGCCACCGTAACCTTGACGGACACGGGGAGAGGGTGTCCCCCGCCAGTGCCACGCGGTGACAGGTGTGCCAGCAGGTGGCAGATGTGTGCCACGGTTTCCCGGCTCATCCGGAGTCTCCTCCTGCATTCCCGGTCCGTGAGGTCCTGGTATGACTGCCTGGGCCAGTACACACGGGGCGCCCTCGGGTGCCTCCGTTGCCGTGGGGCCGCGACGTCCACCTCCCCCTCCTCGTCCTGTCGGTCAGGTGTCCCTCCAGCCTGGGCGGCTGCCGCCTGTCCCTCTGCAGCAGCCTGCGCCGCCTCTCTGGCACGCTCCTCCTCCTCCTCCTCCTCATCCAGGGCAACATAGACATGAGCGGCTGCCGCGACGGCGGCCAGCATCGCTGGATGGTCTGAAAACATGACGGCCTGGTCGGGGGAGGGGAACGACGACATGTCATCATTGCCCATATCCCCTCCTCCCCCCAGCCAGGTGGCATGGACCGCATGGGTCCAACTGTTGGAGGCTGGCACCTGGCCAGGTGGACCAACTGACTTGCCCTCCCATCCCCCTCCCCAGCACGGACCCCCCCCCCCCCCCCAACCTCCACCCCGGCATGGACACCCCCATCCGCCTCCCCGGCATGGACCCCCCCCCCCAACCTCCACCCCGGCACGGACACCCCCATCCCCCTCCCCGGCACGGACCACCCCCCCCAACCTCCACCCCGGCACGGACCCCCCCCCCCCCACCCCCCTCCCCGGCACAGACCCCCCCCCCAACCTCCACCCCGGCACGGACCCCCCCCCAACCTCCACCCCGGCACGGACCCCCCCCCCCCCAATCCACCCCGGCACGGACCCCCCCATCCCCCTCCCCGGCACGGACCCCCCCCCCCAACCTCCACCCCGGCACGGACACCCCCCCCCGATCCCCCTCCCCGGCACGGATCCCCCCCAACCTCCACCCCGGCACGGACCCCACCCCCCAACCTCCACCCCGGTGCCCCCCCCCCAACCTCCACCCCGGCACGGACACCCCCATCCCCCTCCCCGGCACGGACCCCCCCCCAACCTCCACCCCGGCACGGACCCCCCCCCAACCTCCACCCCGGCACGGACCCCCCCCCCCAATCCACCCCGGCACGGACCCCCCCCATCCCCCTCCCCGGCACGGACCCCCCTCCAACCTCCACCCCGGCACGGACCCCCCCCCCCCAACCTCCACCCCGGCACGGACCCCCCCCCCAACCTCCACCCCGGCACGGACACCCCCATCCCGCTCCCCAGCACGGACCCCCTCCCGGCACTCCCCCGGAGCCCAGCCTACTCTAACCACCCCCCCCCCCCCCCCCTCCGCCGCACACACACACACAACCCGAGACACACCTCTCCTCACGCATTCAGACTGCGGCCACGCCATCGCCTGCCCAGAGCCAACTCCCCAGGCCGTCACTCACCTCCACGCTGGTCGGCGTGAGCCTGGAGCACAGGTTCACGCCGATGAAAAGGAGGTTTGGTTTACGTCGACGTGTGGACTTCGGCCCATCCGGAAGGGAGAATATCGGCAGGCCGAAAATCGGCTGCCTTGCGCAGACCCATGACATTCTCCGCGGCAGCGGCGCCATTAATGCCCCGCCGACTTTTCTCCCTTCGGAGACTTCGGCAACCGGCGGGGGCGGGATTCACGGCGGCCAACCGCTGGGGGGTCGGAGAAAGACGCCCAAGATCTTATTGAAACATATATGATCCTGAGGGGAGTTGTTAGGGTTGATGGGGGGGTGGGTCGTTTCCACTTGCGGCAGAGAAAGGACCGGCGGATACAGTTTAAAAATAAGAGGTCTACCGTTTAAAATGGAGACAAAAGAAATCTTTCCTCTCTCAGGGCTTTTAATCTATGGAATTCTCTTCCCCTGAAAGCAGTGGAGGCTGGGTCATTGAATGTATTCAAGAAATAGACAGATTTTTGATAGACATGGGAATCAACAGCAAAGTGGATTGAAGACGCAATCAGTTCAACTACGAGCTTATTAAATGGCGTAGCCGGCTCGAAGGGTTGAATGGCCGATTCCTGTTGCTAAATTCGATGTTCCTATGCTTCATAAAAGAAACAGACATGGAAGGAGGTGCCACTGAGGGGGGGATGAAGGAAGTTTTAACAGGAAGAGTGAGAAGAAGAGACACAGGGGAGATTAGGCCGGGCAGTTCAAAGACAGGACGGAGGGTCCTGCCATCCAGGTCAAGGTATAAAATGAGATCAAACACAAAAGAACACAGTCAAAAGACTGAAGATTGCCAAATGAGGAAATAAGCTCCAAGAAGGTTGTCGAAAAAGGATGGGGGTGGGGGTAAAGTCGTAGAGGAGTTTGGGACAAAATACTTCAATTGAAAATAGAACATAGAACAGTACAGCACAGTACAGGCCCTTCGGCCCACGATGTTGTGCCGACCATTTATCCAAATCTAAGATCAATCTAACCTACACCCCTTCAATTTACTGCTATCCATGTGCCTGTCCAAGAGTCGCTTAAACGTCCCTAATGACTCTTACTCCACCACCTCTGCTGGCAGTGCATTCCACGCACCCACCACTCTGTGTAAAGACCATACCTCTGACATCTCCCCTGTACCTTTCTCCAATCACCTTAAAATTATGTCCCCTCGTGACAGCCATTTGCGCCCTGGGGAAAAGTCTCTAGCTATTTGCTCTATCCATGCCTCTCATCACCATGTACACCTCTATCAAGTCAGCTCTCTTCCTTCTTCGCTCCAGTAAGAAAAGCCCTAGCTCCCTCAACATTTCTTCATAAGACATGCTCTCCAGTCTAGGCAGCATCCTGGAAAATCTCCTCTGTACCCTTCCAAAGCATCCACATCATTTCTATAATGAGGCGACCAGAACTGGACACAATATTCCAAGTGTGGTCTAACTAGGGTTTTATAAAGCTGCAGCAAAACCTCGCGGCTCTTAAACTCAATCCCCCTGTTAATGAAAGTCAACACACCATACGCCTTCTTAACAACCCTATCAACCTGGGTGGCAACTTTGAGGGATCTATGTACGTGGACTCCAAGATCACTCTGTTCCTCCACACTTCCAAGAATCCTGCCTTTAACCCTGTATTCAGCATTCAAATTCGACCTTCCAAAATGAATCACTTCACATTTATCTAGGTTGAACTCCATCTGCCACTTCTCAGCCCAGCTCTGCATCCTGTCAATGTCCTGTTGTAACCTGCAACAGCCCTAAACGCTATTTACAACTCCCTCAACCTTCGTGCCATCGGCAAACATACTAACCTACCCTTCCACTTCCTCATCCAAGTCATTTATAAAAACCACAAAGAGCAGAGGTCCCAGAACAGATCCCCGTGGGACACCACTGGTCACTAGCCTCCAGGCAGAATACTTTCCATCCACTACCATTCGCTGTCTTCTTTTGGCCAGTCAATTCTGTGTCCAGACAGCCAAATTTCCCTGTATCCCATGCCCCCTAACTTTCTGAATGAGCCTACCATGGGAAACCTTATCAAATGCCTTACTGAAATCCATATACACCACATCCACTGCACGACCTTCATCAATGTGTCTCATCACATCCTCAAAGAATTCAATGAGGCTTGTGAGGCATGACCTGCCCCTCACAAATCCATGCTGACTATCTTTAATCAGAATCCTTTCCAATATTTTGCTCACCACAGACGTAAGACTAATGGGTCTGTAATTCCAAGGGATTTCCCCATTCCCTTTCTTGAACAGGGGAACAACATTCACCTCCCTCAAATCATCCTTAACTACTCCAGTGGAGAGTGTAGGCGCAAAGATCATCGCCAATGGCGCAGCAATCTCCTCTCTCGCTTCCCGTAGTAATCTTGGGTATATCCCGTCAGGCCCAGGGGACTTATCTATCCTGATGCTTTCCAAAATTTCCAGCACATCCTCCTTCTTAATATCAACCTGTTCGAGTCTATTAACCTAGTTCACACAGTTCTCATGCGCAACAAGGTGCCTCTCTCCAGTGAAAATGCCAAGAGGCAGGGATCCAGTGCTGGTCAACTAAGTTCGGACAGTAATATGTAGGTGGGGGTTTGTACAGGACAGAACGTGGGTGTCTTTTGGACAAGTAGGAGTTTGTGGAGGTGGCAGGTTGAAGTCAGTAAGGTGGATAATGGAATTGGCTGAGGTAAGCATGGAGTGGAGCAATGTTGCATACATGGAAATGGGTTGAATGTAGCATTTGAAACTCAGCAAAGGGTAATGCAGGATTTCTAAATCTCACACTGTTCAGTGTGAGTGGGTGATCTTTTAAATTAATTAAATTAAATTTTTACTCTAGCTCCTAGGAAAAATGACAATACAAAATCACGGGGCTGGATTCTCCGATTTTCAGGCTATATCACAACGCCGTGGGAACGGTGGCCTTTTATGACTGAAAATTCAGTCTCTGATCCTCCATTTGGCTGGGGGCTAGCATGCAGGCAGCGTAGAGCATCAGGCTCTAGCTGCCGATAAGGCTGGAGAATTGCCGGGGCCATGGCTGTGCATGCACACTGCGATGGCCTGCAGCGGCCGCGCCGTGCAATATGGCATCGGCCGTAGCAGACCCGGCCTGCCAAATAGTGTCCCCCACCCCCCTTTGGCCAGCTCGTGACCCCCGGATCACCCCTCAACAGGGCCCCCAGCCCCTGCCAAAGTGTCCCCTGCCCACGGATCGGCCCTCCCCCGACTGTGGCGGCGCTGGATTGAGTCCGCAGCCGCCATGCCGAGTTCCTGACAAGTAATACCACGAGAGTCTCACGCCTTCGGGAACTCAGCCGGTTGGGGGGCGGAGCATCAGGGGGAGGGCCTCAGGCGGCATCGATACAGCATGCAGCGTACTCCTAGAGTACGCCGCTTTGGAGGGTGCGGAGCATCTCGAAAGTGGCACCGCCCCAGATTTCGGCGCAAACTTTGATTCTCCAGCCAATCGCCGAGCGCGATTTTGGCGTCGCCGACCGGAGAATCCCGCTCAAGGTGTCCATGATTTGTATCCTTTCCTGAACTCGAAGATCAAAGATGGGACTAAATTAGACAGTCTCTGAAAATGGATGTGGGGGATGTATGATGCACATGCGATTCTCCCATTCCCATTCAATGTGACACAGGCAGCACGTCAACTTGATGCCGTAAACTTCATACCATGATGGCAGCCAGCCCAGCACCAATCTGGATTTTCAGTGGCCACATGCCTCAGCAGGAGTGGCCAAACATGTGAAAGGCTGGCACAAGATAATGCTAGAAAATATTGGAAATACTCAGTAGGTCAGGCTGCATCTGTGGAGACGGAAGCAAAGTTCTGGTCGATGTCCTTTCATCCAAACTCTGCTTCTCTGTCTACAGATACTGCCAGATCAGCTGTTTTCATTTCCAATTTAGTACTGTATTTCCTTTTATCTGAGTTAAAGCTGGCATGCACTTAAAACCAGCCTGTCCCTCTTAAAGGGGGGGGGGGTGTATTTTGGCTGCAGCAGGTGGTAAAATCTTGGTTCAGGTCACTTTGACTTGGAAGAAGACTGATTAATGGCACAGCGTGAGTAAGAGTGGCCTCAAAGATGTACACTTGGCCTTAGCGGAGGTGTGGGGGGGGGGAACAAAGGCATGGATGAGGGTTTTAGCAGTACATGAGGGGAGACGGGGTAAAGTCGGGCAATGATATGGGAGGTGGAAATATGTGGTCTAAGTGATAGCACAAGTGTGAGGTCGGAAAATTCCACCTCAAGTTTGGGAACAGACTGATTTAATACCAGAGCATTGTCAGACAGAAAGATGGAGTCAATACTCAAGATCCATTGCCTCACCTCACCCTCATACACTTAGTATTCAGTGCCAGCTATTCAACCAGGACAACCACATCACTCAAACACATTGCACCACAGGTGCTGCATGTCCCAACCCCCGTGGAGGAGATGGTGCATGCCAACATTGCAGCAGTCATTGCAGAAGAGGAGATTTCATCGAGGTGTTTAAAATCATGTGGGGTCCAATCAGACCAGACAAAGAGATGGGGTCAAAAACCAGAGAGCACCAATTTAAGGTGACTAGCGAAAGAACCAATGATGCTATGAGGAAGAACTTTTTATGCAGCAAGAGGTTAAGATCTGGAATGGGCTGCCTAACAGTGTGGATAAGGCAGATTTATTCAGAGCTCTTGAAAGGAAATTGGGTAAGCACCCTGTAAGGGACCTTCCTGTTAATTCCCTTATTTCCCCTTTCATTCATTTTGGGTCCATGGATGATTAACAGACATGTATTTTTAAGTCAAGCAGCAGAGAGAATGAGGCCAATGAGGAGAGAGCACTCTGCTAGTCTCTGCTCATTTGAACAGGCGCTTCACACTTTTCGGCACCAGAGAGAAAGATAGGGTGAGATTCGGTTTGATCGATTGGCTGGTGGGCAATGAATTGGCTCAAAACGCCGTACTCTGCATGGTAACAGGTGGCGACTGGATCTCATCCCAGTGGTACAATTTTCAGAGTCGCAAGGAACTCAGTTTGACTCCTGGCAGCACAAGGACAAGGTTCTACTCTATCCCCTCTGTGTTTTCTCCAGAAAGGCTACGCGTACTGTTTTTCTGGAACTCCAGAGAAGCTGAATGAATGAATCTACAGGAAAACCATTACAGGCTGCAGACAAAGACATGGACCTACTCTCTCGCCCCAGAAAGGCTGTGAGGGCTGTCTTTCTGAAACAACAAAGACGTGAATTAGTCTACAGTTTAAAAAAAAACTCAAATTCAAAGCAAAGCTTGAAGAGGGAGTAAGGTGCTGGAAACAAACATCTGAAACAAAAACTCTTTTTTTCCTTTTACTTATGGTTCTTTTTACCCTTTTCTTCCCGTGTTTGTCAGTCTTGTGTGTAGAGAGTTGGGGGCAAGTTAAAGTGAGAAATTAGGGATGTGATAATAGTTAACCAGTAGTATTTGCTGCACATTTCATTACCGTTCTTGTTATTAATAAACAGTAATCGTGTTTACATTTACAAACTTGGTGACTTAAATTATCTACTGAACATGTTTTTAGCTGTATGTATCTTAAACAGGGCATTAACTGCAACATTGATCTCCAAAATGGTAGACCTGGGGCGACATTCTCCCACCCCCCCGCCGGGTCGGAGAATCGGCGGGGGCTGGCCTGAATCCCGCCCCCGCCGGTTGCCGAAGTCTCCGGCACCGGATATTCGGCGGGGGCAGGAATCGTGCCGCACCGGTTGGCGGGCCCTCCCGCTCGATTCTCCGGCCCGGATGGGCCGAAGTCCCGTCGATAAATTGCCTGTCCCGCCGGCGTAAATTAAATCACCCCTACCTTCCCGGCGGGACAAGGCGGCGCGGGCGGGCTCCGGGGTCCTGCGGGGGGGGGGGGGGGGCGCAGGGCGATCTGGCCCCGGGGGGTGCCCCCACGGTGACCTGGCCCGTGATCGGGGCCCACCGATCCGCGGGCGGGCCTGTGCCGTGGGGGCACTCTTTCCCTTCCGCCTCCGCCACGGTCTCCACCATGGCGGAGGTGGAAGAGACTCCCTCCACTGCGCATGCGTGGGAAACTGTCAGCGGCCACTGACGCTCCCGCTCATGCGCCGCCCGGAGATGTCACTTCCGCGCCAGCTGGCGGGGCAACAAAGGCCGTTGCCGCCAGCTGGCGGGGCGGAAATTCCTCCGCCGTCGGCCTAGCCCCTCAATGTTGGGGCTCGGCCCCCAAAGATGCGGAGCATTCCGCACCTTTGGGGCGGCGCGATGCCCGTCTGATTGGTGCCGTTTTGGGCGCCAGTCGGTGGACATCGTGCCGTTTCCGGAGAATTTTGCCCCTGGTGTCAAATCAGCATTGCATACTGATAGGCGTCATTGTCTGCCTGTTCCGTAAACTTCCAGTGGACATTTACTGCATATATGTGCCAAGGTTTTCACTAATATGGCATTGCATGCTGGTTTGGCTCAGTGGGCTAGACAGCTGGTTTGTGATGCAGAACAAGGCCAGCAGTGGGGGTTCAGTTCCCATACCAGCTTACCCGAACAGGTGCCGGAATGTGGTGACTAGGGGCTTTTCACAGTAACTTCATACTTGTGACAATACAAGATTATTATTATCATGCACAAATTTTGATCTCAGCATAGTGATGAAGAAAATGGCATCCAAACTTTGTGACACGTGTTTAAGCTGAAGAGTTTTTCACCAATTTCACATAGATTTTCCACATTGTGTATCATGATATTCAAACACACATCATGATGGACACACCAACAGACAAATCAGAACACACAACACCACAACCAATCACACACAAAGACAGGAACCATATAAAAGCACGAACACGACACCTGGTGGACAGTAGGTCTGGGGACAAGGACACGGACACGACCTGTTTCAACATCACAAACAGGGAATCCCCACGTGCAGAGTATTAAGACAAAAATGTACATAGAAAGTTTAAATAAAATAGCGTTGTACCATATACAACTGTGTTGGCTCATCTGTGTGTCAGAACGCCCAACACCACATGGTACAGGAGTGGATCGATACCTGCCAACTAACCTGCCATTCTGGACATGGACCGCACCGACAAACCGCAGCCGTTGCAAGTCGCGGGGAACCTTGGTACCAATTGGAAGCTCTTCAGGCAGCGATTTGACCTGTACATCCGAGCCAACGAGAAACGGAGTGCCTCGGATGAAACAAAAAATTGCACTGCTCCTCTTCTACGCAGGGCAGCACGCCCTCGACGTCTTTAACTCACTGGTGTTCGAAGAAGGGGAAAACCAATCCAAGTATGACACGGTCATCCTGAAACTGGACCAGCACTTTAATGTTGAAGTGAATGAAAGCTTTGAAAGATACCTCTTTCAGCAACGCCTGCAAGGTAAGGAGGAGCTTTTTCAACCCTTTTTGACGCACCTCTGAATTCTAGCGCAGTCCTGCGGTTACGGCAGCACCACAGAGTCCATGATCAGGGACCAGATTGTTTTTGGCATTGCCTCCAGTGGCCTACGCCAGCAGCTTCTTAAAATAAAAGGCCTCACCTTAGCGTCTGCTGTGGAAGCCTGTGTCCTCCACGAGAATGCAACCAGCCGTTTTGCCCGATTTCAGGCGTCCAAATTGGCACGGAGGGGGTCCCCTGACGTCGAATCGGCAAGCCAGGCCGCCCACGATGCCGAACGCATCCAGGCCGTCGATTACTTTCCGACCCGTGGCCCCGACGAGAGCGGCCACTTCCCGCGCTTTTCGCGGTCTCCCGCGCTGGTGCGCGCCAAAACTAACGGCCACATCGAGGGACGCACTGCGCAGGCGCGCCCACCGCAAGATCGCACTGCGCATGCGCAGTGGCGCAACGAACGCCGTGACGTCATGACGTGCGGCAATTGTGGAGCTGTACACTTAAAAGGGCAATGTCCTGCTAAAAACCGACAGTGCCTCAGATGTGGCAAGATGGGCCACTATGCTGCCCACTGTCGTGCGGCTCAACCCATGGATCCTGCACATCCCCGACAATCTCGCAGACAAGTCAGGACCGTCCAGCCCACGCATCAAGACTTCCAGTTAAGTGATGCAGATGACCAGGATGCCTTCCGTGTTTCCGTCATCGATGTCAACAAGGTCAATGCCATCAATCCAGCCGATGAGTGGTGTGCCACCCTGACGGTCAACCGATCGCGCGTCACCTTCCGTCTGGACACCGGTGCATCCGCCAACCTGATTGCATATTCTGAATTCCAGGCCATGAAGGTCAAACCACCCATCACGCCATCCCGGCTCAAGATGGTTGATTATAACGGGAACATCATCCCGTCCATAGGATCTTGCCAGCTACAGATAACTCACAAGACGCACACGGCCACACTCCCCTTCGAAGTTGTCGGCTCATCAAAAGACTCGTTACTGGGCGCACAGGCGTGTAAGGCCCTTCACCTGGTACAGCGCATTATGTCTCTCTCTCCAGATGAGATATCCGACTTCCCGGATGCTGAGTTCCACGCAAATCTCCGTTCCCTCCTTGCTCACAACCAGGAGGTTTTTGAAGGCATGGGGACATTGCCATACACGTACAAGATTCGACTCAAACTGGACGCCATCCCTGTCGTTCACGCACCTCGCAGGGTTCCTGCGCCACTCAAAGACTGCCTCAAGTTGCAGCTGCGGGCTCTTCAGGACCAAGGGGTCCTATCCAGGGTCACGGAGCCCACGCCATGGGTCAGCTCCATGGTCTGTGTAAAGAAGCCCTCTGGCGAGCTCCGCATATGTATAGATCCTAAAGATCTGAATAACAACATCATGCGGGAACACTATCCCATCCCGAAACGAGAGGAACTCACCAGCGAGATGGCGCAAGCCAAAATATTTACCAAATTGGATGCGTCCAAAGGATTTTGGCAGATCCAATTGGACCCGGCCAGCCGAAGGCTATGCACGTTCAACACCCCTTTTGGCAGATTCTGCTACAACCGGATGCCATTCGGCATCATTTCAGCATCTGAAGTTTTTCACCGTATTATGGAGCAGATGATGGAAGGCATCGAAGGGGTACGTGTATATGTGGACAATATCATCATTTGGTCCACCACTCCGCAGGAACACATGCATCGTCTACGACGCGTCTTCACCCGCATACGACAAAATGGCCTGCGTCTCAACCGCGCCAAGTGTGCCTTCGGCCAGACTGAGCTGAAATTCCTCGGGGACCACATCTCACGATCAGGGGTCCGTCCCGTGCAGACAAAGTTAGCGCCATCACAGCCATGCCACGGCCGGCTGACAAGAAGGCTGTCCTAAGATTCTTGGGCATGGTCAACTTCCTTGGGAAGTTCATTCCCAACCTGGCTTCTCATACAACGAATATGCGCCATCTCATAAAAAAATCAACAGAATTCAACTGGCACCAATCGCATCAGCTGGAATGGGAGGAGCTCAAGCACAAACTGGTCACGGCACCAGTGTTGCCGTTCTTTGACACGGCTCGCCCTACAAAGATCTCAACGGATGCCAGCCAATCTGGTATTGGAGCGGTACTCCTGCAAAAAGACAGCACGTCGTCATGGGCCCCGGTTGCATATGCCTCACGAGCCATGACCCCTACCGAACAGCGTTACGCGCAAATAGAAAAAGAATGCCTGGGCTTGTTAACTGGACTGGACAAGTTCCACGACTATGTGTATGGTCTTCCACGATTTACGGTTGAAACTGACCACCGCCCCCTGGTCAACATCATTAACAAAGACCTGAATGACATGACCCCTCGCCTCCAGCGCATCTTACTTAAACTCAGGAGGTATGATTTCGAACTGATCTACACTCCGGGGAAGGATCTCATCGTGGCGGACACACTCTCCCGAGCAGTGAGCACACCACCAGATGTGGAGGGGTTCGTGCGTCAAATTGAGGCACACGTGACTCTGACAGCAGCAAATCTGCCAGCTGATGACCCAAGTCTGGCCCACATACGCACAGAGACGGCGACTGACCCCCTTCTACAGCGAGTGATGCGCCACATGGCGGAAGGGTGGCTCAAAGGGCAGTGCCCCCAGTTTTATAATGTGCGAGATGACCTTACCAACATAGACGGGGTCCTTATGAAATTAGACAGGATTGTTATTCCGCACAGCATGCACCAGATGATTCTGAATCAACTACACGAAGGCCACTTGGGCGTCGAAAAATGCAGACGAAGGGCCCGAGAGGCGGTATATTGGCCGGGTATTAATGAAGACATAGCCAACATGGTGCTCAATTGCACAACCTGTCAGAGGTTTCAGCCGGCGCAACCTCCGGAGACGCTTCTACCACACGAGTTGGTGACGTCCCCCTGGGCGAAGGTGGGTGTTGACCTATTTCACGCGCTCGGCAGAGATTACATCATCATTATAGATTACTTCTCAAACTACCCGGAAGTCATGCCTCTACATGATCTGACGTCGTCCGCAGTCATTGGGGCCTGCAAGGAAACATTTGCTCACCATGGCATTCCAAGGACTGTCATGTCAGACAATGGACCCTGTTTCGCCAGCCGTGAATGGTCGTCCTTTGCCGCAGCATATGGTTTCACTCATGTGACATCCAGCCCTCTACATCCACAGTCGACTGGGAAGGCAGAGAAAGGCGTCCACATTGCCAAGCGGCTCCTGTGCAAGGCGGCTGCTGCTGGATCGGACTTTAACCTCGCCTTGCTGGCCTATCGATCGGCCCCGCTTTCCACGGGTCTCTCACCAGCGCAGCTCCTAATGGGTCGCTCCCTCAGGACGACGGTACCATCCATCCTGGCACCAACAACGGACCATGAGACGGTTCTTCATAACATGCAAAGGCAGCGTGATCGCCAGAAAAGTCAGTACGACACACAAGCGACGGACCTGCCCCCCCTGTCCTCCGGAGACAAAGTACGCGTCCATCAACCGTATGGTGGCTGGTCAGCACCGGCGAAGTCCTCCGACGTGTGGCTCCCCGCTCGTTCCTGGTTCGCATGCCGGATGGTTCAGTGCGTCGCCGCAATCGGCGCGCCCTTCGCCGACTTCCACGCTCGCAGCCACACAGTACACACACGCCAGATCCTCAACAGTCTTCCGAGGATGACTTCGTGGAGCTGCCGCAGATCACGCCCTCTCCATCGCCACCCATGGCCACGCTTGCACATCAGCCGGTGGTTATTGACCCACCCTTGAGGCGGTCAACCCGAACTCGTCGCAAGCCCATTAGACTGGACTTATAACACCGTTCATATGTTCAAAAAGTCACACACTTCTGTATTATAACCTGTTGTTGTTTATCGTTCCAGATATCGTCTGACTGGACCACTGTTCAAGTTTTTTTCTCATTCGCATTCATGTTCTGTTATGGTACAACCTTGTTGATGTGACGCACCCGACATCGCCCCATGTAAATAGTTACGTCATATGCACATGCTGTACACAACACACACACACTCTTAGATGCACTCACGACACGATTATATTTATTACCACGTAGGCACATATCTTTGTAAAAAGGGGGGATGTCATGATATTCAAACACACACATCATGATGGACACACCAACAGACAAATCAGAACACACAACACCACAACCAATCACACACAAAGACAGGAACCATATAAAAGCACGAACACGACACCTGGTGGACAGTAGGTCTGGGGACAAGGACACGGACACGACCTGTTTCAACATCACAAACAGGGAATCCCCACGTGCAGAGTATTAAGACAAAACTGTACATAGAAAGTTTAAATAAAATAGCGTTGTACCATATACAACTGTGTTGGCTCATCTGTGTGTCAGAACGCCCAACACCACATTGTGGAGTGGGATTGTACTTATCGGAAATCGTAGGACATAGGAGCAGGAGATGGCCATTCAGCCCTCAACCCTCAATCATTCAGTAGAATCACAGCTGATCTCATTGTGATCTCTGATATGTTGGATGTTCTGGATCACATACAGGTCACCAACACTTGAAGTAGTGCAACACTATTTTATTAAAAGGTTAACTATTTAAACATACATGAACTGTGGGTAAATACGATACCAGCTTAAACTAAAGATCTTTGCCTTGTCCTAACCAGTTGATGCACTCAGCACATGGTGAATGTCTGTGTTGCAGGCTGTGAGCTCTGTGCTCCTAGCTAGTTGCTACTCGAATGAGCGGGAACTCTGATGTCCCCTGTCTTTATAGTGCGTGTGCTCTCACTGGTGATTGGCTGCAGTGTTGTATATGTTGATTGGTCCCACTGTATGTCCATTAGTGTGTGTCTGCACCATGATATACTGGTGTATATTATGACATCCCCACTTTTATATAAAAGAATGTGCCTGCGTGACAATAAATAGTGTGTGGTGAATGTTCCTGACTACGTGTGTGCAAAATATTTACAGGACTATGTACATAAAACTAAGCTATTTACACGCGAAGGTGCCTGGTGCAGAAAAAAAGTGTCACATAAATAACGAGATGAACACTATATACAAACCACTTGAACGATTAAATGGAAGAACAGAACAGACCAGAGAGTCCATTAGTGCAAAGTTCACAAATTAAGTCTCTGAGGTGGGCGACGAATTCTGGTTGACCGCCTCAAGGGTGGGTCAGGAGCCACCAGCTAAGGAGCGGGCTGGACTGCGTCAGAGTGAGAAGGGTGCAGAGTAACCAGAATCTCTGCATAGTCCAGATCAGGGAAAACAGGAGGGCGTGGCACTGGCGGAGGATCACGTAGCGAGCGCGGAACAAGACGAAGGGCATGCCGATTACGGCGCTGAATGGAACCATCCGGTAGACGAACCAGGAACAAGCGGGAAGCCACCTGCCGAAGAACCACAGCAGTTGCAGACCAGCCACCATCCAGAAGGTGGGTGCGGACGTTGTCATCTGTAGCCAGAGCAGGGAGATCAGCTGCACGGGCGTCATGAGCCGCCTTGTGCTGTGCACGAGACAGTTGCATTCATTGAAGGACCGGAACGTGGTCGAGGTCTGGGACGTGAATGGACGGCACCGTCATCCTCAGGGTGCGACCCATGAGCAGCTGGGCTGGCGACAGGCCAGTGGACAGTGGGGCTGAGCGATAGGCCAGCAGGGCGAGGTAGAAGTCGGATCCCGCATTGTCAGCCTTGCAGAGGAGCCGTTTGACTATGTGGACGCCCTTCTCCGCTTTGTCATTGGATTGGGGGTGCAGGGGACTGGATGTCACATGCACAAAGTTGTACCTCCTGGGAAAATTAGACCATTCCTGGCTTGCGAAGCAGGGGCCATTGTCCGACATCACAGTGAGTGGGATGCCGTGACGAGCAAAGGTGTCCTTACAGGCACGGATGACTGCAGACGATGTGATGTCGTGCAAACGTACCACCTCCGGGTAGTTTGAAAAATAGTCTACAATCAGAACATAGTCCCTGCCCACGCGTGGAACAGGTCGATGCCGACCTTGGACCAAGGGGACATGACCAATTCATGGGGCTGTAGGGTCTCACGTGGTTAGGCCGGCTGGAACCGCTGATACGTGGGGCAGTTGAGCACTGTGTTGGCGATGTCCTCATTGATGCCGGGCCAGTACACTGCCTCTCGGGCCCATCAACGGCATTTCTCCACGCCAAGATGGCCCTCGTGTAGCTTTTCCAAGACGAGCTGGCGCATGCTGTGCGGGATAACAGTGCGGTCCAGCTTCAGGAGGACACCATCGACAACTGCCAGATCGTCTCTGATGTTGTAGAACTGCGGGCATTGGTCCTTGAGCCACCCGTCTGTTAGGTGGCGCATGACACGCTGTAGCAGGGGGTCAGCCGCAGTCTCGCGGTGAATTTGGACGAGGCGTTCAACCATGGCCGGTAGATTGGAGGCCACGAAGGCCACATGGGCGTCAACCTGGCAGACGAATCCCGCTGGGTCACACTGCCCTGGACAAAGCGTCGGCTATGATCAGGTCTTTGCCCGGGGTGTATACGAGCTGAAAGTCGTATCGCCGGAGTTTGAGCAGAATGCGCTGGAGGCGATATGTCATGTCGTTCAAGTCTTTTTGTATTATATTAACCAGCGGGTGATGGTCGGTCTCGACGGTGAATTGGGGAAGGCCGTACACATACTCATGAAATTTGACGACACCGGTCAACAGGCCCAGGCACTCCTTTTCTATCTGCGAGTAGCGCTGTTCCGTGGGGGTCATGGCGCGTGACGCATATGCAACGGGGTCCCATGATGAGGCCTCATCGCGTTGCAGGAGCACTGCCCCAATGCCAGATTGGCTGGCATCGGTCGAAATTTTTGTCTCTTTCGCTGGATCAAAAAAGGCCAATACCGGGGCCGTGGTAAGTTTGGTTTTAAGTTCTGTCCATTCGCTCTCGTGGGCAGGAAGCCATTGGAAGTCTGTCGTCTTCCTGACCAGGTTCCTGAGAGCTGTGGTATGAGGGGCGAGGTTAGGGATGAACTTCCCTTGGAAGTTGACCATGCCCAGAAATCGGAGGACCGCCTTCTTGTCATCTGGCTTTTTTTCATGGCTGTGATCGCAGCCACCTTGTCCGCATCGGGCCGCACACCCAATTGGGAGATGTGGTCCCCTAGGAACTTGAGTTCCATCTGGCCCAAGGAGCATTTGGCTCTGTAGACACGTAGGCCCTGCTACCCTATGCGTTTGAACACATGCTGGAGGCGACAGATATGCTCCTGTGGGGTGGTGGACCAAATGATTATGTCGTCAACATAGACGCGAACACCATCAATGCCTTCCATCATTTGTTCCATGATCCTGTGGAATACTTCTGACGCCGATATGATCCCAAACGGCATCCTGTTGTAACAATATCTGCCAAAAGGTGTGTTAAAGGTACAGTTTCCTGCTGGATCTGTCTAGTTGAATTTGCCAGAATCTTTTTGAGGCGTCAAGTTTGGTGAAGAGCTTGGCCCGAGCCATCTCGCATGTGATCTCTTCGCGCTTGGGGATTGGGTAATGCTCCGTCATTATGTTGCAATTCAGATCCTTTGGATCAATGCAGTTCTGAGCTCTCCAGAAGGCTTCTTTACGCACACCATGGAACTGACCCAGTTGGTTGGTTCCGTAACTCTGGAGATCACTCCTTGGTCTTGGAGGTCCTGCAGCTGCTGCTTGAGGCGGTCCGTGAGGGGTGCTGGGACTCTGCGAGGTGCATGCACCACAGGCATGGCGTTCTGTTTGAGTATGATCTTGTAAGTATATGGGAGCGTGCCCATGCCTTCAAAGACGTCGCGGTGCTGGTCGATGATGGCGTTGAGTTGCGCCCTGAAGTCAGCATCCTGGAAGGCAGACGTGTCATCAGGAGAGAGAGTGAACTCTTTGAACGAGGTTTAGCAATTTGCATGCCTGTGCGCCAAGCAGAGAGTCCTTCAAGGAGCCCACGATCTCGAAAGGAAGGATGTGCGTCACTTCGAGTTGGCATGAGCCGGTAGCAGGAATGATGCTGCCATTGTAGTCCAATAGCGGGCAGGCCGATGGGAGAATGGTTGGTTTGACACAAAGACTTTGGAAAGCAGACCGCGCCATGAGATTGGCGGAGGCACCAGTGTCCAGGCGGAATCGTATTTGGGACCGGTTGACCGTCAGGGTGGCACACCACTCATCGTCTGGATTGATGCTGTATACCGACAAAGGCTGGTATCTTTGCTTCGGGGACAGCCTGTTTTTCGTTACGACACCGACTCGAAAAGGCGCCTTCGGGTCCTCGGTGTCACTGCTGTGTGGGAGGTCGGAATCGGATTCGATGACCGTGGGTTGAATTGCCCGAACATTCCTGCGAGGCTGGCTGAAGCAATATGAATTGGAAGGCTGAGCTGCTCGACAGCAGGCAGCATAGTGGCCAAGTCTTCCACATCGTATGCATTGTTGGGATTTTGCGGGGCATTGCCGCTTTAAATGGGCGGAGCCACAGTTGCTGCACGTTCGCTGCGCCACCGCGCATGCGCGGTGCAGTCCTGCGTGGTGCGTGCCTGCGCATTACGTTCCTCCATGTCGCCGTCCCCTCGTTTGCTGCGTACACGCGCGGGAGTCCGCGAAAAGCACGTGAAATGGCCGCCCTCATCCAGGCTGAGGCCCTGGAGGTGTTCAATCATTTGGACCCGTTCCACCTCTTGGGGACCTTGCTGCGCCGTTTCAGCCACTTGTATATGGGAATACCGACTGGCAGCATTTTCATGTAGGACACAGGTCTCGATGGCGGTTGCTAGGGTGAGTTGCTTTACTTTGAGGAGCTGCTGACGTAGGGGGTCCGACTAAACACCGAAAACGATCTGGTCGCGTATCACGGAGTCGGAGGTGGGCCCGTAGCTGCAAGATTGCGCAAGGATGCGGAAGTGCGTTAAAAAGGATTGGAACGATTCGTCCTTACCCTGCAAACGCTGCTGGAAAACGTAGCTTTCAAAACTTTCATTCACCTCTACGCTGCAGTGAGTGTCAAATTTGAGGAGAACCATCTTGAACTTCATATTGTCTTCGTCATCTGCAAAGGTAAGAGAGTTGAAAATATGGATGGCATGGTCCCCGGCCGTGGAGAGGCGAAGAGCAATCTTTCTGGTGTCCGAGGCGCCCTCCCTGTCCGTGGCTTCAAGGTAGAGCTGGAAACGCTGTTTGAAAATCTTCCAGTTGGCCCCGAGGTTGCCGGCGATGCGGAGCGGCGTCGGCCGGCTGATGTTGTCCATGTTGCAGAATGACGGAATGCTGGCGGAAGGCAGATCACTTGCAGGTAGGTCTAAGAAGTGCTAGTGTGCAACCACTCCTGGTATCATGATGTGTTGGGTGTTCTGGATCACACACAGGTCACCAACACTTGAAGTAGTGCAACACTATTTTATTAAAAGGTTAACTATTTAAACATACTTGAACTGTGGGTAAATACGATACCAGCTTTAACTAAAGACCTTTGCCTTGTCCTAACCAGTTGATGCACACAAGCACATGGTGAATGTCTATGTTGCAGGCTGTGAGCTCTGTGCTCCTAGCTAGCTGCTACTCGAATGAGCGGGAACTCTGATGTCCTCTGTCTTTATAGTGCGTGTGCTCTCACTGGTGATTGGCTGCGGTGTTGTGTATGTTGATTGGCCCCACTGTGTGTCCGCACCATGATATACTGGTGCATATTATGACAATCTCAACTGCACTTTCCTGTCCCTCCCCCATAACCCTGGACTGCCTTGTCTATCAAAATCCTAACTAACCCTTCCTTGATTCCACAGACTAATGACCCACTGAGAGAAAGAATTCTCTTCAACTCCATCTGAAAGGAGACTCTTATTTATAAACCGTTCTCGTTCACGTCCACCCCATCAGTGGAAAAAAATCTCTTGGTATCTACCCTGTCAAGACTCCTCAGGATCTTCAATATAGAACTGGTGGATGGAGGTTTGGGCTACCAGCCCGTTAACCACATTAAAATTAATGCATAAAGCTGATTGCATGTTCCCACCGGCGAGGCTGGGAAACCCGCTATGGCTGGTGAGCGGAACCAGAGACCGGGAATGGGTCTGCTGCCTGGCGCCAATCCCGTTTTTCAGCCAATGAGGGATTATCTGCCCAATTGGGATTCCTGAGACGGGATTCTCCACTTGCCGACGCCGATTTTGTGTGGAGAATCCCTTTTTACGATCGAATCGGGATGGTGCCTGTTTTCAGATGCTCCGCCCCCTCCAATCTAGCATCATTGGAAAGTATGCCGCGTGATGGGGAGGCCTCAGGACGTCACCTGAAGGCTCTCCCCCAATGCTCCGCCCCTGATGAGCCAAGTTCCCAACGGTGCGGGACACGTTTGCTTTCAGTTTTCCGGACCTCGAGTGGCGGCTGCGGACTGTGCCGTGCCGGTGGCCCGGGGGGCTTCAGCGAAGGCTTGGGGGACTGGTGGGGGCTGGTGAGGGGGGTGTAAGGGGGAACAATCTGTCAGGTCGGGTCCGCACACGGCCGGCGCATGTTGTATGGCCCAACTGCTGCAGGTCACCACCGTGCATCTGCACGGCCATTCTCCGGCCGTTATTGGTACGGGAGCCGGGAGTTCTACCTGGCGCCACTGCCAGCCCTCAACAGTCCCAGAATCAGTGAGGGTTTGGCGACGTTAAACGCCACAGTTCCCACGCCGACGTCGGTATTTAGCCACAGAATCGGAGAATCCAGCCCATGATCTTAGCAGTGGAGAGCAGACAATTTCACCCTTCAACATCATGATGGCCTGGAATTTCCTTGAAGCTACTTCTGCTCTACTACCATAACTTCACCAGCCTTGTGCCAGAAACTCTGGTAACAGGCTTAGGTTGCACCCCCCAGAAAGTTTACAACATTGGAACGGGGCTATTCTGAGGATACTCCTAACATTATTGATGATTGTTATCCTCTCCAAGTTTAATGAGGAAATATCATGGCAGCTCACACTGCGGTAATATTAATAAGGATGGAACCAGTTCAAAGTAGGTGGACGATTTTGACACTCCTCGCAACAGCAAGTACTAGTTATCGTTAGGGAAGTCATGCAACCGTGCTAAATAAATACCATTGCAAAACTGCCGGCACTGTCAAATGGAACAAGCACCTTTAGATGCAGGCCAGTGCTTAGATCTTGCTTGTCTTTTCTGGGGAAAGGAACTCAACACTAAGCTGGCAGTAAACAATGCAGATCAATATTTATATTCTAAAACTGCTTTTAAGAAGCTCAGTTTTCGCATACACGCCAAACTGAAATGTTCCTTGAAAGAACTCTTAGCGACAGTGGTGCAGGCAGCAAATTTAGAAAAATAAATCAACCATTTTGTTAATAATTTGAGAATAAAGGAGCAAAGGAATTTGAGTGAGAATGTACAGTAATCAGTGAACACGAGGGCGCAGGTACAAAAGGTTATTTCAAAAGCTAATAGGCCGTTGGCCTTAACCTCAAATGGGCTACAATACCAAGGTGAGGATTTGATGTTTCAGTTGTACAGAGCCTTGGTCAGACCCCATCTGGAGTTTTGTGTTCAGTTCTGGGCCCAGATCCTCAGGAAGAATATATTAGCTTTGGCGGTATTGCAGTGCAGGTTTACCAGAATGATGCCAGGGTAAAAGGGTTAAATCACGAAAACAGTTTGCATAAGCTTGTTCCTGGAATTGTTTGAGTTTTGATAGTTAACGGGTGATCTTAGACGTGCTGGTTACAGTAAGAAGGGACTTTAATAAAGTAAATACAGAAAAGCAATTTGTTAGATCAGTGCAGGACAATGGGGCACATCTTAAAATCAAAGCTAAGCCATTCAGCAGTAAAATCAGGAAGCCCATTTTCATACAAAGTGTGTCTGAAAACTGTGGATGTTTGGCCAATTGAAGCTTTCCAGGTAGTTTCGTAGATTTTTGTGGGGTAGGGATATCAAGTGATTTGGAACAATGTCGTGGGGCAGCACGGTAGCATAGTAGATAGCACTGTGGCTTCACAGCGCCAGGGTCCCAGGTTCGATTCCCTGCTGGGTCACGGTCTGTGCGGAGTCTTCACGTTCTCCCCGTGTCTGCGTGGGTTTCCTCCGGGTGCTCCGGTTTCCTCCCACAGTCCAAAGATATGCAGGTTAGGTGGATTGGCCATGCTAAATTGCCCTTAGTGTCCAAAAGGGTTAGATGGGGTTATTGGGTTGGGGGATAGGGTGGCTCTCAGGGGGTCGGCAGAGTGGCAGGGGATAATGAGGGGACAGAGGGAGCATCGGATGTCGCTCTGTGCCGATGACTTCCTGCTGTATGTTTCGGATCCGTTGGCGAGTATGGGAAGGATTATGGGCCTGTTGGAGAGGTTTGGAGGGTTCTCGGGATACAAGCTGAATGTAGGGGAAAGCGAGGCATTCCCGGTGAATGAGCTGGCACAGCGGGCTAATTTAGGGGGGATGCCATTTACGGTAGCGAGGGATAGGTTTAGGTACTTGGGGATTCAGGTAACGAGGGAATGGACGGGGCTCCATAAGTGGAACTTAACAAAGCTGGTGGAGAAGGCCAGGGAGGATCTTAAGAGGTGGGATACACTGCACTTAGCGTTGGCGGGGAGGGTCCAAGTGGTGAAAATGAATATTCTGCCGAGGTTCTTGTTTATCTTTCAGCATCTCCCAGGGCGGGATTCTCCGACCCCCCCGCCGGGTCGGAGAATCGCCGGGGGCTGGCGTGAATCCCGCCCCCGCCGGTTGCCGAATTCTCCGGCACCGGAGATTCGGCGGGGGTGGGTATCGCGCCGTGCCGGTTGGCGTGCCCCCCCCCCCCGGCTATTCTCCGGCCCGGATGGGCCGAAGTCCCGCTGCTGGAATGCCTGTCCCGCCGGCGTGGATTAAACCACCACTCTTCCCGGCGGGACAAGGCAGCGCGGGCGGGCTCCGGGGTCCTGGGGGGGGGCGCGGGGCGATCTGGCCCCGGGGGGTGCCCCCACGGTGGCCTGGCCCGCGATCGGGGCCCACCGATCTGCGGGCGGGCCTGTGCCGTGGGGGCACTCTTTTCCTTCCGCCTTCACCACGGTCTCCACCATGGCGGAGGCGGAAGAGACTCCCTCCACTGCGCATGCGCGGGGATGCCGTGAGCGGCCGCTGACGCTCCCGCGCATGCGCCGCCCGGCAATGTAATTTCCGCGCCAGCTGGCGGGGCACCAAAGGCCTTTCCCGCCAGCTGGCGGGGCGGAAATCAGTCCGGCGCGGGCCTAGCCCCTCAAGGTCAGGGCTCGGCCGGTCAAGATGCGGAGGATTCCGCACCTTTGGGGCGGCGCGATGCCGGACTGATTTGCGCCGTTTTTGCCGCCGGTCGGCGGACATCACGCCGATTACGGAGAATTTTGCCCCCGATCTTTATACCAAAGGCCTTTTTTCGGAAAGTGGACACAATCATCTCTGACTTTGTATGGGCGGGGAAGGTGTCGAGGGTGGGGAGAACCCTGCTACAGAGTCAGAGGGGGGTTTGGCGTTGCCAAACTTGCTTCATTATTATTGGGCGGCGAATGTGGATACGGTGCAGCGGTGGTGGGAAGGAGAAGGGGTAGAGTGGGTTAGGATGGAGGAGGAATCTTGTAAGGGATCTAGTTTTAGGGCTATGGTGACGCCAGCATTGCCAATGGCTCCGAGTAGGTATTCAGGGAGCCCAGTAGTGCAGTCCATGGTGAAGATATGGAATCAGCTGAGGAGACATTTTAGGGTGGAAGGGATGTCGGTGCTAACGCCGCTGTGCGAGAATCATGGGTTTGAGCCGGAGGGGGATGGATAGTGTATACAGGAGGTGGAGGGTAGTGGGGCTGGTCAAGGTGAGGGATTTGTATTTGGAGGAAGGGTTCGCCAGTCTGGAGAAGCTACGGGAGAGGGTAGAGCTCCCGAGGGGGAGTGAGTTCAGGTATCTACAGGTTAGGGGCTTTGCACAAAGGTCTGGAAGAGGTTACCTAGATTGCTGGGATATACCCTGCTGGAGCGACTGCTGCTTCCGGATGTGGAAGGGGAGGGAATAATTGGGGATATATATAAGTGGCTGGGGGAGCAGGGAGGCGAGCGGGTGGTGAAGATCAAGGAGAAATGGGAAGCGGAGTTGGGAATGGAGATCAATTGTGGAGTATGGAGTGAGGCACTGCGAAGGGTAAACGGGACCTCCTCTTGTGCAAGGATGAGCCTGATACAGTTCAAGGTGGTGCACAGGGTGCATATGACTTGGGCGAGAATGAGTGGGTTCTTTCACGGGGTAGCGGATGAGTGTGAGAGGTGTGGGCAGGGGCCAGCGAATCACGCGCACATGTTTTGGGGTTGTGAAAAATTGGGGAGATTCTGGGTGGGAGTGTTCGTGGTTTTAGCCAGGATAGTGGAGGAGGGAGTGGACCCGGACCCTTTGGTGGCGATATTTGGGGTTTCAGAGAAGCCGGAGCTCATGGAGAGGAGGAAGGCCGATGTCATGGCCTTCGCCTCTCTGACTGCACTGCGACAAATTTTGCTGGAGTGGCGGTCGGCATCGCCACCGGGGGTAGCGGCATGGTTGGGTGACATGTACGACTTCCTGCGGTTAGAGAAGATAAAGTATGAGTTAAGGGGCTCAGCAGGGGAGTTCGAGAAAAGGTGGGGGATGTTTGTGACCGTGTTTGAGGCGCTGTTCGCCGCAGGGAGGGGGGGCACTGTATGTTCTATGTTCTGTGTAAGCGGAGTTACGTTACAAATCAGATTGTGTGGCGGAATAGGCTCGAGGGCCTGGGAGGTCTGCTCCTGTTCCGAATCCTGACTTGCTGTTCATGCCCAATGCAGGTTCTGTGCTAGCAGGTGGGGGAAGTCTTTCAACTGTCTCACTTCCTGACCAGAGTATACAGCCAAAGCCAGGAACAGAAAATGCTGTACAATCTCAGCAGCTCCGCTTTGAACAAGGGTAATCCAGACTCAAAACGTTAGCTCCATTCTCTCTCGCCACAGGTGCTGTCAGACCTGCTGAGATTGTCCAGCATTTTCTGTTTGGTGTTTCAGATTCCAGCATCTGCAGTAATTTCCTTTTATCAGAGTACAGACCTTACTCAAATATGCCAGTTGTGAATTCATATAGTAACACTTGGCTACATTCCTGTCTCACAGTTCATAAAAATCAAAGCTATCTTCAAGTGTAGTATCGGTCCCATCTCTAAAATGGCTGCCATTTGTTTTCTGTCCCAGGATATGGGTGGAAGCTGGTCATCAGATCGGTGTTTGGCTCTTGTTTTCTGATCTTTCGCCCCCTGCTTTCTCTATTTTATTGACACTATTTGAACTTCCTCTGCTGTACCTTTGGAGCCCCAAAACCCTGAATTTAACTCAGCCCAAGTCTCCCGAGATTGGACGGGTCCTGATTGGATGCCCATTTTACATCATGCTCAGGCACTCCACTCACGCTTCTCAAAATGCAAGTTTTTGATCTCAGCTGGACTGTCAGGAGTGAGCGCAATCAAGCAGAGGCATGAAGGCAGTCAGAAAGGAGGCAAAATTCCTCTTCACAACTTTAAACCAAAATGTAAAACTTAAAACAAGGGGGTTGGGGGAAAGAGAGCAGAGGAGAGGTGCAATTTAACGGAAATGAAAACGAGTCCCGTGTTGAGTGTGTTTATCCGGGTATTTTCCGGTGCTCGCAGCGCTGGGAAAGACCACACTATCTAATGGGACTCTGTTCGGCGCCTCAGCGGGGAACTTAGTCCCATTTCCGGCACTGAGGAGCTCCGCCCGCCAGTGCAGGAAGAGATTGGGGTGCCATTTTTAAATAGCGCCCCAGTCTTGAGACCTCCCAACGTGGCCCCAGGACGCTCTATTGCCCCAACCCATCTATCAGGGGGACATCAAGCCCCCCACACCCCACCTATTAAGGACACGGCACCCCAAGCTGGATCCTGGTGTGGGCAAAATGCCACCTCGGCACCGTGGCACTGCAAACCTAGCACCCTGACAGTGGCTCTGCCATGGTGCCCGGGTACCACCCTGCCCGGAGGCAAACCACTGTCCCATCCCCGCCCCCATCTCCCCCACCCGTCCCCCCAAGTGCCGGCATGCCAGGCTCCCAGTTGTGGAGATCAGGGCTAACTGATGCCCCCTTGGGGTCTCCGAGGTGCAGGGATTAAATCCCGTGCCTTCGGTAACTCCGGCGAGTGCATATCAATATGCAGAAATGCCAGATCTAGATTCTGCCCCATTGTGGGTGGGGATCCCATTCACAACGTCTCTTGAGATCCGTTGGATCTTGCGATGCGTGGTGAGCCGGGAAAATGTTGTGAGAGGCCTTGAGAGATCTACTGGCCATGTCAAGCCCTGGTTCAGGTGTGGCACAGCCGATAGATTTTGCCCGAGATTTCCAACTTGTTCACTGGGCATAAAACTAGTATTTTGGGTGAGTTGCCCGTTAGAGAACCTGCTAATTTTCATTTTCATTGGGTGGAAATTAAAAATCTATCCAGGAATTGACATATTATCCCCTCACTAAAATTGTCGTGAAATTAAGCTATTTCTCCCTCAGGAATGGGTGAATAATCAAAATTATGATCCCTGTTCATAAATTTTTTTTACATTATCCATCCCTTTTCCAAATCCTCTCAGTGTATTTTGTGTATTCACAAACATACATCTTCCATCAAAAAATTACACTTTAATGGTTTCAATCCTTTGCTTAGCGCCTTCATATATACCATGTTTGTGTCCACATGTGCATATCTGTCGGGGTCTGTGCATGTGCAAAACTGCAATAGAAGTATCAGGAAAGCTACCAGCTGTATTATAACAGTAAGTTCACTGCAAATTCAGCTTTCGCTTTATGCTTTGCCAATTTTACAACTGCCACTGATTGCAAAAATAAAGTCCATGCAAATGTTTGACCAGCAATAATCTTAGCAGTGTTCGCACCTTTTAAAAGCTGTGAAACCACCCTAGCCAATCGACTACCTTTGCAGTGCTTCCAACGTAGGAGACACAGCAGCCGATTATCCATCCAGTTTATACTGATCCAACTTACTTTCCCAATGAAGTCAAGTATATTGAACTGCACCCGCAGGGCCTTGTAACTGATCAGTGTCCTGGCCAACATTTACTCCTTAAACATTAATGTTAAATCAGATGATTTGGTCATTAGCTATGGCTGTTTGGGTTCTTGCTCAAAATGGCTGTTGTGTTTCTACATTAGAAGAGTGACTGCACTTCAAAAGTAATCCATTGGCTGCAAAGTGCTTTGCGAGATCACGAAAGTCACAAAGATTCTTTTCTTTAACTTATAGTATTTTGTACGCAGATCCTTTTCTTTAACTTGTATAGTATTTTGTATGCAGATTTTCATGCTGATTGCCAGAGACCAAGAAAACTAGCTATGGCATGAGTAAATGTCTTTCTGCTGACAACTAAAGCAGCAGCAGCATAGGAAGGAACACTGAATATTACACTGACGGGAAATAGGTTCCTGTGTGAGGAAAAGTCACACCGATCAAAATCGAGAAGCAGGCATGACACATTCAGGGTCTTTATTTTTATACATGTTCTTTTTTTTTTTGCGAGCTCTTTGTGATCGGGCATATCCTGGCTCAGGTTCTCAATTCAGAAAAAAAACTCCAATAACTCAATAATTTGGAAGGTGAGTGAATGGGCCTTTGAAAGTAAGGAGCTTTGTGAAGAGAACTAGAATTTACCATGGCAACTGCATCTGCTTACGTCAGCCTCATTTTGCATTAAGGTCACAGAATAAATTCTTTCCCATTTTTGACCGTACTGCATTACCGATCATACAAAAAGCATTTGGTCCGATGAGTGTCAGACCAGCATCAGAATCTTTACTCTCTTTGCCAACGTACGGCTTTTTGGACATCATGTTCCTCCTGCACAATATTTCATGTAAGAGAATATACCTCATTGTGCTGGACTGAAAATTGTAATGGTGAATCATGTACACTGTGGTAATTTCTTATAATTGCTGGTTTCTTGCTGTATTTCTTTGAGTCTAGAAATTACTGTTCGCAATTTGAGTGTGCAATTCCTTCTGTCTGCTATTATAACGAAAGTGTAAATCCATTTATTTAAACTTTCCAAACACATTGGTTTAAAATAAAGAGAGAAAGAACTTTCAGACAAACCCATTTAACATTTGGGCTGCTAACAACATCTGCAGCAGTTTCTAGGCTACAGTCTGAGAAATTAGTCACTGATAATATTAAAGTGTAAAATGTGTTCAGCTGCAGTGACTACCACAGGACCTTCTTACCATCATCACAAGGTATCTCTACCTCGTGGAATTTGATACCTTCCGCTCAAGTCGGGCCTCTTAACCTTAAAAAATAAAGATGATGTTCATTCAGTTTAGGTGATCTTATGGCAACAGTGGTGGCCACTTTTTTAATAATAATAATCTTTACTAGTGTCACATGTAGGCTTACATTAACACTGCAATGACGTTATTATGAAAAGCCCCTAGTGGCCACACTCTGGCACCTGTTCAGCTACACAGAGGGAGAATTCAGAATGTCCAAATTACGTAACAGCATGTCTTTCGGGACTTGTGGGAGAAAACCGGAGCACCCGGAGGAAACCCACGCAGACACAGGGAGAACGTGCAACTCCACACATACAGTGAACCAAGCCGGGGATCGAACCCGGTCATTTGAGGGTTGAGAAAACAGGACCAGGCACAAGAGACTTTTTTCCATCCAGATACAGTTGGCTTTGCAGGAGTTTTGCCTGAAGGCCAATGGAGCGCTTATGTGTCACTGATATGCAGCCCAGTCTCACAATACAAGGGTATGGTGACGACAACTGCGCTTGTACACTAGGACTTATATTAACTTGCGGAGGTGTTTATTTTCAAATACTCACTGCCACAGTTTGTAGAAGGCTGAGCTGGCATAGCTAGTCCAGTGTTGGATCTCCTTGTCAATGGAGGTCTTTTGAGACAGGTGGCTGTCAAGGTATGGGAAGTGCTGAACATAGTCAAGAGTCTCTCCTTCAACTTATAGACCAGAATTCTCCGGCTGTTCGCTGGCAGCGGGATTCTCTGGTCCCACCGGGAGCGCACCCTCACCTACGGGTTTTCCGACAGCATGGGGTGGTTTCAATGAGAATTCCCATTGACAGTGGCGGGAACAGAGAGTCCCGCCACCAGTGAATGCCTCAGAGCCTTCTGCCACCGAGAAACACGCGGCTGGGATGCCGGAGAATCCATTCCCCAGTTTTCAATGCTGTTACACGTAGCACACAAGGGAAGTCTTATCTCAGTGTAACATTGAAAATACAAATAAAATAAAAGTGTGGTGTCAGAACCCGGGTATCAAGAAGAATAGACTAACTCATGCTGCAATGTTTGGCTACGGACTCCCAAATCTGGGCCCTGTTTTACTATGGCTCTAATAAACTAACAACTTCTTGGTCCATGTCAGAGCCTGTGGAATGTTTACTCAAACAGCCAAATCTACATCCAGATGGGTATCATTTAATCCAGTGCAATGCAAGTTTGAAAATCTTCACATTAATGATGGAAGCTGTGAGCTTCCCCACCAGCAACCTACCAAACTTATAGCACAAAGAGCAAAGCTGCAGGATCCCAGCACCCTAAACAGGGAATTTCAAAAACAGCTCAATGCATTGCCAAGCTGACAATTGGAAAGATTCGTACCTCTGTTGAGCTGTTCGCCTCAGACATCTTGGCAACTGTCGTCTGGCTCTCTCCAATAAAGTCATGTCCACCGTCATTATCATAGTCATAACACAAAATCTGGTTCAGGGAAAACACAAACATGTCACGTTAACACCTGAACTGCTGCCAAATTTCAGTCAAAAGATTAACCAGTATTGAGCCTGTGTGGATGACGCACAGAGGAATGACAAAAGATACTTCACAAGCCATTTTACAATGCCTATAACTTACTTTTTCATTATTTCATTCATTTACAGAATCTTATGATTGTTCCTCTGCTAGTTAATTGAAAGAACAACCTAATTAGTCCAACTTTCCCAGTCTTTCCCCTTAGCCCTGCAAATCTTTCCTTCTCATGTATTTATCCAATGTATTTTTGTAAGTTATTATTGAATCTGCTTCCATGCCCTCTCAGGCAGTGTATTCCGGATCACAACTCTACTTGTGCCCCCTTTAGTCCTTTTTCCAATTTTTAAAAATCTGTTTGCTCTGTCTACTTACCATCCTGATATTGGGAACAGTCTCTCCTTACGTCCTCCATCAAAATCTTTCCTATGGCCATTAGTGTGCGCTTTATTTCCTATGGGATATGAAACTGCCCAATACCCTCGGAGGTTTGTGCTTATTCCCCTCTCTCACAGAATGTGTGCGGTAGCAGTCCTGCCCAGACATTGCATACAAAATAGGAGTAGTAGGCTATTTGGCCCCTCAAGACTGTTCTGCAAATTGGCAGCAAAACATGACAGGAGAGAAGGGGAGGTCCCCTTCCGAATGAGATGTTAAACTGATGAAATGTTAAACCTGTCCCATGTTAATGGACACAGAAGGTGCTGCTGCACCATTCAAAGAAGAGCAGGGAGCTCTTCTTGGTGTCCTGATCTATCTGGTCATTATTAAGTTGGTGTTTGCGAGAGGTTGCAGTAAGCAAATTGGTTGGCCCGTTTCCTATATTACAACAGTAATGAGCCCTAGCAAAACCGGAGTCAGTGGGTATCAGGGGGAAAATTCTCCGCTGGTTGCAGTCATATCTAGCACAAGGGAAGACGGTTGTGGTGGTTGGAGGTCAGCACGAGGACATTATGGCAGGAGTTCCTCAGGGTAGTGTCCTATGTCCAACCATCTTCAGCTGCTTCATCAATGACCTTCCTTTCATCATAAGGTCGGACATGGGGATGTTCACTGATGATTGCACAACGTTCAGTACCATTTGCAACTCCTGAGATACTAAAGGAGTCCATGTCCAAATGCAGCAAGACCTGGACAATATGGCGGCTTGGGCTGACAATTGGCAAGTAACATTCCTGCCACACAAATGTCACGCAATGACCATTGAAGTAGGCCATTTTCCAAGACCATATTTTTATCTCATCTCATCAAACATTCTTCATTTATGAAACTGTTTTATTGGACTGATTGGCACCATTTATAATGTGCCCACAATGCAGAAGGGGGCACCCGGATGGACATTCATTTAAATCCCCTTCTGCACAGCTGGGAGACCTTTAATTCGAAATTGATGGAAGACACTTGTTCTGCCCAGCAACAGCACGAAGCTGCATCTTAATGATGGAAGACACTTGTTCTGCCCAGCAACAGCACGAAGCTGCACCGTAATGATGGAAGACACTTGTTCTGCCCAGCAACAGCACAAAGCTGCATCTTAATGATGGAAGACATTTGTTCTGCCCAGCAACAGCATGAAGCTGCATCTTAAAACGGCCCCATGGCCAGGAGAGCGGGATATCTGCGAGTCAAGACCCTGGCAGTGGGATATATGGCACAACTGTATTGCAAAGACTTATGAAAGAATGAAATAGTATATTAATAAAATGGCCAAGGCAGGCAAAGAAACCAGAATAGAAGGAATAAAAGAAATGTATAGATTAGATTAGCATCCCCTACACACACAGCAGGACAAAGATGACATTAACACCTCATCTAGCAAACACAGAAACAAAAGCATAGCACAGCCACAGACATCGGAGGTTGATTTAGTTAAGGAGACACATCAGGGAGATAATGGAAAACACATTAGAGAAGGGAGGGACACCGGAGCGAGCGCAGATAATCTCATCAACACGGACACACACCATACAGATGCAAATTGACAAAGATGCATATTCTCAGTTTAAACCTGTCTCAGAGATCTAAATCAAAACTACCCTTTAACTATTATGTATGAGCAAATGTTTTCGCTCGAATTTGGATTCCTATAAAAATCCAGAGCGAATGTGTATTTGTCGAGATCAATGTGGCCAAGCCACTGTTTCTGAGCTGGCTGCGTGGGTCTCCCTGAAGGCTTCAGTAATTGTACAATAAAGAACAACGCTTTGAACCTTGCCTTGAGACTCGGCCTCTTGACTGCACTGGTACAAGGGATTTTTCCCTACAACACCATCTCCAACAAAAGAGGATGCAACCATCGTCCCTTGACATTCAATAGCATTACCATTGCTTAATCCCCCATTATCAACATCCTGGGGGTTATCATTAAACAGAAACTGAACTGGACCAGCCACATAAATACTGTGGCTACCAGAGCAGATCAAAGACTTGGCAAGTAACTCAACTCCTGGCCCCCCCAAAGCCTGTCCACCATCTACAAGGCACAAGTCAGGTAATGGAATACTCTCCACTTGCCTGGATGAGTGCAGTTCCAACAACACTCAAGAAGCTCAACGTCATCCAAAACAAAGCAACCTGCTTGATTGCTCCCCCTTCCACAAATATTCAATCTCTCCACCACTGATGAACAGTGGCAGCAGTGTGTACCATCAACCATCAATAAGATGCACTGCTGGAACTCACCAAAGCTCCTTCGGCGGCACCTCCCAAACCCACAACCATGACTATCTCAAAGGACATGGGCAGCAGATACCTGGGAACACCACCACCTGGAAGTTCCCCTCTAAGCCACTCACTATCCTGACGTGGAAATTTATCGCCATTCCTTTGCTGTCGCTGGGGCAAAATCCTGGAATTCCCTCACTAACATACATCTCAGGGCTGCAGCGGTTCAAAAAGGCAGCTCACCACCACCGTCTGAAGGGCAACGAGAGTTGGGCAATAAATACTGGCCTAGCCAGCAATGCCCATATTCTGTAAATGTTTTTTTTTTAAAGTGCATAAACGGCAACGACCTTCACTGGTTCTAAAGTGCTTTGTGCCAGCCTGAGGTCCAGGAAGGTGCTATATATATGCAATACCTTCATTTCTTTCTCTAAGCCACTTCAAAATCTTTTGTGAGACCGGGAAGAGCATAGGTGCTACCAAGGAGATTCTGGGCCTTTGATGCCTCCTGGTCTCCCTCCATTCTCACTTAAGTTGAGATTGACAACTAGCGTGTTGCTTCATCAGTCTGGAACATTCTGCTCTGAATGCTTCAGCTCCCTGGCCACTGGATCAATCTCTGAATATTTATTTTTTTATAATCACAGTTTAAAATAAGTATGATTACTGGGGCTGTGCTTCGCTGATATGTATAGAGAAAAATGAATGCCGATACATGCATGATTGAAGTCAAGGGCATCTATTCTCACCTCTCTTCTGATATTCAGCTCTCACACCTATGTCTGGATCAAGGCTGTGATGAAGTCAAGAGTTGAGTGGGTCTGGCAAAATGTGAGTTGAGCATTAATGGAACATGGGAATAAGATTGAGCCATTCAGCCTCTTAAGCTTGATCTGCCATTTGATTAGATTATGGCTGATCTATACCTCAGCTAAATCCTCCTGCCTAGGTTCCAGATCCTTTAATACCCATCTTTGTTTTGACATTTTCAACTGACCCTCAGTCTCATGAGCTTTTTGGGGGGCAGACAGTTCCAGATTTCCACTCCCCTTTGTGAAAACATGCTTGCCAATGTCACCTCTGAATGGCAACAATGAATAGGTCAGGTGTTTGTTGGTGTTACCAATTATGACTCTTTCTGTCACTTCACTAACAATTGTGGGAGAGCAAAGGTGACTAATGGGATGGTAATTGGATTAAACACATCCTGGTCTTGTGGATAAGAAATATCTGGGCAATCTTTCACATAACCATGTAGATGTCAGCGTTGCAGATGGTTTATACTGAAATAAGTCAACATGTCCTATTAAGGTTTTTGAGTGCGTGGGTGATGCACCTAAATGTGGTTAAGGTCTGGAATGCACTGCCTGAGAGTGTGGTGCAGGCAGATTCAATTGTGGGCTTTCAAAATGGAATTACAATTACCTGCAGAGAAATAAACTGCAGCACTACAGAGTAATGGCAGGGGAGTGAGGCCAGCTAAATAACTTTCAGAAAACCAACATGTACACAATGGGCCAAATGGCCTCCATTGTGCTGTACTCCTCTATGGACGGAATTTATCCTTCCAGTACTAAGTCCCATGCAGGGAGAGGTATGGGGAGTATTTCCTGCTGTGAAGGCCACCAGGAATTCATGCTAAATTGCGTGACCCTGTCCTCATTAATGATGCGGTCAGGGGTTTCCTGATATTTTTCGACAGTGGGGAAGGCCGAATGGCGCACTGTCATATCCGGGCACCATATTTGAAAGGCACCTGGGCAGCAACATACCCACCACATTGACTGAGGAAATGGCCAGAAGGAGAAACACAGGTCCAGCGCACAATTTCAACGATGCCTCCCTTGTAAACCAACTGGAGACCAGGAGGAACGTCCTCTTTCCAGTCAATGGGAGGAGGAGTGTAAGCAGGAACATGAACCTTGCAATGGGTGCAAGTCTCCAGGGAAGTTATTGCTCAGGACCTCCAACAGAGCACTGCCTGCAATGCAAGAAGCGGATTAATAACCTAATCCACTCAGCCAGGGTAAGTGGATCCTCAACTGCTCACACTCATCTCAAAGAATGGTACAGGGGACATGGGTCTCAGTGGCAATTTGAGAGCACAATGCTTCAGCCCCACTACAGTCCATCTGGGTTATTAGTAAGACTGGAAGCATGAAGTCTTCTTTAGCTAAGTGGTGACATGTACATGCCATGTTGGTCCAGATGTGTTCCGGACTGGCGTGATTTCCCGCTGGCAGCGTGGATTAAGGGCACAAAGGGTCATGATACTGGTCAGGCCTTCATCTGTATCCCATTAGTGGCATGCAAATCATTTCCCTGGTGGGTATTGTGACCCGCCATAGTGACCGGGAACAGGCGATCCCGTGTCATCATTTTCCGCCAGTAGAAAACTAATTTCTGAGCTCCCTCAACATTGTTCCACCAGTCCGCCATTAAACCTGCCACAGGGAGGGATGGAAAATTCCACCCTATCATTCTGAAAGTGTTAGCCTTTTAACAATTTTTGTACAGGTGTGCATGTGTGGTAATTTAAAGGGGCCACATGGCCGCACATCTTCGAGAGAACATTGAGATAGAAATTGGTTCAAATGAATTCAGTTGGAATTTTGAAAATCCAGCCTGTTGACTCTTGTTCCTCTTCACAGATGCTAACTGACAGGCTGAGCATTTCTGGCATTTTCTGTTATCATTTCAGATATCCAGCATCTATCTGTAGTACTTCCTTTTGTATTAAAAATGCATGCTGCGTCCAGAAAGTAACTGAAACCAACCCTTCAGGCAAAAGCTCCAGTAGGCATGATTGTCCTGTTGTGGTAACCTCGGCAAACTGCTTCATTCAGGCAGAAACATCAATGTATTAGCCTGAGACAAGCTGCTGCCTGCTCTGCCCAAGTGTTAACCAAAGATACAGGCATGAATGTTTTAATGAAAAGATTGTTGGAAATATAAATGCGCATTGATGGATAGGAATGATCTACAGGAATACGTGAGGTCTGAATAGAGTCATGTAAAACCAGTATTGATTAGCGAGTTATAGATGTAATCAAAACACTGCTGTGTATATAGTCTCCTAGTGTATCTTTACCTTGTGTGCCACTGCAGCGCCCTCAGTAAGAACCTCCAGTTTTAACTTGAATTCATGGTTGCTTTTAGAGTAGATAATTCATTAACGTCCTAAATGATGGGGAGTTGGAGGCCCTGAGGAGAGTTAACACATCTTCGTCGTGCGCCAGGCTCAGCCTGATTCAGTTTAAGGTGGTCCACAAGGCACACATGACTGTGGCCGGGATGAGCAGGTTCTTTGAGGAGGTGGAGGATAGGTGTGGGCGCTGTGTGGGGGGGGGGGGGGGGGGGGGGGGGTCCTGCGAACCATGTCCATTTGTTTTCGGCATGTTCTAGGCTGAGGGGTTTCTGGCAGAGGTTTTCTTTTTTTTTTAAATATATTTTATTAAAGTTTTCAAACCCAATTTTTTCCCTTACAAATCAACACAAAATGGTAGCATACCTGCTATGTAACATTGTTTAAATAATATAGTAAACTAACCAAATAACACAAAGTAATGCTCCCCCACCCCCTCTCCCCATCTAGAACACAAACAATTTACCCCCCCCCGCCCCCCGGGCTGCTGCTGCTGGTCATCTATCTTCCCCCTAACGTTCCGCTAGATAGTCAACGAACGGTTGCCACCGCCTGGTGAACCCTTGAGCCGATCCTCTCAGCGCAAACTTCATCCGCTCCAGTTTTATGAACCCCGCCATATCGTTTATCCAGGCCTCCCCGCCGGGGGGTTTCACTTCCTTCCACCTGAGTAAAATCCTACGCCGGGCTACTAGGGACGCAAAGGCCACAACATCGGCCTCTTTTGCCTCCTGCACTCCCGGTTCATCCGCTACTCCAAATATAGCTAACCCCCAACCTGGCTTGACCCGGACCTTCACCACCTTCGAGATCACTCCCGCCACTCCCCTCCAATACCCCTCCAGTGCCGGGTACGACCAAAACATATGTGTGTGGTTTGCCGGGCTTCCCCCGCACCACCCACACTTGTCCTCCACTCCGAAGAACCTGCTCAACCTTGCTCCCGTTATGTGTGCTCTATGCAGCACCTTTAATTAGATCAGGCTAAGCCTGGCACACGAGGAAGAGCAATTTACCCTGCTTAGGGCATCAGCCCACAAACCCTCCTCAATCTCCTCCCCGAGCTCTTCTTCCCATTTTCCCTTCAGTTCGTCCACCAGCTCCTCCCCCTCTTCTCTCATCTCCCGGTATGTCTCGGACACTTTGCCCTCCCCGACCCACCCCCCCGAAAGCACCCTGGATCCCTTGTGTCGGGAGCAGCGGAAATTCCCTCACCAGTTGTCTCGTGAACGCTCTCACGTGCATATACCTAAAGGTATTTCCCAGGGGCAGCTCATACTTTTCCTCAAGCGCTCCCAAACTCGCAAACGTCGCATCTATAAATAAGTCTCCCACTCTCCTGATTCCTGCCTGGTGCCAGCTCTGGAATCCTCCGTCCAGCCTCCCTGGGGCAAACCTATGGTTGTTCCTGATCGGGGACCACACCGAGTCTCCCAGTACACCCCTCTGTCGCCTCCATTGCCCCCAGATACTTAATGTTGCCGCCACCATTGGGTTTGTGGTAAACTTTTTCAGGGAGAGCGGTAATGGCACTGTCACCAGCGCCTCCAAGCTCGTCCCTTTGCAGGACTTCATCTCCAACCTTTTCCACGCCGCTCCCTCTCCCTCTATCATCCATTTACGAATCATCGCCACGTTGGCGGCCCAATAGTAGTCGCCCAAATTCGGCAACGCCAGTCCCCCTCTGTCTCTGCTACATTGTAGGAACCCCCTCCTTACCTTCGGGGCCTTCCCTGCCCACACGAAGTTCGTGATGCTCCTATCTATTTTTTTAAAGAAGGCCTTAGTGATCAGTATAGGGAGACATTGGAACACAAATAGGAACCTCGGGAGGACCATCATCTTAATTGCCTGCACTCTACTCGCCAGTGACAGCGGCTGCATGTCCCACCTTTTGAAATCCTCTTCCATTTGTTCCACCAGCCGTGTCAGATTGAATCTGTGTAAGGTTCCCCAGCTCCTGGCTATCTGAATCCCCAGGTATCGGAAGTTTCTTTCCACTCTCCTTAGTGGTAGGCCATCTATCCCTCTACTCTGGTCCCCAGGGTGTATCACAAAAAGCTCACTCTTTCCCATGTTAAGCCTATATCCCGAGAAATCTCCAAACTCCCTCAATATCTGCATGACCTCTGTCATCCCCCCCACTGGATCCGTCACATACAGCAGTAGGTCATCCGCATAGAGTGACACTCGGTGTTCCTCTCCCCCTCTAACCACCCCTCTCCATTTTCTGGAGTCTCTCAGCGCTATGGCCAGTGGTTCAATTGCCAGCGCGAACAGTAATGGGGACAGCGGGCATCCCTGTCTTGTTCCCCTGTGTAGTCGAAAATACTCCGACCTTTGCCGATTTGTGACCACACTTGCCGTTGGGGCCCCATAGAGGAGTTTAACCCAGGTGACAAACCCCTCCCCGAACCCGAACCTCCTCAGCACCTCCCATAGATACTCCCACTCCACCCTATCAAATGCCTTCTCTGCCTCCATTGCCGCCACTATCTCTGCCTCCCCCTCTGCTGGGGGCATCATTATCACCCCTAATAGCCGTCGCATGTTGACATTCAATTGTCTCCCCTTTATGAACCCTGTCTGGTCTTCGTGCACCACCCCCGGGACACAATCCTCCATCCTCGTTGCCAGCACCTTTGCCAGCAACTTGGCGTCCACATTTAGCAATGAGATAGGCCTATAGGACCCGCACTGCAGCGGATCTTTATCTCGCTTCAAGATTAGTGATATCGTCACCTCTGACATTGTCGGGGGTAGGGTCCCCCCTTCTCTGGCCTCGTTAAAGGTTCCTACCAGCAGCGGAGCCAACAAGTCCACATATTTTCTATAGAATTCCACCGGGAACCCATCTGGTCCCGGGGCCTACCCTGCCTGAATGTTCCCCAGCCCTTTGGTCACCTCGTCCACCCCAATTGGCGCCCCCAGGCCTGCCACCTCCTGCTCCTCCACCTTCGGGAACCTCAGTTGGTCCAGAAACTGCTGCATCCCCTCTTTTCCCTCCGGGGGTTGGGACCTATATAGCCTCTTGTAAAAGGTCTTAAACACCTCGTTTATCTTCCCTGCTCTCCGCACCGTGGCTCCCGTTTCATCCCTAACTCCCCCTATCTCCTTCGCCGCTGTCCTCTTTCACAGCTGGTGGGCCAACAGGCGACTCGCCTTTTCCCCATATTCATATCTCATCCCCTGTGCCTTCCTCCACTGTGCCTCTGCCCTCCCTGTGGTGAGCAGATCGAACTCCGTCTGGAGTCGTTGCCTCTCCCTGTATAGTCCTTCATCCAGGGCCTCCGCATATTTTTTATCTACCCTCAAAATCTCCCCCAGTAGTCTTTCCCTTTCTTTGCCCTCCATTTTCCCCTTGGGAGCCCTGATGGAGATCAACTCTCCCCTGACCACCGCTTTTAGTGCTTCCCATACTACTCCTATTCGGACCTCCCCATCGTCGTTGGCCTCCAGGTATCTTTCGATACATCCCCGCACCCTTCCGCAGACTCCCTCATCCGCCAATAATCCCACATCCAGTCGCCAGAGTGGACGCTGCTCCCTCTCCTCTCCTAGTTCCAGGTCCACCCAGTGTGGGGCATGATCTGAAACAGCTATGGCTGAGTACTCAGTTCCTTCCACCCTCGAAATCAGTGACCTTCCCAAAACAAAGAAATCTATCCGGGAGTACACCTTATGGACATGGAAGAAAAAGGAGAACTCTTTTGCCATCGGCCTAACAAATCGCCACGGATCCACTCCCCCCATTTGGTCCATAAACCCCCTAAGCACCTTGGCCACTGCCGGCCTTCTTCCGGTCCTAGATCTAGATCTATCTAACCCTGGGTCCAACACGGTGTTGAAGTCCCCCCCCATTATCAAGTTTCCTACCTCCAGGTCCGGGATACGTCCCAGCATCCGCTTCATAAATCCTGCATCATCCCAATTCGGGGCATATACGTTAACCAACACGACGTCCATTCCCTCCAGTCTGCCGCTCACCATCACATATCTGCCACCGCTGTCCACTACAATGTTCCTAGCCTCGAATGACACCCGTTTCCCCACCAATATGGCCACCCCCCTATTCTTTGCGTCCAGCCCCGAGTGGAACACCTGTCCCACCCATCCTTTCCTTAACCTAACCTGGTCCGCCACCTTCAGGTGCGTCTCCTGAAGCATGGCCACGTCTGCCTTCAGTCCTTTTAAGTGCGCGAACACCCGGGCCCTCTTAATCGGCCCATTTAGGCTTCTCACATTCCACGTGATCAGCCGGACTGCCCGCCCCCCACCCCTGTCGACTAGCCATCACCCTCTCTGGGCCAGTCCCACGTCCCGGTTCCGCGCACCCACCCGTCCCCCAGGCGGCGCATTCCCGCCCCGACCACCTTTTCTTTTACCAGTTCCTTCTCGATCTCCGCAGCAGCAACCCAGTTACCCCCCCCCCCCCCCCCCGCTAGACCCCATCTAGCATGGTTACTCCCCCCATATTGCTTCCGAAAGTCAGCTGACTTCAACTGACCCCGGCTTCTCCCGCTCTCTCCTTGACCCCCCCCGTGTGGGGAACTCCCATCCACCTTGCGCCTATCTTCCCGCCATCATCTTTCTGACACGGGAACAAGAAAAAGAAACCTTGTGTTCTCTGGAGCCGTCCCACCCCTCGTGGCGCAGCTCCCTCTGCCGCCCCACTGGCAGAGGTTTTCTAACGTCATGTCAGAGATCTTACAAGTGAGGGTGGTGCCGAGTCCAGAGGTGGCGATCTTTGGTGTGTCGGAAGACCCGCGAGCCCAGGGTTTTAGAGAGGCCGATGTCCTGGCCTTTGCCTCCCTGGTGGCTCGGAGACGGATCTTACTAGGATGGAGGGACTCAAAGCCCCCAAAGTCGGGGGTGTGGGTTAGCGACATGGCGGGGTGTCTCAGACTTGAGAAAATTAAATTCGCCTTGCGGGTTTCGTTGCAGGGGTCTGCTCGGAGGTGGCAGCCGTTCATCGACTTCTTTGAGAAAAATTAAGGTGTCAGCAGGAGGCAGGGGGAGGAGGTGGGGGAAGGGGAGGCATGGGAGAGACGGGTAAGGACAGGAGAAACAACGGAGGGGTGGCTGGGGAAGGTGGCATTGTTTGTGTAAGCTATGTTGGCTGGGGTTTGTGCTCGGGGGTTCGTTGGTTATATTGTTGTGTTTTTGTTTTTGTTGACATTTGATGTTGAAAATTGTTCAAATTATAAATGCCTCAATAAAATATTTTCTAAAAAAAAGACCTAAATTACCTTTACAGTTTTTTCTACGTCTCCATTACACAAGGACACTAGTGGTGTACTAAAAGGTTTCCAGACAGGATCAAGTGTATTCTTTATAACCTGAAAAACAAATGAGAAAATGGTCAGCAACACCACAGCCGACATTCCTTCATGATCTAAATTAGACCTGATTCCCGAAGCCTTTGTCCAGTTAGAGCAGGAGTTCCCAATCTCTGCTGAGAGAACAATGGTGATCAAAATAAAACCTCATTCAAAACTATCATCTGAGCTGTCTTGATGGTTCACTGAATCAAGTCAGGACACAACTGTGTCATTGGTATCAGAGATGTCAAAGCTCGAGGTTTGATCCATGGTAAGTTAGTGGACTTCAGCATGGGCGATGGACTGGACCACACTGGATTGAAAGAAAAAATCCCTTCTGGATTTGCAGATATACAAGTAAACACTGAGTAGCATAATTGATTTTGGCAGCAATTACCCGCGAGTCAAATATTCTGCAAAGTCATCCCATGAAGGCTCATACCAAAACAATCGACATAAATAATGGTGACTTGGGTAATAAACTGTAGAGGGGGGTCTGACACCTGTAAAACTGGCAGGTAGTTAACAACCTCAGGAGAGGAGAGGAAATAGGTGAAGTGATCAAATTTTGTATTATTAGCAGCAACAAGACCACACTTATCAAAGAGGAAAAGGAGATTGATGTAGTACAGCAGGAAGAACACTGTTGCTCTGTCTCTCAGGCTGTGGTTTGGTACCAGTCCAGAACATCACATCAATTATAAATCAGCTCAGTTGCCAGTACACAATGTGCCACTGTATACTGACCTGGCGATCGCACGCCCCACTGAGAAAAGCATAGGTTGGAAATGGGAAAGTCATATTCATGCAGAGAGGAAACAGTGGGGGGGATTTTCCGGCTGTTCCATGTTTCCGGATCTCCCCGCCCACCCTCTCTGCGTGTTCACTGGCCACAGCCTTCTCCCCCTCCCCACACCCCCACCCCTCACCAAACTGCCAGAGGTGCCAGGGGGCAATGCTCAGCTTGGCCCTCATGCAGCTCTGCACCTACGGCATGGTCATCACAACAGGTTTTCATTTTTGAAAATCAGTAGCGATTCGCACCAGCACGCTGTCACACTGCCACGGGGCTGTATTCACGGTGAATTATGCACCAGTTGAATGGTATGGGGCTGGTTTTGCGCTGGCTTTTAAAGCAGACCAAGGCAGGCCAGTAGCGCAGTTCAATTCCCGTACCAGCCTCCCCGAATAGGCGCTGGAATGTGGCGACTAGGGACTTTTCACAGTAACTTCATTTGACAATAAGCGATTTTCATTTCATTTCCATGGGGCCGCACGCTATGGTGTAAAACCTTTTAATGACATTTAAATGAATATAAATTCATGGTAGTCAGATTCATGTCCTTTCTGGATGTGAACCTGATCGCATCTCTGGCAGTCAGGGCGGGGAAGATCTCACACCGAGATCTCAAAGAACAAAGAAATGTACAGCACAGGAACAGGCCCTTCGGCCCTCCAAGCCCGTGCCGACCATACTGCCCGACTAAACTACAATCTTCTACACTTCCTGGGTCCGTATCCTTCTATTCCCATCCTATTCATATATTTGTCAAGATGCCCCTTAAATGTCCCTATCGTCCCTGCTTCCACTACCTCCTCCGGTAGTGAGTTCCAGGCACCCACTACCCTCTGCGTAAAAAACTTGCCTCGTACATCTACTCTAAACCTTGCCCCTCTCACCTTAAACCTATGCCCCCTAGTAATTGACCCCTCTACCCTGGGGAAAAGCCTCTGACTATCCACTCTGTCTATGCCCCTCATAATTTTGTATACCTCTATCAGGTAACCTTGTACCTCGGCATTGTTTGGCACCCTAGCAGTGCCCCCCCCCCCCACCCCCCCCGCGGTGCCATTACGCCTGGTTCACGTTTATGTGGACCAGTGCTAAACAGCAACATGGCGAACCGTTAGTTCCCGGGCCCAGGAGAATAAGTCGCAGACATATTTAAATGAGCCTAATGGATCATTTAAATATGGATGTCTGGATCGCACCCAGTGTGGACATGCTATCTCGCGAGGTGTTTCGAGCATTGGGAATCTCGCGAGAAGCCTCTCACGAGATTCACAGCCTCGTCGCCTCACCAAGTTGGGTGCAGCGAGGCCATTAAATCACACCCAAAACTTTTCTGTTTACTGATTGTGATGATCTTGTACAAAATTGCTTTGTTGACTCAATTTCTTGTGAGTGCTAATCTACCATAATTCTGGACAGGCAAAATAGACAAATTCATTCAGATTGATGGTGAAAAATTATAACATGCACAAAAAATGGGACTGCCCTCATGAGGTAAGGGTAGCGGAGGGAACTTTACTCTGCATCTAAATCGTGCTATCTGAAGCCTAGTAGTGGTTGACACTAACACGGGAGCCTCAAAACAATTTTCCATTCATCAGCATCAACTTCCAAAGCACAGATGATCAGTCCCTCTAAAGATTAGCAGTAAATTAGTATCAGTAATTTAAATGTTCGCAATATCCATAAAGCCTAGTTGATCAGTTTTGTTTTTCAATGCAAGAGATATGCTGAGTGACGAGGGGACATGATGATATATGGAAACAGAGAAAACATATTTTGTTTATTGATCTTTCCCCATCATAAATATGATTCTACATATTTACTTCAAATGATTGGGGAAGCAATGTGTGTAAAAATAAATTGCAGTAAAAACTAGAAGTGTCTCATTTGACCTTTACAGCAGAGCTGAGAGACAATGAAGTGATTCATATGCAATAAAATCTTTCTATGCAAGCTGTGATTTTAAAAGGCATTTGATATCGTATATGTGTCTGACGTGACACAAATTCTAACCAGGTACTCTTGTTATTGTCACATTTAAAATATATAACCATTCATTATTGCCTCCTCAACATGGGTTATTTGGCAGCAGTGCACGATGCTTGTTTTTTTGCCCTGGTTAATAGGATTGTGTGTGTTTACTGTGTAATGCCTCGCTCAGTAAAACCAGAGAATTGATTTGAAGAAGCATATGGTTCAGTGAGCAAAGTCAGGAAGGTCTCAGCTTAGTTTTAGTCCATTCCGGGATCAGCTAAACTCAGTCAAGCCTCTGTAGTGTGGGCAAGAAGATTAAACTCAGCGCCCTACTCAAAGGAGGGTGTTTTGAACAGGAAAACCAGGAAGTGGAGAAAAAAATTCCTGTGTAAATGCATCCAAGAGTACATCCGAGGTGTGAAGCAAACACCCATCCTAAAAGGTCGAGGAAAGTTGGGCACAAGTTTGATGAACTGCACCCAAAACTTCTTGCTCTTTTACGCTCAGTATTTATCCCAGTGTCTGAATACACCTCGGCTTATTATAATGACACTGCTACCAAGCTAAAGAGCCATATTCACAAATTTTCTGCAACTGTGCTCATTCATATAAAATTACACCCAGAATGTTATGGAGGAGAACAAAAAGGTTTCCTGGTGCTTTCTGGCAAAGTTTAAACAAGTTTACTCTGTATTTTCTATTTACTTGAATGTATTTTCCTGGCAATCAGTATAAATCATATTCAAAATCAAAAAGCTTCCATCCATTGTTCACTTTAAACATGATGGGTGGAATTTAATGATTTTTTTTCAAAGTCCTGTCTCGAGCGGAAAAAGTGGGGGCAGCCTGCCAGCTGCCATTTCCCGCCAAATTTTCAAGCACTTTGAGAAAAATAATGGAAGGGGTGGGATTGTTCCATCAGCAACCTCGGCTCCTGACAGATCAAGGTGCCCTGATCTACTACGCATGGTAGCACGGTGGTTAGCACTGTTGCTTCACAGCGCCAGGGACCCGGGTTCGATTCATGGCTTGGGTCACTGTCCGTGTGGAGTTTGCACGTTCTCTCTATGTCTGCGTGGGTTTTCTCCGGGTGCTCCGGTTTCCTCCCACGGGTCCCGAAAGATCAGACCTGGGCCTATATGTGACTCCAGATCCACAGCAATGTGGTGGTTTACTCTTAGATTTTATTATCCGGAGTCAGGCGCTTTATCCATTGCGCCACTGGCCCACTGGTTAACTCTTAAATGGCCTGGCTGATAACTTGGAATGTGAGGGGCCTGAACAGGCTGGTCAAGAGGGCCCGGGTGTTCGCGCACTTAAAGGGACTGAAGGCAGACGTGGTTATGCTCCAGGAGACACATCTGAAGGTGGCAGATCAGGTAAGGCTGAGAAAGGGATGGGTGGGGCAGGTCTTTCATTCAGGGCTGGATGCGAAGAACAGAGGGGTTGCAATATTGGTGGGGAAGCGGGTGTCATTCGAGGCACTGAATATTGTAGTGGATAATGGAGGTCGATATGTGATGGTGAGTGGTAGGTTGCAGGTGGTACTGGTGAACGTATATGCCCTGAATTGGGATGGTGCCGGATTTATGAAACGCATGCTGGGTCGGATTCCGGATCTGGAGGTAGGAAGCTTGATAATGGGGGGGGACTTCAGCACTGGACCGTTCTAGGTCCAGGACGGGTAAGAGGCCAGCTGCGGAAAGGTGCTCAGGGGGTTTATGGACCAGATGGGGGGAGTGGATCCACGGAGGTTTGCCAGGCCGCTGGCCAGGGAATTTTCCTTCTTTTCCCACGTCCATAGAGCCTACTCCCGGATAGATTTTTTCATTTTGAGTAGGGTGCTAATCCCGAAAGTGGAGGGAACAGAGTATTCGGCCATAGCCATCTCGGACCATGCCCCGCATTGGGTGGAGCTGGAGTTGGGGGAGGAGAGGGACTGTTGGCGGATGAGGGGGTATGCGGGCTGGTGTGGGGGTGTATTGAAAGATACTTGGGGGCCAACGACAATGGAGAGGTGCAGGTGGGGGTAGTCTGGGAGGCGTTGAAGGCGTGGTCAGGGGAGAGCTAATCTCCATTAGGGCCCACAGTGAGAAGAGAGAGGGGAGAGAGAGGGAGAGGTTGGTGGGGGAGATTTTAAGGGTGAACAGGGGTTATGCAGAGGCCCCCGAAGAGGGGCTACTTAAGGAGCGACGGAACCTCCAGACGGAATTCGACCTGTTGACCATGGGGAAAGCAGAGGCACAGTGGAGGAAAGCGCAGGGGGCGGCGTATGAGTATGGGGAGAAGGCAAGTCGGATGCTGGCACATCAGCTTCGTAAGAGGGGGGCAGCGAGGGAGATTGGTGGAGTTTAAGGATAGAGCGGGGAATGCGGTGCGGAGTGCGGTGAGAATAAACGAGGTATTTAGGGACTATGGGGATCTGTACAGGTCTGAGCCCCCAGCGGGGAGGAGGGGATGCGACGATTCCTGGATCAGCTGAGGTTCCCGAGGGTGGAGGAGGAGGAGGTGGCTGGTTTGGGGGCGCCGATTGGGCTGGAGGAGCTGGTTAAAGGATTGGGGAGCATGCAGGCGGGAAAGGCCCCGGGGCCGGATGGGTTCCCGGTTGAAGTTTACAGGAAATACGTGGACCTGCTGGGCCCGTTGCTAGTGAGGACTTTTAATAAGGCGAGGGAGGGGGGGACCTTGCCCCCGACAATGTCCAGGGTGCTGATTTTCTTGATCTTGAAGCGGGACAAGGATCCCGTGCAATGTGGGCTGTATAGACCAATCTCGCTCCTCAATGTTGACGCTAAATTGCTGGCGAAGGTGCTGGCTACGAGAATTGAGGATTGTGTCCCGGGGGTGATTCATGAGGACCAGACGGGATTTGTGAAGGGTGGGCAGCTAAATACAAATGTGCGGAGGCTCCTCAATGTGATTATGATGCCCTCGGTGGAGGGGGAAGCGGAGGTAGTGGCAGCTATGGACGGGGAGAAGGCCTTTGATCGGGTGGAGTGGGAGTATCTTTGGGAAGTGTTGCGGAGGTTTGGGTTCGGGGAGGGGTTCATCAGTTGGGTCAGGCTGCTATAAAGAGCCCCGGTGGCGAGTGTGGCTACGAACCGGCGGAGGTCGGAGTACTTTAGGCTGTACCGGGGGACGAGGCAGGGGTGCCCCTTATCCCCCTTGTTGTTTGCACTGGCAATTGAACCGCTGGCCATGGCACTCAGGGAGTCCAGGAAATGGAGGGGATTGGTTCGGGGGGGAGAGGAACACCGGGAGTCGTTGTATGCAGATGACCTGTTGTTGTATGTTGCGGATCCAGTGGAGCGGATGGCGGAGGTCATGCGGATCCTTAGGGAGTTTGGGGACTTTTCGGGGTATAAACTCAACGTAGGGAAGAGTGAGCTCTTTGTGGTGCATTCAGGGGACCAGGGAAGGGGGGATAGAGTTACCATTGAAGAGGGCGGAAAGGAGCTTTCGGTACCTAGGGATCCAAGTAGCTAGGAGTTGGGGGGGCCTGCACAAGCTCAATTTGACACGGTTGGTGGAGCAGATGGAGGAGGATTTTAAAAGATGGGATATGTTGCCACTCTCACTAGCGGGTAGGGTGCCGTCGGTCAAAACGACGGTCCTCCCGAGGTTCCTCTTTGTGTTCCAGTGCCTTCCCATTTTGATCCCCAAGGTCTTTTTCAAATGGGTAAGCAGGAGCATCATGGGATTTGTGTGGGCGAATAAGACCCTGAGGGTGAAGAGAGTGTTTCTGGAGCGTAGCAGGGACAGGGGGGTGCTGCTGCTGCCAAACTTGTGTGGCTATTATTGGGCAGCCAATGTGGCGATGATCCGTAAGTGGGTAATGGAGGGAGAGGGGGCGGCGTGGAAGAGGCTAGAGATGGCGTCCTGTGTGGGCACGAGCCTGAGGGCGCTGGTGACGGCACCGCTGCCGCTGACAAGGTATACCACGAGTCCGGTGGTGGCGGCGACGCTGAAAATCTGGAGGCAGTGGAGGCGACACAGGGGCGTGGTGGGAGCCTCGGTTTAGTCCCCGATTCGGGAGAGCCATCGGTTCATCCCGGGAAGGATGGATGGTGGGTTTCGGAGCTGGCATCGGGCAGGGATTAGAAGAATGGGGGACTTGTTCATCGATGGGACGTTTGCGAGCCTGGGGGCGCTGGAGGAGAAGTTTGGGCTACCCCCGGGAAACGCTTTCAGGTACATGCATGTGAGGGCATTTGTGAGGCGGCGGGTGAGGGAATTCCCGCTGCTCCCGGCACAGGGGATCCAGGACAGGGTGATTTCGTGTGTATGGGTTGGAGAAGGCAAGGTTTCGGAGATTTACCAGGAGCTGAAGGAAGAGGAGGAGGCCTCGGTGGAAAGGTTAAAGGGCAAGTGGGAGGAGGAGCTTGGGGAGGAGATAGATGAGGGTCTGTGGGCTGATGCCCTGAGTAGGGTTAATTCTTCCTCCTCTTGCGCCAGGCTCAGCCTAATACAGTTCAAAGTTACTCACAGAGCGTATAAGACGGGGGCGAGGTTGAGTAGGTTCTTTGGGGTGGAGGGCAGATGTGGGAGGTGCTCGGGGAGCCCGGCAAACCACTCCATATGTTCTGGTCATGCCCGGCGCTGGATGGATTTTGGAGGGGTTTTGCGAGGACTATGTCCAAGGTGGTGAACGCCCGGGTCAAGCCGAGTTGGGGGTTAGCATTATTTGGGGTATCTCGGATGAGCCGGGAGTGCAGGAGGCGAAAGAGGCCGGTATTCTGGCCTTTGCGTCCCTGGTAGCCCGGCGGAGGATTTTGCTACTATGGAAAGATGCGAAGCCCCCTAGTGTGGAAGCTTGGATCAATGACATGGCAGGGTTCATCAAGCTGGAGAGGATAAAGTTTGCCTTGCGAGGGTCTGTCAAAGGGTTCCTCAGGAGGTGGCAACCGTTCCTAGACTATCTCGCGGAGCGTTAGGAGGAGGTCAGCAGCAGCAGCAGCCCAAGGGCGGGAGGGGGGGGGGGTTCTTTTGGGGTGGCGTTTGGGTGAAGGTGGTTTTTTTTCCCTATTTGTGTTTTTAAATGTTATATGGGGGGTTACTGTATATGGGGAAATCCAATGTATAATTTCTGATTGTTGTGTTCTTGTTTCTTTCTTCTTGTTGGGGGGGGGGGGGTGTTTGTTGAAAATGTGTTGAAAATTTTGAATAAATATATATTTTAAAAAAAACTCTTAGATGGCCTAACAAGCCACTCAGTTCAAGGGGCAATTAGGGATGGGCAATAAATGCTCGGCCTTGCCAATGATGCCCACAGCCAATGAAAGAATAAGAAAAGAAGGATGACCACATTGTTGCCAGTGGTTACTGGATTGCACACCAGCAGGAGTCCCATCAACCTCACCTGAATGTCAACCCAGGGCTGTAGAGATAACTTAGGATTCTTAAGGTGCCTTGAACTCCTCAGCACCCTAGTCCTCCATCACCTGCCTCTCCCCTCCACAACAGCCCTCATCTGCTTCACATGTGCCAGTGACCACGGCTGCCCATGCAGAGATGCAGAAGATGCAGTCTAAAAGAGGTCCCCAATGAGTGCCGACAGGATGACACAGACCATTACACACCTCATTTCCTTTAGATAAGTGAGCAGCTTCACTTAAGTGGGGCATTTTGAAGGAGTGCGCCCAAGTGCAGGGCAACGTCTCATCTACAGCACTAATGGATTCACTGTGGTTACTGTATTCACATTGTATAGAGCACATTTGAGAACTTGCTGAATATATTTCCTTTCACTTCTATATGACTTGGTGTGTGCGGGTACAATAGAGAGCTCAAAAGGAATGATACAAATGTGAGGTTGGTTCTTATATTGAGGGCAGCATGCTGAGTTGCATCTCGATGTGGCATCAGCAGAAACAATGATGTGGCCTGATTGGTGAGGCGCATGAAAGCTTCTGCCTTTTCTGTTGCATCACATAAGAGACCAGAGGTTAAAGCCTCAGCCATTACGTTGCTCTTTGTACCTTTCACTTTCCATCTATGTGTGTCTTTAAGGGTGGCTAAATGGCCGACTGCATGACTGGATGCTTTAGCGCAAGTGCACCTGAATCATAACTGCTAGATGCTAGCATTGATCTGTTCTGCAACGTTCAACTTTGGCCTTGGTGTGGGAAGTGCAGCTCGATAGGCCATATATTGTCCAGTTAATATAGGCTGTGTGTTGTTACCACTACAGTGGCTGTATTGCCATTTCCCGTACCACAGGATGTGGTTTGCGCGGTTTGCAGAGGTACATATATACACAAGTCACGACTGATGCAAACAGTGCCCAATTCTTAACCAGGGTAAGTTGTCCAATCACAATGTGCAAGACACCATATCGACCTGAATGATGCAACATAAACCATATACACACTGGCATTAGTGTAACAGGTATATTTAAGACCATAAGACATAGGACCGGTAGGCCATTCGGCCCATCGAGTCCACTCCACCGTTCAATCATGGCTGATTTCAACTCCATTTACCTGCTCTCTCTCCATAGCCCTTAATTCCTCGAGAAATCAAGAATTTATCAACTTCTGTCTTAAAGACACTCAACATCCCGGCCTCCACTGCCCTCTGTGGCAATGAATTCCACAGACCCACCACTCTCTGGCTGAAGAAATTTCTCCTCATCTCTGTTCTAAAGGGACTCCCTTTTATTCTAAGGCTGTGTCCCCGGGTCCTAGTCTCTCCTGCTAATGGAAACAACTTCCCTACGTCCACCCTATCTAAGCCATTCATTCTCTTGTAAGTTTCTATTAGATCGCCCCTCAACCTCCTAAACTCCAATGAATATAATCCCAGGATCCTCAGACGTTCATCGTATGTTAGGCCTACCATTCCTGGGATCATCCGTGTGAATCTCCGCTGGACCCGCTCCACTGCCAGTATGTCCGTCCTGAGGTGTGGGGCCCAAAATTGCTCACAGTATTCTAAATGGGGCCTAACTAATGCTTTATAAAGCTTCAGAAGTATATCCCTGCTTTTATATTCCAAGACTCTTGAGATAAATGACAACATTGCATTTGCTTTCTTAATTACGGACTCAACCTGCAAGTTTACCGTAAGAAGTCTTACAACACCAGGTTAAAGTCCAACAGGTTTGTTTCGATGTCACTAGCTTTCGGAGCGCTGCTCCTTCCTCAGGTGAATGAAGAGGTATGTTCCAGAAACACAGATATAGACAAATTCAAAGATGCCAAACAATGCTTGGAATGCGACCATTAGCAGGTGATTAAATCTTTACAGATCCAGAGATGGGGTGACCCCAGGTTAAAGAGGTGTGAATTGCATCAAGCCAGGACAGTTGGTAGGATTTCGCAGGCCAGATGGTGGGGGATGAATGTAATGCGACATGAATCCCAGGTCCAGGCCGCACTCATGTGTGCGGAACTTGGCTATAAGTTTCTGCTCGGCGATTCTGCGTTGTCGCGCATCCTGAAGGCCGCCTTGGAGAACACTTACCCGGAGATCAGAGGCTGAATGCCCTTGACTGCTGAAGTGTTCCCCGACTGGAAGGGAACATTCCTGCCTGGTGATTGTTGCGCGATGTCCGTTCATTCGTTGTCGCAGCGTCTGCATGGTCTCGCCAATGTACCACGCTTCGGGACATCCTTTCCTGCAGCGTATGAGGTAAACAACGTTGGCCGAGTCGCACGAGTATGTACCGCGTACCTGGTGGGTGGTGTTCTCACGTGTAATAGTGGTATCCATGTCGATGATCTGGCACGTCTTGCAGAGATTGCCATGGCAGGGTTGTGTGGTGTCGTGGTCACTGTTCTGAAGACTGGGTAGTTTGCTGCAAACAATGGTTCGTTTGAGGTTGCGCGGTTGTTTGAAGGCAAGTAGTGGGGGTGTGGGGATGACCTTGGCAAGATGTTCATCGTCATCAATGACGTGTTGAAGGCTGTGAAGAAGATGACGTAGTTTCTCCGCTCCGGGGAAGTACTGGACGACGAAGGGTATTCTGTCGGTTGTGTCCCATGTTTGTCTTCTGAGGAGGTCGGTCCGGTTTTTCGCTGTGGCGCGTTGGAACTGTCGATCGATGAGTCGAGTGCCATATCCCGTTCGTACGAGGGCATCTTTCAACATCTGTAGATGGCTGTTACGCTTCTCCTCGTCTGAGCAGATCCTGTGTATACGGAGCGCTTGTCCATAGGGGATGGCTTCTTTAATGTGTTTAGGGTGGAAGCTGGAGAAGTGGAGCATCATGAGGTTATCCGTGGGTTTGCGGTAAAGCGAAGTGCTGAGGTGACCGTCCTTGATGGAGACGAGTGTGTCCAAGAATGCAACTGATTTTGGAGAGTAGTCCATGGTGAGTCTGATGGTTGGATGGAACTTATTAATGTCATCGTGTAGTCGTTTCAGTGATTCTTCGCCGTGGGTCCAAAGGAAAAAAATGTCATCGATGTATCTGGTGTATAACGTCGGTTGAAGGTCCTGTGCGGTGAGTAGGTCCTGTTCAAACTTGTGCATGAAGATGTTGGCGTATTGGGGTGCGAATTTGGTCCCCATGGCTGTTCCGTGCGTCTGGATGAAGAACTTGTTGTCGAAGGTGAAGACGTTGTGATCCAGAATGAAGCGGATGAGTTGCAGAATTGCGTCTGGAGATTGGCAATTGTCGGTGTTGAGTACTGAGGCTGTTGCAGCAAGTTTACCTTTAGAGAATCCTAGACTAGGACTCCCAAGTCCCTTTGCACTTCAGCATTATGAATTTTGTCACCGTTTAGAAAATAGTCCATGCCTCTATTCTTTTTTCCAAAGTGCAAGACCTCGCACTTGCCCATGTTGAATTTCATCAGCCATTTCTTGGACCACTCTCCTAAACTGTCTAAATCTTTCTGCAGCCTCCCCACCTCCTCCATACTACCTGCCCCTCCACCTATCTTTGTATCATCAGCAAACTTAGCCAGAATGCCTCCAGTCCCGTCATCTAGATGGTTAATATATAAAGAGAACAGCTGTGGCCCCAACACTGAACCCTGCGGGACACCACTTGTCACCGGTTGCCATTCCGAAAAAGAACCTTTTATCCCAACTCTCTGCCTTCTGCCTGACAGCCAATCGTTAATCCATGTTAGTACCTTGCCTCGAATACCATGGGCCCTTATTTTACTCAGCAGTCTCCCGTGAGGCACCTTATCAAAGGCCTTTTGGAAGTCAAGATAGATAACATCCATTGGCTCTCCTTGGTCTAACCTATTTGTTATCTCTTCAAAGAACTCTAACAGGTTTGTCAGGCACGACCTCCCCTTACTAAATCCATGCTGACTTGTCCTAATCTGACCCTGTACTTCCAAGAATTTAGAAATCTCATCCTTAACAATGGTTTCTAGAATCTTGCCAACAACCGAGGTTAGGCTAATTGGCCTATAATTTTCCATCTTTTTCCTTGTTCCCTTCTTGAACAGGGGAGTTACAACAGCGATTTCCAATCCTCTGGGACTTTCCCTGACTCCAGTGACTTTTGAAAGATCATAAATAACGCCTCCACTATTTCTTCAGCCATCTCCTTTAGAACTCTAGGATGTAGCCCATCTGGGCCCGGAGATTTATCAATTTTTAGACCTCTTAGTTTCTCTAGCACTTTCTCCTTTGTGATGGCTACCATATTCAACTCTGCCCCCTGATTCTCCTGATTGTTGGGATATCCCTCATGTCTTCTACTGTGAAGACTGACGCAAAGTACTTATTTAGTTCCTCAGCTATTTCCTTGTCTCCCATCACAAAATTACCAGCGTCATTTTGGAGTGGCCCAATGTCTACTTTTGCCTCCCATTTGTTTTTAATGTATTTAAAGAAACTTTTACTATCATTCCTAATGTTACTGGCTAGCCTGCCTTCATAATTGATCCTCTCTTTCCTTATTTCTCTCTTTGTTATCCTCTGTTTGTTTTTGTAGCCTTCCCAATCTTCTGACTTCCCTCTACTCTTTCCTACATTATAGGCTTTCTCTTTTGCTTTGATGCATTCCCTAACTTCCTTTGTCAGCCATCGCTGACTAATCCCCCCTCTGATAACCTTTCTTTTCTTTGGGATGAACCTCTGTACTGTGTCCTCAATTACTCCCAGAAACTCCTGCCATTGCTGTTCTACTGTCTTTCCCACTAGGCTCTGCTCCCAGTCGATTTTCGTCAGTTCCTCCCTCATGCCCCTGTAGTTACCTTTATTTAACTGTAACACCTTTACATCTGATTCTACCTTCTTTCTTTCAAATTGCAGATTGAATTCGACCATATTATGATCACTGCCTCCTAAGTGTTCCCTTACTTTAAGATCTTTAAACAAGTCTGGCTCATTACATAACACTAAGTCCGGAATGGCCTGTTCCCTCGTGGGCTCCATCACAAGCTGTTCCAAAAAGCCCTCCTGTAAACATTCAATGAATCCCCTTTCCTTGGGTCCACTGGCAGCATTATTTACCCAGTCCACCTGCATATTGAAGTCCCCCATGATCACTGTCACCTTGCCTTTCTGACATGCACTTTCTATTTTGTGGTGCATTTTGTGCCCCTGGTCCTGACCACTGTTAGGAGGCCTGTACGTAACTCCCATTATGGTTTTTTTGCCTTTGTGGTTCCTTAACTCTACCCACACAGACTCCACATCATCTGACCCTATGTCATTTAGTGCTATTGATTTAATTTCATTCCTAATTAACAAGGCAACCCCACCCCCTCTGCCCACCTCTCTGTCTTATCGATAGGTTGTGAATCCCTGGATGTTTAAATGCCAGTCCTGAACCCCCTGCAACCATGCCTCTGTGATCCCTACCACATCATACCTGCCAGTCACAATCTGGGCCACAAGCTCATCTACCTTGTTCCGTACACTGCGCGCATTTAAATATAGCACCTTTAATTCTCTATTGACCGTCCCTTTTTGTTTTCTTAGTGTGGTGAACCTTGGTTTACTGAGCCTTTCCACACACTGTGTCATATTTTGTGGAATGGGGACTATCGTAACCTCTCCTGAGTTCTGTCTTTTCGTGCTTTTTTGTATTCCTAAGCAGCTACGCTTCCCATTGATTACTTCACCTCTTGGTTCCCTGACTTTCACATGGGTCATCTGCATTGTGGGCATGGCTTGTTGATGGTCCATTAGGCGGCATGGGTGCTTCATTCACGGTCAATGGCATTCATGTGGGGGGGCAACAGGTGACGGCCATGATTACGATGGAGAGGGCAGCTGCAATTTGAATGTGACAGAATCTAACTCACTGGGTGTTGCTTCCCTTCCTCATGAGGGCTGACCAGTTCCTCGAGAGACTCTGGCATCAAGGTACAAGGATCGCTATGTGGAAGTTGGTCACCAGGGACTGTGTTATTTTGGAAAAGTTTATGAAAATTTATTCTGGACACGGACCCGTCTGGCAATGACCCCCTCTTGCATGGAACACTCTAGAAGTGTTTACCAGCTGTTTACGCTGGTGGGATGTTCCGGTCCCAACGTACCGAACGGGTACCCGGCGATGAGGGGCGCAGTCAACGGGAAATCCTGTTGACAATGGCAGGACTGGTAAATCCTGCTGGCGGGCCGCCTCTGTCGCTGAAAAACACATGGCGGGTTGGTCAGTAAATCTCGCCCTCTGGGTGCATGTCCTTGCCTGCCGGCTGCTCTGCCATTAGCAAGTTGCCATTGGGAACGGTGGTTAGCACCGGTTCCTCACAGTTCCAGGGTCCCAGGTTCAATTCCAGCCTCGGGAGACTGTCTGTGTGGAGTTTGCACTTTCTCCCCGTGTCTGCATGGGTTTCCTCCGGGTGCTCCGGTTTCTTCCCACAGTCCAAAGATGTGCAGTTTAGCTGGATTGGCTATGATAAATTGCCTCTTAGTGTCCAAAAGGTTACATGGGGTACTGGGTTACGGGGAGGTGTGGGCTTAAGTGGGGTGCTCTTTCCAAGGGCCGGTGCAGACTCGATGGGCCGAATGGCCTCCTTCTGCACTGCAAATTCTATGAAATTCTATGAAAGTTCATAATCTTTGAATGGCTTTAATGTACACATACTTCCTTCTCCTACTCCTACTCTTCTCAGAGTTTGGAGCTCTGGCCATGGGCTCATCGTCATCAAACTGCCCCTCCAATGCACAGTCCGATGCAGCATACAATAATTATTCTTGAAATCCTTGCATATTGGAAAGCTCCACCTGATGATTGAGGCACCAGAATTCTGGGGCGTCATTCTCCGACCCCCCGCCGGGTCGGAGAATCGCTGGGGGCTGGCGTGAATCCCGCCCCCGCCGGTTGCCGAAGTCTCCGGCACCAGATATTCAGCGGGGGCGGGAATCGGGCCGCGCCGGTTGGCGGGCCCCCCCGCTGCATTCTCCGGCCCGGATGGGCCGAAGTCCCGCCGATAAATTGCCTGTCCCACCGGTGTGGATTCAACCACCTTTCGAATGGCGGGACAAGGCGGCGTGGGCGGGCTCCGGGGTCCTGGGGGGGGCCCCCACGGTGGCCTGGCCCACGATCGGGGCCCACCGATCCGCGGGCGGGCCTGTGCCGTGGGGGCACTCTTTTCCTTCCGCCTTCGCCACGGTCTCCACCATGGCGGAGGCGGAAGAGACTCCCTCCACTGCGCATGCACGGGAATGCCGTCAGCGGCCGCTAACGCTCTCGCGCACGCGCCGCCCGGAGATGTCATTTCCGCGCCAGCTGGTGGGGCAACAAAGGCCGTTTCCGCCAGCTGGCGGGGCGGAAATTCCTCCGGCGCTGGCCTAGCCCCTCAATGTTGGGGCTCGGCCCCCAAAGATGCGGAGCATTCCGCACCTTTGGGGCGGCGCGATGCCCGTCTGATTGGTGCCGTTTTGGGCGCCAGTCGGCGGACATCGCGCCGTTTCCGGAGAATTTCGCCCCTGCTCTTTAAAATGTCAATGGCCTGCCCGATGCTGCTCCTGGTGGCTGGTTTTGGTAGCTATTGTGGTTGTGCGCTGCCTTGGATTACAGGTCCCTTATGGAGGTCATTAGCTGAGTTCGTAGTGGAGTAGCCCTAGCCCCCTCGGTACCAACCCCAGATCTGTGGGGGTGAATGAGATAGATTGGGGAATTGCAAGTTCCTTGGTATGAGGGAGTCACAGCAGCCACCCAGGAATCTTCCGCACACTTGAAGAAACACCTTGGCTGGGATTCTCTGAGCCCCCACGCAGCAATCGCGCTCGCCGCTGGTGCGGGGAATGGGTGTCAGACCCATGATCGGGTCCGACGCCGCTCCCACGATTCTCCGGGGACCGGAGAATTGTCGCCAATCACGCGCGTGGTCAACGCAGAGCCAGTCAGGGGCCATTGACAGAGGCCCCCTCGGCGATTATTGCCGAGTTCCCACCGGCGTGGTTCACTCGGTTCCACCTGGTGAGAGCCCTGAGTGGCGGCTGCTGGTGGGGGGCAGGGGTGGATCCTTCACCAGGGGGGCCTGTAGGGCGGCCGGGCTTGCGATCGGGGGCCACCGATCGGCAGGCGCTTGTAATCTCGGGGGGGGATTCGCCCCTCCCCGCGGGGATTCTCCGACCCGGCGCAGGGTCGGAGAATCCCGGCCCAGATCCACGGGGAAACTAATGTCCTCCCCCTGAAGAGCAAACAGGACATTAGTCACTTGCTTCATGCACCTGTGCTGCTGACTGGGAAATCCCAACCGGGCCTCCTGCTGAGCCCTGGAAAGAGCCGAAGGCATAAAAGTTCAGTGTGACGGTTACCTTCACAGCCATTGGCAGGACATGAAGGTTGATGGATTGCGGCTGCAGTTGCTCTGTGCTATGTGACAAAAGTCTGTCACAACATCATGGCTCAGCCGGCACTGGATTTCCATCATGTTGAGGTATGATGTCCTCAATCCTCAGTCTCAACACAAGGTGGAATCTGGCGGTCCTCCCTCTCCTCCACTTGCGTGGTGCTCTCCCTCTGGGCTCCAGGTGATCATGTTGATGAGCTTCTACTGCTTCAGTATAAGAGGATGCCGTGCCCCTCTTCTATACTTCCTTGGATGAAGCACTATGTACACTTCTGAAGCACTAATGCCTTCCTTGCACCTGGGTGAAAGCGTCAGTGGGTAAAATGTAAAATTGCCCTGGCAGACCAGCAACCCACCCTCCGGATAGGACAGTGGGAGTTAAGTTCCTGCCACTTCTGGGGCACTAAATTAAAACTTCAATATAGCTTTACAGAGGTACCTCACCTCTCCAAGGAGGTAAGCTAGCTCTCCAAAACAGGCACAGGGAAAACAGACCTCCTTTGGCCCTGGTCTGTGTAGCACAATCAATCACTCACGAGACGAGATGAGAAGGAGTCAATCGAGGGCTTTATTACGCAGACTTGTTCCCCAGCAGCACAGTTACAGAATGCGGCTGCTGGGAGAACCCGGGCTCTTATACTCCGCCTTACTGGGTGGAGCTAGTAGGCGGCTGATCCAATCGGGAACCGGCGTCTATCCACCAATAGCCTCTCGACATCACAGGGTACTGTAATACCCCTAATGCATACCACCACATTCACCCCTTGTTAAGAAAGAGCCCGGCAGGAGTAGTGGGCCGTATGCTGGTAGGGGTTTACAGAATCGGTACCTGGGATGCCACTAACACAGTGGCAATGCTCCAATATCAAACTGCTAGCACTATTTACAATGCCGCTTTTACTGGGCAACTGAATTATTTACAGAGGCATTTCTTGCTTTGTTATAATGATTCGATGAGTCGAATGGGTGCCCTGGTCGTCCTCCCCGATCGTCTCAGCCCCGGTGGTGATGCAGGTGCTGGCTCGGGCACCGTCGTCTCTGGGAGCGTAGCGATGTCTCTTCCTGCTTCACTACCCCTAGGTGGGGCCGGGGGAAGGACCGATCCACCCGGGAAGGGGGCGGCTGTGGCGCGCGCCGGTGGGAGGGAGGGGGTGATTGGTGTTGGAGGGGTGTGTGTAGATCCGACGGGCGCCAGGTCCCGCAGAGAGACCGTGTCCTGTCGGCCTTCGGGGTACGCCAGGCGTACTGAGGGTTTGCGTGGAGGAGGTGAACCCTCGCGACCAACTGGTCCGATTTGTGTACCCGCATATGTTTTTGGAGCAGGATGGGTCCCGGGGCTGTCAGCCAGGTCGGGAGTGACGTTCCGGAGGAGGACTTCCTAGGGAAGACGAGGAGGCGTTCGTGAGGTGTTTGATTTGTTGTGGTACACAGCAGCGACCGGATGGAGTTAAGGGCATCTGGGAGTACTTCCTGCCAGCGGGGGACTGGGAGATTTCTGGACCGTAGGGCCAGTAGGACGGTCTTCCAGACAGTTCCGTTCTCTCTCTCTACCTGTCCGGTACCCCGGGGTTGTAACTGGTCGTCCTGCTCGAGGCAATGCCCTTGCTGAGCAGCAATTGATGCAGTTCGTCGTTCATGAAGGAGGACCCCCTAGCGCTATGTATGTAGGCGGGGAAACCGAACAGTGTAAAGATGGTGCAGAGGGTTTTAATGACCGTGGCTGCGGTCATGTCGGGGCAGGGGATGGCGAATGGGAACCGGGAGTACTCGTCAACCACGTTCAGGAAGTACGTGTTGCGGTCGGTGGAGGGGAGGGGGCCTTTGAAGTCCAGACTGAAGCGTTCAAAGGGACGGGAAGCCTTTATCAGGTGCGCTTTCTCTGGCCTGTAGAAGTGCGGCTTGCACTCGGCGCAGATTTGGCAGTTCCTGGTGGCTGTACGGAGCTCCTCGATGGAGTAGGGCAGGTTGCGGGTCTTCCCGAAGTGATAGAAGCGAGTGACCCCCGGGTGGCAGAGGTCCTCGTGGAGGGTTCGGAGGCGGTCCACTTGTGCGTTGGCACATGTGCCGCGGGATAGGGCATCACGAGGCTTGTTTAGCTTCCCGGGACGATACAAGATCTCGTCGTTATTGGTGGAGAATTCGATTCTCCACCACAGGATCTTGTCGTTCTTGATCTTGCCCCGCTGTGCATTATCGAACATGAAGGCAACCGACCGTTGGTCAGTGAGGAGAGTGAATCTCCTGCCGGCCAGGTAATGCCTCCAATGTCGCACAGCTTCCATTATGGCCTGGGCCTCCTTTTCCACTGAGGAGTGGCGGATTTCTGAGGCGTGGAGGGTGCGTTGGAAAAAGGCCACGGGTCTGCCCGCTTGGTTGAGGGTGGCCGCCAGAGCTACGTCGGACACGTCGCTCTCGACTTGGAAGGGGAGGGACTCGTCGATGGCATGCATCGTGGCCTTTGCGATATCCGCTTTGATGCGGCTGAAGGCCTGGCGGGCCTCTGTCGACAGGGGAAAGACAGTGGACTGAATTAGTGGACGGGCCTTGTCCGCATCGTTGGAGACCAACTGGGCGTAATAAGAGAAAAAGCCCAGGCAGCGTGTCAGGGCCTTGGAGCAGTGAGGGAGGAGGAACTCCATAAGGGAGTGCATGCGTTCCCGGTCTGGGCCTATAACTCCGTTTCGCACTACGTAGCTGAGGATGGCTAGACGGTCGGTGCTAAACGCGCATTTCTCCCTGTTGTATGTGAGATTCAGGGTGTTTGCGGTCTAGAGGAATTTTCGGAGGTTGACGTCGTGGTCCTGCTGGTCGTGGCCGCAGATGGTGACGTTATTGAGATACGGAAAAGTGGCCCGCAAACCGTACCGGTCAACCATTCGGTCCATTTCCCGTTGGAAGACCGAGACCCCATTAGTGATGCCGAATGGAACCCTTAAAAAGTGATAGAGCCGCCCAATCTGCTTCAAAAGCAGTGTATTTGCGGTCGCTCGGGCGGATGGGGAGCTGGTGATAGACGGACTTAAGGTCCACCGTGGAAAAGACCTTGTACTGTGCAATCCGATTGACCATGTCGGTTATGCGGGGGAGAGGGTACGCATCCAGCTGCGTGTACCTATTAATGGTTTGACTATAGTCTATGACCATCCTCTGCTTCTCCCCGGTCTTTACAACTACCACCTGAACTCTCCAGGGGCTATTGCTGGCCTGGATTATGCCTTCCCTCAGCAGTCGTTGGACTTCTGACCGGATAAAGATTCGGCCCTGGGCGCTGTACCGTCTGCTCCTAGTGCCGACGGGTTTGCAATCCGGCGTGAGGTTCACAAACAGGGAAGGCGGGTCAACCTTGAGGGTCGCGAGGCCGCAGATAGTGAGTGGGGGTACAGGGCCGCCGAATTGAAACGTTAAACTCTGGAGGTTGCACTGGAAATCCAACCCCAGAAGTGTGGCAGCACAGAGGTGGGGAAGGACGTAAAGCCGATAGTTCTTGAACTCCCTCCCCTGCACCGTGAGGTTCGCGATGCAGAACCCTTTGATCTCTACAGAATGGGATCCTGCTACCAGGAAAATCTTTTGATTACTCGGGTGGATCGGAAGGGAACAGCGTCTTACCGTATCGGGATATATAAAACTCTCCGTGCTCCCAGAGTCGATCAGGCAGGGCGTTTCATACCCGTTTATGAATACCGTCGTTGTTGCCGTTTGGAGCGTTCGGGGCCGCGACTGGTCCAAGGTCACCGAAGCCAGTCGCTCTTGCTGCATCGGGGCGTTTTCCTCAGGCCCCGTGGGGCCGTCCATCCCGGGGTCCTTAGGCCGTCAGCCAAAATGGCGGCGTCCACGGGTCGCACACGGTCGGGGGTGGACAAGATGGCAGTGCCCATTGATCGCACGTGGCCGGAGGAGCACAAAATGGCGGCGCCCATCCCTCCCGCATGGAGTCCGGGGCGCAAGATGGCGGCACCCGGTGGCCGCACATGGATCGTTGGGAGGGGTTGAGGTTGGGGTCCTGGTTCTCCCCCGGAGATTGCGGCGACCCCCCAGGCCTGTCACACTGCTACAAAGTGCCCCTTTTTGCCGCACCCTTTACAGATGGCTGAACGGGCCGGGCAGCGCATTCGGGGGTGTTTCGCTTGCCCACAAAAGTAGCAGCGGGGCTCCCCCGCGTGATCTGGCGCTCTGGCAGCACAGGCCTGCGGTAGAGGGGGGGGTGCCGGGGATTCGGTCGCGGCGGGGGTCCACGGTGCCCAAGGGGCTACCGCGCGGTCGGGGGCGTAGGCACGGGCGTTCTGCGATGCCACATCGAACGAGGCCGCGCGGGCCCGTGCCTCCTTGAGGCCTAGTGAGTCTCGTTCAAGCAATCGCTGGTGAATTTGGGACGAAAGCATACATGCCACGAAAGCATCCCGAATCAGTAGCTCCGTATGTTCATTAGCCGAGACCGGTGGGCAGTTGCAATTTCTCCCCAGTATTAGCAGCGCACTGTAGAATTTGTCCAGCGATTCCCCGTGGATTTGCCGTCTCGTCGCGAGCTGGTGGCGTGCGTAAACCTGGTTGACGGGCCGAACATAGAGTCCTCTCAGCATGGCGAGCGCCGCCTGGTAAATGTCCGCGTCCTCTATGAGAGTGTAGATTTCCGGGCTCACCCTGGAATGCAGGACCAGCATTTTCTGGTCTTCTGTAGGTACGCAGGTGGCCGTTCGGAGGTATCCTTCAAAACACGCTAACCAGTGTTTAAAAGTGGCTGCTGAGTTTGCCGCGTGGGAGCTGATTCGCAGACACTCGGGAGTGATTCGGAGCTCCGTGTTCTTTAAAGTCTGCGTAATAAATTGTAGCACAATCAATCACTCACGAGACGAGATGAGAAGGAGTCAATCGAGGGCTTTATTACGCAGACTTGTTCCCCAGCAGCACAGTTACAGAATGCGGCTGCTGGGAGAACCCGGGCTCTTATACTCCACCTTACTGGGTGGAGCCAGTAGGTGGCTGATCCAATCAGGACCCGGCGTCTATCCACCAATAGCCTCTCGGCATCACAGGGTACCGTAATACCCCTAATGCATACCATCACAGTCTGCTCTGCGCACTTTGGGATTCACATAACTTGGGCCGAAGAAATCAAAAGTCAGTGGGGGAAAGTGGCAGTTTAAATGACCAGCTGCCTCCGCGGTTCACCCTGTGCGAACCCTGGCTTGACTTCAGTTCCACTACTGCAAAGATGAGAAGCGCTGGGTTTGGGGAACGGGAATTCAAAATTGCAGCTATTGCTGAGATTTTCACTGTGATGGGAGAAACTCTCCCTTCTGGTGAAAATCTGGGCCATGATGTGTGATCCAACCTTCCCTCAGCCCCAATTGTTAATACTGTTTTTTATATTTTGATAGGAAACTGGCAGGAAATTAAGGAATGCGAGTAATTTCATGACCATGGTCCATTGGAAGTTGCTCATTTCTAATCATTATCTATTAAATCCTTCTGGAAAATGTGCATATCAGGTGACTTCACGGGCAGGTCCAGTTCTGACAGATCTCCAGACGGGGTTGCTGAGATTCACTGGGCTGAATTTTAAGGCCCTTCCTGCCGGCAGGATGTTCCCGTCCGGCAATGATCCCCCCCTTCCCCTTCCTCCCAGCGCGCAACTAGCGAACAATACAATTCGCCATAGACATTGGCGGGACAAGAATATCCTGCTGGCGGCCAATGGTGAGGTGCCTCTGCTACCAGAAAGCACGCCGTGGGGATGAAGGCACCCGCCCATTGTCTTGACTCACGCCAGGGGTAAAAGTCTGCTAGGCCCAATGGAACCTCAGCCCTTCAGGAGAGGGAAGGAAACCTAGAGGGAAGAGGAGGAGTTTTACACATTGTAATTTTGTTCAGCCAAATAAAAGCTTGAAGCTTTAAATGTTCATGTTGTAAATAAAGACACCCACACATAATTGCTATTAAAACTGTGAAAATTAAATCAATATTATTTTTAAATTGAATTCTCAAAAGTGCTCATGTACATGCATATTTTATGAAGATATTGTACATTTCAACCACACAGATGCATTCAAATTATTTTCAATCGTGATGGGAACAATGTGGGTCAAGGATTTAGTGACGGGATGTCCTTGCCTTCCAGCGATCATGCCGGTTAAAGCAACTGGATCAATTTATGTGAGTCTTATGTGGCCTTTCCCGGAGCAAGGCCAATATTTCACCAGCCCTAGGTGGAGACCAAAGAGGCGTCGTTTTGACTGGAATATGTCCCACATGTGCTTATCCCATAGATATACTTAGCAAAACTGACAGCGAGTGCATGCTAGCCTGAAACCGCAAGAAAGTGCTTCTACTCCAATGGGATGGCAGAACAGTGAACCAGTTCTTCCGAGATTGGAACACCTTTCTCCTAGCTGAATGTTGGAGCATGTCAAGAATGTAAGGAGATGTCATTCTGGCTGTAGCAGTCGTGTGATTTGAAGGCCTGAAATTTATGGAGTTGGGATTATAATAGTGTATCTGTGGTCTATGATGATGCTTTTTGTTCAAGCCTCTAACCTCGGAAATTTCCTCCTAAAGCCTGTCCATCTATCCAACTCTCTTCCGTTCTTTAAGATACATCCTTAAAGCTACCTCTTTGACCAAGTTTTTGATCATCTACCCGAAGATCTCTTTTAGCAACTCAGCGTCAACCTTTCTACTGTTGTGCTTTGCTGAAGCACTTTGGATTGTTTCAGTGTGTTAAAAGACTCAATATAAATTTAATTTGCTGTTATGGCTGTTGGCGGTACTAAAGAGTCGGAAAGGCAGGTCTTTTTTTTCTTCACATTTCATAGTCCTTTCCCTCTCACCGGCAATGCTCCAGCAGATTGGTAAAGGAGAAACGCCCGCCTGCAGGCCGGGGCCTGGCCCAGCTGAATCTCTTGATCAGAGGTAAACCTCCATTGTTCAGCAGAGGCCCAAGAGACCTCTCCTAGCACTCAGCAGATAATGGTCAATGACAGTCAGAATTCCTGACTCTATCTCTGGGATTTCTGAGTTCTTGGGCGGGATTCTCCGATATCGGCGCAACGTCCGCCGATCGACGCCAAAAACGGCGCGAATCAGTCCGGCATCGCCCCGCCCCAAAGGTGCGGAATTCTCCGCATCTAGAGGGGCCGAGCCCACACCTTGAGGGGCTAGGCCTGCGCCGGACTGATTTCCTTCCCGCCAGCTGGCGGGAAAGGCCTTTGGTGCCCCGCCAGCTGGCGCGGAAATGACTTTGCCGTGCGGCGCATGCGCGGGAGCGTCAGCAGGCGCTCACGGCATCCCCGCGCATGCGCAGTGGAGGGGGTCTGTTCCGCCTCCGCCATAGTGGAGACCATGGCGAAGGTGGAAGGAAAAGAGTGCCCCCACGGCACAGGCCCGCCCGCGGATCGGTGGACCCCGATCACGGGCCAGGCCACCGTGGGGGCACCCCGCGGGGCCAGATCGCCCCGTGCCCCCCCCCAGGACCTCGGAGCCCGCCCGCGCCACCTAGTCCCGCCGTTCAAAAGGTGGTTTGATTCTCGCCGGCGGGACAGGCATTCCAGCAGCGGGACTTCGGCCCATCGCGGGCCGGACAATCGCCGGGGGGGGGGGGGCGCCAACCGGCACGGCGCGATTCCCACCCCTGCCGAATATCCGGTGCCGGAGAATTCGGCAACCGGCGGGGGCGGGATTCACGCCAGCCCCCGGCGATTCACCGACCCGGCAGGGGGTCAGAGAATCCCGCCCCTTATTTTAGAAGATCCATAGAATCCCTACAGTGCAGAAGGAGGCCATTTGGCCCACTGAGTCTACACCGACTCTCCAAATGACAATCCTACCTAGGCCCACCCTGCAACCTTGCATATTATCCTAACCTGCACATCTTTGGACTGTGAGAGGAAACCGCAACATCCGGAGGAAACACACGCAGAACACGGGGAGAACATAGAAACTCCACACAGTAACTCACCAAGGCCAAATCGCACCTGGATCCCTCGCATTGAGACTAACCACTGAGCCACCCTACCTCTTTAAGATGTGGTGAATCATTCCCAGGCTGAAAACTTCAGATAGATTTTGGCACAGAGATTTGGCTCTAGTCTTCAGACAGACCCTGCCTCACCAATACCTTCATTTCCATTGTCCAAATTGTTTTATTTAATCCTCTTATGGGTTGTTGGAATCTTAGTTGAGTTACTTCAATGGGTTAGTGACAAATTGCTGCACTGAGTGTCCATCCCCATCAGGAGCACAATCAATGTCATATGAGGCTTTCCATTGACACTTCATGGCATAAATCTCGATGTACAATGCAGCTACATTATTTTAACCATGGGTCCAGAATGACAGGCAAAACAGGGAATTAGGCAGAATGATAGTTGATGCTGTGATGGAAAGACAGTACAATATAACTGCACTATTTTGAAAAGTGTAGATAAGCATTGGGATGTCAATATCCATGTACACAAATCCTTAAGGCAGAGCAAGTTGATAAGGTGCTTATAAAGATTAGTTACTTTCCTTCAAATAAATAAATATCTTTATTGTCACAAGTAGGTTTACATTAACACTGCAACCAAGTTACTGTGGAAAGCCCCTAGTCGCCCCATTTATAAATCTAACAGATTGTGCCAGGACTATATAAATCATTGGTTAGTTCTCAGCTGGAGCATTGTAGACACTTCAGGAAAATGCAAATGAATTAGAGGGCGCGCAGGATAAGGTCTTACAGGGACGTTACCAGAGATGAGAGACTTCAGTTATGAGGGGAGATTGAAAACATTAGGACCATTTGCCTTGGAATGGAGAAAGTCAAGAGGGACTGGTGGAGGTTTTCAAAATGATATGGAGTTTTGAGAGTGTCGATGGTGAAAATGATTTCTTATGGAAAGTGCATCAATATCTAGCATCCACAGGTTAAAGATTAACTGGCAAAAGGTCTAAGGGGACATGTGGAGATATATTTTGCCCTCAAGAGTTGGTGGTATTTGGAATGCTCGACCTAAAAAAGGTAGTAGAAGTCGATTCTGTAAATAAAAGGGAGTTCGACAGATGAGGAATTTACAGGGTTGCAAACATAGGCAGGCAGGAATGTGGGATTAAGCATTACCGCTCTTTTCAAGAGTCATCACAGAATAAAAGCCTGAGCGACCTCCTTCTGTGCTACAGTTCTATTACAGTAAGAAGTCTTTCAACACCAGGTTAAAGTCCCACAGATTTGTTTCAAACTAGTTTTCGGAGCACTGCTACTTCCTCAGGTGAATGAAGAGGTATGTTCCAGAAACATATATATAGACAAATTCAAAGATGCAAGACAATGCTTAGAATGAGAGCATTTGCAGGTAATTAAGTCTTTACAGATCCAGAGATAGGGGTAACCCCAGGTTAAAGAGGTGTGAATTGTCTCAAGCCAGGACAGTTGGTAGGATTTTGCAAGCCCAGGCCAGATGGTGGGGGATGAATGTAATGCGACATGAATCCCAGGTCCCGGTTGAGGCTGTACTCATGTGTGCAGAACTTGGCTATAAGTTTCTGCTCGCCGATTCTGCGTTGCCGCGCGTCCTGAAGGCTGCCTTGGAGAACACTTACCCGGAGATCAGAAGCTGAATTCTATTAAACAATTCTATTAAACAGGGACATAATATCCCTTTCCAGTGAAGCATGACGGCAACATTTGAACCAAACTTAATGAATAAATAATTTTTTGAAACAGTCTGCATGTTTCCCTGATTCTGCTTTAATATCCAGTTGCAAATTTATAGCCATTTCTGCAGATGGCCCACACTCTCCATGATGAGTGCTATTTTTAATGAGTAACTGGGCCTTGCTTAATGAGTAGCCTTTACTTGCTGTTCTTTTAGTCAGTGGGGTACCACTGAATAAATATAAATTTGATCATTTAAAAAGATTTCCCAGTGTGATTTCACATCTGCAAACCTACAACTCTGGAGGAAATTACTGTGTACTACACAAACCAAATGCCAAAACCATTTCCTTTCCAACATCGAAGATAGGAAGGGGCTTTTTAAGCACTTAAATGCTGCCGTCTCTCTCTTTCTCTCAAACACAGAGCTGGATATTTGACTTATTGGGATCAGGTTATATAAGGTTTCAATGTAGAAAAGATAAGGGAGAAAAGCAGAAAAGCAATACGGCAGGGATTAAGAGTAAGATTACCAAACAGAGGCAGGTTTGAATTATATTTCTATGAATACCTAACATAGGTTGGGATTTTCCTGCCCCATCAATAGCAGACATAATCCTGCCCGCAACGATGCCCGCCAGAGAATCTCGCCCATGTGCTGGAATTGGTCAGCTACAGGTAAAACCTGGTATATATGGGTATTGTAGAACCCGAACAGGAGAGACAACGGGAACACACGGTAGGGAAGAAATGAACAACTGGTTTAACATAGAACATAGAAAATACAGCACAGAACAGGCCCTTCGGCCCACAAAGTTGTGCCAAACCTTTGTCCTAGATTAAGAACAAATCAATCTATGTCCCAGCATTCTACCGTAATCCATGTACCTATCCAATAGCCGCTTGAAGGTCCCTAATATTTCCGACTCAACTACTTCCACAGGCAGTCCATTCCATGCCCCCACTACTCTCTGGTTAAAGAACCTAAATGGACATGATACTCATGGAAAAGGACAAGTCTTGTCCTTGGGTAAAGGTGCTAAACTGGGGCCACCTGGACCATTTGTGGAGTCCTGTTAAACTCTGCAGAATGGATGTCAAGATTCACTGTCATCTGCTTATTACGGTATACATAGAATCATGAAAACTACTACTCCTCTCCCCAAAGGACCGCCCAGGTCAGGGTTTCTATACAGAGTAGTTTCCCTTTGTTAACAGAGTTCATACTCAGCTGTGTAAAGGGGAAATCGAATGGAGCACAGTCCTTGGCCCCCAAGGGGGTCATAACACATACAATATAAAAGTATGACAGAAATGTGACATAAACCAAGTCAGGTCTGGGTCATAAATATTGTTATGTATAAATTGGTCAGGATGGATTCAGCATTAAACAAATTATTGGTATTATTCAAAGATCCATTTTAACATGGGCATGCAAGGAGCAGTAAAAGGCATAACCAGTTTTTGGTTAGATTTAAGGAATATGAAAAGGACTGTATATTTAATAGGAGCTCATTATGGACTAAACATTTTAAAATTCCTTCATGGGTGTTGCTGGCTGGCTAGCATTTATTGCCCATCTCGGAGACAACTGCAGGAGTCACATGTAGGCCAGACCAGGTAATGGTGACAGATTTCCTTGCCTAAAGGACATCAGTGAATCAGGTGGGTTTTTACAACAATAATTCCAGATTTTATTGAATTCAAATTGCACCATCTGTCATGGTGGGATTCGAACCCCAGTCCCCAGAGCATCACCCTGGGTCTTTGAATTACTGGTCGAGCGACACTACCACTGCCTCCCCTACTTATTGTTCCCATAAATGGAAATGAGATCAGGAGAAATGTAAACAAAAGTGTAGAAATAATAGGAATAAACTAACAGTTGGTTTAAATATCCAAAGACAGACTAGAGTAAAAGTAATATAAGTGGCAATAGGAGTTGTTTTTTTTTTTTAAATGTGTCTGACTGTTTTCTAGATACAAAAACAACAATCAGGAAAAAATGGAAATTCTCAGCAGGCAAGGCAGCACCTGGAGGGCCTGCTTTCCATGCAAATACTGCGGGTTGATGATTTCATTGGCATTGCAATACAAATTTAACTTCAAATCGTAGGAGGCCACATTGGTAAATCCAGTAGAGAATCCTGACAGGAGTTTATTGTGCCATGCCTATGGATTACGAACATACTGAACGTTAATCAAGGAAATAAACGTGATCATAAAAGACTTGGAACAACTATTTGTGGAATGAAGACATTTTCCAAGTAAATTGAAATCAAACGGACCCATGGTGCAAATAATAAAAAGGATTTTTACAAACAACCTATTGAAATCCTAATCAAAACATTTCATTTCCTTGACAAACTCCTGATACGTTTAGATAGAAATAAACTTCAGCAGCTCAGATCAGCCCAATATTCAAGTGCTGAATTGACGCAATTCCTTCTTTACTTGTCGATTGAGCTCGCTGATAATAAAATACTCAATTAATGATGTAATGTTCAAGCGATATTCAGCCATGCTCAGTCTTGAAAGTTCCAATTGTCCTAACATCAACAACCTTTAAGAAAACCTCTTGGTGCTCCGGTTTTCTCTCAACAGTCCAAAGATGTGCAGGTTAGGTGGATTGGTCATGATAGATTGCCCCTTAGTGTCCAACGGTTGGGTGGGGTTACTGGGATAGGGCAGAGTATTTGAAGGGTCCATGAAGTTTTGATGGGCTGAATGGCCGCCTTCTGCACTGTAGGGATTTAATTTAAAAAATATATATTTAGAGTGCCCAATTCATTTTCTCCAATTAAGGGGCAATTTAGCGTGGCCAATCCACCTACCCTGCACTACTTTGGGTTGTGGGGGCGAAACCCACGCAGACGCGGGAAGAATGTGCAAACTCAACACGGAAAGTGACCCAGAGCCGGGATCGAACCTGGGACCTCAGCGCCGTGAGGCTGCAGTGCTAACCCACTGCGCCGCCGTGCTGCCCTCTGTAGGGATTTTGTGATTCCATTTTAGGAAACAGAGTTTCAGATATCTACAGCTCTTCATGTGAAAAAGTACTTCTCGATTTTAAAAAAAAAGAATCTTCATTGTCACAAGTAGGCTTACATTAACACTGCAATTAAGTTACTGTGAAAAGCCCCTAGTCGCCACATTCCAGCGCCTGTTCGTGTACACGGAGGGAGAATTCAGAATGTCCAAATTACCTAACAGCACGTCTTTCCGGAGTTGTGGGAGGAAACCGGAGCACCTGGAGGGAACCCACATAAACACGGAGAGAACGTGCAGACTCCGTACAGTCAATGACCCAAGCCGAGAATCGAACCTGGGACCCTGGAGCTGGGAAACAACAGTGCTAACCACTGTGCTACCGTGCCGCCAGTTCCCTCCTCAATGATCTCGCTGAGCATGCAAAATTATGGCCAGTGTTCTTGATTTGCCAACGAGAGGAAATAGTTTATTTGTAACTAGTCTATAAAATCTATTTAGCATTTTAAGCTCCTCGATCAGATCACCTCTTATTTTTCTTTTTTCATAATCTTCATTGGCACAAATAGGCTTACATTAACATGAAGTTACTGTGAAAAGCCCCTAGTCGCCACATTCCGGCGCCTGTTCGGGTACGCAGAGGGAGAATTCAGAAGGTCCAAATTACCTAACAGCACGTCTTTCGGGACTTGTGGGAGGAAACCGGAGCACCTGGAGGAAACCCACGCAGACACGGGGAGAACGTGCAGACTCTGCACAGACAGTGACCCAAGCCGGGAATCGAACCTGGGACTTTGGCGCTGTGAATCAAAAGTGCTAACCACTGTGCTACCCGTACCGCCCCATTCTAATGGTTGGATGAAGACAGTTTGTCTCCACATTCCCAGAACTGAGCGGATGGATGAGGGTAAAGCAAAGAAAGAAAAGGACATTACTGAGACAAGGGGTGTCGGTTAGCTCAGTTGCTGGGCAGCTGGTTCGTGTTGCGGAGCAATGTCAACAGTGCACCTACTCAACCGTGCCTGTTACTGGAGGTGTGGTGACCTCAAGTTAAATCACCACCAGTCAGCTCTTTCTCAAAGGGGAGAGCAGCTTATCATCCTCTGGGACAGTGGTGACATTCAGCTATTTTCTTCATTGCACAAAAAAAATCAACACAGGGAGATATTAAAAGATAAATGGGAATGGAGGAATAGTATTGGAGTTAAAATGGAGATAAACGTGAGAGACAAAGGAAAGGGCATAATTCAACATTGGCATTACGCCCATCCGGTGCAACAGGTGAATCCCGCGAGAGCACCAAAATCGGGCTCTGCGCCGGGCTGATCATGATCATCTGACCCGCTCCGCCATGTGCGATTTGGATCTCACGGGGGGGAGGGGGGGGAGAGAGAGAGAGAGAGAGAGAGAGAGAGAGAGAGAGAGAGAGAGATCCAGATCAGCATATTTAAATAAGCCATTATACCTCGATATCTCATTCACCCAGTACTGGGAGTCAACCGCTGTGCCGATGAGACCTTAAGCGGGTGCCGTTTAGAAGTGGTTTCCTCATGCACCAGGCATGATGGCACCTCGGGGAGAGTCTCGCAGGTCATTAGAGACCCTCGCGTGGTCGGGACAGGGCAGAGTGGTACTGCTAGTATAACCCAGGCACCCTGACATTCCCAGTGAAACCCAGGCACCCCAGCAATGCCTCCCTGGCACTGCCAGGGTCACACTGCCAGGGGTTGGTCCCAGGGAGGCCTTGCCAATCAGATGGGGGTGAAGGGGGTTTCTTGGGGCCACGAGATGAAGGTGGGCTGGGGTGATGCTGGGTGCTGCAGAGATCGGGACAGCCAGTCAAAATGGTACCCTGATCTGTGAGGATCTGACTTCTTGCCAGTGCAGGAAATCACTAAAGTGTGGTCTCGGCTTGGAGAAACCTCACAAGGCCCAAAGTACTGGCAAAGTGCCGGTGAATAGTGGGGTGAATCTCGGCGCTGCAGCCGGCAAGAAAAATCCTGTCAAGCGCACTCGAAAGCAGACTTTTAAGTCCACTGAATCGCGCCCAAAGAAAACACTTTTGTTATGAACCATTAACTGCTGACAGAAATTAATCCTCTAATAAATCAGATTCATTTCATTTTCAAGCCACCATCTAACTGGACAAGGGCGGCATGGTAGCACAGTAGGTAGCATTGTTGTTTCACAGCGCCAGAATCCCAGGTTCAATTCTTGGCTTGGGTCACAGGACATTGCCTGAGGCCCACCCCCCGATTCATCCGCCCCCGACCGACCGAGTTCCTGACAGCGTCGGTCGTGTGTGGGCTCATCCGTCGGGAACTCGCCGTGGCGGCTGCGGACTCAGTCAGGGGAGGGCCAATCCACAGGCAGGGGGGACTTTGCCAGGGGTTGAAGGCACTGTTGGGGGTGGTCTGGGTGTGCGAGCCAGCCAAATAACCCCTTAACCTAACCTACCCATCCCTGGACATGTAGGGGAAATTTAGCATGGCAAATCCACCTAACCTGCAAATCTTTGGACTGCGAGAAAAGACCGGAGGAAACCCATGCAGACACGGGGAGTAAGTGCAAACTCCACACAGTCAACCAAGGCCAGAATTGAACCCGGGCAGCAGTGCTAACATTTTAGTTTGATTGCTACAATAAAATGTTTGGGAGTGAAATATTGTCCATCGCGTTTTCCCCCCCCATGGGGGGTCATTTCAGCAGTTTGAACAAACAAACAACAAAGAACAAAGAAATGTACAGCACAGGAACAGGCCCTTCGGCCCTCCAAGCCCGTGCCGACCATGCTGCCCGACTAAACTACAATCTTCTACACTTCCTGGGTCCGTATCCCTCTATTCCCATCCTATTCATGTATTTGTCAAGATGCCCCTTAAATGTCACTATCGTCCCTGCTTCCACCACCTCCTCCGGTAGCGAGTTCCAGGCACCCACTACCCTCTGCGTAAAAAACTTGCCTCGTACATCTACTCTAAACTTTGCCCCTCTCACCTTAAACCTATGCCCCCTAGTAATTGACCCCTCTACCCTGGGGAAAAGCCTCTGGCTATCCACTCTGTCTATGCCCCTCATAATTTTGTATACCTCTATCAGGTCGCCCCTCAACCTCCTTCGTTCCAGTGAGAACAAACCGAGTTTATTCAACCGCTCCTCATAGCTTATGCCCTCCATACCAGGCAACATTCTGGTAAATCTCTTCTGCACCCTCTCTAAAGCCTCCACATCCTTCTGGTAGTGTGGCGACCAGAATTGAACACTATACTCCAAGTGTGGCCTAACTAAGGTTCTACACAGCTGCAACATGACTTGCCAATTCTTATACTCAATGCCCAGGTCAATGAAGGCAAGCATGCCGTATGCCTTCTTGACTACCTTCTCCACCTGTGTTGCCACTTTCAATGACCTGTGGACCTGTACTCCTATATCTCTTTGACTTTCAATACTCTTGAGGGTTCTACCATTCACTGTATATTCCCTACCTGCATTAGACCTTCCAAAATGCATTACCTCACATTTGTCCGGATTAAACTCCATCTGCCATCTCTCCGCCCAAGTCGCCAAACAATCTAAATCCTGCTGTATCCTCTGACAGTTCTCATCGCTATCCACAATTCCACCAACTTTTGTGTCGTCTGCAAACTTACTAATCAGACCAGTTACATTTTCCTCCTAATCATTTATATATACTACAAAGAGCAAAGGTCCCAGCACTGATCCCTGTGGAACACCACTGGTCACAGCCCTCCAATTAGAAAAGCATCCTTCCATTGCTACTCTCTGCCTTCTATGACCTAGCCAGTTCTGTATCCACCTTGTCAGCTCACCCCTGATCCCGTGTGACTTCACCTTTTGTACTAGTCTACCATGAGGGACCTTGTCAAAGGCCTTACTGAAGTCCATATAGGCAACATCCACTGCCCTACCTGCATTAATCATCTTAGTGACCTCCTCGAAAAACTCTATCAAGTTAGTGAGACACGACCTCCCCTTCACAAAACCATGCTGCCTCTCACTAATACGTCCATTTGCTTCCAAATGGGAGTAGATCCTGTCTCGAAGAATTCTCTCCAGTAATTTCCCTACCACTGAAGTAAGGCTCACCTGCCTGTAGTTCCCTGGATTATCCTTGCTACCCTTCTTAAACAGAGGAACAACATTGGCTATTCTCCAGTCCTCCGGGACATCCCCTGAAGACAGTGAGGATCCAAAGATTTCTGTCAAGGCCTCAGCAATTTCCTCTCCAGCCTCCTTCAGTATTCTGGGGTAGATCCCATCAGGCCCTGGGGACTTATCTACCTTAATATTTTTTAAGACACCCAACACCTCGTCTTTTTGGATCTCAATGTGACCCAGGCTATCTACACACCCTTCTCCAGACTCAACATCTACCAATTTCTTCTCTTTGGTGAATACTGATGCAAAGTATTCATTTAGTACCTCGCCCATTTCCTCTGGCTCCACACATAGATTCCCTTGCCTATCCTTCAGTGGGCCAACCCTTTCCCTGGCTACCCCCTTGCTTTTTATGTACGTGTAAAAAGCCTTGGGATTTTCCTTAACCCTATTTGCCAATGACTTTTCGTGACCCCTTCTAGCCCTCCTGACTCCTTGCTTAAGTTCCTTCCTACTTTCCTTATATTCCACGCAGGCTTCGTCTGTTCCCAGCCTTTTAGCCCTGACAAATGCCTCCTTTTTCTTTTTAACGAGGCCTACAATATCTCTCGTTATCCAAGGTTCCCAAAAATTGCCGTATTTATCCTTCTTCCTCACAGGAACATGCCGGTCCGGAATTCCTTTCAACTGACACTTGAAAGCCTCCCACATGTCAGATGTTGATTTGCCCTCAAACATCCGCCCCCAATCTATGTTCTTCAGTTCCCGCCTAATATTGTTATAATTAGCCTGCCCCCAATTTAGCACATTCATCCTAGGATCACTCTTATCCTTGTCCACCAGTACTTTAAAACTTACTGAATTGTGGTCACTGTTGCCGAAATGCTCCCCTACAGAAACATCTACCACCTGGCCGGGCTCATTCCCCAATACCAGGTCCAGCACCGCCCCTTCCCTAGTTGGACTGTCTACATATTGTTTTAAGAAGCCCTCCTGGATGCTCCTTACAAACTCCGCCCCGTCTAAGCCCCTGGCACTAAGTGAGTCCCAGTCAATATTGGGGAAGTTGAAGTCTCCCATCACCACAACCCTGTTGTTTTTACTCTTTTCCAAAATCTGTCTACCTATCTGCTCCTCTATCTCCCGCTGGCTGTTGGGAGGCCTGTAGTAAACGCCCAACATTGTGACTGCACCCTTCTTATTCCTGATCTCAACCATTATAGCCTCACTGACCTCTGAGGTGTCCTCCCGCAGTACAGCTGTGATATTCTCCCGAACCAGTAGCGCAACTCCGCCTCCCCTTTTACATCCCCCTCTATCCCGCCTGAAACATCTAAATCCTGGAACGTTTAGCTGCCAATCCTGCCCTTCCCTCAACCAGGTCTCTGTAATGGCAACAACATCATAGTTCCAAGTACTAATCCAAGCTCTAAGTTCATCTGCCTTACCCGTAATACTTCTTGCATTAAAAAATATGCACTTCAGGCCACCAGACCCGCTGTGTTCAGCAACTTCTCCCTGTCTGCTCTGCCTCAGAGCCCCACTGTCCCTATTCCCTCGTTCTCCCTCAATGCTCTCACCTTCTGACCTATTGCTCCCGTGCCCACCCCCCTGCCATACTAGTTTAAACCCTCCCGTGTGACACTAGCAACCCTCGCGGCCAGGATATTTATGCCTCTCCGGTTTATATGCAACCCGTCCTTATATAGGTCACACCTGCCCCGGAAGAGCTCCCAGTGGTCCAGATAACGGAAACCCTCCCTCCCAGGGAGGGTTTGGTTCATAACAATAGTTATGAACTATTTTGGTTCATAACAATAGTTTCAACGACGATGTGGCATTATGTCAGAGGCCATTCCTTTGGCTACTTGACATATCCAGCCATTGTGTAAATTCCCTCTCGCAACATCTCTTTCAGCTGTTTTGTGTAGGAGACACAGGTAAACTTTTGGAATAATGCCTTCAAGTTAAAATTGCCCAGGGCTCACTCTGAAGAAAATCCCACACATCCAGATCATGCCTCTGGTTATAGTTGCCGTTCAGGTCACTGGGCTGTATCTTTTTTTGAGGTGGGCAGGTGATGTGTGCACAAAACAATTGGAGTCAATAATGACAGACAGAGGAGACCGGTTACAAAAGATCCAAGGTGAGTATATTAAATTCACAGACATTGGATACAGCCCAATTTGTAAAGTGGGGAGGAGGCCAGAAGAGATTTATTAAGGTGATGCCAGCGATCAGGGATCTCGAGAAACCAGACCCCTTTTCACCAAATCCAAACAAGTTATGTAGTAGAGCTAATAGAGGTGTTCAACATTTTGAGAGTTTCTACAAGGTAATATCGGTCAGTAACTAGAGGACATGCTTTTCAGTCAACAAAAGAAAGTGGTGCAAGGTTGGGAGAAATGTACTCAGCAGGTTGTTGGGACATGGAAGGGCTAGAAACAGCAGTACTTGGCTGGGTGGTAGAGAAGTATTGAAAAAGAACATATCAAAGACTTTGGGCAGGATTCTCCAGTCGCCGACGCCGAAACTGCGTTCGGTGACCGGCTGGAGAATCAGAGTTCCCGACCAAATCGGGGGCGGCGCCGCTTTTGCAAAGCTCCGCCCCTCCAATATGGCGTAATTTGGAGTACGGCGTGCCACGTATCAACGGCCTCCAGCCATTGCCCGAGGCCCGCCCCCCCGATGCTCCGCCCCCAACCGGCCAAGTTCCCGATGGCGTGGGACACGTGTGGTCTCACCCGTCGGGAACTCGGTATGGCAGCTGCGGATTCAGTCCAGCACCGCCACAGTCGGGGGAGAGCCGATCCGCGGTCAGGTGGGGACATTAATCGGGGCTGGGGGCATTGTGGGAGAGTGATCCGGGTGCACGAGCCGGCCGAATGGGGGGGGGGGGGGGGGGGGGGGGTGGGACTATTTCACGGGCGGCTGGTGCCATGTTGCTCAGCGCGACCGCTACAGGCCTCCGCCTTGCGCATGTGTGGCCATGGACCCGGCAATTCGCCGGGGCATATCGGCAGCTCGAGCCAGGTGCTCTCTGCTGCCATCCTGCTAGCCCCCAGCAAAACGGGGAAACGATGGCCGTTTTGTGCCATTTTGTCTGGCATAAAAAGCCACCGTTCCCAAGCCAGTGTGGGGACATAGCCCCAGAATCGGAGAATCCAGCCCCTTGCATTTATATCATGCTTTTCATGTCCTTATGACAACCCATTGTCCTTGCCGTAATGTTCATGCTAATTTGCATGGGTGCATAGCAGCACAGGCCTTGCTCTCTGATAAATAATGTTTTCTCGACAGTGACTTAAAGGGCCACACCCAAGAGGGGGAGGGGGGGGGGATGGGCTACACACAAAATTTAAATTTTCACGGTGTTATATATTTGTTCTTGCCGCCAAGAAGTAAAGGTGCCAGGCTTTAAGTTTGTAAAAACATAGTGCAGGGTTTACCAAGAGATGCTGCTTCCAGGTAGTAAGATGGTAAACACTCCCAAAAATCTGTGAAACATTTCGCTGACGTGACTGCATATCATTTGCATACAGAAAGCAAGGGTATATTGCTTAACCACTAATTAAACACAGCTGGGGCAGGACTCTCCCCGCAACCCACCGCATGTTTCACGGCTGTGGAGGCGGTCGGCCAGTGGCCGGTGATGGTACCTTCCCATCCCATCATTGTAAACGGTGGTGGTTGGTCTGCCCCACCGACCACCCATAACCCCCACTAACTGCCAAGGCCTCTGGCCATGCGGCTGAAGGCTATTGCTGACAGGGAATTGGCAATCGTGGTTAAGTGATCACTTCACACATGCCAAGTGGATTCCCGTGGGTGGGCGGGCTATGGAGCATGTGGGAGTCATTGCCTAGCATCCCAATCACACCTTGATGCATGGACACTGTGCCTGAACACTGCGGGAGGCAACACCACACACGCAGCAGTCAACATCTCAGCACCCTGGAATGGGACACAGCTCCGGGGGCATGTCCATGGCCGGAGAGTGGGTGGATGCTACAGGGAGGGGGAGAAGCCTGCAGAGATGGGCCAAGGGTTCGGAGGTCGACCCGCATTGCGGAAGAAAGTGACACTGGTTGTACACACTAGCGTTTAATGTGTTTTACAATCCTCTGCTCTCTCGATGGTGCTCCTTTGGGAGAGGAGTGTTGGTGTCTACTCACTCATGCTGTCCAGTGTAGGTCGTTGACCTTTCTTCGGTACTGAAGGCCAGTCCTCCTGATCACACTCACCGAGCCACAGCTGCCGCCATCTCATCCCAGGCAGCACTGGCTGTCCCGTGGCTGACTCTCCTGGTCCCTTGGGAGAACAGGACATCCCTCCTGCCCTCCATGGCATCCAGCAGCCTCCCCAGATCTGCGTCCCTGAATCTTGGGGCTGGCTGAGCTTGGCTGAGCAAGTGCAGTTTAAGTGCTGCTCGACCTTGTTAGTGGGGGGCTGGCGAGCCCGGTCCTGGCGAATCAGCTGACGAGCCTTCAATTGTGGCGAGAAGCCCGCGAGGCCTCATTAAGTGGACCAATTAACGTTGAATTGCGTTGCCGGCCTCGCTGGGCTGAGCGCCGGGAAGCTTGCGGCAATTTCCGTTCGCTATTTCCAGAGAATTGCGCCCTCTATTTCAGAGGGGAAGGACAGTGAAAGATCTAGGTTTGTTGTGTACACAATTCCAAGATTATTTCAAAAAGAGCAAATACTTAATATTTTATTGGACTGTAAACTAATCTACACGAGATGCTCTGTGCAAATAGCTGAATTTGCATTCATCAGGCTGCCCAGCTTCCCTGTTTTTCCCAGTTCAGTATAATCTCTATTATAGCACTGAATGCAGGGATTTGTTAATAATTCCTTGTAAAGCAGCCGATTTCTTGAGTCTTGTGTAGATTAACATATTGCTGCAGCATTTTTTCCCAGCAGCAAAATTAGGTCAAGAGCTCCTATGCCATTAATATTTAACAGGATATGTTTTGACTTCTGAGAATTAAGTATCCATCGCCTTGGGGCTTTTTGTTCTATATTGGCTTATGTTTGACAAAGTAGAAATTTATGATTTATGTACCTAATCTATTGTTTTTAAGACTTTGTCTCTTACTGATGATACGATAGTGACAGCATTACTGCTATCATTTCCGATCTCAGTGACCCTAAGCTACAGAAGAGCGGCAAAAGAGATTTGAGCCAAGCTGGCCTAAAAGGTGCGACACTCTACACAGTTGAATAGAATATTGACAGCTAATGTTTTGGTTTTCAGAGTGGGTAACTTGGCAAGGTACTAGAAAAATTACCAATGCCTCCAGAACTAAACTGGTGAGGTTTCAGAGCCTGCATGAGGGAAGGGGGAACTAATATGTCATCATAAATTGGTACTAATGAGGAGAATATGTTTCCACAAGTAGCAAGACAGGGTGTAGTTCTTCATAGGAAAGCAGCATAGGAAAAGGTAGAATGCAATAAATTTATCCAAACATTTAAGCAAAAGGTACAAATTTTGGGGAGTTTTGGAAAATCCCTGCATTTGAGCCTGGAAGTGGATCCATAGAGAAATCACAGATGCCGTAAAGATGCAGGAAGGAAGCCAGAATGTTTTATTGTTAATTCCTGCAAGAGCTGCGGTGTCCCTCTGAGCAAAGCTGTTTGACAATTCTATCGATTGCCAGTGATTGCGGGACTGTCAGACTGATTGAGAAACAGGCCCAAACGTTAACTACATGAAAGGGTAGCTGCATGGTTTCCTGCGAATATAGGATTTTATGTTCTTGAGGGAGGCGAACTGGATAACTCAAGGGATGAAAGCTCACAATGGATTAGACTCAAGCCTCACCACTGGGCTGCAAACAGCATCAAGACTTGTGCGGAATGCATTGATCATTTAGCTCATCATAATCTGTGTGTTCCTTTTTCAATTTTTAGATTTCTATATGCGAGACAAGTGACCATTAGCAATGGTCAGCAAAACGTAGATATAATTATAGACACAGGGTGATGGATGCTGGGAAAATAATGATGGCGAGCTCAGAATTAATGGTTGCAGCTCCTTCTTTTCATTTTGATGTCTATTAAAGTTTAGAACAGTTAGAATCCTTTCACTCGTGAGATAACTGACGAATAAAAACATCAGCTGTATCCAGAGTTGCTCGTGGCGAACTCTACCAGATTCCCAAGATTGGGTTTTAATAGAGAGAGGGCAGGATGAATTGTATTTTTAAAAATTCATTTTTGAGATGTCGACTGCACTGTCTCGACCAACATTTATTGCCCATCCCTAACTGCCCTCGAGAAAGTGGTGGTGAGCTGCCTGCTTGAACTGCTGCACTCCCTGTCATGTTGGTACATCCACAGTGCTGTTAGGGAGTGAATTCCAGGATTCTGACCCAATAACAGTAAGTTGATTATGATGCATTTCTAAGTCAGGATGGTGTGCGACTTGGGGGCTGGATGGGGGATGATGAGATATTGCAGGTGATGGCATTTCCAAGTGTTTGCTGCACTTGTTCTTCTAGGTGGTAGGGATGATGGGTTTGAAATCTCGTTATTTATATGTTGGTTTCCCTGCTCCCCGCATCCAAACTCCCCCAGCAAACCCCCACCACCGTCACACCCCAGCCACCCATCCACCCCCTCCACCCTTCACACCCAAGTGGTAAACACAACGGGCGGGATTCTCCCGAATTCCCCGATGCTGGCATAAGAAAAACGGCACAAACCACTCCGGCTTCAGGCCAACCGGAGGTTGCGGGGGCCAGCCGGCGGCGAACGGCCGGCGCGGGTTAGCGCATGCGCAGAACCGCTGCCGTAGTTCCGTGCATGCGCAGACCGGCCGGCGTATTCTTGCGCATGCGCAGGGGGGGGTGTCTTCTCCGCGCCGGCCACAGCAGAGCCCTACAGAGGCCGGCGTGGAAGGAAGGAGTGCCCCCACGGCACAGGCCCGCCCGCAGATCGGTGGGCCACGATCGCGGGCCAGGCCACCATGGGGGCCCCCCCCCCAGGGCCGGATGCCCCCCCCCCCCCAACCCTCCTGGGCCGCACCAGTCGGCCAGGTCCCGCCATGTGGGACCATGTCCATTTCACGCTGGCGGGACTGGCCAGAAACCGACGGGCGCTCGGCCCATCGGGGCCCGGAGAATTGCCAGGGGGGGGCGCTGTCAACGGCCCCGACTGGCGTGGCGTGATCCCCGCCCCCGCCTGAAAACTGGCGCTGGAGAATAGGGCAGCCGGCGTCGGAGCGGCAGAGTGGGATTCACGCCGCCCCCCCCCCCCCCCCCCCCCGGGGATTCTCCGACCCGGCGGGGGGTCGGAGAATCCCGATGAATATGTTGCAGTGCCTTGATACCAGCAAATGACAGCAATGCCTGGATAGATACAAAGAGTGAGGATTAAACTTAGTTCAAGCATGCTAACCCCATTTTCCCTGTGAACGTTTCACCCCGCATTCTCACCACATTAAAAAAAGACAATTCCATTCAACAAAAGATCAAACAAAACTACCTCTGTTCGATGAACCAGCATCCATTTTCCATCTTCCTCTTGTTTATAGAATTCTAAATAAGGGTCAGATTTCCCAAAGAGATCCTACAACAAAAAAATTGAATGAGAACAAGTCCTATTCATACAGCAACTGTTTTATTACTAGCCGTGTTAATACCATCTTAAATCAACTCTGGGAAGGGTACTGTTCTCGATAGAAAAGGATGTTTGGGTAGTTTGAAACTCAAGAAAGAAACCACTTTGTAAGGCTGAGTTAATGCAGATGAAAAGGCTTGGCATGCAAGCGAGGAAGATTTATATATATATACACACACATAATATATTTATATATTTTATATTATATATATTATATATCACACACACACACCTATATATATATATATATATATATATATCACCCACACATGGAGACCAATGATAAAACAGCAGATGAACACAGTGATGTTCTCAACTCCCTGTACATGAAAAGCTTGAAAAATTAGCCGCGATTCTCTGGCCTCATTGCGCTCTCGCTCGAGTGAAACGTGGCCGGTGAATAGCGGAAGAGGTCGAAAATGAGAACCGCGCCAGGCACCAAACAGTTTGCGATGCAACTGGCACGCACCCGTAGACGAAATTGGGATCTTGCCGTAGCGTGGTGGTGGTGGCGGCGACGAAATGGAGGGACCCGGGATGGGAGCCACTGCTGTTTATCGGTCCAACACCCTCTCCCAATGCCTTAACAGATATTGAACGCTATGGAAGGGATTTTGGACCCAGCATAACTTGCCCGAGTGGTGCTGTTGCTAGGCCGGGCGGCCAGATGTCAGAGATAGCAGCAGCACCAGCAGATCGAGGCGGCAGGCCCCGGCCCACACCCTGAGGGTCCGGCTGCCCATCATGCCACGGACTCTCAGAGGTCCATGTCCTGCGATGGCCCAGGGTGTAAGGTGTCGCTGGTTGTTTGAACAAATGATGGTTCAGCCCCTGTGCCATGTCCTCGTGGACTTGGCACCACATGGAGGAGGAGGACACCCGCTCCCGGTAGCCATCAAGGTCACTGCAGCCCTGAACTTCTACGCTTCAGGATCATTCCAGGGCTCCAGTTGGCCACAGCCCACAGGTACATCCGACACGTCACAATGCCCAGTTTGCGCGGGCAAAAAACATCAACTTTTACATGGACCAAGCCCACCAAGATGTCCAGTCAGCAGGTTTATCAGCCATCGCCAGGGTTGCCACAGGTCCAGGGGTAGTGGATGGTATGCATGATGCCCAGCGCTCACCAAGCCATCTGAGAGTGCCCTATGTTAACAGAAAGGGGTTCCACTGCCTCAACATACAGCTTGTGTTCGACAACCAGATAAAGATCATGCAACGCTTCCCAGGGAGCATCCACAACAGCTACATCCTGGGGCAGTCGGTCATTCCCAGCCTCTTCGAGGATCACCCCAGGATGGGCGGCTGGCTCTTGGGGGATAAGGGGACCCGTTGAGGCAATGTTGCCAGTACGGAGGCCAAAGCCCTAAGTGGAGACCTAATATAATGAGGCCCATGTGGCCACCTGGGCTGTGATTGAGCAGAGCATCATACTCCTCAAGATGCAGTTCCGATGCCTCAACCACTCTGCTGGTGCCCTGCAATACACCACCAAGAGAGTCGCCCGCTTTGTGGTGATCTGCTGTGCCCTCCACAACCTGGCACAGCAGCAGGGCGGCGGGATGGAGGTTGATGATGAGGAACATGTGCCCACCTCCGAGGAGGAGGACGAAGATGATGAGATGGCGCCGGACCAGCAGGGGCTGGAGGACGAGGCCAGGGAGGAACCGGAGGATCAGCCAGAGGCTGCAGGACAGGTGGTTGTGGTAAGTGTCCGTAAAGCCCGGTGGGCCAGGGAGGTTCTCATACTCACCCACTTAGGACGTGCGTGACCTGGTCCGTCATCGCTACCTTACCCACCTCCACTCCCATCTCCCACGCTCCCAGGGTCTGTGTTACATCACTCCAGGGTATTGGGACTGTGTCACCACCGTCAGCGGGTCACTGACGAGGGCAGGGGTTGATGATAACCCGCAGAGAGCTGAGGGACGATGCTCCTCAATTCATGTCACAGTCTGACCCCTGTGGTCTGCTGAGTGCTCGCTCACACCCATCACCTGCACGCAGTGTGCGCAGGGCGTTGGGGGGGGGGGGGGGGGGGGGGGGGAATGCCTGGTAAGATGTGTCAAGGGTTCAGAGATCAGCCCGCATTGTGGAAGGGACAGAGGTGTCATACTGGTTGTGCGCAAGGGTGTTTATTTCGCAAGCTCCGCAGCGCCTCGGCTGTTCCCATCTGAGAGTGGGACATGTCCTGCAGAACCTGATCAAGGTCAGTCTGGTACTGGGTAACATCGGCCAGCAAGGCATACATTCTGCTGTGACCGCCGCCATGCCCGTCACCGACTGCGCGATGCCTTGGACACATTCACTAATGGTGCCAGCATCGTGCACCGGGCTCTCCACTGCGGACGCCACCCTAGCAGTGTTGGTCTCCGTGCCACGCACCGCCGGCGATATCTCCTGCACCCATAGCCTCTAAGGCTCCTCCAATCAGCCATGGATCTGCTAGAGTGTCGCTGACAGCTCCCTCTGAATGTCCTGACCACTCCCTATTGTCTTCATCAGCTCCGGGAATACTTCTTCCAGAGGCTCAGCATCAGGCTGAGACCCAGATGGAACCTGGGATCCAGCAGACCTCCGACTGCTGACTTGCCTGTGGGTTCCTGCCTCCACCTGATGTACCTCAGCAGCTGTGTGGTGCTCACCAGATTGTGCCCCAAAGGTTTGACCATTTCCCACCGAGGTGCCTGCATATGCGCTGGGAGAAAGTGGCGATGACAGTTGTGATGCCTCGATGGTGTCTTTCTCGGACCACCCCTCCGAGATGGTCTTGTGGGAGGCTGGAGAGGTGCCGCCCAGGATGGGCCGGCGCCGTCGGCTGGAGGACCTGCGGGAGAATAGACATGTGGTCAGTGGGAGGGTTGGGTCAGTCAGTAATGCTATAAAAACTCTCGTTTGGCAGGTCCTTCGAGTGGAGCCTGGCGGTTCTTCACCTCTGTGGCATTCGCCAGCCTCCGCGTGGGTGACCGCCCTGTCCTCGGCCACCCCAGTCACTTCCAGGGCACGCTCATCGAAGAAGGTGAGGATTCTTAAGTCTGGCACCCCACCGCCAGTCTGGGCCCTCGCCCGTGAAAGAGCTTTTCCTGCAGAGACAGCACCGTTAGCCACATGCATGGGGAAGGTGTGTGAGGAAGGGTTGGGGGAGTTGAAGGGAGGGTTGGGGGATGCATGGAGAGTTGTGGGGTGGGGTCTACTGTGCAATGGTGTCTACTCGCTCGTGCTGCTCCAGTGTAGGTCGTTGACTTTTTTCCGGCACTGGAAGCCAGTCCTCCTGGTCACACTCCTGGAGCTTATAGCTGCCACCACCTCGACCCAGGCAGCACTGGCTGCCCTGTGACTGACTCTCCAGGAACCTCGGAGGAACAGAACATCTCTCCTGGCCTCCACGGCATCTCGGAGCCTTCCCAGATCTGCATCCCCGGATCTTGGGGCCGGTCTCCAGGGCGCTATGTTTACGAGCTGGCTGGGGTTGGCTGAGCAAGAGCAGCTTAAGTGCAGCTCGACCTTGTTAGCGGGGGGCTGGCGAGCGCGGTCCTGGCTAATCAGCTGGCGAGCCTTCACTTGCGGCGAGAAGCCAGTGAGGCCTCGTTAAGTTAACCAATTAATGTTAAATAGCTTTGCCGGCCTCACTGGGCCGAGCGCCCGGAAACCCATGGCAATTCCCGCTCGCTACACATTTGGAAACCTTTCCGGAGATCCCCTCCATTATTTAACCTTGTTCCCAACTCGCTGTACATGAACAGTTTGAAAAATTATTTAGCCTCTGGAGATAATTAAAATGTTCCATATTTAATATAAATAAGGAGCATCTATTTTCTACTGTAGTGTATTAGCCAGTCATACCCATCCAACTAATGAGTGGGATGTATTGGTGCAAACTCCGCAAGGCTGCACTTCTGCTGTGGAGCTCCTCAAGAAGAGCATGTGAGTTGGATATGCAGAGTTATGGAACAAAACACCTCTTGCTTTAGCCTCTCCCCAAGGCACACCAGCAAACACACCTTTTGATGCCCGGATCAGCTCTTGAAGCAAATTACACCCCATCTCCCTACCCCACCCGCCCCCAATTGTTGTTCAGATTTAAGTTGGTATCTTCATTAAAATGAAGAAACTGCTTTTTTCGCATGGAGTGCAAATGTAAAACATTGACATATTCGATGAACAAAACCAAAGAAACCTTTTATTCTTGGGGCTGAGGGGAGAAGGTGGGGTAACATTTCCTGACAAGGAGCCATGTCCTCCTTCATATGGCTCAACTTAATGAAGGAGATGCTACACAACAGGAGAGCAGTCAATTTGTGTGACTTAATAATTCAGGGAGTAAACAGAGTCTGAAAGGACAGCAACAAACACAAAGAACTGGATAGTCTGACTGGGATGTCTCAAAATGTCTCAAAAAACCTGGAAAATAACCCGTCTCCAGTTTAAGGGAGAAAGCACCCCACCTTTTGAAATGCATGCCTGCATTAGGGTAAGAGGAATGCTCTTGGAATGGACCTGCCAAAGGACACCAAGATGCCAACCAGCCCATAGCTTAGTGGCAAGATTCACCACTGGGCCACTACTGAAGGTGATTAATTTTGACAAAAACAGTTTGCTGCTTAAATAATCCAACAAGGGCCTCTTTTCCTGAGTATACTGTTGGTCTGATATTCAGTCACCTTTAACATACCTTCAGCACAGAAAGCAGGGAGTGCTCTCACCAGTGGGTGAACTACACTGATTACTGTAATCAAAAAGCCTGCAATTATACAGTCCAACCCATACACACTAAAAAAAGCACCTCACAAAGGCATAATTGTAGGAAGAAGAAAAAAAATAAGACCCAATAAGTTAAAAACGTTTCTTGTCACCTTTTTTACCCCAGTGCAATATACAGAATTAATACAGAGCAACTGGATTAAGAATCAGTAGAAAGTCTGTTGAACAGTAAACTGGGTTTGTGATGCAAAGTAGTCAGGAGATTACAGTAATGGGTGGGCATGCTGCAATTAATATTTTTCAAGTGTCATATCTCTTTGGAGGAATTAATGACCATGCACTGTGACTATACTATTGTATCCTCAGTCAGTATGTAGCATACAGTATCCCAATACCCTGCCTAGTGTGTGCTCAGTGTCCAGAAAATGGCACTAAATCACAGCTTCACTTCAAATGCATCTTAGGTGCAGAAAATGGTGTCGGGAAGTCGGCAGTCATACAATATTGGATCCAAAGGGTATGCTTCACATGCAAGTCTAGAGAGTGGTTATTAGCAAGTAATTGACCATAAGGACGAAGTGAGGGGCCACTCACATTTAAAAGAGAGGTCTTTGGGTGGCAACTTTGAATGACAATATTACTTGACTTTTCTCTCTTCCTAATTTGGAGGTTGCTACTCAACTAAAAGCTATTGAGGTAAGTGAGCCTGGAGACTCCTGAGGCTCAGGATCACAGCAAGCAATCAGGGCAAGACATTTCTTCAAATAGATGATAAATAGAACAAATGAGGTCCTCTTGGGTCCCCCCCCCCCCCCCCCCGCCATTTCATCCTCTAGGTTAGTTAATGGGGTACTTCCAGTCAGTATAAAAATTATTCTGATATTACGTTCTAAAATATTCAGCTTTCTCTTCACACATCCATAAAATCTGATAAATCTGATAAATCGTTGATAACACCATAAAGTACTGCAGGAGCAGGAGGTGGATATTGGAAAACATTGTGGGCACGATTTTCCGGCCGCTTCCGCCCCAAGACCGGAAATTCCCGCCCGAGGTCAACGGACTGTTAAATGATCCGTCAAATTTTCCATCCCACCCACGATGATTCCCACCATGGACGGGACCGGAACATTTATCATAAAGAACTACAAAAATCCAACTGAACCATTCCTCAAGTTTCATGGAATGTTATCGTGGAACATTTTAATTTGACAGCCAGAAATATAACAGTGGTCTTAGGCATGAGTATACTTGCACACTATAAAGCCATCATACAGGTTTAGGCCTACCTTTTTGTCCAGCTTTCGTCCAGCCATGCTAAGGGTGATTACTCTATTATCTGATATTTCTTGGGCACTTATCTGCAAAGATAAGAGAATGCATTAACATCGCATTTTGTAAAATGTATTCAGTTAATTGCCTGCCAACACATCTGCTGCACACCAGGTGGGTGACTTTATAATCCTTTAGAATTCATGCCAGCATAAAAATACACTTGTGGAGGAGCGAGAATAAGACCAGGACCCAGATTTCTGCTCCCAGCCGGGTGCACAGAGACAGGAGATTCCTCCCCAGGCTTCAAAACTGGCTGCCCAGACGTCAGTCTGGAGAGAGCAGACTGGATTAAAAGGAAACTCGGAAAGAACTGAGGAGGATGCTAGGTGCAGAGGTCGGCTGGACAGAAGGCCTGCCACGGGGTTTGCGGCATGTTGTAGAAAACATTTTTTTAAAAGAATAAAACATGAAAACATCTCTCCAGCCCTTACTCCTCCACAAACCCTCCATGCCAACCCATGCCACCTCATGCTCTCACCCACCCATGGCCCTTCAAGCCCCAATGCTAAGGTGTGTCCCTAGACAGTCCCAATGGCTCCTCATGCCTCCCTATCTGAAGCTATGCCCCCCTACCAACTTCTACCAACTTCTTTGGCCCTTTATAGCCATGTTAACTTATACCCTTCTACTCAACCCTTTATAGCCTCTATGCCAACTTATTGTCAACTCATGACAACCCATGCCTCCAACCCACCACACTGCCATTACACCTACCACACCAACTCATCTGGTATCCACCATGGACAGGCCTCAGGACGCAGGCAAAGATTAAATAAAATTCTAAAAAACAAAGTTCTAAGTGGCTATTGTAGACCACAATATTAAAAAAAACACTCCCATGCAATACACCCCATTTACTATATTTACATTCCTTCAATAAAGCCTCATAGCAACAGTTTCACTCAAACAGACTCAAAAACAGCTTCTTCCCCACTGTCACCAGACTCCTAAATGACCCTCTTATGGACTGACTTCATTAACACTACACCGTGTGCTTCATCCGATGCCAGTGCTTATGTAGTTACATTGTAAATGTTGTGTTGCCCTATTATGTATTTTCTTTTATTCCCTTTTCTTCTCATGTACTTAATGATCTGTTGAGCTGCTCGCAGAAAAATACTTTTCACTGTACCTCTGTACACGTGACAATAAACAAATCCAATCCAATCCAATCCAAATGCACAATCCCTTATAACAACAAACACTGTAATTCACCTGACATCAAATAATCTATAACCATTTGAAACTGTTGGTTAAACAGTGAAATCGCAAGCACCCTCCTGTGATAATGGATGGATGTGAAATCAGTCATAGAGCAATAATCCAGTAATGGAAGCCCTCAAGTTTATGTCAACAGACTTGAATAAATTAAATAACCAGCAACCATGCTTTTTAAACATTCATTCCCCCCAAATATTTATAGGGCAGGACTTTTAAATGCCTGACAGTTGTTCTAACACTTTTGACAGCTGATTTTGACAGGCCTGTGACAGTTCAAAATGAACTTGACAGAATGCAGGTTTACACACATTGATGCCTACTTTTCACCATTCCAAAGGTTGCTGTACTCCCCCCCCCCCCACCCCAAAAGGGCACCTTACCTCGCCCAAAGGATATCCCAGGACCATATCCAAAGGGGTGCCTTACCTCTTCAAAGTGGCTCCCTTATCTCTTCAAAGGGGCTCCCTGGCAATGCAAATAAATCCACAAGTTCAGCCTACTTTTACCAGTTCTAATCTGGACACTTTGGGTTTCAGACTCCAAGGGCTGAGTAATTCGGTTGCGTGCTGACGACGGGTTGTGTACCTGGAAACTGCCGTTGTTCATACTTCCAGGTCTGCCATGGGGAGGCACCCGATAATATGATAATTGCTGTGAATTAACAACAAGGTGGGCTAGAGACAGTCACCCTGCCCAAATGAGTGCTTGAAGGTGGGATGTCCGGTCTCTGAGGCTGCAGGCTGCGACCTGGAACAGGGCAACGACCAGCACTTTAAAAGGCCCTCTGGCACAGGACAGTGTCATGTGACCCATCCACTGATCAATTGAGTGCATTTTCCAGTCTAGCCAGGTAAGTAAATTTAAATTTGTGCTAACCCTTGCCAACCATGTCAATCTTCATAGAAGAAATTTTAAAATAAGCCACCCTCCAACCTTTTGGTTTGAGAAGTTGTACATTTATTTCCATGCAGAGATGTCTATACCAAAGAGAAAAAGGGAGAAACATTCTAAAGGAGGCAAAGCTGCCCCTCAGTGAGGCCGCCTTTCCTACCCTCCTTCATGCAGCATATGATCAAAGTGACAAGCTCATGCCTAGTGCTGAGAAAAGGAAGAGCAAGAGTTCACCAAACCCCTTCTATGGCAGTAGCGAGGCGTATCACAGAAACCTTTTGTCATAATAAGGTATCCCTGGTGTCAAGGCCATTCAATCGATCATGGCCAGGGCATCCAACAGGAGCAACATTGTGGCCCTCAACTCATCATTGACCTTGCCCTCGGATGATTGGTTGTCATCTGGCATGTCATCAACCCCCAAGGCATCTCCTCCATGGATGGCCATTTTATGGAGTGCACGGCAAACGATGACCATCAGGGACACACATTTTTAAAAAAATTTAGAGTACCCAATTCATTTTTTCCAATTAAGGGGCAATTTAACGTGACCAATCCACCTAGAACATAGAACATAGAACATTACAGCGCAGTACAGGCCCTTCGGCCCTCGATGTTGCGCTGACCTGTGAAACCACTCTAAAGCCCATCTACACTATTCCCTTATCATCCATATGTTTATCCAGTGACCATTTGAATGCCCTTAGTGTTGGCGAGTCCTCTACTGTTGCAGGCAGGGCATTCCATGCCTTTACTACTCTCTGAGTAAAGAACCTACCTCTGACATCTGTCCTGTATCTATAATCCCTCAATTTAAAGCTATGTCCCCTCGTGCTAGACATCACCATCCGAGGAAAAAGGCTCTCACTGTCCACCCTATCCAATCCTCTGATCATCCTGTATGCCTCAATTAAGTCACCTCTTTACCTTCTTCTCTCTAATGAAAACAGCCTCAAGTCCCTCAGCCTTTACTCATAAGGTCTTCCCTCCATACCAGGCAACATTCTGGTAAATCTCCTCTGCACCCTTTCCAATGCTTTCACATCCTTCCTATAATGCGGCGACCAGAACTGCACGCAATACTCCAAATGCGGCCGCACCAGAGTTTTGTACAGCTGCAACATGACCTCATGGCTCCGAAACTCAATCCCTCTCCCAATAAAAGCTAACACACCATATGCCTTCTTAACAACCCTCTCAACCTGGGTGGCAACTTTCAGGGATCTATGTACATGGACACCGAGATCTCTCTGCTCATCCACACTGCCAAGAATCTTACCATTAGCCCAATACTCTGTCTTCCTGTTATTCCTTCCAAAATGAATCACCTCACACTTTTCTGCATTAAACTCCATTTGCCACCTCTCAGCCCAGCGCTGCAGCTTATCTATGTCCCTCTGTAACTTGTAACATCCTTCCGCACTGTCCACAACTCCACCGACTTTAGTGTCATCTGCAAATTTACTCACCCATCCTTCTCCGCCCTCCTCCAGGTCATTTATAAAAATGACAAACCGCAGTGGCCCCAAAACAGATCCTTGTGGTACACCACTAGTAACTGGACGCCAGTCTGAACATTTCCCATCAACCACCACCCTCTGTCTTCTTCCAGCTAGCCAATTTCTGATCCAAACTGCTAAATCACCCTGAATCCCATGCCTCCGTATTTTCTGCAGTAGCCTACCGTGGGGAACCTTATGAAACGCTTTACTGAAATCCATGTACACTACATCAACTGCTTTACCCTCATCCACTTGTTTGATCACCTTCTCAAAGAATTCAATAAGGTTTGTGAGGCACGACCTACCCTTCACAAAACCGTGTTGACTATCTCTAATCAAATTATTCCTTTCCAGATGATTATACATCCTATCTCTTTCCTGTGTGAATACTGACGAAAAATATTCATTCAGCACCTCTCCTGTCTCCTCGGACTCCACGCAAAATTTCCCGCTACTGTCCTTGACTGGCCCTACTCTTACCCTAGTCATTCTTTTATTCCTGACCTATCTATAGAAAGCTTTAGGGTTATCCTTGATCCTATCTGCCAAAGACTTCTCATGTCCCCTCCTGGCTCTTCTTAGCTCTCTCTTTAGGTCCTTCCTGTCTAACTTGTAACTCTCGAGCGCCCTAACTGAACCTTCATGTCTCATCTTTACATAAGCCTCCTTTTTCCTCTTGACAAGTGTTTCGACTGCTTTAGTAAACCACGGTTCCCTTGCTCGACTACTTCCTCCCTGCCTGACAGGTACATACTTATCAAGGACACGCAGTAGCTGTTCCTTGAACAAGCTCCACATTTCCATTGTGCCCATCCCCTGCAGTTTTCCTCTCCATCCGATGCATCCTAAGTCTTGCCTCATCGCATCATAATTGCCTTTCCCCCAGATATAACTCTGGCCCTGCGGTTATATACCTATCCCTTTCCATCACTAAAGTAAACGTAATCAAATTGTGGTCACTATCACCAAAGTGCTCACCTACCTCCAAATCTAACACCTGTCCTGGTTCATTATCCAGTACCAAATCCAAAATGGCATTGCCTCTCGTTGGCTTATCTGCATACTGTGTCAGGAAACCTTCCTGCACACATTGGACAAAAACGGACCCATCTAAAGTACTCGAACTATAGCGTTTCCAATCAATATTTGGAAAGTTAAAGTTCCCCTTAACAACTACCCTGTTGCTTTCACTCCTATCCAGAAGCATCTTTGCAATCCTTTCCTCTACATCTCTGGAACTTTTCGGAGGCCTATAGAAAACCCCTAACAGGGTGACCTCTCCTTTCCTGTTTCTAACCTCAGCCCATACTTCCTCAGTAGACGAGTCCTCATCAAACGTCCTTTCTGCCACCGTAATACTGTCCTTGACTAACAATGCCACCCCTACCCCTCTTTTACCACCTTCCCTGAGCTTACTGAATTATTTAAACCCCGGCACCTGCAACAACCATTCCTGTCCCTGCTCTATCCATGCCTCCGAAATGGCCAAAACATCGAAGTCCCATGTACCAATCCATGCCGCAAGTTCACCCACCTTATTTCAGATGCTCCTGGCATTGAAGAAGACACTGTAAACCACCTTCCTGCCTGCCGGTACACTCCTGCAACTTTGAAACCTTACTCATGACCTCACTACTCTCAACCTCCTGTATACTGGAGCTACAATTCAGGTTCCCAAGCCCCTGCTGAACTAATTATAAACCCTCCCGAAGAGCGTTAGCAAATTCCCCCCCCAGGATATTGGTACCATCCCATTTGTAGAGGTCCCACCGACCCCAGACTGAGCCCCAATTATCCAGAAATCTGAAACCCTCCCTCCTGCACCAACCCTGTAGCCACGTGTTCAACTCCTCTCTCTCCCTATTCCTCGTCTCGCTAGCACGTGGCACGGGTAACAACCCAGAGATAATAACTCTGTTTGTCCTAGATCTAAGTTTCCACCCTAGCTCCCTGAATTCCTGCCTTACATCCCTATCCCTTTTCCTACCTATGTCGTTGGTACCTATGTGGACCACGACTTGGGGCTGCTCCCCCTCCCCCTTAAGGATCCTGAAAACACGACCCTGCACATCTTTGGGTTGTGGGGGCGAAACCCACGCAAACACGGGGAGAATGTGCAAACTCCACACGGACAGTGACCCAGAGCCGGGATCGAACCTGGGACCTCGGTGTCGTGAGGCAGCAATGCTAACCACTGCGCCACCGTGCTGCCCTCATCAGGGACACACATGAGGGGAAGTAATATAATGCACCTTAGATCTGCCCATAATAGGAATTGCACCTTGAGGAGACTCATGGCCTGCTCCAGCCATGGTGCTGGTGTGGCTCTCACTGTATCTCCTCTTTGCATGAGGCCTGGACACCTTCATAAGTGTCATTAGCCATCTTTCCAGTGGATAACCCTCATCAGCTAATAGCCAACCCTCCAAAGATGTAAAAGGTCTGGAATCTGAGAGTTTCTAAGGGTGTACGAGTGTGACCACCGCCCAGATACTTGGCATACACCTGTATGGCCCTCTGACTATGATTGCACACCAGCTGCACAGTGATCAAGTGGAAACACTTTCTGTTTACAGCAGGACTGTTCAGCAAGAGCCCTAATGGCTACACGAGTGCAGTCAATGGCTCCCTACACCCTTGCGAAACTGGTAATCGCTCTATCCATTTGAATTTGAACATCCTGCGAGAAATAGATGTAATTCCCTGCCCTTTGGAATGTTGTATCTGTGAGCCCCTTGATGCAATTGTGTGCTGCAGGCTCCGTTATCCCACTAGTGTCTCTACAGACTGCCAGGAATGAGCCTGTTGCCAAGATGTAAATAACTACTGTCACCTTCAATGCGACAGGCACTGGATGGCTTCCAAGGCAGTTGGATGAGGTCTCCCCTGCGAGCATCTCACTGATGCACGATCAATTACTATTCAAATGAGGTAGTAACATAACTGAAGGCTTTAATAGACTAGAACTGTTCCCCAGCAGCTTCGGTACAGAATGAGGGCTGCTGGGATGGCACCGGTTCTTATACCCCACCTGTCAGGGCGGAGCTACATACAAAACAGCCAATGGTAAACTCCTAGGTTTAACCAATGGTCTTCAGCCTACGATAATACCTGATAATACCACATTCACATAGTAATGTCACAATTGCTCTGAAAAGCCTGAATCCTCTGCAGCAATCCTCGTTCAAGTGTAGGCAGCTGGGGCAGCACAGTGGCGCAGTGGTTAGCATTGCTTCCTCATGGCGCCAAGGTCCCAGGTTCGATCCCGACTCAGGGTCACTGTCTGTGTGTAGTTTGCACATTACATAGTACATAGAACATACTGTGCAGAAGGAGGCCATTCGTCCTATCGAGTCTGCACTGAACCACGTAAGCCCCCACTTCCACCCTATCCCCGTAACCCAATAACCCTTCCTAACCTTTTTGGTCACTGAGGGCAATTTATCATGGCAATCCACCTAACCTGCACGTCTTTGGATGGTGGGAGGAAACCAGAGCACCCGGAGAAAACCCACGCAGACACGGAGAGAACATGCAGACTCCGCACAGACAGTGACCCAAGCCGGGAATCGAACCTGGGACCCTGGCTCTGTGAAGCCACATGATATCCACTTGTGCTACCGTGCTGCCCATATTCTCCCCTTGTTTGCGTGGGTTTCGCCCCCACAACCCAAAGGTGTGCAGGGTAAGTGGATTGGCCACGCTGAATTGTCCCTTAAATTTTAAAAAAATGAATTGAGTACTCTAAATTTATTATTAAAAAAGAGTAGGCAGCTGAATCAATGCCCGTATACCCTTGGGGTGGCATAAACTGGCCTAAGTGAGGGTTCCTGAACTCCACCTTACCATTGGGGACTGGCCCTGCTGCTCTGTCTCCTTCCTGAGGAGTGATAGCATCCTGAGCCTCCTTTCCCTTCTTCCTCTCACCCTACTCCTACACTCCTCCACCTAATCCTTCTCTCCTCCTCACTGGAGGTTGTGTCTCTAAATCAGACAACAATCCCCATCTGTCTCGCACACTCTTCACCCCTCATATCTGGTTAATAGACAGGCAAATGTTCCGTCAAAAGAGCCCTTTGAATCAGAGGAGAGTTCTCCTCATGATAAATGCCCAAAAGGTTCCTCTATCCACTCATACGAACAGTCCCTGGAGTCAATACAATTGGAACTGCAAAGCTGAGGCTCTGGTCTCAGCTGCCTTTTTAAAATCCACCCAAACAAACTACCCTTAAGAAAGCAGATTCCCCACTCATTGTAAATTTTACCCTGAAGGTGTATTATTGTCTTCTGACCATATAATTGCAGCGAGATGGATGGGATGTTAATTAGTTGAATTGCCCTTTAAATTGATAATTAAATAATGTGGGTGGGTTCCTGACTTTTTGAGCGGTCTGTGTGCCATATCATTGCAAACCGGTGTGATGACATCCTAAACGGCACTCAATGTCAACACACCCCTTAATATGTTCCGCAAAGAGCAGGGGGGGGGGGGGGGGGGGGCGGTCCTGTGAACCATGTGCATATCTTCTGGGAGTGTCAGAGGCTGAGGGGATTTTGGCAGGGATATGCGGATGTCATGTCAGATGGCCTGGAAGGGAGGGTGACTCCGAGTCCAGAGGTGGCAATATTTGGAGTGTCGGAAGATCCGGGAGCCCGGGAGGCAGAGAGGCAGTCGCTTCGACCTTTGCCTCCTTGGTGCCCGGAGATGGCTTCTGTTGGGTTGGAGGGACTCGGGGGGGGGGGGGGGGGGGGGGGGGGGGGGGGGGGGGGGGGGGAAGAGGCATGGATGTGACGAATAAGCGTAGGAAAACTAATGAAGGGAGAACCGTGAGATGGAGTAGTTACACGGACCACGATAGTCAGGATTTATGCTTGTGGTGAGATGGTTATGCCATTGTGAGTTTTTTGTTTGTTGGATCTCTTTGTTTAAAAGGTTAAAATTATAAATTCTTAATAAAATATTTTCCAAAAAAAAATGCAGGAAACCCTCCGGATCCTGCAGCGTAAAATTCAGTCCCAAGGCGACCAAAATCTCACTGAGTGGAGGCGGTTGATGCTTTAACTGGTCAGCTACACCGTAAAGCCCATATGTGCAAAACGTCCTCAGTCCCAATTCCCACCGTGCGAAAATGGGAATTGCGATCGATGAGGGCGGGACATACAATTTTCCATCACTCCCACTATTTTCACCTCAAGAGACTCTCCACTATGGCAAATATCAGGACGCAAGTGCATAATTTGAAGGTTAATTTGGACATTTCGTTGGATATTAAGCAATAGCATCAAGCACACTCAGATCAGCTGGATAATGAAGAATGAAGATTACTCTGATGTTCCTGACTATATTTCTTCCCCGCAGACCTTAACTCCAAATACTGATTCACAGGGTTAGAATCCCAACACAGTAGAACTGGTCAGAATGATCAATCTACTTCGCCTTATTTCTTCACCAAGTATATCTTGGTTTAAGAGTTTATTTTGCTATCATTGTGATGGTCAATATTAAATTTGACTGTACCATTATTGTTCCTTTTCCAGCAGGTTTCCCATTGGTCAGAATAAGTGGCCGCGTCATCTTCTTGCTTGAAACAATCTGCGTCATTAATCAAAAGTTTAATACGTAAGTAGTGAAGACTGGTGCTGCTTTGGAATAACTAATGGTCATACAAAAAGTCAGACCTACCACTCCTAGAGTACATGAAAATTCTCCAAGAAAGTCATGTTCATAAAGCTGTTTGCTGGATTTGTCCTGGTCAAACAAGGCAAATTTCAATTTCTGTACTTCTTCAAAATGATAGTCTACCACAAATTTCTTGGCAAATACTGGGTTGAGGTTGTTCATGGCTGTCTCTGTTCGGCCAATCTGTCAGAGAAGAGCAGATACAATAAGAAGGGTTTCATTTTACGTTAAGTTCTACAACAGAGGTAATTTTATGCTGAACATTTGTTTCCTGATATACACTGGTGAACATGTTGGAAGACTTTCTATGCTTAATTTTGGTGTTCCAGAGGGTAGAGATGTGGGGAGGCTATTTAGTTCAATGGATTTTTGGCTGGAAATTTCCAGTCTTTATTACTCACAAAACAAATTCAATAGTCACATCTTCTTGTAACATTTTTGTTTAGTCCAAATTGGTATGATCTACATGTGTTGGCAGCCCCTCCCAACGTGATTGATTCTTAGCTTCTCTCTGAAGTGGTATTACAAGCTACTCCATTGCATTAAATTACTCCAAGCAGTTCAAAATGTTGTCCCATCACCACATTCTAGGGCAAGTAGAGATGGGCTTTGCTAGTGATGCCCACATTCTTAGAGACAATTGCATTAAAAACAAATTAAATTTGTCTGCATTGTCATGTGAGAGTATCTTTAAGAAATGGGTGTTCATAAATGGGTGTGTATATAAATATCTGTAGTGAGAGATATTTATATCTGCAGTGATGTCAGAGAGTGGGTGGAGCTGGGCTGTCTGTCAGCATTTTACTTTCATTTTTGAGCAGGCTCAGAGTGAGTTTTAATTTCGTTTTCAGTGTTGGAGCTGAAGCCAGACCAAGCAGGTGTACTGCTGTTCTCTCTGCCATCAAAAGACTATCTCTTGATCATTTGGTGAATTCAGAATTATAAATGTTCTCAGTAGTGAATGTAAACCCAATGTGCTTCTATGGAAAGGTGTTTTAAGTCTTCTGGATGTTAAAAGGACAGCGTAAGGATTACTTAGTGTTGTAGTCTTTGGGGGTTGTATTTGAATTAATGGTTGCTAAGATGTTCACTGTATGTTTTAAAAAGGTTAACTTGAGTTCATAGAATAAACATTGTTTTGCTTTTAAAAATACTGTTTAATTTCTGCTGTACCACACCTGTAGAGTGGGCCGTGTGCTCCCCATACCACAATCTATGAAAAGTTGTGGGTCAGGGGAACTCCATGATACACTTTGGGGTTCTCTAAACCATGGACCATAACAGCATCAGTTTCTATTATTGTGTCTCATCCCTCAAGATCAGAGATCCAAAATACATTTTCTATGTAAATCAAACACCGGAAAATGTGGGCCGGAATTCTCTGAAATCCCGGCCAAGTGTTGACACCGGCGTCAAAACCGGCACGAGCGACGCCGGCGTCAACGGGCCTCCAGGTCCAGGCATTCACCCCTTCCTCGGGGCCTAGTACGGCGCCAGAGTGCTGTGCGCTCGAAAGCTGGCGCGTCACAGCCGGCGCGGTTCCGTGCATGCGCGTGGGTTGCCGTCTCCGTGCCTTCCCCCGGGAAATATGGCGGAGCCCTACAGGGGCCCGGCGTGGAGGAACATAGCCCCCCACCCCCCCGGAATTAGCCTGCCCGCCGATTGGTAGGCCACAATCATGGGCCTGGCCACCGTGGAGGACCCGCCCCCCCCGGAGTTGGATCCCACCACCCCACCAGGACGGCCCTCGCAGCCAGAACTCCGATGTCCCGCCGGGTGGGACCATACGTAACCCCCGCCGGGGGTCTCGCGCAGGCACTCGGCGACTGCGCGGGCGCGATTGCCGGCGATTCTCCGGCATCGGTGCAGCTGCCGCGATTCCCGTGCCCCCCCCCCAGCAATTCTCCGACCCGGCGTGGGATCAGAGAATCCCGGCCGTGATCTTCAGCAATTTTCGTCATTCTAATTTGAAGTATTCAATTTTTGGGGAATTCAGGTTCCAGCCAATTTAATGATGAAACACTCTGGGATTGATTCTCCGGAAAAATCTCCAGGTGTGGTAGCGAGCAGGAATTGCCGCGAGCTTCACAGCACTAAGCCCAGTGACGCCGGCAACACAATTCAATGTTAATTGGTCCACTTAACAAGGCCTCATAGGCTTCTTGCCGCAAATGAAGGCGCGCCAGCCGGTTCGCCAGCATCACGCCCGCCAGCCCCCCGCTAACATGGCCGAACAGCACTTAAGATGTGCTTGCTCAGACAATCCCAGGCAGCTCGCAACAATGGCGCCGAGGAGACAAGCCCCAAGATTCGGGGACACTGACCTGGGGAGACTCCTAGACACAGTGGGGGCTAGGAGGGATGTCCTGTTCCCCCGGTCCTGGAGGGTGAACCATAGGGCAGCCAGTGCTGCCTGGGACGAGGTGGCGGCAGTTGTGAGCTCGGTGAGTGTGACCAGGAGGACTGGCCTCCAGTGCTGAAAAAGGTCAACAACCTACACCGGGCAGCACGAGTGAGTAGACACCAAAGCCGCCCCCCCCCTCCCCCCCCCCGCCCCCCCCCGCCCCCAAAGAACATCTGCCCCCAACCATCCCTCCACCCACCCTCCCCCTTCAACCTCCCCCTCCCACCACTGTGAACCACGTGTGGGTCACAATGCCCCCTCTATCTCTCCTCAGGAAAAGGACAAAGAACAAAGAATACAGCACAGGAACAGGCCTTTCGGCCCTCCAAGCCTGTACCGGTCACGGTACCAACCTTTGCCAAAACCCTCAGCACTTCCTTGTGCCATAACTCTCTATGCCCATGCTATCCATGTGTTTGTCAAGATGCCTTTTTCCGCAACCTCCCCTAGCAATGCGTTCCAGGTACTCACCACCCTCTGTATAAAAATCTGCCTCGTACATCTTCTCTAAACTTTGCCTCAAGGACCTTAAACCAATGCCCCTGGTGACTGACCCCTCCACCCTGGGAAAGAGTGCCTGTCCATCCACTCTATCCATGCCCTTCATAATCCTGTAGACCTCTATCAGGTCACCACTCGACCTCCGTCTTTCTAATTAAAACAGTCCATGTCTATTCAGCCTCTCCACAAAGCTAACACCCTCCAGACCAGGCATCAGCCTAGTAAACCTCCTATGCACCCTCTCCAAAGCCTCCACATCCTTTTGGTAGTGTGGTGAACAGAATTGTGTGCAATATTCCAAATAAAAGCTATCCCATAATCGCCGGGAGGGGGCCCAAACTGGCAGAGGGGTGATGCACATCAGGTGGACGCAGGAACCCCCAGGCGAGACAACAGTCGGAGGTCTGATGCTGAACTTGTGGTACAGAATTACCTGGAGCTGTTGGAGATGATCAAGAGCCGCCGGGACATGCAGAGAGGGATGTCAGCTTAACTCCAGCAGATCCATAGCCACTTGGAGTTGCCACAGAGGCTACAGGCACAGGAGATGTCGCTGGCAATGAGTGGCACCGAAGCCAACACTGCTAGAGTGGCGGCCACAGTGGAGAGTCTGGTGCACGACATCAGTATCATTAGTGAAGGTGTCCAAGGTGTCGCGCATGGCTGAGGGTCTCGGCAGAACGTATGACTCGCTGGGGGATGTCACCCAGTACCAGGCTGACCTGGATGAGGTTCTGCAGGACATGTTCTGCTCTCAGATGGACATGGCCGAGGCACTGCGAAGCGTGTCAGAGGTGGGCGTTGCCGAGGTGCTGCAGAACATGTCCCAATCACTATGCAGCATCGCTGAGGTCGGCGACAAGATGTTGCTGACCATGGGGAACCACAAGGGCTGGCAGTGCCAGATGACACAGGGGCAGCCGGGCCTTGAACCAGCTGCCCCTCCATCCAGAGGTGAACCCTGGGGCCCTTTGGACACTGACCCGGAGGGGGGATCGCTGGGTGCCAACCCAGAACCGTCTCATGGAGTGGCGACCGTGGCCACCAGCTCCCCCGAGTTCCACCCCTCTGATGAGGTCGCGTCTCGAAGTCAGGACATAGCACATGGCAACACAACTGTGCACGTGCCACAGAGGAGTGTGCCGCGGTCCTCCAGCCTCAGAGGACGCCCGCCAGGGGCATCGACGCCATGGGACGAGGTAAGCAGCTGGCTGCCTCCACCTCCGATGTGCATCCTGGGAGACACCTAGATGTAGTGGTAGAGCTGGAAGACCTAGCGCATCGAGGATCACTGAGTGCACCGGGGGAGGGGGAGGACACGGTGGGTCGGGAGTGAGGATTTCGTGGGTTGGGAGGGTGGGGAGTTGTACTACACATTAAACACCCTCGAGCACAACCAATATGACACCTCTATCACTTTCCTCCGCAGTGCGAGCTGACCTCCGAACCCTTGGCCCATCTCTCCGGCATCACCCCCTCCCGGAACACCATGTGCAGGTAATAGGTGTGAGCGAGCACTCAGCAGACAGGCAGGGGTCAGACAATGGCATAAATTGGGGAGTGCTGACACTCAGCTCTCTGTGGGTTATCACCACCCCCCCTGCCCTCGACAGTGACCCTCCGACGGTGCCGACACATTTCCAGCATCCTGGAGTGATGTGTTTCATACCCTGGGAGGGTGGGAAATGAGAGTGGGGGGGGGGGGGGGGGGGGGGGGAGTACGTGGGCCTGCCTGGCCCTCTGGACTTTATGGACCCTCACCACTGCCGCATTTCCTGCAGCCTCCAGCTGATCCTCCGGTTCCTCCCCATCCTCGGCTTCCAGCCCCTGCTGGTCCAGCGCCACCTCATTATTCTCACCCTCTTCCTCCTCGGAGATGGGCACATGTTCCTCATCACCAACCTCCAGCTCGTCGCCCTGCTGCTGTGAGAGGTGGTGGAGGACACAGCAGATCACCACAAAGCGGGAGACCCTCCGGGCCGTGTACTGGAGAGCACCACAGAGTGGTTGAGGCATCAGTATCGCATCTCGAGTCCGATGCACCGTTCAATCACAGCTCAGGTGGTCACATGGGCCTTGTTGTACCAGGTCTCCGCTTCGGTCACCGGCCTTCATACTAGCGTCATTAGCCAGGTCCTCATCGGATACCCCTTATCTCCCAAGAGCCAGCCGCCCATCATGGTGTGCTCCGCGAAGAGGCTGGGGATGACTGACTGCCCCAGCATGTAGCTGTCCTGCATACTCCCTGGGAAGCGTGCACTCACATGCATTATCTTCATCTGTTGGTTGCACACGAGCTGTATGTTGAGGGAGTGGAATCCCTTTTGGTTAACATAGGGCACTCCCAGATGGCCCTGTGAGTACAGGGCGACATGCGTGGCATCTATGACCCCTTAGATCTGGGGCAATCTGGCGATGGTGGAGAAACTTGATGCCCAGGCATTTGTAGGGCTTGGCCCATGTCAAAAACGACGTAGTCTTCTATCCGGGCATTCGTGACCTGCCGGATGCACCTGTGGGCAGTGGCCTATGAGATACCACACAGGTCCACGTTCGAGCCCTGGAATAATCCAGAGGCATAAAGGTTCAGGGCTGCGGTGACCTTAATGGCCACCGGAAGCAGGTGTCCTCCACCTCCATGTGGTGCCACGTCCGTGAGGATATGGCACAGGTGTTGCACCGTCTCCTTGTTGAGTTGGAGCTTCCTGTGGCGCACACTGTCCATCATCTCTTCAAACGACCAGGGAAGCCAGTCCATCCTGGGTCATTGCAGGACTGTTCCTCTGGGTCCCTCCCTTCCTGGCCTGATGGGCAGCTGGGTCCTCAGGGTGTGGGGCATGGTCTGACACATGGCCCGCCACCTCGAGCATCTGCAGTCGTTGCTTCTGCTGCAGTCTCCGGCGTCTGGCCGCCCAGCCTAGCACCAGCACCACTAGGGCAAGTTGTGGGTCCAAAACCACTGCCATTGTGTTAGATAGCTGTATGAAATTGGCACAGGCTGTTAGACTGAAAAACAGCGGTGGCTCCCACCCTGGGACCCTCCATTTCCCCATTGATCTCCCACCCTGGGACCCTCCATTTCCCCATTGATCTGCCACCCGGAACGCCCTGCCCACACACACCCAGTCGCAGCGGGCCCCATCACTGGACCCCAGACCCTATACCCCTGACACCCGCTCATAACGCCACCTGAACCAGGCTCTAGTCTCCTCCCCGTGGCACTCATTCACCCTCCGGCTGTGGATTTGTCCCAGAGCTGTGACCCATCCCCTGGGTGTTCGGATATTGTCTGCTGCGTGTGTGGTGTTGCCTCCCGCAATGCTCAGGCACAGTGTCCAGGCATCACGGTCTGATTGGGATGCAAGGCAATGGCTCCCAAAGCTCACTCAACCACGATTGCCAATTCCCTATTAGCAATTGCCTTCAGGCACACGGCCAGAGGCCTCAGCAGTCAGCGGGGGTTATGGGTGGTCATTGGGGCAGATGGGCAGGGACAAGAATTCCCCCCGGAACGTTGATAAAGACCATTGGAAATGGGGCTTAAGTGGTGATAACTGGTTTCTTGCCATGCTATGGTGAGATCCCGATTTTGCCGACAAGAGCGTGCCGGTTGCGTCGCAAACTGTTTGGCGCCTGGCCCGGTTCTCATTTTTGGCCTCTCCCTCTATCACCGGCCTCGTTTTGCTTGAGCGAGAGCGTAACGAGGCCGGAGAATCATGCCCTCTGTCACAGAATGGTTGAGATGAAGAACGTAGATGTCTTCAAAGGGAAGCTTAGTAGGCACATGTTGTAGTAGGGAATAAGATATGTTGTTGACAGGGTGAGATTCAGTGAGTTGGGAGAGGGCCCCTGTGGAAGATAAGCACCAAAATAGATGATTTCCATGCTGGCCTGTTTCTGGGTTGGAAATTCTATGCAATTGAATTTACTTACATCTCCTTGGCTCATGCATTCTGCCTGACTGACTCCCAGCTGCAGCTCCCAGATCAAGTCACCATTTTATGGGCAGCACGGTAGCCTTGTGGATAGCACAATTGCTTCACAGCTCCAGGGTCCCAGGTTCGATTCCGGCTTGGGTCACTGTCTGTGCGGAGTCTGCACGTCCTCCCCGTGTGTGCGTGGGTTTCCTCCGGGTGCTCCGGTTTCCTCCCACAGTCCAAAGATGTGCAGGTTAGGTGGATTGGCCATGATAAATTGCCCTTAGTGTCCAAAATTGCCCTTAGTGTTGGGTGGGGTTACTGGGTTATGGGGGTAGGGTGGAGGTGTTGACTTTGTGTAGGGTGCTCTTTCCAAGAGCCGGTGCAGACTTGATGGGCCGAATGGCCTCCTTCTGCACTGTAAATTCTATGATTACCGCAGCAGACCAGGTTTCTCCAACCTCAGCCTTTCTATCCCAGCTAAATATTATGTACGCCTTGGGTCCCACAGCTCTCCTAAAAGCTACCATTTTTAAATTAATTACTGTGGCCTACATCTGCTCTGGCTCCACTGTTGTTGCTTGATGCTTATTTTTCAGGTGCCATAGCTCTTTCTGTTCCCTGTCCTTCCTTTGGAATAGAATTCCCAATAGTTAGAGGCTGCTTACTTCTCATTTCCCATATTGGTGAGACTTCACCTTGAGCAATGCACAGTCTTCGTCTCCCTATTTAAGGGAGGGATATACGTACACTCAAAACAGTTCAGGGAAGGTTCACTTGGCTGATTCCTGGGGTGACTGGGTTGTCCTAAGAGGAAAGGCTGAGCAAGTTGGGCTGGTACTCATTGAGGTTTAGAAGAATGAGTGGTAACCTTATTGAAAAATAGATTCCGAGGGTGATTGAAAGATGCTGAGAGAATACTTCCCTGCGAGCAGGGCATTTAGAACTAAGGGACACAATTTCAAAAAGAAGAGTTTCCCATTGAAGATGGGATTGAGGAGGAATTTCTCCTCACAGAAAGTCCTTAGTCTTTGGAATTCACTACTGCAGAGAGTAGTGCGGGTTTGTTCGTTAAATGCGTTCAATGTGGAGTTGGACAGATTATAGATTGACAAAAGGAGTCAAGGGTTATCGGGGGCAGGCAGGAAAGTTGAGTTAAGGCCCCAATCAGGTCCGCCATGATCTTACTGAATGGCAAGACAGGCTTAAAGGGCTGAATAATCTAGCCCTACTCTCATTTCTTAGGTTCTTCCTGCCTGACATGCAGAGGATTCTACTTTCCTACTTACCCATTTTCTCTTTTAAAATTAGGCACTTTAGCCCTTTCTACTCTTCTCCATTCTCTAAACCTAACCCCACAGTCAATCTTCCCTTCCTACTCTTCGCTCTCCTCCCTTAGTCACTTCATCTCCCTCTACTCCTCCCCATTTTCTGCTCTGTTTCCGAACTCAACCCTTGCAGAAGGAAACATATGAATTAAAAAAACATTTTAAGGTCCGAAACTTGATGTGCTACCCAGATAACAAAAGTATTGTTCTCCTACCTCTGCCCGTTTTCCATTGATATCCACGAACACTACACAGAATGGATCCGATTTAGATGTGACATCCCTGTCTAAGAGATTCTGGCCAGACACAGATAGCTCCACTTTACAGACACAGCATTGGGCTGAGCCGACAAGGGCTGCAGGAGCTGGGGTTTGAGTATACGCCATGGAGCTGATTCACCGCAGACCAATCTGTGGGTTTGAGAAAGAAAGAAAATTACACCTCCACCTAAGTTAGCTTACAATGTTCAACAGTAACCACAGTGATACCAAAACGCTACAAATTGGCACCATCCTCTGTGGACACCGACAATCTGAAATCAGACTTTTAAAATTATATTAAATTAACATTAAGCATTAACAGTGGAATAGCCCCTGCAGTAAAATGGTTACTCAGAATCTTGGGCGAAATTCTCCCCCAACGGCGGGATGCCCGCCGACTGGCGCCAAAGCCGGCGCAAATCAGACGGGCATCGCGCCGGCAAAAAGGTGCGGAAGTCTCCGCATCTTTGGCGGCCTAGCCCCAACATTGAGGGGCTAGGCCGACGCCGGAGGGATTTCCGCCCCGCCAGCTGGCGGAAATGGCGTTTGTTGCCCCGCCAGCTGGCGCGGAAATGCGGCGCATGCGCGAGAGGGTCAGCGGCCGCTTTCAGTTTCCCAGCGCATGCGCGGGAGCGTCAGCGGCCGCTGTCAGTTTCCCGCGCATGCGCAGTGGGGAGAGTCACTTCCGCCTCCGCCATGGTGGAGACCGTGGCGGAGGCGGAAGGGAAAGAGTGCCCCCACGGCACAGGCCCGCCCGCGGATCGGTGGGCCCCGATCGCGGGCCAGGCCACCGTGGGGGCACCCCCCGGGGTCAGATCGCCCCGCGCTCCCCCCCCAGGACCCCGGAGCCCGCCCACGCCGCCTGGTCCCGCCGGTAAATACCAGGTTTGATTTACGTCGGCGGGACAGGCAATTCCTGGGCGGGACTTCGGCCCATCCGGGCCGGAGAATCCAGCGGGGGGTCCCGCCAACCGGCGCGGCCGGATTCCCGCCCCCGCCCAATCTCCGGGAGCGGAGACTTCGGCGGGGGCGGGGGCGGGATTCACGGCGGCCAACGGCCATTCTCCGACCCGGCGGGGGGTCGGAGAATGACGCCCTATGTGTGCGTAACTACATAATAGGGCGGTTCAGTGGTTAGCACTGCTACCTCACAGCAACAGGGACCGGTTCGATTTCGACCTTGGGTGACTGACTGTGGGGAGTTTGCACCTTCTTCCCGTATCGGAGTGGGTTTCCTCCGGGTGCTCTGGTTTCCTCCCACTGTCCAAGAAATGCAGGTTTAGGTGGATTGGACATGATCAATTGCCCCTAAGTGGGGTTACGGGGATAGGATGGGGATTGGGCCTAGGTAGGATGCTCTTTCAGAGGGTCGGTGCAGACTCAATGGGCCGAATGGCCTCTTTCTGCACTGTAGGGATTCTGTGATTATGTAATAAGGGCTGCCGAAGTGATGACATTTTTAATGTTGAGGTAAACTTGTCTCATACACTCGACCAACAAATCATTTTGTACCTTCCTCACTGCATCTTGAGCCCATACACATCTATACAACAAAGAACAATACAGCACAGGAACACAATCTTCTGTTCTCAAATGGAGCTCACACTTTTCCTTCAGCTGATTCCATGAACACTGTAGAGAATGCCTCCAAGGAGTGGTTTTCCTTTATCAAGCCTACCCTCAAAAAAAGCCCATGTGCCCAAGATTTCAATATCTGTTATTTTAGATTGGACAGGCTTTCCTTGCACTTCTCACTCTTCTGCACAGCCACAATAAAATGCGATCGCTCAACCCTACCCTCCAGCAATTTTCCTCAGAACACTTTTCTTTAAAGTGACACAGTTTTCACTCCTCCTCAGACTTTCCTCTGCTGTCGCTTATAATCCCCAGTTATAGTCATCCTCTACTCTCCTCTCGCTATGATGAAATGGTGACTTATTGCAGTGCCATCTGTTTAACCAATTTTCTCTCAGGGCTTCGTAACTGCTTACTTCTATTGTTCTTCCTTTTCTCTTACAATTTTTCTCTTACAATTCACACGCTTGTGAAATTTCAAGCTGATTGCCTACTGATGACAACTTAGTGTGTGATCTCCTTTCCTCTCCAACCAGGGTGGTGTTGTGCATTAACATGGATTTTGGTCTCTTGACTCAAGAGCAGCAATCTTTTATTAAGGAAACACGGTAATTATAAAGTGAGTTCAGGATTTCTTTCTCAGTCACTGTGCTGCTATGCTCTAAGAAAGGAAGGATGTGATTCTTAACCAAGTTCTAGATCATTCATTGCAAGTGGAAAACCTAAAAGGTGGGGATATGTGACCACAGTATAAGTTAATTCAGTATAATGAAAGGGAAAGGAAAGGGTATTTAATTGAAAATTTGAGCAGAATACAATGGGATCTGCAGCATTAAATGGGAGAAAAATGAGCAATTTGAACTGCAGATTAGGGCTAGGCAGTATTGAAGCAGGAAATGGAAAGGATGGAAGCCAAATACATTCCAGTAAGGGAAAAGGAAGTGGGAGCAGTCCATGGATGGATAAAAAGAGATTTTTTTTTTTTTAATAGAGCAGTCTGTGCTCACTGACAAAATCAAGACTAATATTTTCAAAAGAAATTACACCAGATAGGTTTTTCAAATTCCACCTCTCTCCTTGGCCACTTTCTTAGCTGGGCCAGTCTGTTTGCCACCTCGGAATTTGATTTGGCCTCAGGATCAACCTCACTTAGGACGGCACGGTGGTGCAGTGGTTAGCACTGCTTCCTCACGGCGCTGGGTTTGATCCTGGCCCTGGGTCACTGTCTGTGTGGAGTTTGCACATTCTCCCTGCATCTGCGTGGGTCTCACCCCCCACAACCCCAAAGATGTGCAGGGTAGCTGGATTGGCCATGCTAAATTGCCCCTTAATTGGGAAAGTAAAATTTTTTTAAAGGATGGACCTCACTTACTCTGTTCCGAAGACCACTTTCTGCTATCTCTTTACCTCAATCCATCTGCTTGTCGCAGGAACCTTCACCCGTGATGTTTGTCACTTCCAAACTCAGCTCTTTCAACACTCTCTTAGCCAGCCGCCCATCCTCCACCGCCTGGATGCTAAATTCTGCCATCATATCCACATTCGCTGCGAAGTACTGCTCACACATCACCCACGCCCCCCACCCTATGATCTGCAATGCCTCTAAACTTAGAAAACCTTCATAACGTTGTCTCTCCCTGTTTCTGTGACTTCCTCTTACCCACGTTCTCCTCTCTAAACAATATTCTCTCTCATTTTTCTTGGTTCTGTGCAGCCTGCTTGCTGCCCTGCGCAATCCCTTTATGACTGCTGCACAGCCGCATTTGCGTACCGTAAAAGGGAAAGTTGGTTGTGTGCAGTCCGTTTCTTTTCTTGGGCGAGATGGTGCACAGTGCTTTGCAGTCACGCTGCTAAGAGGAAATATTATCCTGAGCCCTAGCCTCTTGTGCATTCCTTTTCTTCCTTTTTCCTTACTATTGATTCCTAAACTCTCACTTCTACTGTCCCATAACCTGGTATCCCCTGCTTAAAGCTTTCTGCTCTTCCACCTCCTTGAATACCTACTTCTTAATCATAGAATCCCTACAGTGCAGGAGGTCATTCAGCCAATCAGGTCTGCACTGACCCTCTGAAAGATCACCCACTCCCCCACCGTATCCCCGTAACTCCACCTAACCATTGGACACTCAGGGACAATTTAGCGTGGCCAATCCACCTAACCTGCACATCTTTGGACTGTGGGAGGAAACCGTAACACCTGGAGGAAACCCAACGCAGAACACAGGGAGAACGTGTAAACTTCACACAGACATCACGCAAGGTGGGAATTTAACCCTGGTCCCTGGCGCTGTGAGGCAGCAGTGCCAATCACTGAGCCATCGTGCTGCTCACAGTTTTGAATATCCCTCCTAATAGCTCCTTCATTCACTTGTCATTCTTAGAACCATAGAACTCCTACAGTGCAGATGGAGGTTATTTGGCCCATCAAGTCTGCACCGACCCTCTGAAAGAGCACCCCACCTAGACCCACTCCCCGCCCTATCCCCGTAATCCCACCATGTCCACTAGACATTTTTCGACTATGAAAGCACTATACAAATAATTACTGTTGGCATTGTCTTTTCTTTAATATAAATTTAGAGTACCCAATTCATTTTTTCCAATTAACGGGCAATTTAGCGTGGCCAATCCACCTACCCTGCACATTTTTGGGCTGTGGAGGAAACCCACGCAAACACGGGGAGAATGTGCAAACTCCACACGGACAGTGACCCAGGGCCGGGTTCAAATCTGGGACCTCGGCACCGTGATGCAGCAGTGTTAACCACTGTGCCACCGTGCTGCCCCATTTGTTTGCATTGTCAATATTTACAAGTTGTCAGTTCCGATGGGTTAAACTTACAATATTGTTTGGAGAAATAATAGAATAGATTAGCGAATGCAAAGGATGTGGTTCATATACATTTTTAAAAATGATAAGGCACCTCAATAGATCAATGGCAACAATAATGACCTATGCCAAAAGAGATTAAAGGAAACATGGATTGAAATATTGGAAGATAAAGCAAAAATCGGAGTAAAGTTGTGTGATTTTCCCATGTGCGTATGTGTTGGGTCAACCTTGGTTACCATATATAATCAATCATCTGGATTCAGGGATTGAGGGGACAAAAATCCGATTGCATTAAAGTTGTGGATGTGGCATACTGTGATGGAGGTTGATGCGGATGGTGGTAGACTTGAGGCTAACAATTAATAATGCATGTATTTCAATGCAGAGACACAAAGTATTGCATTTTGAAAATATGAATAATGGATTGGGAAACAAGAATATGGATGGAAATACACCTTAAGTACCAACTCATTATGAAAGAAAGGATATAAAAACAAAATGAAAATGCCTAATGCAGATTGGCAAAGGTACTATCAGGGTTGTGCAGGTTACAGCTATAAAGAGATTTACAGGGTTTCTTTCCTGTAACCAAGGTTAAAAGCCTCTTTGATTGTATGATTGTTATAACCTGCCTGCTTACCACTGGCTGGGGACTAATGACAATCCCACAATCCTGTGGGAGTATGAGCTTCCCCAATGAGGGGGGGGGGGGGGGGGGGGCGGAGAAACCATTAGTAAACTCCATGTATAAATAAAGCTGGCCAGTTTGGAACCAGCAGGAAGGAGTGTGCAGCAAGGGAAATTGCTGCTGCTGTTATATATATATGTTATTGTAAATAAATGTTATTACTTTGTATCCTTAAAACTCGTGCTGGATTCTTCGTGGCCCTCACAAAAATGATAGTGAAAGTTTCTCCATTCATTGACAAAATGGCACAAATTTAGTCTAACAAAAAGAACTAAAGGAAAGTTAGCAATAACTTTTCTAAAACTGAAGGTTATCAGAATGTAAAATTCTTTGCCGCAAACAGTTGCCAAAACAAATTCATGGAACTCATTTCTTCCTATCTTGACTCCATCCTCTCTCCCTTTGTCAAGTCTCTTATCAATTTAATTTCCAATTTCCACCTCTCTTTCACCATCACATAGTCCATCTCCAACACTTCCTTTGCTTGACCCCCGTCTCCATTTACAACCTGGTCCAGTCCTCCATCATGCCCAGCTCCCCTTCCCACAGCACCTTCCCTTGCAATTGCAGAATGTGCAACACCTACCCCTTTACCTCCTCACTGTTCAAGGCCTCATATACTCCTTTGACATTAAGCAGCGTTTCACTTCCACTTTCTTCAATTTGGTCTATTGTATTCGCTGCTCCCCATGCGGCCTCCACTACACTGGGAAGACTAAACGCAGACTGGGTGACCACTTGGCAGAATACCTTTGCTTAGTTCGCAAGCATGACGCCAACCTTCCTGTTGCACGCCATTTTAACACAGCATCTTACTCTCGTACGCTCACAGGTCCGCCCTTGGCCTGTTGCAATGCTCCAGTGAAGCCCGGTGCAAGCTGGAGGAGCAGCATATCTTCAGGTTGGGCACATTGCGGCCCCTCGAGACTCAACATGGAGTTAAGCTGCTTTAGACTGTGACTTTTCTCCTCCATCTGAAACCTCCTTTTTAACAATATCCACCAATATCTCCGCAACTACTTTACCCAGACTCCTCATGACCTTTGAGTACCTCAAATCAAAGCTCCTGTTTACTTTCTCTTCTCCAAGGATAATGGTCCCAACTTCTCCAATCTATCCAAGTAACTAAAGTTCCTAATTCCTGGAAAGATTTGTAAGAACCTTTTCTGCACCCTTTTTAATGCCTTTACATCACTCCTAAAGTGTGGTGCCTAGAACTGAATGAGTACTCCAATTGTAATATTTATTCACATGCAAATTAGTTATCCCATGAGCCATCTATGCAGCAGAGGTAAATAGGTTATCAGTTCCCAGATCTCTGCCAATGCCTTTCTAGAGCTGGAAACTGGGAAGTAACAGAAAAGGATGACAAACCCTTGAATTTATTCTCGTCTCTGGAAAAGCATCCAGGTCTGGAGCTTCTACTTGTTTGTGCTGCTTTGCTGGCACAGGGCAGCACGGTAGCACAAGTGGCTAGCACTGTGGCTTCACAGCGTCAGGGTCCCAGATTCGATTCCCCGCTAGGTCACTGTCTGTGCGGAGTCTGCATGTTCTCCCTGTGTCTGCGTGGGTTTCCTCCGGGTGCTCCGGTTTCCTCCCACAGCCCAAAGACGTGCAGGTTAGGTAGATTGGCCATGCTAAATTGCCCTTAGTGTCCAAAAAAGGTTAGGAGGGGTTATTGGGTTACGGGGATAGGGCGGAAGTGAAGGCTTAAGTGGGTCGGTGCAGACTCGACAGGCCGAATGGCCTCCTTCTGCACTGTATGTTCTATGTTCTTAACCAATATGGGGGTAACCAGTAAAAGAGATTGCAGAATTTCAAGCACAGTGTTCCTGCGATCTTCTGCAATAGTTTTACAAATATCACGCTAGAAGACACCATGTCACGAAGCTGATCATTCATTCAGAATTGAATGGTCACCATTGGGAGTTTCCTCAAATTGTGCTGATTTGTAGACCTTTGAGGGGCACTAAAAATTAAGCTGGAATTAGGTGGAAGTACACATTTTAATAAGTGCATTTTCAAGGCTTTTGAATGAAAACATTAAAAAAATTTATGATGGAACTGGCTACTGTAACCCAAAGTAGAAAAATGCTTTTGTTTTGAGAAGTAATTCCAATCATTTAAAATCATGCCACTCCGCGGGCAGTGGATTGACACTTTCAAATGTTTGCTTGATACAATAAACCACTTTCAGCCATATTAATCAAATGGCATCAAGTTACCACTCTTAAATATATCAATAAATATTTTCTTTTTTTTTTAAAGAAACCACCCTTAAAGTTTTTTTAAGTACTGGTTTGTGGCAGATTTTGCATTTGGCAATATGCAAATGTATGTGTAACAACTTGGAGGGAGAAAAATAATTTTTCAAAACAAACACAATTTGTACCCAAAGTGAAAACTGGACCCACTACTTTTTCCTTCAGTCTCCTCTCATCTCCTTTCCCCACAACTGCTGATGATCATAAGATAAGAAATAAGCCACAATTTCGCTTAAGTAATAATAATCTTTATTATTGTCACAAGTAGGCTTACATTAACACTGCAATGAAGTTACTGTGAAAAGCCCCTAGTCGGCACATTGCAGCGCCTGTTTGGGTACACAGTGGGAGAATTCAGAATGTCCAATTCACCCAACAGCAAGTCTTTCGAGACTTGTGGGAGGAAACCGGATCCGGCACCTGGAGGAAACCCTCGCAGACACGGGAAGAACGTGCAGACACTGTGACCCAAGTTGGGAATCGAACCCGAGACCCTGGCACTGTGAAGCAGCCAATTTAGACAACGCATGTCACAAATTTGGACCTCCTGCTGATGTGCGCAGCCAACGAGCAGTGCAACTTCAACTGACTGCAGGCAGAAATCATTTTAATTGACAGGCAGCATTGAAGTTAGCCTGCAATATCAAGCAGGCATGGGTTCATTAGATTGCCATTCCCACACTCATTTGGAGGCTATCAATTTACTACGCCAATACTTTAAATTGCATGGTATTTTTAAAATGTATGTTATTTTTAAGAAAAGCAATACGACTGCCTCTGCAATGTTGCAGTTCAATGGGGGCAAACAGGATACTTCCGTGAAGCACAAGCCAGGCCCGTTGTGAGAAAGCAGAGAAGGTAATGAGATATGAGTGTCATGCAGTGGAATCAAAGATCTCCATGAACCTCAGTGAAGAATCTCCACGGTTATCATTGCACATAATTACACAGCATCTTAGGCTGGTTATACAAGACCAGTCTGTACACACAAGTATCACTTACAAGTGCCTCAATCCAAAATGATTTAATGGAAATTATAAAACTATTTAAACTATTTAAACTACATGGAGAAACAAAGCAAAAAGGATTGGGCAGATTGCAAACCCAACCAGCTGCACACAGCATGCCCCAACTGATACACAAGCATTATGCTGTGAGCCTGTATGTAGCACGTCACCAGCTCATACACTCAGCTTGATAGAGGAGGAAGCTAGTAATTAAACAGGAAAACAATGATCACTTACGTTTGATCACTTTTGGCTGGGGGGGGCATTAGAAACAGACTGGCCTGTGTGTGTGTTTGCATGTACAGGGGAGCATCTTGTTTTTCATTTGTGGGGAAAGCTCCTTCACTTGTTCTTGTGTACCCTGTTATTCATTGTCCCTTATCGTGTCTCAACTTATTTTGGATTTATCCCATCTTGCACTTGGACCAGTTTGAAGCCTTTGCATCTAATGCTTTATTGACATCGGTTTACTTTGACGGCTCAGTTTGTGCCTTTACTTTGCTTCTTATTTTCACACATGCCGAAGATATTTTTAGGAGCATGTCAGAGCACATTGAAGTAGAGTGAGAAAGGTGGCCATAATCATTCACAGAGTAGGCGACAGACTGGTATAATGCAACAAGCTGGTTTTCTTATTTTTAAAAATATGTATAAAAACGCTGCATGCACTGTGGGAAGTTTTAAATGCTAGTGTTTGCAAGGGGATTATTTATGTTCATTCAAAATGAGAGAAACCAGAATACAGGTCCAATTTTTGTTCATTTTAGCCATGAACAGAAGATGTAGGGTGCAGCTTGTTGTGTTATGCTTCTTCATGGAGCACAAGCTGCTTCCTTGATGTATGCTCTGACAAAGGAAGGTTCAGACTTGGAGATAGGTTTAACACATTTATTGAACAGTTAACAATTCTCCTACTTGAGTTCAACTCTCCTGTTAATCTTGCTATAGTAACTCAGTCTGAGTAACCAGTCTGCTCCAAACCATGCGGTGGGTGCGATGCTTCTGATCTGCCCCTGCCCTTCTCTCGGAGTGTCGCCTGTGGAAAGAGAAAGAGCATGTGTGTCCTGTCCTTTTATATGGGTTGCCCCCTTGTGGTAGTGTCACCTCTGGGTGTCTTGACTGCCCATTGGTCGTGTCCTATTCTATGTGTTCATTAGCTGTATGTCTGCATGTCATGATGTCTCTGGTGCTCCCTCTTGTGTTTATTTAGTTGTAGTGTATTTGCATTGACCCCTTGTGTATTTACAGTGAGCATTTCACCACATCTCCCCTTTTTTCGTGTTACATATTTTCTGTACAGTTAAAGAAAATTGAACAAATACAGGTAGATAAGTGATGACGTGTACAAGTTATGATGACTGTGATGACCATCCAATATTAAAGAGTGGTTATGATGACATTGAGGATTATACAATACCAAATAATAGTTATGATGACGTAGAGGATTATACAATACCAAATAATAGTTTTGAGTCCAGAGTTCATTAATTTACATGGTCGAGTTGCTTTCTTGTGCTATTACGGAAGTGTCGATGTTGATGTTGTCATTCCCTTGTGAACGCCGTCAGTGTCCCTGTGCTTAAGGAACCAAGAAGTCATCAGGAAATATGCAAATCACTTTGTTGTCTACTTTGGACTCTTTTTTCGCCCGATACTTGTGGTAGCAATTCTTAATGTCATCTTCCCTGTCTGACCTGGACTGGTGTCGGTGTTTACGGTATGGATGACGTATGTCAGCTGCTTTGAAAGCTGGTCTGCTTGTTTGTAGTGGAGCAAACTTGAATCGGTGAGATTTGCTGTCATGCCATGGTATGGCTGTACTCTTGCTAGTGTTAGGAGCGGTGCTGTTACATTATCCTACATTTGCAGAGTTGTACCATGTCGTACCAGTCGTTGTTCCAGTGTTGTTGATTTCGTCGTGCTTGTTGTTGACGTTGGTGCCTTTGGTACACCTCTTATTGTTGTCTGTGTTGTTGTTTTGTCGGTTTTGTTGTTGTGTTTGTTGCGCTCAATGACTACCCCGAGTGGATAATGCAAGTCCTTCACAAAGTTACTTGTGTCAGTGTCCTTTGTGATATCTGCTGTTTCATTGAGCGTGCCGTCTCTGATTCCTCTGCGCTCCCCATCTGGAGTCATGTCCGGTTCACGTGAATCATCTTTGGTTTGTCGATGCTCCCCGTCTGGAGTCCTTACTGGTTCATCTGAATCACCTTTGGTTCCTTGATGCTCCCCGTCCGGAGTCATTTCAGGTTCACTTGAATCATCTGAGGTTTCTTGATGCTCCTCGTCTGGAGTCAAAACGTTCAGGAATGCATTTTCTTGTGGAGAGGCTCGAGTGGATGAGGTCTGAATTAACATGGTGTCACTGGAGTGACTAGTAGTCTCACTTTGATTATCGAGTGCCTCTGTACATACTAGCTGAGATCTGTCAGTCTCGCTGAGATGTCGCACATCTTGTATGGGAATTGTGAAGTCTTTGTCACTTATCGCACATACAGTGGGTAGACCTTCAGTGTCTTCTTGTCAGTTAGATGAGCTGGGTAGACTGTCAGAGTCTTCTTCTGGTGGCTCAAATAATCTGGGTAGACTGTCATAGTATTTTTGTTGTTCACGTGAGTGTGGCAGACTATCATAGTCGTCTTGCTGTGCACTTGAACGTGGCAGACTTGCATCGTCTGCTGCTAGTTGCTCAGACAAGGTGGCTAGACCTTCATGGTTTTGTTCATGCAAGGACTGCGCTCTGGAGTCTTGCGTTGCTTCCATCGGTGGAGTCTGTCAACGAGCTCGCTGTGGAGGCTTGTATCGCTCTCTCTGTGGAGTCTGGCATCGTTCCCTGTGTGGAGTTATGCAGTGGTCTCGCTGTGGAGTCGATCTGTGTGCTCTCAACGAAGTTGTGCAGTGGTCTCGCTGTGGAGTCTTTCTGTGTTCTCTGTGTGGAGACATGCAGTGGTCTCGCTGTGGAGTCTGTCATCGCTTTCTGTGCAGAGTCAGGGCCTCTTCGTAGTGCGTGGACCACCCTCTGTGTGGAATCGGGGCGCTCTCTGTGGGTTTGTACCTCTCTGTCTCTTGGCGCTCGGGCCGCTCTCTGTGGGCTTGTACCGCTCTCTGTCTCTTGGCGTCAGGCCGCAGCAGAATCCTGTACTCATGGGTCGGGATGTCATCTATGCTGGGCTGAGAATCCTCAAATCCGAAGAACTCATCCATGTCTGTGTCGGATTCTTCAATGTGCAACACATCTCGTTGCGGTTCGGATTTGGTACTGAGGTCGCCACGTCCAATGATGAAATCATCTTCTGAGTCGTAGTCTTCAAGGACCATATCATCACTTTTTGTGTCGGAGCTGTCATTGTGCTCGCTATGACCAAGGAATAAATCAACGTCTGAGTCATAGTCGTCAAGGACTAAATCATCTCTTAGGGCGGTGCTAACTGCTTGTTGCAGGGTTCTGCGGAGGTTACTTTCAGCTACTGGTCGAAGTTCAGGCATCGTGCTGTCATTCCAGGTGAAAGAATTGTGTTTTCCGGCTTAAATTTTTTTTCCCACTGTTTTGGGACATTTCCCCTTTAAGTAGGCGTGGTCCGGGGCCTCTGACGTCATGACGCTTGTGACGCAGACCGTAAGAATGGATTGCGCATGTGCAAATCGCTTTTCCTTTACTGTGCGCTCTTGCGCAACTCCGCATGCGCGGTTTCTCGCGCATGCGCAGAACACTGTTTTGCCAGTTCGCGTCTTCTGGGGAACTGCGCATGTGCGGCTCCTTTCTCATGATGGCCGCCAGTCAAAATTGTGTTTTCTGCATTTGCAAGCCTACCTTTGCCTCGGGGTGAGTATAGGCGCCAATTTTACCGATTTATTTTGTGTTTACCTCAGAGTAGTTTTCAAACTTGTCCAGGACTGTCTGGAAGTCTCTCTTGTCCTGCCCTTTGGAGTACCTGAAGGAGTTGAAGATTTCTGTTGCACTTTCACCCACAATGGTGAGTAGAAGCTTTATCATCTCAGCATCGGCCATGCCATCTAGGTCGGATGCAATCATGTAGATCTCAAATCTCTGTTTGAATGCACGCTAGTTGGCACTGAGATTGCCGTGGTACCTGAACTGCTGAGGAACCTGAATCCCGAATATCTTGCCTGGGTGCTGTTGCTGGTAGTCACAGATATATTGAGTTGAACTATATAGATTCAACAGGCACTCACTGGTACCATGTTGTGTTATGCTTCTTCATGTAGCATTAGCTGCTTCCTTGATGTATGCTCCGACAAAGGAACGTTCAGACTTGGAGATAGGTTTAACACATATATTGAACAGTTAACAATTCTCCCACTTGAGTTCAACTCTCCTGCTAATCTTGCTATAGTAACTCAGTCTGAGTAACCAGTCTGCTCCAAACCATGCGGTGGGTGTAATGCTTCTGATCTGCCCCTGTCCTTCTCTCTGAGTGTCGCCTGTGGAAAGAGAAAGAGCATGTCCTTTTTATATGGGTTGCCCCCTTGTGGTAGTGTCATCTCTGGGTGTCTTGACTGCCCATTGGTCGTGTCCTATTCTATGTGTTCATTAGCTGTATGTCTGCATGTCATGATGTCTCTGGTGCTCCCTCTAGTGTTTACTTAGTTGTAGTGTATTTGCATTAACCCCTTGTGTATTTACAGTGATGCATATCACCAAACAGCCCTCTATACTCTATCCCATCTACGCAGCTTCTTTCCAAACTCAGCACACCACCCTCACTAACTGGTGTGGTGACAATAGCATAAAACAGCTCATTCTTTAGCCCCAGCCTCACAAAATCCAAATCGGACAAACGTCAGCAATAAATACAATTAGGCGTTCAGGGTCTGGGGCATTAGTTTGGACACTCAAACTTTGGACCTGCTTTAGGGGGCACTCAAGTGCGGAAAATTCATGCAGTGTGTCCAGGAAAATCTTTTCAACCAATTTGTGACAAACTCAAAAAGAGGTGCTGCAATTCTAGGCCTAGTCTTGGGGAACAAAGAAGGGCAAGTGGGTGAAGTGACAGTTGCGCCCATATCGGGGATAGTGATCGCAATTTAGTTAGATTCAGTATGACCATGGAAAAGGACAGAGATAAATCAGGAGTAAAAGTTTTGAACTGGGGAAAGGCAAATTTTGCAGGAATGAAAAGGGACTTGGCCGAGTGGACTGGCCAGCATTGTTGGAGGATAAATCAGTAGAAAATCAGTGAGAAGCTCTAAAAAATATCCTAAATGCACAAGAAGACATGCGCCCTCCATAAATAAGAGTGGTATTATGAAATCTAGAACTTCCTGGTTGTCTAGAGGAATACAGGGGAAGATCAAACAGAAAAAGTGTATAATAGGTACAAAGAACAAAGCACAGCAGATAGCCTAGACCAGGCATTTTCAAAGTCGGGGTTGTGACCCGCGGGTGGGTCGCGCAGCCGTCCACTGCGGCACTCCCGATTGCGCAAATTTGCGCGCAACAGCCGGCTTTTAACTATGCCGGCTGCGAGCGGCCTTCAAAATGACGGCCGCAATCATAAAAAATAATGCGGGGACACTGTGCATGCGTGCCCGCTCATTGGTGCGCATGCGCAGGAAAACGTTCTTAACATGTATTCCAATAACAAAACATGATGTGGAGATGCTGGCGTTGGACTGGGGTGAGCACAGTACGAAGTCTTACAACACCAGGTTAAAGTCCAACAGGTTTGTTTCGATGTCACTAGCTTTCGGAGCGCTGCTCCTTCCTCAGGTGAATGAAGAGGTCTGTTCCAGAAACACATATATAGACAAATTCAAAGATGCCAAACAATGCTAGGAATGCGAGCATTAGCAGGTGATTAAATCTTTACAGATCCAGAGATGGGGTAACCCCAGGTTAAAGAGGTGTGAATTGTCTCAAGCCAGGACAGTTGGTAGGATTTCGCAGGTCAGATGGTGGGGGATGAATGTAATGTGACATGAATCCCAGGTCCCGGTTGAGGCTGCACTCATGTGTGCGGAACTTGGCTATAAGTTTCTGCTCGGCGATTCTGCGTTGTCGCCGGTCCTGAAGGCCGCCTTGGAGAACGCTTACCCGGCGATCAGAGGCTGAATGCCCTTGACTGCTGAAGTGTTCCCCGACTGGAAGGGAACATTCCTGCCTGGTGATTGTTGCGCGATGTCCGTTCATTCGTTGTCGCAACGTCTGCATGGTCTTGTCAATGTACCACGCTTCGGGACATCCTTTCCTGCAGCGTATGAGGTAGACAACGTTGTGGAATAACAAAACACTTCGATATGCATTGTGGGCGTTTATGCCTTGTAACTACTTGTTGGGTAGGTTTTTCCTGTAAGCTTGTTGAACTGACAAGACAAGAAATTTTAATTGATTGTGGGATGCAGCCTCATTACGCTACATTTTATCAGGCAGCTGGAGATGGGCTGGGAGGCCAGGCTGCCCATATAGTGATATCGAGAGGCGGGAAGGATGCACATTTGCGGGGGTGGGGTGGTGGAGGCATACCTGAAATTTTCCCGCCACCAAGCTACCTTGCAAGAGCCCAATTGAGCTGCTTCAGCGGCCAAGAGGCAGGGTCTCTTCCTGCCTCTGTCATTGATGAGGTGCAACCCCAGCTCCCACTGACTGCAAAGCGGGGTCACGCCAGCTCTCCCCCTCACCACCACCACCCCACTCTCTCTCCCCCCCCCCCCCCCCCCCTCTCCCTGATGTCTTCCTGCACTGAGGAGTTCCGGCGAGTGGAGCTCCTCAGTGTAGGAAACGGGATTAAGTGTGGCTTCGGCAGGGCCCCCACTGAAGCCCTGAATTTCAACAGAGTCCTGATAAGAGTGGTCTTTCCCGGCTCTGTGAGCTCATCCTGGGACTGTTTCAATTTGCATTTATGTAGCACCTTTTATGGCCTCAAGATGTTCCTAAAGTGCTTTACAACTATGGTAGGAAATGCAGCAGTCAATATGTGCAGATAAGCTCCCACACAATAGCCAAATCATCTCTTTCAGTCATGTTGGTTGGGGAATAATGTTGGGTCACGAATTTCGGCCCGCCAGAGTCATGAAGGACAGCCCGTCTGTGTCGTGAAGGTCGACCCGCGTGAGTCGTGACGGTCGACCCGCGTGAGTCGTGAAGGTCGGCCGGCGTGGGTCCCGAAGGTTGACCTGTTGGTAAATATGGGTCCCCGGAACAAAAGTTTGAAAAACACTGGCCTAGACAACTATAGGAAGTGCAGAAATTAAATAAAAAAGGAAATAAGGAAATCAAAGAAAGGCATGAAAAAAGATTACCCAAGTAAAGTTAAAGAAAGCCCAAAAATGTTTTACCAATATAAAAGGTAAAAGGTTAGTTAAGGAAAAAATGGGACCTAAATGAAGAAGGGAACTTGTGTGTAGATGCAGAGGCTGTGGGAAGGGTTTTAAATGAATATTTTGTCTCAGTGTTTACAAAGGAAAGGGATGATGCAGATACAGTAGTCCAGGAGGAACACTGATATATTGATAATCATAAAGAGAAAGGAAGTACTCGAAGGCTTAGAATCCTTGAAAGTTGATAAGTTGCCAGGGCCAGGTGGATTGTTTCTGAGGCTACTGAAGGAGGTCAGGGAAGAGATAGCAGATGCTCGGAGGATGATTTTTCAATCCTCCCTAGATACAGGGAGGTATCAGTGGACTGGAGAAATGCAAATATAGTTCCATTGTTTGCCTCATCGCCTCATCTGCAACCGGGATTCCAGAGGCGTCATCCGCTTACTGGCCTTCGACCCATCCACACCGGAGCGTGGTCTGGACATCCACCGACCTGTGAAGCCAAACCGCAGTCCTACAGTGATCCGGAACTCTCGACCGCGCAGACCCATCTACCGACGCAGGAACTGCAAGCAAGGCAACAAATCCTACATCCACACACCGACCAAAGTGAACAAACTCTTTGGACACAACTATACCCTTAACACCGCATACTCTCACTGTCTCCCAGGCTCGGAAAGAAGCAGTCACTCCAGGAAGTGTGGAAAACGTGCAGGCTTGCAGATGAGAGAGAAACAATGCGGCCCTAAAGCCCCTCTGCCTAGCTTACTCCTAGCTAATGTCCAATCTCTGGAAAACAAGCTAGACGAACTTAACGCCAGACTCACTTTTCAAAGAGAACTGAGGGACTGCTGTGTGCTCTGTTTCACGGAGACATGGCTCACTCCTGCTTCACTGGACTGTTCCCTCCAACCAGAGGGCTTCTCAATCCACCAAATGGACCGTACAGCGGCCTTAGATAAGGCTAGGGGAGGTGGGATCTGCCTCCTAATCAACACCTCCTGGTGCCTAGAAGTAGCAACACTGGTGAGTTTCTGCTCCCCGGACCTAGAATACCTGACGCTAAAATGCCGTCCCTACTACCTTCCGCGGGAGTTCAGCTCCGATATCCTGCCGACAGTTTACATCCCACCCCATGCAGACGTGAAAATCACGCTGGACGAAATATACACCACCACAAATAGCCTTTGAAACGAAACATCCCGATGCCTTGTTCATCGTGGCCGGGGACTTCAATCAGGCCAAGCTCAAGAGCGTACTACCAAGTTACCACCAACACGTCACCTGTTCTACTAGAGGCCCAAACATCCTGGACCACTGCTACACAAATATCAAACATGCCTACCGCTCTATCGCCCACCCACACTTTGGCAAATCTGACCACAAGTGCTCCTGCTCCCGGCTTATAAGCAAAAACTGAAGCGGGAGAATTCATCAAAGAAAGTTGTGCAATGTTGGTCTGAGGAATTGGATGATCTCCTGCGGGACTGCTTAGAGTCAGTGAACTGGTCAGTATTTAAAAACTCTTCGACCAGCCTGAACGAGTACGCCACTACAGTAACTGACTTCATTCGTAATTGCGTAGAAGACTGTGTGTCAAAGAAGCAAATCCTCGTGTTTCCCAACCGGAAACCCTGGATGAACAGGGATATCCATTGCTTGCTGAAGTCTAGGTCTGAGGCGTTCAAGTCAGGTGACCCTCACCTCTACAAGAAAGCCATTTATGATCCAAGGAGATCCATCAAAGCTTGAGTCCCAGACTAGCCATACGGACTCCCGCCGACGATGGCAAGGTCTGCAAGGCATAACGGGCTACAAGACGAAGGCATGTAAAATCGCCGGCTCCAATGCACTCTCCCTGATGATCTCAACGCATTTTATGCCCGCTTTAAGCAAGAGGTCAGCGAGAGCATGCCCTCCACCCTGGATGCCTTGGATGAACTTGTATCTGAGGTCACCCTTGCAGATGTCAGAATAGCCTTCTCAAAGGTCAACCCACAGAAAGCTACTGGCCCGGATGGGGTACCTGGACGAGCATTCAGGTCTTACGCAGATCAGCTGGCGGGGGTATTCGCAGACATCTTCAAACTCTCTTTACAACAATCTGAGATCCCTGTCTGCGTCAAGATGACGACCATCATCCCTGTACCAAAGAAAAGCCAAGCAGCGTGCCTTAATGACTATCGTCCAGTAGCTCTGACATCCATCATTATGAAGTGCTTCGAAAGGTTAGTCATGGCATGAATCAACTCCAGCCTCCCGGATTGCCTTGATCCACTACAGTTCGCCTATCGCTGCAACAGGTCCACAGCAGACGCCATCTCCCTGGCCCTGCATTCAACATTGGAACACCTAGATAACAAAGACACCTATGTCAGACTCCTATTTATTGACTACAGCTTAGCCTTCAACACCATTATTCCTACGAAACTCATCTCCAAACTCCGTGGCCTGGGCTTCGGCTCCTCCCTCTGCGACTGGATCCTGAACTTCCTAACCCACAGGCCACAATCAGTAAGGATAGGCAACAACACCTCCTCCACGATCATCCTCAACACTGGTGCCCCACAAGGCTGTGTCCTCAGCTCCCTACTATACTCCTTATACACCTATGACTGTGTGGCTAAATTCCCCTCCAACTCGATTTTCAAATTTGCTGATGACACCGCCGTAGTGGGTGGGATTTCAAACAATGATGAGACAGAGTACAGGAATGTGATAGAGAATCTGGTGAACTGGTGCAAAGACAATAATCTCTCCCTCAATGTTAACAAAACGAAGGAGATTGTCATCGACTTCAGGAAGCGTAGTGGAGAACATGCCCCTGTCTACATCAATGGGAACGAAGTAGAAAGGGTTGAGAGCTTCAAGTTTTTAGGTATCTAGATTACCAACAACCTGTCCTGGTCCCCCCATGCTGACACTATAGTTAAGAAAGCCCACTAACGACTCTGCTTTCTAAGAAGACTAAGGATATTTGGCATGTCAGCTACGACTCTCACCAACTTTTACAGATGAACCATAGAAAGCATTCTTTCTGGTTGTATCACAGCTTGGTATGGTTCCTTCTCTGCCCAAGACCGCAGGAAACTACAAGAGGTCGTGAATGTAGCCCAATCCATCGTGCAATCCAACCTCCCATCCATTGACTGTCTACAATTCCTGCTGCCTCAGAAAGGCAACCAGCATAATTAAGGACCCCACGCACCCCGGGCATACTCTCTTCCACCTTCTGCCTTCAGGAAAAAGATACAAAGGTTTGAGGTCATGTACCAACTGACTCAAGAACAGCTTCTTCCCTGCTGCCACCAGACTTTTGAATGGACCGACCTCGTGTTAAGTTGATCTTTTCTCTACACCCTAGCTATGACTGTAACATTACATTCTGTAGTCTCTCCTTCCTTCCCTATGTACGGTATGCGTTGTCTGCATAGCATGCAAGAAACAATACTATTAATACATATGACAATAATAAATCAAATCAAATTGTTAAAAAAGTAATCAAAGGAACTGCCAAACAATTATCGGCTAGTTAGTCTTATGTCGGTGGTGGGCAAATTAGTAACGGGGGGGGGGGGGGAGAAACGCCAGGGGGAGGCCAGAGAGAGACCGACATGGAGACCAGAGGGAGACAAACAGACAACAGGAGGGGGAAAGCAGAAAAGGGAGGAGAGGCCAAGCGACAGGGAGAAGGAAGGGAGAAGGAGTGCACTGCCCACAGACAAACACCCACGGTAAAATAAAGGGTGTGAAAGACCCGGAAACAGTGAAAGAGGGGAAACAGTGGAGGGATGCCGAAAAGGAACATGTAAACTGTAACCGTCTCATCGATCTTTATGAACAGTGTAAAAATGTAAACTTTAATAAAAAATGTTTTTAAAAGATAAGACAGAGAAGATGTTTCCATTTGTGGGGAGATCAGAACTAACTAACTCTATATTTAAGATAGTCTTTGTTACCTAAATTCTCAGCCCATCTTTCATGGAAGTCCAAGTGTGAATTCCTCACCCAGTCAGAGTATTTATCAAATCTTACAAATTACACTGTACGTGATTCTCACTGTGGTGAACTGTTCTTCCCTCTCCTTCTGGAGGTATCTGCAACCGTTGATACAGTTTGCTTTTTATAAATGTAGTGTAGCCAATTAATTTTTTTCCAATTAAGGGGCAATTTAGCGTGTCCAATCCACCTACCTTGCACATCTTTGGGTTGTGGGGGCGAAACCCACGCAAACACGGGGAGAATGTGCAAACTCCATACGGACAGTGACCCAGAGCTGGGATCGAACCTGGGACCTCGGCGCCATGAGGCAGCAGGGCTAATCCACTGCGCCACCGTGCTGCCCAATCTTTGATACAGTTGACCATATGATCCTCTGAAACACCTTTCCTCTGTCTCTTCTAGAACATCACTTGATTTGGCTGCTTCAGCTTATTTGCTTTGGAAAACCCTCACCTATTCCTTTGTTACATCTAGAGTTGACTATTCCAATGCAACATGGGCTGACCTCCCATTTTCCACGCTCCATAATAGTTAAGTTTATCAAAAACTCCAGTGTCTATATCCAAACTCTCACCACATTCCTTTTAACCCCCAGCCCAGTGCTCTTCGACTTCCATCGGGCAATGCATCAATTTTAAAATTAACATCCAGGATTTCAAATCTCTCCGTTGCCTCACCCTTCCCAGCACACTTTCCATTCTGGCCCTCGTATAAATCACTGATTTCAATCATCCCACCTTGCCTTCAACAGCCCCAAGGTCATAGATTATCATAGAATTTACAGTGCAGAAGGAGGCCATTCGGCCCATCGAGTCTGCACCAGCTCTTGGAAAGAGCATCCTACCCAAGGTCAACACCTCCACCCTATCCCCATAACCCAGTAACCCCACCCAACACTAAGGGCAATTTATCGTGGCCAATCCACCTAACCTGCACATCTTTGGACTGTGGGAGGAAACCGGAGCACCCGGAGGAAACCCACGCACACACGGGGAGGATGTGCGGACTCCGCACAGACAGTGATCCAAGCCGGAATCGAACCTGGGACCCTGGAGCTGTGAAGCAATTGTGCTATCCACAATGCTACCGTGTTGCCCATTCTAGTTTTTTAAAATAAATTTAGAGTGCCCAATTTTAGAACCATAGAATTCCTACAGCACATAAGGAGGCCGTTCGGCTCTTCAAGTCTGCACTGACCCTCTGAAAGAGCGCCCCACCTAGGCCCACCCCCCTGCACCATCCTCGCAACCTACAACCACATCTAACCTGCACATCTTTGGACACTAAGGGCAATTGATCATGGCCAATCCACCTAACCTGCACTTTTGGACTGGGAGGAAACCGGAGCATCTGGAGGAAACCCACGCAGACATGGGGAGAAAGTGCAAACTTCACACAGACAATGAACCAGGGTCCCTGGTGCTAACCACTGTGCCGTTTGTTCATAAACATTCCTGTGAATAAAAAGCCCACCATCTACTCGTGTAAAGGTTGAATTCTAGATTTTTTGAAAAACTGAGATAATGGTGGATGATAGCAAGGCTGATTCATCTCAACCTACAATGGAATGATTAAAAAGCCACTAACTCAAGCAGCCTAACAAACAAGTGGCGAACAGTGTTCAGCGATGAGAGTGAGTGATGCGTATTCAAAGACGATGAGAAGACTACTCAGAAAAGAAGGGGGAGTGATATAATGAAAGGTCCAGTGAAGGGGGGGGGGGGGGGGGGGTGGAGATCTTAAATCCTCTTGAATCGTGATGAATCAGAGATTTCCAAATATGAAGATAGCTCTTTATTGTTACACTCTCAGCGAAAGAACCCATCAGTTCAGGGCTAAATCGCTGGCTTTGAAAGCAGACCGAGGCAGGCCAGCAGCACGGTTCAATTCCCGTAACAGCCTCCCCGAACAGGCGCCGGAATGTGGCGACTAGGGGCTTTTCACAGTAACTTCATTTGAAGCCTACTTGCGGCAATAAGCGATTTTCATTCATTTCATTCATAAATGCACAGCTACTTTTCCAAAACAAGCACATTTGGTAGGATTAATACACATTTAGAGCAAAGAGGAGTTGTATTTTGGATTTTCTGCACCGGACAGGGATTTTTGAAAGCCACTCTTTATCCAAAACCAAATTGGATATTTTGATACACAGAATCGCATTTGAAAATTAATTCTATTAATGTAATTTCCAAGCGCATTGTAATGTCCAGAATGAGTGACATCCAGAAGTGTCAGTCATCTTCTAACCAAGCACCCAAACAAAAATTAATTGGGAATGATGTGCTGGCTGCTTTTTCTCTCCCAGAAGATATCCCAGAACATCGAACCAACTACATATGAACTGGCCAGCTCAATTGAAATGTTCCTCCCAATACAGTAAAGAAATTAATAAAGGATGATACTTCTATACAATTTGCAAATAACATAGTTGCAGACAAAATAATGGATTATGCCCCAGGACAGAACTTGTTGCTTGCCTGCCAGTGAATGTTGCTTAATTGGCCCATTCAAAAAAATACCAAACTCCAGCAGCGTCTATGAAATCAAATCCAGCTTTGTCTGAGTGCTCAGATTGGAGAATGAATGTTGCCAACAGGATTTTTTGAAAATGAAATGCATGGCGGTTATCTACGTAATAACAGCGGCTACACTTCAAAAGCCCATTCGAGGGCAAGTACTTAAGGATATTCCAAGCTATGCAAGGAGCTGTTATTCAAATGCAAGTTATTTCTGTCACACAGTGTTCTACATTACACATATAGAGTATGTTTTTCCAAACAAAGTGTATGTGTGTGTCTGTGGAAAATCAGTATGATTGATAGAACTTTTAGCCAGTGCATTTACCCACCCACGGTGGATTTAGAGCTTCAACCAGATATCAGGAGGGCACACCAAGTTACAGCGCTATTTCCTCCACTAATCGTACAAAATATCATGATAGCCTGTACCACTGTTCCTCCTCAATTTTCAGTAACCAAATAGGCCCAAATACATCACCCATATTTAACAAGACAGACAATGGTCTTTCACTCAGCAGGAATCAGTGCTTACAGGTCCCCGTCATGTGGATTTAATAGAGAGCTTTCACTGCCACAATGCATTCTGGGATAGTCCCACCTCCATAGCATGCTCTTGTTTTCCAGTATAAGAAAACACAACAGAAAATTCCATTATCAACATTCAAATCTTTGGCAGTTGGACTGTGAATGAAGCAGGAGGAAAACAAATGGAAAAGTGCAAACAAGACGATGAAAGGACAGGAAACAAAAAGGAGTGTTCTAGCACAATGAAACTCATAGTTTTGGTGTTGCTGCAGCATTGAAAGCAGTAGCTGCTGGGCGGGCGGGGGGGGGGGGGGGTATTCTCACTGGAACCCAAGTGTGAGCCATAATCTCACTTATCTGCTGCTGGGGGGGGGGGGGGGGTGCACAGCAGCACAGTGGTTAGCACTGTTGCTTCACAGCGGCAGGGCCCCAGGTTCGATTTCCAGCGTGGATCACTGTCTGGGTGGAGTCTGTACGTTCTCCGTGTCTGCGTGGGTTTCCTCCGGGTGCTCCGGTTTCCTCCCACACGTCCCGAAAGACGTTCTGTTAGGTAATTTGGAAATTCTGAATTCTCCCTCCGTGTACACGAACAGGCGCCGGAAAGTGACGACTGGGGGCTTTTCACAGTAACGTCATTGCAGTGTTAATGTGAGCTGACTTGTAACAATAAAGATTAGTATTATTATATTGGTGGGCACATAAGGCATTGAAAAATATGCAAGAACTGTTTTTTCACTCCCAAAGCAACTCATAATGATTGAACTATGAGCAAGATACAGTCCGTCTCTAAAACATGATGGAAGCTCAGCAGGCTAACAGAGGTTGTTTAAACTTTAAAACCTTATTTTTATTGGAATGGCATTTCATACAACCAATTTCCACATTTCACAGTGCAAAACCACTTGATTGACTGAAAGTGCTTCTTTACATAGTTACCAGGAGATGCAATTCAAGTTGATAGTGAAGGAAAGTAACTGGTTTATGCCAATGACATTAGAGTAGGGCTGCAAATTCAGATTAGAATAGAAACAGGTGTTATTATTATACATATTTGAGACCACTGCAATACTAACACGGTAGATTTACCAGGGCCTTTACAGCTGAAACAGCAAGGCTTGAGATTAACAATACGTCCCTTAGTCAGTCTGTCAGAAGCATGCCCAGCAAACTGGCTTCTTCAGGGCCCAATTAGCACTTTTTTTGCAAAGACAGTGAAAAACTGCTCTGAGTTTGGAACTGCCAGCTTGCCTGTGTCACACCCCATCACCACTCTGGTTTATATTTATATACCCATAAAATGCAAATTATTCACAGGGCATCAACCCCTTCTCAATCTGGGATATTTCTGACATTTGCCTTAACAAGGTTTGTAACCTTGTTCAGATTCTGGAAAGTCTGACTCACACACATTGACAGTTTTACAAGGATAATATATGGAGATTTTTTTTCTTGATCATAAATTTGAGTTATTTTGTATGAAGTTAATTCTACACCCTTCAACTGTGGTTTGCATTGCACCTCCTATCTCCCTATCTTTCTAGCGGATTTATATCCATTGTGTTGGCCTCCAAGCCCCACACTCGAGTTACTCCAATTGTCTCCTAAGTAAATGGACTCTTCTGAGGCTCTGATTTCCATACGCAGTGTACATCCTACAGTGACTCTCCTAAATGATCAATTTCCTTTTGCACCCCTAACAATGAGTAATGGCAGGCTCGTTAACCATGAAGTGCAGTACAGCTAAACCTGTTGTGCCACAGGGTTCAGTCCTCATTCCCCAACTATTTACAATCTATGTTAATGACTTGGGTGCAGGAATAGAATGTACTATAGCCAAATTTGCAGATGGCACTAAAATAGGTGGGAAAACAAGCTACTATGACTAAATAAAAAAAATTACAAATGGATATGGATAGGTTAGGTGATTGAGCCAAAATGTGGCAGGTGGAATTTAACATGGATTAATGAGACGTTATCCATTTTAGTCAAAAGAATAAAAAGACAACTTATTGTCTAAAAAGTAGAGAAACTTCAAAAGTTTTAGTGCAGAGGGACCTGGGTGTCATTGTGCATGAAGCACAGAAAGTCAGTATGCAGGTACAGCAGGTAATAAGGAAGGCATATGGAATTTTGGCATTCACTGCTAAAGGAATAGAGGAGAAAGCAGAAAAATGTTATTGCAACTGTATAGGGCATTGGTGAGACCACATCTGGGGCACTACGTAGTTTTGATCCCATTACCTGAAGAAGGATGTAAATGAATTAAAGGTGGTTCAGAGAAGGTTCACTAGGTTGATTCCTGAGATGAAGGATTTGTCTTATGAAGAGATATTGAGCAGTTGAGGCCTATATTGAAGAATGAGAGGAGATCTAATTGAGGCAAATAAGATGCTAAAGGGGATTGATAGGGTAGATGTGGGGTGGGTAATTCCTGCTTGTTGGACATTCTAGAATGAGAGGCCATAGTTTTAGGCTAAGGGGTGGCAGATTTAAAACAGAAATGAGGAGGAATCTATGGAATCCAGAAGGCTTGGTTAGTGTGGGATTCACTGTGAGCATTCAAAAGGGAGCTGGATGAGTTCTTGCAAACGGAAGAGGCATTTTAAAAATTTGTTCTTAAGACGTGAGCACAACTGGAAAAACAACTATTTATTGCCCATCTTCGATGGCCCTCGAGGTGAGCTGCCTTCTTGAATCACTGCAGTCTATGTGGTGTAGGCACACTCACAGTGCTGATAGTAGGGAGGGAGGAATTTGACCCAACGACAGTGAAGGAATGGTGACATATTTCCAATTCAGCATTGTGTGTGGCTTGGAGAGGAACTTACAGGTGGTGATGTTCCCAAGTGTCTGCTGCCCTTACCCTTCTAGGTATTCTGAGTTACAGGAATTGGAGGGCTGCAACTTCACTTACAATAATGTGGCTAAACAAGTTGAGGATGAACATGTAGCATATGCCAATGATAAGTAGTAAAAGTGGGAGATATTTCTGGTCAACCATGCGATGAAAAGAAATCAGCGCCTCTACCATCTCTACATAGCTCCAGGCTACAACATGCATGTAAACATCGACATTGCCACACTAGGATTGGATTTTGTTTATTGTCACGTGTACCAAGGTACAGTGAAAAGTATTTTTCTGTGAGCAGCTCAACAGATCATTAAGTACATGAAAAGAAAAGGAAATAAAAGAAAATACATAATAGGGCAACACAAGGTACACAATGTAACTACATAACACCGGCATCGGGTGAAACATACAGGAGTGTAGTGTTAATTAGGTCAGTTCATAAGAGGGTCGTTTAGGAGTCTGGTAACAGTGGGGAAGAAGCTGTTTTTAAGTCTGTTCATGCGTGTTCTCAGACTTTTGTATCTCCTGGCCAATGGAAGAAGTTGGAAGAGTGAGTAAGCCGGATGGGGTCTTTGATTATGCTGCCGCTTTCCCCAGGCAGCGGGAGATGTAGACAGAGTCAATGGATGGCAGGCAGGTTTGTGTGATGGATTGGGCTGTGTTCACGACTCTCTGTAGTTTCTTGCGGTCCTGGGCCGAGCAGTTGCCATACCAGGCTGTGATGCAGCCAGATAGGGTGCTTTCTATGGTGCATCTGTAAAAGTTGGTAAGAGTTAATGTGGACATGCCAAATTTCCTTAGTTTCCTGAGGAAGTATAGGCGCTGTTGTGCTTTCTTGGCGGTAGCATCGACGTGGGTGGACCAGGACAGATTTTTGGAGATGTGTACCCCTCGGAATTTGAAACTAACTTGAAGCAGTTAGCTTGCTCAGTTGGATCATCAACGCGAGTCAGATTGGTGCCAAATTCATGGAGTTTGATCCCTATTCCAGCTGGGATGGATTCAGGACCTGCCTCCATGCCCCACCTGTGGTGGAGGTTATGGTGCTGTGGGTCAGCCATGCCTTTGGACAGAGAACGGAAGAAGTAGCAGCTCAGAGGAGGGGCCTATACCTGAAAGGTGAATTTTTGTTCTTCACAAGTTTATCTGAGCTGTTGAGCGTTTTTAGGTTTTGTTTCAGGCACACACCATCTGCAGATGCTGCTTAAGCTATTTTTGTGTCCTTTATGGGGATGGATTGTTAAGAATTTGCCATCAAGCATCAATTGATCATTTCCTGTCTCCTTATCATGTCTATGTATGTTTGAATAAACAACACAATTCAATGCTGTAAAGATTTATACTCAGTCCTCATACTCTCAGATGTTGCATGATTTACCCTCCTGCGTACATCAATTCACAGAGCACAGGCTCCCCTGATCAACCTGCACTTGTTAATTCTACTGTGTCAAGCAAATCATTTGTTTGGGGGGAAAAATGCAATTAAAAAAACCTCCAGTGTAAAATTATATATTTACACAACATGCAACTGCATATTTCTGCAATATTAGCTTAGACTAAAACAGTCAGTCACTGATGCCAGTTTTGGTGAAAAATACCTAGTGGTTCCACACAAAGTGTAAATGTGAAAATCTGGTGGCGAGATGCCAGCTAGCAGTTATATTAAAGCTGTCATAATATGGGGCTGTGGCTAAACCGCACGGTAACATAGTGGTTAGCTCTGTTGCTTCACCGCGCCAGGGTCCCACGTTCGACTCACGCTGGGGTCACTGACTGTGCGGAGTTTGCATGTGACGAATGTGATATAAAATAGTCTTTAGAGATATTAGTTAATGTAATGTAGAGATAGGCCAGTCTAATCCTGGTGAGTTCACAGACAAAGGATTTCAGACCGCATGGCAAAGCAAAGGAAGAGGGGTGCCCACTAAAGGAGGAGAAAAGGATGCTGGGTAATAGGGGCCAGAGGAAGGGATTGGAAGTGAGCCAATTAGAGTGTATGAATAGGTCAGGAGGGGTATAGGATGACCTATGGGAATCGTGTATGTGAAACTTGATGCCATTTGAATGTATCAGTAGAGACTTCTTTGTTCTACAGACTCACTTGATTCCAGAGGTGTACGAAGCAAGATGTGCTTTGTACCGCTGTGAACTGAGTCAGGCTTGCAAGCCAAATAAAATAACTAATGCTGTACCTGCAAATCCATCTCGACTTTTATTGAGGCCAGACTGACGGGTAAAGAAACTTGGAATTTGTCACATGTTCTCCCCGTGTCTGCGTGAGTTTCCTCTGGGTGCTCCGGTTTCCTCCCACAAGTTTCAAAGAATTGGGAATAGGTGAATTGGGCATTCTGAATTCTCCCTCCGTGTACCCGAACAGGCGCTGGAATGTGGCGACTCGGGGATTTTCACAGCAACTTCATTACAGTGTTAATGTAAGCCTACTTGTGACAATAATAACAATTATTATTATTATAAAAATAAACATTCCTTTCGCTGTCGCACACATACTCTGATACTACAAGATCGTTATGTTACCAAATTTGGATTGATATCACTACAAGCCTTCAGAAAAATTATAAAATGAATGTACCATAAGACAACAATGGTGACACCCATCTGTTGAAGTTTCCCTACAGAGATTCAGTTTGTTCAGCAGAATGAGTCGAAACAGTCTGAGACTGTGAATTCAAACTGCAAAAGAAAATTTCAAAAGCAAATTGGGCTCGAAGGAGAATTTTTCAAAAACTTAACTTTGTCGGAAATCTGAAAAACAAATGCTGGAATCACGCAGCTGGCTCAGCTGTATCTGTAGAGTGGGTAGAGAAGTTGAGACTTCACAAATAGGCCTTTCATCAGAATGAATGACCATGTTCCTTTTTAAATATCTACAGCCATAAAATAATACAATTGTTGGTTGAGGCGGGGAAGACACCATTATCTTTAAAACTGGGTTCGACAAGTGGCCTGATTGAATTTCTACACGCACAAACTGCAGACTGACATTTCAGTGTAGTAGTGAGAGAGCGCTACATTGTCTGGGGTGCAATCCTTCAGTTGAAGACATCAAACCAAAGCCCCGTCGTCTCTCTCAGGTGGGCATATAAAAGGTCCCATGATGTTATGTTGGGAAAAAGCTCTACTGGTAGGTCCGGCACTTCAAAAAACATCACAAATGCAGTTCAATTTACATTTTTCTTGTGGGATCTTGCTGTGTATAGGTTGGTTACCATGTTCCTACATCATTTTAAAAATAATTCATTGGTTGTGAAGCGTTTTGGGCTACACTAAAGTTATGAAAAGTGCACAAAATGTGAGTTCTTTCTTTTATTTACAAAATGTAATTGGCAACCCTGCCCTATGTATTAAAACAAATATAATGAACAGAATAATGAAAGCATCAAAATGATATATGGTTTGCTGAAAAGGTCCTGACATTTTCAAAAGGATGCATACATGTCTAAGGAAAGTACCAGAGGATGAATAGTGTCTAAACAACCAACTTTATCTGTGCTATGATCCGTCACATTCAGTCCATGGAACAGCATTTGAGGCAACTCGAAACCTACGAAGCCAAGTCCGGTTTCTGGTGTGTGTTTAAAGACTGTGATATTTACACTGGCTAGACCTTAGCTGGTAGTTTATCTAAATTATACAGACTGACTACATTTCAAAAGTACTTAATTGGCTGGAAAGAGCTTTGGGGTCCTGTGGCTGTAAAAAGCACCATGTAAAATCAAATCTTTTTTTCATCTAGAAACAGACTAGCAGTACTAAGGCTGAGTATGTGCATTCAAAAACAATGCACTCTGAAGAAAATCGCTTTTTATTTCTTATACACTGGGGGGGGCGGGGGGGGGGGAATAAATCATTTCCATCAGAATTTGGATTGCTCTCTGACTCTGAAAAGGCACGCAATAAATCCTTTTTATCTGTAACAAACACGAACCCCTCATCCTAAGCACATTTTAGGAATGATGGATGCTCCCGCACCAAATATGGTTTCCAAAAGAATAAGATGGTGGTCAAACCTACATTCCAGAACACTTTAGGTAGAAAGATTTCAGGGTGGCATAATGACCTTTCAGTAAAAGATAAGTGGAAACAAATCGGGTGAAACTGCCCTTTAAAGGTATATTGACAAATAACCGAACCATTTCATGCTGTGGCCCTGCCGCATTCTGGTGCAGCCAGTGTTCTGGATCCTTCATATTTACATATGGTAGGGTGGATCACATCGCACAATATCATAATGTAAAGGGCACTAAGCAGCAGAGCCTCATTCTTTGCTTCACACAATCATTTCCCCTGATGTTTAGTGGTTACAGCTACCTCGCTTTAAAAGGAAAATAAACAAAACCAGTGACCTTTGCGTGATCACAGTGGTGACCTCTTCTCAGAGTCCAAATCCCCAACATGCAAAGTGGAGCGAACGAGCAGAATAAAATCCCACAGAACTCATCACCACTTCGACAGTTTCAATTTTTCAGAATCCATGGCCCAGAAATACACAACTAGGCCAATTAGCACTGGTCGCGTACCTGCCCCTTTTTGCATTTAAAGAAAGACTTAAATGTCCTGCGTCAATCCTTTACGGTTTGGCTCCAGCATGAATGCTTAGGATGTGTGAATACTGAACAGGACCAAACAAAAGATAACGGGAGAAAACAGTTGCAGTACTGTAATGAGAATGTGAACCAAATGAAATATCAAAGAGAAGTTCATGCCATTCCTGTTACAAGTATCAATTTAAATGTAAATCCAACACTTGAAGAAACAGAGATTGGAAAGAAAGAAGGCATGTTATATGAAAAAAAAAGTAAGAATTTGTATTTATATAACACCTGTCACCGTTTCAGTACATTCCAATGAACTTTACACAGCCAATTAAATGCTTTGGGAAACAGGGCAGTTAATTGATAGCAGGCACAGCAGCAATAGATGACCTGATTGTCTGTTTTAATGATGTTAGTTGAGGGAGAAGAACAAGAACTGAGAAAGAACTTGTTTGGACAAGAACTGAGAAAGAACTTGTTTGGACAAGAACAGAGAAAGCTCCTGTTCTTCTGCTAGTGTCAAGAGAGGTTCCATAAAGACTTCAATTCGGCGAGTATCACCTCGGACAGCGCGCCACTCCACCAATCACTGCACAGCGTTGACAGATAGAAATCGTGTGCTGAAGTCTCCGGAGTGGGGCTGGGGCTCAGGACCTTTCTGCCCCAGGGAGAACCGAACCCACAACCGTGCAGCACCAAACAGGATGGTTGTTCGGGTTGTGGCTTTGGGTGCATTTTATAAAGATTCGGCCGGGGGGTGGTAACACCTGCCCAGGAGTAGTGCATGGCTCGACATTTACTGCTCTGTAATATCTCTCCACACCCCCATAGAATCGATAATGGAATCGATGTACAGCACCGCAAATAGCAAAAGCACACCTTGGTGATGGGATCACAGCACTGGGAGAGTTCCTATTATTACTACTTGCTCCCAATGGAGAGCAATGCTGATCACGCTGCGCCTTGTATCTCAGCTTCGGCTCAGTTTAAACTGAGCGACTACAAGACCGGGGGGGGGGGGGGGGGGGGTCCGCTAGCGAGTACATGATTTTGGCTAATTTAATAAAAGGGGGGATCTTAACCCCGGAAGCGAACGGGTTTCTCTCTCTCTCTAAAGGAAGGGTTGACGCTACAAGTTGCTATCAGCGTTGACATATCTAGTCCGCGCATTGAGCAAACCTCTTTCCACAGGAACGTGAAGCCGGGCAACAGGAAATCTGGCCGCCTTCCCGCCCAGTCAATAACTGACCTCAGACGGGGAGTCAACCGCGAGCAACAGCAGCAGAAACTCGTGTCCGTCCCCACCTTCACTGTTACCCCCGCCAGATTGGAATGAAGGGCTTCGTCGGTTTCCGTCTATTTGTTTGTACATCTTTCTAAATCACACGGGCAATTTAATTGGGGGGGGGGGGGAGGGGGAGAGGAAGAGTCAATCTGAGGAGTTCTTCCCTTTCGAGACACAGCACAGGTTGCCAAGATCAACGTGTTTCCCCCCACATGGTTGCGTCAGTACCTGGGAACGTCCGCTGAGCTAGACTTACAGATGGGGATGGGGGGGGGGGGGGAGACAAGATTTAGGTGACCCCCCCCTCCCTCTCAAGAGTACATCGTATTAACCCTGCGTCAAATTCACACAGTGGCCAACAACAGAGCGGAGGAGGCTAAAATACAAAAATGAATCCGCAATCCCCGCTTCACAACCGAACATTAACTTGGTCAAACATTGACCTCCACACCTACCTCCCGCAGCTCTGCTTCGCGCTCTCTGTTAAGTCCTAGGAAGTTTGTACGGTTCCCATTCGCCAACAAAAGTTAAGAATGGAAGTTGAACATGTCAGAAAGATTACAGACGCTGATAAAATCCACCAGGGTCGCCGAAGTGGGGGGGGGGGGGGGGAAGAGAGAGAGAGAATTTGCGTCGAAAATTTGGCGCCCTCAGTCCGTCGGCGAATTTCGCGCCTCCCCTCTCGCGACTCTCACATCGCCAGCAAACTTCCCACCACCTTATTTCCCCCAACTGTGTGTAAAACCAAAAGAAAACAACACAGGCTGGCATTTGTCAGACTCCGCCTTGTTATTTGTGATGTGAGTCACACGGTTTACCGGAGGAGCAATCCTGCTCTCCCGTGGCCAGTGAGCGCCAATTGCTGCTCTCGCAAAAGTTGCACTCCCGCCCCGCAAGAAGCCCCGCCATGCGACGCCACTTTCCCTTTGCCGCCGGTGTTACTCTGCGGGTGGCGATTTATTTGAAAGTTGCCTCAGTGAAGTGACTTTTTAAATCTATCGTTTTTTCTCCCAGATGTCCCGGGTTGCGTTCGCCCTCTCCCTCCCCGCCCCCTCCCGTGGCCAACGGTGTGAGATACCCCCCCCCCCCCCCCCCCCCCCCCCGGCTTCAACCATCCCCCTCAGAAAGAAAACCGAGCGAATAAAACCCAAATCATAGAACTTATTACATCCAATCATCATCATTTACTGTGTCCACGCCAGTCCCGGCGTATCAGTCGCCAAACCAGTGTTGTTTTGACCATCCACCTTTACCCCCTAAGAGTGTCGTTTAGGATGGGGCTGAAACAATTTTGAACTTGTGTATTGAACATATATTTACATATTTATGTACAGATAGACCCGGGAGACTTTGGGGAAGGGGGGCAGTGAGAAAGTCAATCGAGACTGCAAACTGTATGAAAATCATATCTATCTAAACAGGCTCATTGTAACCTCAACCCGATACCTCTTGCTCTCCCGTGTGACTGGCATAGTCAGTGCTGTGACTCGAACAGCGATATACACTCAACATAACACGGAGCAGCAAGGTTCAGGAAGCGCTGGCTTCCCGGGTCACCTCGACGGCCGGCAAGGGTTCGGAGAACGAAGGCAGGACTTGGGAAGCCTTGTTCGCACCCTGTCCACATACAGGCAACCACACGGATAGTCCGACAGTCCCCATAAAGTACACGGAGCGATCGCCGAGCGGGGGACGCAGCCAGGGTTTGATACGCACCATCTGCTGACTGACTGTGCCACTCTCTAACCCGCTTCTGAAGAGGACGACACAGAACGGATCAAGTTAAATAAATGAGGTCTGAATAAAATTAGGTATATGTGTCCGGTGTGTGGGTTGCGAGAGTGAGCATGTTCCTCCCTTTTTGCGTGTGCCACTTTGCTTCTCATTTTCAACTCACACCGTTGGCTGGCAGCAATGAGAACAGGGCAGCCAAATGTGTCAGTCTCTTCCTGTCCGCAGCACACAGCCTCTCCATCGGCAAGTCCTCAGCTGTGCCTCCTTGTGGCGACACTTGGAAACTGGGTCCCTGGCAGCTCCAAGTTAAAGCTTCAGAGGAACTCGAGGAGGTCTGGCCTCTGGGCAGGAGTGCAGGCCCACCAGCATATGGACACGCTCTAATACTCATAAACCAAACTCCCAGCTCTGGACAAATAGGACAAAAGCAAATTAATGCGGATGCTGGAATCTGAGACAGAGACGCTGGAAAATCTCAGCAGGTCTGATAACATCTGTGGAGAGAGAAAAGAGCTCATGTTTCCAATCTGGATGACTCTTCATCAAAGCTGCAGAGAACTGGAAATAGGTTGAGGTTTATACTGTTGTAGGGGGTGGAGCAGTGGGGCTGGATAGAGGGCCAGCAATAGGTGGAGACTAGGGAGTGATTGACAGAGATGTCATGGACAAATAAAAAGAGGGAATGTAAATGATGGTAATCATGACTACGAAGTAAGAAGTCTTACAACACCGGGTTAAAGCCCAACAGGTTTGTTTCGAATCACTAGCTTTCGGAGCGCAGCTCCTTCCTCAGGTGAATGAAGAGGTGGGTTCCAGAAACACATATAGAGACAAAGTCAATGATGCAAGACGGTACTTTGAATTGCAGGTAATTATGTCTTTACAGGTCCAGACGGAGCGACTGGAGTCCACATCATGACTAAGAAGGGTGTTGAAAGTGACACATTAAGATCTAAATGTGTGGCACAACAAAGGTAAGCAGTGTGTCAAAGGATAAACTGGCCCTCGTGGAGTGGGGGTAGGGGAGACGGTGATAATGGAAAACCAAGATGGAAAGTGGGATGAAAAGGGGGATGGAAAATTAATCAAGGAAAGAATAAAACACTTTGATAGAAATAAAATTGGGGTGGAGAAGAGAGTTCACAGTCTGTTGTTACGTCCGGCAGGCTGTAACGTGCCTAATCAGAAGATGAGGTGCTGTTCCTCCAGTTTGCGTTGGGTTTTACTGGAACATTGCAACAGGCCAAGGACGGACATGTGGACATGAGGGCAGGATGGTGAGTTGAAATGGCAAGCAACATGACGGTCTGGGTCCTGCTTGCAGACGGACCAAAGGTGTTCTGCAAAGCGGTGACCCTATCTGCGCTTAGTCTTTCGGTGCAGTAAACCACATTGGGAGCAGCAAATGCAACAGACCAGGTTAAAGGAGGTGCAGGTGAAGCGTGCCACCTCAAGAGTGTTTAGGCCCTTGGATAATGAGCAGGGAGAAGGTAAAGGGGCATGTGTTGTATCTTCTGCAATTGCATGCAAAGGTGCCATGGGAAGGGGTTAAGGTGTTGGTGATGGAGGAGTGAACCAGGGTAACCTGGAGGAAATGGTCCCTGCAGAATGTTGACAGGGGGAATGAGAAGATGTGTTTGGTGGTGGCATCATGCTGGAGTTGGTGGAACTGGCGGAGGATGATCCTTTGAATATGGAGGTTGGTGGGATGAAAAGTGAGGGCATGGGGGACCTTATCCTGGCTCTAGGAGGTAGGGGAAGAGGTGAATGCAGAGGTTGCATGGTTGAGACACAGTTGAGAGCCCAGTCAACCACAGTGGGTGGAAAACCATGATTAATGTCAGCAGGACCATTTTGGAAAGTGGCATCATCAAAACAGATATGACAGAGGCGAAGGAACTTGGAGAATGGGATTGAATCCTTCCAGAATATGGGGTGTGAGGAGCTGCAGTCAAGGTAGCTGTGGGAGTCGGTGAGCTTGTAATGGATATTAGTGGACAGTCTATCTCCAGAAATGGAAAAAGAGAGGTCAAGAAAGGAAATTGTCGGAGATGGACCATGTGAAGGTGGAAATTGGAAGCAAAATTAATGATTTTGTCCAGGTCCAGACAAGAACATGAAGCAACACCAAAATAGTCATCAATGTTCCGATAAAAGAGTTGTGGAAGGGGCCAGAGTAGGAATGGAACAAGGAATGTTGCACACACCCCATAAAGTGATGGGCAAAGCTGGGACCCATACAGGTACCCATAGCCACACATTTTGTTTGGAGGAAGTTAAAGGAGAAATTGTTCAGTGAGAGGACAAGTTAAGCCAGGCAGAGTAGAGTGGTGGTGGATGGGGATTGTTCAGGCCTTTGTTCAAGGAAGAAGTGGAAAGCCCTCAGACCACCCTGGTGGGGAATGGAGATATTGAGGGATTGGAAATCCATGGTAAAGAGGAGGCGGTTAAGGCCAGGGAACTGGAAGTTGTTGATATGATGTAGGGCATCCGAGGAATTGTGGATGTAGGTGGGAAGGGACTGGACAAGAGGAGGGATGATGGAATCAAAATAGCGAGATGAATGTTGGAATTACAGAGAGATTGTATTATATATATTTGCTGCAGTAAGGGTTCAAATCCTGGGTTAGTGTGTGTGTGTGACTGCTGCAGTAGCGTTTTTTAAAATCCTGGTTTAAAAGGCAACAATGTTTTTGGGAGCCAGAGGTGCAATTAAAACATTGTAAAAAGCTTGGGCTAATGAATTCTTGTTTGGATTAAAGCAGATAATCCACAGTTCCCCATGGAAAGTTAATTACATATATTTGTGTTTCAACTTGTAAAATTATGTAATTAATGGGAGGAGATAAAGTACCAGGCATTTTGCAGAAAAGCAGTTTAGTTCAGTTTTAGATTAGGATGTGAGCAGAAGTCAAGCATCTGCTCTCACTGCAGTTCAGTTAAAGATATGTCAAGACAGATTAGCAGGTTCTTTCCAAGCAGATCAGAATTGTATGGCTGGAAGGTGAACTGAAACAAGCTGAGAAGCAGCTTGTGAAGAAATACAGCTAGAGTTTCTGCATGGTTCTGACAGGATTCTGGTCTTTTTTGGAACAGGCTCAAAAAATGTCTCTGCAAAGCAAATATGTGGGGGTCTGCTAATTGTATTTCAAAGTGGATTGAGACCTGAGGTGTTTTTTTGTTTGAGGGGGATTAAGGTTAGCAGTTAAGGGTTTTTGTGTCGTTGTATTGATTACTATTGTTTAAGACGTAATTAATTGTAAGCTATTTTTCTTGTATGATGTTACAGATATTTTAATACTGTGTTTGGAATAAAGTTTGTTTCAATATACTACATTCCTATTTTACGTGAAATCACTCCTGGAGCAAGGCATCCTTTCCTCACGGTCTTACAAAATTAAAATTAATTATTGGAGTTTCTGTCCTGTATCCTAACCCCTGTTAGGGTTTGGACCAGGATTGTAATAAGAGGAATAAATTAGTTCAGTGGGGCAGGAACAGGCTGATATGATGGGGTACCATGACCGTCCTGTTTGTGGATTTTGGGGAGGAGGTAGAAGCGGGCTGTCCTGGTTGAGAGCTGTGGAGGGAAGATCCCCAGAGGAGACGGGGTCAGTGACAGTCCTCGAAACAATGACTTGATGGAGTAAATCTTGACATAAATTCTGAAGTGGAACCCAAAGGCTAATGTCTAAATATGTCACCTTTCCATAGCTCCTACAACCAAGCCAATGCCAAAAGTAGTGCTTTGCATTCCTTTGGACATAACTGGAGAGGTCGAGAGGGGGATCCTGACGTTTGGACAACCCAGAGTTTCCATACCTTTTGCCCAGGGTTGGAGAGCATTCTAGTTTCACTGCAGAGTGCTGACACAAGATGGGAGGTAGCAGTTAAGAGTGATAAGCCCAACTCGTTTGGCATAGAGAATGGGTCCCACAGGCTATCTCCAATGGTGGGAGGGACCATAATGTCCCAATGATCAGTTGCTGTTCACCTACAATCCAAAACCACCATAGTGCATCTGCTTCAATGTGTCCTTGGAGCTCAGAGTCTCTACTCAGCAACTGAATGGGCTCCATTGCACCAGGCAAACAAATGAAAACAAATACAAAGAAAGAAGATTACAAGCTGAAATGTTGGGACCATGTGCACAGGATGGACAGACAACTTGCAGCTGGTCAATAACTCATGCAAGACAGCTGTGGTTGACATGGAACTTGATAGGCTGAACATCAATTTGGCTTCCCTACAGGAGATCTCACTCACTGAGAGCAAATCAATGAAAGAAAAGCAATATAGGTTCATAGGATCAAAGAGTTTTACAGCACGGAAAGAGGACCTTTGGCCTAACATGTCTGTGCTCACCATCAAGCACCTATCTATTCCAATCTCATCTTTCAGCATTTGATCATAGCCTTGTATGCTATGGTTTTTCAAGTGCTCATCTAAATCTGGCAGAGGAAATGTTCAGAGGAATCATGTGAGCAAGGTGTAGGGTTTGCTGTCAGGAGCCTGCTACTCTTGATAATAAAAAGCCCCCCAAATGGTTCAGGAGGTGCTCTTTCCAGCTAATTCTAACTTCAATCATAGAGAACATAGAATATACAGTGCAGAAGGAGGCCATTCGGTCCATCGTGTCTGCACCGACCCACTTAAGCCCTCACTTCCACCCTATCCCCATAACCCAATAACCCCTCCTAACCTTTTTGGTCACTAAGGGCAATTTATCATGGCCAATCCACCTAACCTGCACGTCTTTGGACTGTGGGAGGAAACCGGAGCACCCAGAGAAAACCCACGCAGACACGGGGAGAACGCACAGACTCCGCACAGACAGTGACCCAGCAGGGAATCGAACCTGGGGCCCTGGTGCTGTGAAGCCACTGTGCTATCCACTTGTGCTACCGTGCTGTCCTAAAGACAATGTTTCATGATTATCATTAAACTTTTTTTTTTAAATATTTTTTATTAAGATTTTTTAACAACACAAATTTTTCCCCCTTACAAACAATCACCCCCCCCCCCCCCCCCCCCCCCCCGCCCCCCGTAACAAAATAGCGCAAATTCCCCCTGAGCAATCTCCCGCTATCTCCCGCTCGTCCATCCCCTCAGACAGTCTCTCGTTCCCGGCCTCTATCGCCTCCTGCACTCCCGGCTCATCCACCACTCCAAATATTGCTAGCCCCCAGCTTGGCTTGACCCGGACTTTCACCACCTGGGATATTACTCCCGCCACTCCTCTCCAGAACCCCTCCAATGCCGGGTATGACCAAAATATATGGACATGGATCGCCGGGCTCCCTGAACATCTTTCACATCTATCCTCTACCCCAAAGAGCCTACTCAGCCTCGCCCTCGTCAGATGCGCTCTGTGAACCACCTTAAATTGTATCAGACTGAGCCTGGCACACGAGGAGGAGGTATTAACCCTACCCAGGGCGTCGGCCCATAGCCCTTCCTCAATCTCCTCCCCCAGCTCCTCCTCCCATTTACCTTTCAGTTCTTCTACTAGCGCTTCCCCCTCTTCTTTCATATTCTTGGTATATTTCCGACACCTTGCCCTCCCCGACCCATACCCCCGAGATCACCCTATCTTGAACTTCTTGTCTGGGAGCAACGGAAATTCCCTCACCTGTCGCCTCACAAAAGCCCTCACCTGCATATATCTAAATGCATTTCCCGGGGGTAACTCAAATTTCTCCTCCAGTGCCCCCAGGCTCGCAAATGTCCCGTCAATGAACAGGTCCCCCATTCTCCTTATCCCTGCCCGATGCCAGCCTTGGAACCCCCCGTCCATCTTCCCCAGGACAAACAGGTGGTTACCCCTGATCGGGGACCACACCGATGCTCCCATTGCACCCCTGTGTCTTCTCCACTGGCCCCAGATCTTTAGTGTTGCTGCCACCACCGGGCTTGTGGTGTATTTTGTCGGCGAGAGCGGCAGCGGTGCCGTTACCAACGCCCCCAGGTTCGTTCCTTTACAGGACGCCATCTCCATCCTCTTCCATGCCGCCCCCTCTCCCTCCATAACCCACTTACGGACCATCGCCACATTTGCTGCCCAGTAGTAACTCTCTAGGTCCAACCCTTCTCGGTCCCTGTTGCGTTCCAAGAACCCTCTCCTAACCCTCGGGGTCTTATTTGCCCACACATACCCCATGATACTCCTACCTACTCTCTTGAAAAAGCCCTTGGTGATCACGATGGGGAGGCACTGAAACATGAACAAAAACCTTGGAAGGACCACCATTTTGACCGACTGCACCCTACCCGCCAACGAGAGCGGGAGCATGTCCCATCTTTTAAAATCCTCCTCCATTTGCTCCACCACCCTCGTCAAATTCAGTTTATGTAGGGCCCCCCAACTTCTGGCTATCTGGATCCCCAGATACCGAAAACTCCTCTCCGCCCTCCTCAGCGGCAGGTCCCCTATCCCTCTCTCTTGGTCCCCTGCCTGTAATACAAAAAGCTCACTCTTCTCTACATTAAGCTTGTAGCCCGAGAACTCTCCAAACTCCTTCAGAGTCTGCATGACCTCCACCATCCCCTCCATTGGGTCCGCCACGTATAGCAGCAGGTCATCCGCATATAGCGATACCCGATGCTCCTCTCCCCCGTGGACTATCCCCCTCCATTTCCGAGACGCCCTAAGTGATATGGCCAAGGGTTCGATCGCCAATGCAAACAAGAGGGGGGACAGGGAGCACCCCTGTCTCGTCCCTCGGTACAGCCGAAAGTACTCCGACCTCCGCCGGTTTGTCACTACGCTCGCCACCGGGGCGCTGTAAAGGAGTTTAACCCATCTAATAAACCCTCCCCCGAACCCAAACCTGCGCAATACCTCCCAGAGGTACTCCCACTCTACTCGGTCAAAGGCTTTTTCCGCGTCCATAGCTGCCACTATCTCCGCCTCTCCCTCCTCCGATGTCATCGTTATCATGTTTAAGAGCCGTTGCACATTGGTATTTAATTAGTTACATGGGTTTCTATTAGTTACATGGGTAAGATGGGTATAGAGGGTTATGGGCCAAGTGCGGGCAACTGGGACTAGATTAATGGTAAAAACTGGGCGGCATGGACTGGTTGGGCCGAAGGGCCTGTTTCCATGCTGTAAACTTCTATGATTCTATGAACTGCCTGCCCTTTACGTATCCCGTTTGGTCTTCGTGAATCATCCCCGGGACACAATCCTCAATCCTAGTGGCCAGTACTTTCGCCAATAGATTAGCATCCACATTGAGGAGCGAAATCGGCCTGTACGATCCACATTGCTGTGGATCCTTGTCTCGCTTTAGAATCAGGGAGATTGTCGCCTCCGACACTGTCTGGGGCAGGGTTCCCTCCTCTCTTGCCTCGTTGAAGGTCCTCACTAGTAGCGGGGCCAGCAGGTCCACATACTTTCTATAGAATTCCACCGGGAACCCATCCGGCCCCGGGGCCTTCCCCGCTTGCATGCTCCCCAAACCCTTACTCAACTCCTCCAACCCAATTGGTGCCACCAAACCAACCGCCTCCTGCTCCTCCACCCTCGGGAACCCCAGCTGGTCCAGGAATCGCCTCATCCCCCCTTCCCCCCCTGGGGGCTGGGATCTGTACAGCTCTTCATAGAAGTCCTTAAATACCTTATTTATTTCCCTTGCCCCTCGAACCGTGGCTCCCCTTCCATCTTTGATTCCCCCTATTTCCCTCGCTGCCGCCCTCTTACGGAGCTGGTGCGCCAGCATCCGACTGGCCTTTTCCCCGTACTCGTAAGTCGCCCCTTGCGCCTTCCTCCACTGTGCCTCCGCCTTGCCCGTGGTCAGCAGGTCAAACTCCGTCTGGAGCCGTCGCCTTTCCCCAAATAATCTTTCCTCCGGGGCCTCTGTGTATCTCCTGTCCACCCGCAAGATCTCCCCCACTAGCCTCTCCCTTTCCATTCCCTCTATCTTTTCCCTGTGAGCCCTGATGGAGATCAGCTCTCCCCTGATCACCGCCTTCAACGCCTCCCATACCACCCCCACTCGCACCTCCCCGTTGTCGTTGGCCTCCAAGTACCTTTCAATACACCCCCTCACCTTCCCACACACCACCTCATCGGCCAGCAGTCCCACATCCAGCCACCACAGCGGGCGTTGGTCCCTCTCCTCTCCCAGCTCCAGTTCCACCCAGTGCGGGGCATGGTCTGAAACGGCTATGGCCGAATACTCCGTCCCCCCCACTCTCGGGATGAGCGCCCTGCCCAGAACAAAGAAATCTATCCGGGAGTAAGCCTTATGCACGTGGGAGAAAAAAGAAAATTCCCTGGCCTGCGGTCTTGCAAACCTCCATGGGTCCACTCCCCCCATCTGATCCATAAACCCACTAAGTACCTTGGCCGCCGCTGGCCTCCTTCCCGTCCTTGATCTGGAGCGGTCCAGTGTTGGGTCCAGCACCGTATTGAAATCCCCTCCCATTATTAGTCCTCCTACCTCCAGGTCCGGAATGCGCCCCAACATGCGCTTCATGAATCCAGCATCATCCCAGTTTGGGGCGTATACTTTTACCAACACCACCCACGTCCCTTGCAACCTACCACTCACCATCACATATCTCCCTCCATTATCCGCTACGATAGTCTTGGCCTCAAATGACACGTGCTTTCCCACCAGAATTGCCACCCCTCTATTTTTTGCGTCCAATCCCGAGTGAAATACCTGTCCTACCCATCCCTTTCTTAACCTGACCTGGTCCTCCACCTTCAGGTGTGTCTCTTGGAGCATTGCCACATCTGCCATCAGTCCCTTCAAGTGCGCGAACACTCGAGCCCGCTTCACCGGCCCATTAAGGGCCCCCCGCCCCCCCCCCCGCCGACTAGCCATCTCCTTTTCTGGGCCAGTCCCTTGTCCGCGTCTCCCTCACTCTCCAGTCCCCCAGCTGGGGGACCCCCGCCCCAGCCACCTCTTCTGTGTCACATTCTCTTTCGGCCAGTGCAGCAGCAAACCTTTCCCCCCCCATACCCCCCCTCCCTCCTCTCCCCTCCCTCCCCTCCCCCCCCCCCCCCGCTAGATCCCCGTCTCGCTTTTTTGCTCCCCCCATATCCCTCCTGTAAGTCAGCTGACACCTGCTGACCCCAGCTTCCCCCGCCACCCCTTTAACCCCCCCGTGTGGGAATCTCCCAATCAATGTACATTCCTTTGTTCCCCTTCCCGCCTTTTTTTGCCGCGCGCGGGATAGACAACCCCGCGCTTCCCAAAGCCTGCCCCGCCTCCCATGGCGCAGCTCCTGTCATGGCCTTGTCCCTCTCCCCCAGCCCATACATCCTTTCCTGCGCGTGGTTGACCCCCTATGTACAACAACCGTAGGGCCCCCCAACTCCTGGCTATCTGGATCCCCAGATACCGAAAAAACCCCACCGCCCTCCTCAGCGGTAGGTTCCCGATCCCTCTTTCTTGGTCCCCTGCCTGTAATACAAAAAGCTCACTCTTCCCTACATTGAGCTTATAGCCCGAGAACTCCCCAAACTCCCTCAGAGTCTGCATGACCTCCACCATCCCCTCCATTGGGTCCGCCACGTACAGCAGCAGGTCATCCGCGTATAGCGACATCCGATGCTCTTCTCCCCCGCAGACCACCCCCTCCGTTTATTAGACTCCCTCAGTGATATGGCCAAGGGTTCGATCGCCAATGCAAACAACAGGGGGGACAGGGGGCACGCCTGCCTCGTTCCTCGGTACAGCCGAAAGTACTCCGACCTCCGCCCGGTTCGTCACCACACTCGCCACCGGGGCGCTGTAAAGGAGCTTAACCCAGCTAATAAACCCTCCCCCGAACCCAAAACCTATGCAACACCTCCCAGAGGTACTCCCACTCTACTCGGTCAAAGGCCTTTTCCGCGTCCATAGCTGCCACTATCCCCGCCTCTCCCCCCTCCAATGTCATCATTATCATGTTTAAGAGCCACCGCACATTAGTATTTAATTGCCTGCCCTTTATGAATCCCGTCTGGTCCTCATGAATCACCCCCGGGACACAGTCCTCAATCCTCGTGGCCAGCACTTTTGCCAATAACTTAGCGTTCACATTGAGGAGCGAAATCAGCCTGTACGATCCACATTGCAGTGGGTCCTTGTCTCGCTTCAGAATCAAGGAAATTGTCGCCTCCTCTCTTGCCTCGTTAAAGGTCCTGACTAGTAGCGGGGCCAACAGGTCCACATACTTTCTATAGAACTCCACCGGGAACCCGTCCAGCCCCGGGGCCTTCCCCGCCTGCATACTCCCCAAACCCTTACTCAGCTCCTCCAACCCGATTGGTGCCCCCCAAACCAGCTGCCTCTTGCTCCTCCACCCTCGGGAACCGCAGTTGGTCTAGGAATCGTCTCATCCCCTCTTCCCCCCCTGGGGGCTGGGATCTGTACAGCTCTTCATAGAAGGCCTTGAATACCTTGTTTATTTTCGTTGCACTCTGAACCGTGGCTCCCCCTCCATCTTTGATTCCCCCTATTTCCCTCGCTGCCGTCCTCTTACGGAGCTGGTGTGCCAGCATCTGACTGGCCTTTTCCTCCACTGTGCCTCCGCCTTCCCCGTGGTCAACAGGTCAAACTCCATCTGGAGCCGTCCCTTGCAACCTACCACTCACCATCACATATCTCCCTCCGTTATCCACTTACGATAGTCTTGGCCTCAAATGACACATGCTTTCCCACCAGAATTGCCACCCCTCTATTTTTCGCGTCCAGTCCCGAGTGAAATACCTGTCCTACCCATCCCCTTCTTAACCTAACCTGATCCGTCACCTTCAGGTGTGTCTCTTGGAGCATAGCCACGTCTGCCTTCAGTCCCTTCAAGTGCGCGAACACTCGAGCCCTCTTCACTGGCCCATTCAGGCCCCTCACGTTCCACGTTATCAGCCGGATTGGAGGGGCTCTCACCCCCCCCCCCCACCCCCCCCCCGCCCCCCCCCCGGCCTTGTCTCTCTCCCCCAGCCCATATAACATTCCCTGCGCGTGGTTAACCCCCTATATACAACAACCATCATACTTCAACCCTCAAACACCCCCCACCCTCAAAAACTCTCAATTAGAGTCCAACTTTTCAGTTAGTATAAAGGTCCACGCCTCTTCGGGCGTTTCGAAGTAGTGGTGTTGGCCATTATGTGTAACCCACAGTCGCGCTGGCTGCAGCATTCCAAATTTCACTCCTTTCCGATGCAGCACCGCTTTGGCCCGGTTGAAACCCGCTCTCCGCTTAGCGACCTCCGTGCTCCAGTCCGGGTATATTCTGATCTCTGCATTGTCCCACTTGCTGCTCCGTTCCTTCTTGGCCCATTTCAGGACCCTCTCTCTGTCCGTAAACCGGTGAAATCTCACCACCATCGCCCTTGGCGGCTCATTTGCCTTGGGCTTCCTCACCAGCACCCGGTGCGCCCCTTCCAGCTCCAGCAACCTCGGGGGGGCCTCCGCGCCCATCAGCGCCCCGATCATTGTGCCCGCATATGCCGCAGCGTCGGCCCCCTCCACTCCTTCTGGGAGACCCAGGATCCTCAGATTATTTCTCCTCAACCTGTTCTCCAGGTCTTCGAGTCTTCCCGCCCACGTCTTGTGTAGCGCCTCGTGCCGCTCCATTCTCACCGCCAGGCCCAAGTGCTCGTCCTCATTCTCACCCACTTTGTCCTGGATCTCCTGGATCTTCACCTCGTGGGCTTTCTGGGTTGCCCCAAGTCCTTCAATTATTGCCAACATAGGCACCGCCATCTCCTTACGCAGCTCCTCGAAGCAGCGCTTGATGAATTCCTGCATCTCCTCTTTGTCCCCAGCCTCCACCAGTTTGCTTGTTTTCCCTCTCTTCTCCCGCTGCTCCAATGCCACTTTTTTGGCCGTTTCGCTGCGGGTCAGGTCCATACAAGATAGTAGGGGACCTCTCTCCTCTCTTCCCCACGGGTTGGCTGGAAAAAAAGTTCCATTGGGGCTCTTCTATCGAGCCCGAAAGTCCGTGTTTGCGGGAGCTGCCGAATCGTGCGGCTTAGCTCCGCATAGCCGCAACCGGAAGTCTCGACCAGTTTACTTACTCAAAGGTTTTACCCAGGTGCCCTTATTTACGAGATGAACCAACAACAAAACTGGTTCATGGTTTAACACAATTTTATTCACAATTTTCTCACCCAACAAAATATGACACTGACTCACAGCTGAGCTTTGGGTTTTACCCGCACTTTGCGAAGGAGGCTGGCCAGGCTACGATCACTCGTTGTGATATCTTCTCTGGGTTTTGAAACCCAGAGGCCTGTCTTCTTGCGATGGTTGTGCCTGGGGGACTCCCAGGTTATTGCTCAAGATCTGTTCGATGTTCCTTTCTTTATACGGGTAAAGTAGGATTGTGTCAGAGGTATACGCCCGCAACTGGCCATTGTCACATTCAGACCCCAACTTGTTATTGGGAAAGTCAGGATACTCCTGTTTATCCGAGGTGATTCAATGAAGACCCGTTGTCCTCTGATACAGCCTCGTATGACCAGCCATCAGCTCATTATGGAGTCTGATGAATTCTTTTGTCTGTTCTTCGTCCTGTGTCTAGAAGTTTGTTACATATGCATAGCATGGTCCTGTTCTTTGGAGTGGGTAAGCACAAAGTCCATATAGCGATAACGAGTTTATGCATTGACTTGAGATGGCCAGTATTGATTCCAGCCAGGGTCTCATGAGACAGTTTCTGTTCCTGGCCTATGTGTATCTTCTCGGCCAGTTTTCAGTCCCACAGCAGCTTCACGAGAATTCTTTGTGTTTGAAAGACCTTCACGCCAACTAAAGTACCAACTCAACAAAAAGGCATCAGGCTTGCGTCGACATAGAGACTGAGCTATAAATGCAATTTTTTGTAATGATGGCTTTAACTTCATCTGTATCTAGCTGTTCCAAGTCTGACAGTGTGAACGAGAGAAGGGATTGAAATGTTGTGTTCAAACATCCTGAGCAAGTGTGTGATGATAAAGAATCTTCTTTTTTTTAAAAAATCACCAGAAAGCTTGCTGCTGGAATTTATTTTAAGTTAAGAAATACTACTTTAAGGTTGAGGAAATACACACAGCTTACACATAATTACACAGAATGACCCTGTACAAGAACAAGGGTGGCCACACTGATTGCAACAATTATAGAGGCATCTCCCTGCTGAGCATAATGGTATTTGGCTAAATGCATCTTTTCCTAATCCCAGTGTGGTTTCAGAACTGGAAGATCTACAATTGGCCTGATATTCTCAGTCCGGCCATTGTAAGAGAAATGGGGCTGGAGTCTCCGATTTTGAGACTATGTGCTGATGCCAGCGTGGGAATGGTGGTGTTTTACGACAGCAAAAATGGCGCAATAGGTACACCGATTCAGCAACTCTAAATGGGCCAGCACCATCGCCATGTGGAACACAATCTGTTCCATGCGAAATGGTGCCGGATTCGCCGGGTCCGTGATTGCCGCACATGAGGCTCACAAGCTGCAGCCGCACTTAAACGATCCTTCCCCCCCACACACATTGTCCCGGTCAACAAGATGGCTGGAAGGAGAGCAGTGCCACGGTTCAGGGATGCTGAGCTGGAGACCCTCTTGGATGCCCTGGAGGAGAGGCGGGTGACCCTTTACCCTAGCTCGGGAGGAAGGGCAGCAGGCGCCGCCGTTCGCCGTGCTTGGGCGCAGGTGGCAGATGCAGTCAGCGCCGTGGGCAAAGCTGCCCAGACTGGCATCCAGTGCAAGAAGAATCTGTACGATCTCCTCAGGCTGGCCAGGATGAGTAGGCAGTGCTGTACCCCTGGCACCGACCCCCTCCCCCCAACATACCCAGAACCCGCCCCCGCCCCCCCCCCCCCCCCCCCCCAAAGAGGATGGACGAACCCCCAGCCTGGCCCATATGCAAGCACCCATGCCAGCCGCAATGGCCGGGTGCCCTGACCACTGATGCTATCAACTACCCAACCGCTGTGCTGCTTGCACGGAACGTCTAACATGTCGTTGTTTGTGCCGCCCCCCTTTGGGAGAATGCCATGCACAACCACCGGGAGCGGGAGAAGACCACCAGATCTGTGGCCCCTCACCGTGCCCGAGCAGAGGGCACTGGACGTGGTTGGCAGCCCGGAGGAAAGGGAGGTCGCTCAGTTGCGGATCCCCATGACACATGTGTGGGCAACCCCCCCCCCCCCAACACACCTCCCAGAAGGGAGGGGTTCAGCGAAGATACCTCCGCACCTTTGGGGCGGCGCGATGCCCGACTGATTTGCGCCGTTTTGGGCGCCAGTCGGCGGACACCGAGGGGCGAAATTCTCCGGAAACGGCGCGATGTCCGCCAACTGGCGCCCAAAACGGCGCAAATCAGACGGGCATCGCGCCGCCCCAAAGGTGCGGAGGTATCTTTGCTGAACCCCCCCCCCTTCTGGGAGAGCCCCAACATTGAGGGGCTAGGTCGGCGCCGGACGGATTTCCGCCCCGCCAGCTGGCGGAAAAGGCCTTTGGTGCCCCGCCAGCTGGCGCGGAAATGACATCTCCGGGCGACGCATGTGCGGGAGCGTCAGCGGCCGCTGACAGCATTCCCGCGCATGCGCAGTGGAGGGAGTCTCTTCCGCCTCCGCCATGGTGGAGACCGTGTCAGAGGCGGAAGGGAAAGAGTGCCCCCAGGGCGCAGGCCCGCCCGCGGATCGGTGGGCCCCGATCGCGGGCCAGGCCACTGTGGGGGCACACCCCGGGGCCAGATCGCCCCCCCGCCCCCCCCCCCCAGGACCCCGGAGCTCGCCCGCGCCGCCTTGTCCCGCCGGTAAGGTAGGTGATTTAATTTACGCCGGCGGGACAGGCATTTTAGCGGCGGGACTTCGGCCCATCCGGGCCGGAGAATCGAGCGGGGGGGCCCGCCAACTGGCCCGGCGCGATTCCCGCCCCCGCCCAATCTCCGGTACTGGAGACTTCGGCAACCTGCGGGGGCGGGATTCACGCCAGCCCCCGGTGATTCTCCGACCCGGCGGGGGGGTGTCGGAGAATTTTGCCCCTTGTCTTTGTGAAACAATCCAGGATGCGGGATTTGCTGTCCTGCTTTTCAGACAATGAATGCACAGCAAATTACTCGTAAGCACAGCTGTCAGGATGAGGATCAATCATGCACTGCTTGCAATTCTATTGGGTGAAGTTTAAACATTGCTTGCAATTCTATAGGATAACATAGAACATAGAGTGCAGAAGGAGGCCATTTGGCCCATCGAGTCTGCACCGACCCACTTAAGCCCTCACTTCCACCCTATCCCTGTAACCCAATAACCTCTCCAAATTATTTTGGACACTAAGCGCAATTTAGCATGGCCAATCCACCTAACCTGCACGGAGCAGCTTCAGGGATTGGATCGCGTCCAACTGGGGTGGGCTATTGCTTTTTGAAAATTGTATAAGCACCAAGTCCTGGATTTGTTCAGCAGGACAGATCTTGGCAGCAATCCAGGTCTGTTCTCCGTGTACACGGAACAAGCTTGATTAAATCGCCATCTTGTCCAGGTTGCCGACGTGTCTTTTCCTCTCTGTACTGAGTTAAGCCACAGGGAATAACCCCACGTGGAAGCTGACTCAATACACAGGTCTTGAAACCGTCCCTACACCCCCTCATCCCACACCCCCCTTCCACCCCCTCAGCCCTCACCCCCATCCTTCACCCCCTTGACCCAGCCCCTTCACCCCCCTCCAACCACACCCCTCAGCCCCCTCACCCCCTTCATCCTTACGCCCCATGCTCCCCCCCCCCCATCCCTCCCCCCCCCCCCCCCCCCCGGCCCGCTCTCTAACCATACATGTAGTCTTGTGTCTTATAGGACCTGCTGGAGATGGGGCCGGTTCCATCCGGAGTCCCCCGCCCCCAGCCATTGCCAGAGCTGGTGCCCCCCCCCCCAGATGGCTGAGCACTGACGGGGAGAGCAGCCTCTGCCCGAGACTCTGGAGACCCCGGTGTTCGGTTCGGAGGAGGACACGGACTTTCCATCACAGCTGTCTCTAACACCCTCCACCATCTCAGAGACTATCACCTCGGTTGGGCACATTAGTGAAGAGGCTCCTGGGACACTATCTAGTGCGCACCACACATCGCATCCGGTACGGCAGGTGGAGGTAGGAGCAGCCGAGGGGCCGGAGGGTCGGAGGGCAGGCCAGCCCCAGGAGCCAGCTGCCGCCCAAATGGATCTCAGGCTCCTGGAACTACCAGTCCCAGCCACAGTGCAGATGCAGTCAGAGACCCAGGGACTAGAGAAGGGGATGATGGCTGGCTGCTAGCACCTGCAGGCACAGGTGGAGGAGTCCATCCACGTGCAGGAGCAGGAGCAGGGGGTGATGCCGATCATGTGTGCCATCCAGGCTGACACCGCACAGCTGGCGTCTGCGGTGGTGGCAATGGAGGCGATGGTGTTGGATAAGGGTCAGAGTGTGAAAGGCCCAGGGCATTCTGTGCAGACGGGAGCCGAGGCCCAGAAAAGGGCTGCCCTCTCATGGGCAGCCATGTGCCAGAGCCACCTGGACATCGCAGCGGCGCTCCTCAGCGTGGCTCGGTCACAGCAGGCCATGGCTGAGAACGTCGGCGGGACTTCCTAGGCCCTGGCTGGCATGGCGCAGACACTGGGCGGGGTGTCCCAGTCCCAGAGGGACGTGTCACATTCCCAGAGGGAGGTGTCCCATTCCCAGAGGGACGTGGCCCAGACACAGAGGGAGGTGGCCCAGTCACTGGCTTATGTGGCACAGACTCTCAGGGTGGTGGCACAGTCCCAGATGGAGATGGTCCACTCCCTGTGCTCCATGGTCGCGAACCTGAAAACCCTGGTTGAGACCAGAGAGGCCCTCCAGGACTGGCAGGGCCAGGTGGCTGGGGGCCTCAGGGGATGGCTCCGCTCGCACCCCCGCACAATGGAGTGGCCCAGGGGCCAACGGGCACACTGAGGGAGGACGTGGTGCTGGGGTCTATGCCGGTGACCCCCACAGGGGAAGTGCCGGAACAGCGCAGCACCTCGGACTCCCCCCCCACCCCCCATCCCTCTCCTGGGTCTGGCGCATCTGGTGGGCAGCGGGCAGAAGAGGGTGGCACCTCGCCACCCGGGAAGCCTGAGCAGCAGGCGGGCCCATCCAGGCCGGGTTGTCCTAGGAGACATGTGTCGACGGGGCCCCTTGTCACAGGGCAGGCGTCACAGCAGACTGCCTCCACTCCGGCTGTACCATTTGGGGAACCACCTCGGTGTAATGTTCGGGCCCATAAGGCCTTAAGTTAGACACCAGTTAAGTTGGCACCGGTGCAGGTCACAACTGAGTTATAGGGACTAGGGCACATACTGAATATATATTTCCCCACAATAAACACCTGTTAACACCGATGAAACCTGTCTCGGTTATCAGTCTGATGGGTCAGGGGGTGGGCCAGTCAGTGTTGGACAGGGGAAGTGGGGGATGGGGGACCTGTGCAGGTCCCGTGGGTGGATCCTGCTCCCCCCCCCCCCACCCCCTGCCCCGACTATCCCCCCATCCCCACCCCAGGGATTCGACGGGACCGTGTAATGGACTGGCCAGCTAGCATGCAGAGATGACCCAGGTGGAAGGTGCTGCTGTGGGCATGAGTCAGACTTTATCATACGATGTGGAGCACCGGAGCTCATCGCAGAGCGGGTTGTCATCATCCTCCATCCCATGCACCAGACCCGCTGTCACTGCCAACCCAGTGACCCCAGCTTGTTGCGCCGCAGGTATGTGTCATGGAAGGGTTGTGCTTGCGGGTGGTTTGGTGGAATGGGAGGTGAGGGGGTGTGGGTCTGGGATGGTGGTGTCTGTGCCCCTGGCCAGCAACCACCCTCCCCCCCCCCCCACTAGTCGGCAAAATGTGAGGCGATGAGAGCGTCCCGTGCGTGCTGGTCCTGGCGATGGCGTTGTGCGGCCTCCCCTGCCCGCCCAGGCCCCATGTCCCGCTCACTGTCCCCCTCTCCTGCAACCTCCTCATCGGACAAGGTCTGCCCTTATTCCTCCTCCTCCTCCAGCACATCGCCCCTCTGCTGGGCTATAGTGTGGAGGACGCAGCAGGCCACCACCATGTTGGTGGCCCTCCTAGCCTCGTACTGGCGGGCGCTTCCAGAGTGGTCCAGGCACCCGAAGGGCATCTTCCGGACTCCGAAGCACCGCTCAACCATACCCCTGGTCGCTGTATGGGCATCGTTATACCGGGTCTCCGCGTTGGTCAATGGCCTACGGATAGGTGTCATCTGCCACGACCGCAATGGGTAACCCCTGTCGCCCAGCAGCCAGCCTCGCAGCCGGTGGGGGGGGGGGGGGGGGGAGGGCTCGGGCCTCAAACATGTCAGGGATCACCGATGTGGTGATATGCATCACTGTAAATACACAAGGGGTTAATGTAAATACACTAAGACTAAGTAAACACTAGAGGGAGCACCAGAGACGCCATGACATGCAGACATACAGCTAATGAACACATAGAATAGGACACGATCAACGGGCAGTCAAGATACCCAGAGGTGACACTACCACAAGGGGGCATTACACAACCCATATAGAAGGACAGGGTACACATGCTCTGTCTCTTTCCACAGGTGACACTTAGAGAGAAGGACAGGGGCAGATCAGAAGCATCACATCCACCACATGGCTTAGAACTGACTGGTTAGTTAGACTGAGTTAATATAGCAAGATCTACAGGAGAGTCGAACTCATAGAGAATTGTGCTAATGGTTCAATAAATCACATTGAACTTACTTCAAAGTCTGGAGTATCATTTGGTCAAAGCTGCATCGAGTTGCAGCCTGTGTTATCCCAGAGTACATAACATAACATGGTACCAGTAGTGCCTGTTTAATCTAAATAGTTCAACTCCGCAAGATCCGTGACTACCAGCAACAGCACCCAGGCAAGATGATCGAGATTCCAGTTCCTCAGCAGCTCAGGTACCATGGCAATCTCAGTGTCAACTGGCATGCATTCAAGCAGAGATTTGAGATTCACATGGTAGCATCCGACCTAGATGACGTGGCCGATGCTGAGAAGATAGATCTTCTACTCACCATTGCGGGTGAAAGTGCAACAGAAATCTTCCACACTTTCAAGTACTCCAAAAGGCAGGGCAAGAGAGACTTCCAGACAGTCCTGGACAAGTTTGAAAACTACTGCGAGGTGAACGCAACAGAAATCGGTACAACTGACGCCTATACTCACCACGAGGCAAAGATAGGCTTGCAACAGAAGCAAACAGCAATTTTGATTGGCAGCTGTCTTGCGCAGTGCCCGAGAAGACGCGAGCCAACAAAACAGTACTTACATACCAGAATTGACGGCAGGCTGTTCAACCTTGTTCACCTGAGATCCCATACAAAGGTGCGCCAAACACTCATTGGAGAGTTGCTTTACACTTACAATGTCGCAATATCTTTGCACACTGTATGGGGTGGGGGGGGAGGAAACACCGGGAGCAGCAAATGGACAAACTCTGTCGTGCCGGCAAACAGGTTTTGTTTGACCATGAGCATCAGGAAAACAATGTCATGGTCTAGGATGTTGTCATACCGCCATCAATCAGCATTGACAATGTGAATTTGGAGATTATTGTTAGTTTCACATACCTCAACTCCACAATCACCAGCAATCAGTCACTTGATTTTGAAATCAACATGTGCATTGCAAAACCTGCAGCTGTAATGACTAAACTTGAGTAAGAGGGTGTGGAGCAACAGCAATCTGAGAGAGAACAGCAAACTGTGATTCTACTGAGCCTGTATCCTCAGCACAATCCTCTATAGTTGAGAGACCTGGCCAAGCATACTCTAGGTAGGAGAAAAGGTTGAACTGTTACCACTTTTGCTGTCTAAGACGTATCCTTGGCATTTCTTGGCAGGACTAGGTCACCAACACAGGAGTCCTGGAGTGTGCTATTTCCATCGGCATACGCTCGTCGCTAAACCGATGTCTGCACGGCTCAGCCACGTCCATTGGGTGGATGATGGCCACATCCCAAAGATTTTCTCCTCGGTGAATTGGTCACTGGTTCCCAACCTGCTGGATGTCCTTACCTCCTCTACGGGGATACCCGCAAGCAAAATAGAAAGTTGGTAGATATTGAGCCTGATATTTGGGAGACAGTAGTTGATGACCATGACCTCTGGAGCCTGGCTGTTTGGAAGGGCTTTGGAAAAGACGAGCAGAAATAAAAAGCTCAGCTGACCAAGAAGAGACCAGTGAACTGTGTCCACTTCCCACTTTCTTACTCTGTAGCAAATGTGGCAGAGACTGCCATGCCTGAGTGGGAGTGCTGAGCCTCAACAGGTGATGCTTAACACAGTGTTGACCACCATGGCGCAAACCATTATCTGACAAGATGGAAGGCAGTCACAGTTTTCATTGATTTATGAATTGGAAATAAAACAAAAAAGAACAAATACGCCATGGGTATCAAATAATATAAAAACATGCTGTATTTTATAGTCACAAAAATAACAAAAGGAAAATCATGATAGGGACAGGTCCACCAAGGCACAATCTCATTTGTGAGGGAATAACGTCAGAGGTCTTGGGGACAATGGTGTGATATGCTTCTTCATGTAGCATAAGCTGCTTCCTTGATGGACACTCTGACAAAGGAAGATTCAGACTGCCCATCGGTTGTGTCCTATCTTACTGACCTATTGGTTGAATATCTGTGTGTCATGATGTCTCTGGTGCTCCCTCTAGTATTTACCTAGTTGTAGTGTATCTACATTAACCCTTGTGTATTTACAGTGATGCATATCACCACATTCCCCCCTTTTTTCGTGTTACATATTTTCTGTACAGTGTAAAAGAAAATTGAACAAAATAGGTAGATAAGTGATGACATGTCCAAATCATGATGACAGTGATGATTATACAATACCAAATAATATGTATGAGTCCAAAGTTCATGAATTAATATGGTCGAGTGGCTTTCTTGTAGTGTTGGTGAATTGGTGATGTTAATGGTGGCATTTCCTTGTGAACGCCGTCAGTGTTCCTGTGCTAAGCAACCAAGAAGTGATTAGGAGGTGTGCAAATGGTTGTTGGTAACTTTTGCCTTAGTTTAATTGCTCTGTTTTATCACCTTTGCTCTTGAGTCGCCAGATAACTTTATGATACCGCCACGTGGTTCAAGTCTGAGTAATGATCAATAATCCAATACACTGCTTAGTAAGATTTAAATCAAAGCACATTTATTATACACAGTAATCACTACTCATGTATAAATTCTACGTCTAAGCTACTTCTACGACTAACAGGCCAATACGTAACTTGGAACTGGCCCACCAGGTCAGGGAAACGAATGGCCTTTCGTTCGGGTTCTGAGCCTGCGGGATTCGAAGTTGGTACAGATTGGTAGCTAGGAACGCCTATCTCGTAGCGAGCGTTGAAGTAAGACTTACTTGATATCAGCGGCGGCTGTACCAGTCACTGTCAAGGGTTGGTTCGCGTTGCTGAGTGACCCGGTCAAGAAGAGCGATTTGAACTTGGGCTTGATTCTTATAGTCCCCAGGGGCTTCCTGCCTTTTGGGGCGGACCCTGTACCTGGTTCCAAGTGGTTGGACTTTGTCCCAATCACTTGGTTCGATTTTCTCCAATGCTGGAGCGGTTCCCTGATCGATGGGCGGTCTTGAGGTGGTCGTTCACCTCCCTTTGTGTAGGCTTCTGCTGGCGCCAAAGAGTCTGGTTTGGCTTTATGTGTCTCAATGTTGCTCATTGTTCCTGGGGATTGCTCATTAATATGCAGATGGCTGGTGTGTTGTTATGTGATGGTTGCTGGTATTGATCTTGTCTGGCCTTTCCAGAGGTAAATACACACTCAACCTGCAGCTGCTCGTTTGTGTCCTGTTGGCTGACTTTCAAATCAGCCTTTGCCGTTCGCCATTTTAAATCGGGAGTTAGCCATTTTAAATCGGGAGTTCGCAATTTTAACTGGCTACATTCCCTCCTTGTGATCCTAACGCGAAGCGTGAAGGATCACATAACTATGTTGCTTTCCATTCCCTGACCTGTGGGGGACACTTCCTTCATGGCCTCTGTACTGACCATAGCTATGCAAAAAATGTTGAACTAACAATTATAAGGGCGCTATGTCAAACAGGCGCTATGCATTACAAAACAATAAACTGGGAACCTCTAACTATTCTTAATACACTACACTCACTTAAACATTTCATTATCTACCTTCCTCAATCATACAACAAAATCATAGTATTTTATACATCAGTCTTCCTGGCTTGGCAGTCAAGCTCAGGATCATACAATTTACTCATGAACAGTTCTTTACACTTCTTTATTTACAATAAATGCAAGTGAATGCACTTTATTATAGATCGCGGGTGTCGGGGGTCTGGTCGTATCCGAACATAGGGGATCTGATCCTATATACCGGGGTTCGAGCGCGGTAGGCTCTCCTTCTCCATTTCCGTAGACGCATAGTCTGCACTAATCAGCAGAGTATCGCTAATGCCAGTAATGTTTCTATTACATAGGACAGAGAGTACCGGGTTATAAACCTGGCACACCAAGATGATGTGGTGTCGCTGGTGACTGGGCTCTGGGTACTGCGGGGAAGTGAAACATTAACTGCTGGGGAGCTTGAAGTCATGGGGTTCGCGTTCACGCGCAACCAAAAGTCCATAAACATGATGCTGATCCATATGAAGGAAGTCCTCATGGCTCTTCTCTTTCCTTTTATTTCTTCTCTTCTCCGGTCCTGGAGCTTCTGGAGTTCTGTGGAAACAAGCATAGTGTCTGTAACTATCTTTGTTTAATATCTCGAACGATAGTGTGTCTGTCCTTTAGTGCCAATTACTCCCTTTATAATTGGTCATCATGTGTGACTCCCTCATTTTTTTTCAAAAATCGAATTTTAGGACAAGACACACTTCTCAATAATGAACCAGTGTGAGCCATCTCGCAGACTGCAATTTACCATCCAAATGTTTCAGGATGTAAATAGCATATGGTCGGCAACCTAAAGGTTACCTAAACAAAACAAAACGTTTTGAACTGAAAGTGCCAAAATGAGGTGCGTATGGGCCGCGACGGGTAAGAGTTGGATGGAGTCCCCGGGTAGGACGGCGACCAATGTCGTATCTCTCCTACCCGAGCGTAGTTGACCAGAGGGGACGTTCCCAGGCAGGGCCGGTCCCAAGCCTTTTCTCCACTACCTGAGCAACCGACAAGAACGGGCAAAAGACCACTCATCTGTGGGTGGTATGCTATGTGGAATTTTTGGGTGATGCCAAATATCGTGAGGACATTCTGCATGACACGTCCCGTAAAATGGGAGCCTTGGTCAGATTCAATGTTGCGGGGGAGTCCCCATCTTGTAAAGATGTGGTGGTTCAAAATCTTGGCTGTGGTTTTTGCCGTATTTGTGCGGGCTGGGAATGCTTCCACCCATTTTGTTAATGTGTCAATTACCACAAGTACATATTTATAGCCATTCCTGCAAGGGGGCAATGGTCCTATAAAATCGATCTGGAGGTTAGTCCAGGGGCCATTAACGGGTCGGGTGTGGCTGAGTTGGGCCTTTTTGGCATATCTGTCCGGATTATTCTGGGCACAGATAAGACAATTTTCTATGTAATGGTTTACATCTTCCTTTAAATTTGGCCACCAACAAAGCTGCTTGAGATGGGCTGTAGTGGGATCGATTCCCTGATGTCCATGACCATCATGGAACAAGCAAATCAATTGATTCCTGTCCTGTTCAGGAACCACATAAAGGGTGTCTTTTAACACCACACCGTCATGTGTGGTCAGTGCATTTCTAAATCTCTCGTAGGGCGCTGGATATTGTCCTTTTACAATCTCCCTGAGATCGCTGTCCTGCTTCTGGGCCTCCACTAGGTCCTCGATCTTTGTCTGTGAGACCTGAACTGCACTCACTGGTGCGCTTTCGGGGGGTGTCCAAAAGCATCCATGCCTGGAACCTGCTTTGGCCAGTGCGTCGGCTTTCACATTTCCAGGGGGGGAGGAACGATGGTGACTGCGGACTTTGATTATCCCAAAAGTCCTGTTCTGTGCTCTTTCTAAAATATGACGGAGCAATGGGGCTGAGGGGAGGGGTTTTCAGTCTGCGGAAACAAATCATCTTACTTTCCACAGGGGCAGAAATTCCGTGAGGCTGTTGCAGACATAGAGGCTGTCCGAGTATATGTCTGCTGGGCTGGAGAAGGAATCTGGGTGCTCCACTATATACGCGAAAGCCGCGAGCTCTGCTGCCTGCGCGCCTAAGTGGCCTGGAAGTTTTGACGATATTTCCTCAAGGGCGCGTCCCTGCGCGTCCTCGACATAGATACCGCAACCTGTTATGCGCTTCCCATCCAAGACTGTGGAAGACCCATCCACATAGATCTTTATGGGCTCACACGTGTCCGTGTGCTGGGCGCTCTGGTTCGAACTACCTATCTTTCTGGGGGATGTTTTCGCAATAAAGGGGCCTGTGTTGTGGTGTGGAGAGATAATTTCACATTCATGGGGGGTTCCGGGGTACTGTAAATTGTCGGCTAAATAGGTGTGGGTCTTTGTCCTTTACACAGTGATGTCCCGTCCCTGTAAGAGAAGGGTCCATCTGGCTGCTCTAATCTGGCTTACTGTGCCGTCCTTGAGTCGTCCGTCCAGTAAAAGTTGGGTGGGGGGGTATTCGGTGAGAATTGTGACGGGGTTCAGTCCGGATATGTACGAAAAATACTGGACTGCCCAGAATACTGCGAGCAGGTGCCTCTCACAGGCTGAAAATCCCTGCTCCACAGCATCTAAAAGTCTGGAGGCGTAAGCTACGGGCCTTAACTGGTCATGCTGTTCCTGGAGGAGCACGGCTGAAAGGGTCAGTCTGTGGTCGCTACCTCTATGGCGTAAGGGGAAAGCGGGTCTGGAACTTGTAGTGCGGGGCTGCTATGAGTGCCTGTTTTAAAGAGTCCACAGCATCCGTATGCTGCTGAAGCCATTCCCAGGGGGCTCCTTTCTTTAGGAGGCCTGAGAGGGGTGCTACCTTGCTGGCGAAACCGTCAATCTGGTTTTGGCAGTAGCCAACCAGTCCGAAAAACGACCGGAGGGCTGAAACGTTCTGGGGAAGGGGCAATTTAGCAATCGAGTCAATTCTTTTATGCTCGATCTCGCGTTTACCATGTGTGATAATTGTTCCCAAATATATCACATGATCTTCAAAAATCTGGGCCTTTTTGGGGTTGACTTTACAACCGATTGAGTGTAATAGTTCCAGGAGTTCGGACAGAAGCTCAATGTGCTCTTCCTTGGTGTCTGTCTGCAGTAGTAGGTCATCTACATACTGTACCAGACATTCGGGGCGAGAGAATTTGGCTAAACCATTTGCCAGCTGTCGGTGGAAAACGGAGGGGGAGTTGTGGAATCCTTGTGGCAGGCATGTCCACGTGTACTGCTGTGTTTTAAAGGTGAAGGCAAATTTGTCCTGGCATGCCTTTGCCAATGGAATGGACCAGAATCCATTACTGACATCCAAAACCGTAAAGAATCGGGAATTGAGTCCCTGCTTGAGCATGGTCTCGGGACTTGTGGCTACTGTGGGGGCTGTTGCGGGGGTGATTTTGTTGAGTTCCCGGTAATCGATGGTCAGTCGCCATGATCCATCGGGCTTTCTCACTGGCCAAATCGGGGCATTATTAGTGGAGGCTACTGTTCTAAGTACGCCCTGCTCTAATGAGCTTTCTATTACCTTGGAGATTTCTCCCTCTGCCCCTTGGGGAAATCCGTACTGTTTTTGGGGTCTAGGGTCAGGTCCTGTTACTTGTACGGAGCCAGTCATCCGTCCACAGTCGTGCTTGTGGGTCGCGAATGCTGCCCTGTTCTTTTGCAGAACTGCCCTAAACTGCTTGTCCGTACTAAGCGTGGTCGGGTTGAACCAAAATTCGCCTACGGCGCTAATTTTGTTCATGTAGTCCCCTATGTTGAGCGTTGCGGGGGCTCTTGCGGATTTTGCCATTTTCCAGACACACTGGTTGACTGGATCAAATGAAAGGTGGTGGGAATTCATGAAATCGATTCCCAGAATGTGTTCTGCTGTGTGGGGCAGGTCAACTAAAACCACGGGGTGCTTGGTGGTGATGGTACCAATTTGAAATGGTACAGGGGCTGTGATGTGTCCCTGCTGTGAGTGGCCTGTAAAGCCACTGAGGGTAGTGGTGGCTGTAGTGGGCCACGTGTCTTTTTGAAACAGGGGGGAGGAATTTATTGTGGTGCGGGACCCTCCTGTGTCCCAGAGAAATTCGATGGGCTGTCCCCGAATTTTTGCTGCAACTACCGGTCGTCCGGACCTATCCCAAAGGGTGTCGCAGACCCAACTGGGGGAGCCCGTACACCGTCAGTCCGTTCCGGTCTAGTCCGTCTGATCTGAACGGGCGCTAACGCTATGAATGGGCTCTGTCTTTTTCTTACTCAGAGTGCCCGTCTGCTGGGCTCTCTGTGGCTTTTTAGGGGCATTGCGCTCTCTTGCGAAGTGTCCCAACTGTCCGCAGTTGTAACAGTCCTGTGACTTTGGTGGGGGGCTGTTCTTTCCCTCATTCACCCATGCGGGGTCGTGGTGTGTTGTCTTTACTGCCTGCATATCTGCGCCGGCCTGCTTTTCCTCAGTATTCTTAACTGAGGGTTTACTTTGAACAGATTGCTCCAAAGTGCGGGACAATCATTTCACTGCCCACTTCTCGTTATGGGCCTCCTCTGAGGGATCATAACTCGCGCAGGCTTTCTGTCCTGTTTCTGTGGCATGGGAGATAAGGGTGCGGGTCCATTTGACCATGTTGTCTGGGGACAAATGGGCACGGTCTAAGTCTCCAAAGACTGCTGCAAAGTGAATTCAGAGGCGTCCTGCGAACGCTGTGGGGTGCTCGGATTTCTTTTGCCTGCATTTGTTGAGGACATCTACGGGGTCACCCCGGTTATACCCGATCGCATCCAGGATCGCGGTATGCATTTCTGCAAGGGTGTCTCCTCCTACATTCTGTGGGTCGCGAAGGGCTGCTGCTACTGACGTGTCTAAACTTAAAGCGGTGAGTTTTACATGCTCTCGCTCATCCAGGCCGTACATGGTCGCCTGATGTTTAACTGTGGCAAAGAAATGGTGGGGGTCTGAGGTGGGGAGGAACAGTGTGATCTTATCGCACGCGTCCCGTAATTGGGTCACTATTAAGGGGGTGGAATATAGAAATTCTGTATCGTCTGATGTGGCTGTGCGGTGGGTGGTTACTGGGCTCATTGGAGCTTGAACTATCTGCTGTGTGGGGGATTGGGGCGCCTTTCTCTTCTATGGCTTTCCCTGCGCACATGTTCCCTGAACATATCTCTGTGCTGTTTCATTCAATTCTTCCCAATCAGGGCCATCTTCCTGATCTAATTTTTCTCCAAAGGTTTCCTGAAAACCTTTTTGAACAGAAAGCAGCGATTGCAGCTCTGCAATCTGCTTCCGGCACTTTGTGTGGTCTAATGTGCTTTGTCTTTGTTCTGTGGTGGCAGCAAGGAGTGCTCTTAATGCTGCCTTGAGGTCACTACACTGTTTTTGTAATGCCTCTACCTGTTTTTCCGTTTCTTCTCGTACCAGGAATGCACGTTGCGTGTCCTGATAGGTCTTTTCGTATTGAGACTGGAAGCTGCTTAAGTGCGCCAGACAAGACTGGTGAGCCCTTTTGGCGTCATCCACCTCTACATCTTTTGCTGCCAACTTCCTTCTCAACTCTAAATTCTCCTTTTCTACCTCGCTTACATTGACCCTACTCATTCAATGTATGCCCTCAACTTCTTTCCGGAGCATCCTAATGACCTCCTCTGTGCCTCGCAATTGTGCCAAGCAGGACACAATTGCCATCGGCTTGCGAGCTATCCCGAAGCTCTTTTTGTGGATCTCGCTGAGGTTCTCCCACCAAGTATTTCCTATACTCCCGGGACCTGATTCCTCATTGTCACTGAATTCATTCCAAAGGGGCCATACTTTCCCTTTGAGATATTTCCTGATCTCTTCCTCCCAAATGCGACACTGTCCCACTCTACTGCTGCTGGTCGCTGCGACTGCAAATTCCTAGGGTTTCATTAGGCGCTGCATTGCCTGCATTGCCATCTTTCCTATCCGAATGCTTCTTTTAAATTTGGAACAGGGGAGCTAAGGCTAAGGGTGCTGTAAATACGGGTGCGGCTTTCGCTACTTGCCGATATACAAACTTCCTACAGTTTTGACGCAACAGAAATCTATCAGTTTTACCTTATAGCCCTGTTAGTTATGCATGCATACACACACTTCTGAATTATGACTATTGATCAGAACTGCTTGAACACTTGTGGTTTTCTGTTTCCAATTGGATCTCTAATTCAAATTCTGGGTTCTCCCGGAGTGGTTTTCCACTTCTAGATCGGGTCCTGTCAGGATGTCGCCAAATAATGTTGCTAACTTTTGCCTTAGTTTAATTGCTCTGTTTTATCACCTTTGCTCTTGAGTCGCCAGGTATCTTTCTGATACCGCCACATGGTTCAAGTCTGAGTAATGATCAATAATCCAATACACCGCTTAGTAAGATTTAAATCAAAGCACATTTATTATACACAGCAATCACTACTCATGTATAAATTCTACGTTTAAGCTACTTCTACGACTAACAGGCCAATACTTAACTTGGAACTGGCCCACCAGGTCAGGGAAACAAATGGCCTTTCAATCGGGTTCTGAGCCTGCGGGATTCGAAGTTGGTACAGATTGGTAGCTAGGAACGCCTATCTCATAGCAAGCGTTGAAGTAAGACTTACTGGATATCAGCGGCTGCTGGACCGGTCACTGTCAAGGGTTGGTTCGCGTTGCTGAGTGACCCGGTCAAGAAGAACGATTTGAACTTGGGCTTGATTCTTATAGTCCCCAGGGGCTTCCCGCCTTTTGGGGTGGACCCTGTACCTGGTTCCAAGTGATTGGACTTTGTCCCAATCACTTGGTTCGATTTTCTCCAATGCTGGAGCGGTTCCCTGATCGATGGGCGGTCTTGAGGTGGTCGTTCACCTCCCTTTGTGTAGGCTTCTGCTGGCGCCAAAGAGTCTGGTTTGGCTTTATGTGTCTCAATGTTGCTCATTGTTCCTGGGGATTGCTCATTAATATGCAGATGGCTGGTGTGTTGTTATGTGATGGTTGCTGGTATTGATCTTGTCTGGCCTTTCCAGAGGTAAATACACACTCAACCTGCAGCTGCTCGTTTGTGTCCTGTTGGCTGACTTTCCCATCAGCCTTTGCCGTTCGCCATTTTAAATCGGGAGTTAGCCATTTTAAATCGGGAGTTAGCCATTTTAACTGGCTACATGGTCAAATCACTTCGTTGTCTGATTTGGACTCTTTTTTTTTCCGATGCTTGTGGTAGCGATGCAGTATGTCATCTGTGTTGTCTGACCGGAACTGGTGTATGTGTTTGCGGTATTGAGGCCGTTTGTCAGCTGCCTTGAAAGCTGGTTTGCTTGTACGTAGTGGAGCAAACTTGAATCGGTGAGATTTGCTGTCATGCCATGGTATGGCTGTACTCTTGCCAGTGTTAGGAGCTGTGCTGTTACATTGTCCTGCATTTGCAGAATTGTACCATGTCGTACCAGTCGTTGTTCCAGTGTTGTTGTTTTTGTCACGCTTGTTGTTGACATTGGTGCCTTTGGTACGCTTCTCATTGTTGTCAGTTGATTTTGTAGGTTTTGTTGTGCTTATTGCGCTCAATGTCCACACCGAGTGGAGAATTCGGGTCTTTCACAAAGTTACTTGTGTCAGTGTCCTTTGTGGCATCTGCTGTTTCATTGAGCGTGCCGTCTCTGATTCCTCGGCGCCCTCTGTCTGGAGTCATGTCCGGTTCACTGGTATCATCTTTGGCTTGTCGATGCTCCCCGTCTGGAGTCCTTTCTGGTGCACCTGAATCAGCTTTGGTTTCTTGACACTCCCCGTCCGGAGTCATTTCAGGTTCACTTGAATCATCTGAGGTGTCACTTGAATCATCTGAGGTGTCTTGATGCTCCCCGTCCGGAGTCAAAACGTTCAGGAATGCATTTTCCTGTGGAGAGGCTTGAGTGGATGAGGTTTGAATTAACGTGGTGTCACTGGAGTCACTAGTAGGCTCACTTTGATTATCGAGTGCCTCTGTACATACGAGAGGTGAACAGTGTTGCTCTTATTAGCCTTAGTTTTATTAGCTCTAATTCCGTCACCTTTGCTCACGAGTCGCCAGGTACCTTTCTGATACCGCCACGTGGTTCAAGCTCAAGTCATGATTAATAATGCAGCACACCGCTTAGTAAAAGTTAAATCAATGATCATTTATTATATACAGCAATAAATACTTATACAATAATCCTACTTCTAGACTATTACATACCACTAAAGGCCAATACTTAACTTTGGTGATGGCCCACCAGGTCAGGGAAACAAATGGTCTATCGAATTGGGTCTGGCCTGCGGGATTCAAAAAGGCTGGTACGAGTCGATAGTCTGGAACACCTATCTGGTAGCGATCGCTGGAGTAACACTTACTTGTACTTTTGTCGAAGGGTCTCGAAGGTTGCGAGTAGGAGAAGAAGGGTCGATCTGAACTTGGCCCCTATTTTTATAGTCCCTAGGGGCTTCCCGCCTCTCGGGGCGGACCTTGACCCTGGTTCCAAGTGATTGGATTTGGTCCCAATCACTGGGTTCGATATGCTCCAATAATGGGGCGATTTCTTGATCGGGGGGTGGTCGTCCACCTTTCTTTGTCTCAGCCACTGCTGGCGCCAAAAAGTCTGGATCGGCTTTATGTTGCTAATGTGTAGCAATTGTTCCCGGGGATGGCTGCTTACTATGCAGATGGCTGGGTTGATGTGCTGTTAATGGTTGAAGGTATCGGTCTGGGCCGACTTCCCCAGAGCTGAATACACAATTTTGCCTGCAGCTGTCTGTTTGAGTCCTGTTGGCTGATTTTCCCATCAGCCTCTTTCGTTCGCCATTTTAGATCGGGGTTTGACCAAATACTCGGGAATCAGCCATTTTAGGTGGCTACAACAGCCAGTCTCGCTGTCACGTTGCACATCTTGTATGGGAATTGTGATGCCTTCGTCACTTATCACACATGCAGTGGGAAGACCTTCTGTGTCTTCTTGTCGGTTCATTGAGCTGGGTAGACTGTCAGAATTTCTTCTGGTGGCTCAAATAATCTGGGTGGACTGTCATAGTCTCTTTGTTGTTCACGTGAGCGTGGTAGACTGTCATAGTCTTCTTGCTGTGCCCTTGAGCATGGCAGACTTGCATCGTCTGCTGCTGGTTGCTCAGTTAAGGTTGTTAGACCTTCATGGTCTTGTTCATGCAAGGACTGCGCTCTGGAGTCTTGCATTGCTTCCATTGTGGAGTCTGTCAACGAACTCGCTGTGGAGGCTTGTATCGCTCTCTCTGTGGAGTCTGGCATCGTTCCCTGTGTGGAGTCATGCAGTGGTTTCACTGTGGAGTCGATCTGTGCACTCTGAACTGAGTCGTGCAGTGGTCTCGCTGTGGAGTCTTTCTTTGTTCTCTGTGTGTAGATGTGCAGTGGTCTCGCTGTGGAGTCTGTTATTGCTTTCTGTGCGGAGTTGGGGACTCTTCATGGTGCGTGGACCACTCTCTGTGTGGAGTCGGGGACTCTTTGTGGTGCGTGGACCACTCTTCGTGGTGTGTGGACCATTGGTGTAGCGTCAGGCCGCTTTCTGTGGGCTTGGACCTCTCTCTGTCTCTTGGCATCAGGCCGCTCTCTGTGGGCTTGTACCGCTCTCTGTCTCTTGGCGTCAGGCCGCAGCAGAATCCTGTACTTCTGGGTTAGGATGTAGTCTGTGCTGGGCTGAGGATCCTCAAATCCGAAGAGCTTGTCCATGCCTGTGTCGGATTCTTCACTGTACAACACATCTCGTTGTGGTTCGGATTTGGTACTGAGGTCGCCACGTCCAATCACCTTCCGAGTCGTAGTCTTCAAGGACCATATCATCACTTTCTGTGCCGGAGCTGTCATTGTGCTCGCGATGTCCAAAGAAGTAATCAACATCTGAGTCGTAGTCTTCAAGGACTAAATCATCTCTTTGGGCGGTGCTAACTGCTTGTTGCAGGGTTCTGCGGAGGTTACTTTCAGCTACTGGTCGAGGTTCAGGCATTGTGCTGTCGTTCCAGGTGAAAGAATTGTGTTTTCCGGCTTTAAAATTTAAAAAAAATTATTTTGGGACATTTCTCCTGTAAGTGGGCGTGGTCCGGGGTCTCTGATGTCATGACGCTTGTTGTTGGAGGGCATTTTGTGATACTGGACTATGATATAAATTATAGGTGGCCCTGTAACTACATTTGTGCTCCTATATTACTTTTGAATAGTTCTGATGAAACAAAATTCAGCACGGTAGCATTGTGGTTAGCAAAATTGCTTCACAGCTCCGGGGCCCCAGTTTCGATTCCCGGCTTGGGTCACTGTCTGTGCGGAGTCTGCACATTCTCCCCGTGTGTGCGTGTGTTTCCTCTGGGTGCTCCGGTTTCCTCCCACAGTCCAAAGATGTGCAGGTTAGGTGGATTGGCCATGATAAATTGCCCTTAGTGTCCAAAATTGCCCTTAGTGTTGGGTGAGGTTACTGGGTTATGAGGATAGGGTGGAGGTGTGGACCTTGGGTAGGGTGCTCTTTCCAAGAGCCGGTACAGACTCGATGGGCCGAATGGCCTCCTTCTGCACTGTAAATTCTATGAAATTCTATGACCAAAAAAGGTACTCATTGCCTTAGATGCCTGTTTAGACGAGGCAATTTGTAGAAATAGATAGTGTATACACAATGATATAAGGGTGTTGGTGAGGCCGCATCTGGAGTATTGTGTTCAGTTTTGGTCTCCTTACCTGAGAAAGGACATATTGGCACTGGAGGGAGTGCAGAGGAGATTCACCAGGTTGATCCCAGAATTGAGGGGATTAGATTATGACGAGAGGTTGAGTAGACTGGGACTGTACTCATTGGAATTTAGAAGGATGCGGGGTGATCTTATTGAGACATATAAAATTATGAAGGGAATAGATAGGATAGATGCGGGCAGGTTGTTTCCACTGATCGGGGAAAGCAGAACTAGGAGGCATAGCCTCAAAATAAGGGGAGGTAGATTTAGGACGGAGTGTAGGAGGAACTTCTTCACCCAAAGGGTTGTGAATCTCTGGAATTCCTTGCCCAGTGAAGCAGTTGAGGCTCCTTCTTTAAACGTTTTTAAGAAAAAGATAGATGCCTTTCTAAAGAATAAAGGGATTCGGGGATATGGTGTACGGGCCGGAGAGTGGAGCTAAGTCCACAAAGATCAGCCATGATCTCATTAAATGGGGGAGCAGGCTCGAGGGGCCAGATGGCCGACTCCTGTTCCTAGTTCTTATGATATTAGTACCAGAAAAGATACAAAATGGCTGTTAGCTATTTTGTGATATTAAAGACACAAAATGGCTGAACAAGCCACATCCCTGTAAACTGTCTCATGAGACCGAAGAGTGGGTATGTATAGGGAGTGTCCCAACAGCCGCTGATAACAGCTTCACAGAACAAGACATGCAATGTATCCTTGATAAAGCTCAAGGTCTACAGCTATAGACAGGGCACATTATTATGTTGGTTTTGAATGACTTTTGTATGAAGTTAGGGGTGTGTAAGACAACACCCACTTTAACCATATATGTAATAATTGGGATGCTAGGAAAAATTGATTGACTGCATGTAATAAGTGTGACGCGAATATAGTTGATTGATTGTATGTAAATGAGAATACAAACTAATTCCGCTACTTGAATCTGTATAATAACCCTTGTGAGCTTTAGCTCAGGTGAGAGAAGGTGCTGTCAAAGGCTGCAGAGTCTGAGACCTTCCCTCCCAGAATTCTGACATAAACTGCTTTTTTTACTTATACTCAGGCCTTCGTATGAGTATTTTCACCTCTAACACTTGTGACGTAGAGCGTAGGAATGGATCGCGCATGCGCAGATCGCTTTTCCTTTACTTTGCGCTCTTTGCGCAACTGCGCATGCGCGGCTTCTCACGCATACGCAGAACACTGTTTTGCCGGTTTTCGTCCTATGGGGAACTGCGCATGTGCGGCTCCTTTCTCAAGGTGGCTACCAATCAAAACTGCCATTTTCTGCATTTGCAGGCCTACCATCGCCTCAGGGTGAGTATTGGCATCTCTTTTACCGTTCTCTCTTGTGTTTTTTTCGCAGTATGTTTGAAACTTTTCCAGGACTGTCTGGAAGTCTCTCTTGTCTTGCCCTTTGGAGTACTTGAAGGTCTTGAAGATGTATGCTGCACTTGCACCCGCAATGGTGAGCAGAAGTTTTATTTTCTCTGCATCCGCCACGCCATCTAGATTGGACGCTACCAGGTAGATCTCGAATCTCTGCATGAACGCACGCCAGTTTGCACTGAGATTGCCGTGATACCTGAGCTACTGTGGAACCGTAATCTCGAACATCTTGCCTGGGTGCTGTTGCTGGTTGTCACGGATATGTTTAGTTTAACTATATAGATCCAACAGGCACTCCTGGAACCATGTTGTGTTATGCTTCTTCATGTTGCATAAGCTGCTTCCTTGATGTATACTCTGACAAAGGAAGGTTCAGACTTGGAGATAGGTTTAACACATTTATTGAACAGTTAACAATTCTCCTACTTGAGTTCGACTCTTCTGCTAATCTTGCTTTAGTAACTCAATCTAACTAACCAGTCTGCTCTAATCCATGCGGTGGGTGTGATGCTTAGTGATCTGCCCCTGTCTCTCTGAGTGTCGCCTGTGGAAAAGAGAAAGAGCATGTGTGCCCTGTCCTTTTATATGGGTTGCCCCCTTGTGGTAGTGTCACCTCTGGGTGTCTTGACTGCCCATTGGTCGTGTCCTATCTTACTGACCTATTGGTTGAATATCTGTGTGTCATGATGTCTCTGGTGCTCCCTTTAGTGTTTACCTAGTTGTAGTGTATCTACAGTAACCCCTTGTGTATTTACAATGATACATATCACCACAGACAACTTATCTTATTCCTCTGTTTGATAAAAAGGAGAGAGTACATATCAAGGGAACTACAGAGCAGATAGCTTAATGTCAGTGATGGGAAAAATATCAGACCCTTTGCTCAAAGATGTCATAGAAACTGAAAATATAATGGTCTTGATTTTGTGGTAGTAAAGAGAGTGTAACTGTCAGTGTTCACTATTACTCCTCTGAAATCGACAGAAAGTTCTGGAGTCCTCACATGTGCAGTTATGCACATAAATCCAGAGGTTGTACTTTGTTATTCTACATTTCTTCACAGGGTGTGTTATTGGCATCCCTCCAGTTTGCAATCATTTAGAAATTACTGAACTGATAAGAACTAGCCCTTTTACATGTTCAGTCTTGCTGTAAAAAGGTAATACCTTATTGAACTTATTAAATACCTTATTAAATACTAACTTGTATTTAATGGTATACAAGGTTCATAATTACTGATAAACAGCTTCACTAGCCTTGAAAAACTAATTTTATATTTGTGGAATGTCAAATTTCTCCATTGTGATTTAAAAAAACACAATTTATTTTAAAAAAAGTTCATGAATTGTGTTTCAATTTCTAGCTCAAAACCATGCGTGTGTTTGAATGATTTTCTTCACTCTCGTTTGCTGTCCTTGAGAATGCTTCACTGCGATTGGCTGCTTACCATGCTTAATGACATCACTGTTGCTGGACACCTGGTGATCCCATGACTTGGTGCCAGATTCAGACTGACAGTTGGAAGGGGGAACTCAAACCACAGAAACCGTTAGATCTTTGAGGCAGGTTTACTTTGAGGTCAGTGTTGAGAGCTGATTCTACATACTGACAGCATAATCCTGTCCAAAAAAGAACGGTCAGAACAAATTAGAAAAGGAAAGGTCCTGCTGGAGCAAACATATTTAATTTTTTGAAGAAGTAACAGGAGGAGTGGGCAAGCATAATGTAGTGCCTTTAATATATATGGGGCTGGATTCTCCCGTCGCCGATGCCAAAATTGCGAACAGCCGGAGAATCCAAATTCCCGATGGAATCGGTGGTGGCGCCACTTTCGCAATTCTCCGCTCTCTCCAAAGCCCCCACGTATCGAGGCCCGCCCCCCGATGCTCTGCCCCCAACGAGCCGAGTTCCCAATGGCGCGGGACACATGTGGTCTCACCCATTGGGAACTCAGTGTGGCGGCCGCGGACTCCGTCCAGCGCCGCCAAAGTCGGGGGAGGGCCAATCCGCGGGCGGGGGGGGGCATTATTCAGGGCTGCGGACACTGTGGTGGGGCGGTCCGGGGCACGCGAGTCGGTCGAAGTGGGGGATCTATTTTGTGGGCCGGGTCCGCGAGCGGCCTCCGCCATGAAGCACGGCATGGACCCGGCAATTCTGGGGGGCGTATCTGCAGCTAGAGCCGGCTGCTCTATGCTGGCTGGCAGCTAGCCCCCAGCAAAACGGGGAATGGGTGGCCGTTTTGCACCAGTTTTCCCACCGTTCCCACGCCGGTGTAGGGTCATAGCCCCAGATTTGGAGAATCCAGCCCTTGAACTTTCAAAAGGCCTTCGCTACGTAGACTCATGACTAAGATTAAAGCATGTGGAGTCAGGGGACTAGTGGAAAAATTGTTTAAAAAATTGACTGCACAACAGGAAGCAGAGTTTAGGGCTTAAAGATCAGACACGCAGATGGTAGTTTGTGGTGTTTCAGTAGTGATTGGTGAATGAACCGCTGTTGTTCATTATTTACATAAATGATTTGGACACAGGAATGTGCATGGCATCAAATTGAGAGGGGTATTGTTGTATACGGAAGAAGACTGCCACAAAGTGCAAGACATTCACAAACTTGTAGAATGGACATGTAAATGCCAAGTTAATTTAATCACAGGAGCATTCTGATAGGAGGAATGCGATGGGGATGGCCACATATTAAGAATCTGAATGGCATTGAGGGGCTGTGGGATCTTGCATAAATCATTAAAAAGTAGAAATGAAAGTGAATGGAACTATAAAAACTTTAAGAGGAATATAAATCAAAAGCAGTGAAGTTATGGTAAATTTATATATAACCTTGGCTAGTATTACACACAGTTCTGTTCTCCATATCACATAAAGGTTTGAAAGCACTGACAAAAGTGAAAACAAAAATTAGAAGGCAGATACCAGAACTGAGAGGTTACAACCGTAAGGAAGGACTGAACAGGTTGGGATTTTGTTATTCAGGAAAGTAAAGATGGAGGAATAGAAGGAAATGTTGATGCAGGGAATTGAAGTTGAGATGGGAGGACGTACATCTGGAGCGTTAACAATGACGTTATATGTTCTATGTAATCCTATGATGCAAACCTGGTTGGAGCATTATTGCCTTCTGGACATGTAAGGTATGATGTATAGCTCTTGTCCCTCATCAAACAGGAAAGAAATTTGCAAGATTTCATTTCATGAAGGCACAATAACCATTAATTTGTACAAGAGCTGGTAAAATGCAAAAAAGATCGCAATACTCTGGTAAAATAAAAATCAACCCAGATCTGGAAGTTGAGCATTTTAAATTGAACGAATAGGATGAACAATGTGGCTCTTATATAATCAGTTTTGAAATGTGTAACATTTGCATGTCTAATTAATGCTGTTATGATTCATCCTGTTGTTGCTTTGGCCTATGTAGGCAGTATAAAGTGTGCGTGAATCTGGTCTGAACCCCTTTGAGTAAATACTATCAAACAATGAGTCCCACAGAATTAGGATTCAATCACACAACGTTAAAAATTCTAACAGTTATTTGTTGCCTGCGGATCATTTTAACCTTGAACAAAATTCTAACCTATAGTCAGGGCTAAAGACAAACTTTCTTCACTGCTTACTTTAAAGCCACATCCCATTTCCAATGGAGCAAAGTCCTTCGCGCTCTTAGAGACATGACTGACCCTAATGCTCAATACCTTGGTGGGATAGCCCAGTTTTCTAAGTCAATTAAACCATTAATCCATTTGAAATACACAGGTTGTTAAAACAACTCACAGGAAATCATAGCCTTCTATAAAAAGATATTTTATGATTATGAAAGGATTTGTTAGGGTAGAGGAAGATAAGAGACTGGATTCTCCGGTTCAGCGGTTAAGTGCCGGCGAGCAGCAGAGCATGTGTGGTCTTTTACGGCTGAAAAATCAGCGTGCAACCCTCACCGATTCTGGCACTAGTGAAGGGCTAGCACTGGTGCCGACTGAAACCCCCATTCCCCATGCTGAAAACGGCCGGAGAATGGTCGGGTCCCAGGCCACGCATGCGCAGGGCTAACGACCTGCACTGGTTGCGCCGTACAACATGCCACTGGCCGTGCACAACCCCAACCCACCAACTGTGACCCCACAGCCCACCCTCTGGCCGCCCCCCCACCTGTCCCCCCAGCCGTTGCAGAAGCCCCCTCCCGGTCAGGGGCATGGATCCCGGCCGAATGTGGCTGGACGCAGTCCACAGCCATCACGCGGGTTCCTGCATGGTTGGGACCACACGTGTCCTGTGCCACTGGGAACTCAGCCCATTGAGGGTAGAGCATGGTGGATGAGCCAGTCGATGACGTGCCAACGCCATTGAAATGGCGCACGGCGCCTGTCAGAATGCCGCCAGTTTGGAGCGGGCGGAGCATGGCAGACCGGCCTCAACCCGGCACCGGCCCCGATTTCAGCGCGAACATCCATCCTCCGCGTGATCGCTGAACACCATTTTGGCATCGGGCTATGGAGAATCCAGCCCATGATGGTTCCACTTGTAGAGAAAACTAGGGACCATCAATTTCAGAATCACAAACAAATCCAATAGGGATTTCAATAGGAACTTCTGAACCCAGATCAAAAAGCAAGTTAAATGTGGAACTCACCACCGTAGGAAGTGGTTGGGGCAGATAACGTGGATGCATTTAAATGAAAGCAGATTTAAGGTATGAAGGATCGGCTGATGGGGTTAGTTGACCAGAGATGAGGAGAGGTTCATGTGAAGCTTAAACACTGGCGCGTCCATTTCAGCTGTATGCTCTGTTTCTGTGTTGTACTTTCCATCTAATATTCAATTCTGTGTAATATTAAGTTTATTGGTTTGCTAATATTGTCCCTAGGCTACTCATCCTTATCAAATCTGACCATGCAAGTACAGATCTTGATCCAAAAATGAGCTGCTTCAGGCTATCTGTTTTGTATACCCATTGCAATTAAATCTCAGTCGTACCACATGTTCAGTATTCATACAGCATCATCCTTTGCACAATAGGGATGCCAAGCTGTATAATGCTGCTTCCATCTGGAAGAGTTTGCCTTGTACCACCAGCTGTCTTGCTCACCCTCTTGGCAGCAAAGGCACAGAAACAGCAGAGAGGGAAAAAAAAAGTGGCAATCCGTGCGATTCAGCAGATAGCAAATTCTTCTTTCAAAAAAAAAAGCAACATTGTGATTCAAACTCCAAATTGCCACCTGGCACCCAGCTACACGAAAGCTGAATGTTATGTTTCTCTAAAATACAAGCAGATATTTCTCTTTCATTTTTACCCCCTGACGGTTGGACACCATTCCCACTGCTGCTTCACCTGGCACGTTTTCTCTGTGCTGGAGAGTGGCATGGTGAATGGAGCATCTAATCGACGCTGATAATAACGTTAGAATTTTGGTTTATATGTTTCTCTTTTGCTCTGCTCAAAATACACTTTTACTAGTTGTGCATTCTTAAACCAAAGAGGCACATTTAAATTTGTTTGTTGGTCATTGATACTGGGCCCATCTCTGCGATCTTTAATGATCAATTAAAAAGACCTAGGGACGGATTCTCCGTTCCTGAGTCTAAGTGCTGATGCTAACGAAGGATCCGTGGAGTTCCACGTCAGAAATATCGGCGCCACAGGGGTATGGTGGCGCAGTGGGTTAGCACTGCTGCCTCACGGCGCCGAGGTCACAGTTTCGATCCCGGCTGTCGGTCACTGTGCATGTGGAGTTTGCACATTTTCCCCGTGTTTGCGTGAGTTTCACCCCCCCCCCCCCCCCCCCCCCCCCCCCCGCACAACCCAAAGATGTGCAGGTTAGGTGAATTGGCCATGCTAAATTGCCCTAATTTAATTAATTGGGAAAAAAAGAAATATCGGCGCCACACCCACACCGATGCAGGCTCAATGGGCCGAATGGCCTCCTTCTGCAGTGTAGGGATTTTATGCTTTTATAATTCAATAGTTTGTTCATTGGTAAAGAGCCAATTGTATGTATTTTCCACTGACTGCTGTATTTTTCAGATGCCTGGGGGGGGGGAAATGTTTAGGAGTGCTTTATGACAGGTATGAAGGGGCGGCACAAGGGCAGCAGAAAAGGCCTATCACTGGGCCTGTACATATCATGTAAACTCTGGACCTGTATGTCACATGTAGATTCTGGGCCTGTATGTCGCATGTAGATTATGGGCCTGTATGTAGCATGTAGATTCTGGGCCTGTATGTAGCATGTAGATTCTGAGACTGTATGTAGCATGTAGATTCTGAGACTGTATGTAGCATGTAGATTCTGAGACTGTGTGTAACGTGTAGATTCTGAGACCGTATGTAGCGTGTAGATTCTGGCACTATGTAGCATGTAGATTCTGAGACTGGATGCAGCGTGTAGATTCTGGGACTGTATCATAGAATCATAGAATTCACAGTGCAGAAGGAGGCCATTCGGCCCATCGTGTCTGCACTGGCCCTTGGGAAGAGCACCCTACTTAAGCTCACACCTCCACCCTATCCCCCGACCCAGTAACCCCACCTATCCTTTTTAGCATGGCCAATCCACCTAACCTGCACATCTTTAGACTGTGGGAGGAAATCGGAGCACCCGGAGGAAACCCACGCAGACACGGGGAGAACATGCAGACTCCGCACAGACAGTGACCCAAGCCGGGAATTGAACATGGACCCTGGAGCTCTGAAGTGACAGTGCTAACCACTGTGCTACTGTGCCGCCCACATGATTGGGTTATGACTATGCATGTAGATTTTGAGACTATATGTAGCATGCAGATTCTGGGTCTGGATGTAGTATGTAGATTCTGGGACTGGACGGCAAGGTAGCACAATGGGCGTTCTCCTGCGTGGGTTTCCTCCGGGTGCTCCGGTTTCCTCCCACAAGTCCCGAAAAACGTGCTTGTTAGGTGAATGGGACATTCTGAATTTTCCTTCTGTGTACCCGAACAGGCGCCGGAATGTGGCGACCAGGGAATTTTCACAGTAACTTCATTGCAGTGTTAATGTAAGCCTATTTGTGACAATAATAAAGATTATGATTATAATAAAGATGATTATTATCCTCTGTTTCTGTTGAGGCACCTGCGAGGGGTGGTACTGTATGTTTGGGATTTTTGTGAAATGAGCTGATATAGCTTTGTACTGGTATTTCACAAGCTACAGCCCACAGGTGCATCTGGGAGTTCATGGATGTCGTGTATGCTCGGCATTCAATGACACCACCTTTGATCTGGACCAGGCCCACCAAGATGCCCGGGATGCAGCATTTTCCGCCATCGCTGGGATGCCACAGGTCCAGGGGACAATTATATTGCCTTGTGCATGTTGCCTTGTGCGCACTCGGGCATCAGGGAGTGCGCTTTATTAACAGGAATGGCATGTGTGGGCACCACACCTGGACATAAAGGGTAGTGCTGGTGGGTGCCAGTGGATTCTGAGTAACAAGCGCGAGGATCGGGTTTGGGGAGGGTGTGAGGTGTCAGCCAGTGATTTGTGGGCAGGGAGGGGGTGGCAATGAGGAGTGTCAGGCGAAATTGATGCTAGGAGTGAGTTGGTAATTTACTCCTGCAGCTCGGTGATGGTCGTTGGTCTTCTTCTGACATTGAATGGCCGTTCTCCTTGTTATGCTGCCCAAACTGACAGCCGCTCTCACTGCCTCCCAGGTGGCATTGCTGACCCTGCTGCAGGTCCTCCGACCCCTCAGAGGACCAGGATGCCCCATCTCGCAGCAACAGCATCGAGAAGCCTGGCCAGGTCGGTATCCCCAAAGTGAGGAGCATGCCTGCGTGCTGCCATGCTTGTGCATTGACTGGGAATGAGTGGTGAGAGAGCGTTTAAAGTCACCTCCCTCTTGTTAGCGGCGAGACGCTGAGGTACAAGTCCATGGAATCAGACAGCGAGATAGTAAAGGCGAGCAGCTCATGGGGGCTCATTTTCGACACTAAGTGCCATCAAGGAACACCCCGCCAATCATGCCCAAAATGACACTTCAAAATCTTTCTGTAAAATCGCACCCAGCATTTTTTTTTTAAGTTTAGAGTACCCAATTCATTTTTTCCAATTAAGGGGCAATTTAGCGTGGCCAATCCACCTAGCCTGCACATCTTTGGGTTGTGGAGGCGAAACCCATGCAAACACGGGGAGAATGTGCAAACTCCACACGGACAATGACCCAGAGCCGGAATCGAACGAGGGACCTCAGCACATTGAGGCAGCAATGCTAACCACTGCACCACCATGCTGCCCTAAATCGCGCCCAACATTTATCACCACATCCTTTAAAGAGCGTCAAACTGTGTTTGAAGAATTCTATCTATCCATTGGGGGTTGAATGACATCTTCAACTTGTCACAAATGATGGATATCTTCTTCATGTGGAACCATTTCAATGCCAGCGATAAAGTACTTAAAATTCTTCATAACAATATTTTTCTGACATAATGTGCACTGTTCCCATAAATTCTAAAAGAGGATGCAACAGCAACAGCAAAGAACATCATGATATTGTGACACGCTGGAATATTGCGATGTGCAAAATCTATGATAATCACAGAATCATTTTCCCCACAGTATTGTAATTAGAAACCAGAAATAATTATATTGAAAATATATATCAGCGTTGTAACAATTCTAGAGGACAGCATTGCATTGGCCAAAGATCACTTAAAAACAATACAGATCCCAGGTTTCTGCTTGGTTGAGTGAGTTTTTTAGCACAAAAACAACAAAACCAGTGCAAACAATGAAGAGAATTTTAATGCAAATTGTGTTCAAGACAAATTGAGTTCACATGATCTTATGTGCAAGTTTTTTAAAAATTACATTGCGCAAATTTTGCTATGCTCCTGATTGGTTTAATCACCATTTGGAAATTTCCATCAATTGCACTTATTTCTGGGCTTCACCGTCTGCCCATTTGCATCTACTTAAGATCACATTTGATGGTTTTGAGGGAAATGCTTCAGCTTTTGATGAAACATTGTCTCATTACTGCAGCGCCCGGAGCGGCAGGGGGAGACAGTGAGCGAGCGGCAGGGGGAGACAGTGAGCAGGTGGCAGGGCGAGACAGTGAGCGGGCGACAGGGGGAGTGAGTGAGCGGGCCGCAGGGGGAGACAGTGAGAGGGCGGCAGGGGGAGACAGTGAGCGGTTGGCAGGGGGAGAGAGTGAGCGGGTGGCAGGGAGAGACAGTGAGCGGGTGACAGGGGGAGACAGTGAGTGAGCGGCAGGGGGAGACAGTGAGCGAGCGGCAGGGGGAGACAGTGAGCGAGCGGCAGGGGGAGACAGTGAGCGAGCGGCAGGGGGAGACAGTGAGCGGGTGGCAGGGGGAGACAGTGAGCGGGTGGCAGGGGAGACAGTGAGTGGGTGGCAGGGGAGACAGTGAGCGAGCGGCAGGGGGAGACAGTGAGCAAGCGGCAGGGGGAGACAGTGAGCGAGCAGCAGGGGGAGACAGTGAGCGGGTGGCAGGGGGAGATAGTAAGCAGGTGGCAGGGGGAGACAGTGAGCGGGTGGCAGGGGGAGACAGTGAGCGGGTGGCAGGGGGAGACAGTGAGCGGGTGGCAGGGGAGACAGTGAGCGAGCGGCAGGGGGAGACAATGAGCGAGCAGCAGGGGGAGTGAGTGAGCGGGCGGCAGGGGGAGTGAGTGAGCGGGCGGCAGGGGGAGTGAGTGAGCGGGCGGCATGGGCAGTGAGTGAGCAGGCAGCAGGGTGCGTGAGTGAGCGGGCGGCAGGGGGAGTGAATGAGCGAGCAGCAGGGGGAGTGAGTGAACGGGCGGCAGGGGGAGACAGTGAGTGGGGGGCAGGGAGAGACAGTGAGCGGGTGGCAGGGGGAGACAATGAGCGAGCAGCAGGGTGAGTAAAACATTTTTTTTTTAATTACTGCAGTGTCCGTAGCCATATCTATTTTAATTTTGTGACCGTCAAGTTTTGAATATGTCCCAAAACATTGCTGATCACCCTGCATTGACAAAATACCTAGCTTTAGCTCTTGCTGTAGTTCTGTTTTGCTGTCTTTTGAGTGATCTTGAGCTTCATCCACTAATTTGTTGTCATGACTAGATTGTTTACTTGTCATGTTCTTCTTGCACTTTCTTGGTGTGGAAGATGTTTTCTGAGCCCAACATGCTTTGGCAATGTTGCCCTCCTTGCCACTGTTCTTGCATGTATTCCATTTACTCCAGCATTCCCCCATTAAGCACCCAACCTGTATACAACAGTGACATGGTTGCACCTCTGCAGCCCTGTTCCTTGAGGTATCCATTTTGTGGATCTTCATTCCAGGCCCTATCTGTGAAGCTTCTCTCATTGCAAGCTCCATAGACATGGCAACTTCCACTGTAGCTTTTTGTCTTAAAGCACATACAGTAAGCAGCTTCCTCTGAATTGCTTCACCGAGTAACCCATAACCAGCCTGTCTCGAAGAGTATTATCAAGGGTTGTACCAAATTCACAATATGTAACTAATCTTTTTAAAGATGCTGAAAACTATAAAATACTTTCACCTTCTTCCTGACTATGGCAGTGGAACTGAAATTATTCTGCAATCAATAACGGTTTAGGAGAGACATGTCCCTTTAACATTTTCACTAATTCACTGAAGGACTTGTTTCCTGGTTTTGCTGGATGAAACAGCATAAATATTTTACGGCCAACTGAGCTGAGAGATGTTGCGACCTTCAGATCCTCCGGTCTCTGATTAGCTATTAAAAACAATTGCAATCTTTCTTCAGATGAATTCCATGTTTCACAACCCTCATCAGACATGTCCATGGCACCCATTTTTCCTCCATTTTTGGACCCTGTCTCCTAGGGTCTATACTGCCTCCCTTTTAATTGCGTTGAAAATATGGCACCAACAATCCCTTGAACAAGCAACTAGGAATTCTTTTCCCATTTTGCTTGAGTACGCTTCAAGTTTTTGCCCGAATAGTGGCCCAGACTTCGAACTCCTTGTTGCCTGCAACCCTTGTAGCTTTGCCATGCACGCGATGCCTACAGCCTAGATCCCACACTATTTAACGCAAGCAGGTCTTTCCCGACTGATGGTCTTACTCAAGGTTGCTGTCGGAAACCTTTGTTAAACCTTCTCATCGGTGACAGTGCTTCACCCAACGTCTATGTGCGGGCAAGTCCGCCCCTGAGAATCTTCTGTTGCTCCCAATGCCGTCCCACAAGTAATTGCCGAAAATCTTCTTTCCAGCAATTTTTCTGCCTCAATCCTCATCACCAGTCTTCTCTCCTGTTATATGTAATTGTTGCTACAAAGAGAAAAGGTATGAATCGCCTACACTGGATTCTTGTAAAACACCATGAGAGGTTTATTAAGGGTGTTGCTCATACAATCAATATGGTGATCTGCTCAAAGCCTGACTCTGCTGACGTCCCTTCTCATCACGTGACGCAGAACCAGCAAGAATGTATTCTCAGTTACATAACAGGCACTTTCTAGTCTTCTGGAATTAACACTCAAATCATAATCAGTGCTCCCATCTGTTTTGGATGGCAACTGTTGATAATAATTGTGCTATTGCATCTAGACCCATATTTTGTTCTTTACTTTTCCCATTCCACTATTGTGCCGACCTCTTTTTCCATTGAATGAATTCTGTCTTCCACCCTATCACATTGTTTTCCACCTTACTGCTTCCCTCATCATTTTCTGATTCTGCACTTCAGTTTCTCTCTCACCCATGTCTGTGTGTGGTCTGCTATTTCTGGAGCAGCTATAGATCATAAAATACTGTATATTGATTGACCTGTTACTTTACAATAATAAGACCTGACACTCTTTCTAACAAAGCGCAGCTTCGCCCACTGTTTAATAAGTTCCAATACAAAGATTTCTAAACTCCTGACACCAGTTGGAGTGAGAACGATCAGGAAGAAGGTTGTTATCTGTGCAGCTGGAACATGCAGGCAAGGTTTTAAATTGATGGATGTGCGCATTGAGACAATTGTAAAGTGCCAGACAATCCACAAGGGGGCTTAAAATCCATCGAATCCTTACAGTGCAGAAGATGGCCATTCGGCCCATCGAGACTGTACTGACCCAATGAAAGAACACCCTGCCGAGGCCTGCTGCCCCATCCCATCTCCGTAACCCTGTAACCCCATCTAACCTTTGGACACTAAGGGCAATTTTGTCATGGCCAATCCACCTAACCTGCTCATCTTTGGATTGTGGGAGGAAACCGGATCACCTGGAGGAAATCCACGCAGACACAGCTAGAAAGTGCAACTCCACACAGACAATCATCCAAGGCCGGAATTGAACCCGGGTCACTGGCGCTGTGAGGCAGCAGTGCTAACCACTGTGCTGGCCTGCCGCCCATGGCTTGGAACCAACCTGTGCAGTGGTCTTCAACCATTATTTAGCATGCAAGAGCAGCTGCTGGATGACTCTCCTCCTGGGAAGACACTAACCCTCCACTCAATACCCTCCCAGGTGGCATGGCCCAATAACAATTCACCATATTAGGATTTATAGAAAGAATTGTGCAGTTGCATTAATGCTCTCAAAACCAGACCACCTACAGCTGTTTCATTATCAATTTAACTTTTTTTCATTCATTTCATTTATGTGAAATTCCAATGTTAGGCACGGGAAAGCTGTATCAAGGGATTTTAATAGCTATGATTCAAATTGTATTCCCCCCTCATGTCATCTATTTCAATCTATGACATTTGAGTTGTGATACAGATATAAGGATTCTGACCACGTTGGATAAATAACCGTTTGGTTTAATCTGCCTTGATTTCCGGTGCAAGCAGCTCCTAATTTAATGAAAAATGACGAAAGAAAGCCAACAGCTGCTGAAACGACACAATATCACCAATCCAAGTGATTAGCAAAGGATGAATATTAATCATGCATCCAAATCTTTTCACACAATCATTCGCAGCACTGCCCTTTGGGTAGGGCAGCCTCTGTGCCTGGGGCAAGACTGAACATGAACTGAATGATGATCCCTCTGCATTGTGCACCTGGTCTCAGCTTGGCTACAATGGAGGCATTGATCACCATATTAATCTAATGGCGGAACGGTGGCTCGATGATTAGCACTGCTGCCTCACGGCGCTAAGGACCGGGGTTCCACCCCGGCCCTGGGTCTCTGTCTATGTGCAGTTTGCACATTCCCCCTGTGTCTGCGTGGGTTTCACCCCCAAACCCAAAGATGTGCAGGCTAGGTGGATAGGCCCATGCTAAATTACCCCTAATTGGAAAAAAATAACTGGGTACTTTAAATTTAAAACAAAATCATATTAATCTACCAGTACTTCTGAGGGAGGGTTCTGTTTTGGGGTTGGGTGAGTGGGGTGGTGCTGGTGGGTAGAAACATAGGAATTAACACCTGAAGTAGGCAATTCAGCCCTTCGAGCCTGCTCCTCCAATCATTCAGGTCACGACTGATCTCTTCCTGGTCTCAAATCTACTTGGCTCCCTGTTCCCCATATCCCTTTAACTCATTTTTCATCAGAAATATATCTATCTCCCTCTTGAAACCATTTAATGATTCGTACTCCACGGCATGGGGCAGCAAGTTCCACATTCACTACCTTCTGCAAGAAGTAGTACCTCCTCAGCTCAGTTTTAAATCTATCGCCTCTCAACCTATATCTGTGACCTCTTGGGCGGGATTCTCCTGAGTCTGCGCGATGGCACGACTCCGGCGTAAAAAACGGCACAAACCACGCCGGCGTCAGACCAACCGGAAGTTGTGGAATTCTCCGCCGGCGGCGGAGGGGTTGGCGGCGTGCCAGCCGGCGCCCAAGCAACTGCGCGAGTTAGCGCATCAGCAGAACTACCGGAGTGGTTCAGCACATGCGCAGATCGGCCGGCGTATTCTAGTGCATGCGCAGGGGGTTGTCTTCTCCGTGCCGGCCATGGCGGAGCCCTGCAGGGGCCGGAGCGGAAGGGAGGAGTGCCCCCACAGCACAGGCCCGTCTGCAGATCGGTGGACCCCGATCGCGGGCCAGGCCACCGTGGGCCCCCCCGTCCCCCGGGGTCAGATCCCTCTGCGCGCCCCACGAGGACCGCACCAGCCAACTTACCAGCCAGGTCCCGCCATGTGGGACCATGTCCAATCCACGCCGGCAGGACTGGCCAGAAACCGACGGCCGCTCGGACCATCGGGGCCCAGAGATTTGCTGGGGAGGCCACCGCCAACGTGATCCCCGCCCCCGTCCGAAAACCGGCACCAGAGAATACGGCAGCCGGCGTCGGAGCGGCGGGGCGGGATTCACGCCGCCCCCCCCCCCCACGAGGATTCTCCGACCCGCCAGGGGTTCGGAGAATCCCGCCCCTTATTCTAGATTGCCCCACATTCACTTTATCAATCCCATTTAGTATTTTATATACCTCGATCAGATCCCATCTCATCCTTCTAAATTGCAATGAATATAAGCTAAAACTATTTAATCTCTCCTCATACGTCAACCCTTTCATCCCCGGACTCTATCTGGTGATCCTCCTCTGAACTGCCTCCAATGCCACCACATCCTTCCTCAAATAAGGAGACCAAAACTGGGCACAATACTCCAGATGTGGTCTCACCAATATCCTATACAATTGCAACAACACGTCACTACTTTTATACTCCAGTCCTTTTGCAATAAACACTATTTGCCTTTCTTATTACATTTTCTGTGATTCATGACCCAGATCCTTCTGCCCAGACACATTTTGAATCTGTTTTCCATTTCGATAATTTCCCTGACTATTTTTTCAGCCAAAATGGATAACTTCACACTTATCCACATTAAACTCCATCTGCTAAATTTTGGCCCAATCTCCTAGCCTATCTATATCAGTCTGTAAATCTGTATCTCCTCTTCACTGCCTGCTTTCCCACCTATTTTAGTATCATCCGCAAATTTTGCTACGTTACAGTCTGTCCCTGCTTGCAGATCATTTATATAGATTGTAAACAGTTAGAAGTCTGAGGACTGAACCCTGCGGCACCCCGCTAGTTACAGTTCATCAGACATTTAACCTGAGCCTCTGCTTTCTGTCAATCAGCCAATCTTCAATCCAGTCTAGTTTTTACCCCCATGAAATGGAACCCCTCTTTCCTGCACCACTCCTTTAGTTACGTGTTTACTTGCCTAATTTTTTCATCCCTATGCCAATTCGCACGTGGCTCAGGTAATAATCCAGAGATTATAACCTTTGAGGACCTGTTCAGTAATTTAGTTCCTAGTGCCTGATAATCCCCTAACAGGACCTCTTTCCTAGTCTTGCCTATGTTGTTCGTCCCAACGTGGACCACAGCAACTGGATCCTCCCCCTCCCACTCCAATATCCTTTCAAGCCGGTTAGAGATGTCCCTCACCCTGGCACTGGGCAGGCAACATACCGTGCGGGACTCTCAATCCTGCTTACAAAGGATGGCATCAATCCCCTAATTATAGAATCCCCTACAACTACCACTTGTCTTTTTGCTCCCCCCACTTGAATGGCCTCCTGTACCATGGTGCAGTGGTCAGCAAGCTCATCCTCCCTATAGTCCTTTCCTTCATTCACACAGAGAGCAAGTACCTGTTGGACAAGGTCAAGAGCTAAGGTTCCTCCGTGCATGAATTTAGGATCACTCTATCTGCCTCACTCACAGCCACACTACCTTGTCCCTGACCACTGGCCAAATTCAAGGTAGTTAGCCTAAGGGGTGTGACTGGCTCCTGGAACACAGTATCCCGGTACCTCTCCCCCTCCCTGATGTGTTGCAGCGTCTGAAGCTCAGAATTCAGCTCATTAACCCTGAGCCAGAGTTCCTTGAGCATAGAATCATAGAATTTAATAAGAATAATCACTTATTGTCACAAGTAGGCTTCAATGAAGTTACTGTGAAAATTTACAGTGCAGAAGGAGGCCATTCGGCCCATCGGGTCTGCACCGGCTCTTGGAAAGAGCACCCCACTTAAGCCCACACCTCCACCCTATCCCCGTAAACCAGTAACCCCACCTATCCTAAGGGCAATTTAGCACGGCCAATCAACCTACCCTGCACATCTTTGGACTGTGGGAGGAAACCGGAGCACCCGGAGGAAACCCACGCAGACACGGGGAGAACGTGCAGGCTCCGCACAGACAGTGATCCAGCAGGGAATCGAACCTGGGACCCTGGAGCTGTGAAGCCACAGTGCTATCCACTTGTGCTACCGTGCTGCCCTTTATTAAAACCTGCCACTTATTATTTCCAGTGTCATGTCTCTATCACTCACTCCTCCTGTGATTGTCGAAATGACTCTATACAAGATTGGGGAACTGGATAAATGATCACTCTTCAGTTCTTATCCACAGGAAAGATAAGGGATTGACAGGATCCCAGTAACTTACCCGCTGAGCCTCGAGGCAGCTGGAAACAGAGCTGGCAATACAGCCACATGTTGCGTATGGCTTTACAAGGAGCATGTCTCTCACAGCCATCATCAACCCATCCATTACCACCTTAAACATTCACTTCCTCCACTGTCAATGCACAGTGGCAGCAGTGTATACCATCACATGTTCACAGGCCTGTTTTATCGCCTTGTAGAAGAAGTGAGTGCAAAATACTGAGGACAGTGAAAGGGAAAGGATTGGCAGAGGATTTCCTCAAATAGACCAGCTCACAGATGGAAAACAGGATGCCCTGGAGAGAAATGACACATCTCCGCCTCTCTTGATTAGAGATAGAGACAGGGAACTTGCAGATAGCTGTCAACTGATTACAAACATCTCTAGCACACATATGCTGACTTTATTTCATCAATGACTGATTTGTGGGAAGACTGAGTATGGGGATTATCGAGTGTGACTTTGGAACGATTAAATCCTGACCTTTTATTTTGTCCCTCAGGGGCTTCATGTGACATGTGCCGGAGGACAATTCCTCAGAGGTTCCTATTCCTTCTGAGGGTGCATCAGCACATCTCAGTGGACCCACTCTGACAATTAGTTGGGTTTACACCTCACAATTCACAGGTGAACTCCAGCTCCGGCGTCAGGAACGGAGAATTCTGCCGTGCATGCGACATGTCAGTCAGTACCTGGCCAAGTTGCTGATACACTTCTCGCCTCCCCTTTAACAATAGCCCCAGAGTTTGGCATCTGTATCTAGTTGAACAGAACCCAGAGACGACCACAGTGCAGACTCTCCACAGCTGCCACTGCATCAACTGCCTGCTCGTATACAGCGGGCAGAATGGGGCGGCATCACACCACCTGGGACACCCGAGTAGCAGCTGGGCTCGGTCGCCCCAGAAGATGCCACAGGGGACCCTGGTCGCAGGGCGGGAATCACAGCAGGCCACCTCCACTCCTGATGTACCATCTGGGGTTCACCGAGACGTGGCGCTATGGCCCATATAGCCAGGAAGTTAGACACCAGTTAAGTTGGCACGGGTGCAGGGTACAGTTTAGTGAAAGGGGCTAGGGCACAATTCTGTATATATGTTTTCACATTAAACACCTGTTCACACTGTTACAACCTGCCTCTGTTCTGTCAGAAGGGGAAAGGGTTAGGCTGGGCACAAAGGGGGCTCGAGTAGGGAGAGGGAATGGGCAGAATTTGGGGGTGGGCTTGGCTCAGGGACCGGAGTTCAGCCAGCACTCACTGCTCCAGTGTCCGTCCGGTTGTCTGAAACAGAGGATGCAGGCCTAAAGCATCTCAGCCATGAGAGGAGAGACCAAGGTTGTTTAGTTTTCCGCATATTAATACATATGGCAGACTTTTGGTGCCGACATGTAGGAGGAGGTCGCGCGTTGGATGGCTCCTGCTCGAGGTTTTTTTTTTTAGTATTTAATGCCCGGTCCCAGGGGTATATTTTTGGTTAAATAAGTGCATGAAAAGATAAGGAAGAAAGATGTCCAAAACCCAAAGGAAAGTTGTCATGAAGAAGGGGGTGAATGAAGGTTCGCCGTCGAGTGGGTCAGCTCGGCAACTGGAAGGATGGCAGAGGCTGTCGCTGGGCGGGGCCGCACTGTTCACGGCAGAAAAGATGTCTGAGGTGATGGTTGTGGAACTTGAAAAACAGTTCACAAAGCACATGGGGGCGATGAGGAAGGAGATGATGGCAGCGTTGAAGGTGTTGGTGGAGGAGGCGATTGCCCCGGTGTAGGCGGCGGTGTCGAGGCCATCGGCTGAGGTGCGGGAGCAGGGTGAGAAACTGAAGGGAGTGGAAGAGGCCTTGTCGCAACACAGTGATCAACTCACCTCGATGGATGAGAAGATGCAGAGGATGGTGGAGGTCAACAAGGATCTGCGAGCCAAAGTGGAGGACCTGGAAAACAGATCTAGGCAACAAAATCTGAGGATCGTGGGCCTGCCCGAAGGGGTGGAGGGCCCAAGGCCGCCGGAGTATTTTGCCAAGATGTTGGTGGAGCTGTTGGGGGAGGGGGAAGATCCCTCTCGGTATGAACTGGATTGGGCTCATAGGGCATGGAGGCCTATACCAAAGACAAATGAGCCGTCAAGAGCAGTGATTATTTGTTTCCGTAGGTACCGCGTGAAGGAGAAGGTCCTGTGTTGGGCGAAGCAGAAGCAGGAGATGCAGTGGGCTGGAGCTGGTGTCCTTATATACCAGGACTTAACCATGGAGTTGGCAAGGAGGCAGGCGGCCTTCGGCCGAGTGAAGACGGCACTGTATAACAGCAGTATGCGGTTCTGGATAGTGTACCCAGGTAAGTTGAGGGTGACCTACAACTCCAAAGACTTTTATTTTGAGACGGTGGAAGCGGCGGAGGCGTTTGTGAAGGCAGAAGGACTGGGGCAGAAGTGAGAAATGGGACTGAGGATTGGATTTGGACTGAGGGTGGGGGGGTGGTGGGTGGAGGAGTGTATGTAGCTCTATTTTTCACTGCATGTTATATATGCGAAATAAGTTGAAGTTGCCTGTCTGGACAAGGTAAGAGTTGGGATTTTCTTTTGCAATGATGGTTCTTTGGGGTTTGTGTGTTTACATTGGGGTTGTGTGTTGAAGGGGATTTCTTCGTTTTCCTGGGACCGGGCGGGGGGTTAGGGGATTGGAGGGGAGTGAGGCCTGAGCAAATACCTCCACACTGGCTAGCTCAAGCTGGCCAGTGATCAGGAGTGTGGTGGGGGGGAGGGGCTGCGGCCTTTGGAGCCTGGCAGAACAGGTTGTGAAGGGCCTAGGAGGTGTGACAATTCGGGGAAGAGGACCGATACTGGGTGAGGTGTTTTCAAGAGGAAGTGGAAGGGGAAATTTTGTGAGGGGGGGAGGGGCTCGATGGTAACAATGGGAGGGGGCAGGTCAAGCCCAGTGGGCAGTGCCTGCCTGGAGTTATGAGGATGGTGGACAGGTGGGGAGAGCCCCTCGGTTAGGATAGTTACGTGGAATGTGAGGAGTTTGTTGGAGGGAGGTTTTTCAAGGTCATCTCAGGGGTAGTGCTCGCGAACTTGGAACCAGGGCCCCTAGAAGCCTTTTTCGGGGGGTCAGACCGGCTCAGGTGGCGGGCGGGTGCAGGGGCAGATGTTGGCCTTTACCTCGCTGATTGCCCGAAGGCGGGTCCTATTCTGGCGAAGGTCAGCTTCTCCATCCTGTGAAATGGCTTGGGGGGGGGGGGGGGGGGGGGACCTACATAAATTTATTTGACTCTCGGGAAGGTGAAATCTCAGCTGAAGGAGATGAAGGAAGGGTTTCGCAATTCATGGGGGCTGTTTATTATGCGCTTCCGAGAATTGGTTGCCATTGAACATTACGGGGGTGGGGCGGGTTGTTGGCGGTATTGTTGTCTTTGGTTTCACTGTTTACGGATTGATTGTTAATTTGTGTTTTTTTTGACCTGGAATGTACGAGTGGATGTTTTGGTCTGTATATCGAGCGGGCTGCGGTATGTGTGTGCGGAACTGTTATTGTATTTGTTTTGGTTTGTTTTTTCTTTGGTTGTTTATTGATGAAAATACCGAAAATGAGGAGAATAAAAAGATTGTTAAAAAAAATTAATACACATGGCAGATGACAAATTGATTATTTGTCAGGGTTAGGATTGCAGCACATTTCTTCTATGGTGACAATAGCCTGAACGAATTGGTACTCATACTTGCCTCTGGCTAGATTTCTCTTCTGATGTGCTCTCATTGGCTTAATTGCAAGGAAATTGGAAAACAGGAATGTTTGTGTTTGTGCAGTCTGGTTGTGCAGAGTTTTGGTGAGACCACACCTGGAGCAATGTGTATCGTTCTGGTCTCCGTGTTTAGGGAAGGGTATACTTGCCTTGGAGGTAGTGCAGCAAGAGTTCACTAGATCAGTGAAAAAATGCTTTATAGCTAATGTAAGAAGTCTTACAACATCAGGTTAAAGTCCAACAGGTTTATTTGAAATCACTAGCTTTCGGAGCATAGCTCCTTCATCAGATGAGTGAAGAGGTGGGTCACACAAACGTTTATATGGACAAAGTTAATGATGCAAAATGATACTTTGAATGTAAGTCTTTGCAGGTAATTAAATCTTTACAGGTCCAGCCGGTGCGACTGGAGAGAGGGATAATCCCAGGTTAAAGAGGTGTGAATTGTGTCAAGCCACAACAGTTTGTAGGATTTTGCAAGCCCAGGTCAGATGGTGGGGGGGTTAATGTAATGAGATATGAATCCAAGGTCCCGGTTGAGGCTGTACTCATGCGTGCAGAACTTGACTATGTTTCTGCTCGGCGATTCTGCGTTGTCGCGCGTCCTGAAGGCCGCCTTGGAGAACACTTACCCAAAGATCAGAGGCTGAATGCCCTTGACTGCTGAAGTGTTCCCCGACTGGAAGAGAACATCCCTGCCTGGTGATTGTCGTGTGATGACCATTCATCCGTTGTCACAGCGTCTGCATGGTCTCGCCAATGTACCATGCCTCAAGGCATCCTTTCCTGCAGCGTATGAGGTAGACAACGTTGGCCTAGTCGCACGAGTATGTACCACGTACCTGGTGGGTGGTGTTCTCACGTGTAATAGTGGTATCTATGTCGATGATCTGGCATGTCTTGCAGAGGTTGCCATGGCAGGGTTGTGTGGTGTCGTGGTCACTGTTCTCCTGAACGCCGGCATCTCCACATTATAGCTAATGAATAGTGTAAGAGTGCAGGAAATAAAGCAGGAAAATTGCATACAGTAAGGTCCCACAAGAAGGAATGTGATGATGGCCAGATATCTATTTCTAGATGCTGGTTAATGGATAATATTGTCTGGGATTCCCAGCTCTTCTTCATGTGTAGATATCTCCTCTCTCCCTCTTTGTTGTCAAAGATGCAGTATCGTGCCTACACTTGGCACCATCTTCAATCCTGTTTGTAGGAGGGGAATCAGAGGGTTGATGTATTCTGCTGGGAGATATTCTTTAATAGTTCTCCCAGTTTCATCTGCCTCACCAACATGTGTTTTTATTTCATAAGTTTGTTTTTTATTTTATAGATATACATTATTTCTTGCTTACTTATAAATGTCGTTACTCGAGTGCATCTATGAACCAATCACACATCTTAATAATATTGTTTATGGGCACTTTCTCTCCCGGGGCTGTTTGGGGTGGGGAACCAGGGCTGTTCGCGGTTCAGGGAGGAGCCTGGACTATTTAGGGGGAAGTTGCCACTGGTTGGAAGAGATGCCAGAGTGGCACTCTGGTGCACTCTGGTGGGCTCCAGCAGCACTACACCATTGGTGGGACAAGGGGAAGAGAGATGTACAAACAGTGTGATAAGGGAAGAGATACAAGATTGGAAGAGATTGCAAAGGTAGGATGGGGGAAGATTTTGGATGGATTTGAAGCTCAGAACAAACAGAACATAGCAGGCAAGATGGGACCTGATAAAACAAATCTTTTTGTGTGTGGGGCATTGCTGCTGCAGAAACTCAGAGGGGCAAAGTTAAAAGACAATGAACATTTTCACCAGTATCAACAGGAGATAATAAAAGAGGGAATTTATTGGATTCCCAATGACAGACTGATAGGATCTCTCACTGATATTATCCTTTATGCGTCCAAACCACATTATGGTCATTACGAAAAAACATTTCCTGGGTTGTTCAATCTAGGTACAGCAATTGGAAAGACAAGAGGCAAAATAGTACATAGTGAAAAACTGGTCGATGAGCACGAGTTTGCTTGAAATCCCTGGACATGATTCTCCGGCCTAGTTACGCTCTCGCTCAAGCGAAAGGAGACCGGTGAATAGCGGGAGAGGCCTAAATTGAGAACTGCGCCAGGCGGCAAAGAGTTTGTGATGCAAACGCCCCGCTCCCGTAGCCGAAATCGCGATAGGTGAGAAACCAATTATCACCACTTACGCCCCATTTCCATGCAATTAACAGAGCCACTCCATATCCAACGGCCTCCTGTCAGTCAGCAAGTGCTCCCTCTGCCGCTGATTAGTACTCCTTTTGAAAAAAGTGAAACTGGGGGAAGGGCTTCCTAGGGGAGCTGAGGGGGTGAGTAGCCATCTTTGCTCACAGGCAAAGAGCCCAGAGGGCACTGGGATTGCCACCCAGTCCTCCATGGGGGGTGGGGACCTTTAGCTGGGGGTGGGGGGACCCTCCGCAGGAGTGGACCGTCATAAGAGGGTGGGGGTGGTGTTGGGGGTCAACAGGGGAGCAACCACTTGCGGCACCACCATGCCAAATCCTGGATCCGTTCCGGCGGCAACCCTTGTCCCTACCTGTCGGGCCCCGACGACCACCCATAACCCCCACCGACTGCTGAGGCCTCTGGCCTTGCGGCTGAAGGCTATTGCTGATCGGGAATTGGCAATTGCGGTTAAGTGAGCACTTGGCAACACCACATACACAGCAGTCAGCATCCAAACACCCAGGGGATGGGACACAGCTTCGGGGACAGGGGGTGGGTGACTGCCACGGGGGGGGGGGGGGGGGGGGGGGAGGGGGGGGGGGGGGGGATGCTGAAGAGATGAGCAAAGGGTCCGGAGGTCAGCCCGCATTGAGGAAGAAAGTGACAGATACATCAGAACGGTTGTGCAAAAAGTTTTTTTTAAATATATTTTTATTAGGGTATCTGCAATTTTTATAATAATAACAATAACAGCGACATAAACATGGTACAATAAACATTTCCACCCCATCACAATCTTCACACACCTCAACCATAAAACAGCAGTCTTGAACAGTCGTGCTCGGTGTAGTACCAGAGGAGTACAAAGAAACTCCATGATAACTTGCTCTGTAACAGATCGTTAGATTTACCACGTGTGATTCAATAAAGATCCTGGTTTGGACAAGTCTAGGTGTTTGGTGAAGTCCTTTGCAAGGTATAGAAGACCAAACAGGGTCCGGGTTGGCACTCAGCACTCCCTCCTCCCTCTCGGTGCCCATGTGGCCCCAGGGTTCACCTTGGGACGGATAGGCAGCTGGTTCGAGCCCTGGCTGCCCCTGCATCATCTGGCTCTGCCAGCCCTGGCAGCTCCCTACAGTCCGCACCATCATGTTGAAGCCCTCGGCGATGCTCCTCAGTGACCTGGCCATGCTCTGCAGTGCCTCGGCAATGCTTACCTGCGACTGGGACAAGATCCATAGTGCCTGGGCCATTCCCATCTGTCCCACAGAACCTCATCAAGGTCGGCCTGGTACTGGTGACATCCTCCAGCAATTCGGACATTCTGCCAAGACCCTTAGCCATGGCCATCACCGACTGCGCGACGCCTTGGACACTTTCACTGCACCAGGCTTTCCACTTCAGTCGCCATCCTAGCTGTGTTGGCCTCGGTGCCACTCATTGCTTTTTAAAAAAATACTTTATTAAGGCATTATAATTTTAACAATTTTCAAGAGGAAAAAGCAACAAAGCAAATAACACCCAACCAACCAACAACCAAGCCCAGCCAACACGGCTTACATACACAATTCCCCGATCCCCCTTTCCCATTAACTATTCCCACCTCAACTAACCCTCCATGCCTCCCTCTTTTGCTTTACCTCCCCTCCCTTACATCTTCGGACAGCTTAATTTTCCCCAAAGAAGTTGATAAACGGCTGCCACATTTGGGCGAACCCTAGCATCGATGCCCTCAGGGCGAACTTGATCTTCTCAAGCCTGAGAAACCCGGCATGTCACTAACCCATACCCCCAATTTCGGAGGATCTGAGTCCCTCCACGCCAATAAGGTCTGTCTCCAGGCTACCAAGGCGGCAAAGGCCAAATCATCAGCCTCTCTCGCCCCCTCTGGACTCGGAACCACCCGTACGTTCAATACTTTTGACATGACATCGGCAAATCCTTGCCATATTCTCTAAGCCTCGGATATGTCCAAAACACGTGGACATGATCTGCGGGCCCTCCCGCACACCGCCCACACCTATCCTCCACCCCTTCAAAGAGCCTGCTCATATGGGCCACATCATATGCGCCCTGTGGACCATCTTAAATTGTATCAGGCTAAGCCCGGCACACGACGAGGACGCGTTAACCCTACTCAGGGCATCCCCGCCCCCAATTCCCTGCCCAATTCTCCTTCCCACTTTCGCTTCACCTCTCCGATCGGGGCCCCGCTCCCATTCCATGAGTTCTTTATACATTTCCGAGACCTTCCCCTCCCCCACTCCCATTTCCGACACTACCTTGTCCTGCATCCCCTGGGACGGCAGATGTGCAAAGTTCAAAACCTGCCTCCACACAAAGTCCCTCGCCTGCAGGTAGCGGAACCCATTCCCACCGGGCAGCTCAAATTGCTCCTCCAAATTCTACAAGCATGGAATGCTACGGTCGATAAACAGGTCCAAAAACCAGATCCCAGGTCGCTGCCACTTCCGAAATCTTCCATCTCGCCCCCCCGCCGCCCCGGTGCAAACCGGTGGTTGCCACAAATTAGTGTCCATACCGACGCCCCTTCCACCTCCATATGCTTCCGCCACTTTCTCCACATCCTCAAGGCAGCCACTACCACCAGTCTTGTGGAGTACTGAGCCAGTGAGAACAGCAGAGGTGCCGTTACCAGTGCCCCTGAACTTGTGCCCCTACATGCGGCTGCCTCCACCTGCTCCCACACCGACCCCTCCCCCACTACCCACTTCCTGACCATTGCTATATTTGCCGCCCAGAAGTAGTTTGGTAGGGCCAGCCCACCTCCCCTCAACCCTGCTCCAGCAGCGCCTTCTTTACCCGTGGGGGTGCCATGCATTGTCAGCGCCATCTCCTGCACCTGTAGCCTCTGGGCCTCCTCCAATCGGCTATGGATCTGCGGGAGCGATGCTGACATCTCCCCCTGAATGTCCCAGCTGCACCCTAACGTCTCCATCAGTTCCAGGTGCCTCTGTATCACAGGCTCAGCATCAGGCTGGGACCCAGCTGGGTCCTGGGACCCAGCAGCCCTCTGACCGCTGTCTCGCCTGGGGGTTCCTGCCTCCACCTGAAGTGCATCATCAGATTGTGATGCTCACCAGATTGTGGCCCCGAAGCCTGTCCACTAATATGTCCCCGTGAGATGTGTGTATCTGCGCTGGTGGAGTGTGGGGATGACAGGCTGTGCTGCGACTATAACAGTTGCATCCTTGGAGCTCTCCTCCAAGGTGTTCTCCTCGGAGTCAGGAATGAAGGCCGCTCTGGATAGGCCGGCGGCATCGTCTGGAGGAACTGCGGGAGAATGAACATGTGGTCAGTGGGGGGATGGGTCAGTTAGTAAAGCAATAACAACTCACGTTTGACAGGTCCTTCGGGTGGGGCCTGGTGGTTCCTCCCCTCTGCGGTGTTCGCCAGCCTCCGCGAGGTTGACAGATCTGTCCTCAGCCACACCAGTCACCTCCAGGGCACGATCCTCCAAGGAGCTGAGGATTCTTAAGTCTGGCACCACTCCGCCAGTTTGGGCCCTCTCCCGAAGATTATGGGAAAGCTTTTCCTGAGGTGACATGGAGAGGGCATCATTAGCCACACGCATGACTCGCTGTGGTGGTGGTGGGGGACTGCCACCGCCACCACCGCCATCGGTGCCACCTCCACCACTGCCAGCACTGACTTCGCTGCCACCGTTACGCCTCTCCCAACGAAGCACCAAAGCATCGGATCGGCTGAACCTTTGACGGACACCGGACCATCAACATGGACTTTTCTTTTTTTTTCTTCTTAACACTGTACATAAGTGCACTATTTGTATATAGTTTCACATCACCCCCGCCGGACTCATTTTTAACAGGGGGTGAATGTGGTGAACCACTATATTAGGGGATGTGAGGTAGGACCTGCACCACAGGTTCGCCGATAGCCCCTGCCGGCTGGCTCCGCCCACTAAGAACTGTATAAATGTGCATGACCTCCATTGCCCTGCCATTTCACCAGCTGCAGCAGGAGGCCACGCATCTGACTGCAATAAGCCACAGTTGTACCCAATCTACGTCTTTGTGCAATTGATTGTGCAGTCAGATTTTTCCACAGAATGGATATCAGAATCAAACCTGATCGCCATCAGCTGGATCCGCACTCACCCGACGCCAGAAAAGAATTTACTCACTGGCTAGCATGTTTTGAGGCCTACATCAAAGCTGCGTACCCTGCGCCAATGGAGGCTCAAAAAATGAACGTCCTGTACTCTCGACTGAGCTACAGCGTGTTCCCGTTGATCCAAGACACCACGATTTATGTAAAAGTAATGGAACGCCTTAAAGAACACTATGCCGAAAAGGCGAACACGCTCTTCGCCAGGCATGTACTCGCCACCCGCTCGCAACTACCTGGTGAGTCCATCGAAGACTTCTGCCGCGCCCTAATTCCACTCGTCCGGGACTGTGACTGTCAGGCCGTTACGGCCGCCGAACACGCGAATCTCCTCATGCACGATGCTTTTGTGACGGGGGTTGTGTCGGACCGCATCTGAGAACGATTACTGGAAGGGGCCACGCTCAAACTAGAGGAGGCAACAACCTTGGCGCTCTCCATGACGGTAGCATCCCGTAATGTACAATCATACCCCTCCCGCTGCGCTGCCCACCCTTCTACCCCTTCCTACCCCTCCTGGACCCCGCTGATGACCTCCTCAGCTGAGGCCCTGCCTTCCCAATACGCCTGCACCGCACGCCGATCCGCGCACCCCGGGGGTCCCCCCTGCTACTTCTGCAGTCACCAGAAGCACCCCCGCCAACACTGCCCGGCCCGCACTGCCGTTTGTAAATCCTGCAGTAAGAAGGGCCACTTCGTGGCTGTGTGCCAGGCCCACGCAGTCGCTGCGATCGCGCCCGCTATCGCCCCGTCCCCCACGCCAAACGCACAATGGGAGCCGCCATCTTCTCCTCCCGAGGCCATGTGCGACCAATGGGCGCTGCCATCTTGTCCACCTTCGGCCACGTATGCCCCATGGGCGCCGCCATCTTGTCCCGACCCCACAGTGTGTGCACCATGGCCGCCGCCATCTTGTCCCGACCGCGCAATGTGCGCACCATGGGCGCTGCCATCTTGCCCCCACAGGGTCTCCAGACATCCCGAGATCGGAACCGCATACTCTCGCCACCCGAAGCATCCGACGACTACCCGCAGCTCGCTTCAATGACGCTGGACCAATCTTGCCCGCACAACCTGGCCACCGCGTCGACATCGGTGAAAATCAACGGCCACGCGACCTCGTGCCTGCTGGACTCCGGGAGCACCGAAAGCTTCGTACACCCAGATACGGTAAGGCGCTGCTCCCTCGCGGTCCATCCTGCCAATCAGTGATCTCCCTAGCCTCTGAATCCCACTCCGTCCCGATCCGAGGCTTCTGTACAGTCACCCTCACTGTCCAGGGCGTAGAATTTAGTAACTTCCGCCTCTATGTCCTTCCTAATCTCTGCGCTGCACTCCTGTTGGCCTGGACTTCCAGTGCAATTTCCAGAGCCTCACCCTCATATTCGGCGGGCCCTTACCCCCCCTTACCGTTTGCGGCCCCACGACCCTCAAGGTCGATCCCCCCTCCCTTTTTGCCTACCTAACTGCGGATTGCAAGCCCGTTGCCACAAGGAGTAGACGATACAGCACCCAGGACAAGACCTTCATCAGGTCCGAAGTCCAGCGGCTGCTTAAGGAGGGTATTATCGAGGCCAGTAACAGCCCTGGAGAGCCCAAGTGGTAGTGGTTAAAACTGGGGAGAAACACAGGATGGTCGTGGACTATAGCCAGACCATCAATCGGTACACGCAGCTCGACGCGTACCCCCTCTCACGCATATCTGATATGGTCAATCAGATTCAGCAGTACCGGGTCTTCTCAATAATTGACCTGAAATCCGCCTACCACTAGCTCCCCATCCGGAAGTCGGACCGTCCATACACTGCCTTCGAGGCGGACGGTCGCCTCTACCACTTCCTTCGGGCCCCTTTCGGCGTCACAAATGGGGTCTCGGTCTTCCAAAGGGAGATGGACCGAATGGTCGACCAGTACGGTTTGCGGGCCACCTTTCCGTACTTAGATAATGTCACCAACTGCGGCCATGACCAGCAGGACCACGATGCCAACCTCGATAACTTCCTCCGCACTGCCACTCTTCTCAACCTGACCTATAACAAAGAGAAGTGTGTTTTCAGCACGACCCGGTTAGCCATTCTCGGCTATGTAGTCCAAAACGGACTTCTCGGGCCCTACCCTGACCGCATGCGCCCCCTCATGGAGCTCCCCCTCCCCCACAGCCCCAAGGCTCTCAAACACTGCCTGGGGTTATTTTCCTACTATGTCCAGTGGGTCCCAAACTATGCGGGCAAGGCCCACCCACTCATTCAGTCCACCCAATTCCCTCTCGCGGCTGAGGCACAACACACTTTCTCCCGTATCAGAGCAGACATCGCCAAGTCCGGGATGTGCGCAGTGGACGAGTCACTGCCTTTCCAAGTAGAAAGCGACGCTTCAGACGTCGCCCTTGCCGCCACTCTAAACCAGGCAGGCAGACCCGTGGCATTCTTTTCCCGCCCCCTTCATGCCTCTGAAATTCGACACTCATCCGTCGAAAAGGAGGCCCAAGCTATCATTGAAGCTGTGCGGCATTGGAGGCATTACCTGGCCGGTAAGAGATTCACTCTCCTCACTGACCAACGGTCGGTAGCCTTCATGTTCAATAACTCACAGCGGGGCAAGATCAAAAATGATAAAATCTTGCGGCGGAGAATCGACCTCTCCGCCTATAATTACGAGATTTTGTATCGCCCCGGTAAACTCCACGAGCCCCCAGACGCCCTCTCCCGAGGTACATGTGCCAGTGCACAAGTGGACCAACTCCGGGCCCTACACGACAGCCTTTGTCACCCGGGGGTCACTCGATTGTACCATCTGGTCAAAGCTCGCAATCTGCCCTAAGCCGTTGAGGAAGTAAGGACAGTCACCAAGGACTGCCAGGTCTGTGCGGAGTGCAAGCCGCACTTCTACCGGCCAGACCGTGCGCGCCTGGTGAAGGCTTCCGGACCCTTTGAACGACTCAGCGTGGATTTCAAAGGGTCCCTCCCCTCCACCGACTGTAACACGTATATTCTCAGTGTGGTCGATGAATACTCCAGATTCCCCTTCGCCATCCCATGCCCCGATATGACGTCTGCCACCGTCATCAAAGCCCTCAACACCACCTTCGCTCTGTCCGGTTTCCCCGCTTACATCCATAGTGACAGGGGATCCTCATTCATGAGCGATGAGCTGCGTCAGTTGCTGCTCAGCAGGAGTATAGCCTCCAGCAGGACAACCAGCTACAACCCCTGGGGAAACGGGCAAGTAGAACGGCAGAACGGGACGGTTTGGAGGGCCATCCAGCTGGCCCTACGGTCCAGGAACCTCCCAGCCTCTCGCTGGCAGGAGGTCCTCCCTGACGCTCTACACTCCATCCGGTCACTATTGTGCACCTCCACTAATAACACACCCCATGAACATGTTTTTACCTTCCCCAGGAAGTCCACATCCGGGGCTCGCAGATCTAGGACCGGTCCTTCTCCGTAGGCACATCCGACTCCACAAGGCGGACCCCTTGGTGGACAGGGTTTACCCGCTCCATTCAACCCTCAATATGCCTACGGTGAGTTCCCCGACGGCCGTCAAGATACTGTCTCACTCAGGGACCTGGCAGCGTCAGGCTCCACCCCAACACACTCCCTCACCCATGCGCCCCTCCCCCTCCCATCGCGCCGCCAACACTGACTGCACCAGACCATTCCCCCACTTCCCGTACAAGAGGACGCAGAGAACTTCGGAACTTCCCAGAGTTCCCCGATGACTGGCCAGCATCAGCACCGCCACCACTGCCATCGGTGCCACCTCCACCACTGACTTTGCCGCCACAGTTACGCCGCTCCCAACGAAGCACCAAAGCACAGGATCGGCTGAACCTTTGACGGACTCCGGACCGTCAACATGGACTTTTGTTTTCTTTTCTTCTTAACACTGCACATAATTGCACTATTTGTATATAGTTTCACATCACCCCCGTCATTTTCTAAGAGGGGGTGAATGTGGTGAACCACTGTATTGGGGGATGTAAGGTAGGACCTGCACTACAGGTTCACCGGTAGCCCCTGTATAAATATGCATGACCTCCATTGCCCTGCCATTTCGTCAGCTGCAGCAGGAGGCCACGCATCTGACTGCAATAAAGCCATAGTTGTACCCAATCTGCGTCTTTGTGCAATTGATTGCGCATCAGGGTGGAGGAAGGGTTGGGGGTCGCATGGGGTGTTGGGGTGGGAGGGGGGGGGGCGGTTGGTGTTGGTGTCTACTCACTCATGCTGCCCGGTGTAAGTCGTTGACATTCTTACGGGACTGAAGGCCAGTCCTCCTGGTCTCAGTCGGCGAGCTCACAGCTGCCGCCACCTCACCCCAGGCAGCACTGCCTCCTCGGCAGCATTGTTGCGAGCTGGCTGGGGTTGGCTGAGCAAATGCAGCTTAAGTGCTGCCGACCTTGTTAGCGGGGGGGGGGGGGGGGGCTGGCGAGTGTGGTCCTGGCGAATATGCGGCGAGAAGCCAGTGAGGCCTCATTAAGTGGACCAATTAATGTTGAATTGCGTTGCCGGCTTTGCTGGGCTGAGCGCCGGGAAGCTCGCAGCAATTGCCGCTCGCGACTACACTTAGAATTTTTTCCGGTGAATCGCACCCCCTGTGTCCACTAAATTAACAGGGATGTTAATTTGTTTTGCATAGGTTGACACTGCTATTCAAATAACAGAACAACTTCAGGCAAACTCACTGTTTGTCCACCTGTCCCATGCTGTAATTTGAAGCTTGATAAAGCCAGTTTTCTTTCAACACAATAATATTCTGTAACTGAAAAGAAAGCAAGTCTTCAGAACAGAACCTTCCCATATCAGCCAAACATTTAAATACTTACAGGCAGGGAACAAACTAACAGCTTATCACTCTTCAGTTCTGGTCATGTTCTAAGCTTCTTAAATGTCATAATTTGTCTGTCAAATTAGATTGCATGCTAAAGTATCCACTGTGTTACATAAATACAACAAGGGCATTGTTCCAAAGGAGCAGATATTTTAGGAAACCTGTCTGGACCCCCTTTTCTCCAAGACTGCAAGAATATGTCAACATAACAGGGCTTCAGAGCTGATGTGCCGAGTCAATAACTTGAGACATTCAGCTCCCCACCAGTCCTCAATTACAGTACGTCACAAGGCACATTATGCAGACCTTTCACTGTCACAATTGACTTGCAAAAGACTGCTTCGCGTTATACATGAGTAACAGAAGAGCAATGTCAAAATAAGCTCAATATTCCAGTCTCTTGCATGCATGTTGTTCTTAGTTTCCACTCCCCTTTAGGCTTGTTGGAGGCCAATTCAGACAATGGAGATCGGGGGTGTGATCCTCTGGCCCACGCTGCAGCGGAAAAGCAGCTTGCCGTGGCGCAGCGTGGCCATTGAAAGCTGGGAGACCCCGCTCCCGGGTTCTACCCGGCTCGCAATGCCTCGCGAGATTCAACGCGACCTCGCGAGACATTGTGAGGTGAATCCTGCCTGCAATGGGCGGGATCGCTTTTTAGCAAATCTGCATATTAGACCGAGGCAGTAAGTCTCACTCTAAAATGCAGATTCCCGAGGTATCTGAGGCTTTGGGATTCAATCCCTGCACCTCAAGGGCCTCGGGCGGACACTGTTCATCACTGGTCCCCACAAACAGAGACCAGATAGAACAGCACTTGTGGGTGTCTCCAAGGGGATAGGAAGCCCCAGTTGCACACCCTTTGGGCAGGGTGGTGCCCTGGCACTGCTAGTGCCCCTGGGTACCTTGGCAGTGCAAGGTGCCTGGGTGGCACTGCCAAGTCAGTAGGAGAACTGCCCAGGTGCCAGTGCAAGGGTGCCAGGTAACAAAGTGGTACTGCCAAGAGTCCAGACCCTTAGCCCTGTTGCCTCATGGCGCCGAGGTCCCAGGTTCGATCCCGGCTCTGGGTCACTGTCCGTGTGGAGTTTGCACATTCTCCCCGTGTCTGCGTGGGTTTTGCCCCCATAACCCAAAGATGTGCAGGATAGGTGGATTGGCCACACTAAAATTACCCCTTAATTGGAAAAAATGAATTGGGTAAATTTATAAAAATGAGTCCAGGCTCAAGGTGGGCCAGCCCCATGAAAGGCAGGTGGAGGGGAGATTTGAAGGCTGAGGGCGTGCAGGGCAGGTAAGTTGGGGTGGGTGAAGGGTGCTGGTCCCGGAAGGTAGGGGATGCTGTAAGGGGTTTTGGGGGCCTGAAGAGGGGGTCCCCCAGCGACCCCATAGTGGGGTGTCCTCACTTGGGGGTAGTGCCCATGTGTGTGTGGAGGGGGGGGGGGCGGGGTGACATTTCCCATGGGTGGGGGTTTGGGGGACCCACGAGCTCACTTAGTGATCGGGCACCCTTTCAAAATAGCGGTCCGATCTGTGGGTTCAGCTCCCCAGTGCTAAAAGAAATTCTAAGTGTGGGCTAAACTGGTGAGAAACTCCCCAGGGCTCAAAAAAGTGACTACGTGTCATTGAATAGTGGTGGGGCGCAGGCCGGCAGAGCCAGCGGGAAACTCCCTGAAAGACCGGCCACAAAGGAACTTGGAATTTTTTGGGAGAACCCACCCGAGACAGCAGCAGGAAGCTGAACTCGCCAGCGAGATCGGCTCCTCCACGATCGGGCCGCAATTTTCAAAGGTTGCCCCAATCTCTACGTGAGCTTCATGGCCCCCCCCACATCTCCCATCCACGGACAATGCCATTCTCCGCAGGCATGGGCTTTAACCCCCCACCCACCTACCCTGAGTGAATGCACCCCCTATGAGGTCGCTGAGCCCCCCCCTTTGAGGCCTCCATTGCCCCTTTAAAGAACCCCCCTTCAGAACCCCTTCACCCCCCCCAACCTTTATGAATCCCCTTCATATTCCCCGTTTCACCCATCCCCACGCTTCATAGCCCCCTCATCCCTCCTTGCATGGGCATGGCCCCCCTCAGGCCCTGATCGTTGGCAATGCCAAGCTGGCACCCAGGCGCTATAAGTCTGACACCCAGGGGGTGTCAGATTTGTACTGCCCTGGCAGTGCCAGGCTTGCTCTGCCAGGGTGCCCAGGAATCAGGGGGATGCCAGGGTACTGCCCAGTCCCCGATCACCTTGGGGGCTCCAATCACCTCCTAGATCCTCAGAGTGGCTTTTGGAAACCAGTACCAATTGGCGCCAGGATGCCGGTGACTCCTGGGCACCGGGAGATTGCACCCCCAAACAGGTGTTTAAATGAGCCTAATGATCATTTGAATATGATTAGCTGGATAATGTCCAGCGAGGACATGAACCAGATTGCGCCAGGCGCCAAGGTTTCATGTCTGATACTAAACCCAATATGAGCCTCTCCCATGATGCACCTGGTGCACCCGAATCGGCACTGGGTGCAACACGGTGGGGGGGAATCGTGCCCCTGGTTTTCTGCACTTGTTTGATAAGTTCATAGATTTTCATAGAATTTACAGTGCAGAAGGAGGCCATTCGGCCCATTGAGTCTGCACCGGCTCTTGGAAAGAGCACCCTACCCAAGGTCAACACCTCCACCCTATCCCCATAACCCAGTAACCCCACCCAACACTAAGTTATAGAGAGAGGAGGCACAGAAGAGAGATGATTCTTCTTAGTAGAGTTTTAAACCACTGTAATTGTAAGTCTGAGTACATCAAGCCAGGTCAGTGCATTGTGCTTGGTTTCGTCACATAATCGCAGAAGAGGAAGACCATTCAGCCCATCTAGCTTAATCCAGCCCGGCTGATCTAAATGTGTCTCCCTCAAAAAAGAGTAGCGTCCAATAATTTCTTAATTCAGTCCTGTTTTCACTTTCTCGGCTCTGTTTCGTTTTTATTTCAAATGTTGATCACTCTTTAATATCCATCCTAAACTTGTCCATCTCTAGTCTGAACCTGTGCCCCCTCATTCCAGACCTAAAGTTTGTAATATTTTGGGTTAACATCTGTAAGAATCTTATGAACCTCTGCACAATTAGATTCCTTCTTTCCAAGCTGAAAATCCCACATTTGTCTTGTTTTCTTCTCACCGCTCATGGCTGTTCTCTGTACTAGCTCCAATAGCACAGCTGAAGTAGGCTAATATGTTCACCAGGTTCAAAGTAAATTCAGCAGTACATCATGGAGCTGTTTATACTGGCAAGACGTTTTAGTAATGCCATGTCTTGCAATTATTCTGGGTGTTAAGATATTGTCAATCTGTTCCTTTTACATGCCATGAATTTTGGGAGACTTGTAACGTGCCTCAGAGATTGGTGCTCACATACTCTTTGAGCAGTCTGTCCCAGAGGAAACCTTGTTAACGCTTTGCCAACCACAGTATTTTGTACTACAGTCCTCACCACTTGCTACGCTTATCATGGGCAAATGGTGCTGACCACTACCATAGAAGTCAAGGTGCTGCTTACTATTTATTAAGCAGGCTAACTATTTCTGGAAGTTCAATCGGTTCTTGAATAACTGGAAAGAGAAGGGAGTTAAAGTTTCGAGTCTGGATGACTCTTTGTTTGACAAAATGTCATCTAGCCATAAAACGTTAGCTGTGTTCTCTTTCTAGATAATGTTAGACCTGCTGTGAATCTCCAATATTTTCTGTTTTTGTTTCAGATTCCAGCATCCTCAGTAATTTGCTTTTAGCTTCTTGAATGAATTAGCACCTTGTTAATCCTCTGTATTTGTGAAATTAGTGCTTTGTCTTGGTCATTGGCTTAATCAAAACACTAATATAGTTCAGTGAAGGGGGAAAGAGGGACAATAAAAACTGGAAAACTCTGAACCAGGAACTGGCTCGACACAGATCGGGACCCCACCTTTAAATGGCACCCTGCTGACCAACGCTGCAATCTAACGACTCCCAGCCCACATAACGAATGTCTTGGGGGCTCTTCCCACACACAATGACATTCATTGCCCCAAAACACATGACCCCCATCCAGCATTCATCGGCAGCAAAACACCCCCTCAGTGTCCGCTCTCTCCCTCCGCCTATCCCACATATACCCGCCCTCCCACCATGGGGCTCCTACTAGGGTCTGCCCCGGCACTGCCCCAGCACAGGCTGGGCCTGGCACTGTCTGGGCATGTCCCCCCCACCCAACTGGAGGGCTATACATCCCTCTGCGCCCTGGAGGGATCCCTTCAATCGTCCCATGCCTGGCCCAACCTGTTGGAAACCTCACCGACATTGTGACGTTGGCGAGGTGTGAATATTTAGTGAGGGGGGGGGGGGGGGGGGGGGAAACTAAGCACATGGAAATGCATTCTCAAATTTATTAAAATAAGGTTCACACCCTTTGGGGGCGTGAATCTCGCGATGTCGCCGGAGAGGGCTGGGGAAAATGGGTAAACATGATCTCTCTGGATCTCATGAAATTTAGCACCTGGGCCGCTGATCCCCCGGGGGGGTGAATGCTGCCTCAAACTCCAGCCAGTTTTCCCATTTGTTGGAGAATATAAAACACAGGAGTCACAGTCTCAGGATTAAGGGCCAATGGTTTTGGATGAATTTGAGGAAGAATGACTTCACTCAAAGGGTTGTAAATCATTGGAGTTCTAAACTCCAGATGCTCCATCATGTAATACATTTAAGGCTGGGTTAGACAGATTTTTGGTCCCTCAGGAAAGTGGAGTTGAAGCCCAAGATCAGCCATAATCATGTTGAATGGCGGAGCAGGCCCGATAGGCTGTACGGCCCACTCCACCCCCTTTAATGTTTTTGTGACCTAATGATAAAATACAGAACACCAGAAGAAAAGAAAGTGACCCACTGATTACCCTTCAACGTCTCTGGTGCAATGACAACATGGTGAATTAAGTGTAAAGTGAGTGAGGAGATCAAAGAAGGGCAAACCCATCAACATGTACAAAAGTTTTTATTTACATGCCTGACAAACAAAATAACTTGTGAAATTAGCAAAACAAAGGGTTTTAAAATAAATACAATAAATATATTTTTTTAAAACGTGTTGATGACAAAGTGCATGAAATAGTGCAAAGTTAATTGCTGTTAACACTGCGCGTGACCCGGAAGATCTCCTTGTGTTTTCAGTGCTGTCCTAAACAGAGAGGAAATTTAATCTGGAATCCTGTTCCTGAAGATTCTGCTCCATGTCCTTGGATATTTTGTTCTTCCACAACCTGTATGGTAGGGAGGTAACATCTGGTTAGTGACCGTGTTCTCTTTGCTGACCTATAATTGAAAGAATGCACACGACATGGAACTGTTGGATTCATCTTAGTTCAACCTCCTGCTAGATCGACTGAAGAAACCATGAAGGCCAGGAACATTTAGGCCTGAATATTACTTTGAGAGTTGGGACCCCGGAGTAAAATCAGAACCCAAGCCCCCATTGGTGGGTACCAGCACCTGCTCGGCAATTTTACCACAGCCGGTCTCCAAATTGGTCAACTGTGGGCCAGCCGTCCGATTAAGAACAAGTAGGTAGGCTTCTCATGCTGCTGGCCCAAACAAGGGTTGATAAGCTAATTCCATAGAATCCCTACAGTACAGAAAGAGGCCAATTGCCACCGTGTCTCACGGGCAGCAAGGTAGCATAGCGGTTAGCACATTTGCTTCACAGCTCCAGGGTCCCAGGTTCGATTCCCGGCTTGGGTCACTGTCTGTGCGGAATCTGCATGTTCTCCCCGTGTGTGCGTGGGTTTCCTCCGGGTGCTCCGGTTTCCTCCCACAGTCCAAAGATGTGCAGGTTAGGTGGATTGGCCATGCTAAATTGCCCTTAGTGTCCAAAATTGCCCTTAGTGTTGAGTGGGGTTACTGGGTTATGGGGATAGGGTGGAGATGTGGGCTTGGGTAGGGTGCTCTTTCCAAGAGCTGGTGCAGACTCGATGGGCCAAATGGCCTCCTTCTGCACTGTAAATTCTATGAAATTTCTATGACCCTCTAGAAGAGCACTGTACCTAGGCCCATTCCCCAACCCATCCCCGTAACCATGCGCATTGATTATGGCCAATCCACCCAACCCACACATTTCTGGAGAAGGGCAATTTAGCATGGCCAATCCACCAAACCTGCACATCATTGGACTGTGGAAGGAAACTGGAGCACTTGGAGGAAACCCACACAGGCACCCAAGGCCAGCATTGAATCTGTGTCCCTGCGCTGTGAGGCAGCAGTGCTACCCACTGTGCCACTGTGCCAATGTAGACTTAAAAAAAATTCTTGTTGAAATTTTCACTATAAGCTGTGACATACACAGTTCTGGGTCCTCTGCTGTTTGTGATTTTCATTAATGACTTGGATGAGGGAGTTGAAGGGTGGGTCAGTAAATTTGCAGACGATACGGAGATTGGTGGAGTTGTGGATAGTAAGGAGGGCTGTTGTCGGCTGCAAAGAGACATAGATAGGATGCAGAGCTGGGCTGAGAAGTGGCAGATGGAGTTTAACCCTGAAAAGTGTGAGGTTGTCCATTTTGGAAGGACAAATGTGAATGCGGAATACAGGGTTAACGGTAGAGTTCTTGGCAATGTGGAGGAGCAGAGAGATCTTGGGGTCTATGTTCATACATCTTTGAAAGTTGCCACTCAAGTGGATAGAGCTGTGAAGAAGGCCTATGGTGTGCTTGCGTTCATTATCAGAGGGATTGAATTTAAGAGCCGTGAGGTGATGATGCAGCTGTACAAAACTTTGGTAAGGCCACATTTGGAGTACTGTTTACAGTTCTGGTCGCCTCATTTTAGGAAGGATGTGGAAGCTTTGGAAAAGGTGCAAAGAAGATTTACCAGGATGTTGCCTGGAATGGAGAGTAGGTCTTACGAGGAAAGGTTGAGGGTGCTAGGCCTTTTCTCATTAGAACGGAGAAGGATGAGGGGCGACTTGATAGAGGTTTATAAGATGATCAGGGGAATAGATAGAGTAGACAGTCAGAGACTTTTTCCCCGGGTGGAACAAACCATTACAAGGGGACATAAATTTAAGGTGAATGGTGGAAGATATAGGAGGGATATCAGAGGTAGGTTCTTTATGCAGAGAGTAGTGGGGGCATGGAATGCACTGCCTGTGGAAGTCATTGAGTCGGAAACATTAGGGACCTTCAAGCAGCTATTGGATAGGTACATGGATTACGGTAAAATGATATAGTGTAGATTTATTTGTTCTTAAGGGCAGCACGGTAGCATTGTGGATAGCACAATTGCTTCACAGCTCCAGGGTCCCAGGTTCGATTCCGGCTTGGGTCACTGTCTGTGCGGAGTCTTCACGTCCTCCCCGTGTCTGCGTGGGTTTCCTCCGGGTGCTCCGGTTTCCTCCCACAGTCCAAAGATGTGCAGGTTAGGTGGATTGGCCATGATAAATTGCCCTTCGTGTCCAAAATTGCCCTTGGTGTTGGGTGGAGGTGTTGAGTTTGGGTAGGTTGCTCTTTCCAGGAGCTGGTGCAGACTCAAGGGGCCGAATGGCCTCCTTCTGCACTGTAAATTCAATGATAATCTATGATTAATCTAGGACAAAGGTTCGGCACAACATCGTGGGCCGAAGGGCCTGTTCTGTGCTGTCTTTTCTATGTTCTATGTTCTATACTTTGGAACTATTTTTCTCAGACTTTGAAGTAGGAGGACCTTGTTAAGAAGGCAAGAGAGATCCTTGACTTTTTCAATAGAGTCCGAGCACAAAAGCAAGGATGTTACGCTAAACGTTTATAAATCTCCGCTGGAGTACTGTGGCCAGTTCCGGGCCTCACACTTCAAGAAGATGTCAAGGCCTTTGAGAGGTTGAAGGGCCTCGAATGGTACCGCGTTTGAGGAATTGTGGAAAGACTAGAGAAATTGGAATAATTCCCCAAAGGGCAGAGAAGGTTAAGGAGTGATTTAATAGAGGTGCTTAAAATTATGAGGGGTTTTGATGATGTAGATAAAGTGAAACTGCTTTCATTGGTAGGAAGGTTGGTGACCAGAGAACACTGATTTAAAATTAGTGACAAAAGAACCAGGAGGAATCGATAAATGATGTTTTTATATAGCAAGTTGCTGTGACCTGGCATGCAATGCCTGAAAGGGTAGTGGAAACTGATTCAATGATAATTGTAAAAAGGAATTGAAGAAAGGCTTGAAGGCAAAAAATATGTGTATAGGGAAAGAGCAGGGTACTTAGAATAAATGGAGAGGACACTTCCGGTTGCGGCGATGCGGAGCTAAGCCGCACATTTCGGCAGCTCCCGCTATAACGGACTTTTGGGCTCTCCAGAGGAGCCCCAACGGAAATTTTTTGATTGAATCCCGTGTGGGAAGGTGAAGTAAGGTCCCCCTTTTGTTGTATGGCGGGGATTAGCGGTGGAGTGTCGGAGTAAGAGGCTTTGGAGCAACGGCAAAAACGAGGGGGGAAAAACAAGATGGCGGAGGACGGAGATCGAGCAGTATGGGGGCCGGACCAGCAGGAGTTCCTCAGGCGCTGCGTAGAGGAGCTTAAAAAGGAGGTGCTGGCGCCAATGCTGTTGGCGATCGAGGGGCTGAAGGAGACCCAGAAGGCCCAGGCGGTGGAGCTCCGTGAGGTGAGGGATAAAACTAATGAGAACGAGGACGAGATCCTGGGCCTGGCGGTAAAGATGGAGGCGCACGAGGCGGTGCACAGGAGGTGGGCCGAGACACTCGAGGTCCTGGAGAACAGGTCGAGGAGGAAGAATCTCCGGATTCTGGGTCTCCCCGAAAGAGTGGAGGGGGCTGATGCCGGGGCGTACGTGAGCACGATGCTCCATTTACTGATGGGTGCGGAGGTCTCTCCGAGCCCCCTGGAGCTAGAAGGGGCTCACCGGGTCCTGGCGAGGAGAACCAAGGCTGATGAGCCGCCAAGGGCGATAGTGGCGAGGTTCCATCGCTTCGCGGACAAAGAAAGTGTCCTGTGATGGGCCAAGAAGGTGCGGAGCAGTAGATGGGAGAATGCGGTGATCCGATTCTACCAGGACTGGAGTGCGGAGGTGGCAAAGAGGAGAGCTGGTTTCAACCGGACCAAGGCGGTGCTGCACAAAAAAAGAGTCAGGTTCGGAATGCTGCAGCCTGCGCGACTGTGGGTCACTTATCGGGACCGACACCACTATTTCGAAACGCCAGAAGAGGCTTGGACCTTTATCCAAACGGAAAAATTGGACTTGAACTGAGGGGCTGTGGTTGTGGGGGGGATGTTGACTGTATACGGGGTTGTAAATATGGGTGAAGAATGTTTCATGGGTGGGATGATGGATGGGGATGGGGGAAGAGTTCTTGTTATTTTTTTCTTTTGATGAGACAGTGGGGAATGTGGGTGTCGGTGCTGGAGGGAGGTGAGACTCGGGAATGGGGGAACTGGGATAAGGCCGCAACAGGAGCTGTGCCACAGGGGGCGGGGCTGGCTCAGGAGCGCGCGGGCCTTTTCCCGAGCTAGGGAGGGGGGTGGGGGGGTGGAGGAATGTAAGGAGGAGGAGAGATTCCCACACGGGGGAGATCAACGGGAAGGCGGGGGAAGCCGGGGTCAGCAGAAGTCAGCTGACTCACGGAAGTAGTACGGGGGGAGCAAAAGAGCTAGATGTGGATCTAGCGGGGAGGGGGGGGGGGGAAGGGGGGAGAGGGGGGGGGGACAATAGGGTTGCTGCTGCCCTGGCCGAGGGGGAACTGAAAATGGGTGGGGATTTCAACACGGTGTTGGACCCAGCATCAGATCGTTCTAGATCTAGGACGGGGAAGAAGCCGGCTGCGGCCAAGGTGCTCAGGGGGTTTATGGATCAGATGGGGGGAGTAGATCCGTGGAGATTTGCCAGGCCTTTGGCCAAAGAATTTTCTTTTTTCTCCCATGTATATAAGGCCTACTCCCAGATAGATTTTTTTTGTTCTGGGCAGGGCATTGATCCCGAAAGTGGAGGGAACGGAGTATTCGGCCATAGCCATTTCAGATCACGCCCCGCATTGGGTGGAGCTAGAGCTGGGGGAGGAGAGGGACAAACACCCGTTGTGGCGGTTGGATGTGGGACTGCTGGCAGACGAGGAAGTGTGTGGGAGGGTGCGGGGTGCATCGAAAGGTACCTGGAGGCCAACGACAACGGGGAGGTGCAGGTGGGAGTAGTATGGGAGGCGCTGAAGGCGGTGGTCAGGGGAGAGTTAATCTCCATCAGGGCTCACAGGGTGAAGAAAGAGGGCAAGGAAAGGGAGAGGCTAGTGGGGGAGATTTTAAGGGTGGACAGGAGTTATGCAGTGGCTCCTGATGAGGGACTACTCAGGGAGAGACGAAGTCTCCAGACGGAATTCGACCTGTTCACCACAGGGAAGGCAGAGGCACAGTGGAGGAAGGCACAGGGGGCGATATATGAATATGGGGAGAAGGCGAGTCGGATGCTGGCACATCAGCTCCGTAAGAGGATGGCAGCGAGGGAAATAGGTGGAGTCAAGGATGGCAGGGGAACTACGGTGCGGAGTGCGGTGAAAGTGAATGAGGCATTCAAGGCCTTTTACGAGGAGCTGTATAGGTCCCACCCCCCAGGGGGAAAAGAGGGGATGTGACGATTCTTGGACCAACTGAGGTTCCCGAGGGTGGAGGAGCAGGAGGTGGCTGGTTTGGGGGCGCCAATTGGGGTGGAGGAGCTGGTTAAAGGACTGGGGAGCATGCAGGCAGGGAAGGCCCCGGGGCCGGATGGGTTCCCGGTGGAGTTTTATAGGAAGTATGTAGATCCGTTAGCCCCGTTGCTGGTAAGGACCTTCAATGAAGCAAGGGAGGGGGGGACCCTGCCCCCAACAATGTCGGAGGCGACAATCTCTTTGATCTTGAAGCGGGATAAGGACCCACTGCAATGCGGGTCGTAGAGACCGATCTCGCTCCTCAACGTAGATGCTAAGTTGCTGGCAAAAATGTTGGCTACGAGGATTGTGGACTGTGTCCCGGGGGTGATTCACGAGGACCAGACGGGATTCGTAAAGGGTAGGCAGCTAAATACCAATGTGCAAAGGCTCCTAAATGTGATGATGATGCCATCGGTGGAGGGAGAGGCGGAGATAGTGGCAGCCATGGACGCGGAGAAGGCCTTTGACCGAGTAGAGTGGGAGTATCTCTGAGAAGTGTTGAGGAGGTTTGGGTTCGGGGAAGGGTTTATTAGTTGGGTTAAGCTCCTGTATAAAGCCCCGGTGGTGAGTGTGGTCACGAACCGGCGGAGGTCGGAGTATTTCCGGCTGTATCGAGGGACGAGGCAGGGGTGCCCCCTGTCCCCTCTGCTGTTTGCATTAGCAATTGAACCTTTGGCCATGGAGTTAAGGGAGTCGGGGAAATGGAAGGGGGTGGTCCGAGGGGGAGAGGAACATCGAGTGTCGCTGTACGCAGACGACCTGTTGCTGTATGTGGCGGATTCAGTGGAGGGGATGGTTGAGGTCATGCAGATCCTAAGGGAGTTTGGAGAATTCTCGGGCTATAAGCTCAATGTGGGAAAGAGTGATCTCTTTGTGGTGCAGCCGGGGGATCAGGGAAGAGGGATAGACGACCTACCGTTGAGGAGGGCAGAAAGGAGCTTTTGATACTTGGGGATTCAGGCAGCTAGGAGCTGGGGGGCACTGCACAAACTTAATTTGACGCGGCTGGTGGAACAGATGGAGGAGGACTTTAAAAGGTGGGACTGTGGTGTCTTCCCCCGCAGGCCAGTTTACTATCGGGCTGCTGGGGAACAGACACGCTTAATAAAGCCTCATCGACTTCACTCTTTTCGTCTCATGGAGTCTTTGTGCGCTACAGGGACATGTTGCCACTCTCGCTGGCGGGCAGGTTACAGTCGATTAAAATGGTGGTTCTCCCGAGGTTTCTTTTTGTATTCCAATGCCTCCCAATTGTGATTACCAAGGCCTTCTTTAAGAGGGTAAGCAGGAGCATTATGGGATTTGTGTGGGAGAGCAAGACCCCAAGGGTAAGGAGGGGGTTCCTGGAGCGTAGCAGAGATAGAGGAGGGTTGGCGTTGCCGAATTTGGGTGGCTACTACTGTGCAGCCAACGTGGCGATGATCCGTAAGTGGGTGATGGAGGGAGAGGGGGCGGCGTGGAAGAGGTTGGAGATGGCGTCCTGCAAAGGAACGAGCCTGGGGGCGCTGGTGATGGCACCACTGCCACTCTCGCCGACAAGGTACACCACGAGCCCGGTGGTGGCAGCAACGCTAAAGACCTGGGGTCAGTGGAGACGACATAGGGGAGCGATGGGAGCCTCGGTGTGGTCCCCGATCAGGGATAACCATCGGTTTGTTCCAGGAAGGATGGACGGGGGCTTTCAGAGCTGGCATCGAGCAGGGATTAGAAGAATGGGGGACCTGTTCATCGATGGGACGTTTGCGAGCTTAGGGGCGCTGGAGGAGAAATTTGGACAACCCCCGGGAAAAGCCTTCAGGTACATGCAAGTGAGGGCGTTTGTGAGGTGACAGGTGAGGGAATTCCCGCTGCTCCCGGCACAGGGGATTCAAGACAGGGTGATTTCGGGCGTATGGGTCGGGGAGGGCAAGGTGTCGGCGATATACCAGGAGATGAAAGAAGAGGGGGAGGCTTTGGTAGAGGGGCTGAAAGGTAAATGGGAAGAGGAGCTGGGGGAGGAGATGGAGGATGGGCTGTGGGCTGATGCCCTAAGTAGAGTTAATTCCTCTTCCTCGTGTGCCAGGCTTACCCTGATACAATTTAAGGTAGTTCACAGAGCGCATATGACGGGGGCGAGGCTGAGTAAGTTCTTTTGGGTGGAGGACAGATGTGGGAGGTGCTCAGGAAGTCCGGCGAACCATGTCCATATTTTTGGTCATGCCCGGCACTGGAGGGGTTCTGGAGGGGAGTTGCGGGAACAGTGTCTAAGGTGGTGAAAGTCCGGGTCAAGCCAAGCTGGGGGCTAGCACTATTTGGAGTAGTGGACGAGCCGGGAGTGCAGGAGGCGAAAGAGGCCGGCATTCTGGCCTTTGCGTCCCTAGTAGCCCGGCGAAGGATCTTGTTAATGTGGAAAGAGGCCTGGATAAATGATATGGCAGGGTTTATCAAGTTGGAGAGGATACAGTTTGCCTTGAGGGGGTCTGCGCAGGGGTTCTACAGGCGGTGGCAACTGTTCCTAGACTATCTCGCGGAGCATTAGATGAAGGTCGGACAGCAGCAGCAGCAACCCGGGGGGGAGGGGGGGGGGGGGGTGGGGGGGGGGATATCTTTCTTGGAGGGGAGGGGGGGAGGAGGGAGGGAGGGGTAAGGGGGGCTTTTCTGGGGGGCATTTGAGCAAGAAAATACATGAATGATCCGGAAAACTGATTTGTACGGGAGGAATCCAATGTACAAAATTCTGTATCATATTGACTTGCCATGTTCATGTCTTTCTACGCAAACTTTCTTTCTTTTGTGTTACGGGGGGGGGGGGGGGGGGTTTGTTTGTATGGTTGAAAATTTTGTTAAAAAATTCTTAATAAACATATTTTTATAAAAAGAATAAAATAAATGGAGAGGTCTTTCAAAGAGTTGGCACAAGAGCAATGGGCTGAGTGGCTTGCTTCTGTGCTGTAATTACTTTTCTCCCAAAGGCCCTCGCTAAGGTGTGGTGTTTGATGGAGGATTGATGGAGTCAGCCAAGCTGTTTCTATGACAGCTGATGTCTCTGGGATATTTCCCACAATCATTAAAACACTCGCTTGCACTCTGTACTGACAGGCTGTCACGGCTAAAGATGCTATTTTGCTAAAATAAGACAGTGAGCAATCCAAAGAACCCCATGTCAGATGTTCACAAAGCACCCCACACTACCGAGCCTGGCCGCAGACATTTTAACTTATTTTTTCCACAATGTGAAGACTATGTTGTTGTGAATGTTAGCAATTGGATTAGGAAACCCCATTGGCTCAGTGATCCAATGTACTGTATGGTCTGACGGTATTAGCAGTTACCCAGCAATTGCACACTCACCTCTGGGTCAGAAGGTTGTGGCTTAAGTCCTATTTCACAGACCTGAACACAAAACCTAGGCTGACCCCCATCCACCCCGCAGTTCTGAGGGAGTGCTGCACTGCTGAAGCTGCCGTATTTCAGATGAGACATTAAATTGAGGACTCGTCTATCACCTTCCCCATCCAGCTCTGCTGGATGTAAAAGATCCCATTGCAGTCTTACATCTCCCCTGTGCCCTGGACAACATGTAACCCTTCATTAACATCTAAGAACAGATCATCTGATCAGAACAAGGGCTGGTGGATCTTGCTGTGTGCACATTGGCAACTTCTTTTGCAGCATTTCAAAACCATCTCATTGGCTGTTAAGTGATTAGCGTGCCCCGAGGTTGTGACAGTTGCTATGTAAATACAAGTCTTTTTTTTCTTGTTGGGCCTGAACAGAACAGTCTCATGTTTCCGATTTCTAACCTGTGCTAAACTGGTTCAACTTACCTGGAGCATTCATAGAGGATTTGAAGACAAGCATCAAAGTCTTGCCTCAAAGGAGAGGAGGGAGAGGAGGCAGGAAGAAGGGAAGTCGGCCATTATGCTTTCACTTGATGGTCACCGGCTGGTCTGCTGGCACGTGTGACTGTCGGGTAAGGGGAGGGTCCGGAGCAGCCGGGATTCCCTCATGGTTAAACAACTCGGCAATGTGCATTGTCTCAACTCACACAAAACAGTGGTCATTTGAGGTAAGGTACACATGAATGCCTCATGTACGAGGCTGCACGTTCAGGGGAGGGGACAAATATGGCAAATAATTTCAATAAATCCCGGCTGCCATTAGTGAGAAATAATAACAGAAACTGGGGTTATGTTATAGTTCAGGAAAAAGTGAAATTCCAGCCATAATCCAGAATACTGAGACTCAGGGGGCGATTCTCCGAGCCCTGCGCCAGGCCGGGCAATCGGAGCAACCGTGCCACGACGTCCCGATGCTGACGCACGATTCTCCGGCCCGGATGGGCCGAGCGGCCGCTCCGACACGACAGAGTCCTGCCGGCGCCGTTCACCCCTGGTCGCTGCCGGCGGGAACTCTGCGGAAACGCCCGGGAGGGGGGGGGGGGCGGCCTGTGGGGGCGGGCTCCCTCACCGGGGGGGGGCCTCCGATGGTGTCTGGCCCGCGATCGGGGCCCGCCGATCGGCGGGCCGGCCTCTCTGTCGGCGGGCCTCCTTTCCTCCGCCGGCAATGTTATATCCCTGCGCCATTTTTGTGCAGGGCGGCCTGGGGGGGGGGGGGGGGGGGACACGGCCACTGCGCATGCGCGGGACCCAAGGCACCGCGTCTTTTACGTGGCACTGGGTCTCTGACGCCGCGCCGAAACCCTGCCCCCGCAAATCGCCCCACACCCGCCAGCCCCATGGAGGCCCCAGAATGGGGTCTGGGAACGGGCGCCGACACCGGAGTAAAACACTCTGGTTTTTACTCCGGCGTCGGCACTTAGACTCCCGTTGGGAGAATCCCGCCCTCTGTGTGAGGTATTGGAATGGGAATGAATGCAGAATAATCTTTATGTTCATTCTCATTCTCAAAGACCATTACATGGAGCGAGTCTCACATGTTACTGACCCTCTTATGGACTGAACTGATCTCCCCACATATTTTCTCTGCTGAGTAGTACTTCACGCTGTATGCTTCACCCAATGTCTGTGTCCTTATATTTCCCATTGTGTATCTATTGTATGTCCTGCTTTTTCATGTATGGAACAATCTGCCTGGACCATATGCAAAACAATACTTTTCACCTTGGTACACGTGACAATAAATCAAATCCAAATCCAAATGGCACAGAGATGAGGTCAGAAACGCATCTTGGGATCAAATGTGACACTGAGGGTGCAATGGGACTGTTACCAGGGAGAGGGATGGAGTCTGTATCTTGGGAATGGAGACTGGAGTAGGGACTGAAACAGTGGCCTCAGTCTTCTCAATATCTAATTTGAGTTAATTAGTCAACCGGAAGAGAACCAGAAACCAGAACGGGCCCTTCACCGGTACCGGGTTTAACTTAGTTGGAGAGAAAGAAGGAAGGAAACCCTGGGAAGTTTGGAGAAACTGCCTTCACGATTGCTCATTAAATCTCCACACAGTCAAGAGTGGCAAAGTGGTTAGCATTGCTGCCTCACAGCACCAAGGACCGGGGTTCGATTCCGACCTCGGGTGGCTGTCTGTGTGGAGTTTGCATGTTTTCCCCATGTCTGCATAGGTTTCCTCCGGGTGCTCTGATTTCCTCCCACAGTCCAAAGATGTGCAGGTTAGGTGGATGGATTGGCCATGCTAAATTACCCCTTAGTGTCCAAAGGTTGGGTGGGAATACAGGGCTAGAGCGGGGATTGGGCCTTGGTAGGGTGATCTTTCGAGGGTTCGGTGCAGACTTGATGGGCCAAATGGCCTCCTTCTGCACTGTAGGGATTCTATGACAGATTACAATCTCCCCCTTCCCAATCCAGGATCACAACTCCCCCCGATTTCCCAATTCAGGATCACAATCTCCTCTGCTCCCGATTCAGGGTCACAATCTCTTTCCTTCCTGATTCAGGATCACAATCTCCCATTTCCCAATTCAGGATCGTAATCTCCCCGTTTCCCGATTCAGGATCGCAGTCCCCCGTTTCCCGATCACAATCTCTCCCGTTCCCGATTCAGGATCATAATCTCTCCTATTCCTAATTCACAATCACACTCTTTCCCGTTCTAGATTCCGGATCACATTAACCCCATTCCCAATTCAGGATCACAATCTCTCCAGTTCCTGATTCAGAATCACCAGAAGACCATAAAACCATAAGACATAGGAGCAAAATTAGGCCTTGGGCTCATCAAGTCTGCTCCACCATTCAATTGTGGCTGATATGTTTCTCATCCCCATTCTCCTGACTTCTCCCCATAACCCGTGAACCCCATATTAATCAAGAACCTATCTATCTCTGGGTTTTTTTAATAAACATTTTATTGAGGTATATTTTGGTATTATAACAACAACAAAATAAATAATGTACATGAAACTATAAACATAGTGCAAAACCGTCTCCCTCCCTTACAGGTCCCACCTTTATTAACCCCCTACTCGAAGCTAAACTAACCCCCCCCCCCTCCACTTCTGCTGATGATTAATTTTCCGCGAAGAAGTCGACGAACGGTTGCCACCTCCGGGTGAACCCTAACAGTGACCTTCTCAAGGCGAACTTGATTTTCTCCAAACAGAGAAAGCTAGCCATGTCCGATAGCCAGGACTCCGACTTCGGGGGCTTTGAGTCCCTCATAGCTAATAATATCCGTCTCCGGGCTACCAGGGAAGCAAAGGCCAGAACATCGGCCTCTTTCTCCTCCTGGATTCCCGGATCTTCCGACACCCCGAAAATCGCCACCTCTGGACTCAGCGCCACCCTTGTTTTTAACACCGTGGACATGACATCTGCAAACCCCTGCCAAAATCCCCTAAGCTTCGGACATGCCCAAAACATGTGGACATGGTTCACCGGTCCTCCCACACATTTTGTGCACCTGTCTTCCATCCCAAAAAATCTGCTCATCCGGGCCACTGGCATGTGAGCGCGGTGAACAACCTTAAATTGTATCAGGCTGAGCCTGGCACATGTTGCAGACAGGTTGACTCTACTCAACGCGTCTGCCCATAGACCATCCTCTAACTCACCTCCCAGCTCCTCCTCCCACTTGCGCTTCGGTTCTTCGTTCAGCGTCTCCTTTTTGTCCCCTTTTTTGCTCTGCTTGAAGTTAGATTCCTGCCGCCTTCTACACTCTCTGTTCTATTACATGTCTGGAAACTTTACTCACCTCTCCTGACTCCTTTAACTAATTTAAAGTCCTCGTCATTAACCTGCACTTCTATCTTTTCATTTAACTTGGATTTTCTAATTCTCCATACAACTGAACCCCCCCCCCCCCCAACTGTTTAGGTGAAAGCCCTGTCCACAGCCCTAGTTATGCAATTCACCAGGGCTCTGGTCCCAGTATGAGTCAGATGAAGATCGTCCCATCGGAGCAGGTCCCCTCTTCCCCAGTACTGGTGCCAATGGCCCATGAATTCAAACCCATTCCTCCCACACTAATCTTTGAGCCGCGCATTTACCTCTTTAATCTTATTGACCCTGTGCCAAATAGCTCGTGGCTCAGGTAGTCATCCAGAGATTATTACCTTTATGGTAATAATCACAATCTCTCCCATTCCCGATTCAGGATCACAATCACTCCCCCTCCTGATTTAGCATCACATTCTCCCAACCCCGCATCATTCCCGAATCAGGATTACGATCACCCCGTTTCCAATTCAGGATCACAATCTTCCCTGTTCCCAATACAGGATCACAATCGCTTCCATTCCCAATTCAGGATCACAATCTCCCCATTCAAGAGTCAGGAACACAATCTCCCCCCTCCCCCCCACCCCCCAAATACAGATATACAATCTCTCCCATTCCCAATTCAGGATCATAATCTCTCCCGTTCCTGATTCAGGATGAAAACCTCCCCATTCCAGATTCTGGATCACAATCTCTCCTGTTTCCGATTCAGAATCGCAATCTCTCCTGTTCCCGATTCAGGATTATAATCACCACCCTTCTCGATTCAGGATCACAAATTCTCCCATTCTCGATTCAGGATCACAATACTTCCCCCTCCTAATTCAGGATCGTAATCTCCCACACACGCCTTCCCGATTCAGGATTAAGATCTTCCCCCGTCCCGATTCAGGATCAAAATTTCTCCCATTCCTGATTCAGGATTCAGGGGCGTCATTCTCCGACCCCCCGCCGGGTCGGAGAATGGCCGTTGGCCGCCGTGAATCCCGCCCCCGCCGAAGTCTCCGAAGGGAGAAAAGTCGGCGGGGCGTTAATGGCGCTGCTGCCACGGAGAATGTCACGGGTCTGCGCAAGGCAGCCGATTTTCGGCCTGCCGATATTCTCCCTTCTGGATGGGCCGAAGTCCCGTCGACGTGATGACCGTTCACGTCGACGTCAATCAAACCTCCTTTTCATCGGCGTGACCCGGTGCTCCAGGCTCACGCCGACCAGCGAGGAGGTGAGTGACGGCCTGGGGGGTTGGCTCTGGGCAGGAAATGGCGTGGCCGCAGACTGATTGCGTGAGGAGAGGTGTGTCTCGGCTTGTGTGTGTGTGCGGCGGGGGGGGGGGGGTGGTTAGAGTAGGCTGGGCTCCGGGGGAGTGCCGGGAGGGGGTCCGTGCCGGGGTGGAGGTTGGGGGTTGGGGGGGGTCCGTGCTGGGGTGGAGATTGGGGGTTGGGGGGGGGGGTCCGTGCTGGGGTGGAGGTTGGGGGGGGGGTCCGTGCCGGGGTGGAGGTTGGGGGGGGGGTTCGTGCTGGGGTGGAGGTTGGGGGGGCGTCCGTGCTGGGGTGAAGGTTGGGAGGGGGGGGGGGTCCGTGCTGGGGTGGAGGTTGGGGGTTGGGGGGGTCCGTGCTGGGGTGGAGGTTGGGGAGGGGGTCCGTGCCGGGGTGGAGGTTGGGGGGGGGTCCGTGCTGGGGTGGAGGTTGGGGGGGGGGTCCGTGCTGGGGTGGAGGTTGGGAGGGGGGGTCCGTGCTGGGGTGGAGGTTGGGAGGGGGGGTCCGTGCTGGAGTGGAGGTTGGGGGTTGGGGGGGTCCGTGCTGGGGTGGAGGTTGGGGAGGGGGTCCGTGCCGGGGTGGAGTTTGGGGGGTGGGGTCCGTGCTGGGGTGGAGGTTGGGGGGGGGGTCCGTGCCGGGGTGGAGGTTGGGGGGGGGGGTCCGTGCTGGGGTGGAGGTTGGGGGGGGTCCGTGCTGGGGTGGAGGTTGGGGAGGGGGTCCGTGCCGGGGTGGAGGTTGGGGGGGGGGGGGGTCCGTGCTGGGGTGGAGGTTGGGGGTTGGGGGGGTCCGTGCTGGGGTGGAGGTTGGGGAGGGGGTCCGTGCCGGGGTGGAGGTTGGGGGGGGGGTCCGTGCTGGGGTGGAGGTTGGGGGGGGTCCGTGCTGGGGTGGAGGTTGGGAGGGGGGGTCCATGCTGGGGTGGAGGTTGGGGGGGGTCCGTGCTGGGGTGGTGGTTGGGGAGGGGGTCCGTGCCGGGGTGGAGTTTGGGGGGGGGGTCCGTGCTGGGGTGGAGGTTGGGGGGGTCCGTGCCGGGGTGGAGGTTGGGGGGGGGGGGGGTCCGTGCTGGGGTGGAGGTTGGGGGGGGGGTCCGTGCTGGGGTGGAGGTTGGGGAGGGGGTCCGTGCCGGGGTGGAGGTTGGGGGGGGGGTCCGTGCTGGGGTGGAGGTTGGGGGGGGTCCGTGCTGGGGTGGAGGTTGGGGAGGGGGTCCGTGCCGGGGTGGAGGTTGGGGGGGGGTCCGTGCTGGGGTGGAGGTTGGGGGGGGGGGGTCCGTGCTGGGGTGGAGGTTGGGGGTTTGGGAGGGGGTCCGTGCTGGGGTGGGTGATGGGAGGGCAAATGAGTTGGTCCACCTGGCCAGGTGCCAGCCTCCAACAGTTGGACCCATGCGGTCCATGCCACCTGGCTGGGGGGAGGAGGGGATATGGGCAATGATGACATGTCGTCGTTCCCCTCCCCCCCACCAGGCCGTCATGTTTTCAGACCATCCAGCGATGTTGGCCGCCGTGGTGGCAGCCGCTCATGTCTATGTTGCTCTGGATGAGGAGGAGGAGGAGGAGGAGCGTGCCAGAGAGGCGGCGCAGGCTGCCGCAGAGGGGAAGGCGGCAGCCGCCCAGGCTGGAGGGACACCTGACCGACAGGACGAGGAGGGGGAGGAGGACGTCGCGGCCCCACGGCAACGGAGGCACCCGAGGGCGCCCCGTGTGTACCGGCCCCGGCAGTCATACCAGGACCTCACGGACTGGGAATGCAGGAGGAGACTCCGGATGAGCCGGGAAACCGTGGCACACATCTGCCACCTGCTGGCACACCTGCCACCGCGTGGCACTGGCGGGGGACACCCTCTCCCCGTGTCCGTCAAGGTTACGGTGGCCCTGAACTTTTATGCAACGGGGTCATTCCAGGCACCGAGTGGGGACCTGTCCGGCATATCGCAGACATCGGTGCATCGGTGCATCCGGGCAGTGACAGATGCCCTTTATGCCATGGCGCACCGCTACATCCGCTTCCCCGTGGACCGGGCCAGCCAAGATGCCCTGGCCGTGGGCTTCTCTGCCGTTGCCGGGTTCCCCATGGTCCAGGGCGCGATCGATGGGATGCACGTCGCCGTGCGGCCACCTGCAGATAACAGGGCCGTGTTCACTAATAGGAAGGGGACCTATTCAATGAACGTACAGGTGGTCTGCGACCACCGCATGATGATCCTGCACGTCTGCGCCCGTCACCCAGGCAGTGTACACGACTCATTCGTGTTGTCGCGGTCATCCATCCCCGGCATGTACGAGGGACGCCATCCCCGTCTGAGGGGCTGGTTGCTGGGCGACAGGGGCTACCCATTGCGATCGTGGCTGATGACGCCTATACGGAGGCCACGCAATGAGGCGGAGAACCGCTACAATGATGCCCATGTAGCGACAAGGGGAGTGATCGAGAGGTGCTTTGGCGTGCTGAAGATGCGTTTCAGGTGCCTGGACCTCTCTGGGGGCGCCCTCCAGTATCGGTCAGATAGGGTCGGCCGCATCATTGTGGTGTGCTGCGTCCTGCACAACATAGCCCAGCAGAGGGGCGATGTGCCGCAGGCAGAGGAGGGCGGAGTGGAGGAGCAGCAGGAAGAGGCCCAGTCCTCCCCAGATGAGGGGGATGGGGGCAATGGTCAGGGCAGACGGGGTAGACACAGGCGGGTGGCTGTCCACCGTTACCGGCTGGCCCAGCGGGCACGGGACAGACTGATAGACGCCCGCTTCACTGACTAGATGGGCGTGGGAATCGGGTAGTATGGCCACAGACCGCACACCATGACAACAGCCGACCACCCACACCCCCCAGCCATCCACCCACCCAGCACCCTCACCCCCCTCCCCAACCCCACACATCCCACCCGCATGCACACCACCCCCCCCCCCAATTGCCGATCCACCGGCGGCACAACGGGCCGGGCTCACCCAGTTGCGGGTGATCGCGTGTCTATCGCAGGCCATGGAGGATGATGACAACCCGCCTCCGATGAGCTCCTGGCTCTACATCGTTGGACTATGTCTGACCCATGGCCACAGTACCACCATCCACCCGGACCATCCCTGCATGCGGCTGTGACACTGCAGCGCACGGTCCCGTCCTCTGCCCGGGGGATGTTGATGGCGGCCCAGGGGGAAGGGGGCAGACTCACCTGGGGCTGAGGTAAGACCACCCGTCACACACACACTTGCGCTCAACGTACATGACACGCCCGCACACTTTGGACAGAGCACAAAGGCAGCTTCGGTAGGTGTAACATTGACTTTAATAACCAAAGGAGTTCATGCACGTGCCCTAGCCCCTAAAACTCATCTGTGCCCTGCACCCGTGCCAACTTACTCAGTGTCTAATTGTTTGGCCTTACGGGCCCTTTGACTACGTCTACGTGGTTCCCCAGACGGTACAGCAGAACTGGAGGTGGACTCCTGTGATTCCTGCCCTCTGACACTGGATCCCTTTGGCGGCCGTTTCCTGGGGCGTCCTGGCCTAGATGGGCCAGGCTGCGGCCCGGGCGACTGGGATGGCGAGCTGCCAGCCTGTCCTGCCCGTTGCCCACCCAATGCACCTGGGATGGAAGGGGGGGGAGTCCGAGGTGTCGCGGTGTACCGGGACCTCCCCTACAGAGGGAGCCGGGACGGACCACACCACCTCCTCCTCCCTCGCGCTGCCAGTCCTGGAGGCCCGTGCTGGTATCGACAGGGGTCTGCAGGTTTGCAGCCATGGAGCCCAGGGGGTTGTCGAACCCTGTCTGTGACAGTGCGACGCCGGCTCGCACATGGCCACTGGCGCCGATGCCCTCAGCGATGGCCTGCTGAGACTGGGCCATGGCCTGCAGAGACTGGGCCATGGCCTGCAGAGACTGGGCTATGGCCTGCTGAGACTGGGCCATGGCCTGCTGAGACTGGGCTATGGCGTTGAGCGCCTCTGCCATCTGGCGCTGGCACTGGCTCATGGCCTCCTGTGAGAGGGCAGCCATTTCCTGGGCCACAGACGCCGCCTGCACGGAAGGCCCCAGGCCTCGCAAACCGTTCCCCATGTCTGACACCGTCACACCCATTGCCTCCACCGCGGACGCCACCCGTGCGGTGTCAGCCTGGGTGGCACGCATGACCGGGACCACTCCCAGCTCCTGGACGCGGGTGGACTCCTCCACCTGCGACCGCAGCCGCCGCAAGCCACCCGTCACCCTATTCGCTCGTCTCCGTGTCGGTGGTTGCATCGGATCTATGTGTGGGTGTGGTAACTGCAGGAACCCGGGATCCATCTGGGCGGCAGATGTTCGCTTGGCCTGGGCTGCCCTCCGACCGCCCGGTCCCTCTGCTGCTCCTACCTCCACCTGCTGTACCGGGACGGCTGTGTTGTGCGCACCAGTGAGTGTACCAGACGCCTCATCACTAAAGTGCCCAACCGTGGTGAGTGTTTCTGCGATGGTGGAGGGTGTTGGTGACAGCAGTGGCGTTGTGTCGTGCTCTTCGTCCCACTCTGACTCCATGGCACTTTGGGGTGGGGGTTCGTCTCCACCCATCCACTCTGAGTCACTGTCCGGTATTTCGTCTTCCCGGGTAGGGGTGTCCTGGGTAGTGCTGTCCCGGGTAGTGCTGTCCCGGGTAGTGCTGTCCCGGGTAGTGCTGTCCCGGGTAGTGCTGTCCCGGGTAGTGCTGTCCCGGGTAGTGCTGTCCCGGGTAGTGCTGTCCCGGGTAGTGCTGTCCCGGGTAGTGCTGTCCCGGGTAGGGGTGTCCTGGGTAGTGGTGTCCCGGGTAGGGGTGTCCTGGGTAGTGGTGTCCTGGGTAGTGGTGTCCTGGCTCGGATGTGACGGGGGCCTGTGGCTGCCCCCCTCATCGCTGGGTGGTCGCTCCCGCACGTGACGGGGGTGTCGTCTCCCTGTTGCTCCAGGTCTCTCCGTCTCCCGTGGTGTGCGAGGGGCATCCTGCGGGCGTCGCATGCTGGAAGGTCCGGGTCTCTCCGTCTCCCGTGGTCTCCGAGGGGCATCCTGCGGGCGTCGCATGCTGGAGGGTCCGGGTCTCTCCGTCTCCCATGGTGTGCGAGGGGCATCCTGCGGGCGTCGCATGCTGGAGGGTGCGGGTCTCTCCGTCTCCCGTGGTGTGCGAGGGGCATCCTGCGGGCGGTGTGCATCTGCGGGGATGGGTGCCTGGACGTTTGGTCCTGCGATACACAATGAAGCATGCATGGTTAGACATCAGGCAGTGATCAGGTGATACGGGGGAGGGGGATATAGGGGAGGGGGGATATGGGGACGGGCTGTTGGTGGCTCACTTGCTCGTGGGGCCCCGACCTCTGCATCAGCAACCTCCCGGTCCTCAGGTCCGCCAGCCAGTTCCAGGGCCCTTTCCTCGTGTACGGTCAGTGGCCTCTCATCAGCGGGCCCTCCTCCAGTCCTCACATGCTCCCTATTGTTGTGTGCGCGCTTCTCCTGTGGGGGGGGTGGTGGTGGCACGGGTAAAAGGCAACAGTGTTAGGCAGGTATATGAATGCACGCCATCGGTTGCGCGTGCATTGCAGAGGTTAAGGTTAGGGCTGGATTCACTTGGGGATATGGGGGAGGGGGGGATATGGGGGAGGGGGGGATATGGGGGATATGGGGGAGGGGGGATATGGGGGAGGGGGGATATGGGGAGGGGGGGATATGGGGGAGGGGGGGATATGGGGGAGGGGGGTATGGGGGAGGGGGGATATGGGGGAGGGGGGATATGGGGGAGGGGGGATATGGGGGAGGGGGGGATATGGGGGAGGGGGGTATATGGGGGAGGGGGGGATATGGGGAGGGGGGTATGGGGGAGGGGGGATATGGGGGAGGGGGGATATGGGGGAGGGGGGATATGGGGGAGGGGGGATATGGGGGAGGGGGGATATGGGGGGGGGCTATGGGGGAGGGGGGTATGGGGAGGGGGGATATGGGGGAGGGGGGATATGGGGGAGGGGGGATATGGGGGATATGGGGGAGGGGGGATATGGGGAGGGGGGGATATGGGGGATATGGGGAGGCTCACCCTGCCTGCTTTGACGAGGTCGTTCACCTTCTTGTGGCACTGGGTGCCTGTCCGTGGTGTTAGGGCCACAGCGGTGACGGCCTCTGCCACTTCCCTCCACAGACGCCGGCTGTGGCGTGGGGCAACTCTGCGGCCGTGCCCGGGATACAGGGCGTCCCTCCTCTGCTCCACCGCGTCCAGGAGCGCCTCCACATCGCGTGACTCGAACCTCGGGGCTGAGCCACGGCTAGCCATCCAGTCGGGTGTTGCGGTCGGGTGTTCCGGTCGGGTGGGGGGGAGCTGCGCGGCCTTATGAGCCGTCACGCCGTGCAGCGCGTATGACGCTGCACGGCGTGAACCATTGCGCAAGCGCGGATCCCGTCACGTCGCTGCTAGCCCATTTCGGGCCGGAGACTATCGGCCCATTTTTATGACGTGACGCAAGTGGGATTTGCGCCGTTTTTTGCGCCGATCGGCGGACTTTCCGCCGATAACGTAAAATTTCGCCCAAGATCTCTCCCGTTCCCGATTCAGGATCATAATCTCTCATGTTCCCAATTCACGATCACAATCTTGCCTGTTCCAATTACAGGATCACAATCTCTTCCATTCCCAATTCAGGATCACAGTCTCCCCATTCCAGATTCTGGATCGCAATCTCCCCATTCCAGATTGAGGATCACAATCTCTCCTGTTACAGATTCAGGATGAAAACCTCCCCATTCCAGAGTCAGGACCACAATCTCCCCCATTCCAGATTCAGGATCACAATCTCTTCTGTTCCAGATTCAGGATCACAATCCCCCTTCCCTCCCTTCCAGGTTCAGGATCACAATCTCTCCCATTCCTGATTCAGTATCACAATCTCTCCCCATTTCTGATTCAAGATCACAATCTCTCCAGTTCCAATTACAGGATTACAATCTCTCCCATTCCCAATTCAGGATCACAATCTCTCCAGTTCCCGATTCAGGATGAAAACCGCCCCATTCCAGAGTCAGGACCACAATCTCCCCCATTCCAGATTCAGGATCATATCCCCTCTACTCCCTTCCTGATTCAGTATCGCAATCTCTCCCTCGTTTCCGATTCATGATCACAATCTCTCCAGTTCCCAACTCAGGATCATAATCCCTCCCATTCCCAATTCAGGATCACAATCTCCCCATTCCTGATTCAGGATCATAATCTCTCCCCGCTTCCCTGTTTAAAGAAAGTACCTTCACAAGTTCAGCAAATGCCAAAGCATTTTACAGCTGTTGAAGTACTTTTGAAGTTTAGTCCCAGTTGCAAGGAAATGCTCAGCCAATTTACACACAGCAAGTTCCCACAGCCAACAGTGAACTAAATGACCAGCTACCTGTTTTAGTCATGTTGGTTGAAAGATAGATTTTTAGTATCGCAATCTCACACCTTTCATTGGGATCATGATTTATCAGTGCCTGTATTGAAATGTATAGATTCTCAAAGCACTCACAGTTATGTCAGCCATCAGTGCAAGAGTAAATTTGCAACACAAGCCGCTGCTCTATTACTTACCGAATTACTTCAATGAAGGAGCACTGGTGTAGACTTGCTGCTAGTTTTTCTGCTCCTGCTGCTGTGATCATGTTCCCTTCCAAACTGGAATAAAGATAGGAAAATGATTTGTTACTCAGAATAATGACCATGTCTAAATGGCAATAGAAAACACACTTACACCCAAAACAAGAATACATTTTGCGAGGGTAACTCACACAGACTCTCTGTTGATTTCCAAAGTTTCCTCAGAACCTGGAATGTAATTGGCCACCAAGGAGCCTAAAATCTTTTCATGACAATCAAACGTGTTCATATTGAACTGCTTCTGTTTTGGAAACAGCAGCAAGGAGGTCAACATTAAACGAGGATTTGTTCAAGTGTTCAAATACCTCGCATAGAGAAAATATTAAAATGTTGGGGCTGTGAGGGGCCTCATAATTGCACAAAGAATATTTGAAGAATATTTCTTTACAATATCTCAAAGAGCTGTCGTAGAGGCTTTTCACAGTAACTTCATTGCAGTGTTGATGTAAGTCTACTTGTGACACTAATAAATATTATTATTATTCAGACATACACTTTATAAACCCCTTGTATATCCTGGTTACAAGTGTGAGCTGTAGGAGTACACTGATATGTTGAGGTTAGTTAAATCTACTCCGGGAGTAATGTACGTTCAAGATAATGCTTGGATAAGCATATGGATGATAATGGCATAGTGTAGGTTAGATGGCTTTTGTTTTTTGACTTCCCATGTCGGTGCAACATCGTGGGCCGAAGGGCCTGTACTGCGCTGTATCGTTCTATGTTCTAAGAGTTGTAACAATTAGTTTCTTTTAGATTCCAGTGGTTCAAATGGATCAGGGAATAGTGGGTTCATTACTGCTCATAGTCCTTTTGATTGTGACCAATGTCTTTGATGTAGACTTCATTCGTTGACTTATTCCTCTCACCTCCACACGTGCACATTGCCTTATTATCCCAGTATCTGATTTTTCTATTTAGATATCTAACTTGCTCACAGATTGTCACAGAAGGCAAGCAGGGTCCTACATACACTGCAATGTTGCACGAACCCTCTATTCTTGAAGGGAGACCTGAACCTTCCTGAAGGACTCTATGGGATGGTTTGCTTCTCTTCTGACAGGTTCAAATGAGAACTTTCAGGGGTGCTAACCTCATGTAGATTCAGAGCTTGGAACAGAAAAGGCAATGCCAGACTGGGTCAGCTCCTTGATGAGGACTATAACAGTTAGGGTGCACATTTCTCTTATCAAACCTGCCCAATGGAATTATCTCCAGAGCCCAGTTCTGATTCTAGCCAACCCGAAAATCATCCCCTGTGACCTGATTGTCCCATAAGACACTTCTCCGCCTTCTGATACATAACACACAGTCAACTAAAGCATTTCTGGTGATAAGACCTTGGTCTTAATAGAACACAAGTGACAAGAGATATAGACTCAGAAACCTCAGCACCTTTAGTGCCATCAAATAGTGCAAGGGTTAAGTCAGGATCATATACCAATGGAAGTACGGGCCAAATCAACAACCCTGACCAGCCTTGCAACTCCACAGGGCTCAAGCCAAAACCTCTGGTTCAACTCACTGCACCGCGATGCCAATCCTTTCTCTCCCCCACTGTCACAGAATGCACAGCAGCTGTGCTCGCTGGAAAAATAGATTAATTCCTCTGACTGAGGTGGAGTATAGTCCTCTTCAATAGAGGGTTTATACTTGGCCATTTTTCTGATGCCATTTCCAATCATAACAATGTGAATCCTGAAGATAATATGAGGGATGAGAGGTTTTAAATATGAGGAAAGTTGAGAGAAGCATATGTTGTGGCTTTCATTGCTATTGGAACAAAGAGGCTATGGGAATATCCAAGAGAAGTGTTAAAAAGAGAGTTTAGATAACGTGAGTGGAGAGAAGCTTTGTCAGCTGTGTTCAGTGAGTCAGTAACTAGAAAGGTACAAGTTGACAATCATCAGTGAAAAGACAATCAGAAAGGCTAGAAGTTAAACACAGAGGGTAGAATGTTCGGCATGAAAATCGGACGCGAATCCCGCACTGTATTTATTTGTAATAAATAACCTGCTACCTCGCAGGTTCCCAGCACCTGACCCCCAGTACCATCCTGAAACACCCATTCCAGAACTCCTCACTGCTAAAGTGCGGTGTGCAGTGTCCACACATGCCAGGTGTCATTGACATCTGAACTGCCAGGTGTCCAGCTCACATTATCCCCTTTTGTGTCCCTGCAGAAGATAGTCCACAACTGCAGAGCGAGAGAGAAAACGGGAGGTGGACGGCCCGAGCTGAGGATCCTGACTCCATTCTAGAAAAGGGTCATGGAGCTCACAGAAGTGGGCCAGGAGCAGGCCTGCACAGATACCGAGGTTGGTCTGCGACAGAAAAGTGAGGAGCCACTGCACCTTCATCCAGATGACCAATCTCAATTGAGTTTTTTGTAGTCCAAACCGTTGACTAGACCATGTACTAAAACCATGTCCCTTGCTTTGCAAGAACATCAATGATCCTCAGCCAACAATGCCCCCCCTGGCCGCCCTCGACAGCTCCCTCTGGAGCTGACCATCGGGAACTGTCCCCTTGTGCACTCTGATACAAGGTGGAGAGGGCTATCGCCTCCTTCTTCCCTCTCGGATGTCATGGCATCTGGTTGCCATTTTAACATACCAGAAGTAATTCACGCCTGCGTGACTTCACACTGGTGGGTGGGAGATTCAATGAGGTCTGAAGATTCGACTTTAAACTCGCTCATTATATCAAAATGGATTCAAATTCATTCAAATAAGGTTCTCGCCTTTCCTGGGCGTGAACCTGATCGCGTCATCGGGAAGGGCCCAGGAACATCACATTCTGAAATCTTGCCAACGTGGAGCCCGTTTTTGGTCTCGTGCAATTTTTTGCGGCTATTGCGGGTTTTGCACCTGCAGCTAACAGACCTGCAAAATCTTGCCGAGTATCAAAGGGTGTGGAACGCTGAATCAGAAACAGTGGTAAAATCCAATCCAGCACAGCTGTCAAAGAGAAGTGGATAAATATTTGAACATTTTAAACAAGTTTAAAATAAAATTCATGATAGCTTCGAAAAGAGATAGGATAATATTTGAACATTTTGAATGTGTTGACCTCCCTACTAAAATGGCAGAGAGAGGAACTTCAGACAAATTAGTTAATGGTTTGTACACTTATGTCCCAATCTGTAAATTGGCGAGTTAGATTAAAGCTACTTATTTCTTCTTTACATAGCAATATTCTGTAATTCACAAAATAAACAAACCCTGCTTTTCAAAAGTAGGATATCAAATTGGAATTTAAACCTTTGTTCTACTGTGTATGATGGGTCATATAGGACCCAAGATGAGTTAACAACACATATCCCTGAGACTGCCTATTTTCACCTCCGTAACATTGGCCGAATCCGAGCCCAATACATCCGAGTCCCTTACTCTACTCTCCATAAACCTCAAATCATCCAAAATTCTGCTGCCTATGTCTTAATTTACAGTAAGTCCGATTCAACTTTCACCTCTGTGCTTGCTAATCTATACAGACTCCAAGTTTAAACATTTCATCCTTGTTTTCAAATCCTTCCATGGCCTGGCCTGGTGCCTCTCCATCTCTGTAATCTCCCTCAGCCTCCTAACCTTACGAGATATCTGTGCTCCTGTAATTTTGGGCTCTCGGGCATCTCAAATTTTAATTGCTCCGCCATTGGTGACTATGCCTATAGTTACCTGGGCGCTAAACTCTAGATCATTCCCCCGCAACTCCTAAACCTCTCTTTATCTTTCCCTGACTTTTGTCTTTAACACATTCTTTAAAATTTACCCCTTTTTATCATCTGCCCCAATATCTCCTTATGTGGCTTGGTGCCATATTTTGTTTGATAATAATTCTGTAAGGTGTCTTGGGACATTTTATTCTGTTAAAGGTGCCATGTAAATACAAGCTTTGACAAAGGGTCACCTGGACTCGAAACATTAGCTCTTTTCTCTCCCTACAGATGCTGCCAGACCTGCTGAGATTTTCCAGCATTTTCTCTTTGGTAGTAAATACAAGTTGTAGTTGCATATTATATTGCTCTCCGAGGCTTCCACTGTTTTAAGAGCTTGGATCCACAGACTCTGCCACAGGTTTGGCAGGTGGTGCTGGATGAGGTGGGTGGATGGGACACTCTGGATTCTGCACTCTCCATCCACTGTTTACGCTTGGCTTCCGCATGCTCCACCTTGCAACACTTGAGGTGATTGGCACCGTTGCGGATGTTTTTGTCCAGTTAGTGTGTTCTAAGACAAGCGATTCCTAAGTGTCAGTGGGGATGTTGCCTTTATTTAGGGAGGTTTCAGACTGTCCTTGTAGCGATTCCTCTGCCCCCTTAGTGATCGCTTGCCATTGCGGAGTTCTGAGTAGACCACTTGCTTTGGGAGTCTCTGTCGAGCATCCAGGCAATGTGGCCCAACCATCACAGCTGGTCGAGTGTGACCAGTGCCTCGATAATGGGGATATTGGCCTGGGAGAGGACACTCACGTTGTTACGCCTATCCTGCCAGTGGATTTGCAGGGTTTTGCGAAGGCAGTGATGGTGATATTACTCCAAGGATTTGAGGTGCCTGCTGTACATCGTCCATGTTTTTGATGCGTAGAGGAGGACAGGGATCATGGCTGCTCTGTAGACCATGAGCTGGATTATCCAAAAATGGGGCTATGTCCCCAGGCCGACATAAAAACGTTGGCGTTTCACACCAGACTTTCCTTAAAAAAATGAAGACCTATTCACTTGCCTGCAGGGAGCTGGCAGGGCCTGGAGTGCTTCTCACAGTTTTCGCTGCGCGAACGGGCCACCGCACTGCCAGTTCCGAGTCCGCGCATGCACATGGAGGCGGCCTCCAGCGCCTGTGCCGAACGCGATGGCGGACTCAGCCAGCGCACCTGGACCAACAAAGAAGGTCCCAACGATCTACCCCGCAGCGCTCCATCAAACCTGCCCGATCACCGCCCCGCCCACCCGCCCATAAGGCCCCCCCCCCCGGTACTTGATTCCCCCCACACCCCACCAGGGCGGCTGCAGACTGAGTACACAGCTGCCGCGCAAAGAGTCCCGACAGGCCAGGCGTGGTTAGAACCACGCCATCGGGAATTAGGGTGGTCGAGACCGGGGTATCGCTAGGAGGGCCTCTGGCAATGGCTCCCCAGCCGCGCCGTGTAAATTGCCCGTGAACGATTCTCCGCAGACTGGAATATCGCAGGAGCAGTGCAGGTCCCGATTCGGTCATAAAAGTGGATTCTCCGCCCCCGTGCCGAACGCGATTTGGGCGCGTGGCTGCGGAGAATCCAGCCCCATGAGCTTGGTGCTGGGCTTGAAGTCTTAGTCGTTGAATACTCTGCTCCTCAGGCACCCGAAGACTACTCTGGTGTATTGGAGTCAATGTTGGATTTCATCGTCAATATCTGCTCGCATCGAGAGGAGGCTCCCGAGATACGGGAAATGATCCACATTGTCAAAGGACTCACTGTGGATCTTGGTGGTTGGGGGGCAGTGTTGTGTGGGAGGAGCGGGCTGGTAGAGAACCTTTGTTTTCCGGATGTTTAGTCTGAGGCCCATTCTCTCATATGCCTCGTGAATGTGTCGGTGGTCATTTGTAGTTCGGCCTCTGAATGTGCGCACTCACAGGTGTCGCCTGCATACTGCAGCTTGATGACAAGAGGTTGAGGTGGCCTTGGTTCAGGCCTGGAGGTATCGGAGGTTGAACAGTTTCCCCTTGTCCGGTATGTTAGCTGCACTCCAGCGAGGAGCTTCAGGATGATGGATGGAAGGTTGCTGCAAGGAAGATAGAGAAGAGTGTTGGTGCGATGGTGCAGCTCTGTTTGACCCAAGTTTGCACATGTATTGGGTCTGTGGTTGTTCCATTGGTGAGGATCACAGCTTGCCGCTACATAATAAGCTATAGGTTCAATTACTTTGTGAAATACAGGTGAAATGATATTTAAGTTTCAATGAGATCGTCAAAGTGTGGAAATATATATTTTTTATCATAGATTATCATAGAATTTACAGTCCAGAAGGAGGCCATTCGGCCCATCGAGTCTGCACCGGCTCTTGGAAAGAGCACCCTACCAAGGTCAACACCTCCACCCTATCCCCATAACTCAGTAACCCCACCCAACACTAAGGTCAATATTGGACACAAAGGCAATTTATCATGGCCAATCCACCTAACCTGCACATCTTTGGAGTGTGGGAGGAAACCAGAGCACCCGGAGGAAACCCACGCACACACGGGGAGGATGTGCAGACTCCGCACAGACAGTGACCCAAGCCGGAATCGAACCTGGGACGCTGGAACTGTGAAGCAATTGTGCTATCCACAATGCTACTGTGCTGCCCATATAATGGGATGAACACAATAATAGAGATGCATCTGGGACTAGGTTTAGTGGCAGGGCAGAGATGGGGAGTGTTTTCCGCTGCCGAGGGTGAGGGTAAACCAGTGCGTATCTTTTTGCCCCTGGTGTAATTAATTATGCATCCGGGGGTTTAGCACCATATTCCATGGTGGGATGGGCTTGTTGGCGTGTTTTCCCGCCATCATATCCGGGTGCCATATTTAAAAGGTGCCCAACATTGAAACATTGAACATTAATCCACTGTTGAAGAGAGAAGATGGACCTCCTGAGGCTCGAAGATGGACCCCTTTTGAGGACAATGAAGCTGGAAGATCCACCTGATCGATGCTTCCCCCATCAACTGCTGTGGTGTTCCAGGGTCCATGATCACTGTCGGCCTTCATCCCAAACCCAGGAGGCAGCCCCAGGCCTTCTTTGGCTGAATCCTACCGCCCTGCACTCCATGTTGTTCCAGATGTGTTTTAAATTGGCTTGTATTCCCACTGACATTGTGTAAAATTGGACGTGGGGGGGGGGGGGGGGGGGGAGATTCTGGTCAGGCCTTAACCTTTATCAGCAGGATGTAAATCAGTTTCACGCTGGCCACCAGCAGGATTCTCGATACACCATGGCGGGCACCAATGGAATATCCCACTGTAATTTCACGGAGGGGTGAAACTGATTTCTGAGAGTTCTGCTGAATTCTCCCAGTGAGGGAGTGAACCTGACTACTATCCATTTGAATTCATTTAAATAAATGGCATAACGCCGTAACTACCGGGGATATCATATGATCCCCCCGCCGGCGGGAATCACTACTGCTCTCCAGCAGTCGGGATGACCATGCCAGTGGCCCAAGGCTAGTGTAGCCCAGGGGTGGCTATGGACATGGTAGGGAAATGCCCTGGCTCTTCCCCCTGGCACTCTGGCAGTGCCAACCTGGCACTGCCAAGATGACAGAATCAGGTTGGCAGTGCCAATTTGACAGTGTGGGGGGGGACGTGCAGGGAGACCCATTGGTTGGGAGTTCCCACTAACCCCTGATGTCGGCAATGGTGGTAAGGGTGGCCTCTACTTCCTCACTGAAATTAAAGGTCCCTTTAAAAGGGCGCCACGAATTCTGTAGAGCTAAGCTTGACAGGCTCTATGAGGCCCCGTCTCAATGGAGTGATGATGAATGTGCTGTGATTTGTTATGGGCCAGGGTTTAGAGAACCCCAAAGTGTATCATGGGGTTCACTTGACCCACAACTTCTAATAGATTGTGGTTATGGGGAGCACACGGACCTACTTTACAGGTGTGATGCAACAGAGATCTACAGTACTTTTAAATTAAAACAATGTTTATTTATGAAACCAGTTAACACTTTATAAATCCACAGTAAACATCTTAACAACTATTAACACCAATAAATCCCCCAAAGAATACAGTACTCTCTAAGTAACTCTTAATCTTTCCTTGCAACATCCATAAGCCAAAAAGAACCCTTTTACAGAAAGACATCAGGTTTAACTTCACTACTGAGCACAGTTACCACTTTGAAATCACCAAATGAACATTGTTTAGCTTGCAGAGATTCATACACATCTTGCTGTGACTGCAGCTTCTCCAAATCTAAACACACCCTGCAGCTGCGAGCCCAAAGCGAAAGTAAAAGCAGACAGCCCAGCTCCACCCACACTCTGACATCACTGATAAACACCCATTTCTTAAAGGTACATCCACTACAGCTTTTTTATAAGCCCCCATTTCTTAAAGGTACTCTCACATGACAGATTGGAAATGGATAAATGACCATCAAATAAAATGGTTTTCAGGTTGTTACTTCTGACATCTGGCATGCTGTCAAGCGAAAGAACCGGGACGGGATTCTCCGCAATCGGCGCGATGTTCGCCGACTGGCGCCAAAAACGGCGCGAATCAGTCCGGCATCGCGCTGCCCCAAAGGTGCGGAATCCTCCGCATCTTGAGGGGCCGAGCCCTAACCTTGAGGGGCTAGGCCTCGCCAGACTGATTTCCGCCCCGCCAGCTGGCGGGAAAGGCCTTTGGTGCCCCGCCAGCTGGCGCGAAACTGACTTTGCCGTGCGGCGCATGCGCGGGGGTGTCAGCGGCCGCTCACGGCATCCCCGCGCATGCGCAGTGGAGGGGGTCTCTTCCGCCTCCGCCATAGTGGAGACCATGGCAAAGGCGGAAGGAAAAGAGTGCCCCCACGGCACAGGCCCACCCGCGGATCGGTGGGCACCGATCGCGGGCCAGGCCACCGTGGAGGCACCCCCCGGGGCCAGATCACTCCGCGCCCCCCCCCAGGACCCCGGAGCCCGCCCGCGCCGCCTTGTCCCGCTGGTAAGAGAGGTGGTTTGATTCTCGCCGGCGGGACAGGCATTCCAGAAGCGGGACTTCGGCCCATCGCGGGCCGGAGAATCGCCGAAGGGGGGGCCCGCCAACCGGCGCGATTCCCACCCCCGCCGAATATCCGGTGCCGGAGAATTCGGCAACCGGCGGTGGCGGGATTCACGCGAGCCCCTGGCGATTCTCCGACCCGGCGGGGGGGTCGGAGAATCCTGCCCCAGTATTGTAAAAGTGAAAAATGAAAATGAAATGAAATGAAATGAAAATCGCTTATTGTCACAAGTAGGCTTCAAATGAAGTTACTGTGAAAGGCCCCTGGTCGCCACATTCCGGCGCCTGTTCGGGGAGGCTGGTACGGGAATCGAACCGTGCTGCTGGCCTGCCTTGGTCTGCTTTCAAAGCCAGCGATTTAGCCCTGTGCTAGTAGATTGATTATCCACTGGACAAAGTGCCATTCTGTACAATATTGAAAGGCTAGCCCAGTATGAGAACCAGAGCCCAATGTTTAAACTCTCACAATGGCTTCTGTTTGGCTGTTTGAAAGCTTTGACAGGCATATGAGCTTTTATTCATTGTTTGCAGACTAGCTTAACCATCTCTTTAGGATGCTTAAAGCTTTGACAGATATAAGCTTTTAGCTGCCTTCAAAAGAACTGATGCAATTTGTGCAGCAGAATTTGTTTACAAATCTGTCTTGGGGAATGTGAGTTTGTTTAGTTTGTCAGATTTATGAGCCTGAAAAGGATAATGATTTACCTCCTGAAGTCATGTATGCTTATTTTGACAGAGTCATGAGCTTCTGAATAGGATAATGGTTTTCAAGTCTCAGAGTTTTTGTTTATTTTGGAAGTTTTAGGAGCTTTTCAATGACTTCCAAATGTTATTATATAGCTTGTGAGTTCTACTTATAAAGTGGATAATGGGTGAATGGGTTGGGGGGGGGAGGGAAATTAGGAGTTAGGGAGACTGGAATGAGTGAAGGGGCGAGGTTAAGGTGGTGATTGTGAAGGGGTGAGGGGTTCAGGGGATGGGGCAAGGGTTGGTGAAGGGGATGGAGGGGGTAAGGTGTTAAGGGGTGGAGGATGAATGGAGGTTCACACTGATCTAAAGAAGTAGGCTGATGTCTCTGGGAATGGAGATGGGCCTTTTAACCGGGCCCACCTCCATTTCCATCTGGGGCCTGTCATCCGTCTCCAGACCGTCCCACTCTCCCGGAGATGAAAATCCCGCCTGCCTGATCTACTGTGTCATAGATAGGTCCGCAATATCAGGAAATTTCCTGATTCCTAATTCCTGCCTCCATGATGAACAATGCTGCTGGTGATTTGGGAGAAACCATCACTGCAATATCTGGCTCACGCATGCACAATACTCCCGCATTAATGGCTTACATCTAAACCACGTGATCTGAGCCCTGTTGGTTGTCCTAACCCCTCTTGATTTGCAACTCACTGCTTCATTATGAGGATGACCGGGCATAGCCAAATAAAATTACCAGGGTCTTTCATGGTCCGGAAAGGAAGAGTGTGAGAAAGAGTGCAAGAGAGTGAAAGAGAGAGAGAGATGGGTGGAGCAGAATCACAAACGGAAGGGGAGAAAAACACAGTGGGGGGGGGGGGGGGGGGGGGGGGAAGAAGAAGGAACACAAATTACAGAGGAGAGTGAGAGAAAAACACACCACTAGGGGAGAAAGAGAGAGCTAGAATAACACAAACTGGAGAGGGAGACTGAAAGACTAACAAACTGGAGAAATGGAGAGTTCATGTCAGCCTGTGCTGTGTGCTGTTGTATATTGTGTTTTATTACGGGAACCAGTTTCGATGTTTCGCTCAAAGGATTGTACCTCACCTTCTTGAATCTGAGCTTCAGTGAAGAGGTGTGAGAATCGGTGAATTGAATTAAGTTTGATTTATATATTTTTAACTTGCTGTGTATGATTGTGTGAAAACATTCATTGGCAGTTACTTTTATCAATTTTCTTTGTTGAATCAGTGGAATTTACTTTGTGTTTTCCATTGCAGTCAAACTGCAAAAACATCACCAAAGTGTGTTTTTTCTTCAAATAAACATTACTCATCATGAATTCTTTGCATCCTTTTGAGTTCTTTGATTTATAAAGTATGTTATCCCATAGAATCCCTACAGTGCAGAAGGAGGCCATTCGGCCTATCGAGTCTGCACTGACCCTCTGAAAGAGCACTCCACCCAGGCCCACTCCCCAATCCCCGTAACCCAACATCCCTGGACACTAAGGGGCAATTTTAGCATAGCCAATCCACCTAACCTGTACATCTTTGGACTAGGGGGACCTGTTCAGCTCAGTGGGCTAGACAGCTGGTTCATGATGCAGAGTGAGGCCAGCAGCGTGGGCTCAATTCTCACACTGGCTGAGGTTATTCATGAAGCCCCGCCTTCTCAACCTTGCCCCTCATCTGAGGTGTGGTGATCCCCAGGTTAAATCACCACCAGTCAACTCTGGCTGCAGCCTACGGTCATCCGGGGGTACACCACCTTTACCTTTACCTTTTACATCTTTGGACTGTGGGCAGAAACCAAAGTATCCAGAGGAAACCCACACAGACATGGGGAGGACTTGCAAACTCCACACAGACAGTCATCCAAGGCCGGAATCGAACCTGGGTTCCTGCCGCTGTGAGGCAGCAGTGCTAACCACTATTCATCTCATTGTATGAGATGAATGGGAAGCTAAATATTTAAGTACAAGGCAGTAAGAAATAAAATAAATATATTATACAAATAAATATAAATATAATAAAGAATGGGTATTAAAAGAACGGATGGTGGGGTGGGGCAGCAATCATGGTCAAACAGCAGCCCTGACTGTTAATATATTTTACCTTTAAGTATGTGGGATTGTAGCAATAGTTATGGGGTTTGATGGGATGTATTCTGTCCCTTTGAACTATGGGCACAATGATGAGACAATATACATAAAGGAGGAGAGAAAAAAAGTCAACAGTGAATCAAGAAGTCACAGTGAATCATTACCTTCAGATCCTTGCTTAAACAGCACCATCTACAGGATCATGCTGAACATTGTACCACTCTTTACCTGATTTAGTCGCATATGTACATCACTACCAACTAAAGTGTACAGATAAAGCCATAGATTCTTGGTGACAAATACACAAAAGCATTAATATTCATCACTACATATACTTTATTCTGCTAATAATAATTAAAAATACAACAACATACATTTTCATCGCACCAACCATATAAGCAGTACTATGTTTTCTCTTTTTAAAAAAAAATATATTTTATTCAAATTTTTCGGCCAGAAAAAATACAAAGGTTTTCCTTTTACAACAATAAAACAATATAAATAACAGTGACCGTTTTAACAAATAAATAAATAATATATAAACTGAATGGCAACTGCCATAACAAAAATATTAACTCTCCAGAAATAAAATCAAACAATCCCCCCCTGGGTTGCTGCTGTTACCTTCCCATTTCCTTTATCGTTCTGCGAGGTAGTCAATGAACGGTTGCCACCACCTGGTGAACCCTTGAGCCGAACCCCTTAGTGCGAACTTTATCCGTTCTAGTTTTATAAACCCTGCCATGTCATTTATCCAGGTCTCCACGCCCGGGGGTTTGGCTTCCTTCCACATAAGCAATATCCTTCGCCGGGCTACTAGGGACGCAAAGGCCAAGACATCAGCCTCTTTCGCCTCCTGCACTCCCGGCTCTTCTGCAACCCCGAATATAGCCAACCCCCAGCCTGGCTCGACCCGGACCCCCACCACCTTCGAAAGCACCTTTGCCACCCCCACCCAGAACCCCTGCAGTGCCGGGCATGACCAAAACATGTGGGTGTGGTTTGCTGGGCTTCTCGAGCATCTCCCACACCTATCCTCTACCCCGAAAAATTTACTGAGCCTTGCTCCAGTCATATGCGCCCTGTGCAAAACCTTGAATTGTATCAGGCTTAGCCTGGCGCACGAGGACGACGAGTTTACTCTGCGTAGGGCATCAGTCCACAGCCCCTCTTCGATCTCTTCCCCCAGCTCTTCTTCCCATTTCCCCTTCAGCTCATCCACCATGATCTCCCCCTCGTCCCTCATTTCCCTGTATATATCCGACACCCTACCAGCCCCCACCCATGTCCCTGAGATCACTCTATCTTGAATCTCCTGCGTCGGGAGCTGCGGGAATTCCCTCACCTGTTGCCTCGCAAAAGCCCTCAGTTGCATGATCCGAAATGCATTCCCTTGGGGCAACCCATATTTCTCCGTCAGCGCTCCCAGACTCGCAAACGTCCCGTTTACGAACAGATCTCTCAGTTGCACAACCCCAGCTCTTTGCCATGCTCCAAATCCCCCATCTATGCTCCCCGGGACAAGCTTATGATTATTTCTTATCGGGGACTGCACCGAGGCTCCTGTCCTTCCCCTATGTCGTCTCCACTGCCCCCAAATTTTTAGCGTTGCCACCACCACTGGACTTGTGGTGTATTTCTTCGGGGAGAACGGCAACGGCGCCGTCACCAGTGCTTGTAGGCTGGTTCCTTTGCAGGACGCCATCTCCAATCTCTTCCACGCCGCTCCCTCCCCTTCTCCCATCCACTTACACACCATTGAGATATTGGCGGCCCAGTAGTATTCACTTAGGCTCGGTAGTGCCAGTCCCCCCCTATCCCTGCTACGCTGCAAGAACCCCCTCCTCAATCTCGGGGTCTTCCCGGCCCACACAAAACTCATGACACTTTTCTCAATTTTCTTGAAAAAAGCCTTCGTAACCATCACCGGAAGGCACTGAAACACAGAAAGGAATCTCGGGAGGACTACCATTTTGACCGCCTGCACCCTACCCACCAGTGACAGGGGCACCATGTCCCATCTCTTAAAATCCTCCTCCATCTGTTCCACCAATCTTGTTAAATTAAGCCTATGTAAGGTTCCCCAACACCTGGCTATCTGAATCCCTAAGTACCGGAAATCTCTTGTTACCTTCCTCAGCGGTAAATCATCTATTCCCCTGCTCTGCTCCCCCGGATGCACCACAAATAACTCACTCTTCCCCATATTCAATTTGTACCCTGAGAATTCCCAAAACTCCCTGAGTGTCTGCATTATCTCAGGCATCCCCTCCACTGGGTCCGCAACATACAGCAATAAATCATCTGCATACAATGATACCCGGTGTTCTTCTCCTCCCCTGAGTACTCCCCTCCACTTCCTGGAGCCCCTCAGTGCTATGGCCAGGGGCTCAATCGCCAATGCAAACAGTAACGGAGAAAGGGGACACCCCTGCCTCGTCCCTCTATAAAGACGGAAGTAGTCAGACCTCTGCCTTTTCGTGACCACACTCGCCACCGGGGCCCTATATAGCAGCTGTACCCATCCAATAAACCCTTCTCCAAAACCAAATCTTCTCAACACCTCCCACAGATAATCCCACTCCACTCTGTCGAATGCTTTCTCGGCATCCATCGCCACCACTATCTCCGCCTCCCCCTCTGGTGGGGGCATCATCATTACCCCTAGCAACCTCCGTATGTTCGTGTTCAGCTGTCTCCCCTTAACGAACCCAGTTTGATCCTCGTGGACCACCCCCGGGACACAGTCCTCTATCCTCGTCGCCATCACCTTGGCCAGGAGCTTAGCATCTACGTTTAAAAGGGAAATGGGCCTGTAGGACCCACACTGCAGGGAGTCTTTTTCCTTCTTCAAAAGGAGCGATATCGTCGCCTCCAACATAGTCGGGGGCAACTGCCCCCTTTCCCTGGCCTCATTAAAGGTTCTCGTCAAAAGCGGGGCCAGTAGGTCCATATATTTCCTATACAATTCCACCGGGAATCCGTCCGGTCCCGGGGCCTTCCCCGCCTGCATGCTCCCAATCCCTTTTACCACCTCCTCCATCTCAATCTGTGCTCCCAGTCCCGCCCTCTCCTGCTCCTCCACCTTCGGGAATTCCAGCTGATCCAGGAAACACATCATTAGTACTACATTTTCTCAAGCACGTTCTTAGTACAATGAGACATGTGTGTGATCCGGTACTGATCTGGCTGTTAAACTGGCTGAACCTTATATTCAGCAGAGGAATTGCTTTGTCTCTAGGATACATATTCAGGAGCCATATAAATAGAGTCCAGGTCCTAGGTATTATTATTAGATAATACTTAGAGAGCCATTGTCATAGTTAAGGCAATTTTGGTTGAATACCTTACACCAGTTCAGAACCTGGTTTAATGTTGTACTCACTCTAGTTTCTTTAAACGTCGAATTCTCGGTAGGGCATCAGCTAGCCTCACTGCACCTGCGTCACTGATGTTATTCCAGGATAAGCTATGATGAAGTGCAGGAAAAAGTGGACACGTTTAGAATTTTCAAGGATATTTTTCTTCCGAACCCCAGTGATCAAACTGTAGGGAATATGGCCTTGTAGACCTGTGACCTGCTGTTAAACGTGGGCAGACCTGGAACTCTGAGTAACTTGCATGGAAAGACTCATGGTCCAGTATCTGATCTTTCAACATCACTTCACCTCTTCATATTACAGAAATGCTGCAAGTGGGTGGAAATGTTGCTGTAATATGCCGTGGTTCCACAGTTCCCAAGCGGGGCTGGTTTGGCAGCACAGTCCCGCTCTCCTGCAAGTAATGACAGGAGACCCTTTCGGTCCATCTGAGATTCCAGACCTCCGCTTTCAATTGTGAAGGCAGGAGACTCAACTTTGGACAGGGCTTGGCACTGGAGTGAAGTACAGCGGAACAGGAAGAATTATTCAAATAAACATTTTGCAGGGCGGGGGTGTCACTGCCTGACTTTACATGGTAGCTGACAGCTTTACCCACACAGGCTGGAAATTGGCACAGATGCTTCGTAATTTCTGGCACGCATTAACAGTGACAGCAAAGGGCAGCGTGGTGGCGCAGTGGGTTAGCCCTGTTGCCTCACGGCGCTGAGGTCCCAGGTTCGATCCCGGCTCTAGGTCACTGTCTGTGTGGAGTTTGCACATTCTCCCTGTGTTTGCGTGGATTTCGCCCCCACAACCCAAAAGATGTGCAGGGTCGGTGGATTGGCCATGCTAAATTGCCCCTGAATTGGACAAAATGAATCGGGTACTCTAAATTTAAAAAAAAACAGTGACAGCAAGAAGTTGGGAAATTAACCATCAGGCCAGCATTTCTTTTCAAAGGCCCTGCCAAACCATTCACCAAAGTCATCAGAGTGAGCGAAGCTTGTTTTGTCACAATTAATCCAGCAAGAGTCAATTCAGCTCACAAATTTGCCTACTTCAAATTGAGTACACACCACGGGCGACATTCTCCGGAAACGGCGCGATGTCCGCCGACTGGCGCCCAAAACGGCGCAAATCAGACGGGCATCGCGCCGCCCCAAAGGTGCGGAATGCTCCGCATCTTTGGGGGCCGAGCCCCAACCTTGAGGGGCTAGGTCGGCGCCGGACGAATTTCCGCCCCGCCAGCTGGCGGAAAAGGCCTTTGGTGCCCCGCCAGCTGGCACGGAAATGACATCTCCGGGTGGCGCATGCGCGGGAGCGTCAGCGGCCGCTGACAGCTTCCCACGCATGCGCAGTGGAGGGAGTCTCTTCTGCCTCCGTCATGGTGGAGACCGTGGCGGAGGCAGAAGGGAAAGAGTGCCCCCACGACACAGGCCCGCCCACGGATCGGTGGGCCCCGATCGTGGGCCAGGCCACCGTGTGGGCTCCCCCCGGGGCCAGATTGCCCCGCGCCCCCCCCCCCCCAGGACCCCGGAGCCCGCCCGTGCCGCCTTGTCCCGCTGGTAGGTGGTTTAATTTACGCCGGCGGGACAGGCATTTTAGCGGCGGGACTTCGGCCCATCCAGGCCGGAGAATTGCGCGGGGGGGCCCGCCAACCGGCGTGGCGCGATTCCTGCCCCCGCCGAATCTCCGGTGTCGGAGACTTCGGCAACCGGCGGGGGCGGGATTCACGCCAGCCCCCGGCGATTCTCCGACCAGGCGGGGGGTCGGAGAATCTCGCCCCACAGCTATACTGTGAGGGAAACACTAACCAAATCAGCTAGCTGTCGCTCTGTTAGGCTTAAATCCAAACAAAGAGTGAGGGACAGAGAGCGAGAGACAGAGAGTGAGGCACAGAGAGCGAGAGTTTCAGCATTTGAGCAACACTTCAATAGTTCAACCTAAACAAAATGAAAAGCCTTGAATTTCTGTATAGTCATCGGTGGAGGGAGGAAAGGAAATCTTTCTGCAATTAACTCAAAATGTTTTCACGTGTCTCAAAATGACAGTCAGCTCAGTGTCGTTGATTAAAACTGTAGGAACTCAGTTAAGCTGAAACTTTGATTTGTTTCAATATGCAGATAGCAGCGATCACTCAACTACCTGGCATCCAGAAAATGTAACACTTACATGATCTCTTCAATACTGGGACAGCACATAAATCCGGCTGCAAGCTCCTCTGCTACACTGTCATCAAACCTGTTCAACTGCAGGCTAGAAGAAAGAATACTGTGGTTAGTAAATCCCAAGAGCTCAACGTTGTTGACAAAGTCTTCTAGCAAACACACTTTTCTTTTCCCTCGTATAATCTCTATCTTTCCTGGTTCCATAGATCCCAGAAAGCTCCTGATACCTCACTCCTGTAAAATCTTCTTCCAAAGTGACACAAAACAATCGCTTTCAGCTGGCTATTTGACCATCACAGTTGAGACAGATCACGGCCTTCTAAATGGGCTGCTTTACCAGCATGGCGCCTGGCTGAGCCTTCAGGAGCAGGGTTCCCTGCCTGGCTGATTTTTTAAAAACCCCCTCTGCCCTTCCGGCCAGTGCTGGTCAAAGTCAATGCAAGTGCCCCTTACCATCCTGCCTGACATCAGCTACTTCAGCAAAGACCCAAAGCTGAACATAGGCCTCTGTTGCACTAGATCAGGAAGGACACTCACCTGCTGATAAATGAGCTCTGAGCATTCAGAGATTTGTGGTTCCCAGTGCCATAAATGTGCATTAGTTGAAGCATTGCAAACAATTATATGCCAATAGCTTTTAGCATTCCGAATGATGCATAAGTTAGCAGATGCTTCATATAACAGTGTGCTATTTTTTCTGTTTAAAGATGCACTGCCTCATTGCTTTCTTTGTGAAGACTATTTGGGGACTAAAAAACAAGTAATATGTGTTTCGTTCCATATCACCAATAAGGTTGCTCTCTGCAGCCACTGTGTCTTCCTTAATATTCCAAACCTACGACCGCTACCATTGAGTAGGCCAAGGGCAGCAGACACATGGCAACAGCACCACCTGGAGGTTCTCCTCCAAGTCACACACAATCCCGACTTGGAAATATATTGGTCAGGATTCTCCGAAATCCCGGCCAAGTGTTGAGGCCGGCGTAAACACCGGTGTAGTGTACGCCGGCGTCAAAGGGCCTCCTGGCCCAGTTATTCCCTGGATTTCAGGGGGCTAGAACGGCGGCGGAGTGCTGAACGCTGCTCCGGTGCCGAAAGCCGGCCGGCGTGAGTCCGCGCATGCGCGCGACGGCCATCTCCGCGCCGGACCCCGCGCAACATGGCGGAGCCCTACAGGGGTCCGGCACGGAGGAACATAGGTTCACCAGCTATGCCTTTGAGTAAGGACTCCGTCTTGTACCTTTAAGTTAGAGATACCTGAACACGCTTGACAAGAATGATAGTCACACTGCGGAATATCACTGCTTTGATGCACAGTCCTACTTTCTGGCTCGTTTGATGTCATGCCTCCAACATTGGCCAATCGGGCAGCTAGCTACTGAATATCCAGCAATGCAATGTGAGGATGACAAGCACTTGACCCTCCCACATCCGCTCTCCTCCCGCCCTCATAAAAAACAGCTATTTACTGCATGACAGACAATATGGCTGAAACCAGGGAGCTCGCCATGTGCAGCACTACAGGGAAATTGGGCCTGCGAATCCTCTGGTATTACAATACCTCCGGAACAAAGAATTGCAACTCCAGTTCGCCGGCTTAATCCACCTGGTTTCTGAGGAATTTATCATGAAGGTAAATCATGAATTTATCACCCCTGAGGGTGGTGGGTGGGGGTGCATGGAGTGCGGAGGTGGGGGAGGGAGGAAACACAGTAAGGAGACCACGCTGCATTTTCCTGCTCACAAAATGTTGCTAAATGTCTTCTCCACTGTTCACCAAGGTATGTAGACCCTGCAGCAGTTGAACAATGTGTTGATGGCAGACTTTTACTAATTGTAAAGTGTGATGCACGATCAATTGTACAAAGACTCAGATTGGGTACAACTGTGGCTTTATTGCAGTAAGATGCGTGGCCTCTTACAGCAGCTGGCGAAATGGCAGTTGAATGGAGGACACGCAAATTTATACTCCTCCTCCTGGGCGGAGCCAGCAGGCAGGGGCTACTGGCGAACCTGTAGTACAGGTCCTACCTTACATCCCCTAATACAGGTGTACAGTGGTTCACCACATTCACCCCCTGTTAAAAATGAGTCCGGCGGGGGTGGTGTAGAACTATATACAGTTTTGAAAATTATGTACAGCGTATTATTAAAAAGGAAGTGAGAAAAAAAATGTCCTCTTGAAAGTCCGGTGCCAGTTAGAGGTTCAACCGGTCTGGTGCCTTGACGTTCCGCTGGGAGCGACGTAACGGTGGCGGCGATGTCGATGCTGGCGACGTCGGTGCCGGCCTGATGGTGGATGACTCTGGGAGCGTGCCAAAATCCTCTTCATCCTCTTGCGTGGGCAGGGGAAGGAGGGTTGGACCTGGTGGGGTTAATGTTGGAAGCGCCGCGGAAGGGGAGGATGGCGCCTGGACGGGGAAGTGTGTATGGGTGGAACCTGCTGGTGCCAGGTCCCTGAGGGAGACAGTATCTTGGCGGCCATCGGGGTACGCCACATAGGCATACTGGGGGTTGGCATGGAGCAAGTGTACCCTACCCACCAACGGGTCCGCCTTGTGGAGTCGGACGTACCTATGAAGCAGGACCGGTCCTGGAGCTGCGAGCCAAGTCGGGAGCGACCCCCCCGGATGTGGACTTCCTGGGGAAGGTAAAGAGATGTTCATGGAGTGTGTTATTCGTAGCGGTGCACAGTAGTGACCGGATGGAGTGTAGTGCATCAGGGAGGACCTCCTGCCAGCGAGAGGCTGGGAGGTTCCTGGACCGTAGGGCCAGCTGGACGGCCCTCCAGACCGTCCCGTTCTCGCTCTCTACCTGCCCGTTTCCCCGGGGGTGATAGCTGGTCGTTCTGCTGGAGGCAATACCCCTGCTGAGCAGGAACTGACGCAGCTCATCACTCATGAATGAGGATCCCCTGTCACTGTGGATGTAGGCGGGGAAACCGAACAGAGCGAAGATTGTGTTGAGGGCCTTGATGACGTGGCAGACGTCATATCGGGGCATGGGATGGCGAAGGGGAACCTGGAGTACTCATCGACCACACTGAGGATATACGTGTTTCGGTCGGTGGAGGGGAGGGGCCCTTTGAAATCCACGCTGAGGCGTTCAAACGGGCGGGAGGCCTTCACCAGGCGCGCACGTTCCGGCCGGTAGAAGTGCGGCTTGCACTCCGCGCAGACCTGGCAGTCCCTGGTGACTGTCCGTACTTCCTCAACGGAGTAGGGCAGATTGCGAGCCTTGACAAGATGGTACAATCGTGTGACCCCCGGGTGACAAAGGCTGTCGTGTAGAGCCCGGAGTTGGTCTACTTGTGCGCTAACACATGTATCTCGGGATAGGGCGTCTGGGGGCTCGTTGAGTTTACCGGGGAGATGCAAGATCTCGTAATTATAGCTCAATTCTCTACCGCAATATTTTATCATTTTTGATTTTGTCCCGCTGCGTGTTGTTGAACATGAATGCTACCGACCGTTGGTCAGTGAGGAGAGTGAATCTCCTGCTGGCCAGGTAATGCCTCCAATGCCGCACAGCTTCAACGATAGCTTGGGCCTCTTTTTCGACGGACGAGTGCCGAATTTCTGAGGCATGAAGGGTGCGGGAAAAGAATGCCACGGGTCTGCCTGCCTGGTTGAGGGTGGCGGCAAGGGCGACGTCTGATGCGTCGCTTTCTACTTGGAAGGGCAGTGTCTCGTCTACTGCGTGCACCCCGGCCTTGGCTATGTCTGGTCTGATAAGGACGAAGGCCTGTTGTGCCTCGGCCGTAAGGGGAAACTGGGTGGACTGTATGAGTGGGCGGGTCTTGTCCATGTAGTTTGGGACCCACTGAGCGTAGTATGAAAAGAACCCCAGGCAGCGTTTGAGGGCCTTGGGGCAATGGGGGAGGGGAAGCTCCATGAGGGGGTGCATGTGGTCGGGATCAGGCCCCAGAACTCCGTTCTGGACCACATAGCCGAGGATGGCTAAGCGGGTCGTGCTGAACACACACTTCTCCTTATATAAGTAAGGTTGAGGAGAGTGGCGCTGCGGAGGAATTTAGCAAGGTTGGCATCGTGGTCCTGCTGATCATGGCCGCAGATGGTGACATTGTCTAGGTACGGAAACGTGGCCCGCAAACCGTACTGGTCGATCATTCGGTCCATCTCCCTTTGGAAGACCGAGACCCCGTTAGTGACGCCAAAAGGAACCCTAAGAAAGTGATAGAGACGACCGTCCGCCTCGAAGGCAGTGTATGGACCGTCCGATTTACGGATGGGGAGCTGGTGGTAGGCGGATATTAGGTCAATCATTGAGAAGACCCAGTACTGCGCAATCTGATTGACCATATCAGATATGCATGGGAGTGGGTACGCGTCGAGCTGCATGTACCGATTGATGGTCTGGCTATAGTCCACGACCATTCTATGCTTCTCCCCAGTTTTAACGACTACCACTTGAGCTCTCCAGGGGCTATTGCTGGCCTCGATGATACTCTCCCGAAGCAGCCGCTGGACTTCGGACCTGATGAAGGTGTTGTCCTGGGTGCTGTACTGTCTGCTCCTGGTGGCAATGGGTTTGCAATCCGAAGTTAGATTGGCAAAGAGGGAGGGGGGGTCGACCTTTAGGGTCGCGAGGCCGCACACCGTGAGGGGTGGTAGGGGCCCGCCGAATTTGAGAGTGAGGCTCTGGAGATTGCACTGGAAATCCAGGCCGAGTAATAGTGCAGCGCAGAGATTAGGAAGGACGTAGAGGCGGAAGCCGCTGAATTCTACGTCCTGGACCGTGAGAGTGACCGTGCAGAAGCCTCGGATCGGGACGGAATGGGATCCGGAGGCCAGGGAGATCCTTTGATTGGCAGGGTGGACCGCGAGGGAGTATCCGGCTGGATGAAGCTTTCGGTGCTCCCGGAGTCCAGCAGGCAAGAGGTCGTGTGGCCGTTGATTTTCACCGTAGTCGAAGCGGTGGCCAGGTTGTGTGGACGAGACTGGTCTAGCGTCATCAAGGCGAGCTGTGGTTGATCGTCACTGGTGGCAGAAGACGGAGAGCGTGGGGGGCCCAGGTTGTGGAATGTCGTCGGCGTCCATGCCCCGTGGGGAAGACAAGATGGTGGCGACTGAAGATCCTGCGGGGGACAAAATGGCGGCGCCCTTGAGCCGCATATTGCGGGAGTGGGACAAAATGGTGGCGCCCATGGGCCACATGTTGCTGGAGCTGAATAAGATGGCGGCACCCAAGTGCCTCACGTGGACTGAGGGGGGGATGGTGCTGCCCACTGGTCGGGCGTGGCCCCAAGGGGTGAAGCTGGCGGTGACCATTGGCTGCGCGTGGCCCCGGAAGATGAAGATGGCGGCGCCCTCTGGCTGCGTGTGGTCCGGGGGGGGTGAAGATGGCGGCGCCCATTGTCTGTGTGTCAGGGGGGAGGGGGCGATAGCGGTGACTGCGCAGGCCTGGCACACCGCGGCGAAGTGGCCCTTTTTGCTGCAAGCCTTGCAAATGGCAGCGCGGGCCAGTCAGCGTTGGCGAGGGTGCTTCTGCTGGATGTAGAAGTAACATTGGGGACCCCCGGGGTGCGCGGATTGGCGGGTGGCGCAGGTGTATTGGCTGGGTAAGGCCCCGGCTGGGGCGGCCGTTTGCGGGGTCCAGGAGGGATAGGAGGGGTGGGCCGCGCGGCTGGAGGGGTAGGCCTGAGCATTACGTGAGGCGACCGTCATGGAGAGCGCTAGTTTTTTTTGTCTCCGCTAGGTCGAGCCTGGCCCCTTCAAGCAGTCTTTGTCGGATGAGGTCCGACCCAATCCCTGTCACAAAAGCATCGCGCATGAGATTAGAATGTTCGGTGGCCGTAACGGCCTGGCAGTCACTGTCCTGGACGAGTGGGATTAGGGCCCGCCAGAAGTCTTCAATGGACTCACCCGGGAGTTGAGAGCGAGTGGCGAGTACGTGCCTGGCGAAGAGTGTGTTCGCTTTCTGCGCATAGCTCTCTTTGAGGAGCATGGCCATGGTTTCCGCGTAGGTCGGGGCGTCCTGGATCAGCGGAAACACGCTTGAGCTCAACCTGGAGTACAGGACCTGTATCTTGTGAGCCTCCGTCGGTGGGGTGTTCGCTGAGTTTATGTCGGCCTCGAAGCAAGCTAGCCAGTGATTAAAGTCTTTCCTGGCGTCGGTCGATTGCGGATCCAGCTGCAGGCGATCTGTTTTGATTCTGATGTCCATCTTGTAGAAAATCTTACTGCAATAAATTGATGCACGATCAATTGTACAAAGACTCAGATTGGGTACAACTGTGGCTTTATTGCAGTAAGATGCGTGGCCTCCTACAGCAGCTGGCGAAATGGCAGCTGAATGGAGGACACGCATATTTATTCTCCTCCTCCTGGGCGGAGCCAGCAGGCAGGGACTACCGGCGAACCTGTAGTACAGGTCCTACCTTACATCACCTAATACAGGTGTACAGTGGTTCACCACAAAGTGATTCCTGATTTATGTGATCATATCACAGTCCTGTTATTGTTGTTGACAAGCTACCACTATGAGGCAGAATAAGGAACATTGGGATACGCCAATCAATCCTTAAACTTGTCCTGGCTGATCTATATTGTAATTCCAGTTATATATCCTGGCTCCATGGGCGAAATTCTCCCGAAATGGCGCGATGTCCGCCGACTGGCGCCCAAAACGGAGCCAATCAGACGGGCATCGCGTCGCCCCAAAGGTGCGGAATGCTCCGCATCTTTGGGGGCCGAGCCCCAACATTGAGGGGCTAGGCCGACGCCGGAGGAATTTCCGCCCCGCCAGCTGGCGGAAACGGCCTTTGTTGCCCCGCCAGCTGGCGCGGAAATGACATGTCGGGGCGGCGCATGCGTGGGAGCGTCAGCGGCCGCTGAAAGTTTCCCGCGCATGCGCAGTGGAGGGAGTCTCTTCCGCCTCCGCCATGGTGGAGACCGTGGCGGAGGCGGAAGGGAAAGAGTGCCCCCACGGCACAGGCCCGCCCGCGGATCGGTGGGCCCCGATCGCGGGCCAGGCCACCGTGGGGGCACCCCCCGGGCCAGATCGCCCCGCGCCCCCCCCAGGACCCTGGAGCCCGCCCACGCCGCCTTGTCCCGCCGGTAAATAGGTGCTTTAATTTACGCCGGCGGGACAGGCAATTTCTGGGCGGGACTTCGGCCCATCCGGGCCGGAGAATCGAGCGGGGGGGGCCCGCCAACCGGAGCGGCGCGATTCCCGCCCCCGCCGAATCTCCGGTGCCGGAGACTTCGGCAACTGGCGGGGGCGGGATTCACGGCAGCCCCCGGCGATTCTCCGACCCGGCAGGGGGTCAGAGAATGACGCCCCAAATCTGTGAATACCGGCACCGAACCAGTTGATCCTGAGCCTCAACAGTTTTTTGACACAGTTCAAAGATTTCTATTGCTCTCTCTGTGAACATATTTCATAAATCTTTGTAACTTCATTACATTATCAACAAAGAAATAAAACGGATGTGGGATTTCATGTAACAAACAATTCCAACGCTTTTCGGGGTAATTCTTGAATAGCAGAATATAAGTTAAGGCACAGAAAATAAGCCTCATTGAAAAAGCCCTGAATCAGGGCTTGGGTTTGCCACTTGGTCTTCAGCACGCTGCACACGAGGCACTTACTCCAGCTTTTTTAAGGACGTCATTTTCCGTAGTGCCATTGCGAGCTCCATCATTCCTTTGTTCCCAATGCTATTTTCAGGTAAACTGCAGGGGACACAAAAATATGTAATAAGTATGATTGCACAACATTTCAACCTCAACAAGGTAGAGCCAAACATGTATTAATCTATTGGTCTTGTTCCGAACAAGGGGAGGACTAAAGAACCATTTCAAAGACGCCCTGAAGGCTTACCTCAAGAAATGCAACCTCGACGTCAACATCTGGGAGACTCTTCCTCAGAGGAGACCTACTTGGAGGAACCTCCTAATTGAAGGGACATAATTCTTCAAGGACACCCGATGGCAAGGGGAGGCCCGGAAAAGGAGTCTGAAAAAGGAATGCCAGTAATCTAGAATCCAAGGAGCGATCCCATCTTCTGGAAACATCTGCCGAGTGTGCGGTCGAAGATGCAGCTCTAGGATCGGGCTCCTCAGACATGCAAGAACCCAGAGAACCCATGACCAGTAACACAGAGTTTCTTCGGTGGACAATCATACTCCTCAGCGAGTGACTGCCGAAGAATCTACGGGTCTCTCCTTCTTCTGCTGCGTGACACTGAGCACGGTGGGGAAGCTTCCAGAAACCCCAGTGGCTGTTCATAGAGTTGTTTTAAAAAGAACATTTAGGCCTTTTATGAGATATTTGAGTTTTAATGGATGGAGGGGAGGGGGGAGGGGAGACCTGAATATCCTTGATGCCCAGGAATCTGCTAATGTTTTAAATGCGTAGAGAGTTCTGAGCAACTGTTTTCATTTTAACTGTTAATCTTCTTAAAGTTATGAGGGTGCCCAACAATTCCAGTCTGGGGGCAGCACGGTGGCGCAGTGGTTAGCACTGCTGCCTCACGGTGCCGAGGTCCCAGGTTCGATCCCGGCCCTGGGTCACTGTCTGTGTGGAGTTTGCACATTCTCCCCGTGTTTGTGTGGGTTTGGCCCCCACAACCCAAAAATGTGCAGGATAGGTGGATTGGCCACACTAAATTGCCCCTTAATTGGAAAAATTTAATTGGATACTCTAAATGTAAAAATAAAACAATTCCAGTCTGTAAAATGGCAGCATCCTCTCGATATTTAGAAGACAAAGAACTTGCTTGTGTGACAAACTCTGTACTTTGCCAGCTTTTTATTTATGAGGCACCCATTAAATCCAAAATGAAACTAAGATCATTCTGGAAGGAGGGGGCAATTGGGCTTCCTGGTTATGGTTTCATTTCTGAAAAGTTAGACTCTGGCTGAAGTTCAAATGGGGATGAAAGCTTAAAAAAAAAAGTTTAATTAAAGGGTGGTGGTGGGGGGTGTTGTCCTGTTTCAGCCTGTTGTGGTGCAGCAGAACACAGAATTTGCGTGAGCGATACTAAATGAATAATTTGCCTCAGTATTCACCAAAGAGAAGGCTTGGTGGATGAGGAGTGTAGGGTAGAGTGTGTAGATATTCTGAGTCATGTTGACATTAATAAAGAGGTGTTGGGCATCTTAAAAAGCCTCACTAATTTGATCGACTTTTTCAAGGAAGTGACAAAAATGAGGGAAAGGCAGTAGATGTTGTATACATGGACTCCAGTAAAGCCTTTGACAAGGTACCTCATGGTAGACTGGTACAAAAAGTGAAGTCACATGGGATTAGAGGAGAGCTGGCAAGTTGGATACAGAACTGGCTTGGGCACAGAAGACAGAGGGATGCTTTTCTGAATGGAAGGCTGTGACTAGCGGCGTTCCACAGGGATCAGTTCTGGGGCCTTTGTTGTTCGTGGTGTATATAAATGATTTTGAAGAAAATGTAGCTGGTCTGATTAGTAAGTTCGCAGACGACACAAAAATTGGTGGAGTTGCGGATAGTGAAGAGGATTGTCAGAGGATACAGCAGGATATAAACTGGTTGCAGTCGTGGGCAGAAAAATGGCAGATGGAGTTTAATCCGGCCAAATGTGAGGTAATGCACTTTGGAAGGTCCAATGCATGTAGGAATTACACAGTAAAAGGTAGAACTCTTTTGAGTACTGACAGGCAAAATGATCTGGGAGTGCATGTCCACCGATCACTGAAAGTGGCAACGCATGTGAATAAGTTGGTCAAGAAGGCTTACAGCATGCTGGCCTTCATCGGTCGGGCCATTGAATATAAAAATTGGCAAGTCATGTTGCAGCTGTACAGGATGATGTGACCTGAGTAAGAGGGAGTTTGCGGATGTGCAACTGGTTAATACTTGTATCCGGGCTCTCGGATAAGATATGGCTGGTTGTGCAAGAGACCCGAGGCCCAAGTTCATTGAGTGAGAAAAGTCAGAGATCCAAAGTCCTGGAGGCTAAGTTGGAAAGATTGTGAGATTGTACACCTTTGTGCAGGGAGTGATGAGTGTCTGTAATTTTGTGAGGCATTTATTTGTTGCACAGACTAACTGTAATGAAAATTGTGTTTTTGAGTGAAATAACATTGGGCTTGCTCAATGTTATGTTAATTTTGGGTTTGATTTACAGGTATGACCATATGGCCTTGTCGTATCTGACCCGTGACACAGCACGGCCGTTAAATCTCACGGGAGGCCTCTCGCTTGATTTGCAATGCTCAGGTCGCCTCGTAAGATCTAACAAGATCTCTCGAGATGTTGCGATTTGCACCTTGCCCTCACTGGATGGGATCCAGATTTGCATATTTAAGTGAGAAGTTAGCCTCACTTAAATATGTCTATGCTGGAGTCTCCCAAGGCCCGGGATCAAATGCCCGCACCTGGGAGACCTCGCTGGGGCACCGTTTAGCACTGGTCCACATAAACGTGGAAGCCCTTGAGTGGTTGGGCTCTGAGCAGGGTGGTATTCTGGCACTCCTGTTGCCATCCAGGCACTGCCACCAGTGCCTTGGTGGCACTGACATACTGGCAGGAGCACTGCCAGGTCCCAGGGGTGCCCTGCCCTCATGAGATGGGGTGAGGTGGGCTCGAGTACCCCCTAACAAGCATTGGGGGTGTCCGGAGGCCATGGTGGAGGGGTTTGAGAGATCGAGGCGGTATTTAAAAATTATGCCCCAATCTCTTCAAATGAAGATAAGTGCAGCCTCGGCAGGGCGTTCCTCGCCATGGCCAGAATAAAAAGAGTCCCATTTGATAGCAGAGTCGTTCTTGGCACTGCAGGTGCCGAGAAACATCCCGCTAAACAGGTCCAACACGGGACTCTGTATTTTTCCCGTTTAATTGCGTCCAGAGTAAATGTTTCAAAAAGTGAAATCATGTCCATTGATTCCTTTCATTGGAGTTGTTTGGGGATTCCTTTCTTTTCAGGTTATTATTTTTTTTTAAAGATATATTTTATTAAAGTTTTTTGATCAAACAAAAACAAAAATTTCCCATTTTACAACTTTGTAATAATATATACATTGATCGTTTTTTAAATAAATAATATGCTAACTAACGACAACTGCCAACAACAAAATAAGAAACAACAGAAATAGTAACTAAAATAGTAACTTCGTAAAATCTAATATAAATAACTAATATATAAACACACACATAAAACCCCATAGGACCCAAATGAGTCCTCCCCCCGCCCCCCCCACCCCCCCCCGGATTGCTGCTGCTACCTTTCCTATTTTCCCTTATCGCTCTGCGAGATAGTCGAGGAACGGTTGCCACCGCCTGGTGAACCCTTGAGCCGAACCTCTTAGTGCAAACTTTATCCGCTCCAATTTTATAAACCCTGCCATGTCGTTTATCCAGGCCTCCACGCCCGGGGGTTTAGCTTCTTTCCACATAAGTAGAATCCTTCGCCGGGCTACTAGGGACGCAAAGGCCAAAACATCGGCCTCTCTTGCCTCCTACACTCCCGGCTCATCTGCAACCCCAAATATAGCCAACCCCCAGCCTGGTTCGACCCGGACCCCCACCACCTTTGAAATCACTTTTGCCACACCCACCCAGAACCCATGCAATACCGGACATGACCAGAACATGTGGGTGTGGTTCGCCGGGCTTCCCACGCATCTCCCGCACCTATCCTCCACTCCAAAAAATCTACTCAGCCTTGCTCCAGTCATATGCGCCCTGTGTAGAACCTTGAATTGTATCAGGCTGAGCCTGGCACATGAGGACGAAGAGTTTACCCTACTTAGGGCATCTGCCCACAGCCCCTCCTCTATCTCTTCCCCCAGCTCCTCCTCCCATTTTCCCTTTAGCTCCTCCACCATCGTCTCCCCCTCGTCTCTCATTTCCCTATATATATCTGACACCCTGCCATCACCCACCCATGCCCCCGAAATCACTCTGTCCTGGATCTCTTGCGCCGGGAGCTGCGGAAATTCCCTCACCTGTTGCCTCACAAATGCCCTCACTTGCATATAGCGAAATGCATTCCCAGGTGGCAGCCCATATTTTTCTGTCAGTGCTCCCAGACTCGCGAACGTCCCGTCTAAGAACAAGTCCTTCAATTTCGCAATTCCTGCTCGCTGCCAAGATTTAAATCCCCCATCTATCCTTCCCGGGACGAACCTATGATTGTTCCTTATCGAGGACACACTGAGGCACCCGTCACTCCCTTATGTCGTCTCCACTGCCCCCAAATTTTCAGAGTTGCCACCACCACTGGGTTTGTGGTGTATTTTTTCGGGGAGAACGGCAACGGCGCCGTCGCCAGTGCTTTTAGGCTAGTTCCCCTACTGGACGCCATCTCCAGTCTTTTCCACGCCACTCCTTCCCTTCCCTCATCCACTTACATATCATTGACACGTTGGCGGCCCAATAATAATCACTTAGCCTCGGCAGTGCCAGTCCCCCTCTGTCCCTACTGCGCTGCAGGAACCCCCTCTTTACTCTTGGGGTCTTTTCAGCCCACACAAAGCTCATAATACTCTTGTCCACCTTTTAAAAAAAGGCCTTTGTAGTCAGTACAGGGAGGCACTGGAACACAAAAAGAAACCTTGGAAGAACCACCATTTTAACCGCCTGCACCCTGCCCGCCAATGACAGGGGCACCATGTCCCACCTCCTAAAGTCCTCTTCCATCTGCTCTACCAGTCGTGCCAAGTTAAGCTTATGCAAGGTTCCCCAGTTCCTGGCCACCTGGATCCCCAAATACCGGAAATCCCTTGTTGCCCTCCTCAACGGTAAATCGTCTATTCCCCTGCCCTGTTCCCCGGGGTGCATCACAAACAGTTCACTCTTCCCCATATTCAATTTATATCCTGAAAATTCTCCAAACTCCCTGAGTGTCTGCATTATCTCAGGCATCCCCTCCACTGGGTCCGCGACATACAACAAATCATCCGCGTATAATGACACCCGATGCTCTTCTCCTCCTCTAAGTACCCCCCTCCACTTCCTGGAGCCCCTCAACGCTATGGCCAGTGGCTCAATTGCCAACACAAACAGTAACGGGGACAGGGGACATCCCTGTCTTGTACCCCTATATAGTCGGAAGTGGTCAGATCGTTGCCTATTTGTAATCACACTAGCCACCGGGGCCCTGTACAGGAGCTGAACCCATCTAATGAACCCCTCTCCAAATCTCCTCAGTACTTCCCACAGGTAGTCCCACTCCACTCTATCAAATGCTTTCTCTGCATCCATCGCCACCACTATCTCCGCCTCCCCCTCCGGTGGGGGCATCATCATCACCCCCAGCAGCCTCCGTATATTAGCATTCAATTGCCTCCCTTTAACAAACCCCGTTTGATCATCATGCACCACCCCAGGGACACAGTCCTCTATCCTCGTCGCCATCACCTTGGCCAAAAGCTTGGCATCTACGTTCAAGAGGGAAATAGGCCTGTATGACCCGCACTGCAGCGGGTCTTTGTCTCTTTTCAGGATCAGCGATATCGTCGCCTCCGACATCGTCGGGGGCAGTGTCCCCCTTTCCCTAGCCTCATTAAAGGTTCTCGTCAGAAGTGGGGCCAGCAGGTCCACGTATTTCCTATAGAACTCCACCGGGAACCCATCCGGTCCCGGGGCCTTCCCTGCCTGCATGTTCCCAATTCCTTTTACCACCTCCTCCACCTCAATCTGCGCTCCCAGTCCTGTCATCTCCTGTTCCTCAACCTTTGGGAACTCCAGCTGGTCTAGGAAACGCATCATTCCCTCTTTCCCTTCCGGGGGTTGAGCCTTATATAGCCTCTCGTAAAATACCTTAAACACCCCGTTCACCCTCTCCGCTCCCCGTTCCATCTTTCCCGCCTCGTCTCTAACCCCTCCGATCTCTCTCGCCGCCCCCTCTTCCTAAGTTGTTGGGCCAGCAGCCGGCTCGCCTTCTCTCCATATTCATACTGCACTCCCTGTGCCTTCCTCCATTGTGCCTCCGCCTTACCCGTGGTCAACAAGTCAAAGTCCGTGTGCAATCTCCGTCTGTATAGCCCTTCATCTGGAGCCTCCGCATATTGCCTATCCACCCTCAAAATCTCCCTCAACAATCTCTCCCTTTCTTTACCCTCTTGTTTCCCCTTATGGGCCCTTATGGAGATCAGCTCCCCTCTAACCACCGCCTTCAGCGCCTCTCAGACCACTCCCACCTGGACCTCTCCGTCATCATTAATCTCTAGGTACCTTTCAATACATCCCCTCACACTTACACATACCCCCTCGTCCACCAACAGTCCCATATCTAATCTCCAGAGTGGGCGCTGTTCCTTTTCCTCTCCTGCTTCCAGATCTACCCAATGTGGGGCATGATCTGAAATGGCTATAGCCGAATACTCCGTTCCTTCCACCTTCAGGGTCAGCGCCCTTCCCAGGACAAAAAAGTCTATCCGGGAGTACATTTGTGGACATGGGAGAAGAAGGAAAACTCTTTAATCCTTGGCCTAGTAAATCTCCAGGGATCCACTCCTCCCATCTGCTCCATAAAGCCCTTAAGCACCTTGGCCGCTGCCGGCCTCCTCCCGGTCCTAGATCTGGACCGGTCCAGCCCTGGGTCCAGCACCGTGTTGAAGTCCTCCCCCCATTACCAACTTTCCCATCTCCAGGTCCGGGATGCGCCCCAACATACACTTCATAAAGTTTGCGTCATCCCAGTTCGGGGCATATACATTCACCAGCACCACCGCCTCACCTTGCAGTCTGCCACTCGCCATCACGTATCTACCCCCACTGTCCGCCACTATGGTCTTCGCCCCAAACAATACCCGTTTCCCCACCAGTATTGCCACCCCTCTATTTTTCGCATCCAAGCACAAGTGGAATACCTGTCCCACCCATCCTTTCCTTAATCTGACCTGGTCCGCCAGTTTCAGGTGTGTCTCCTGAAGCATGACCACGTCTGCCTTTAGCTTTTTTAGGTGCGCAAGTACCCTTGCCCTCTTAATCGGCCCGTTCAACCCTCTCACGTTCCACGTGGTCAACCGGGTTGGGGGGCTCTTTACCCCCCCCCCCCCCCCTCGTCGACTAGCCATCCCCTTTTTTAGACCAGCTCCTCACCCGGTTCCCACGCACCCGCTTTTCCCCCCAACAGCGCCCTCCCGTCCCGACCATCCCATCCCGTAACAGCTCCCCCTTCCCCTTAGCAGCAGCAGCAACCCAGTTAACCACCCCCCCCTCCTCCCCCCCGCTAGATCCCTCTCTAGCTTAGTTGCTCCCCCCATATTGCTTCCGGAAGTCAGCAAACTCTGGCTGACCTCGGCTTCCCCCGTTTATCCTTAGCCTCCCATCATGTGAGGCCCCCTCCGTCCTGCGCCCCCTTTTCCCGCCACAATTTCCATAGCGCGGGGACAAAGCCCGCGCTTCCCTCTCGGCCCCGCCCCTGATGGCGCAGCTCCCTCTCTCCTTCCCCCTCCCCTTCCCCACCGGCGCCCACATTTCTTCGTGTCCTCCCCATTCGAGGGGAAAGAAAAACATTTCCCCCCCCCCATCTGATTCACAGTCCCTTGCCACCACCTCACTACTTCATTTCAAACACTCTTTCTCCAATCTAGTCCAACTTCTCCTCTTCGATAAATGTCCACGCCTCTTCTGCCGTCTCGAAGTAGTGGTGTTTACCCTGGTGTGTAACCCAGAGTCTTGCCGGCTGCAACATTCCGAACTTCACTTTCCTCTTGTGGCGCACCGCCTTGGCCCGATTGAAACTCGCCCTCCTTCTCGCCACCTCCGCACTCCAATCCTGATACACGCGGATCACCGCGTTCTCCCACCTGCTGCTCCGTGTCTTTTTCGCCCATCTCAGGACCATCTCCCTGTCCTTGTAGCGGTGGAACCTCACCACTATTGCTCGAGGTATTTCTCCTGCCTTTGGTCTTCTCACGAGGACTCGATACGCTCCCTCCACTTCCAGGGGGGCCGTCGGGGCCTCAGCTCCCATTAAGGTATGGAGCATCGTGCTCACATACGCCCCAACGTCCGCTCCCTCTGCCCCTTCGGGAAGACCCAAGATTCTTAAGTTCTTCCTCCTCGAGCTATTTTCCAGGGCTTCCAGTCTCTCCATACACCTCTTATGCAGTGCCTCGTGCGTCTCCGTCTTCACCACCAAGCCCTGTATCTTGTCCTCATTTTTGGCAGCTTTTGCCTTCACTCCACGGAGCTCCATCTCTTGGGTCTTCTGCGCCTCCTTTAACCCCTCAATCGCCTGCAGCATCGGCGCCAGCACCTCCTTCTTGAGCTCCTCCACACATTGCCGGAGGAACTCCTGCTGTTCCAGGCCCCATACCAACTGGCCTCCCTCCGCCGCCATCTTGCTTCTCACTTCCCTTCTTTGCCGCTGCTCCAGAGGATCCTCCGTAATCTGGCCACTATTATCTCTTCTGTCCATTCACATCCGGGGGGACTTCCTTCTATGTCGCCTCACAGTGAGTTTACCCTTCGAAAATTGCCGTTGGGGCTCCCGATAAGAGCCCAAATGTCCGTTAAAACGGGAGGTGCAGTAACGTGCGACTTAGCTGGTCATCGCCGCACCCGGAAATCTCTTCTTTTCAGGTTATTGACTTCTCTGGGGTTATAACATTGGGCAGAATCTTGCACTCTGTGCACTGTGCTGGATGGGGTGCGATAACTGTCGTGCAGCTCTCCAACTGCACAGCGAGTTTTCTCTCCAGATTCTCTAGCCCTCTGTGCACAAGCTTGACAAGCACAGGGGCTACCCCATCCCACCCCTCTCCCCCAAACAAGAAATGGGGCAATCCCTCTCCCCCCCCATCCACTTCAACAATGCTAAGTGCTTTCTGCAGTTAGAAAAGGGGAAGTGAAATCTCTTAGCTGCTTTGAAGTGACCAGCATCTGTCAATCAGAACAAGGGTGTTTATAAACATTGTTGTTAGATCAATGGGCGGTACTTCAGATGCATTCAAGCGAGAAGGGAAAGGTAAATAAATAAACCTCCTGGCAGCTGTGTTTAAACCATTAAGATTTCAATCAAAGGCTAGTTAAAGGTACTGCACTGTGAAATTGAATGAATGCTAGGCATTTCAAAGGGAATTTCAAGGCTTTTCAAGTGTTGTCGGCTTCCTAGGGAGGCTCAGAGGCCTCAAAAGCACTTTCAAGCATAAGGCTGAGGGAGCAGATGTGAGGAAAGGGAAATGTTTCCTGGCTTGAATCTTCAATGAAATGTCTGATCTGCTCATCAGCTGTCAGGCAGAGCAGTTCAGAATGAGAAGACCACGTCAGAGTTTAAACAGGTCAGACAAAGATGACGATTTTGAACAAAGGGCTGCCTGAGATCACAATGCCAAGAGTGATCTTCAGGTTGCCCAGCGCTGGAAGGGGCCGTCCAGACACAGGACCCCACCCTGGAGGAGGGCCCTGGGGTCAACTCCTTACCCACAGCCCGAGCCCACTAAACTCCAGGACCCTAGGGGGACCCTCCCTCTGTAGCCTGGCAGAGGGGCATATGAAGAATAGGCTAATCCCCTTGACCACCTTTGGGGTCCATTGCGCCAGGACAATGCTTGTCAATACTTGCACTAAAGCCCGTCCAGTAGAGCTCCTGCTGTGGGGTCGGAGCATAATGGGGGTGGGGTGGGGAGGTGAAGATTTGGGCTTCCAGTCCATTAATCGCATTCTAATTAATGCATATCAGCTGTTTGGCCACTATGGCCAGTGGGATGGGACCGGAGACTGGGGGCGGGACTGGCGCCAGGCGCTGATCCCGTTTTTGGGCCGATGTGGGGATTCTCCGCCCGATTGGGATTTCCGATCTTAGCATCAGGGAACGGAGAATCCTGGCCAGAGCCTCCAACAATGCAATACTGTAGTTAACCATCAGTCTCTGGAGGTAGAAGTTCAAACTCTTGACTTCTGATTCAGAGGGAAGACCATAAGACCATAAGACATAGGAGTGGAAGTAAGGCCATTTGGCCCATCGAGTCCACTCCACCATTCAATTATGGCTGATTTCAACTCCATTTACCCGCTCTCTCTCCATAGCCCTTAATTCCTCAAGAAATCAAGAATTTATCAACTTCTGTCTTAAAGACACTCAACGTCCCAGCCTCCACCGCTCTCTGTGGCAATGAATTCCACAGACCCACCACTCTCTGGCTGAAGAAATTTCTCCTCATCTCTGTTCTAAAGTGCCTTTATTCTAAGGCTGTGCCCCCGGGTCCTAGTCTCCCCTGCTAATGGAAACAACTTCCCAACATCCACCCTATCTAAGCCATTCATTATCTTGTAAGTTTCTATTAGATCTCCCCTCAACCTCCGAAACTCCAATGAATATAATCCCAGGATCCTCAGACGTTCATCGTATGTTAGGCCTACCATTCCTGGGATCATCCGTGTGAATCTCCGCTGGACCCGCTCCAGTGCCAGTATGTCCTTCCTGAGGTGTGGGGCCCAAAATTGCTCACAGTATTCTAAATGGGGCCTAACTAATGCTTTATAAAGCTTCAGAAGTACATCCCTGCTTTTATATTCCAAGCCTCTTGAGATGAATGACAACATTGCATTTGCTTTCTTAATTACGGACTCAACCTGCAAGTATACCTTTAGAGAATCCTGGACTAGGACTCCCAAGTCCCTTTGCACTTCAGCATTATGGATTTTGTCACCGTTTAGAAAATAGTCCACGCCTCTATTCTTTTTTCCAAAGTGCAAGACCTCGCACTTGCCCACGTTGAATTTCATCAGCCATTTCTTGGACCACTCTCCTAAACTGTCTAAATCTTTCTGCAGCCTCCCCACCTCCTCCATACTACCTGCCCCTCCACCTATCTTTGTATCATCGGCAAACTTAGCCAGAATGCCCTCAGTCCCGTCATCTAGATCGTTAATATATAAAGAGAACAGCTGTGGCCCCAACACTGAACCCTGCGGGACACCACTCGTCACCGGTTGCCATTCCGAAAAAGAACCTTTTATCCCAACTCTCTGCCTTCTGCCTGACAGCCAATCGTCAATCCATGTTAGTACCTTGCCTCGAATACCATGGGCCCTTATTTTACTCAGCAGTCTCCCGTGAGGCACCTTATCAAAGGCCTTTTGGAAGTCAAGATAGATAACATCCATTGGCTCTCCTTGGTCTAACCTATTTGTTATCTCTTCAAAGAACTCTAACAGGTTTGTCAGGCACGACCTCCCCTTACTAAATCCATGCTGACTTGTCCTAATCCGACCCTGCACTTCCAAGAATTTAGAAATCTCATCCTTAACAATGGATTCTAGAATCTTGCCAACAACCGAGGTTAGGCTAATTGGCCCATAATTTTCCATCTTTTTCTTTGTTCCCTTCTTGAACAGGGGGGTTGCAACAGCGATTTTCCAATCCTCTGGGACTTTCCCTGACTCCAGTGACTTTTGAAAGATCATAACTAACGCCTCCACTATTTCTTCAGCTATCTCCTTTAGAACTCTAGGATGTAGCCCATCTGGGCCCAGGGATTTATCAATTTTTAGACCTCTTAGTTTCTCTAGCACTTTCTCCTTTGTGATGGCTACCATATTCAACTCTGCCCCCTGACTCTCCGGAATTGTTGGGATATTACTCATGTCTTCTACTGTGAAGACTGACGCAAAGTACTTATTCAGTTCCTCAGGTATTTCCTTGTCTCCCATCACAAAATTACCAGCGTCATTTTGGAGCGGCCCAATGTCAACTTTTGCCTCCCATTTGTTTTTAATGTATTTAAAGAAACTTTTACTATCATTCCTAATGTTACTGGCTAGCCTACCTTCAAATTTCTCTCTCTTTGTTATCCTCGGTTTGTTTTTGTAGCCTTCCCAATCTTCTGACTTCCCACTACTCTTTGCCACATTATAGGCTTTCTCTTTTGCTTTGATGCATTCCCTAACTTCCTTTGTCAGCCATGGCTGCCTAATCCCCCCTCTGATAACCTTTCTTTTCTTTGGGATGAAGCACGAAGATGTACTTCTTAAAGTCAATTCCCTGAGGTGTGGGGTGTCTGTGCAGTTTGGGAAGAATAGTGACAATAAAAATGACACTCTAAAAATGGCACTCTATACCAGCATCCCCCATGACGACGGCATTGCTGCAACAGCCTCAGTACTCAACACCGACAACTGCCAATCTCCAGACGCAATTCTGCAACTCATCCGCTTAATTCTGGATCACAACGTCTTCACCTTCGACAACAAGTTCTTTATCCAGACACACGGAACAGCCATGGGGACCAAATTCGCACCCCAATACGCCAACATCTTCATGCACAAGTTTGAACAGGACCTACTCACCGCACAGGACCTTCAACCAACGTTATACACCAGATGCATCGATGACATTTTTTTCCTTTGGACCCACGGCGAAGAATCACTGAAACGACTACACGATGACATCAATAAGTTCCATCCAACCATCAGACTCACCATGGACTACTCTCCAAAATCAGTTGCATTCTTGGACACACTCGTCTCCATCAAGGATGGTCACCTCAGCACTTCGCTTTACCGCAAACCCACGGATAACCTCACGATGCTCCACTTCTCCAGCTTCCACCCTAAACACATTAAAGAAGCCATCCCCTATGGACAAGCTCTCCGTATACACAGGATCTGCTCAGACGAGGAGGAGCGTAACAGACATCTACAGATGTTGAAAGATGCCCTCGTACGAACGGGATATGGAGCTCGACTCATCGATCGACAGTTCCAACGCGCCACAGCAAAAAACCGCACCGACCTCCTCAGAAGACAAACATGGGACACAACCGACAGAATACCCTTTGTCGTCCAGTACTTTCCCGGAGCGGAGAAACTACGACATCTTCTTCACAGCCTTCAACACATCATCAATGAAGATGAGCATCTTGCCAAGGTCATCCCCACACCCCCACTACTTGCCTTCAAACAACCGCGCAACCTCAAACAAACCATTGTTTGCAGCAAACTACTCAGCCTTCAGAACAGTGACCACGACACCACACAACCCTGCCATGGCAATCTCTGCAAGACGTGCCAGATCATTGACATAGATACCACTATTACACGTGAGAACACCACCCACCAGGTACGCGGTACATACTCGTGCGACTCGGCCAATGTTGTCTACCTCATACGCTGCAGGAAAGGATGTCCCGAAGCGTGGTACATTGGCGAGACCATGCAGACGCTGTGACAACGAATGAACGGACATCGTGCGACAATCGCCAGGCAGGAATGTTCCCTTCCAGTCGGGGAACACTTCAGCAGTCAAGGGCATTCAGCCTCTGATCTCCGGGTAAGTGTTCTCCAAGGTGGCCTTCAGGACGCGCGACAACGCAGAATCGCCGAGCAGAAGCTTATAGCCAAGTTCCGCACACATGAGTGCGGCCTCAACCGGGATCTGGGATTCATGTCGCATTACATTCATCCCCCACCATCTGGCCTGCGAAATCCTACCAACTGTCCTGGCTTGACACAAATCACACCTCTTTAACCTGGGGTTACCCCATCTCTGGATCTGTAAAGATTTAATCACCTGCTAATGCTCACATTCCAAGCATTGTCTGGCGTCTTTGAATTTGTCTATATATATGTTTCTGGAGCATACCTCTTCATTTACCTGAGGAAGGAGCAGCGCTCCGAAAGCTAGTGACATCGAAACAAACCTGTTGGACTTTAACCTGGTGTTGTAAAACTTCTTACTGCAATAAAAATGAGGGCCTCAATGGGGATAACAATCAGTGGGGCCTCATAAAAGCCTCACCATAGCATGGTGCTATGGATGCCTTGTCGTTAGGAAAGGGTGATAGAGATGAAAGGTGTAACGTTCACTTTACCAGATGGCAAAGAGGTTAGTGCAGAAAGCCAGCAGCAAGTTGCTGGTGACATTGATTGGGGAGGGGTAGAAGCAGCAGAGAGGGAAAGCTGAGGGCAAAGCTGAATGATATAACTGTGGTCAGTGGGAACAGATTTCGTCATTTATCAGTCTGTAGCAGTAAAAGGGGATAAAATAACCTCCTTGTTTATTTATTTTCCAGAAAGTAATAAAAACTCTTTACACTGTCTCAGTTTGCTGAAGAGTCAATGAGAAACAAAATTGAAGCTTATCCATATATGGGGTAAGTGGGCCACCGGGCCTTGATTGGCTGTGGATGGATGATGCCATGGTCATGAGATTAGAAGTATACAAAGAACTTCCCCTAGGGGAAGGGAGTAAAGAATAAAACCAGTTTCAACATACAACTGTCTGTCCCCCAAAGGACTGGAGCACGAGCATTGTTTGTTCTTACTGCCATGTTACTCTGTGTAACTAGCTGCACTGTAACAATTACTGATTGTCAAAGCATTGTTTGTCTTGTCGAACAGATCGACTTCTCTGAGCACATCTCTTATCTGATTCTTTCCAAATCCTTTGAGCAGAGATGTTGTGCAGCCTGAGCCCCCCTCACACCTGTAACAGTGTAAGCACTGCCTCACAGTGAGCAATGCACTGAAGAGTTAGTGGCAACATTTAGTGTGCAAGGGCTCCTTCATAACTAAAAAGACAACCAACAGCATTCTTATAACAGGCTCTTCATCAGAACCGAAGACAATTGTCACTTCAGACTTTGCTGTTTGCTGCTATTAGCAAGAGGAGGGTGAATCCTAGAGCATGCTCACCTTATCACTTCGATACTCGGGCACAGCATGAGACCCTGTGCCAGGCTTCCTCCTCCATCGTCAGTGAGCGCATTGGAATGAAGGCTGAACGGAGAGGTAGACAAGCTTGGATTATTATTTGCTCCAGTTATGCTTCAGCCAATAAAAAACAATTGGGTCATTTTAACCTAAGTGCAAATGGGGAACCCAGGGGATTAGGTAGTGTATTCACTACCTGTTCTTTCCCTCCATTTACAATGTGTAAAATCAGAATGGCACTCGATCCTATCAAAGTAAAGTTGCCATAGTCCCAGATGGCCATAGGCTGCTTGCCCCCTATGAGGGGGAGAGCTGAGTGGTGGTGATTTAACCTGAGGATCACCACACCTTGTTCACCACTAGGGGCTTTTCACAGTAACTTCATTGAAACCTACTCATGACAGTAAGTGATTATTATTAGTACCTCAAGCGAGGGGCAAATTTGAGAAGGCGGGGCCTTCATGAATAACCTCAGTCAGTACAGGTTGGCCTTGCTCTGCATCACAAACCAGCTGTCCAGTCAACTGAGCTAAACCGGCCTCCATCAGGTCCTGATGGAAAGGTTAACTTCAAAATTTCCACTCAGACTCTAATCCCCTCTATTTATCGGTGACATTTTCTTTAAAATGATGTTCAAATCACAGTAGATGGTGAGTCAGTATGAATTTTAGAAGAGTGTAACAATAAACATTCTCATTTAACCAGTAATAGAAACGGATTGAACCTTCATCACACATACCCACACACACACACATACGAGCCTCTTTACCAAAATTCTTTATAAACATGTGAATCACGCCGCACTTGTGGCGGCCCGCTGATGATTCGCTCGCCCCGGGACAACTTAATCTCTGCAATCAGTGGGACTACCCTTATAAAAGCCTCACTGGCACTTTTTCCAGATCCAGTTGGGGTGATGACTGCCAGGAAGCCAGCACCAAGATTTTCCGAGGGAGCCCTGACTAGACTCCTGGATGGTGTGCTGGAAAGGTGGGACGTCCTATACCCATGTTCGCGCAGATGCCCCTCCACCAAGGTCACCACCCCCACCTGAGAGGCAGAGGCAGCCTTAGTCAGTGCCAGCTCGCTGCAGAAGAGGTTGGGCAACAGGGGCACAAAAGTATGACTGACCTTCTTCGCGCAGCCAGGGTAGGTCTCCCGCTGCACCCCTTCACACCTCCATCGTGATCTCTCGCCCAGCCACCTCATGGGTTCCCAACACCTCTTTTCGTCTCCCCCACCCCCCCTGCACTTCCCATTTCCCCCCCAGTAACTAATCTGCTCCTCACATCCTCGCTCCCGTTCAAGTCCCATGCAAGCTGGACTTCATCCCATCTGAACTGACAAGACATCCGCCTACACTCTCCCCATCCGTCTCTTTGTGGGATAAACTTGAGCATAACTGGCCTGAGTGGGCACAGCCAGCCAGAGTCATGCGCAAGCTGAGATACCTCAGGCCCTTTGAGGAAAGAGCCCTCGAGTTGGCCAGCGAAAAACAGGACCACACCTGTACAGAGGGCGAAGTGGGGGCAGCAGACAAACGTGAGAACCTTTGAGTAATTCAGTCATAGTTCAAGCCTCACGTGTGTAACCTTATCCCCTGTGATACACTAGTGCCATCTCCCTTCCCTTGCAGGGCAATCAGTTGACCAGCCTGGACCACCCTCGCACCCTCTGGACAACACAGACCCGAGCAGGAGACTTCTTGGAGACCAGTATAGAAGATGTGGCACATCTGTCTCCCACACCCTCCTCCAGCGCAGGTATTCAAACCCTGGTGATATTACGAAGTCAGCAGGCTTCTGAGTCACTCACTGGTGAACACCTCACAATTGAAGATCCACAGGAGGCGTAAGCAGGGAGGACCCAGGGTTCCGGCATCCGCAGCGAGATCAACACTGCGAGGGTGGCGTCCACAGTGGAAACTTTGGTGCAGGACGAGCACTCCAAGGAGGGGGATGTCCGCTCCATGGTTCATCTCATAACATCCATGGCTAAGGGCATAAGCTCCATGTTGCAGGGCTTCAACTGCCTGGTCAGCGCCAGAGGACAGTGTGACATCTGGAGCTCACTCCAGCTACCCCCTCTCCCATGGAGGAGCACAGGGGCCCAGGTACCTGAAGGAAAGAGGATTGGCAGGAGTACAGCCCGGGACCTTCCCGCAGGGGACCCTTGGGGTCCAGCCCATCTGACTATCCTCCCCCCACTCCCCTCCCTGTGATCAACACACCTCTACACCTCTAGCCTTGCACACTGAAGAGAAAAGCACTGAAACACCTGTAGAGCCCAAAAGTAGGCCCGGACCCTCAAGGTCTAAGCTACCCTAGGGACGCCCATCAAGGTCATCTCAGGCAACAGGGCGTGGAAGACAGCAGGTTGCTTCAACCTCAGCTGTGGATCCTTGGGGATACACCTAGACATAGCGGGAGGGTGAGGAAGTGTAAGCAACTATAGGCACCTAGAAGGCATGGGTGAATCTAGGCACTAGTAGAGATAGGTTACCATTGTAATTTTGCTCTTGTATTAAACACCACTTTGGTCACCAACAGATCCTCCATCCTGTCATTTCATGGCATCGTGCTCCACAAATCCCTGCGCACAATCGGTGCCTTATTCCCGCAGAATGTGAGAATAATAGAACTATTTCTCTCCCACACTGATGACTCAGTAAAGATGCACTTCTGCTGGCAATCCCACCCCCTTTGCATGTACTCCCCCAACTCCCCAACCATGGAAAGTGACACCAAATGTTAGGTGATGGGTAGCTGAGCACATGCATTGGACCAGCTATTTTATGCCATGGGGAACTTCAAAGATATTCTTGAATACGGTGAGTGCTGGGACATTTTACCATAACGCCTTTCTTTGGGGTCCACATTGGTGTGATTTCTCTAATGTAGATGTTGGTATGTGCATTGGAGTGCAATGCTTGGGCCAACGTTCCAAAGGATTAACATCTTGGCTTCAATCATTGGCGCACTCATGTATTGTGCTGACTTCATTGGCACAATTAATTTGTCAAGGAAGGGTCAGGGAGTTGATCAGGCAACTCTTTTGTAGGCGAGGCACAACTGATTTGTGTGAACACTGAAATTAGCATGTCAACCTCATTGTTAGATGGCACCCTCATTTCCCCAGCTCACAAGGGCCTCAGATTAAAGGCTCCATCTATTTGTAAAAGCCTCCTACCCTGACACTAATCCCCGACAGTCAAATCTCAATAGCCAATGGCCTTGACCTTCCTTGCAGCTTTGTCCTCACACTGCTGCCTGAGTGTGGAGTTCAAATCTCACAGCAGTCATGCACCCTCCATTGAGACAGTCTACAGGCCTCCTGAGGCAAGGGAGCACCCCTTTCCTGAGACCCCCACTGGCCCCTGCAGGCTGGCCTCTCAAGGGACTCAACCAAGAACCTGACCCTCTGTAATCACCTCCTCACAACCACATTCCAGCTCCCACTCTGGAAGGGCATTCCCTCAGCGGTGATATTGACACCAGCGTAAGAAGGATGATATGGGAAGTGCTGGCTGCATTGCGGCCGCCAGACCCATTCAAACCAAGGGGTGCCCCGACATGAAGGGAAGGTAAGGCCTGTGAGTGCCACCCGAAAATGGTGAGACTGATCCCCCCCCCCCTGACCCCTAGGATTTAACTTTTCTGGATCTCCAGCATCCACTCTAATGCCCCCTCTATGACTGGCACCAAGAAGGTGAGGGTGACCTGAATGCTCACCTCCGATATCCCCTTCGGAGGCGAGGTCACCAAGTGTAAGAACCAACCGAATCCGATCAGAATACTTTAGCCTCTGTAGGGGGACAAGGCAGGGGTGTCCGCTCTCCCCATTACTGTTTGCCCTGGCCATAGAGCCCTTGGCAAGGACTCTTAGATCATCAAATGTCTGGCGGGGGATAGTGAGGGGGGTGGAGCACAGAGTCCCTCTATATGCGGACGATTTGTTGCTCTATGTCACAGACCCGGTGGGGGAGGTAGCCAAAATCATCGAGATACTCGGAGAATTTGGGCGATTTTCAGGTTACAGGTTAAATATGGGAAAGAGCGAGATGTTCGTGATCCAGTCACGGGGGCAGGAAAGGAGACTGAGGGTGTTGCCATTCAGAGTTGTTGAGAGGAGTTTTAGATATCTGGGGATTCAAGCAGCTAAGGATTGGGGACAGCTTCATAAGTTAAATCTGGGCAAGGCGGTCGATCAAATGAAAAGGGACTTCCGCTGATGGGACATGCTCCCGCTGACGCTGGCGGGGACGCTCCAGAAGTTAAAGATGATGGTACTTCTGAGACTGCTCTTCTTTTTTCAATGTCTTCCGATTTTGATCTCAAAGGCTTTTTTCAGGAAAATGAATGCGGCGATATCGGGTTTTGTGTGGGCTGGTAAAACTCCGAGAGTAAAGAAGGCACTCCTGGAACGGAGTCGCGGAGAGGGGGGCTTGGCCCTCCCGAGCTTTATTAACTATTATTGGGCAGCCAACATATCGATGGTCAGGAAGTGGGTAGTGGGTAAGGGGTCGGTGTGGGTGCGAGTGGAAGCGGCATCCTGCAAGGGTACGAGTTTGGAGGCTTTACTGACGGCACCCCTGCCGTTTTCGCCTAATCGGTACTCTATGAGCCCGGTGATGGTGGCAGCCCTTAAGGTGTGGGGGCAATGGAGGCAACACATGAGATTGGAGGGGAAGTCAGTGTGGTCACTAATTTGTAACAATCACCGGTTTGCCCCGGGGGGACTGGATGGGGGCTATAAGGGATGGCGGCAGGCAGGGATTGAGAGATTTGGGGACCTATTCATTCAGGAGGGTTTCCCAACCTTGGAGGCATTAGAGGGGGAGTTTGAGTTGCTGGGCGGGAACGGGTTTCAGTACCGCCAGGTATGGTTTTTTTTTTCCGGAAGCAGGTTCCTGGCTTTCCTCGCCTCCCCCGAGGGGGTTACAAGATAAGGTGATGTCAAAAAAAGAGGTTGGAGAGTGGAGGGTCTCAGAGATATACAAGGAGTTGATGGAGTGGAAAGGGGCCCCTATCAGGGAGCTGGAGAGGAAGTGGGAAGAGGAGCTGGGTGGAGAGATAGGATTCGAGCTGTGGGAAAAAGCCCTGAAGAGAGTCAATTCATCCTCATCGTGTGCCAGACTTAGCTTGATCCAGTTCAAGGTGGTCCACTGGGCCCACATGACGGCAGCCTGGATGAGCAGGTTCTTTGAGGAGGTGGAGGACAGATGCAGGCGGTGTGGGGGTAGCCCGGCCAACCATATATAAATGTTTTGGGCATGTCCAAAATTGAGGGGATTCTGGCAGGGATTTGCGGACATTATGTCAGAGGTGCTGGAAGGGAGGGTAACCCCGAGTCCAGAACTGGCAATATTTGCGGTATCGGAAGATCCGGGGGACAGGGGGGCGAGGGAGGCTGGTGTCCTGGCCTTCTCTTCCCTGGTGGCCCGGAGACGGATTTTGCTGGGATGGAGGGACTCGGAGCCCCCGAAGTCAGGAGTGTGGGTCAGTGATATGGCAGGGTTTCTCAGTCTGGAGAAAATGAAATTCGCTTTGAGAGGATCAATTCAAGAGATGGCAGCCGTTCATAGACTACTTCAAGGAAAATTGAACGTCAGCAGTAAAGGGGGGGGGGGGGGGAAGGAAAACAGGAGGCATGGCAATGTTACAAAGGGACAGTGAACTTAGTTTACGGGCAGCTAGGGGGAATAGAGAGGGGGGAGAAGGGGGTGTTGCTTTGTCGGTTGTTTTTTCTTTCTTTACGTGTGTCGGACTGCCCGGTTGTTTAAGAGATGTTAATGTGTTAAACTGTGAAAATTACAAATGCTTCAATAAAACACTTTCTAAAAAAAAAAATCAGAAATCACAATCTCGCCGTTTTCTGATTCCCTCCAGATTTTGTTTCCCCTTCAGCAATGCAGCACACATAAGAACTAGGAGCAGGAGTAGGCCATCTGGCACCTCGAGCCTGCTCCACCATTCAATGAGATCATGGCTGATCTTTTGTGGACTCAGCTCCACTTTCCGGCCCAAACACCATAACCCTTAATCCCTTTATTCTTCAAAAAACTATCTATCTTTATCTTAAAAACATGAAATGAAGGAGCCTCAACCTCTTCACTGGGCAGGAATTCCATAGATTCATAACCCTTTGGGAGAAGAAGTTCCTCCTAAACTCTGTCCTAAATCTACTTCCCCTTATTTTGAGGCTATGTCCCCTAGTTCTGCTTTTACCCGCCAGTGGAAACAACCTGCCTGCATCTATCCTATCTATTCCCTTCATAATTTTATATGTTTCTATAAGATCCCCCCTCATCCTTCTAAATTCCAACGAGTACAGTCCCAGTCTACTCAACCTCTCCTCGTAATCCAACCCCTTCAGCTCTGGGATTAACACAGTGAACCTCCTCTGCACACCCTTCAGCGCCAGTACGTCCTTTCTTAGGTAAGGAGACCAAAACTGAACATAATACTCCAGGTGTGGCCTCACTAACACTTTATACCTCCCTAGTCTTAAACTCCATCCCTCTAGCAATGAATGACAAAATTCCATTTGCCTTCTTAATCACCTGTTGCACCTGCAAACCAACTTTTTGCGACTCATGCACTAGCACATCCAGGTCTCTCTGCACAGCAGCATGTTTTAATATTTTATCATTTAAATAATAATCCCTTTTGCTGTTATTCCTCAAAACAAGGGGAAGTAGATTTAGGACAGAGTTTAGGAGGAACTTCTTCACCCAAAGGGTTGTGAATATATGGAATTCCTGCCCAGTGAAGCAGTTGAGGCTCCTTCATTTAATGTTTTTAAGATAAAGATAGATAGTTTTTTGAAGAATAAAGGGATTAAGGGCTATAGTGTTTGGGCCGGAAAGTGGAGCTTTCCAAAATGGATAACCTCACATTTGTCAACTTTGTATTCCATCTGCCAGACCCGAGCCCATTCACTTAACCTATCCAAATGCCTCTGCAGACTTCAAGTATCCTCTGCACTTTGTGCTTTACCACTCATCTTAGTGTCGTCTGCAAACTTGGACACATTGCCCTTGGTCCCCAACTCCAAATCATCTATGTAAATTGTGAACAATTGTGGGCCCAACTCTGATCCCTGAGGGACACCACTAGCTACTGATTGCCAACCAGAGAAACACACATTAATCCCCACTCTTTGCTTTCTATTAATTAACCAATCCTCTATGCATGCTACTACTTTCCCCTTAATGCCATGCATCTTTATCTTATGCAGCAACCTTTTGTGTGGCACCTTGTTAAAGGCTTTCTGGAAATCCAGATATACCACATCCATTGGCTCCCCGTTATCTAATGTCCTCAAAAAATTCCACTAAATTAGTTAGGCACGACCTGCCCTTTATGAACCCATGCTGCGTCTGCCCAATGGGACAATTTCCATCCAGATGCCTCGCTATTTCTTCCTTGATGATAGATTCCAGCATCTTCCCTACTACCGAAGTTAAGCTCACTGGCCTATAATTACCCTCTTTCCGCCTACCTCCTTTTTTAAATAGTGGTGTCACGTTTGCTAATTTCCAATCTGCCGGGACCACCCCAGAGTCTAGTGAATTTTGGTAAATTATCACTAGTGCATTTGCAATTTCCCTAGCCATCTCTTTTAGCACTCTGGGATGCATTCCATCAGGGCCAGGAAACCTGTGTACCTTTAGCCCCATTAACTTGCTCATCACTACCTCCTTAGTGATAACAATCATCTCAAGGTCCTCACCTGTCATAGCCTCATTTCTATCAGTCATTGGCATGTTATTTGTGTCTTCCACTGTGAAGACCGATCCAAAAAACCTGTTCAGTTCCTCAGCCATTTCCTCATCTCACATTATTAAATCTCCCTTCTCATCCTCTAAAGGACCACTATTTACCTTAGCCACATGGCTAACATGGGCTTAAAATCACCCCCCACACACACTACAAATCCCTACACACACACAACACATACACACTATACAGACCACAAATAGTACACACACATTACACACACCTCACACACACTACACAAGTTATGCAGACACATTACCATGCAAACAGACACACTACACATGCACACACACACTATACACACATGCACTACACAGACCATAGACAGTACACACACAGACAGACCATACAGAAAGTACACGCGCACAGACACACACTTGCACACAAAACACTCACTACACAGACCACACAGAAACAAGACACATTCAGAGACACACACTACAAATACACACACACAGTACACACACAGCAGACACAGTGACAAACACACACAACACAGACCACACAGACACAAGACACATTCATAGTGCAGACACTACAAATACACACACATAAAACACGCACACAACACAGACACAGTACACACACTACAAATACACACACATAAAACACGCAAACACAGTACACACACACAGTGCACACACTACAAATACACATAAAACACGCACACAACACAGACCACACAGACACAGTACACACACATGCACTACACTGACACACTACACACACACACGCACGAACAGCAGACAGCACTTACTTCAGAATCTTTAAGCAGGGCAGTTTTGACAGGGCTTCAGCCAACTTCCTCACAGTTTGATCACCGATCTTGTTCGTGGACAAACTACATGTTTACAATGGTTGGGCAGGTGAAAACAATTGACATTAGTATTCAATAATCCTCATGGGAACACAGTGTGCTGCTGCATCAACTCGAGGTGACAACACCAGGGTTAAAATAAAACGCTGGCAATATTTGGGCTGAAACTTATTCAGAATTGAGCCAGAGTGGGGATAGTAACTTCCATTTCGGATTTGATTTTAACAGGGGGAATGGACAGAGTTTTTTTTTTAAATCGCAAATCTGAAATTAGGAAAAGGTTGATTTGACGAGAGAAATTAAACAATGTTTTGGGGCTCGTTTTAATCCTGTATCAGGAGAAAGTGATAGCACGTAGGAACTGGCAGTGTTTGTGGGCTCACTTTGAGAAATGACTTCGCCAGCAAAGCTGGTGAGCAGAAATTAGAGGGTAGACTTTCCAGGAAATCACAGCTGCATTTCCCATTTGTACATGTAGTGGGTAAGAATACACAATAGGTGCCTGATTGGGAGTTAGAAATGGTTTGGGACTCTGGTTTCTATTGGTTTTGCTGCTGACTGAAAGGGCATGTGTTTTGAACACTGTTCAAAGTGGGACGATTTTAAAGATTGGCGCATTAGGCCATTCTCAGTTTTCTCACTGGTACTGTGTTACGCTTTCCTGAGCCTTTGTACCCATCATCAGTTATTGCTTTTGGTCTTGGTTCCCTTTACTGGTTCCACTTGGGAGCCTTGGTGTTTGTTTGGAGGAGGCAGCTCAGCCTGTTAGAGAGGTGCTTCATGCCCTCAATTTAGCACCGGTAACGTCTGCAGAGAGAGATGGATTTCACAGATTTCATTGAATTTACAGTGCAGAAGGAGGCCATTTGGCCCATAGAGTCTGCACCGGCCCTTGGAAAGAGCACCCTCCCCGTAACCCCACCCAACCGTTTTGAGCACTAAGGGCAATTTAGCATGGCCAATCCGCCTAACCTGCACGTCTTTGGACTACGGGAGGAAACCGGAGAACCCAGAGGAAACGTTTTGAGCACTAAGGGCAATTTAGCATGGCCAATCCGCCTAACCTGCACGTCTTTGGACTACGGGAGGAAACCGGAGAACCCAGAGGAAACCCACGCAGACACGGGGAGAATGTGCAGCCTCCGCACAGACAGTGACCCAAGCTGGGAATCGAACCTGGGACCCTGGAGCTGTGAAGCAACTGTGCCAAGCACTGTGCTACTGTACTGCCCATCACCCATCACACAAAGGGAAAGACGTCCCTTTTAACTGATTCCCTCCCCTCACCCCTCCACAACAGAGATGATGTGAATGTCTGATTCGTCTGGACAGGTCTGCAGAAGCCCTCTAGCCACAGAGTGAGGCATGCTTTAGGTGGGGTTTACAGTGAATGAAAGCACTCTCTGCTGGCCGAGAGCCCATTTTATCATGGCAGATGGTACCCACTAAGGTGGCACCAACTCATTCCAACAGGCCCTGGCACAACTACCTGCATTCTGAGGGTTTGCAAAGATGCAGACATTTGGGCACAATGGGAGGCACATCCACAGAATGGTTAAGTACAGAAGAAGGCCATTTGGCCAGTCGTATCTGGGCTAGCTCTCTGAAAGAACAATACACCTAGTGCCACTGCCCCAGAGACTGCTGGGACCTGAAATTCAGCTGCACCCTCATGTTCAACGGGATGAGGCATGGAATGGTACAGAGGACATCCTTCTTATGTAAGCATCACGCATCATCTCTTCAATGTTAGCAACCATCACGCAAGGAGATCAGTTCCTCGGCTGCTCTGTCCCTCCACAGGAATGTTCTTTTCTTTGAGTTTTTCAACCACTTCAATCCCCTGTCCCTTCAAATTTTGTAAAGGCTGCTTCATTGGTTTTTTGAAACTTGCCCCCCCCCGTCCTTTTTTAGATACCTCCTTCAAATACCTTTAAATTTCACATGCACACAATTTCTCTGTTTCATCACTAAGATCCTTCCTACTTCTAACTCAGCCTGCGCACATGGTACTGTGAAGATTTGAGCAAGTGAGGCTACATAGGAGAATTGAACGCTGTCTTAAGCTGGAACTGACTGCAATTCTGAACCATTTAGATGTTGATGGAAAACTACTTTCTTTTCAAACATAAACCTTGGGTGACTGTGTGGAGTTTGCATGTTCTCCCAGTGTCTGCGTGGGTTTCCTCCGGGTGCTCCGGTTTCCTCCCACAGTCCAAAGATGTGCAGGTTAGGAGGATTGGCCATGCTAATTTGCCCCTTAGTGTCCAAAGGTGTACAGTTTAGGTGGATTGGCCATGATCAATGTGTGGGGTTACGGGGATAGGGTGGGGGTGTGGGCCTAGGTACAGGGGGATCGGCAGGCTCGATGGGCTGAATGGTCTCATTCTGCACTGTAGGGATTTTATGGATTCACAAATAGTTTGCAGCATTTTGATGCACCCCAAAGTGAGCTGATATCAGCTCATGTGAATTGATATCTTAACTCAAGTGAACAGTATTATTTCAAACCGTAATCTGATCTGACCCCACAGCTAATATTTTAGGCTGATAAGTTCTGACGAAACGTCATTGAACTGAATCCTTAACTCTGTTTTTCTCTCTTTGCAGATGCTGCCTGGCGTACTGAGTACTCCCAGCATTTTCTGTCTTATTTCAGATTTCTCCTCCACAGTATTTTGTTTTTCTGACAATGCACTGTACTCACTGAATCTCTTCCACCAATGGACAGTGTGCGAGAGCTTGTGCCAGGCCCTCTCCACCAACTGCTGTGATGTTGTTCTGTGTCAAGCTAATGGTAAAAAAACAAAGGCGGCAAAACATTTTACAATGTACCAAACGTCACTCTTGTTTGAATGTATCACTTATCACCTCACAATAACCTGTATTTTCCAAAAGGGTTGTTTAAAACTATCTGTCATCAGATTAATATACATAGCACAAGCCCAACATTAGTTAGCAATACCAGAAACTCTATATAAGCTCAGGGGTGACTGCCCATTGCGACACATGTGAAAGTAGAAATTAAATCCATTGTTGTCATATTTTGTCAAATCCCACTCTCCATGGGGTTGTGTAATATTTGAGTCTTTAGTCACCTTATTTCAGATATTTTAGATGTCACTGTACTAATTAAGAAAGGTAACAGAGAGAATGCAGGGAATTCTAGTCTACTTAGCCTGACGTCTGCTGTCAGCAAATTACTAGGACAGAGTGACTGAACATCATGAATATTTTTACCTAATCAGGGAGATCCAGCATGGATTTGTAAAGTGTAGGTCATGCATGACATAACTGATTGAATTTTATGAAGAGGGGCTGAAGAGGTAGACAGGACCATATGTACGGTGATATTTATATGGACTTGCAGATGCAGTTTGATAAAACCACTCATACGTGACTGCTAGCTAAAGTTGATGCTCGTGGGAATTGATTGACCTGGTTAGGAAACTGGCTGAGCGACAGGAGGCTGAGAGTAGGGATAATGGGCAGGAACTGTAATTGGCAAGACATGACCCACAATATTCCACGGGGATCTGTGTCGGCGCCTGAACTATTTACTGTATTCATAAATAACGCAGATAGTGGAGATGTAGGGCCACAAATTTAAGTCTACTAATGATACAAAGATTGCCGGCATTGTAAGCAATGCGAAACGGGAGCATAAAATTATGCAGAGATATTAACAGATTAAGTGAGTGGGTCAAACTGTGGCAAATGGGTTTCAATATAGGCAAGCATGAAATCATCCATTTGGATTTAAAAAGGATAGAACAAGGTACTTTCCAAATGGGGAAAGGTTAGAAATAGTGGAAGTTCAAAAAGTGATTGAGGTATATAGATCATTAAAATGTCAGGAACAGGCACCGACAATAATTAAACAGCCTAATGAAATACTGGGGTTCATATCTAGAACACTACGATACAAGGGGACAGAAGTTCTGCTTCAGCTTTAAGAAGCCTTGTTTAGGCCTGCAGTTCTGTGTTCAGCTCCAGGTACTTGATGCGACCATCAATTCACACGAGACGATTAGTAGAAGTGAACAGTGGTTTTAATAAGCTAGATCTGTGCCTGCCTGCGACTGCTCTGTACTGAGTGCCACCTACAGGCTGCAGATCTATATATCACCCCGAGAGGGCGGAGCCCACAAGAGCATCAACATAATACAATACAATACATTGGTGAATTGTAGCAGCAATATGTTCACCACAGTACTCACGACTCTTTGGGAAGAATATATAGGCCTTAGGGAGCTTGCAACATAGAATTACCACAGCGATATTGGGATTTCAAGGATTAAATTATGAGGACAGATTACACAAACCAAGGTTGTGGTGTGATTTGATCCATGTTTTCGAGATGTTAAAAGGAAACTGATAGGGTCAAAAGAGAGGAACTTTCTCAGTTTGTTTAGGAGTCCAGGACTATGGTACATAGCCTAAACCTTTCTCAAGTGAAATGAGGAAAGATTTCAACATGCAAAGGGTGGGTAAAGTTTGGAATTCACTTCTGCAGGCAGCAGTTGCTAGATCAATTTTTAATATTAAATCTGAGATTGATAGACTTTTGTTAATCAAAGGGATTCCTTTGCAAAGCTGGACATACGGAGTTAGATCGGGATTAGCAACTACTCAATGAATGCCAGTACAGGATTGAGGGATTACAATACCTACATTTACGCCTATACAACCCATGAATACAAAGCTTAAACAACTTTGCCCAAATGAATGGAAACTGCCCTGTATCTTTCTTCTGAAAGTGTTGACTTATGTTGTTGGCCAAAGGTTACAGAGGTCAGTAGGTCTCTGGCATCTCGTTGACATGGACATTTTAAATCTGGGGCCAAGGACAGTGCGTGTGGTCACACCCAAACATTTCCCTGTGGGAACAGGGAATTGATTGTGGAGACAAGGATGCAGGTTGATATTTCCCTCCAAGGGGAAGGACGTGGAGAATAATTATACAGTTCTAAGTCATCCAAAACTGGACTGCCTGAGCTTTAATTTACACCAAATCCCATTCACCTATCACCCATGTGCTTGCTGACTTATACTGGGTTCCCAGTCGAACAACATTTGGTTTTAAAATTCAATCCTTGCTTTCAAATCACTCTAAGGCTTCATCCCTCCATATCTCTGCAACCCCTTCCAGCTCCATGACACTTTGAGACATCAACGCTGTCGAATTCCAGCCTCTTGAGCACTCTGTTTTTAATTGCTCCAACACTGGTGGCCGTGCCGTCAGTTGCCTAAATCCCAAGCTCTGCGATTGCCTCCCTGCACCTCTCCGCCTCCCTACCTCACCTACTGCATCTAAGACATTCCTGAAAACCTACCTCTCTGACTGAGCTTTTAGTCATCTGACTTAATATTTCCCTATGTGCCTTGATGTCTGTAGACCGGATGGTCACGCGGTTATTTAAGAGGTCACGTGTCGGAAGCATGGGAATTTTTCCTGGAGCGTGGGCAGAGTACAGCATGTGAGAGCTGCTCAGACAAGCTATAAACTATTGTTTGTTATAAGTCCTTGGTCGCCAGTCTTTGGAAACCCAGCACATCTACAGTGTAATATTTTGCTTTATGATGCTCCTGTGAAGCACCCTGGGACATTCTATGATGTTAAGGGTGTTACGTAAATATAAATTATTGTTGTTAAGTGAAATCAGCACAGACTGAAGAATGAACTCAGGGCCATGCTGGTTTCAATGGTCTGTTACCGCACATTGTGGAGCGTGTACCAACTGTCCCTCTGGACAAGCCCATGGGGAAATGTGCATTTCCAATCAAAATGCAACCACTTACTTCAGTATCTTCAAACTTTTCATATTGGGCAGTACATCTGCAAGTTTCAATGCTCCCACATCCTCGATACAGTTTCCATATAAGCTGAACAGGAACATATAGTATATTTAATTAGGACTTTACGGGCAATTAGTTTCTCTCATTCAACAAGTCTCGTCACAGCAGAACAGCAAAATTATCAAATAATATGCCTCACATTTCCATTATGACTTGACCTATTTTGATTAGGTTATACATTTGACACCAGTGATGGTCCATTCACACTAGGTAAAATTCATTGACTCCATGCCACAGGGTGACAGTGAGTTTGAGGTATTAGTAACAAACCTCTCAATAGAGTTACGTGAAATTTCTTTTTCTGGATTTTGATCTAAAGCATTAGCCTGGGTGACCAACCTTCTGCAGAGAGCACCTATCTGAATTATATACAAATGTGTGAATGGGTCCATTGCTGAGATCAGGCAGCAAGATTTCAATCTGTTTTTGTGAAAGACCAGAGATTACAATCAAATCTGATATCGAAAACTAACCTTTTCACAATTTATACCCAAATGGATGTGAGTTCACCTTAAAGCTGGAAATGCTCGGAAAGAAATGAGCAGTTCCAAGCAGTCGGTTAAGAAAGTGTTGTGCTTCAATTTATCAATCAGACCATCTCCAAGAAGCAGTTTTGGACCATGTCCATTTGGCACACCTTTTCATTTATTTTTCTTTTATATATTTTAACAACCATTCACTCTTCCAACATTCGGAGGTGCTAATTCTTTTCAATCAACAGCAGTACACTGATCGATAAGTGGTATGCAATGCTCACTTCTCACATAGAAGTAAAGATTGCCTGGTGTCTTCTTTCTAGTTAGAGGTTCTGAATGATTTCTCAAACAGCTTCATTGTAAAAATGAAGGTTCGATTCCGGCTTGGGTCACTGTCTGTGCGGAGTCTGCACATCCTCCCCGTGTGTGCGTGGGTTTCCTCCGGGTGCTCCGGTTTCCTCCCACAGTCCAAAGATGTGCAGGTTAGGTGGATTGGCCATGATAAATTGCCCATAGTGTCCAAATTGCCCTTAGTGTTGAGTGGGGTTACTGGGTTATGGGGATAAGGTGGAGGTGTTGACCTTGGGTAGGGTGCTCTTTCCAAGAGCCGGTGCAGACTCGATGGGCCGAATGGCCTCCTTCTGCACTGTAAATTCTATGAAAAACAAGACCAGGCTCATCACTTACTAAGTTCCAATTAGGAGATGCTTTTTCTTAATGCAGGGTGACAAGGCCAGCATTTATTGCCCTTAAACTGAGTGGCTCACTCAGTCATTCCAGAGTGCATTTAAGAGTCAACCACATCTCTGTGGATCTGCAATCACATGTAGGCCAGACAAGGATGGGTCTTGACAACAATGATCATTATTAAACTTTTAATTCCTGATTTTTTAAAAATTGAATTCAAATTTCACCATCTGCCATGGTGGGATTCGAATCCAGGACTCCAGAGCATTACCATGGGTGCCTGGATTACTAGTCCGGTGACAATACCACAACGCCACCGCCTCCCCGTCTGAGGCAATAATAGTTTTAAGTTGCTGGGGCTCACTAGCTTCCTTCATTAATTATGCCTTAACTGGAAAAAAATGTGGAAACAGTGTTTATCGTTCTTTAACCTCAATCCAAAAACATTCACGCTCTCACACACACCGTAGCAGGCATGATCTAACATGGTTGGACTGCTTACTAAAAACATAACTAGGGAGTTAACATAGGGTGGTAACATTTTTTACTTTATGGGAATAGGCGGGTGGTTTAATTCTTTTTATTAAATTGACTTCATCTTTCACACGGTAGCACAGTGGTTAGCACTGTTGTTTCACAGCTCCAGGGTTCTGGGTTTGATTCCTGGCTTGGGTCACTGTCTATGTGGAGTCTGCATGTTCTGCCAGTGTCTGCGTGGGTTTCCTCCGGGTGCTCCGATCTCCTCCCACAAGTCCTGAAAGACGTGCTGTTAGGTAATTTGGACATTCTGAATTCTCTTCTGTGTACCTGAACAGGCGCCGGAATGTGGCAACTAGGGGCTTTTCGCAGTAACTTAATTGCAGTGTTAATGTAAGCCTACTTGTGACAATGAAGATTATTATTATTATAACTGCGTGTCACCAAGCGAGAAGATTACAAGCCTGCCTGCAGGCCCCTCACCTTGTTCCCTGTAAATAGTCAGAGGTGGCACCAGGGAGCAACCAGGGAAGGACTCTCCACCAATGAAACACTCCGGATTTTCTTCCACTAATTTAAACTATTGACAAATCAGTCAGGTCCCCGTTCGGGTAGATGCCAACCCCCATTTTTGCCTTGGGTGCAGGAACAGGAAAATTTGCCCCTTTATTTACTTCACCATAACACAGCAACAGATTGTTCAGAGGATTTGTACCTGTGAAAGAACTACTTTCATTGGCTACTGAACAGTCTCTGGGCTTCAAATTTTTGAAAAACTATATAAAACATTAATATAGAGCCACCTTTCACAGATGACCGTCACTGCTTTAATGTAGAAAATGTGACAACTAATTTGCGTACAGCAGGATTCAGCAGACAGCAATCTGATAACAACCAGACAGTCAGTTTTTTGTGATGCCGGGTGAGGGAGGGGTTGGGTCAGGATGCCGAGGAGAATGGCCCTGCTCTTCTATGGAATATTGCCGTGAAATCGTTTACATTCACCGTGTGACGGCAGATGGGGCCTCATCCAAAAGATGATTCATTCAACAGTGCAACTCTCCCTCAGACTGAACCGGAACGTCAGCCCAGATTCCGAGGCCAGGTCGCTGGAGCAGGATTCGTTCAAAGTAATTAGCTGCAGGCAAAGTGTTTCTGGAGGTGCTACATAAGTGCAAACCTTTAAAAATTAAACACACCAGCAGACACTCTGAGTTCCGCACAAGGTGGAAATAGACACAACATACTTACTCTATTTCCACAATCGCAGTGCTGCATTTCAGTCCGTTTGCAAGATGTGCTGCCCCTTTGCAACCAATGGAATTGCACCTCAAACTAAGAGAACAAGAAGAGGAGAGCTTTCAATCACTGCCAGTGTCACTCTCACCAATGCCAAAATTAATTTAGACATGCCGAGAAGACACTGGAGAAAAATATTTGAGCTTCAGAGTAAGCTTCCTTTAGATTTTCTTGGTAACCTCAATTCAATACCACATACATTCCATCACCAGTTGACAGACATTGTTTAACTGTACATTGCTAAACACACAATGGGGGGGGGGTAAATAATTGTGTGTTTCTTTTTACATTATGTTTAGGCAGATCTTTATGTTGACTACTCCTTTTTTCTTTTTACTACCCTTCTTCCCTTTCTTCATCCTTTTATCCAAGTAGCTCAAGTTGGGAATGTTGATGTGCAGCCTGCTTCTTGGTTTCTGGCAAGGATTCCTATTGCTGGCCACTGGGAGGCACCAGAGACCACAAGCAACATCGAAATTGAGGCAAACGAAACAATCACTCATGCTGTTGCTTGAACTCATTAGCTCTTATTCAAATAGTGACATGGGACCTTTTACAGGAAAAAGAGAGGGCAGACAAAGCCTCAGCATCCATGACAATATAATCCTCTCACAGAGCTACACTGAAAAGCCTGTTAGATTATACCTTCAAGAGTCTGGAGTGGGACTTGAACCCATGACCTATCACTGAGTCCCCATGCCGGCGGGAAAACCGGCGGCAACAACTCCGGCACCAACAGGCCCCCAAGGTGAGGAATTCTCACCTGTCTCGGGGCTAGGTGGTCGCGGAGGGGATGGCGCCGCTCCAGCCGGTGCCGAAGGGAAGGCGCGAGTTTGCGCATGTGCCAAAGAGCCGGCGTGATCTCGCGCATGCGCGGAACCACCAGCGTGTTTAGCCGCATGCGCGGGGGGGAGTTCTTGGCGCCGGCCATGGCGGAGCCCTACAGGGGCCGGCACACAAGGAAGAAGTGCCCCCACGGCATACGCCCGCCCGCAGATCGGTGGTCCCCAATCGCAGGCCAGGCCATTGTGCACCCCCCCCCCCCCCAAGGACCACCCCAGTCGACTTTCCCGGCAGGTCACGCCATGTGGGACCATACGTAACCCACGCTGGCGGGACTGGCCAAAAGCGGATGGCTGCTCGGCCCATCGGGGCCCGGAGAATTGCCCGGGAGGCCGCTGCCAACGGCTCCCGACCGGCGTGGCATGAACCACGCCCCCACTCAAAAAACGGCGCCGGAGAATATGGCAGCCGGCGTCGTGGAGGTGCGGCGGGAGTCGCACCGTCCCACGGGGATTCTCCGACCTGGCGGGGGGGTTGGAGAATTCCGCCCCATATATTTATATGTATATAATATAAATTTATATTATATTATGGGCAACAGAAAGAAGAAATGGGTGATAAAATAATCTATTTCCACTGGTTGGGGGTGAGTTGGTATCTATCATCATAGACCTAAGAACATCAGTAGAAACTTGCTTTTGTGCAGAATTCCAACCAAAACAGAATCAGAAGTAGAGTCCAATACAACTTCTAGAAGTGAAGTGGGTAAATAGTTTCAACATAACATTTTCAAAGGGCTTAGGGGAATGGCAGAGCCAGTATCCATGTGATCAGCCAAACACTCATCTTCTGTGAAATTCTTTGGTGTTATGGGGTAGATTTTCCACTTGCTCCCCAGCGTGACACGGACTGTTTGCCTGTCACTGAAATCGTGTAACTTCCAATGCAGGTGGTTTCAGTAATGGGCATTCAATTGGCAATGCCAGTTCAGGCGATGGTTTCAGTAATGGGCATTCAATTGGTAACACCAGTTCAGGCAGTGGCTTCTGTAATGGGCATTCAATTGGCAAAGCCAGATCAGGCGATGGTTTTTGTAATGGACATTCAATTGGCAATGCCAGTTCAGGCGATGGTTTCAGTAATGGGCATTCAATTGGCAATGCCAGTTCAGGCGATGGTTTCAGTAATGGGCATTCAATTGGTAACACCAGTTCAGGCAGTGGCTTCTGTAATGGGCATTCAATTGGCAATGCCAGTTCAGACGATGGTTTCTGTAATGGGCATTCAATTGGCAAAGCCAGTTCAGGCGATGGTTTTTGTAATGGACATTCAATTGGTAACACCATTTCTGATGGTGATTTCTGTAATGGGCATTGAATTGGTAACACCAATTCAGGCCGATGTTTCTGTAATGGGCATTCAGTTAGCAATGCCAGTTCAGACGATGGTTTCTGCAATGGGCATTCAATTGGTAACACCATTTCTGATGGTGATTTCTGTAATGGGCATTCAATTAGCAATGCCAGTTCAGTCGATGGTTTCTGCAATGGACATTCAATTGGGAACACCAGTTCAGGCGATGGTTTCTGTAATGGGCATTCAATTAGCAATGCCAGTTCAGTCGATGGTTTCTGCAATGGGCATTCAATTGGGAACACCAGTTCAGGCGATGGTTTCTGTAATGGGAATTCAATTGGCAATGCAGGTTCAGACCGTGGTTTCTGTAATGGGTATTCAATTGGTAACACCAGTTCAGATGGTTGTTTCAATAATGCAATGTTTCAATTGGCAATGCCAGTTCACATCCAGGGTATAAAGTAAATGATTAATATGTCAGAAGTCACCACAGCCAAGGAAATTTCCCAATGATGTTATTTGCATCTCAGATTTCTCCATCCTCTTTCCAACTAACTTCACCTTGATATTTGTTCAAATCTGAAAACAATACTGAGAACTCACTTTAATTTCTTCAGGCACGTCATTCGTAGTATTCCTTCAGCTAACAGCTGGGCACCACCATCCTTCAACATCAAGGAATCCAAGCTGCACAAGAAGGAAGAGAACAGGCAGGCATTAATCTTTCTCGTGCCTCTCCTTCACGTATCACGCATTCCAATTGCTTTGGTACATATTCATGAAAGATCCGAGTGTGGCACTGTCGGACTGTCTTTTGGATGAAACAGTAAACTGACTGCCTGCTCAGGTAGATGTGAAAGATCCCATGGCACTCTTTAAAGAAGGGGAGTTAACCCCAGTGTCCTGGACAATATTTACCTCTCAATCAACATCACATAAACAGATTATCCAGTCATTAACTGCTTGCTGTTTGTGGCAATTTGCTGTGCACATCCTGTCTGGCGCGGTTCCTACACCACAACAGTCACTACACTTTAAAAGTACCTAATTGGTTACGAAATGCGCTTGAGGCGTTCACTATACGTGAAAAACGCTATATAATCGCAAGTCTTTTCTTTGGCTATGCCCATTCATCAACGGGTCAAAGTACTTTGCTTCATTGATTAATTGATTGACTGTAACTCCATTGGCTTTGACTGGATTAAGTGAGCACATTCTAATTCCATACTTTCATTGTGTACTTTTTTAATAATGGTGTCAAATGAAGAATGAATGTCATACTTATTGGCTGAAAGTCTCTATTTAATTTTTTTTTTTTTTAAACACAGGCAGTCTAAAGTTAACATTTCAAACAGTTCACCCTAGCTCTGGTCAGATATAACCCTTCATTTTGTACCTTGAGCCTGGGTTCCAGTGTAATATAGTAAAAAGAAAAATGATACAACAGAATTTAAACTTCCACACAAAGCAAAAGCAAGAGGAATTTGCCACTTACAGACCGAAGAGCTTGGTGATTTTCATTTCCTGTTGGAATCTATACTTACTAACTTTCTTGCATGACCATTTAGATTGTATTTTTTGTATTTGTACTGCTTTTTAAGTGTAAATAAATCAATGTATTTCTTGTAGTCATTCTGAATTGAGTTGATTGTGTAGCCCATGACGACATTAAACAGAGTAATCAGAGTCTTGCATACAGCCAATCCTGAGAGTAAAGGGCTTTGCAAGGGTCAGTCACAGGCAAATTTACAGCTTCTGAACAATTTGGGACAAGGCCTATTTACAGTAACCTTTACGAGACAGTGCGCACTTAACTGAGGCCCAAACCGATAATGGGTTGGGGTTCCTGTCCCTGGTTTAGGGAGGGCAATGCAGACACTCTGCCAACTTCAAGACTGTTTTGGTGCAGTGGTTAGCATTCCCAGGTTCGATCCCGTCTCTGGGTCACTGTCTGTGTGGAGTTTGCACATTCTCCCCGTGTTTGCGTGGGTCTCGCCCCACAACCCAAAGATGTGCAGGGTAGGTGGATTGGCCACACTAAATTGCCCCTTAATTGGAAAAAATGAACTGGGTACTCTAAACTTTAAAAAAAGACTGTTTTGGTGGAATTAAGTTTGCCCCAATATATCGCAATGCACAATTTCCACTGCATGAAAACAGTAGAGATACCACTCAGCCCATTGGCTGGACAATAAAGATATTTATGTATGTTGCACCGCAAATGTGACTATGAAATAGGTCAGCTTTCTCCAATATGAATGTGATACTGAGCTTCTGTATCACAGAGGGGCATCATCTACAATGGCCCTGTATTATCTGAGAGGGAATAATCTCAGAACATCAAATGGAAAGAGCTGTCCATGTGCAAATACCTTGCTTGAATTTTTAGGATGGGGCAGGGGCTCAGCTGCTATCATCCAGCCAATTGGCAGGGAATAAATCCCCATTGAATCTGACAGGTCCGCTGTCATTTTATGTTTTAACAGGCATTGATTGGCAGCAGGTGGGACTTCCATCCTCACTTCGACAGAAGTCCTGCCCTAGGGAGCTGTCGGCCAGTCAGATTGGTTGTTAGCACTCCAGGCCCTCCAGGCACAGCGCTGCAGTGGCTGGAGGCGGCACTGCAGCAACATGCCTGGGCCTAAGTGTTGGGAAAGGTTAAGCGGCAGAAGGCCCAGAGATAGCAGGGTAAGGGACTACTGGGGGATGACTGGGGTGTTGGGGTATAGGAGGTGAGGAGGGAGAGGGCAGGGGGGTCCAAAGGGGAATTCTGATGGAGTCGCACACCCCCCCCCCCCATCACCTTTGCACCGGAGATTCATGATTATAAATGTTTCTGGTTGGCACTGCCAATGTGCCAGGTTGGCACTTTCATTGCGGTGGGGCCTGAATTGTTCTAATGGCAACCCCATAGCGGGGTGTCGCTCAGCTGGAGGTAGGGGGGAAAGGCTGGTACCGGCAAATTAAGGAGGAGGGGTCTGATGCCAGCAATTGCAGGGGGGGGGGGGGCTTTGCCGGCAAAAGTTGGGGGGGTGATTGGGAGGGGAGTAGTCTGAGATTAAGGTGCCCTTTAAAAATGGTGCCCTGATCTCGGAGGTACCACACCTCCCGGCATCTTCAGATCATTAGGGTGCAGTTCACCTCCACCTCCAAAAACATTTCTACGTGTGGATGGATGGTGATCTGGGGCGGGATTCTCCGACCGCCCCCGCCGGGTCGGAGAATCGCCGGGGGCTGGCGTGATTCCCGCCCCCGCCGGTTGCCGAATTCTCCGGCACCGGATATTCGGCGGAGGCAGGAATCGCGGCGCGCCGGTTGGTGCCCCCCCCCCCGGCGATTCTCCGGCCCGCGATGGGCCAAAGTACCGCCGCTGTCAACCCACGCCAGCCGACGTGGATTGAACCACCTTTGGGACGGCGGGACATGGCGGCGCGGGCGGGCTCCGGGGTCCTGGGGGGGCGCGGAGTGATCTGGCCCCGGAGTGTGCCCCCACGGTGGCCTGGCCCACGATCGGGGCCCACCGACCGCGGGCGGGCCTGTGCCGTGGGGGCACTCTTTTGCTTCCGCCTTCGCCATGGTCTCCACTATGGCAGAGGCGGAAGAGACCCGCTCCACTGCGCATGCGCGGGGATGCTGTGAGCGGCCGCTGACGCTCCCGTGCATGCGCCGCCCGGCAAAGTCAGTTTCACGCCAGCTGGCGGAGCACCAAAGGCCTTTCCCACCAGCTGGCGGGGCGGAAATCAGTCCGGCGCGGGCCTAGCCCCTCAAGGTGAGGGCTCGGCCGCTCAAGATGGGGAGATTTCCGCACCTTTGGGGCGGCGCGATGCCGGACTGATTCGCGCCGTTTTTGGCGCCGGTCGGCGGACATCGCGCCGATATCGGAGAATCCCGCCCCTGGATCGCGCTGAACCAACCAGCGGAAATCGCACCTCATTTCCTGCTGGAGACCACACTTCGAAGTTTTTTTGGAGAATTGTGCCCTCTTTGGCTAACCTCAGCTGGAGCCAAGATAGACAATTACAAAATGACTTCAGTGTGGTCAGCTTAGGGAGAATGGGAAAAGGTATCCGGGGCTGACCTCTATCCTGCGAGCCACATAAACAGGAGCACACATGTGCACATGCATGTGCACACACACGTGCATGTTCACACACACATATGCATGCAGGCACACATGCGCATGCATATTCACACGCACGCATACACAGTCAGGCAAACAGGAGTGAACAGCCTCTTGGTGGGGAACCAAGGACATGAAACCATCCCCCAGAACGGGGGCCAGTGCCATTAGGACTAGAGGGAGGGACAGGAAAGGAAGCTGCGTGGAGGGAGGGAATAGAGAGCAGACATTTCTCTGCATATCCTGCCACTTTACTGGGGGGTACTAAAGAACAAAGCAAAGTGGTTCAGGAAATCTTATAAAGTGTAAGTATGACTGGGCCTCTTTTACCACAAGTTGGTGGGTAAGTGCATCACACAGCCGGCGCTCGGTTTGTGATTGATGCGCTAAGCGTCAAGAACCACAGTGATTAGGTTCTGTAGAAACCACAGGGCACCCATTCTGAATTATATTTAATCTGTAGGCCAGGAGCTCAGAATGCAAAAGACAACCAAAATGTATTTCTACACATAGAGCCAATGAATCAGCAAGATAGAAAGAAAAATAGCAACGTTGTGAGAGGTGAAGGAGCTCTGCTGTGTGTTACAACAAACATCAAACTCCCTACCATCTCTTACCATCTCCCCCATCTTCTCCTCAGAAGGCCAAGAAATGTTCTTACAATCAGTGGTAGATAGAACAATGAACCAGAAAACGAACAACATAAGATTGTAAGAAATACCAGCAGTAGACCCATTCGGCCACTCAGCACGTTATCACGGCTGATCTTCAGCTTCAACTCCACTTTCCCAACTGCTGCCCATTGCCCTCAATTCACTGAGAGACCAGGGGCGGGGGGGCGGCATGAATCCCGCCCCGCTGGCTGGCAAATTCTCCGGAGCCGGAGATATGGCGGGGGCGGGAATCGCGCTGCGCCGGCCGCTGGTAGCGGCCCCCCGGCGAATCTCCGGCACCCGGCGATGGGCCGAGTGGCCACCCATTTTCGGCCAGTCCCACCGGCGTATGTTACACTAGAGGCGAAATTCTCCGGAAATGGCGCGATGTCCGCCGACTGGCGCCCAAAACGGCACAAATCAGTCGGGCATCGCGCCGCCCCAAAGGTGCGGAATGCTCCCCCAACCTTAAGGGGCTAGGCCCGCGCCGGCCGAATTTCCGCCCCGCCAGCTGGCAGAAAAGGCCTTTGGTGCCCCGCCAGCTGGCGCGGAAATGACATCTCCGGGCGGCGCATGCGCGGGAGCGTCAGCGGCCGCTGACGGCATTCCCGCGCATGCGCAGTGGAGGAAGTCTCTTCCACCTCCGCCATGGTGGAGACCGTGGCGAAGGCGGAAGGGAAAGAGTGCCCCCATGGCACAGGCCCGCACGCGGATTGGTGGGCCCCGATCACGGGCCAGGCCACCGTTGGGGCACCCCCCGGGGCCAGATCGCCCCGCGCGCCCCCCAGGACCCCGGAGCCCACCCGCGCCGCCTTGTCCCGCCGATAAGGTAGGTGGTTTAATCTACGCTGGCGGGACAGGCATTTTAGTGGCGGGACTTCGGCCCATACAGGCTGGAGAATCACGGAGGGGGACCCGCCAACCAGCGCGGCGCGATTCCCGCCCCCGCCGAATATCCGGTGGTGGAGAATTCGGCAACCGGCAGGGGCGGGATTCACGCCAACCCCCGGCGATTCTCCGACCCGGCGGGGGGTCGGAGAATCTCGCCCCAGGTATTTGTCGGCGGGACCTGGCTGTGCGGGAGGCCTCCGGGGTCCTTGGGGTGGCACGGGGGGATCTAACCCTGGTAGGTGCCCCCACGTTGGCCTGGCCCGTGATCGGGGCCCACCGATCCACGGGCGGGCCTGTGCCGTGGGGGCACTCTATTCTTCCGTGTCGGCCGCTGTGGTCCTCCACGATGGCCGACGCGGAGATGAACCCCCCCCTGCGCATGCGCTTGGATGGCGTCAGCACACGATGGCGCTCCCGCACACGCACCAACTTGCGTCAGCCGGCGGAGGCCCTTCGGCACCGGTTGGCGTGGAGCCAAGCCCCTTCCCCGTCGGCCAGCACGTGCAAACCACTCCGGCGCCGGCCTAGCCCTTGAAGGTGGGGAGAATTCCGCACCTTTGGGGCGGCCCAACGCCTGAGTGGTTCATGCCACTCCTCGGCGCCGGGACCCCCCGCCCCGCCGGGTAGGGGAGAAGCCCGTCCCAGAATTCTGTCATCCCAGGATGAAATATATTTAATGATGGAGTATCCACAACTCTCTGGGGAGAGAATTCTAAAGATCCAGAACATTCTGAGTGACGAAATGTCTCCCTCATCTCGGTCCTAAATAATCAGCCCCTCATCCTGAGGCTGCACCCTGGTGTTCTAGAATTCCCAGAGGAAGTAACTTCTCCGTCTACCATGTCCACCCCCTTTAGAATCTTATATGTTTCAAAGAGATCACCTCTGATTCTTCTGAACTCCAGAGAGTGTATACCAAATCTACTCAACCTCTTATCTTAGGACATTCCTTTCACCCAGGAACCAACCTGGTGAACCTTCGCTGTATCCCCTCCAATGCAAGTATATCTTTCCTTAAACATGGACAGCAAAATTGCACACAGTATTCTAAGTGTACAACCGTCACAAGACTTCCCTATAGTTGTACTCCAATCGCCTTACAATAAAGGTCAATGTACCCATTTACCTTCCTAATCACTTGCTGTACCTGCATCTTATCTTTCTGTGCTCCTCATAATAGGTCACAAAAGTCTCCGTGAAGATCAACATCTACTAGTTTCCTGCCTTTCACTAAGTCTCTCACATGTGGTGTAACATTACATACAGGAAATGCTGTGCATGTTCAGAGAGAGCAACAGAGTTTACATTTGAGGTCTGTGGCCTTCTGTCAGAATTGGGGAATGTTACAGACGTAGCTGGTTCTAAGTAGTAAAGGTGCGGGTTGAGGGGGCGGGGGGAGAACGAAAGAGAAGATTTGTGAGCAGCAGCGTTTGAATGGCTAAAGGGGGATGGTTCAAGACAGAAAGAGGTGGTAATGGGCCGGGTAATGGCACAAGCAATGGCCGGGTAATGGCACAAGCAATGGGTCTGAATGGGCATGGAAATGGGGTACAGAAATGGCAACAGCAGAATCATTGGTGATTCAGTCTGAAAAGCAATGGGAGCCGTGGTTACGATCTGAAGTTGTTGGGACTCCATGTCGAACCTGGGAGGCTGCGAATGACAAGTCTCCATTTTATTGGAGCCGGGGAGGAGTGGCTAATTGTGGAATAAGCACAGTCAGATCTATGCGTTGTTTGAATTGATTTGCACAATAATTATACTATTGGACTCGGCAGGTTGGCACTGGCTCCCATTCCATCCTGACCAGATGGCGTGGCTGTGGCATCTCTCTGGCCCACCTTTCATTTGTCTAGCTTTGCTTTCCATTCCCATTCAGCCTGCGCTCTCTCTCACAACCTATCTGGCCTTTTCACGGCTGATCCCTTTCTTTCAGACTCCATCTTAAATCCACACATTCCCGATTTGTGCTCTTGGCTCAGTTGCCAAGTTAATTTCGTTGCACTTTTCCAATCAGTTCCCATCAGCATGTGGGCAAAGTTCCCAGAAAGCCTTCTGGTTCACGTCGGAAAAACAAGGCAAGTGGTTCGCTCACTTTATCTCTTCCAGTTTCGTGCAGCTACGGAGCCCTTCGGCCAACATATTTGTTCCCATCGAACCAACAGTTGTTGGGATTCGAGACAAGCTGAAACAACAGAAACATAAGATTAAAAGAAATAGAAGCAGGAGTCGGCCACTCGGCCCATCGAGTCTGCTCTGCAATTCAATAAGATCACCGCCGACTTGATTGTGGCCTTAACTTCAATTTCCTGTCTGCCCCCCCATAATCTTTGGCTCCCCTGTAGATCAAAACCTTGTCTAACTCAGCCTTGAATATATTCAATGGCCCAACTTCTGTTGCTCTCTGGGTTAAAGAAATCCAAAGATTCCCAATCCTCTGAGAGGGAAAATTCTTCATCTCTCCCTTAAACGGAAGACCCTTGATTTTGAAATGTCGCCTCTAGTTCTAGGTGTCCACAGGAGGGAAAACATTCTTTCAGTATCCAACCTGTCAAGCCTCCATCTTGAAGGTGGGATTCTCCGCCGTCACTGGCGGTGGGATTCTCTACTCTCTTTTATTATTACTTTTTATTTATTTAAACACAGTGCCAGGCAGAGTCAGGCCTTGTGCCCAATCCGCCTCCACACCTGGCTGCCTCTGTACTTTTCTGGGGTCACCTGCTCGACTCCTATTTCAGCCTGTCCAACCCCCGCCCCAAATTCCGATCTGCGGGCGTACATTTTTAAAGGTCAAGTCCATGGAGCTCGGCAATCACCCGTCTCTGCACATCCGACAAGGGGCCAAAATCTGGGCCTAACTGTAGGGCACATATGATAAAGAAAGACAAATTTGATCATGGATTCATACTTGATCTTCTTCAGCTGTTTCAACCCTGGTAGGATTTTCCCCAGTTCCGAAGCTCCCTCCTCTCCCAGTTCATTTTCTGATAAGCTGAAATGAAAGCAAAGGAACAGAGACTTTATGAGCAGAAAAATCTCAGCTTTAAAAAGTGATATAGAAGCTGTGCTGGCTGACCTTAAACATCGCCTGAAAATCTTTATGTCCTGAAGGGCAGCAGGGTAGCACAAGTGGATAGCACAATTGCTTCACAGTGCCAGAGTCCCAGGTTCGATTCCCCGCGGGGTCACTGTCTGTGCGGAGTCTGCACATTCTCCCCGTGTCTGTGTGGGTTTCCTCCGGGTGCTCCGGTTTCCTCCCACAGTCCAAAGATGTGCAGGTTAGGTGGACTGGCCATGATAAATTGTCGTTAGTGACTAAAAAGGTTAGATGGGGATATTGGGTTACGGGGATAGGGTGGAAGTGAGGGCTTAAGTGGTCGGTGCAGACTCGATGGGCCGAATGGCCTCCTTCTGCACTGTATGTTCTATGTTCTGTGACCTGTTTAAGTGACGCGGGTAAATAATAACCAAAACACCAAGGATACCTCCCCTGCTCTTCTTCAAAATGGTGGCCTTGATCTTTTACATCCACCGCGGACGGTAAACGGAGCCTCTGTTTAACACTACATCAGAAAGGTAGCATCTCCAGCAGTGCAATGGGAATTCCCATTGACAACAGTGACAGCAGAGAATCATGCCGCCTCTCGCTGCCGGGAAACAAGTGGCTGTGAGGCCGGAGGATCCCGCCCAATCTAACCACAAATGTCGAACCACAAATCGTGTAGCCACTGGCCAATAACAGCCTCGTTGGAGTGAATTTTCTCTTGGATGTTGGGAACCCGACTTCGGACCCATTTCTGGGTCTCAAACTACCTTATTTCAGTGGCACCTCTGCTGGTTGAATTCATAGAATTATCATGGAACTATCTTAGAATTTACAGTGCAGAAGGAGGCCATTCGGCCCATCGAGTCTGCACCGGGCCTTGGAAAGAGCACCCCACTTAAGCCCACGCCTCCATCCCATCCCTGTAACCCAGCAACCTTTTGGACACGAAGGGCAATTCAGCATGGCCAATCTACCTAACTTGCACATCTTTGGACTGTGGGAGGAAACCGGAGTACCCTGAGGAAAGCCACGCACACACGGGGAGAACGTGCAGACTCCGCGCAGACAGTGACCAAAGCTGGGAATCGAACCTGGGACCCTGGTGCTGTGCAGCAACTGTGGTAATCACTGTGCTAATGTGCTGCCTACGGGTGATGGCCAATTACTCGGCCTCCTCTCCATTAGCTGACCAATCAGGGAGCATGATGAGAGAGCGGGTAAATGGAGTTGAAATCAGCCATGATTGAATGGTGGAGTGGACTCGATGGGCCGAATGGCCTTACTTCCACTCCTATGTCTTATGGTCTTATGCGTGGCTCACAGATGTTAGGTGGCCAATTGGAAGGGCCAAAGGGAGGGCCAGTAATTTGTCCTACTGGGCACTGCTCAGTAGTCACAGAGTACGAGGGCACCACAAGATGGAAGCACAAACCTAATGGTCTATTGACAGCCAGCCTGACTGAGCCAAGGTAAAGAGTTGGAGATTATGGGAGGGGAATTTGCTGAAATCATTGGCACTTGCCAGTTCGGAAGATGTATGGTAAATGGTATTTGCAGTCACAACTAGAGGTGCTCAAACTAGCAGTTTGAAATATGTCAGTGTAGCCGGAAAGGGACCTGGGTTTATATTTTAGCAGCAAAAATATAGCTGATCATTGTGAAGAAAACCATCAAAAGAGATGTAAAGATAAAGGGCGGGATTCTCCGACCCCCCCCCCCCGCCGGGTCGGAGAATCCCCGGGACGCGGCGTGAATCCTGCCCCGACGCCAGCTGCCGTATTCTCCGGCGCCGGTTTTCGGGCCGCGATGGGCCGAGCGGCCGTCCTTTTTTGGCCAGTCCCACCGGCGTGGGTTAGGCATGGTCCCACAGGGCGGGACCTGGCAGGTAAGTCAGCTGGGGCGGTCCTCAGGGAGAGGTTCCAATCCCGGGGCTCCCCCACGGTGGCCTGGCCCGCAATCGGGGCCCACCGATCTACGGGCGGGCGTGTGCCTTGGGGGCACGCCTTCATTCCGCGCCAACCATTGTCGGGCTCCTCCATGGCCGGCGTGGAGAAGAGAAGCCCCCGCGCATGCACCAAAATACGCTGGTGGTTCCGCGCATGCGGGAGATCACGCCGGCCCTTCGGCGCATGCGCAAACTCGCGCAGTCCCTTCGGCACCGACTGGAGCTGCGCCAACCCTTCCGGAGTCCACCTAGCCCCTGCAAGTGCGTAGAATTCTGCACTTTCGGGGGCTGTTGACTCTGGAGTGGTTGCCGCCGGTTCTCCCGCTGGCGTGGGGACTTAGTCCCCAGAAGGGAGAACCCCGCTGCAGATATTTTTGTACTTTCAATTCCCTATCAGATGGTTATTCAGCCTCTGCCCCAAGCAGCTAATGATGGATTTCTACACTAGACTGAGGTAGATGGACTCATTACATTTTCCATACAAAATTTAATCCAACTTCATAATGGAAGACGTTGATTCCCCCCCTCCCCCACCCCAGAGATCTTGTGATCTGCTGGTTTAGCTCAGTGGGCTAGACAGCTGGTTTGTGATGCAGAACAAGGCCAGGAGCGCGGGTTCAATTCCCCTACCAGCTGAGAATTCTGAATTCTTCCTTTGTGTACCCGAACAGGTGCTGGAATGTGGCGACTAGGGGCTTTTCACAGTAACTTCATTGCAGTGTTAATGTAAACTTACTTGTGACAATAAAAATTATTATATTATTATATTCCAGTATTCATAGTGAGGAATGGGGAGCTATGCTGGGAGCAGGGAGGTTTGTGGGGGAGGGGAGGGGGAGGGGTGGAGCTGTGGGGGCAGGGAAAGAGGAAAGAAGGAATGGCAGAAATTGGATCATGCTCAGTGTTCCTGGGGACGGCTCACTCCTTGCCACCCTGTTCCAGTTTTTAATGTTGGCTTCAAGACCACAAATTTCAGATGCCCAAGACCGAGATAACCACCTCATACCGGGTACAAGCCAAAACCTAAATGGGAGGGCTTCAAACATAACAAGAGGATAAAAGTAAATTGGTGAATAATGGGCGAAATTCTCCGACCCCCCACCGGGTCGGCGAATCGCCGGGGGCTGGCGTCAATCCCGCCCCCACCGGTTGCCGAAGTCTCCGGCACCGGATATTCGGCGGGGGCGGGGGCGGGCCCCCCCCCCCCCCCCCCGCCCCCCCCCCCCCCCCCCGCCCCCCCCCCGCTCGATTCTCTGGCCCAAAGTCCCGCCGCTGAAATGCCTGTCCCACCGGCGTAAATTAAATCACCTACCTTACTGGCGGGACAAGGCGACGCGGGCGGGCTCCGGGATCCTGGGGGGGGTCGCGGGGCGATCTGGCCCTGGGGGGTGCCCCCACGGTGGCCTGGCGTGCGATCGGGGCCCACCGATCCGCGGGCGGGCCTGTGCCGGGGGGGCACCCTTTCCCTTCCGCCTCCACCACGGTCTCCACCATGGCGGAGGCGGAAGAGACTCCCTCCACTGCGCATGCGTGGGAATGCTGTCAGCGGCCACTGATGCTCCCGCGCATGCGCCGCTCGGAGATGTCATTTCCGCGCCAGCTGGCGGGGCACCAAAGGCCTTTTCCGCCAGCTGGCGGGGCGGAAATTCATCCGGCGCGGGCCTAGCCCCTCAATGTTGGGGCTCGGCCCCCAAAGATGCGGAGCATTCCGCACTTTGGGGCGGCGCGATGCCCGTCTGATTTCTGCCGTTTTGGGCGCCAGTCCGCGGACATCGCGCCGTTTCCGGAGAATTTCGCCCAATAAAGCTTTGTGGTAAAAAGGAAACAGATTGCATCTTACATTCCGCAACACCTGTGGAGACTTAAGGGTCACCTGGCCTCGAAACGTTAATTCTGTTTCTCCCTCCGCAGATGCTGCCAGACTGGCTGAGAATTTCCAGCATTTTCATGTCTTTATTTTAGATTTCCAGCATCCACAGTATTTTGCTATTATGGTGAAGTAACTGTTGGCATAGCAAGAGTTATATCGAGCCAAGGCACAGGTCAGTCATGTTATCCAAGGGATTGGCGGCACAAATTCGATGTATTGAAATGGGCCTGCTCCTGTTCCTCTGTGAATGGTGGTTATAGAATTTACAGCACAGAAGTTGGTCATTTGGCCCAACTAGCATATGTTGCTGTTTGTGCGACATGTGAGTCTTCTCTTCTGCTAATTTACCTCACCCTACCAGCATTTCTTTCCGTATGTTTCTCCCTTGTGCACTTCTCTCAATTACTCCACGTGGCAGAAAGTCACAGGCAAGGGCTAAGTGGCCTAGGCAGTGACAGCAAATCCTGTTGAATGAATAAATGAAACTTCACAATCTAACTGGGTTACGCAGACCATGGAGCTGTCTTTGAAGGAAATTCGAAATGTGTAACAGGGATGCGTGTGGGTGTGTGTGTGTACGGGATGGTTTATATGTCGGGATTTGTGGGGGCGGGTTGTGTGGGTGAGTGTGTGTAGGGGTGGTGTGTGTGTGTCGGGGAGGTGGTTGGTATATGTGTGTGGGGTGGTTTGTGTGGGGATCTGTGTCTGTGTGTCGGGGAGGTGGTTTATGGTGTGTGGGTGGTGTGCGTGTGTGGTGTGTGTGTGTGCCGGGGAGGTGGTTTGTGTGCATGTGGGTGTGTGGGGTGGTCCGTGTGTGTGGGAGGGTGGTGTGTTTGTGTGCAGGGGGGGGGGGGGGGGGCGATGGTGTGTTTGTGTGTGTGTCCTGTGGTTTGTGTATGTGTGTGGGATAGTTTTTGTGGGGAGCAGCGTCTGTGTGTGTGTGTGTGTGTGTGTGTGTGTCGGGGGATGGTTTGTGTGTGTGTGTGTGTGTTGGGGGGTGGTTTGTGTGTGTGTGTGTGTTGGGGGATGGTTTGTGTGTGTGTGTGTGTCGGGGGGGTGGTTTGTGTGTGTGTGTGTGTGTTGGGGGGGTGGTTTGTGTGTGTGTGTGTCGGGGTGGTTTGTGTGTGTGTGTGTGTGTGTGTCGGGGGGGTGGTTTGTGTGTGTGTGTGTGTCGGGGGGTGGTTTGTGTGTGTGTGTGTGTCGGGGGGGTGGTTTGTGTGTGTGTGTGTGTGTCGGGGGTGGTGGTTTGTGTGTGTGTGTCGGGGGTGGTTTGTGTGTGTGTGTGTCGGGGGTGGTTTGTGTGTGTGTGTGTGTGTCGGGGGGGTGGTTTGTGTGTGTGTCTATGTGTGTCAGACATATTTAAAATTTAGTGAGTCCTATCTCTGCTGCCACTGTCAAGCAGAGATCTGAGGATCTATGAAGAAAGTTCCCCATTAACCTTTAAAAGTGAGCCTTGTAATATCTGAACAGTGGATCATTGTGGCGGTTCACAGCTGATAATGTCGAGTATATTATTCACCTGTTGAAAATATTTGTCTTTGTTCAGCACCTTTCAGAACCTCGGGGCACTCCGAGCAGCTTTACAGCTATTGACGTACATTTAGAATGTGGTCAATGTTGTAATGTGGGAAACACAGCAGTCACGTTGCTCGCAGCAAGCTCCCTCAAACAGCAACGTGATAACGGCAGACCCCAGATACCAAGGAAAGCCCCCTTGTGCTCAGGTGTGCTACATTTGAGTTCACTGGTCCTTATCCAAGATAGAGACCTGGTGGCAGCAGAGAGGGAGTGTAGGCAATGACAACAGAACAAATGTCAAATACGGTGGCTCAAGGCATCAGGAATATTGGGCAGGATTCTCCGACCCCCTGCCGGGTCGGAGAATCGGCAGGGGGGCGGTGTGAAATCCGCCCTGCCGCTGGCTGCCGCCGAATTCTCCGGCGGCGTTTTTCTTGCGGGGGCGGGGATCACGTCGCGCCGGTTGGGGGCCGTTGGCAGTGGCCCCCACGGCAATTCTCCGGGCCCGATGGGCTGAGCGGCCGCCCGTTTTTGGCCGGTCCCGCCGGCGTGGATTAGACAAGGTCCATACCGGCGGGACCTGGCTTTGAGGGCAGCTTGCAGAGTCCTCAGGGAGGCGCGGGGGGATCCGGCCCCCCGGGGGTGGGGGGCCCACGGTGGCCTGGCCCGCGATCGGGGCCCACCGATCTGCAGGCGGGCCTTGGGGGGAGAGAAGTACTCCGGCTCGGGCCGCCCGGAAGTTGCGGAATCCTCCGCACTTCCGGGGGCTAGGCCGGCGCTGGGGTGGTTGGTGCCGTGCTAACTGCCAGCCGGCGCGAGTTGCCGCATGCGCGGGGGAGCCAGCGTGTTCTGGCGCATGCGCAGGGGCTTTCTTCTCCGCGCCGGCCATGGCGGAGCTTTACACAGGCTGGTGCAGAGGGAAAGAGTGCCCCCATGGCACAGGCCCGCCCGCAGATCAGTGGGCCCCGATCGCGGGCCAGGCCACCGTGGCCCCCCCCCGCGGCCGGATCTCCCCGCGATCCCTGAGGACCCCTCTAACCACCCTCAGAGCCAGGTCCCGCCTGTATGGACCTTGTGCATTTCACGCCGGCAGGACCGGTCGAAAACGGGCGTCCGCTCGGCCCATTGGAGCCCGGAGAATCGCTGGGGGGGAGGGCCCAGTGCCAACGGCCCCTGACCAGCCCGACGTGATCGCTGCCCCCACCAAAAAAACGGCGCTGGAGAATTCGGCAGCCGGCGTCGGGGCAGCGGGGCGGGATTCACGCCACCCCCGTCGATTCTCCAACCTGGCGGGGGGTCGGAGAATCCCGCCCAATAACATCAAATTAAAATCAAACTTACTTTATCTCCTCGATGCTGCGGCATTTGCGAAGTCCTGCTGCCAGTGTCACCATCCCATTTGAACTGATGTCAATGGATTCGAGGCTGCGAAGAAAGATGAAATGTAATTGTGGTCGCATTAACAGCACGAAATAAAGAAGAAGCTGTCAGCAATTTTTATTCGGGCAGAACCTGTGATTAATAATTTGTGTATTCCACAATGTACCGAGTACATTCCGAAAGCTGGCTAAAGTGAAGGGTTTTCTCGGGGTGGCGGAGGGAGCCAGTTTTAAAAGTCATTTGGAAAAGGCAGTCCGCAGCAATCCGTCACACTGAGCTTTCAGCTTTCAAGTTGGGCAGGAATAAAAATCCAATTCATGAGAGAACAATTTGTATATACACCAGGGGCGAGATTCTCCGACCCCCCGCTGGGTCGGAGAATCGCCGGGGCTTGGCGTGAATCCCGCCCCCGCCGGTTGCCGAATTCTCCGGCACCGGATATTCGGCAGAGGCGGGAATCGGGCTGCGCCGGTTGGCGGGCCCCCCCGCGCGATTCTCCGGCCCGGATGGGCCGAAGTCCCGCTGCTAAAATGCCTGTCCTGCCGGAGTAGATTAAACTACCTACCTTACCGGCGGGACAAGGCGGTGCAGGCAGGCTCCGGGGTCCTGGGGGGGGGGGCGCGGGCCGATCTGGCCCCGGGGGATGCCCCCACGGTGGCCTGGCCCGCGATCGGGGCCCACCGATCCGCGGGCGGGCATGTGCCGTGGGGGCACTCTTTTCCTTCCGCCTTCGCCACGGTCTCCACCATGGCGGAGGCGGAAGAGACTCCCTCCACTGCGCATGCGCGGGAATGCCGTCAGCGGCCGCTAACGCTCCCGCGCATGCGCCGCCCGGAGATGTCATTTCCGCGCTAGCTGGCGGGGCACCAAAGGCCTTTTCCGCCATCTGGCGGGGCGGAAATTCGTCCGGCGCCGGCCTAGCCCCTTAAGGTTGGGGCTCGGCCTCCAAAGATGCGGAGCATTCCGCACCTTTGGGGCGGCGCGATGCCCGACTGATTTGCGCCGTTTTGGGCGCCAGTCGGCGGACATCGTGCCGTTTCCGGAGAATTTCGCCCCAGAACTCCAGAAACAACATCAAACCAGGACACTTGGTGAAAATCATCACTCTTCTAAAACACATCTTACTGTCCCCCTTTCCTTAATTGTCTTCCCTTCTCCTCCAAAGGTGCCAACTACTTGCTAAGGTACAATACAAATTGACTGGCTCTAGCTGCCCTCCACTACCTTTGTTAAGTGAACACTGGACATAGAGGGATGGATTTCCATTGCAAGATCAGAGTTCATCAGGAACAGAGGTGGACAGTGCCTCAATTTCCAGTCGGCAGGCAAGACCCCTGCCACGGTCAGTGGCCTCCCAGCAGCAGAGTGGGGTGGGGGATGGGTCAGTGATCCAGAAACCCCTGCGCTGATGGTGATCGATTGTCACACCTGCAGCTGCAGTCCGCCCGGTGTCCGTCGGTGTTGGAGGGCCTTCTATTGGCCTTCCAGCTTTGGGAGCCTGTTGTTGTCCTTAATTGGACAGAGAACACGTTTTCTGGGTATTACTTGGCCATGCCTTCAAAAACCATGTTGGGTGACTATTTCCGGCCTTGGAGTGTTGGCAAGCTGTTAGACAATAAAGTGGCCTCAGCTGAGTCTGGCCTTGGTGTTCAATATGTCGGAGGCAGCAATTGGGAGTTGTCTAATTTACCCCTCCTCCGCCACTCCTTAGCCTAGTAGCGCTGAAGCTTCAGACAGAGTCTTTCCATTATCACAGTTAACTCAGTAAAGACTGAGGATTGGATCTTCCAGATCTGTTGCTCAGTTTCACATTATGTAGTGCACTTAACGAATAAAATACCGAGGGAGGTACACAACCCAAACTCGATGCACATTTTATTAATCAGGTTCATGTAATATTAGACAGATTTAGAACTGGCTCTCAAAATCCTTGAGAGCTCTAAAAACCAGGATCAAATTCCAGCTCAAGGGCCATTCCAGAGCTTACCTCAGCTTCTTCAGACCCTGGAAAACACGAAGGATCTCAGCCAATGTTTCTACTCCTTTATCGCCAATGTTGTTTCGGTATAAACTGCAAGTACAGGAGGAAAATCTGTAACTCCGTAAGTGAGGACAGAGTGACGTTGCTAACAAGCACAAACACCATCATTGAATAATTACTTAAACCTCAGGATAGCAAATCCATGAGATGATTTGTGGAATACTGGCCTGCACCTGGTTAGCATTTGCCCTATTCCTAGCCAGCCCAATATTCAAGAGATAAGGGGCGAAATTCTCCGTAATCGGCGCGATGTCCGCCGACTGGCGCCAAAAACGGCGCAAATCAGTCGGGCATCGCGCCGCCCCAAAGGTGTGGAATCCTCCGCATCTTGGGGGGCCGAGCCCCAACCTTGAGGGGCTAGGCCCGCGCCGGACTGATTTCCGCCCCGCCAGATGGCGGGTAAGGCCTTTGGTGCCCCGCCAGCTGGCGCGGAAATGACATTGCCGGGCGGCGCATGTGCGGGAGCGTTAGCGGCCGCTCACGGCATCCCCGCGCATGCGCAGCCGAATTCTCCGGCGGCAGAGATTCGGCGGGGGTGGGAATCGCGCCGCGCCGGTCGGCACCCCCCCCCCCCCCCCCCCGGCGATTCTCCGGCCCGCGATGGGCCGAAGACCCGCTGCTATCATGCCAGTCCCGCCAGCGGGAATTAAACCACCTCTCTTACCGGCGGGACTGGCAGCGCGGGCGGGCTCCGGGGTCCTGGGGGGGGGGGCGCGGTGCGATCTGGCCCCGGGGGGTGCCCCCAAGGTGGCCTGGCCCGCGATCGGGGCCCACCGATCTGCGGGCGGGCCTGTGCCTTGGAGGCACTCTTTTCCCTCTGCCTCAGCCGTGTAGGTCTCTGCGATGGCCGACGCGTAGGTGACCCCTCCCATGCATACGTGGGGATGACGTCAGCAGCCGCTGATGCTCCCACGCATGCGCGGACTTCCCGGCTGGCGGAGTCCCTTCGGCCCCAGCTGGCGTGGCGCCAAAGACCTTCCACGCCAGCCGGCGTAACGGCAACCACTCTGGCGTGGGCCTAGCCCCTAACGGTGAGGGCTTGGCCCCTATAGGTGCGGAGAAATCCGCACCTTTGGGGCGGTCCGGTGCCGGAGTGGTTCACACCACTCCATCCCGCCGGGACCCCCCACCCCGCCGGGTATGGGAGAATCCCGCCCCTGTTCAGTGGCATTAGGGGATTGTATACTGCAATTCTGCCTCATTGTCCTTGTTTTAAATCCCAGCACCAAGACCAACAACAGATAAGACACATCCTGTCATCGAACCTCAGGTCATTATGACAGATACAGATGTTAAAAAGACTTTCAGTTTACACAGCAGCTTACTGCTCCTCTCTGAAACACTCCATTTCAGTCTACAGGCAATTAATTAATTTGCAAGGCAGGAACTGTAGTTCAATATGGCAACCATTTTGCATGTACTAATAATCCACAAAACTGTTAACCTGTTCTTGATGATGCTAGTTGAGAGATGAATGTTGACCAAGAGTGCTCCTTGCTCTCCTTCTGTTGGTGCTGAGACATTTTTAACAATCAACTGGTCAAGAAGAGAGAAATTTGGCTCAATGTCCCATCCAAAACATCAAACAGCTGACAAGGTGGCACTCCCTTAGCACTGCACTGGATGGATCAACTTAGATTATAGAGCTGGAGTTTTTAATCATTCATTTGTGGGATGTGGGCTTCGCTGGCTGGACCAGCATTTCTTGTCCATTCATAATTATCCTTGAGAAGGTTGTGGTGAGCTGCCTTCTTGAACTGCCGCCGTTCGTGTGCCATCGGTACACCCACAATGCTGTTCGGGAGGGAGTTCCAGGGTTTTGACCCAGCAACAGCGAAGGAACATCAATATAGTTCCAAGTCAGGATGGCGAGTTGCTTGGAGGAGAACTTCCATGTGATGGTCTCCTGCCCTTGTTCTTCCAGATGGTAGTGGTTGTGTGTTTGGAAGGTGCTGTCTAAGGAACCTTTGTGAGTTCCTGCAGTACACCTTGTAGAAGGTATACACTGATGCTACTGTATGTCAGTGGTGGAGGGAGTGAATGTTTCTGGAAAGGGTGCCGATCAAGTGGGCAGCTTTGACCTGGATGGTGTCAAGCTTCTTGAGTGTTGCTGGAACTGCACTCATCCAGGCAAATGGAGAGCATTTCATCATACTCCCGACTTGTGTCTTGTAGATTGTGGATAGGTTTTCAGAGTCAGGAGGTGAGTTACTCGCCACAGAATTCTTAACCTTTGACCTGCTCTTGAAGCCACAATATTTATATCGCTAATCCAGTTCAGTTCCTGTTGCTAACCCGCAGGATGTTGATAGAGGGGAGATTCAGTGATAGTATGCCATTGAATGTCAAAGGGCGATAGTTAGATTCTGTCTTTTTGGAGATGATCACATGTGTGGCGCGACTGTTCCTTGCCAATCCAAGGCTGGATATTTTCCAGGTCTTGCTATACTTGGAAATGGACACTTCAGTACCTGCAGACTTGTGAAAGGTGCTGAACATTATTGATGATGCAGCTGAAGAGGGTTGGGTGTAGGATATTACCCTGAGGAACTCTTTCAGTGGTGTGCTGGAGCTGAGATGATTGACCCCCCCAACAATCACAACCATCTTCCTTTGTGCTAGGTATAACTCCAACCATTGGAGAGTTTCCCCGCACCCCCCGATTCCCATTGACTCCAGTTTTGCGAGGACCTATTGATGCCACATTTGGTCAAATGCGGCCTTGATGTCAAGGGCAGTCACTCACACCTCTGGAGTTCAGCCCTTTTGTCCCATGTTTGAATCAAGACTGCAAAGAGGTCAGGAGATGAGTCACTTTAGCCCACACCCTTTGGACACAGAAAATAACAATTACAAACAATTAGTTTGATGTATTGGCACACCAAATAGGGAAAAAGACCTACATTGGGCAGGAGCACATAGATGGCAAATTCCCCCCCCCCCCCCCCCCCCAGAGTTCCAATTCAGATGGGAAAAGTAGTGTGCAGCCTGTCGGCTGTGCTGCCAGCTGTTTTTAAACACGTTGGAAAAGAAAATTCCTGGAGGCGGGAGCCAGTGACGGAGGACACCTTTGTATGTGTGGTGACTTTCCAGCAGAAGGCCCACTGACTCACCCTTGATTCTCCACCCCCTCCGCCATTCCTGCCCATCGAAAACGGGGGCCGAAGAAACAGAGAAAATAGGAGGAATAGGTCATTTGGCTCATTGAACCTACTCTGTCAAAGAATAAGTAATACTCTGTCATTTTGTTTTTCCTATCAATGTGGATAACTTCACGTTATACTGCCATGTATTTGGCCACTCACTCAACTTGTCTAAATTTCCTCAAAGTCTCTTCACTTCCTCCGCACTGCTCACAATTTCACCTTGTTATGTATTGTAAGCAAACTTGGAAATATGGGGCGGGATTCTCCGCCGGCGGGAGTCTCCGTTTTGCCCAGGGGGTTTCCCGAAGGCATGGGGCTGCCCCACAATGGGAAACCCCATTGACCGCCTGGTGTAACGGAGAATCCCGCCGGCGGATCGAGGCTGAAAAGTGGCGTGGCGGGGCGGAGAATCCAGCCTATTATGTTTGATACCCCCATCCAAATTGTTGATGTACAGTCTGAATAGATGGGCCTAAAGCACTGATTCCTGTGGTACCCCACCTTCCACTCTGAAAATCCTTCATTTAGTTCTACTGTTTCCTGTCTGCTAACCAATTTTCAATCCATGCTAATATATTAACCCCAATACCACGGACTTTAATTTTGCACACTGACCTCTTATGTGGGATTTTATCAAGAACTTTCTGAAAATCCAAATAAGCCACATCCACTGGTCCTCCCTTATCTATTCTCCTAGTTATGTCCTCAAAAGACTTCAGTAAGTTTGTCAAACATGATTTCCTTTTCATAAATTCATATTGACTTTGTCTAATGTCTAATCTTTTTTTTCTCATAAATTTAGATTGCCCAATTATTTTTTTCCAATCAAGGGGCAATTTAGCGTGGCCAATCCACCTAGCCTGCACATCTTTGGGTTGTGGGGGCGAAACCCACGCAAACACGGGGAGAATGTGCAAACACCACACGGACAGTGAGCCAGTGCCGGGATCAAACCTGGGACCTCGGTGCCGTGACACAGCAGTGCTAATCCACTGCGCCACCGTGCTGCCCTTGACTTTGTCTAATCTTGTTGATATTTTCTCAGTGTCCTGTTATCACGTCCTTTATAATGGACTCCAGCATTTTCCTTACGAGTGACGTTGGGCTAACTGGTGTGTAATTCCGTTTCCTCCTAACCCCCTTTTTTAAATAGCGTGATTCCATTTGAGACCCTCCAAAACTTTATACATGCAGAATTTTGCAATACTAGTGCACAGGAAATCTGTACATTATTCAAAGTAATGACATGCTAGCATCAGCTCAAGATTGGAAGTCAAATTTACCTGTGCATGATGCACCAAAGTACTTTTACACTGACGTTAAACATACATTAAACTTTCATAAAGAATCAGGATTAATCCTAAGGCTGTGGAGGCCATGGGCGAAATTCTCCCCAACGGCGCGATGTCCGCCGACTGGCGCCAATCAGACGGGCATCGCGCCGGCCCAAAGGTGCGGAATGCTCCGCATCTTTGGGGGCCGAGTCCCAACATTGAGGGGCTAGGCCGGCGCCGGAAGGATTTCTGCCCCGCCAGCTGGTGGAAATGGCGTTTGTTGCCCCGCCAGCTAGCGGAAATGGCGTTTGGTGCCACGCCAGCTGGCGCGGAAATGCGGCGCATGCGCGGGAGCGTCAGCGGCCGCCAATAGTTTCCCGCGCATGCGCAGTGGGGTGAGTCACTTCCTCCTCCGCCATGGTGGAGACCGTGGCGGAGGCGGAAGGGAAAGAGTGCCCCCGCGGCACAAGCCCGCCCACAGATCGGTGGGCCCCGATCGCGGGCCAGGCCACCGTGAGGGCACCCCCCCCAGGGTCAGATCGCTCCGTCCCCCCCCAGGACCCCGGAGCCCGCCCACGCCGCCTGGTCCCGCCGGTAAATACCAGCTTTGATTTACGCTGGCGGGACAGGCAATTTCTGGGCGGGACTTCGGCCCATCCGGGCCGGAGAATTGAGCGGGGGGTCCCGCCAACCGACGCGGCCCGATTCCCGCCCCCGCCCAATCTCCGGTACCGGAGACTTCGGCGGGGGCGGGGGCGGGATTCACGGCGGCCAACGGCCATTCTCCGACCCGCCGGGCGGTCGGAGAATGACGCCCCATGTCACTGAATGTATTTAAGAAAGAAATAGATTTTTAGACACTAAAGGCATCAAGGGGTATGGGCAAAGAGCGGGAGTATAGCATTGAGATGCAGGATCAGCCACGATCACACTGAATGGCACAGCTGGCTCATTGGGCTAAATGGTCTACTCCTGTTCCTATTTTCTATAGGTGCGATCTACCGGCTGCATCGCACCTGAAACGCAGTGCAGCGCAGTTGGTAGATGCTGGGTGATCCCTCTTCTGGTATCTACTCGGCTCGCCACGTCTCGCGAGATCTCACCCAGTCTCACGACTTCACGAAGGATGTGGGCGGGATCACTTTTTAGCAAATTTGCATATTAGAGTAAGACAGCTAGTCTCACTATAATACGCACTCCCACAACCTACCAAGGAGTGGGATCTGACCCCCACGCCTTGGAGCCCTCGGGCGAGTGCCGTACACTGCTGGTCTCCACAAACGGGGACCAGACGGAACGACACTTGTGAGGGTCTGCCAGGGACCCCCGGTGCTTGCCCTCTAGGCAGGGTGACACCCTGATACTGCTGGTGCCACCTTGGCACTGCCTTCTTGGCACGCTGGCAGTGCCATCTGAATGCCAGCCTGGCATTACCCAGGTGGTGCTAAAGGGGCACTGGCAGGGCATCAGGCCGGCAGTGCCAGGCTGGCATTTTCCCCATGACGGGGATCAGGCCTGGGGGTGCCCTGTGCAGGTGCAGGGGATGCGTGGGGACCTGAGGACCGCCTTATAGGTGAGTTGGGGCTTTGTGGGGGGTCCGGAGGTCGTGTCGGGGGGGGGGGTTGAGAAGTCGGGACACCATCCGACCTCCTTCTGCACGGAGGAGCTCAGGCGAGAGGAGCTCCACAGTGCAGAAAACAGGACTAAGTGCGGCCTCATTGGGGCGTTCTCCGCTGAGGCCCCGTAACTACCTGAATGAGCCTTCAATAATGAGGGTCGGGATTCTCCCGAATCCCTGCAATGGCCCGGCGCCAGTATAAAAGGTGGCGCGAACTCCTTCGGTGTCGGACTGACCGGAAGGTGCGGAATCCTCTGCATTTCTGGGGGCTAGGTCAGCGTCGGAGGGGTTGGCGCCACGCCAACCGGCGGCAAAGGCCCAGTACAAGTTAACGCATGCGCAGAGCCGCCGGCGTGGTTCCGCGCAAGCGCAGACCGTCCGACGTATTCTAGCGCATACGCAGGGGGGTGTCTTCTCCGTGCCGGCCATGGTGGAGCCCTACAGGGGCTGGCGCGGAAGGAAGAAGTGCCCCCGCGGCACAGGCCCGCCCGCCGAACGGTGGGCCCCGATCGCGGGCCAGGCCACCGTGGGGGCCCCCCTCACCCCCCGCGGACCACACCAGCCGGCCTACCAGCCAGGTCCCACTTGTCATGATATTCAAACACACACATCATGATGGACACACCAACAGACAAATCAGAACACACAACACCACAACCAATCACACACAAAGACAGGAACCATATAAAAGCACGAACACGACACCTGGTGGACAGTAGGTCTGGGGACAAGGACACGGACACGACCTGTTTCAACATCACAAACAGGGAATCCCCACGTGCAGAGTATTAAGACAAAACTGTACATAGAAAGTTAAAATAAAATAGCGTTGTACCATATACAACTGTGTTGGCTCATCTGTGTGTCAGAACGCCCAACACCACATGGTACAGGAGTGGATCGATACCTGCCAACTAACCTGCCATTCTGGACATGGACCGCACCGACAAACCGCAGCCGTTGCAAGTCGCGGGGAACCTTGGTACCAATTGGAAGCTCTTCAGGCAGCGATTTGACCTGTACATCCGAGCCAACGAGAAACAGAGTGCCTCGGATGAAACGAAGATTGCACTGCTCCTCTTCTACGCAGGGCAGCATGCCCTCGACGTCTTCAACTCACTGGTGTTCGAAGAAGGGGAAAACCAATCCAAGTATGACACGGTCATCCTCAAACTGGACCAGCACTTTAATGTTGAAGTGAATGAAAGTTTTGAAAGATATATCTTTCAGCAACGCCTGCAAGGTAAGGAGGAGCTTTTTCAACTGTTTCTGACGCACCTACGAATTCTAGCGCAGTCCTGCGGTTACGGCAGCACCACAGAGTCCATGATCAGGGACCAGATTGTTTTTGGCATTACCTCCACTGGCCTACGCCAGCAGCTTCTTAAAATAAAAGGCCTCACCTGAGTGTCTGCTGTGGAAGCCTGTGTCCTCCACGAGAATGCAACCAGCCGTTTTGCCCGATTTCAGGCGTCCGAGTTGGCACGGAGGGGGTCCCCTGCCGTCGAATCGGCAAGCCAGGCCGCCCACGACGCCGAACGCATCCAGGCCATCGATTATCTCCCGATCCGCGGCCCCGACGAGAGCGGCCACTTCCCGCGCTTTTCGCGGTCTCCCGCGCTGGTGTGCGCCAAAAATAACGGCCACATCGAGGGATGCACTGCGCAGGCACACCCACCGCAAGATCGCACTGCGCATGCGCAGTGGCGCAACGAACGCCGTGACGTCATGACGTGTGGCAATTGTGGAGCTGTACACTTAAAAGGGCAATGTCCTGCTAAAAACCGACAGTGCCTCAGATGTGGCAAGATGGGCCACTATGCTGCCCACTGTCGTGCGGCTCAACCCATGGATCCTGCACATCCCCGACAATCTCGCAGACAAGTCAGGACCGTCCAGCCCACGCATCAAGACTTCCAGTTGATGCAGATGACCAGGATGCATTCCGCGTTTCCGTCATCGATGTCAACAAGGTCAATGCCATCAATCCAGCCGATGAGTGGTGTGCCACCCTGACGGTCAACCGATCGCGCGTCACCTTCCGTCTGGACACCGGCGCATCCGCCAACCTGATTGCATATTCTGAATTCCAGGCCATGAAGGTCAAACCACCCATCACGCCATCCCGGCTCAAGATGGTTGATTATAACGGGAACGTCATCCCGTCCATAGGATCTTGCCAGCTACAGATAACTCACAAGACGCACACGGCCACACTTCCCTTCGAAGTTGTCGGCTCATCAAAAGACTCGTTACTGGGCGCACAGGCATGTAAGGCCCTTCACCTGGTACAGCGCATTATGTCTCTCTCTCCAGATGAGATATCCGACTTCCCGGATGCTGAGTTCCACGCAAATCTCCATTCCCTCCTTGCTCACAACCATGAGGTTTTTGAAGGCATGGGGACATTGCCATACACGTACAAGATTCGACTCAAACCGGACGCCATCCCTGTCGTTCACGCACCTCGCAGGGTTCCTGCGCCACTCAAAGACTGCCTCAAGTTGCAGCTGCAGGCTCTTCAGGACCAAGGGGTCCTATCCAGGGTCACGGAGCCCACGCCATGGGTCAGCTCCATGGTCTGTGTAAAGAAGCCCTCTGGCGAGCTCCGCATATGTATAGATCCTAAAGATCTGAATAACAACATCATGCTGGAACACTATCCCATCCCGAAACGAGAGGAACTCACCAGCAAGATGGCGCAAGCCAAAATATTTACCAAATTGGATGCGTCCAAAGGATTTTGGCAGATCCAATTGGACCCGGCCAGCCGAAGGCTACGCACGTTCAACACCCCTTTTGGCAGATTCTGCTACAACCGGATGCCATTCGGCATCATTTCAGCATCTGAAGTTTTCCACCGCATTATGGAGCAGATGATGGAAGGCATCGAAGGGGTACGTGTATATGTGGACTATATCATCATTTGGTCCACCACTCCGCAGGAACACATGCATCGTCTACGACGCGTCTTCACCCGCATACGACAAAATGGCCTGCGTCTCAACCGCGCCAAGTGTGCCTTCGGCCAGACTGAGCTGAAATTCCTCGGGGACCACATCTCACGATCAGGGGTCCGTCCCGATGCAGACAAAGTTAGCGCCATCACAGCCATGCCACGGCCGGCTGACAAGAAGGCTGTCCTAAGATTCTTGGGCATGGTCAACTTCCTCGGGAAGTTCATTCCCAACCTGGTTTCTCATACAACGAATATGCGCCATCTCGTAAAAAAAATCAACAGAATTCCGCTGGCAACAATCGCATCAGCTGGAATGGGAGGAGCTCAAGCACAAACTGGTCACGGCACCAGTGTTGCCGTTCTTTGACACGGCTCGCCCTACAAAGATCTCAACGGATGCCAGCCAATCTGGTATTGGAGCGGTACTCCTGCAAAAAGACAGCACGTCGTCATGGGCCCCGGTTGCATATGCCTCACGAGCCATGACCCCTGCCGAATAGCGCTACGCGCAAATAGAAAAAGAATGCCTGGGCTTGTTAACTGGACTGGACAAGTTCCACGACTATGTGTATGGTCTTCCACGATTTACGGTTGAAACTGACCACCGCCCCCTGGTCAACATCATTAACAAAGACCTGACATGACCCCTCGCCTCCAGCGCATCTTACTTAAACTCAGGAGGTATGATTTCGAACTGATCTACACTCCGGGGAAGGATTCATCGTGGCGGACACACTCTCCCGAGCAGTGAGCACACCACCAGATGCGGAGGGGTTCGTGCGTCAAATTGAGGCACACGTGACTCTGACAGCAGCAAATCTGCCAGCTGATGACCCAAGTCTGGCCCACATACGCGCAGAGACGGCGACTGACCCCCTTCTACAGCGAGTGATGCGCCACATGGCGGAAGGGTGGCTCAAAGGGCAGTGTCCCCAGTTTTATAATGTGCGAGATGACCTTACCAACATAGACGGGGTCCTTATGAAATTAGACAGGATCGTTATTCCGCACAGCATGCGCCAGATGATTCTTAATCAACTACACGAAGGCCACTTGGGCGTTGAAAAATGCAGACGAAGGGCCCGAGAGGCGGTATATTGGCCGGGTAATGATGAAGACATAGCCAACATGGTGCTCAATTGCACAACCTGTCAGAGGTTTCAGCCGGCGCAACCTCCGGAGATGCTTCTACCACACGAGTTGGTGACGTCCCCCTGGGCGAAGGTGGGTGTTGACTTATTTCACGCGCTCGGCAGAGATTACACCATTATTATAGATTACTTCTCAAACTACCCGGAAGTTATGCCTCTACATGATCTGACGTCGTCCGCAGTCATTGGGGCCTGCAAGGAAACATTTGCTCGCCATGGCATTCCAAGGACTGTCATGTCAGACAATGGACCCTGTTTCGCCAGCCGTGAATGGTCGTCCTTTGCCGCAGCATATGGTTTCACTCATGTGACGTCCAGCCCTCTACATCCACAGTCAAATGGGAAGGCAGAGAAGGGCGTCCACATTGCCAAGCGGCTCCTGTGCAAGGCGGCTGCTGCCGGATCGGACTTTAACCTCGCCTTGCTGGCCTATCGATCGGCCCCGCTTTCCACGGGTCTCTCGCCAGCGCAGCTCCTAATGGGTCGCTCCCTCAGGACGACGGTACCATCCATCCTGGCACCAACAACGGACCATGAGACGGTTCTTCATAACATGCAAATGCAGCGTGATCGCCAGAAAAGTCAGTATGACACACGAGCGACGGACCTGCCCCCCCTGTCCTCCGGAGACAAAGTACGCGTCCATCAACCGTATGGTGGCTGGTCAGCACCGGCCGAAGTCCTCCGACGTGTGGCTCCCCGCTCGTTCCTGATTCGCATGCCGGATGGTTCAGTGCGTCGCCGCAATCGGCGCGCCCTTCGCCGACTTCCACGCTCGCAGCCACACAGTACACACACGCCAGATCCTCAACAGTCTTCCGAGGATGACTTCGTGGAGCTGCCGCAGATCACGCCCTCTCCATCGCCACCCATGGCCACGCTTGCACATCAGCCGGTGGTCCTTGACCCACCCTTGAGGCGGTCAACCCGAACTCGTCGCAAGCCCATTAGACTGGACTTATAACACCGTTCATATGTTCAAAAAGTCACACACTTCTGTATTATAACCTGTTGTTGTTCATCGTTCCAGATATCGTCTGACTGGACCACTGTTCAAGTTTTTTTCTCGTTCGCATTCATGTTCTGTTATGGTACAACCTTGTTGATGTGACGCACCCGACATCGCCCCATGTAAATAGTTACGTCATATGCACATGCTGTACACAACACACACACACTCTTAGATGCACTCACGACACGATTATATTTATTACCACGTAGGCACATATCTTTGTAAAAAGGGGGATGTCATGATATTCAAACACACACATCATGATGGACACACCAACAGACAAATCAGAACACACAACACCACAACCAATCACACACAAAGACAGGAACCATATAAAAGCACGAACACGACACCTGGTGGACAGTAGGTCTGGGGACAAGGACATGGACACGACCTGTTTCAACATCACAAACAGGGAATCCCCACGTGCAGAGTATTAAGACAAAACTGTACATAGAAAGTTAAAATAAAATAGCGTTGTACCATATACAACTGTGTTGGCTCATCTGTGTGTCAGAACGCCCAACACCACACCGCTGTGTGGGACCATGTCCAATCAACGCCAGTGGGACTGGCCAGTAACCAACTGCCGCTCGGCCCATCGGGGCCCGGAGAATTACCGGGGGGCCGCCGCCAACAGCCCCTGACCGGTGCAGCGTGATCCCCGCCCCTGCCCGAAAACCAGTGCCGGAGAATACGAGGACCGGTGTCGGAGCGGCGGGGATTCACGCCGCCCCCCGGGGATTCTCCGACCAGGCGGGGGTCAGAGAATCCTGCCTGAGATGTTTCTCGGCACTCCGAGCGCCGGGGACACCGGCTAAACACACTCGCTATGGGACTCTGTTCCCATTCGGGTAGATCACGCCTTATGTTTCTAAACTTCCTTTGTAATATATGTGGAATGTTGAAATACTTAGTTTAAGAATAGGCAGCACTATTACAATAACTGGTTTGGGCAGTTCCTGATGCTGAGAGAATTGGAGCTGAAGTGATCCCACTGTTGGAGCAATCGCATGTAGATTAATGATTATGGGATGGATGAGTTACTTGCGTCTAAAGATGGCAATTACAGGCTAGTAATGTGAACATTCCACCATTCCAGTGGTATTATTCTGGCATTGTATTACCAGAGGAGGATAAAGCACTGGATGGAAAGAGAGACGTTGGTGAGGAGCATATTAGAACTGCTCTCATTCAGAAACTCCAGTAAACCCTGCAGCTTATAGAGTAAGGGTCTGAAAGGTCAGAATCCATAGAATCCCTACAATGCAGATTGGAGCCATTTGGCCCATCGCGTCTGCACTGACCCTCCGAAAGAAGTCCCGACCTAGGCCCACCCCCTCATCCTAGCCCCATAACCCCAGACATTGATCACGACCAAGCCACCAAATCTGCACATCTTTGGATTGTGAGCCTTCATTGAATCATGTAATTACCAGGATGTTAGAAGTCCTTTTCCTGGCAATTTCCATGGGCGTGAATCCCGCCCCCGCCGGTTGCCGAATTCTCTGGCACCGGACATTTGGCGGGGGCGGGAATCGCGCCAGGCAAGTTGGCGGGCCCCCCCGGCGATTCTCTGGCCCGTATGGGCCGAAGTCCCGCTGCTGGAATGCCTGTCCTGCCGGCGTGGATTAAACCACCTATCTTACCGGCGGGACAAGGCGGTGCGGGCGGGCTCCGGGGTCCTGGGGGGTGGGGGCGCGGGGCGATCTGGCCCCGGGGGCTGGCCCCAACGATGGCCTGGCCCGCGATCGGGGCCCACCGATCCGCGGGCGGGCCTGTGCGGTGGGGGCACTCTTTTCCTTCCGCCTTCGCCATGGTCTCCACCATGGCAGAGGCGGAAGAGACCCCCTCCACTGCGCATGCGCGGGGATGCCGTGACCGGCCACTGATGCTCCCGCGCATGCGCCGCCCGGCAAAGTCAGTTTTGCGCCAGCTGGTGGGGCACCAAAGGCCTTTCCCGCCAGTTGGCAGGACGGAAATCAGTCCGGCGCGGGCCTAGCCCCTCAAGGTTAGGGCTTGGCCACTCAAGATGCGGAGGATTCCGCACCTTTGGGGCGGCGCGATGCCGGACTGATTTGCGCCGTTTTTGGCGCCGGTCGGTGGACATCGCGCCGATTGCGGAGAATTCCGCCCCATGTTCCTATGAAATACACACACACACACACGACAAAAGCAATATTAAGTGGGAGACTTACTGGAACTCCAATAGGTGCGGGCACTGTTTAATGATGGGTGCAAGATGAAGAAGTTGAGGAGATTCAATTCCACATTGATACAAACTGAAAATTAGCAAGGGGCAAAGACATTTGTTTGATACTCAAAAATGTTAAAAATAAACAATTTATCAAACACAGTTTAAGGCTTTTACACAAATGCTCCGCAATCAGTTAGGGTATACTAGGTACGAAAATAATGATAATTAAGTATCCTCAAAATGCAGTTTTGGGTTCAGATTGAGTATTTAATAGTAAATCAAACAAAACAGTCACCTGATTGATCGCAGGGAAGGATGCTGCAGTCCAGTGTGTTGCAGTCCAGTGTGTATTCTGGTGCTGGAAGGGATCAGAAAGATCTCAGATCAGATTAGTTATTGTGTATCTCTGGAGTCTAGAGGAGTCTAGAGGAGCTGTGAATATGTAACTTTGATGAGCAGTGTGTCTTTCCAGGCATAACAATGGTTCAGTCAAACACAGACTGGATTTCTGCGCTTTTTTCCCCATGTGCTCACTTCCGGACACTGTGCAGCTCATTTTACCAGGGCCGGAAGGTTTAATAAAGGCGCAGAGACACCCACACTCAACTCTTCCGCAAGGAGATGGTGTCGGCTGCTAGGCAAAGGGGATCACGATTGGGCAAGCTCTTTTTTGGAATTGCCAGGCACATAGTAATTATATGGCGATGTGAGGGGAAGCTGCAGTGTATTTGTGGAGCCAGTTACAGCAACTTTGAAAAATGTCCAAAATCATTAAGCTTTGGTTCGCTTTAAGAACTGTCCCTTTAAGGAACCGTTGCTTACTGCACGCAGTGGCAGTTTTCACAGAGACAGAGAGACAGGCCTCTTAGGACTATGGTTGAAGGGGAGGTCCACTGAGCCTGTTACTACACAGTTAACACTGATTAAAATCAACCCAAACTGGAGAATTAAGATCAATGGCAGGGGCTGGCCAGTTAAACTACTCTTTATCGTAGAGTTTTGTCATTGATAAAGTTTACCCTGCTCGTATTTCTCGGGCTCTAGATTGATTTATATACAAGCCACTTTCTAAGTTTGATTGAGAGTGGTACAGGAATTGCACTCAGCTTTTTGGCCAGTCTGGTTATAAATACTTAGCTGTTGTATTTCTTTCAGTACGAGGAGCTGACAACACACGATTATAGTTAAATCTCTACTCCTCTCCACCCCTGGGTGAGAGAACAAACTGCAGACAACTTTTTTTAGATCAAGTCAGATCCTATTAGAAATGGATGGTCAAAAATCAGGGGCGAAATTCTCCCCCAACGGCGTGATGTCCGCCGACTGGCGCCAATCAGACGGGCATCGCGCCAGCCCAAAGGTGCGGAACGCTCCGCATCTTTGGGGGCCGAGCCCCAACATTGAGGGGCTAGGCCGGCGCCGGAGGGATTTCCGCCCCGCCAGCTGGCGGAAATGGCGTTTGGTGCCCCGCCAGCTGGCGCGGAAATGCGGCGCATGCGCGGGAGCGTCAGCGGCCGCCGACAGTTTCCCACGCATGCGCAGTGGGGAGAGTCTCTTCCGCCTCCGCCATGGTGGAGGCCGTGGAGGAGGCGGAAGGGAAAGAGTGCCCCCACGGTACAGGCCCGCTCGCGGATCGGTGGGCCCCGATTGCGCGCCCCTCCCCAGGACCCCGGAGCCCGCCCACGCCACCTGGTCCCGCCGGTAAATACCAGCTTTGATTTACGCCGGCGGGACAGGCAATTTCTGGGCGGGACTTCGGCCCATCCGGGCCGGAGAATTGAGCGGGGGGTCCCGCCAACCAGCGCAGCCCGATCCCCGCCCAATCTCCGGTACCGGAGACTTCGGCGGGGGCGGGATTCACGGCGGCCAACGGCCATTCTCCGACCCGGCGGGGGGTCGGAGAATGACACCCCAGACATTGGGCGGGATTCTCCAGTTCCCAGCCGCCTGTTTCTTGGCCGCAGGCTGTTCGGTGGCGGCAGGATTCTCTCTTCCCACTGTTTGTCAATGGGATTTCCCATTGCAACCACCCACATTACCGGTAAGCCCACTGGTTGGGGTGAGCTGCCAGCGGGAAAATTGAATCGCAACAAATGGAGAATTCCGGCTCTTGTCAAAACAGTCATAGTGGGCGTCATTCTCCGACCCACCGCCGGGTCGGAGAATGGCCGTTGGCCGCCGTGAATCCCGCCCCCGCCGAAGTCTCCGCTCCCGGAGATTGGGCGGGGGCGGGAATCCGGCCGCGCCGGTTGGCGGGTCCCCCCGCTGGATTCTCCGGCCTGGATGGGCCGAAGTCCCGCCCAGAAATTGCCTGTCCCGCCGGCGTAAATCAAACCTGGTATTTACCGGCGGGACCAGGTGGCGTGGGCGGGCTCCGGGGTCCTGGGGGGGGCGCGGGGCGATCTGACCCCGGGGGGTGTCCCCACGGTGGCCTGGCCCGCGATCGGGGTCCACCGATCTGCGGGCGGGCATGTGCCGTGGGGGCACTCTTTCCCTTCCGCCTCCGCCACGGCCTCCACCATGGTGGAGGCGGAAGAGACTCTCCCCACTGCGCATGCGCGGGAAACTGACAGCGGCCGCAGACGCTCCCGCGCATGCGCCGCATTTCCGCGCCAGCTGGCGGGGAAACAAACGCCATTTCCGCCAGCTGGCGGGGCGGAAATCCCTCCGGCGTCGGCCTAGCCCCTCAATGTTGGGGCTAGGCCGCCAAAGATGCGGAGCATTCGGCACCTTTGGGCCGGCGCGATGCCGTCTGATTGGCGCCGGCTTTGGCGCCAGTCGGCGGACATCCCGCCGTTGGGGGAGAATTTCGCCCCGTGAGTCTCCCGCCTGCCACTATTGACCAGCAGTGTTGGCAGGATGGGGCTCTTAAGTAGGCATCAATTGTCCACTTAAGGGCCTACTCCCACCCCCCACCTCCAAATCCATCTCAGGGGTGCGCCCCAGTTGCTCCACCTCCCCCACTCCTGATTTTCTGCAAAAAGCTGGAACTTATAAACTTTCTTACAGCTAAAAATGGGATATTTCCGACACAATGTTCTTCACAATGCCTCACTTCCTACACAATCTTCTTCACAAATCCATCCTACACTCCCCCACCCCAACACACTGCCAAGAATAATATCTGGACATGTGGTCAAGGGCAAGAATCTTGAATAAAATCTTGCAAAACAACAATGGACCAGATATTTTCCTGCTTAAAGGGTTTCGGTTTGAGTCATTTTATTCCTTCAGATATTACATGTGAGCCTGATCGCTATTATTGACCCAGCATTGTGTGCACTTAGCTTCACACAACCATACTGAAACCCTTCCATCAGGTACACAGTGACAGCCTGAGTGAAAGGGCAAGCACATTCAAAAAGAACCAAAAAGCTAAAATAATAAACTGAAAACAAATCCTCATTTACATGGAAAGAGTTGTACCTCAACATTTTGTTTTGGTTTTGATATTAAATTGTGTTTTGAAGATTAAATGGAGTTAAAATATTTCTGAGTTCAAATTCCCAGTCATGGCATTCCACACCTTGAGAAACACAAAAGCGGAATAAAAATGTCCATTACAAGGTTGGGGATTAGCTCACACACTATATAACATTATCTCCATACCTGTCATAATCAGACCAAAGTGTTTCAGCAGATCGCCAACCATTATCCATCAGCCTTATTAAAATATTATCGTTCTTCACCCTGCAAAATGTAGGTTTTTATTGTCATCAGCATCGACGAAACACAGATTCTCAAACACGACAGAAAACTTGGATTGTTTCTTTTTAAATTGAATTGGTGAGAATGAGAGGTCAACCATCACAGATGATCTTTAAAGTAATAGTCAGTGAATGGCAGTATACTCCAGAGACTCCTGCAGTGGCATATCTTTCAATATTCTTTCCAGTCTCTCTGTCATGGTGCTGTTGTCCCCAGTGAAGCAGAGAGTCACCACAAGGGGGCAACATCACTGGAGGCAAAGAGAAAAAGATGTCGCCAGAAAAGGCTAGTTGGCAATGTTCTGGCCATAGCCTGGATGAGTGCTAGTCACCTGTCTGATATCAGAGCTGAGGGAATTAAATTCTGACGCCAGGCTACATAACCTTGGATTGGATTTCCTTGAAGGCGGCCTTCAAGGCGCGCAACAAGGCAAAATCGAGCAGAAACTTATAGCCAAGTTCCGCACACATGAGTACAGCCTCAACCGGGACCTTGAATTCATGTCGCATTACATTCATCCCCCACCATCTGGCCTGGGCTTGCGAAATCCTACCAACCGTCCTGGCTTGAGACAATTCACACCTCTTTAACCTGGGGTTACCCCTATCTTTGGATCTGTAAAGACTTAATTACCTGCAAATACTCGCTTTCAAAGCATGGTCTTGCATCTTTGACTTTGTCTATATATATGTTTCTGGAACATACCTCTTCATTCACCTGAGGAAGGAGCAGTGCTCCGAAAGCTAGTGACATCGAAACAAACCTGTTGGACTTTAACCTGGTGTTGTCAGACTTCTTACTGTGCCTACCCCAGTCCAACGCCGGCATCTCCACATCATGGATTTCCTTGAGTATAGGGGACTGAGGCTGATCCAATTGAGGTGCTTATAATGTTTTAATTATTTGATAGCTAAGATAATTATTTCCTTTGGTGGGGGAATCAAGGCTGAATGGCCTCCTCCTGTTCCTATGATCCAGGCCAAATTGTTCCACAATGCAGTTTTCCATTTGGTCAGCTGCCCAGAACCTCTCCAGTTGCTGGGAATGGCCTCCAGACAATCAAAAGCCAAAAGTCAAGATTCACAATTTCTTAATGGCTGCGCTTTGCACAGAACTTTACTGCACATGGGCAGCTGTTAGAACATAGAATGCAGAAGGAGGCCATTTGGCCCATCGAGTCTGCACCGACCCACTTAAGCCCTCACTTCCACCCGGTCCCCGCAACCCAATAACTCCTCCCAACCTTTTTTGGACACTAAGGGCAATTTATCATGGCCAATCCACCTAACCTGCACGTCTTTGGACTGTGGGAGGAAACCAGAGCACCCGGAGGAAACCCACGCAGACACGGGGAGAACGTGAGAGCTGTTTGTGGTGAATTTGTCACACATGATCCATGCGGATTCGACATCAAGGCGAGGTGCAGCAGCGCAGTCCCACACTGTGCAAGTGGCATCAGTCTAAGGTGGTTTCACTTTGCCTTCGTCTTTCATCTCGAGCATCCACAGAAAACCAAAGAAACCTCAAGTGCCACAGATACACAAGACCACACTATTTCCTAAATATTGCAATTCATCTATCGCCTTACGTCAGTTTGGGGACAAAATTCCAGGCACAGGCTCGCAATCACCAACATTCCCCTTCACCATTCCAGTGTGAAAGTTTTCAATGCAGCTTTTGTCGGAAAATAATGAAAAAAAAGGATACTTGGGAGACCAAATGCAACTGTAATGTCATTGTGCTATCAGGCTCTCTGCCGTCAAACAAATAAGAAGTGTTTTTTTCTAAATGGGAGAACAACATGCTCTGCTAATCTGTCTTCCCTGTTACCTGAGTCATTAATTTCTGGGAATTAAACATTATTAGTACATTTACTGATTCAGGAGGGCTTACTTTCTTAACCACATTTAAAAAAATTCTGGGTCTTGTTGAGATTGTCTCTGTTTCTGATTCAGAAAAGGTGCAGCCCATCTTCCCATTTAATGGGACCTTGAGAAACATTGGGGGTTATTTTGCCTTACGCAATCATGTAAAGAGGGGCACTATTCAATCAGTTGTGTTTTATAACATACATCCGGAGGTCTGCATTGACTTTAAACAGGAGAGATAGAAATTGGGTGGAAGATTCGTAGTGCATTATTGCCGAAAGCTACATTGTCCACATTATCATTCTGGCTACGTGGCAAATTCCTCATCCCGTATTCTCAGAAAATATGAGGGAATATAATTCAACGCCCTAAACATAATTTGAACACATGGCTTGCAAAGTTGTTACCAAGCTGGATGTTATGGATGTCCTTGACTCAGAAGATTTATTCAATTTAGCGCAATATTAAGCAATTCCTATTTAGACCAGTTGTTAGAACAGCTTTTAAACTGAATTTTAAAAGAAATCATTTACAAGATGTGGGTATCGCTGACTAGGGCAGAATTTATTGCCCATCCTTAATTGCCCTTCAGAAGGTGGTGGTGAACTACCTTCTTGAACCACTGGGCAGCACGGTAGCACAAATGGATAGCACTGTGGCTTCACAGCGCCAGACTCCCAGGTTCGATTCCCCGCTGGGTCACTGTCTGTGTGGAGTCTGCACGTTCTCCCTGTGTCTGTGTGGGTTTCCCCCGGGTGCTCCAGTTTCCTCCGACAGTCCAAATATTTGCAGGTTAGGTGGATTAGCCATGATAAATTGCCCTTAGTGTCCAAGAAGGTTAGGAGGGGTTATTGGGTTACGGGAATAGGGTGGAAGTGAGGGCTTAAGTGGGTCGGTGCAGACTCAATGGGCCGAATGGCCTCCTTCTGCACTGTATGTTCTATGTTCACTGCAGTCCCTGTGGTGTAGATACACCCACAGTGCTGTTCGGGAAGGACTTCCAGGATTTTGACCCAGCGACAGTGAAGGAACGACGATATATTTCCAAGTCAGGATGGTGAGTGACTTGGAGAGGAACTTCCAAGTGGTGGTGTCTCCATGTATCTACTGCCCTTGTCCTTCTGGATAACAGCAGTTGTGGGTTTGAATGGTGCTGCCTAAGGAGCCTTGGTGAGTTCCTGCAGTGCATCTTGTAAATGGTATACATGGTTGCCTCTGTTGATCGATGGTGGAGAGAGTGAATATTCGTGGAAGGGGTGCCAAACAAGTGGGCTGCTTAGTCCTGGATGGTGTTGAGCTCCTTAGGTGTTGTTGGAATTGAACTCATTCAGACAAGTGGAGAGTATTCCATTACACTCCTGACTTGTGCCTTGTAGATGGTGGACAGGCTTTTGGGAGTCAGGCAAAACGTGGTCAGAACCATGCCGTCGGGAACTCGGCCAGTTGTCCTCAGAGAATCACCGCGGGGGCCTCTGTCAAATGCCTCCTACCTGCGCCGCGTAGACCACGCGCGCTCCAGCGATTCTCTGGTGACAACAGGGACCGTAGAATCGTGGGAGCGCGCACACGGTCTACGCGGTGCGGTTAGGGGGCCATTGACAGAGGCCCCATGGCAATTCTCGGAGGACAACTGGCCGAGATCACGACGGCGTGGTTCTAACCATGTTTTGCCTGTCGGGAACAGCCGGAGGCGGCTGTGGACTCAGTCCGCGGCCGCCCTGGTGGGGGTTGGGGGATCCTTCACCTGGGGGCCTCACAGATGGTCAGGCAATCGATTGGGCGGCACCGATCCGCGGGCACGCGCGATCTCGGGGGGACCTACATTCCTAGTGCCGCTCCGCGGGCTGAGTCTGCCATATCGCATTGGGCGGCCACCGCCATGCGCATGTGCAGACTCCCGACCTGAAGTACAGGACCATGTATCCGCAGCCAGAGCTGCGAGAAGTACTCCGGGGCCCTTATAGCCCCCTGCAAATTGGAGAATCACTCTGGACTTTCCTTAAGAAAGTCCAGAGTGAAATGCCCTCATTTTGACGCTGGCGTGGAGACATAGCCCCATTATTGGAGAATCCCGTCCACTGTGTCTTGATTTCGGCATCAACGCCCATTCACCACCGATGCGCCGATTGCGATTTTGGGCGGAGGCTCGGAGAATCCCGCCCAGTATTTATATGGATAGTCCAGTTCAGTTTCTGATCAATGGTAACTCCCAGGATGTTGATAGTGGGGGATTCAGCGATCGTAATGCCATTGCTTGTCAAGGGGCGTTGGTTGAATTCTCTCTTGACCTTGTGCCTTATGCATCAAAACAAGCAGCTTGTAATCTTGGAGGGCGAAGGGAAGCAGTTTACTGGATGAGCGCCCTGTATTCTCCACTTTGGGTCAAATCCAGCCCAACAAGGCAGAATAAAAGCTTCCTTCCTGCCATAGTTAAGAATCCTAAATTAAATGTGTTTGGGCAATCTTGTGCCAGGTTCTACCGGGTACAGTTCTGCCGGCCCAGCACTAACTGGCACTGGCGCTCAGCGAAGGCCCAAGGAAAGCTGGTGCAGAAATCGGAAAGCTCACACTACACTTTCTGAGATGCGTTTCCAGAGTTTGAAAATTGAGGCACTTGGGAAGAGAGTTCCAGAAGTTTCCCTCCACATCTGTGAAAGCTCTACCTAATTGGGATTGCCAGACGCGAACATGGTGAGAATGGGATGGGTTCATGTCGGATATCCGGAGCTTCTATTTTTCCCCTTTATGGCTACTGTTTCTTTCTCTCTCCCAGGAAATTGAATGGCTACGGGGAGGACGGAAGTGACTAATCTGAATTATTCAGATATCTTTAACGTGAGGCAGGCTTGATGGACTAGATGATCTTCTCCAGCCTGTCGTGCTGTACATTCGGACGGATACCTGACTTGCACCCAGCAGACCTCACACTGAGGTAGATTTTGACCATCTCAAATCCCAGTTCCTTACATGATATTAAAATTGGACCCTTTGACTTCAATGGAACCAATCCAAAATTGGGCAGGGTACATCTTGGGCACCCAACACTAACCTGTTTCATCCTGCCTAGGTGGGTTAGGTAGAATGTTCCAGTTTCCGGAATTGCTCACCCCAACCCCAAAGGCTAAAAATAGATGAATATGTTTTGAAACTGAACAGCCAAATTTAAAGCCCATTAGTGACAGTAAAACATTCAATCAGGCAGTTGGAAGAATAATCCATTCCTTTCAATCAGTTCTTACTGACCCAATATCGGCAATGTTCAAATGGGTGCTGATGACACATTGTACAAGATCAGCCACATTTTCAAAATTTATCCACCATTCTTGGAATCTGAAATAGAAAAACAAACTCAACACTGCTGGCATCTGCATTTTAGTTCAAACATTACAGACTCTTATATGGCCAAAGGAGAGGATTGTTCACTCCCATAAGGGTTGTGAATGCAGGAGAGCAGGCACAAAAAATGCCATGGACTGGGGTACTGGCTCACTGGCTCCTTCGTGCCCACAGGCAATTGTTCCGGGGCAGGGATGGGGTGGGGAGGGGCAGCAGGGTCACATGCCCGCCAGCAGTGGGAAGTTGAGTGAAGTCATTAAAGGCCTACTGAAGGAAGCCGGGTGGGATTCTCCAGCCGGCCTCCACGGGCAGCGGGCACCAGGATTAGTTAGCTGGAGGCAGCCTGCTGACGGCAGACCAGGTTGCCAATGCAACTGCCAGGATGGTTCAGAGGTCCTCCCCCACCCCCTTGCCTGAGTTCAGCACAGCAGCAGCCGCAGGCAGCCCTGTGGAAGCCCCTCCCACCGGCGGACTCAAATGTGGCCTGGCTGGAAAGACCATGGGCGAAATCCTCCGCATCTTGGGGGGCCCAGCCCCAACCTTGAGGGGCTAGGCCCGCGCCGGGCTAATTTCCGCCCCGCCAGCTGGCGGAAAAGGCCTTTGTTGCCCCGCCAGCTGGCGCGGAAATGACATCTCCGGGCGGCGCATGCGCGGGAGCGTTAGCGGCCGCTCACGGCATTCCCGCGCATGCGCAATGGAGGGAGTCTCTTCCGCCTCCGCCACGGTGGAGACCGTGACGAAGGCGGAAGGAAAAGAGTGCCCCCACGGCACAGGCCCGCCTGCGAATCGGTGGGTCCCGATCGCGGGCCAGGCCACTGTGGGGGCACCCCCCGGGGCCAGATCGCCCCGCGCCGCCCCCAGGACCCCGGAGCCTGCCCGCGCCGCCTTGGCCCGCCGGTAAGAGAGGTGGTTTAATCCACGCCGGTGGGACAGGCATCCTAGTAGCGGGACTTCGGCCCATCCGGGCCGGAGAATCGCCGGGGGGGGGGGGGGGGCGCGCCAACCGGCGCGATTCCCGCCTCCGCCGAATCTCCGGTGCCGGAGAATTCGGCATCCGGCAGGGGCAGGATTCACGCCAGCCTCTGGCGATTCTCCGACCCGACGGGGGGGTTGGAGAATCTCACCCCAGTTCTGAGATTTGTCAAGGCCGCTCAGCTACAAGCACAGGGAGCTCACCCTCTGGCCACTAATTGACTAATTTGGTGAAAATCACATTGAGTGACCATTTTGCAAAAGAATTGGGACTGTTTCCTACAGTGGGTTCAGAATGCCACAGAGAAAATCCTGCCCCTGGAGTCAATTGGTGATCTTGAACTGAGATTCCTTCAGTCTTTGTTGACATTTTCAATGCACTGGTACATAAAAGATAAAAAAGAACAAAACCGAAAGGATACTCCTGATAAATTCACAAGCAGGGGTCTAGGAAACAAAGTCAAAAGGCCAGGGGCGGGATTCTCCGGTCTGCCAGCCGCGTGTTTCTCGGTGGCAGGAGGCAAGGTGCCGTTTGCTGGTGGCGGGATTCTCTGCTCCCGCCACTGTCGATGGGAATTCCTATTGAAGCCATCCCACAGCACCGGGAAACCCACGGGTGGGGGTGCACTGTCGGCAGGACCAGAGAATCCTGCGGCCAGAGAAAGTCCAGAGAATACCAGCCCAGAAGACAGAATTGTTAAGCGGTATGCAAAGCTGAAAATAGCAAAGGCAGTGCCTTTGGGAAAGGGTTTGGAAAGTGGAACAAATTGAAATTAAGGAAAACTGCATGATTCCTTTCACCGAAGGCTCTTACCTGATAGTTAATGTTTTGGGGTAATTCTTTAGTGCCTCTAAGACATCTTTCATAGCAACCAGAGAAATTCCAGTCCTCTGCAGGCTGGAAAATAAAACGACAACGGGCTAAATTCACATTTTCCAGGAGTAGTTGGATTATCATCTGTCCCAACAGCGCTGTGGAAATTGGCCACACTTTTGCCCCAAACAAACTATTACCTGGCTGAAATTTTGGCTTTGTTCTTTAATTTGGTTCTGTGATGAGCTCTTATTTGGTTGTTGATGTGCCATCAATTAACACAAGACGCGTAGTGAACGAAACTGTGGCTTTAATAAGCTAAACAGAAAGCCTCCTGGCCACTGATCCCAAACTGGGGCAGGGCCGGAGGTCAGTCACCTTTATACCGAGCCCGAGGGGAGGAGCCACAGGCGGACCCATCAGGCAGTGGTTTACCACAATACATGTAGTACAGTAACAGTTTACCACAATACATATAATACACTAACAGTGGTTTACCACAGTTATATATAGCATAACACCTTGAAAGCCATAGAAGAGTACACTGGCCCATAAATTCCATGGAAAACCCTCTGGTTTCCAGCCATACCACTGGAAACCAGCAGCACCCTGTCAGGAGTAGCTAAAAATGGCCAGTTATGCCGTTTTCCTGAGGCTTCTGCTTGCCGCTTGCCCAGAAGAATTACACGGTCACCTTTCATTATACCGGCTACTAAAATTAATCTCTGAATGATACTGAAAGACATCGCTGACAAATTGGAGCTGCTGTTGGCAGTCTAAATTGCTATGCTCACTATTTTGTTCCTGGGCATGTAATCTATGTTCCAGCAGGCTGTATCTGTAGAATTATGTTTTTTTTGGGGGGGTGCAGTTATGACTGAAAGCTTAAAGATAATCTGTAGCAAGGACATTGGCAGAATTTACTATTTGCGCCAGGGGTCACATCTGTTGGCTGGAAAACTGTTGGGGCCCCATGTTGATTGATTTTGGGAGGCCCAATGCAATTTTGGAAGAATCAGGCAGTTACCTGGGCAGCATTGGGCCTGCTGCTGAATTAAGCCCCGAGCACTGGGCTTAATTCACTGCTGCTGGCCTATTAGAGGTCAGCAGCTCTGCAGGCAGAGCAGCGTCACTGGGAGTAGTGGGAACTGCCGGTCCTGCACTGGGGCCTTTTGCCAGGTCGTCACGCTGGATTCCTGAGAGAGAGTCATGTGGATTGACGACTAGGGAGGGAGGCACTGGCAAGAGAGGTGAGAGGGTCTCAATAGAAAGGGCAGAGTGGTGCATTCAAATGTCCAACCCTCACCCCCGGCCACCCTCCTGATGCAGGGCCCCTCGATCAGGTACAGAGTGCTGATGCGCAAGAGGCATCCCTCCCCCACCCTCCCAGGGGGCAGGTTATGTGGTTGCCTCCCCACATAGCGAGTTCCCCACTGGCCACTGGTAAAATTCTAGCTATGGAGGGATGAGGCCCTTAAGTAGCCACTTAAAGGACCTCAATGTCCTCCGGGTGAGAAGGCCGCCCTCCACCCTTCCCGCCTGGAGCTTGTTCAGGGCACTCTGTAAGGCCTCCACCCTGTATTCTCCCAGCCAATCAAAAGCACCCAGCCCACAACCTTCACACTTTTCTCTGGGAAGTGAGCCCTAGTACTGGAAATTGTGTGTGTGTGTGTGCGTGTGTGTGTGGGGGGGGCATTGGGAGGGACCCCGTGCCCCGGTGTGCCTGAGGTGTCACTTTGAGATCGGCACCTCAGTCTCTGTGAACTGGGCCTGCCAGCGTGTTTAGGTCCCACCCCTCCCAGTGCCAATGCAAATCATGCCACTCTCTAAAAAAATGACCAAGAGAGGGAAGATCGCGATGCAAATCGCGCTGGAACAGCCGCTGCAATTCGCACTGATTGTCTTGCCCAAAATGACACTCTAGTCATTTTGGGGGGGAATTCCACCCAATGTCTCCTATCCCATTAATGATACTTAATCAGGGTTTCCGATTTCCTTGCAGAGATTATACTATCCATCAGCTTGATTAGTGCTTGACTCACTTGAGTTCCTTTAAGTCTTTGAGATTGACCACGACTTTCACCAGATTTCGCAGGCCCTCGTCCCCCATCATGTTGCAGGCCAGGCTACAATAAAACGTGAAAGTTCAGTTTGGCATAGGTGCAAGCATTTCTAAACATTTCCGAGTGGTTAACAGACTGCATACATAGCTGCTCCTCTCGAGTTACAAAATCATTTTGTAAGAGTGCCAAAATCTTTACTGTAACTATGTGACTTGCAAACTACCAAGCAAATGTGACATAAGCCAAAGAAGATCATACTTCATTAAACAGATACAGGCTAGATTATATGTGGAGTACTATGTCCAGAAAGACGATCAATTCTTGGAACCAGCACAGGATAGGGTTGCAAGATCACAAAGTTTACAAAGCAAAACTGGCAAATCCTATCGTGTGTCAAGTTTACAAAGTCCACTTTGCCTTTAGCTATTACAACAGAATCCTTGGAGTATATATTTTGTCCATTTTCCCAGGTTGTTTCCAACCATCACAGAAATGTAGCTTATACCCCATTTTTCTGGATCACAAACAGGCCCCAGTGTTGAAAGGATCTGCTCTCCTGAACCATCTTTATGCTGTAACCAATTACAGTGGAAAAATCCAACTTTCAACTAAATTGTGGTCTTTTCAACATTATTACAGAGTTTAGACAGCCCAGCCTTCTCCATGAATAACACACTGATGAACCTGTAGCCCTTCACCCATTTGTGTCACTCATCACTGTAATATCACATAGAATATCACAAGCGCAATAACACTGAATAGAACCCAGAAGCACATGCACCAGTTTTGTATGCAGATTCGCCTGCACAGTCATTAAGACACCCATTATTATGCTCAAGAAAGCCAGTTGCTGAAGTGTAGAACGGGACAAATATTTACACATTGTTGTACCGTGTTACAAATTATTCGCATAGAGCTCCTAACCCAACTACCACCATTTTAATCTCTGTCTATTCACAAGGGCTCAAGTGAATCCCAGTTAATTACCACCAGACTGCATACAATTAAAATAGATGATCTTTTTCCACTTTAAATAAAAATTAGAATTAATGTACATAACAAAAATATTAAAGTAAATTAAATCAAAGATCTCCATATCCTGTACAAAACATGACAAGATGCCCCTTCAGTAGGACTCCCTGCAATTTCTTTGTTGATATGATCAGACAGCTGATGGGTTGTGTCCAGCTATCCACCTGTTTAATTTTAGAGACCTCCTTTCTCTCCAGCATTTGGTTCAAACCCCCAAAACATTCACTTTTAAGAGAGGGCTGGATTCTCCGACGCATCGTGAACTCCGCTACTGGCGGCGGGCGGCGGAGAATCCAATGTCGGGCAGAAAACGCCAATTCTGTTCTGATGCTCTGGTCCCCCGCTGGCATCGGAATCGAGGTCCGTGCCCTGTGCTGGGCACCGTATCCTCTGAGCCCGCTTGATCCTTTGATCCTCTGGGCCGGGAATCAGGTGGGTGAGAATTGGTGCAGATCCTGACAAGCGTGCACCTGATATGGTGGACCTCACGATGGGCCAAGGGGGTAACTCTTTAAGGGAGTTTCCCCCAAAGTCCATCGGCAATGCAAGATCTGCCCACCCCCTACCTCATCAGAGACCCCCGAATTAAAGATACCCCCACCAGAGACCACCCCAGAAGAGAGACCCCTGTCTGGAAGCTAGAGAGCAGTCAACAGAAAGCACTGAACCATATCTTCAGTATAGCCTTTGTACAGAATCACACTTAAAATATTTGCCAAACAGAATCCTATATTTGCTGTCTCCAAAAGAGCCAGTGCGTCAGCAGCTACTTTCTTAGCTTTCCAAGCTAGACAGGACATTTCCCATTTGCATCCATGATCAAAATGATAAAAGCACTACAACGCCCATCAGGTAGTTTAACATGTGAAGCATCACTAAAAATAACTTGTTTCAAGTTCTTTGGGTTACCTAAGAATAGGAACTTAAGTATGTTTTTCTCCAGATATAATTTTCCTAAATATTTTATTTGCCCTTAAAACTCAGGGGAGGATCAGTCGTACTTAACTCTGATCCATCAAAACTAACATCTAGCTTTGCCTGAGGGCCCAACCAGTTCAACCAACCAATCAAGATTGCTTTGCCTCCTCTTTAGATATAACATCATCTCTCTATGCTGACTATGTGCAATTAATGCAGACACCAAAAATTCAGTCATGAAGACTTTTGCGACTAGTTCTGTTCTGAGATTATTCTGAGGCCTTTATTTCATTGTATAATCTATTCAAGCTACAAGGCCTTTGTTTTTGACGCAACAATCAATTCTGGACGCATCATCAGTAGTTGTTTGGTAGTACAGAACTTGAATATTGCTGAAAAAAGCGACACGCTGAAGTTTTTCATCTTGCACTCATCAGGAGAGTGCTCATTGGTTGACAAGTGGGCTCTGATTGGTTGAGACAATATCATGGAGAATGCACCAGTTGATGGTGACTGACAGTTAACTGGCAAACATTGTTTGAAATTTAAAGCAGGCAATTTGACCCTGATCGGTCAAGATGTGGAGATGCCGGTGTTGGACTGGGGTGAGCAGTGCTCCGAAAGCTAGTGATTTGAAACAAACCTAATGGACTTTAACCTGGTGTTGTAAGACTTCTTACTGATCGATCAAGGCATTGCTTTGACATGTATCTCTTTCAACAATGCACCATCAGTACTTGCACTGTACTTTTTTACTTTTCATTATTTCATTCCACTCTGCCAGTCCAAAGACCTCACTTCTTGGCCATCATTCTGTACATTTAATCAGCATTTATGCTTGCCAGCAGCGTTTCCTGAAAGTTCTGCAATTGCTGCATTCACGAGACCCCTCTGAAATAAATATCACCCACTATAGGCAATTGCTCTTTGGATGTGATAGTTCCAGATTTGCTCCAGATTTTTACTGAATTCAAATTCTACCATCTGCTGTGGTGGGATTCAAACCTGAGTTCCCAGAGCATTACCCTGGGTCTCTGGATTACTAGTCCGGTGACAATACCACTTCCTCCCCCTAGCACCACCATATAGCCCTTGATCTATGTCCTGCTATTTCCCCAGGACCTTTATCACAAACATGTGGAAAATTTGAGGTAAAAAATGTCTCTTTACCAGCAGGAGTGCTGTTCACGGTGGTGGGATTCTCTGTACCCGCCGCTGTCAATGGGATTTCCCACTGAAGCCATCCCACGCCACCGGGAAACACACGGGCAGGGGGATGCTGCCAGCCGGACCAGAGAATCCTGTAGCCAGCAAACGGCCGGAGAATTCCGGCCTAAATCTCCTGAATTGAAGTCTGTCTCAGATGGTCTTAAACGATGCATCAGTGCCCTCCAGAATTTCACAAGACCCAAGTTGGGCCCCCATCCATTACTCCATGATTTTGCCTATAATAATCTTTTTTGTCCTTACTAAGCATTATTGTAGAAGGACTAAATCTGAGCAGCAGGTTTTAAATGTAGAATGGAAAGATTTTTGTATATATCCCAAATCTTTAGATCCTTGGCAACTACCTGGATGTGGCGGTGTCCTCTGATACTTTAAAAAAAAACATTTCATATTTCTGACTAATTTCTTCCGTTAGTCTCATGCACCCATTGACAACCGCCACACCTGCAACTTAAAGCAGGATTTTAAATTTTGACTCGCAGGGTGAGCAAATCATCATCATCCATGTAATTCTAAGACTTTTTTTCCCTTTCCTATTCTTAACACCCTGATGCCACTAAAACTTTATCACTCTGGGAAAAAACTGGGATTTTGTGAATGAGATACAATAACTCCATGACTGGGAAACTGCAGATCCACCGATATCCAAAAATAACTGCCTTATCACACCGCATGCCAAGTTTCAATTGTGCCTTTGTCGTAGAAGGTTTACTCAAAAGCACGGGTATTTCACTAAAGATTACACCAGTACTTATGAAATAGCTTACTCCACCTAACCTTCTTTAGTGTCTTCAATGTGTTGTCATCACCAAACCTAAAGTAAGTAGCACTTTTATATTCCTAAACGTTGCACTAATCCAGGGCGGCATGTGGTGCCGTGGTTAGCACTGGGACTGCAGCGCTGAGGACCCGGGTTTGAATCCCGGGCCTGGGTCACTGTCTGTGTGAAGTTTGCACATTCTCCCCATGCCTGCGTGGGTTTCACCCCCACAAGCCAAATTTGTGCAGGTTAAGTGGATTGGCCATGCTAAATTGCCCCTTAATTGAAATAAATGTAAAAAAAACTTTGCACTAACTCGGACTTCCAAAAGCAACATGTAGGTGGAGGCCGCACGTTGGGTGGCTTCCGCTGGGCTTTCATTTTATTTCGCCCTTTTCATCCAGTTTTGGGGAGAAATTTTACATGAGTGGTCTCCAGTACAATTGTGGTAATCAGAGGATATTAAAAACCCAATGACAGAATATGGGATGAAAAGGAGCAAGCGCGAGTCCGCCCGAGGGCTCGGTTTCAGTGCAGAGTGCTGTGGGAGGAAAGGTGGCGGGAGCAAGCTCGCCGGGTGGGGCTACACACATTGCGGTGGAAGGCTGGCCGAGGTGATGGTGGTGGGATTTGAGCAGCAGTCTGTCAAGCATTTTGAGTGGCATGGGAAGGATATGATGGGTATGCTGAAACAGTTGGTGGAAGATTTGTTGGCCCCGATAAAGGAGGCTCTTGGAAAGACATCGGAGAGGGTGCGGTATTGGTGAGGTATTGACCGGGGTGGAGGAGGCATTGTCACGTCTCAGCAACCAGCTCGCCTCGATTGGAGAGAAGCTGCAGAAGGTGGAGCAGAGTAATAAAGGGCTGAGAAACAAAGTGGAGGACCTGGAGAACAAATAGCGGCAGCAGAATCTTCGGATCGTGGGACTGCCTGAGGGGGTGGACGGCTGAAGGCCGAAGGAGTGCTTTTCGGAGATGTTCGCTAAATTGTTGGGGAAGAGAACACCTCTCTCTTTGAGCTGGATAGGGCTCACCAATCGGTCCGACCGATGCCAAAGGCGAATGATCCACCAAGAGCTGTGATAGTCAGATGAAGGAGAAAGTCTTGAGATGGGCCAAGCAGAATTGGGAGAGGAAGTGGGAAGGCAGTGGTATTCGTATATACCAGGACGTTACCGTGGACCTGGCAAGACGATGGGCGGCCTTTAATAGAGCGAAGGCAGTGCTTTGTAAGAGTAATGTGTGATTCAAGGTGGTCTACCCAACGACGTTGAGAGTCACGCAAAACTCCAGAGTCTATTACTTTGAGATGGCAGAGGCGACGGAGGCGTTCGTAAGGGCTGAAGGATTGGGACTGTACTGAGTTTGGACTTTAGTTTTCTTATGTTGTGATTGAGAGGGATTGGTTTGTGATGGTGGGATAATGTGTTGGGGGGGGGGGATTCTTTCCTCTTTTTCTCAGGGTTTATCATGTTTGTCTGGTTTAGAAGGGGTGGCTGTGGGGAGTTTCTCTGTTGCTTTTTGTACTAGGTATGGGGGGGGGGGGGGGAGGAATGGGCTCTGGCAGGGGCCACCTCACTAGCAAACCTAAGTTGGCGGTGAGGTGGGGGAGGGGCCACGACCAGCCCAGTCTGTGAGCACAGGCTTCGATGTACCTGGGAGGTGTGAATAGAGGGGGGTTGGAGAGTATGCAGAGAGGAGCGGTTTCAAAAGGATGCGGTTGGGGGAATTCTGGGAAGTGGGAGGGGTAGCGGGCTGAGGGTGATTAGTGGGTAAGGCGTGGTCTCACTTGTGGGGAAGGGCCTGGGCCACGGTCATGTCTGGCAGGCAGGGGAGGGGAGAGTGAGAGACCTGCAGTCCGAATGGCAAACGAGCGGGGGTTGGGTGGACCGCTGAAGCGGGCGGACACTTTTGTCCCCCTTTTGTTTATGCTGGTGATAGAGCCCTTGGCCGTTACACTGAGGAGCTCAGATAAGTGGAGGGGGATAGTAAGGGTGGGGGGTGTTGGTGGAGCATAAGGTGTCCCTGTATGCTGATGACCTTTGGTTGTACATTTCTAACCCGGGTCCCATGGTGGTGGATATAATGGGGCTGCTCAGAGGATTTCTGGTTTTTTGGGGATTTAAATTGAATTTGGAGAAGAGCAAGTGGTTTTTGGTTTCCTCTCCGGGGGCGGGAATTGGCTTGGGGAATTACCGTTTCGTGTGGCGACTACTCACTTCGGGTACCTGGGAGTAATGGTGGCTCGGACTGGGCCCAGCTCCGTAAATTTAATTTTACAAGCCTGGTGGGTAGGGTCAAGGCAGATTTGTGGAGCTGAGACAGCCTCCCTCTATCACTGGCAGCGTGGGTGCAGGCGGCCTTTTTGCCGAAGCTGTTTTTTACGGGGGTGGAAGAGTTGACTTTGTCGTTTGTAAGATGTCGAGGATTCAGAGGTCGGTGCTTCAGAGAGGGTGACAGTCAGGGGGTTTGGCTCTTCCGAATCTGTTGTATCACTATTGGGCGGTGAACACTGAGAAGGTGCAGGGCTGGGGTAGGCAGCCGGAGGCGATGTGGGTGAGAATGGAGGCAGGCTCTTGTCGGGGGTCAGGGTTGCGAGCGATGGCAATGGCGTCGCTCCCTTTTGCCCCATTATTACTTTTCTAATTCTGTCTTCTACTTTAATCTGTTAAAGGTGCTTTCATCTAGGGCGCTGGTAACGGCACCGCTGCCGCTCCCGCCGACAAGGTACACACGAGTCCGGTGGTGGCGGCGGTGCTGAAGATCTGGGGGCAGTGGCGGCGACACAAGGGCGAGGTGGGAGCCTCGGTTTGGTCCTCGATTCGGGAGAATCAGCGGTTCGTCCCGGGAAGGATGGATGGGGGTTTCGGAGCTGGCATCGGGCAAGGATTAGAAGAATGGGGGACCTGTTCATCAATGGGACATTTGCGAGCCTAGGGGCGCTGGAGGAGAAGTTTGGGCTACCCCCGGGAAACGCTTTCAGGTACATGCAAGTGATGGCGTTTGTGAGGCGGCAGGTGAGGGAATTCCTGCTGCTTCCAGCACGTAGGATTCAGGACAGGGTGATTTTGGCTGTATGGGTTGGAGAAGGCAATGTTTCGGCAATTTACCAGGAGCTGCAGGAAGAGGAGGAGGTCTCGGTGGAGGAGTTAAAGGGCAAGTGGGAAGAGGAGCTTGGGGAGGAGATAGATGAGGGTCTGTGGGCTGATGCCCTGAGTAGGGTTAATTCTTCCTCCTCTTGCGCCAGGCTCAGCCTAATACAGTTTAGAGTTGTTCACAGAGCACATATGACAGGGGCGAGGTTGAGTAGGTTCTTTGGGGTGGAGGACAGATGTGTGAGGTGCTCGGGGAGCCCAGCAAATCACGCCCATATGTTCTGGACGTGCCCGGCGCTGCATGGGTTTTGGAGGGGTTTTGCGAGGACAATGTCCAAGGTGGTGAATGCCCGGGTCAAGCCGAGCTGGGGATTAGCATTATTTGGGGTATCGGACAAGCCGGGAGTGCAGGAGGCGAAAGAGGCCGGTATTCTGGCCTTTGCGTCCCTGGTAGCCCGGCGGAGGATTTTGTTACTGTGGAAAGATGCGAAGCCCCCTAGTGTGGAAGCTTGGATCAATGACATGGCAGGGTTCATCAAGCTGGAGAGGATAAAGTTTGCCTTGCGAGGGTCTGTGCAGGGGTTTTTCAGGCGGTGGAAACCGTTCCTAGACTATCTCGCGGAGCGTTAGGAGGAGGTCAGCAGCAGCACCAACCCCGGGGGAGGGGGTGGGGTGTTTTGGGGTGGCGTTTGAGTTAAGGTGGGGTGTTTCCCTATTTGTGTTTTCTACTGTTATATGGGGGGTTATTGTATATGGGGGAAATCCTATGTATAATTTCGGCTTGTTGTGTTTTTGTTTCTTTTCCTTGTTGGGGGGGTGTTTTGTTGAAAATTTGTTGAAAAATTTGAATAAATATATTGTTAAAAAAAAAAGGTGCTTTCATCTGTATTGTGCCTGCCTTTAACCCTCCCAATGTACGGATGGCAACATCCAGTATCTGGACAATTTCAAAATCTCAGAATCCTTGAGTCCTCTATTCTTTGTGTCACCCGGAGTGACAAACTGGTCCCACAAAGGCTGCAGGGAATGATTGTTTCGTCAGGAAACTTTCAAGGCAGCAGACATCTGATCCAACAGGGTCTTCCTCTCCAAAAAACAAACACCAGATAGAACCAGAAGCCATATCAGACATCTTTGCACAATCCAGCAATTTAAACACGAGCACCAATCCAGGATTCCAAAATTGAATTTCACCAAGCTTTTATACAACCTGTTCAAGTCCATAATAAATTCTTCCATGGAATGACCATTCGTTTTCCAAAATCTATCACATTCCGACCTTGCCTCATGGACCAGGTCATCTTTCGTGTAAACTTAATTCAAAGACTCTAAGAGAAGGTCCAAACCTTCATCACTATTCAACTGATGGGCAGCCGGAAACCAAAGGTTCTCTACCAGCCCGCTCCTGCCACACAAAACTCCCCCCAACCATCAAGATCCATGGTGGGCTTTTAGACAATGTGGATCATTTTCCATACCTCGGGCACTGCCTCTCGGTGCGAAAAGACATTGACAACAAAATCAAACATTGACTCCAATGTGCCAGTGCAGCCTACGGATGCCTGAGAAACAGAGTATTCGAAGACCAAGACTTCAAACCCAGCTCTAAACTCATGGTGTACAAAGCAACCATGGTCCCCGTCCTCCTGCATGCATCAGAAACATGGAGAATGTACAGCAGACTTGGAAAAAAACACCAACGCTGCCACCGCAAAATCCTACAAATCCACTGGCAGGATAAACGTACCAATGTGAGTGTCCTCTCCCAGGTCAATATCCCCAATATCAAGGCACTGGGCACAATCAATCAGCTGTGATGGGTGGACCATATTGCCCACATGTCCGACACAAGTCTCCCAAAACAAGTGCTCTACTCCGAGCTCCACAATGGCAAGCGATCACTAGGATGGCAGAGGAAACACTGCAAGGACACTTCTGAAAGCCTCCCTAAATATTTCGACATCCCCATCGACAGGTGGGAATCACTTGCCTTAGAATGCACAAGCTGGAGAAAAAACATCCGCAAAGGCGCCAGTCGCCTCGAGTGTCGTAGGGTGGAGGCCAAGCGAAAACAGTGGAAGGAGAGCGCAGAATCCAGAGTGTCCCACCCACCCACCTCATCAAACACCACCTGCAAAACCTGCGGCAGCGTCTGCGGATCCAGAATCGGACTTTTCAGCCACCGCAGGACCCACCTCCCCGGAGTGGAAGCAAGTCATCCTCGATGCTGGCGATTGCCCCAGGAGAAGGAGAAGCGTTTGTGTCTACTTATAGTAGGCTCAAATTAATCCCCCGTTAATGCCTCAATCATCATACAATTAAACACAATTAATGTACATTACTATTAATATTGATATAGATTAATACATTTAACACCCACCTACCATGGATTTCTACCTTGTGGGCAATATTGCCCCTGGTATGGGAAACACACTATTGCAACACGTCAAATCGCTATTTGTTGTAGCATGAGGAGAGCTACAAGGAGTCAAAACTACAAGGCCGTACTCGAGCACTACTGAAATAAGGGACATAAGGTAACATCTTTGAGGGAAACTGGACTTACTTCAGTTCTGTCAGATGGGTGTATTCAATAATGGAGAAGAATTTCAGCAGCTCTTCCTCTTTAAATTTACATTCGTTCACACTGTAAACAACCCATGAAGAAGAGAAATAAAACACCTCAATATTATCAAAAAAGAGTTCTGCATTCACTTGTCCCTAGAATGTGTAAAACTTGACCAAGCTTTGAAAGATTACTGATTCTGCAGAATATTATCTAAACAGCAAGCGTCAAGTTACAAAGGAAATTAAGCAGGAATTGTAACCATTAAGAAATAACAGGAATCATGGAAAAACAGGAACTGAAAGCTGGCAAAAGAAAAGAAAACCTTGGTGGGAAAATAGGCATTCAGATAAAATGGAATAAATATAATTTTCACAAAGGTAGATGAAGACAGTGAGGTAAATCACTTCACAACCCCAAATAAACGTGATCCCTAATTATGAAACATATTGACAGATTGGATGCAAAATTCGGATCCAAAATGCTCTTTTAGAGCACTTAGGTAGTCAAAATGGTATCCACGGCCCATCTGCACATTGCTGAATGGGATTTTGGTGAGGGCACGAGCACGTGTGCAGTGAGCATCTGATGGAAGTATGCAGTGCCAAACAAAACGGTCTTGCCACAAGTGTGGTTTCACAAATATGCACTAACTCCAGTCGGAAACATCGTAATATACTTGCACAATTCAGGTCAATTTTCATCACATTTTTATATTAATTTACAATATTCAGGGGCTGGATTAGCACAGGGCTAAATCACTGGCTTTGAAAGCAGGCCGGCAGCACGGTTCAATTCCCGTACCAGCCTCCCCGAACAGGCGCCGGAATGTGGCGACTAGGGGCTTTTCACAGTAACTTCATTTGAAGACTACTTGTGACAATAAGCGATTTTCATTTCATTTTTTAAATTTAATTTCATTTCAGTTGGTTACCAAGGGAACAAAATGTTCACAAAGGTAAAGAAATCTTCCACATTCTGCTTATTTATCTTATATTTTACCAACAAGTGCACAAAATGTAAAAGGACATGTGAAAAATGCCATGTAAATGTGAGTATTGAGATAGTTTGCCCAACAACAGCGTCTATTACTCATTAGTTATTTAGTCAGCAAAAATGCAATCGGTTGTACTTGAATTTCCAACTAGCCATTGGCTAGTCCCACCGCTGTCAACAGGACTTCCCGCCATTCGCACCCTCCACTGCTGGAGACCCGAGGTGGGGGAGGGGGTGTGTGGCTGCAGGAATGTCCGGAAGATCCCACCCACTGAATCTACGGATCCAAATCCAATTCAGTTAAATTTTATTTGGTGGGGACACTGCGCCGGTTGAGGATCTAGGCCCAATTCTCCGGCTGTTGTGATTCTCTTTTCCCGCTGGCACTACACCATGGGAAATCCCATTGACAGGCAGTGGGAAGAGAGAACCCCGCCGCGAGCGAACTGCGCGCCGCCGAGAAACACGTGACTGGAGGACCAGAGGATCCCACCCATAATCATTTAGAATCTACAAATGTGATGTTGGCACAAGAGAGAAACACTGTGAAAGAACTCACTCACCTGCACACTTTCTTTTCACATGTCTTTGCAAACTTTATAAAGGACCGTCCATGAGGAGACAAGCTACGCAAACAAAATGAAAATATGAAACAAACTTCATCCATGTTTAAAATGCTCTACTACTAAACTGTATAAAAAGAATTACTATAACAGCTGACCTCAGACATATACAGCTTAAACCCTGGCAGAAGTTGATCCAAGTTTAGTACCTGATGATCCAATCGGCAGTCCATTCCTTTAGTGGACAGAGTTCTGACAGACTAAATTACCTCCATTGCATGGATTTCTAATGGATTGAGCCAGCTGCGATGATATGCATTAAGCAATTCCGTAGATAATATTATACACAAGCTCCGGCCACCAGGTGGCAGTGCAAACCCACCAGGTGACCCTGTGTCTGGGGAGATGGGAGTAAGTAGTGTTGGAGGATAGACTTATTTTCAGTAGCTCTATAATAGTTAGTGTTAGTTGTTTATTATTTTATTTAGCCTAGTTAACTTTATCACACAGTTGTTTCATGATAAATTATTTAACCTAGATGTTCTGTAGTTCATCATTCATATCGGCCAGTCTACAGAACATGACACCAGCCTGTCCTACCCTCTGGCCCTTTAATCAATTCTTGATTATCACAAAAATCTCACCCAGTTACGTGATTTCTAAATCCTAGGCACATTTTATGGCCTATCCACTGCCATGCCTCAGTGAGACAGCAGCGAGTTTACATGGGATTCTACAATATCTGCTAAATGCGCTCTTTATTCATTGGAATTTTGGAACCAAATTTACTTGCAGTTCCTGTGCAATATTCCATGGCACATTCATGTGCCTTCTTGGAGATCCATCAACACTAATGCATGGGGAAGATCACTCAATTTTGACCACATGATCTTTTAAGAGTAGCTCAGAAGAGCCAAGCAATAAAACAGTAAATACTAAGAATGTACTGCAGGTTGATTAGTGCCTGACGAAAGGAATGTTTCTGGGGAAGCCTCTCCCAAATGTAATTATAAGTGAAGATCTCAATGCTAAACTCTAATTGTCTTTTCCCTTTCCAGATACTGACTGACCTGTTGGGCACCCAGCATTTTCCAGTCTCGCCTTTGACTTATACATTTTCTAATTGTGTTCTTTAGTGTTTTTTTAATTCATTTTTTATGGGATGTGGGCTTTGCTGGTTAGGCTAGCATTTATTTCCCATCCCTAATTGTCCTTGAGAAGGTGGTGCTGAACTGCCTTCTTGAACAGCTGCAGTCCATGTGGTGTAGGTGCACCCACTGTACTATTAAGGAGGGAGTTCCAGGACTTTGACCCAGCGACAGTGAAGGAACGGCTGATATATTTCCAAATCAGAATGGTGAGTGACTTGGAGGAGAACTTCCAATTATCTGTAGTGGTTGTTGGTTTGGAAGGTGCTGCCTAATGTGGCCATGTAAAATGGCTGCGTTCCGATTAATCTGGCCAAAACCCAGTTTAAAATGGCTAACCCGAAAGACTGCTGGGAAAAGCAGCCAAGAAGACACAAGCAGGCAGCTGCAGACAGGTTCGCATATTCAGCTCTGGGAACATAGCCCAGATCGATACTCAGGGCTATCAACAGCCCTTCAACCTAGGTATCCGCAGTTTCATTCAGGACTGTTTACACCTAATCAACTCAGACATCCACAGTTAAATCGGCTATCCCCGGGAACAATTGCAACATATTAGCAATTGAATACCGGGCCAGACCTGTCGGCGCCTGCAGCGGCCGAAACAAAGACAGGTGAGCGACCACCCCCCGATAGAGAAATCGCCTCACCATTGGACACATCGACCCCAGAGACTGGGGACAGAATCCAATCACTTGGGACTCAGGGTCAAGGGCCGCCCCGGGAGGCGGGAAGCCCCTGGGCCCTATAAAAGTAAAGGTCCAAGTTCAGATCTCTCTCTCTCTCATCTTTGCCTGCTCGAGACCTTCGGAAGTCCAGCCACCGGCAGCAGTAAGTTTGAATCCAACGATCGCTATCCGGTAGAGACACCTAGCCACCGACCTGTAGCAGCCTTTTGAAACCCGCGGGCCAGATTTGATTGGACAAGCCATTCGTTTCCCTGACCTGGTGGGCTCTTCCTAAGTTAAGTATTGGCCAGTAGTGATAGGTTTATTGTATAGAAAGTAGTATCAGGGTATTAATTTTGCTTGTTGTATGTAATAAATGACTGTTGTTTTAATCCTTACTAAGCGGTGTGCTGTGTTATTAATCATAACCTGAACTTGAACCACGTGGCGGTATCATAAAGATACCTGGCGACTCATGAGCAAAGGTGACCTAAACAGAGCAAATAGAATAAAGCTAGAAAGAGCAACACTAAGGAGCCTTGATGAGTTCCCGCAATACATCTTGTAGATGATACAGACTCCTGATGCTGTGTGTTGGCGCTGGAGGGTTTGAATGTTTATGGAAGGGGTGCCAATCAAGCAGGCTGCTTTGATTGGATGGTGCTGAGCTTTTAAAAAAATATATATATTTATTAAAGTTTTTTAACAACACAATTTTTTCCCCTTACAAACATTAACCCCTCCCCTGCCCGTAACAAAATAACACAAAATTGCACTGAGCAAGATATATACATCATGGCAAAATGGTATATTTACATAGCTTTATACACTGGCTCTCGCCCGCACGTGCCAGTTTCCCCCACCCTTCATGTTATCTCCCGCTCATCCATCCCCTCAAACAATCTCTCGTCCCCCCACCCCCCCGTCCCCCCCCCCAGGGTTGCTGCTGCTGGTGACCGACCTTCCTCTAACGCTCCGCGAGGTAGTCTAGTAACGGTTGCCACCGCCTGTAGAACCCCTGCCCAGACCCTCTCAAGGCAAACTTAATCCTCTCCAGCTTTATGAACCCGGCCATGTCGTTTATCCAGGTCTCCAGGCTAGGGGGCTTCGCCTCCTTCCACAGTAGCAAGATCCTTCGCCGGGCTACTAGGGACGCAAAGGCCAGAATTCCGGCCTCTTTCACCTCCTGCACTCCCGGCTCATCCACTACTCCGAATATTGCTAGCCCCCAGCTTGGCTTGACCCGGACTTTCACCACCTGAGATATTGCTCCCGCCACTCCTCTCCAGAACCCCTCCAGTGCCGGGCTTGACCAAAACATGTGGACATGGTTCGCCGGACTCCCTGAACACCTTCCACATCTGTCCTCTACCCCAAAGAACCTACTCAACCTCGCCCCCGTCAAGTGCGCTCTGTGAACCACCTTAAATTGTATCAGGCTGAGCCTGGCACATGAGGAGGAGGAATTAACCCTACCCAGGGCATCAGCCCACAAACCTTCCTCGATCTCCTCCCCCAGCTCCTCCTCCCATTTACACTTCAACTCCTCTGCTAACGCTTCCCCCTCTTCTTTCATCTCTTGGTGTATTGCCGAAACCTTGCCCTCCCCGACCCATACACCCGCTATCACCCTGTCGTGAATTTCTTGTGCCGGGAGCAAAGGGAATTCCCTGACCTGTCGCCTCATAAAAGCCCTCACCTGCATATATCTAAATGCATTTCCCGGGGGTAACTCAAACTTCTCCTCCAGTGCCCCTAGGCTCGCAAATGTTCCGTCAATTAACAGGTCCCCCATTCTTCTAATCCCTGCCCGATGCCAGCCCTGGAACGCCCCGTCCATCTTCCCTGGGACAAACCGGCGGTTACCCCTGATCGGGGACCACACCGAGGCTCCCACTGCACCCCTGTGCCGTCTCCACTGGCCCCAGATCCTTAACGTTGCCGCCGCCACCACCAGGCTCGTGGTATACTTTGATGGCGAGAACGGCAGCGGTGCCGTCACCAACACCCCCAAGCTCGTTCCTTTACAGGACGCCATCTCCATCCTCTTCCATGCCGCCCCCTCTCCCTCCATAACCCACTTGCGGATCATCGCCACATTTGCTGCCCAGTAGTAGCTCCCTAGGTTTGGCAGCGCCAGCCCTCCTCGGTCCCTACTGCGTTCCAGGAACCCTCTCCTTACCCTCGGGGTCTTATTTGCCCACACAAACCCCATAATACTCCTACCTACTCTCTTGAAAAAGCCCTTAGTGATCACGATGGGAAGGCACTGAAACACAAGCAAAAACCTCGGAAGGACCACCATTTTGACCGACTGCACTCTACCCGTCAACGAAAGCGGCAGCATGTCCCACCTCCATTTGGTCCACCAACCTCGTCAGATTCAATTTGTGTAGGGCCCCCCAACTCCTGGCTATCTGGATCCCCAGATACCGAAAACTCCCCACCGCCCTCCTCAGCGGTAGGTCCCCTATCCCTCTTTCTTGGTCCCCTGCCTGTAATACAAAAATCTCACTCTTCCCTACATTGAGCTTATAGCCCGAGAACTCCCCAAACTCCCTCAGAGTCTGCATGACCTCCACCATCCCCTCCATTGGGTCCGCCACGTACAGCAGCAGGTCATCCGCGTATAGCGCCACCCGATGCTCTTCTCCCCCGTGGACCACCCCCCTCCATTTATTAGACTCCCTCAGTGATATGGTCAAGGGTTCGATCGCCAATGCAAACAACAGGGGGGACAAGGGGCACGCCTGCCTCGTTCCTCGGTACAGCTGAAAGTACTCCGACCTCCGCCGGTTCGTCACCACACTCGCCACCGGGGCGCTGTAAAGGAGCTTAACCCAGCTAATAAACCCTCCCCCGAACCCAAACCTACACAACACCTCCCAGAGGTACTCCCACTCTACTCGGTCAAAGGCCTTTTCCGCGTCCATAGCTGCCACTATCTCCTCCTCTCCCTCCTCCGATGGCATCATTATCACGTTTAAGAGCCGCCACACATTAGTATTTAATTGCCTGCCCTTTACGAATCCCGTCTGGTCCTCATGAATCACCCCCGGGACACAATCCTCAATCCTCGTGTCCAGCACTTTTGCCAATAACTTAGCGTCCACATTGAGGAGCGAAATCGGCCTGTACGATCCACATTGCAGTGGGTCCTTGTCTCGCTTCAGAATCAAGGAAATTGTCGCCTCCGACATTGTCGGGGGCAGGGTCCCCTCCTCTCTTGCCTCGTTAAAGGTCCTCACTAGTAGCGGGGCCAACAGGTCCACATACTTTCTATAGAACTCCACCGGGAACCCATCCGGCCCCGGGGCCTTCCCCGCCTGCATACTCCCCAAACCCTTACTCAGCTCCTCCAACCCGATTGGTGCCTCCAAACCAGCCGCCTCTTGCTCCTCCACCCTTGGGAACCGCAGTTGGTCTAGGAATCGTCTCATCCCCTCTTCCCCCCCTGGGGGCTGGGATCTCTACAGCTCTTCATATAAGGCCTTGAATACCTTGTTTATTTTCGTTGCACTCTGAACCGTGGCTCCCCCTCCATCTTTGATTCCCCCTATTTCCCTCGCTGCCGTCCTCTTACGTAGCTGGTGTACCAGCATCCGACAGGCCTTTTCCCCGTACTCGTAGGTCGCCCCCTGCGCCTTCCTCCACTGTGCCTCCGCCTTCCCCGTGGTCAACAGGTCAAACCCCGTCTGGAGCCGTCGCCTTTCCCCAAGTAATCTTTCCTCCGGGGCCTCTCCGTATCTCCTGTCCAATCTCAAAATCTCCCCCACTAACCTCTTCCTTTCCATGCCTTCTGTCTTCTCCCTATGAGCCCTGATGGAGATTAGCTCTCCCCTGATCACCGCCTTCAACGCCTCCCATGCCACCCCCACTCACACCTCCCCGTTGTCGTTGGCCTCCAAGTATCTTTCGATACACCCCCTCACCTTCCCACACACCACCTCATCTGCCAGCAGTCCCACATCCAGCCGCCACAGCGGGCGTTGGTTCCTCTCCTCTCCCAGCCCAATTTCCACCCAGTGCGGGCCATGGTCCGAAACGGCTATGGCCGAATACTCCATCCCCTCCACCCTCGGGATGAGCGCCCTGCCCAGAACAAAGAAATCTATCCGGGAGTAGGCCTTGTGCACGTGGGAAAAGAAAGAAAATTCCCTGGCCTGCGGTCTTGCAAACCTCCATGGGTCCACTGCCCCCATCTGATCCATAAAACCCCTAAGCACCTTGGCCGCCGCCGGCCTCTTTCCCGTCCTTGATCTGGAGCGGTCCAGTGCTGGATCCAGCACTGTATTGAAGTCCCCTCCCATTATCAGGCCTCCTATCTCCAGGTCCAGAATGCGCCCCAACATGCGCTTCATGAAACCAGCATCATCCCAGTTCGGGGCGTATATATTTACCACCACCACTCACGTCCCTTGCAACCTACCACTCACCATCACATATCTCCCTCCATTATCCACTACGATAGTCTTGGCCTCAAATGACAAATGCTTTCCCACCAGAATTGCCACCCCTCTATTTTTCGCGTTCAGTCCCGAGTGAAATACCTGTCCTACCCATCCCCTTCTTAACCTAACCTGGTCTGCCACCTTCAGATGTGTCTCTTGGAGCATTGCCACATCTGCCTTCAGTCCCTTCAAGTGCGCGAACACTCGAGCCCTCTTCACCGGCCCATTCAGGCCCCTCATGTTCCACGTTATCAGCCGGATTGGAGGGGCTCTCACTCCCCCCCCCCCTCTCCCCCCCCCCCCCCCCCCCCCCCCGACTAGCCATCTCCTTTTCTGGGCCAATCCCGTGTCCGCGTCTCCCTCACCCTTCAGTCCCCCAGCCGGGGGACCTCCGTCCCGACCACCTCTTCTGTGTCCCATTCCCTTTCGGCCAATGCAGCAGCAACCCCCCCCCCCCCAATCCCCCCTCCCCCCCCGCTAGATCCCTGTCTAGCTTTTTTGCTCCCCCCATATCACTCCCGTAAGTCAGCTGACACCTGCTGACCCCGGCTTCCCCCTCCATCCCTTTGACCCCCCCGTGTGGGAGTCTCCCCATCAATATACGTTCCTTCGTTCCCCTTCCCGCCTTTCTTCCCGCACGCGGGAAAAGAACCCCGCGCTTTCCAAAGCCTGCCCCGCCCCCTCTGGCGCAGCTCCTGTCGCGGCCTTGTCTCTCTCCCCCAGCCCATATAACATTCCCTGCGCGTGATTGACCCCCTATATACAACAGCCATCATACTTCAACCCTCAAACACACCCCACCCTCACAAACCCTCAATTAGAGTCCAACTTTTCAGTTAGTATAAAGGTCCACGCCTCTTCGGGCGTTTCGAAGTAGTGGTGTTGGCCATTATGTGTAACCCACAGTCGCGCTGGCTGCAACATTCCAAATTTCACTCCTTTCCGATGCTGCACCCGCTCTCCGCTTTGCAACCTCCGCGCTCCAGTCCGGGTATATTCTGATCTCTGCATTGTCCCACTTGCTGCTCCGCTCCTTCTTGGCCCATTTCTGGACCCTCTCTCTGTCCGTAAACCGGTGAAATCTCACCACCATCGCCCTTGGCGGCTCATTTGCCTTGGGCTTCCTCGCCAGCACCTGGTGCGCCCCTTCCAGCTCCAGCAACCTCGGGGGGGCCTCCGCGCCCATCAGCTCCTCGACCTGTTCTCCAGGTCTTTGAGTCTTCCCCCCCACGTCTTGTGTAGCGCCTCGTGCTGCTCCACTCTCACCACCAGGCCCAAGAGCTCGTCCTCATTCTCACTCACTTTTTCCTGGATCTCCTGGATCTTCACCTCGTGGGCTTTCTGGGTTGCCCCAAGTCCTTCAATTATTGCCAACATAGGCGCCACCATCTCCTTACGCAGCTCCTCGAAGCAGCGCTTGATGAATTCCTGCATCTCCTCTTTGTCCCCCGCCGCTGCTATTTTGCTTGTTTTCCCTCTCTTCTCCCGCTGCTCCAATGCCACTTTTTTGGCCGTTTCGCTGCGGGTCCGGTCCATACAAGTTAGTAGGGGACCTCTCTCCTCTCTTCCCCACGGGTTGGCTGTAAAAAAAGTTCTGTTGGGGCTCTTCTATCGAGCCCGAACGTCCGTGTACACGGGAGCTGCCGAATCGTGCGGCTTAGCTCCGCATAGCCGCAACCGGAAGTCCTTCGTGCTGAACCTCTTGAGTGTTGTTGGAGTTGCACTCATCCAGGCAAGTGGAGAGTATTCCATTAAACTCCTGACTTGTGCCTTGTAGATGGTGGACAGGTTTTGGGGAATCAGGAGGTGAGGTGCAGGATTCCTAGCCGCTGACTTGCTTTTGTAGCCACATTATTTATATGGCTAGTCCAGTTCAGTTTGTGGGCAATGGTAACCCCCAGGATGTTGGTAGTGGGAGATACAGGGATGGCAATGCCACTGAATTCAAGGAGGCGATAGTTTGATTCTCTCTTACTGGAGATGATAATTGCCTGACAGTTGTGTGGCACGAATGTCACTTGTTTCTTGTCAGCCCAAGCCTGGATATTGTCCAGGTCTTGCTGCATTTGGACATGGACTGCTTCAGTGCCTAAGGAGTCGCGAATGGGTTTGAACATTGTGCAATCTGCAGCAACATCCCCACACCTGACCTTAGGTTGGAAGGTATGTCATTGATGAAGCAACTGAAGATAGTTGGGCCCAGAACACTACCCTGAGCAACTCCTGCAGTGATGTCCCAGGACTGAGATGATTGACCTCCAACCTACACAACCATCTTCAACTAGCACAAAGGAAGATGGTTGGGTCTAGGACACTACCTGACCTCCAATCCTCACAACCATCTTCACCAAGCACAAAGGAAGATGGTTGGGCCTAGGACACTACCATGACCTCCAATCCTCACAACCATCTTCACCAAGCACAAAGGAAGATGGTTGGGCCTAGGACACTACCCTGAGAAACTCCTGCAGTGATGTCTCAGGACTGAGATGATTGACCTCCAACTCTCACAACCTTTTGTGTCAGGTATGACTCCAACTGCATCTGCAGCAGGCAGATTGGTGAGGATGAGATCAAGTATGTTTTTCCCTCTTGTTGGTTCCCTCACCATCTGCCACAGTCCCAGTCTAGCAGTTCTGTCCTTTAGGACCCGGCCAGCTCAGTCAGTAGTGGTGCTAATGCGCAACTCTTTATGATGGACATTGAAATCCCCTACCCAGAGTCCATTCTGTGTCCTTGCCACCCTCAGTGCTTCCTCCAAGTGGTGTTCAACATGGAGGAGTACTAATTCATCAGGTGGTGGTGGATCGAACGTGGTAATCAGCAGGAGCTTTCCTTGCCCATGTTTAACCTGAAGACATGAGACTTCATGAGGTCTGGAGTTGATGTTGAGGACTCCCAGTGAAACACCCTCCCGACTGTATACCGCTGTGTCACCACCTCTGCTGGGACTGTCCTGCCTGTGAGACAGGACATACCCAGGGATAGTGATATCTGGGACTTTATCTGTAAGATATGATTCTGTCAGTATGACTATGTCAGGCTGTTGCTTAAGTCATCTGTGAGACAACTCTCCCAATTTTGGCACAAGCCCATAGATGTTAGTAAGGAGGATCCACAGGGCCAATAGGGCTAGATTTGCTGCTGTCATTTCCAGTGCCTAGGCTGATGCCAGGTGATCTGTCCAGTTTCCTTCCGTTTTATTGATCAACTGAGCAACTTGCTCAGTCATTTCAGAGGGCATTTAAGAGTCAACCACATTGCTATGAGTCTGGATTTACATGTAGGGCAGATTTCATTTCCTAAAGTGAACCAGCTGTTTTTTTTATGACTTTATGGTCATCATTAGACTTTTCATTCCTGATATTTATTGGATTCAATTTGGCAGTACGGTGGCACAGTGGTTAGCGCTGCTGCCTCACCGCGCCAGGGACCCGGCTTCAATTCTGGCCTCGGGTGCCTGCCTGCGTGGAGTTTGCACTTTCTTCCCATGTCTGCGTGCGTTTCCTCTGGGTGCTATGGTTTCCTCCAAAGATGTGCAGGTTAGGTGGATTGGCCGTGCTAAATTGCTCCTTAGTATCCAAAAGGTTTGGTGGGGATACTGGATTACGGGGAATGGGTGGGAGCATGGGCTAGGCAGGGTATTCTTTTCAAGGGTTGGTGCAGACCCGATGGGCCGAATGGCCTCCTTCTGCACTGTAGGGATTCTATGATTCTATTCTATGATCATTTCCATCAGGACTTGAACCCGCGTCCCCAGAGTATGACCCTGGGTCTCTGTATCACCAGTCCATTACACCACCGCCTTCCCATGGCTCATACTTTACTTTATCCATACATTTCATGATTTTGAGTCACTTGAAGCTCAGACACTTGAAGGTTGCTTCATTACATAGTAGGCAGGAAACAGGAGCGAGGACTGTTTTGGGTCCTAAAACTGCCCCTGGCAGAAAGAGTCACTCATTGGGATTTATACCAGGATGGAGACAGGTTTCCTATCCAATTAAGGGTGCTAGGTGGGCTCTCAATTAAGCTGGAGGACCAGAGGGTCAATTCATTTGTGCAATTTAATTTGTTCTCACTGTAGACCAAAGGCCCTGTAGATAATAATAATAATAATCGCTTATTGTCACAAGTAGGCTTCAATGAAGTTACTGTGAAAAGCCCCTAGTCGCCACATTCTGGCGCCTGTCCAGGTACACAGAGGGAGAATTCAGAATGTCCAAATTACTCACAGCACGTCTTTTGGGACTTGTGATAGGAAATCGGAGCACCCAGTGGAAACCCTCGCAGACACTGGCAGAACGTGCAGGCTCCACACAGACAGTGACCCAAGCCGGGAATCAAACCTGGGGCCCTGGCACCATGAAGCAACAGTGCTAACCACTGTGCTACCTTACCAAAGGGCCCTTGAAATGAGGCACTTGACTGTGTTCCTGTAGGGTCAGGCATCTGTACAAAATAGGGCCTTTTCATGTTACCACTTTGATAGGATGTGTATCCTGTGAAGTTGAGTTTAACCCGAGTTCCATGCGCTTAATTAAATAGCACTCTTATACTAGACACATGTTTATTGTTATCTGACCTTTACTCACATTGAAAGCCACCTGTCAGATTTCTGCTGATCTAAATATTTATGCTTTACTACATTATATATATCTATAAACATATAAAATGACAGGCAGGGACACTGGTCCTGATGACGCTGGGACCATGAATTCTGACATCCCAACAGCATTTTGGTAATACGTATAGAGATATCATGAGCAAACCATTTCTGTGGCATATCTGAATTGCTCAAATATATTACCAGGTCCTAAAAGAAGGGCCTCTTTTTCTGTTGAAGGGAGCACAGACTCTAGAACAAATTAAATGAACGATTACTGTGTGCTTACCTCACTTCAACCTCCACCACATTTTTGCAGGTATTGAGAGATTCCACCAGGTACAGGGCACCAGCAGGCGAGATTCCATTGTTGCTAATGCTATGGAGCAGGGTCAGACATAAAATACAGGTATCAGCAAACTGATGCTGTCTTACTCTGTAGACTATAAGTAACAAGGAATGAAATGCTGACACACTGCACAGCTAATCCCAATGTTTTCATGAAAATTTAATACAAACTGCAAAAATACGCAGTTAATATTCTCTGAGCCCTCACTCTGGAAATCAGACTGCCCACCCTACTTTCATTTCCATTGTCTGCAGAGGGCTGGCCTACAGCAGGCTGCATCCACAGCAGGCTGCATCTACAATGGGCAGGGTTGACAGCGGGTCCTGTCCACAGCAGATATCATCTACTTTGGGCAGGGTCTATAGTGGCTGCGTATACAGAGGGCTGGGCCTATAGAGGCAGGGGCTACATCAGGCAGCATGCAGTATCCACAGTGGGTGGGGCCTACGAGAGCAGTATTTACTCCAGCCTGCACCTATAATAATTTTTATTGTCACAAATAGGTTTACATTAACACTGCAATGTAGTTACTGTGAAAATCCCCTAGTTGCCACATTCCGGAGCCTGTTCGGGCACACAGAGGGAGAATTCAGAATGTCCAAATTACTTAACAGCACATCTTTCGGGATTTGTGGGAGGAGACCAGAACACCCGGAGGAAACCCACGCAGACACGTGGAGAACGTGCAGACTCCACACAGACAGTGACCCAAGCTGGGAATCGAACCTGGGACCCTGGAGCTGTGAAGCTAGAGAGCTAGCCATGGCGTTCCCGTGCCGCTCACACAGGCAGGAAGCATCTACAGGTGGGTTGTGTATACGGAGGACATGGCCCATGGGAGGACATGGTCTACCGGAGGACATGGCCCATGGGAGGACATGGTCCACAGAAGGACATGACCTATGGGAAGACATGGCCTACAGAAAGTCTGGGCATACAGGAAGTGGGGGGGGGGGGATGCTGAGCCTACAGGAGGGCTGAGCCTTCAGGGGGGCTGGGCTGACAGGGGGCACGGCCTACAGAGGGCTGAGTTTATAAAGGCCTGAGTCTATACTGGGATATGTCCACGGTGAGCAGCATCTAGAGTCAGCAGGACTGACAGAGCACAGCAGCTACAGTGGAGAGTGTAATTTCGGGGCCTATGGGGTGGGAATGATTATCTTCTCCCTGCTCCTTGTGGAGTACGAGCTCCCCCGCTTGGGGCAGGGCATCTCTATTGACCTCTGTTTAAAAGGTCGGCCAGTAACACACTGGCAAGACAGGAACCCAGTAGGGATCTACATTGTGTTGTAAATAAAAACTTTGTTTCTTTACTTTTACTCTCTGTGGCTCCCCATGTCCTTATGAAAGAGTGCTGACCTCTATTCCAGTTTTATGTTCAGGAGGCAAGTTGAGAATCTGTCTCAGTTTACTAGACATTTGTTTTAATGCAATGCTTGGGGAATTGAACTTTCTCGTCAACGGTGACTACTAATAAAGCACTGAGAATCAATTAGACAAGGACAAGAGACATTGGTTCAGAAGCACAATTAAACTCCAGGCATAAAATTCAGTATTTATAGAGATAGAGACTAAGAATTCTCCTTATATCGGATTCTGAGCAGAAGCAGGTCATTGTTCTATTATATTTCAATAGATGTAATCTCAATGAGAGTCACTCAAACTTGCAGGTGGAAAAGGAAAATGGTTTGAATGATTTAATCCTTTGTGTAAACATTCTTTATTTTTGAGATTTCATTGCCTTTATCATAATAAATGTAGCAACTCACTCGATTTGTTTTAAAACGTCCAGCTTTGGTAAGGAATCCCGCAGATACTGCAATTCTTCATCTCCAAGTAAGTTGCAGGACAGGCTGAAGAATAAGCAATAAAAGTTATTATTCATACTTCCTCAAAGTGTGACTTCCTGCAGGAGATCGAGATCAAACCTTTAGATTCAATACTGGCAGCTTGCCTGTTTGCACCGAGAACTAAACTAACAGCTATTCTGCTCTCTGCATCATTTAAATTGGATGCACAACCTTTAGATACTGCAAAGAATGTTCAACATTGTATCTTGCAAGCCAGCTAAAAGACACCCACTCCCCATCATCACATCTAGATATATCATTGGCGCTAACGAGAGTACACCGGGGTAACTAAACTGTGACGGCCTAACATTGTGTTGCACATGCTCAGGCATAGCTCTGGTTAACACTATACTTACTCAAGCTCAGTCAGGTCTTTGCAGTGCTCGAGAATCTTGAACAGTTTTTCCAGATCTGTCTTGACTAGGTTACACGCCCTCAGACTTTAAAAACAAGAGATAATGTTCATTTCTCTGCACTGTGAATTAAATAATCAACCGATAGAACAAGGTGACTGATTACCTGAGAATCCGTGAACAAGGAGGCACTGGTTTCTTCCCATTTCCTTCAAGTCTGCAAAAAAGGGAGAGTGTGAACAGGGAAACTAAGGAATTCACACAAACAGGGGGCTGGATTCTCCCAAAATGGGACTAGGTCCCCACGCCAGCATAAAACGATGGAGTTTTACTCCAGAAAGTCCGAGAAACAAGCGGTGGGATTCTGTGGTCCTGAGGCTAAGTGTTGAGGCCATCGGAAACGCCGTTGCGTTTCTCGACGGCGTCAACACGGCCTCAGGATCAGCAATTCTGGCCCCTACAGGGGGCCAGCACGGCACTGTAGCGGCCCACGCTGCTCCAGCTGCTGATCCTGGCGTGAACTGGGCGCCACGGGTTCCGCGCATGCGCAGTGGCACTGGCGCCAACACGCGCAATCGCAGTGTGCATGGCTCCCTTCTCCGCGCCGGCCCCGACGCAACATGGCGCAGGGCTACAGGGGCCGGAGTGGAAGAAAGGAGGCCCCCAGCCCGAGAGGCCGGCCTGCCGATCGGTGGGCCCCGATCACGGGCCAGGCCACATCGGAGGACCCCCCCGGGGTCAGACCCCCCCCCCTCCACCCCCCACAGGCCGCCCCCGGACCCTTCCACGCCGAGATCCCGCCGGCTGAGAGCAGGTGTGGATGGTGCCAGCGGGACTCGGGTTTTTTACGACGGCCGCTCAGCCCACCCTGGTCTGAGAATCGTCGGGGGGGGGGGGGGGGGCCGCCTAGAATGCCCCCGGCCAGCGCTGCGCCAACCAGGCCGGTGCCAATGGCACCGATCCGCCGCTCTGGGGAGAATCGCGTGCTGCCGTCGGGGCGACGTGGCGCAATTCGCGCCGTTCGGGGAGACTGAGAGAATCCCGCCCACGTTGAGCTAATTCAAAGCCCTGCAGGACTCAGACCCGCAGTCAGACGGAAAAATGAGCCCCCCCCCCCTCCCAAATCAACCGCGCGCCCCGAGCATCAAACCTACGGATCTAACCCCAGGCCACCTATAAGGCCCCCCCCCCCCCCGGGTGTCTGGTGCCCCCGCCCTCGACCAGGGCGGTCGTGGACTGAGTCCACAGCCGCCACGCCAGCATCCCGACCGGCAATAGGTGGTTAGTTCCGTGCTGTCGGGAACTCGGCCGGTCGGGAGCGGAGGTTTGCTGGGCGGGCCTCTGGCAATGGGCCCCCAGCCGCGCAGTGTCCTCCGCGGTCACGCATGTTTTCCGGATCCCGGAGAATCGCCGTATCGGCACCGGGCTCGATTACAAAGTGAGAGTGGATTCTCCGCCCCCGTGCTGGCCGCCATTTCACCGCGGAGCTGCGAAAAATCCAGCCCAGGGTTTTCACTAATACTGTAACAGCGCAATCTCACATGACAAAACCATTGAGGGTTAGAAATTAAGAACAGGTAACAGCATGTCCTCCACTGGAAGCATATTTTTAATGTTAGCTCCAGACCTATGCTGTTGTGAGCAAATAACTGGCAAAATATTGCACTGGTTGAGCCATATTTCTCTTTGGTCTCGATTGTATTCTAACATCAAGATCTACACTGATTAGAAACATGGAAACAGAGAAAGTAGGAGCAGGAGTGGACCATTTTGTCTTTCGAGCCTTCTCGGCCATTCATTATGATCATGGCTGATCATCCAACTCAATAACCTGATCCTACCTTCACCCCGTATCCTTGGCTCCCCTTCGCGCAAAGAGGTATATCTAACTGTTTCTTGAAAACAATGTTTTGGCCTCAACTACTTCGTGTGGTAGCGAATTCCACAGGCCAACCACTCTCTGGGTGAAGAAATTTCTCCTTATCTCTGTCCTAAATGCTCTACCCCATCTCCTCAGACTGTGACCCCCGGTTCTGGATGCCGCCATCAATAGAAACATCCTTCCTTCATCTACCCTGTCTAGTCCAGTTAGAGTCTAGTCCTGTTAAAGTCTAGTCCTGTTAGAATTTTAGATTTAGATTTATTGTCACGTGTACCGAGGAACAGTGAAAGTATTGTTCTGTGTACAGTCCGTACATGAAAAAACATAGGACATATGATAAATATGCAATGTAAATACATAGACATAGACATCGGGTGAAGCATACAGAGTAACGTGCTACAACAGTAGCACAACAGTAGAGAAGATACGTAGAGAGATCAGGGGCGGAATTCTCTGCAATCGGCGCGATGTCTGCCGACCGGCGCCAAAAACAGCGCGAATCAGTCCGGCATCGCGCCGCCCCAAAGGTGCGGAATCCTCCGCATCTTGAGGGGCCGAGCCCTAACCTTCAGGGGCTAGGCCCGCGCCGGACTGATTTCTGCCCCGCCAGCTGAAACGACATTGCCGGGCAGCACATGCACGGGAGCATCAGCGGCCACTCACGGCATCCCCGCGCATGCGCAGTGGAGGGGGTCTCTTCCGCCTCCGCCATGGTGGAGACCATGGCGAAGGCGGAAGGAAAAGAGTGCCCCCACGGCACAGGCCCGCCCGTGGATCGGTGGGCCCCGATCGCGGGCCAGGCCACCCGGGGGGCAGCCCCCGGGGCCAGATCAGCCCCCAGGACACATTCCGGCGCCTGTTCGGGGAGGCTATTATGGGAATTGAACCGTGCTGCTGGCCTGCCTTGGTCTGCTTTCAAAGCCAGCGATTTAGCCCTGTTGTTGTTGTGCCATGCCACTAGGTTCTCTATCTCCCTCCTTTACTCTGAAGGTTCTCTTAGGGCGGCGTGGTAGCATAGTGGTTAGCACTGCTGCTTCATAGCACCAGGGACCCGGTTTAAATTCCCGGTTTGGGTCACTATCTGTGCAAAGTCCGCACGTTCTCCTCGTGTCTACGTGATTTCCTCTGGGTGTTCCAGTTTCCTCCCACAAGTCCCGAAAGATGTGCTTGTTAGGTGAATTGGGCATTCTGAATTCTCCCTCAGGACACCCGAAAAGGGGCCTGAGTGTGGCGACGAGGGATTTTCATAGTAACTTCATTGCAATGTTAATGTAAGCCTACTTGTGACACTAATACAGATTATTATTATCTCCCTCTCTATATCCCTATTTCTCTGTCTCCCTATTTCTCTATCTCCCTACTTTAGAGGTTTCTATGAGATTCCCCCCTTATTCTTCTTAACTCCAGCGAGTACAATCCTAACCGACTCAATCTCTCCTCAAACGTTAGTCCCGCCATCCCAGGAATCAGTCTGGTAAGCCATTGCTGTAGTCGCTCCAAGCAAGAACATCCTACTCAGATAAGGAGACCAAAACTGCACACAATATTCTCGATGTGGCCTCACTAAGACCCTGTATAATTGCAGCAAGACATCCCTGCTCCTGTACTCGAATCCTCTCGCTATGAAGGCCAACATACCATTTGCCTTCTTTACTGTTTACTGCCTCTGCATGCTTACTTTAATAAGGACATGGGGAGTCCTCGCCAAGTAAAATAAATGAAACAACGTTTTTATTTACAGTACACTACATATACAGCCCAGCAGATCCCTCCCGGGTGGAAGCTGACCACCAATGCATCAACTATTTTTCGGGCAACTTCCTTAAGTACTCTAGGATGTTTCCCCAACACCATTTTTCTACCAATACTGACCTCCTTCAGTTCCTCTCTCACACCAAATCCAGTGTTCCCCAACATTTCCGGTATCTTATTTGTGTCCTTCTTTGTGAAGACAGACCAAAGTATTTATTTATTTGGTCAGTCATTTCTTTGCTCCACATTATAAATTCCCCTGTTACTGACGGTAAGGGACCTACACTTGTCTTCACCAATCTTTGTCTCTGCACATATCTATAGAAAATTTTTAATGCAGTTTTTATGTTCCCTGCAAGCTTACACTTGGACTCTATTTTCCCTTTCTTAATCAATCCCTTGTCCTCCTTTCTGAATTCTAATCTGCTCCAATCCTCAAACTTTTTTTTTAGGCAATGTGTATGCTTCTTCCTTAGGTCTAATATTGGCTCTAATTTCCCTTGTAAGCCATGCCGCCTTTCCTGTTTTACTTTTGCACCAGACAAAAATAAACAGTTGTTGCAGTTCATCCATGCACTCCTTCAATGTTTGCCATTGCCGAGCCACCGTCATTCCATTCAGTAGCATTTTCCCAATATATGATAGCCAACTCAAAACTCATATAGTCATACTTTCCTTATTAAGATTCAAACTATAGTCTCAGAATCAACTACATTTACATCTTGATTAAAATTTGATCATGTTATGGTCACTCATCCCCAAGGGAAATGGAAATGCAGTGGAAATGTCTGCAAAATGGAGGAGGTAATGAGAGGCCAAGGCCTGTATTCTCTGGGCTGCAGAGTGGAGAATTGGCGCCATTGGTTGGCGTGGTTGGCGTGGCGCCGGTCGCAGGCCGCTCTACGAGGCAGGCTCACCGATTCTCCGGCCCGGATGGGCCCAGCGGCCGTAAAAAAAGAGCCGAGTCTCGCCAGCGCCGTTCTAACCTGCTCTGGGCCGGCGGGACGACGGCGTGGACACTCTGCCGTGGGATTGGAGAATCCCGCCCGCTGTTCTGGAGCCTAGGTGCTCCTGCCTGTGGAGAATCAGGACTGTCTCCTCTGGCACCAGGAGCTGGGCCCAGAATGTCAGTCTTTCCTCTTTAGCTTAAAATGTTATTCATGGGAGAGAGCTTGCTGGATCCCATTGGTCTCATGCTAGGGGCATCTTCCACCCCCCCCCCCCCCCCCCACCATGGGATTCATGGGTCACCCCCCACAGCACACATGCATGAGTGTAACCCGACCCCCTCCCCACCGATCCCTCCACCTCCCCACCGATCACACCTCCCCATTGGCTACCCGCATCAGTCATCCCCATCAGACTTCCTATCAGACCCCACCCAGACATCTTCATCAGACCCCCCCCATCAGTCACTCCCATCAACCTCCCCCATCAGAGTCTCCCAGCAGTCACCCTTGCCTGAAAGCTGAAGAGCAGGCCAGGCAGTACAGTGAAAGATCACTGTATTTTCACTTAACCTTCCCCAATACCTGCTGCCTCAGACAAAAGCTGCGTAAAGCAGCAGTTGTTACAAGCATCAGAGGCTTCCTCCAAAACCAAGTACGCTTGAAAGGGCTTCAAATCCCTTGACAGCCTTTGAAATGCAAAACTCCCATTCACTTTCACACAGCAACACATTTCACTAGCCAGTAATTGATGACAGTTTTATTAGTCCAGAGACAGATGCTTGATGGAATGTTTATTTATCTTTCCCTTCCCACTTGAATGCACCTAAGTACCTTGATTTGATGCTAACCGCAATGTTTATAAACACTCTTGCTTGACAGCTCTACACCAAATCAAAGGAGCTAAGTGGTTTCACTTCCTCTTATTTACAACAGAAAGCACTTAGCTCCTTTTGATGTGCTGATGAGCTGTCAATTATTCAAACTGGAAGGAAACAGTCGACCAAGCACCTGTCTCTCGATTAATAAAACTGTCAATGCAGGCAGGCTTTGGGGGTTGACCCATTATTTTGGTGGTGGGGGGGGGGGGGTGAAGGGAGAGGGGAGGATGCCTCTACTTGTCAGTGTGCAGAAAACCCTGCCCATTGGGTCAGATGACCTAAAGCCTGGTCAAAGAGGTAGGTTTTAAGAAGTGTCCCAAATGAGAGAAACCACATAAAGAGACATAGAGGTGTAGGGAGGGAATGCTAAAGCTTGGGGTATAAGCAACTGAGGAAACAGGAGAATATTGAAAAGACATTACCTGTAAGCTTTCTTCATAAGGATTATCGAAGCTCTCCCACTTGCTCTGTAACAGAAAATGAGATAGCATGTTAAATTTTTGTTCCTCTGTTGTTTGTGTGGAGAGTGTCTGTCATCATTGTAGAGCTTGGCTAGTGGTCGGTGGGGGGATTATTAAGAAGGGTACTGATTTTTCACCATAGGCTTGCTGGTCCCAAAATCCCACAGGATTCAGACGCCCCTGTCCTGAACTGTTTTTACAGTTTCCTTCTGTCTGTTTGCTGGAGTTACCATGGGAGACCATTGGAAACAGGACGGAATTCCTGGGCTATTCTTTTAAAGGCCATGACAAAGAGTGATCACCACAATTCTTGTCTATAGCTTGTATTCAGTGGTGTTGAGAAATCTGGGGCGTCATTCTCCGACCCCCCGCCGGGTCGGAGAATGGCCGTTGGCCGCCGTGAATCCCGCCCCCGCCCAAGTCTCCGAAGGGAGAAAAGTCGGCGGGGCGTTAATGGCGCCGCTGCCGCGGAGAATGTCACGGGTCTGCGCAAGGCAGCCGATTTTCGGCCTGCCGATATTCTCCCTTCCGGATGGGCCGAAGTCCTGTCGACGTGATGACCGTTCACGTCGACGTGAATCAAACCTCCTTTTCATCGGCGTGACCCGGTGCTCCAGGCTCACGCCGACCAGCGAGGAGATGAGTGACGGCCTGGGGGGTTGGTTCTGGGCAGGAAATGGCGTGGCCGCAGACTGATTGCGTGAGGAGAGGTGTGTCTCGGCTTGTGTGTGTGTGCGGCGGCGGGGGGGGGGGTGGTTAGAGTAGGCTGGGCTCCGGGGGAGTGCCGGGAGGGGGTCCGTGCCGGGGTGGAGGTTGGGGTTGGGGGGGGGTCCGTGCTGGGGTGGAGGTTGGGAGGGGGGGGGTCCGTGCTGGGGTGGAGGTTGGGTGTTGGGGGGGGTCCGTGCTGGGGTGGAGGTTGGGGAGGGGGTCCGTGCCGGGGTGGAGGTTGGGGGGGGGGGTCCGTGCCGGGGTGGAGGTTGGGGGGGGGTCCGTGCTGGGGTGGAGGTTGGGGAGAGGGTCCGTGCCGGGGTGGAGGTTGGGGGGGGGTCCGTGCCGGGGTGGAGGTTGGGGGGGGGTCCGTGCTGGGGTGGAGGTTGGGAGGGGGTCCGTGCTGGGGTGGAGGTTGGGGAGGGGGTCCGTGCCGGGGTGGAGGTTGGGTCCGTGCTGGGGTGGAGGTTGGGGGGGGTCCGTGCTGGGGTGGAGGTTGGGGGATGGGGAGGGGGTCCGTGCCGGGGTGGAGGTTGGGGGGAGGGTCCATGCTGGGGTGGAGGTTGGGGAGGGGGGTCCGTGCCGGGGTGGGTGATGGGAGGGCAAATGAGTTGGTCCACCTGGCCAGGTGCCAGCCTCCAACAGTTGGACCCATGCGGTCCATGCCATCTGGCTGGGGGGAGGAGGGGATATGGGCAATGATGACATGTCGTCGTTCCCCTCCCCCCCCACCAGGCCGTCATGTTTTCAGACCATCCAGCGATGTTGGCCGCCGTGGTGGCAGCCGCTCATGTCTATGTTGCCCTGGATGAGGAGGAGGAGGAGGAGCGTGCCAGAGAGGCGGCGCAGGCTGCCGCAGAGGGGCAGGCGGCAGCCGCCCAGGCTGGAGGGACACCTGACCGACAGGACGAGGAGGGGGAGGAGGACATCGCGGCCCCACGGCAACGGAGGCACCCGAGGGCGCCCCGTGTGTACCGGCCCCGGCAGTCATACCAGGACCTCACGGACCGGGAATGCAGGAGGAGACTCCGGATGAGCCGGGAAACCGTGGCACACATCTGCCACCTGCTGGCACACCTGTCACCGCGTGGCACTGGCGGGGGACACCCTCTCCCCGTGTCCGTCAAGGTTACGGTGGCCCTGAACTTTTATGCAACGGGGTCATTCCAGGCACCGAGTGGGGACCTGTCCGGCATATCGCAGACATCGGTGCATCCGGGCAGTGACAGATGCCCTTTATGCCATGGCGCACCGCTACATCCGCTTCCCCGTGGACCGGGCCAGCCAAGATGCCCGGGCCGTGGGCTTCTCTGCCGTTGCCGGGTTCCCCATGGTCCAGGGCGCGATCGATGGGATGCACGTCGCCGTGTGGCCACCTGCAGAGAACAGGGCCGTGTTCACTAATAGGAAGGGGACCTATTCAATGAACGTACAGGTGGTCTGCGACCACCGCATGATGATCCTGCACGTCTGCGCCCGTCACCCAGGCAGTGTACACGACTCATTCGTGTTGTCGCGGTCATCCATCCCCGGCATGTACGAGGGACGCCATCCCCGGCTGAGGGGCTGGTTGCTGGGCGACAAGGGCTACCCATTGCGATCGTGGCTGATGTCGCCTATATGGAGGCCACGCAATGAGGCGGAGAACCGCTCCAATGATGCCCATGTAGCGACAAGGGGAGTGATCGAGAGGTGCTTTGGCGTGCTGAAGATGCGTTTCAGGTGCCTGGACCTCTCTGGGGGCGCCCTCCAGTATCGGTCAGATAGGGTCGGCCGCATCATTGTGGTGTGCTGCGTCCTGCACAACATAGCCCAGCAGAGGGGCGATGTGCCGCAGGCAGAGGAGGGCGGAGTGGAGGAGCAGCAGGAAGAGGCCCAGTCCTCCCCAGATGAGGGGGATGGGGGCAATGGTCAGGGCAGACGGGGTAGACACAGGCGGGTGGCTGTCCACCGTTACCAGCTGGCCCAGCGGGCACGGGACAGACTGATAGACGCCCGCTTCACTGACTAGATGGGCGTGGGAATCGGGTAGTATGGCCACAGACCGCACACCATGACAACAGCCGACCACCCACACCCCCCACCCATCCACCCACCCAGCACCCTCACCCCCCCTCCCCAACCCCACACACCCCACCCGCATGCACACCCCCCCCCCCAATTGCCGATCCACCGGCGGCACAACGGGCCGGGCTCACCCAGTTGCGGGTGGACGCGTGTCTATCGCAGGCCATGGAGGATGATGACAACCCGCCCTGCGATGAGCTCCTGGCTCTACATCGTTGGACTATGTCTGACCCATGGCCACAGTACCACCATCCACCCGGACCATCCCTGCATGCGGCTGTGACACTGCAGCGCACGGTCCCGTCCTCTGCCCGGGGGATGTTGATGGCGGCCCAGGGGGAAGGGGGCAGACTCACCTGGGGCTGAGGTAAGACCACCCGTCACACACACACTTGCGCTCAACGTACATGACACGCCCGCACACTTTGGACAGAGCACAAAGGCAGCTTCGGTAGGTGTAACATTGACTTTAATAACCAAAGGAGTTCATGCACGTGCCCTCGCCCCTAAAACTCATCTGTGCCCTGCACCCGTGCCAACTTACTCAGTGTCTAATTGTTTGGCCTTACGGGCCCTTTGACTACGTCTACGTGGTTCCCCAGACGGTACAGCAGAACTGGAGGTGGACTCCTGTGATTCCTGCCCTCTGACACTGGATCCCTTTGGCGGCCGTTTCCTGGGGCGTCCTGGCCTAGATGGGCCAGGCTGCGGCCCGGGCGACTGGGATGGCGAGCTGCCAGCCTGTCCTGCCCGTTGCCCACCCGATGCACCTGGGACGGAAGGGGGGGGGGGGGGGGGGGGGAGTCCGAGGTGTCGCGGTGTACCGGGACCTCCCCTACAGAGGGAGCCGGGACGGACCACACCACCTCCTCCTCCCTCGGGGTGCCCGATGGCCCCCAGGCCTCTACATGGGTGGGGGATGCGAACGGACTGGCCATCCAACGCGCCCCCGACATCTGGCGCTGCCAGTCCTGGAGGCCCGTGCTGGTATCGACAGGGGTCTGCAGGTTTGCAGCCATGGAGCCCAGGGGGTTGTCGAACCCTGTCTGTGACAGTGCGACGCCGGCTCGCACATGGCCACTGGCCCCATGCCCTCAGCGATGGCCTGCTGAGACTGGGCCATGGCCTGCAGAGACTGGGCTATGGCCTGCAGAGACTGGGCTATGGCCTGCTGAGACTGGGCCATGGCCTGCAGAGACTGGGCTATGGCCTGCTGAGACTGGGCCATGGCCTGCTGAGACTGGGCTATGGCGTTGAGCGCCTCTGACATCTGGCGCTGGCACTGGCTCATGGCCTCCTGTGAGAGGGCAGCCATTTCCTGGGCCACAGACGCCGCCTGCACGGAAGGCCCCAGGCCTCGCAAACCGTTCCCCATGTCTGACACCGTCGCACCCATTGCCTCCACCGCGGACGCCACCCGTGCGGTGTCAGCCTGGGTGGCACGCATGACCGGGACCACTCCCAGCTCCTGGACGCGGGTGGACTCCTCCACCTGCGACCGCAGCCGCCGCAAGCCACCCGTCACCCTATTCGCTCGTCTCCGTGTCGGTGGTTGCATCGGATCTATGTGTGGGTGTGGTAACTGCAGGAACCCGGGATCCATCTGGGCGGCAGATGTTCGCTTGGCCTGGGCTGCCCTCCGACCGCCCGGTCCCTCTGCTGGTCCTACCTCCACCTGCTGTACCGGGACGGCTGTGTTGTGCGCACCAGTGAGTGTACCAGACGCCTCATCACTAAAGTGCCCAACCGTGGTGAGTGTTTCTGCGATGGTGGAGGGTGTTGGTGACAGCAGTGGCGTTGTGTCGTGCTCTTCGTCCCACTCTGAGTCTATGGCACTTTGGGGTGGGGGTTCGTCTCCACCCATCCACTCTGAGTCACTGTCCGGTATTTTGTCTTCCCGGGTAGGGGTGTCCTGGGTAGTGCTGTCCCGGGTAGTGCTGTCCCGGGTAGTGCTGTCCCGGGTAGGGGTGTCCTGGGTAGTGGTGTCCCGGGTAGGGGTGTCCTGGGTAGTGGTGTCCCGGGTAGGGGTGTCCTGGATAGTGGTGTCCTGGGTAGTGGTGTCCTGACTCGGATGTGACGGGGGCCTGTGGCTGCCCCCCTCAACGCTGGGTGGTCGCTCCCGCACGTGACGGGGGTGTCGTCTCCCTGTTGCTCCAGGTCTCTCCGTCTCCCGTGGTGTGCAAGGGGCATCCTGCGGGCGTCGCATGCTGGAGGGTCCGGGTCTCTCCGTCTCCCGTGGTCTCCGAGGGGCATCCTGCGGGCGTCGCATGCTGGAGGGTGCGGGTCTCTCCGTCTCCTGTGGTCTCCGAGGGGCATCCTGCGGGCGTCGCACGCTGGAGGGTGCGGGTCTCTCCGTCTCCTGTGGTCTCCGAGGGGCATCCTGCGGGCGGTGTGCATCTGCGGGGATGGGTGCCTGGACGTTTGGTCCTGCGATACACAATGAAGCATGCATGGTTAGACATCAGGCAGTGATCAGGTGATACGGGGGAGGGGGATATAGGGGAGGGGGGATATGGGGACGGGCTGTTGGTGGCTCACTTGCTCGTGGGGCCCCGACCTCTGCATCAGCAACCTCCCGGTCCTCAGGTCCGCCAGCCGGTTCCAGGGCCCTTTCCTCGTGTACGGTCAGTGGCCTCTCATCAGCGGGCCCTCCTCCAGTCCTCACATGCTCCCTATTGTTGTGTGCGCGCTTCTCCTGTGGGGGGGGGGGTGGGGGGTGGCAGCGGTAAAAGGCAACAGTGTTAGGCAGGTATATGAATGCACACCATCGGTTGCGCGTGCATTGCAGAGGTTAAGGTTAGGGCTGGATTCACTTGGGGATATGGGGGATATGGGGGAGGGGGGGATATGGGGGAGGGGGGAATATGGGGGACGGGGGGATATGGGGGAGGGGGGATATGGGGGAGGGGGGATATGGGGAGGGGGGATATGGGGAGGGGTGGTATGGGGATATGGGGGAGGGGGGATATGGGGGAGGGGGGATATGGGGGAGGGGGGGTATGGGGGATATGGGGGAGGGGGGATATGGGGGATATGGGGGAGGGGGGATATGGGGGAGGGGGGATATGGGGAGGGGGGATATGGGGGAGGGGGGATATGGGGGAGGGGGGGGATATGGGGAGGGGGGATATGAGGGATATGGGGGAGGGGGGATATGGGGGAGGGGGGGTATGGGGGATATGGGGGGATATGGGGGAGGGGGGATATGGGGGAGGGGGGATTATGGGGGAGGGGGAGATATGGGGGATATGGGGGAGGGGGGATATGGGGGATATGGGGGAGGGGGGGATATGGGAAGGGGGGGATATGGGGGATATGGGGAGGCTCACCCTGCCTGCTCTGACGAGGTCGTTCACCTTCTTGTGGCACTGGGAGCCTGTCCGTGGTGTTAGGGCCACAGCGGTGACGGCCTCTGCCACTTCCCTCCACAGACGCCGGTTGTGGCGTGGGGCAACTCTGCGGCCGTGCCCGGGATACAGGGCGTCCCTCCTCTGCTCCACCGCGTCCAGGAGCGCCTCCACATCGCGTGACTCGAACCTCGGGGCTGAGCGACGGCTAGCCATCCAGTCGGGTGTTGCGGTCGGGTGTTGCGGTCGGGTGGGGGGGAGCTGCGCGGCCTTATGAGCCGTCATGCCGTGCAGCACGTATGACGCTGCACGGCGTGAACCATTGCGCAAGCGCGGATCCCGTCACGTCGCTGCTAGCCCATTTCGGGCCGGAGACTATCGGCCCATTTTTATGACGTGACGCAAGTGGGATTTGCGCCGTTTTTTTTGCCGATCGGCGGACTTTCCGCCGATAACGGAGAATTTCGCCCCATGCTCATCACAATGATTTATTCCTCCAGCAGGAGCATTTCTGACTGCCTGATGAAGCAGACAGCAGTTAGGGGCTAATGTAAACTAAAATTACTTGCTTCCTTTATATTGGTTCAAGGTCAAGTAGTTTGCTCCTTTGGGTTGTGTACCTGACTGAGGTTGACACGGCATTCTTAAGAAAGCACTTATGATCTTGCAGGGGTTGTTTAAGAGATACAGGAGAACGGGGAAGGGGTTTAGCTCAGCAAAGACACTGGTATCACTGCACATGCCATCTTTTGAAGAGGTCACTAAGAGCTGAGGTCTGGTCCATTCTTATAGCTTGGGTGAATGTTAAAGACCCTATGACGCTCGATTAAAAAGGAATTAGGGAGCTTCTAATTGTTTGGACGAACAATTATCAATCAACTTCACCACTAAAAACAGAGGGCGCGATTCAGCGGCCCCGTTGCGCCCGGCTTTAAATCACGTGAGAACCCCAAATTGGACTCCACGCTGGGCGCCGGGCCGATTGCGAGTCATCCGACTTGCTCCACTCAGTACGATCTGGATCAGCTCATTTAAATACCCAGATGCTGGATTCACTTGGCACCTAACAGTCACGACGGGGAGACATCACAGGGCGTCGTTTAGCACTGGCCCACACAAATGTGAGCCAGGTGTAATGGCATCTCGGGAGGTCTCCCAGGACATTGGTATCCTGGCACTCCCCCTGGCAATGCCACCTGGGCACCCTGACAGTGCCACCATGACACTCTCAGGTGCCCAGGTGCAATGTTGGCACAGTCAGGGGTCAGGCCCGGCACGGCCTTGCCAATTAGAGGAGATGAGGGTAGTAGATCGATAGAGCGGGGTTGGGGGTGTTGAAAGAGGGGGAAAGTTTGGGGCTGCCGCTCAACATGATGCCCCGATCTGCGAACAGCCGTTTAAGAAATCCCTTGAAGCGTGGCCTCGGCGGAGAGGAACACCCCAAGGCCAAAATAAATAGCAAAATGCACCCAACAGTGGGCTTAGTTTTAAGTTGGCTAAATCACGCTCACGCAAACTACTCATTTGCCTATTTTTTCCTTGTGTGGTGTAGCCATGTAAAATAGCTGCCCGATTAGAATGGTCAAACCCCAATTTAAAATGGCGAACAGAAGAGGCTGATGGGAAAATCAGCCAACAGGACTCAAACGCACAGCTGCAGGTAAAACAGTGTATTCGCTTCTGGGGAAGTCAGCCCAGACCGATACCTGCAGCCATCAACATCACAACAACCCAGCCATCTGCATATTAAGCAGCCATCCCCGGGAACAATTGCTACAAATTAGCAACTCAAAGCCGACCCAGACCTTTTGGCACCAGCAGGGGCTAACACAAAGAAACAACCACCCCCCGATCAAGGAATCGCTCCAGTATTGGAGCATATCGAACCAAGTGATTGGGACCAAGTCCAATCACTTGGAACCAGGTACAAGGTCCGCCCCGAGAGGCGGGAAGCCCCTGGGGACTATAAGAATAGGGGCCAAGTTCAACTCGACCCTTCTTTTCCTGCTCGCAACCTTCGAGACCCTTCTACAAGAAACCGTAAGTTTTACTCCAGCGATCGCTACCAGATAGGCACTCCTGACTATCGACTTGTACCAGCTTTTGAATCCCGCAGGCTCAGAACCAATTCGAAAGACCATTCGTTTCCCTGACCTGGTGGGCCATTTCCAAAGTTAAGTATTGGCCTTTAGTGGTAGGTAGTAGTCTAGAAGTGGGATTATTGTATAAGTATTAATTGCTGTATATAATAAATGAGCATTGATTTAACTCTTACTAAGCGGTGTGTTGCATTATTAATCATTACTTGGACTTGAACCACGTGGCGGTATCAGAAAGATGCCTGGCGACTCATGAGCAAAGGTGACAGAATAAGAATAAGTAAACTAAGGCTAAAACAAGCAACAGTGGTCCTCCAGGACACATAACTCCTCCCCAAGTTGCCTCGATAACAACAGTACCTCAGTCACAAAATGACTCAGAATCATATAATTTACAGTGCGGAGGGAGGCCATTCGGCCCATCGAGTCTGCACCAGCTCTTGGAAAGAACACCCTACTTAAGCCCACGCCTCCACCCTATCCCGTAACCCAGTAACCCCACCTAACCTTTTTTGGACACCAAGGGAAATTTATCATGGCCAATCCACCTAACCTGCACATCTTTGGACTGTGGGAGGAAACCGGAGCACCTGGAGGAAACCCACACAGAAACGGGGAGAACGTGCTGCCCTTGGGAGGGTTCTGAGAGCCAATATCATCATGGTGTGTAATCGATCAGAACTGCATCAGGACAGGGCATTCTTTCAGTGATGTGGTCCTACTCTGAGATCGACAAAAGTTCCAACAGCTAGGCTGAACAAAATATTCACAGTGAGTGCCATTGAAGACTCGCCGTAATTTCCACATGCAATTCCTCTTTCCTCTTCCCTTGCCTGGAGGCACATGAGGCAGACAAAGCACATGCTTATGTCCGTTTCCATAACTAATTTCGCCTGGAATAGATCGTCAGGCAGAAGTGCCACTCCACATCAAGCAACGGCTGACCAGGAGACTCTCCCCCCCCTTACCACCTGCCAGAACATTTTGGAAGCGTCGACAGGTGCTGGAAAGCTGGCAAAACAATTTGGCGACTCAATTCCCAATACTCTTTATGCTGAAGCTTCCCCAATATTTCAATGCAAGATCCTGCCACACTTACCTCACATCTACTTCCAGAACATTTTCACAGATGTTCAGAGAATTAGCCAGCAAAAGGATAGCATCTGGTGAAATAATGTTATCTGTAATGCTGCGAGGTGGAAGAGATGGGGAAAGGCAAAATCAACAATTGAATTTTTGTAGGGTGAACATAAAGCACTTCGGTTGGTAACAGAGACAGGCTTCTACATGCTGACATGCCATCTTCAACTGCCTAAGAGAACCTCAAAACCTCTCAATCTGAGGAAGCTAGCTTTCAGCCAAGTTTTTTGCTAACAGTGGTGCCATGCTATAGTATACAGCTGTGTCATACCATGGATATCACAGCAGAAAAAATAATTGCAAACATCTGCAGCAAAATATCATCGAGCTATATCAGATCAAATTCTAAAATTCCCTATTAACATACATATAGAAGGTTACAGAGCAAATCCAAATCCTTCTTTCCTCTTTCAGCTTTTCCCAAATTACATTGGGTCACCACAATGTTGCTTGATCACTCCTTCATATCAACCATCATTTTTTAATAAAGTTTGTCAGGTGATTTTACAACTGGATGCCGTTCCTGCCGCTAACCCTCCCCATTTATCCAGCTGGGAAGCAGCACCAATACATGCTGGCTTGCCTGCATCAGTGCCTGGGCTCCCTCATAGCCAACAAGTCCTGGGAATGGGACTTGAACATGGGGGCTTCTGGTACAGAGGGAGGAGAGTTACCCACTGAACCATTCCAGCTCTGGTAAGATTCAGGTTCAAATGACCCATTGGACATGCAAAACAATGCTAGCATAGCTTTATGGAGAAGTGTGGGTTCTCAATGGAAAGTCTCCAAATGATCGAGCGTGAATTCATCAATTACAGGAAGCACAGAATTCCCTGGAGGCACTCAGCAGTCTAAACATATGTTTGTAATAATAAATCGTTTTTCTGAAGGGGTATTGAATGGATTACTTCAAAATCTTCAAGTCATGTAGGTCTGGTAGATGATTCAGTAGTTCTGTAATAACCTCGTCACTCAGTGCATTATTTGACAAGCTGCAAATGGAAAGAGTACAGGTCAGACCATGGTAGGTTTGAGGTGATCAATTCTTAAAAGGTTCTTACAAGACTGAGTGCATCGTGATACAGAAGTTTAACTGGAGGAAGATAATTTTAACAGAAACCATAGAGAAATAGCATCATTTTTACCTGTCGACTCTGCTTCTCAAATTTCCAGGTAAAGTGAACCCAGTAGATATGGAGAATTCCCATTGGAATCCCAGACCATTGACTCCAAGAATATAACAAGTTAGGTGCTGTCCCATATCCAGTAACTATTGTGCTTTTGGAATGGATAGATGCCTATTTAGGCTGCTGTTATACTACGTCTACTAGGCAAAGTTTACGATAGACACAAGAATACCAAAGGAATTCTGCGGGCAGCATGCTCCTGTGCTGTATGGGGCTCCTTGCATGGATATTTAACATGTGCAGAGAACTTTATTCCTCACCCAACAAGCTTTTGATGTTTTAATAGCACAGCTGGAAGCGCCAACATACTCCCAGCGTTGAAAAAGATGCTACAGCAAGTTCATAAAATACCCAGGTTCTCAAAATAACTGCCTAAACATCTTAAATGATGGAGGGTGCATAGTGCGAAACCAAAGAAGCTGAACCCCTTATTACTGGAGGAAATTTAATCCCATGATCAACACTGTTCTCCAGGACTAACAGCGTCAATCTAATTTCCGAAGTGATGTTTTAGGACGTGCATTGATATTTTCTTCCCGATTTTGCATAAAGGGGTCAGTCACATTGGTAGACTGTCATAATTGAAATGAAATGAAAATGAAATGAAAATCGCTTATTGTCACAAGTAGGCTTCAAATGAAGTTACTCTGAAAAGCCCCTAGTCGCCACATTCCGGCGCCTGTTCGGGGAGGCATTTGGGATGAGAGGGGAGATGGGGGGGGGCATTAAACCCACTGGTACCTCACCCAGGTAGCCTTTGACCTTGTCAGCATTATGTTCTAAAGGTTTTAAAATTGTGTTCCTTGGCCAATCTGTTAGGCCAAACATTTTTCCAATTCACCTTCTGTTACAAGTCCCTGTTACCAGCTAGCCTCAATATGCTCCATCTCAGATTGCTCATTCAGTTTTCCCAAATATAACCGTTCATCAATGAGCTAGAGCTGAAACACTGACTGTCGCTGACAAAAAGTGATTGACCTTGGGTCCCTTTATCCAATAGCTTTTTATAGCCCATTTTCATTCCCATCTTGTACTCACTCGAGCTCTGTAAGTCCAGAACACTGTTCAAGTATCAAGCAGAGGTTCCCCATGGTTTTATCATCCATTTCACACTCTTCAAGACTGTAACACAAAGCACCATAATCCATTGAAAGGTGAAACATTTTAGAGCTACGCCACACACAAAAAAACTCTAAACTTCTGGAACGACTGGTAAGTATTGTTCACAGGCCTGTTTTGGATTAGGCATTTCTAATATTCTTAAAACACCTCAAAAAGATTTGTACCTCATTTTCTTTGGCACGCATAAATCCTGTTTCCCATATCTAGCTCCAATTGACAAGATTTTCGATGACTCTTGGAATTCTTGTTCCTGCTGAAATCTAGAGAAGTTGAAACGAAAGAAAATCATCCATCAATTACTTTGTGTATTTTCATGTGAACAAACATAAAAGTGATGTGAAGTAGGGGGCAGGAAACATACGAGATGGATACTGGGGTTGGGGGGGTGGGGGCGGAGATGGTGATTTGGGTCATTTGATTATTGGCCATTCATTACAAGTTTCAGGTCAATGTGAAATGATTGTTCCCGTTACTAATCATGATTCAGAATGAAGCTTGAGAGCGCCTGGTTCCAAGTCAAAAAAGCATTTCTACTTCAGCCCTATTTTTTAAGATCATATTTGGGCACGTTAAATCAACTGCGTGGTCTGCCCATCACCAATCAGCCCATTCCAGACCCCACCACAATTATACCAGCAGCGGGGGAGCCAACAGGGGGGCCCACCTGCCAGTGCTCCAATCCAGATCCTTAAGTGGGCACTTGAGGGCCTCATTCCTTCATAGCCTGTATTTAACTGGTGGCAAGCCCAGCAAGGACTTCCCGTCCCTGAGGGGCAGAAATCCTGCCTCCAGCACATTAAGTGTCTGTGGGACAGCGTGCCGCCAGTGACTGAGGAAAACATACCACTTTGACTCACTGCCAGCCTTGCAAACCTAGCAGTGTGTCCTCAACTTCCCCATGAGTTCAAGAAATTGCAGCGTTTGCACATTATTTCCAAATTAAACTTCCTGCAGAGAGCTATAGCTGTACTTAACAGCATCTTCCTGAACACAAGATTCACGTTTCCATCGTGCTACTCACCCTCTCCAGCCCTAAAAGGGATCATTTTAATTGTACATTCTGATTCCTACAGGTAGTAAATTATTCTTACAGATACTTAAAATTTTAAATGCTATTATCTTTTTGCTTTTCCTTTCTGTATCTTTTCTCTCTCCTCAATTCAAACTTCCTTTCATTCTCTTTATTTTGCTTCCTGTTTGCGATGTGACTGGAATTCGTCAGAATTTGGTCCCTGTCATTTCCCTGTTCTGTTCTCAATCATTAGTCTCATTGGTTTGGGAGATATGCTGCTGGTCCAGTCATCAACCAAGGTCGAGCCACCCCCGTTCCAGAAAATCCTGGACATTGACTTCATTCACAATGCAATTGAAGAGTAAACTGCCCACAACATAGAGACCCCCACCTTTCCCATTTACTACCTAAAATTTGTTTTTACTCGTTTATGGGACGTGGGCGTCGCAGGCTGGGCCAGCATTCATTGCCCATCCCTAATTGCCGTTGAAGGGGCAGTTAAGAGTCAACCACAGTTACTGTGGGTTTGGGGTCACATGTAGGCCAGACCAGGTAAGGATGGCATATTTCCTTCCCTAAAGGACATTAGTGAACCAGATGGATTTTTACAACAATCGACAATGGTTTCATGGTAATTTTACTTCCAGATTTTTATTGGTGGAATTTGAACCTGGGTCCCCAGAACATTATTCTGGGCCTCTGGTTTACTAGTCCAGTGACAATACCACTATGCCACCACCTCCCCATATACATTCCCCATTTACATTGAATATTATCGCTATTTTGTTTTCTCTAACAGTGACACAACTCTGGACAAGGTATGGGGACTGTACTTACAGTGCATCTGGGTCTGTAATATGACCAACACATGGGGCAGAGGCTGAAGAGAGGGAAGCTCTGTAAAGAGGGAGTGGGAGGGGGCGCTCTTTCCTTCTCACCCCAGGTTATCCAAGAACACTTTTCCAATCTACACCTAATCAAGAAGGAGAGCACGAGGCGACTCTGATTCAACAAGCACGTCGTCACAGAGCTCTATCACCTCCTTCAACAGAACCTGGAACCTCACACCAGGACGAGGACGGTGCTGTCAGTGCCTGTTTCATTGAGCTACTCTGGATCTGGAAAAAATCCCGACAGGAGAAGGTGACATATCCATCATCTCCCAATATGCTGTCCATTGATGTATCCACGCGGTGACGGAGAGCATCTAAACTGGCTGAGGTGAATAAATAATTTTCTCCCTCAGCAGTGAGGAGCAAAATGGGAGATCCCATGGTATTTCCAGGAAAGCGGGGTTCGCGATTGGGGTGCTTGGCTCTGCCGGGCCTGCATCTCAATGGGGAGAGGTACACGAACTGAATGAACTCTCAATTAATTAGTGTACAATTGGTGTGTGATCATATACAATCCATCATGTTAGTGAATGCCCACTATCCTGGAAGCAGCCTCAATACCTTCATTCTTAAGCAGTCAGCCACTGCCACCATTTTTGGACCTCCACAGAGAACCAGTGAAGCTTCTCGGAGATGAATCTTGCCCCCTAGATACATGACTCAAACCTCCACTCCTTCACAACTCCACACCGCCGACTAACCAACCATGTGAAAATAACACGTGTATGCCGAAAGTACTAAAGCCACCAGGAACACTGTGAAGCAGATCATTGGTGTAATGAAGCAACGCTTCTTTCTGAAGGGCTCAGAATGAATCCTCCAGGAAACGCTGTTCATGGTGTCCTGCTGCAATCTTCATGTCATCACCATCATGAGGACACAGACATTGTTACCAGGAAACCAGGAGATATCTCAGGAGAAGGAGGAGGATATTTCTTGAATGTTGTCCACTCAGGCTTTAGTTCTCATAGGACAACTTCCCTTTCCCATTTCATGATCCCCTATCCTCCATGCATTTCAGACCCCCAATCACAGCTTCCGCTTGGCCATAATCCTTTCATCAAAAATAGTAACAAAAATCTTTTCGTTAACACTTTTATCGGACAACACATCCAATTATTCGGACCTAATGCTGGAAACTGGGATTAGAAAAGGCAGCTGCTTGGTGGCCGCCGCAGATAGGCCGCAGGGTCTCTTTTTTTGTGCTGGGCGAGATCCATAAGCCATGTTGCGCCTGGACAGCAGTACGGCCGGTAGATGCCACAAGATCCCACTTTCGGGATCTACCTGCTATGCCTTGCGAGATCTAATGCGATTTCACGAGACATCGCAATGTGAATCCCACCCATTGTGGACGGTATCACTTTCTGGCAAATCTGCATATTAGAGTGAGACAGCTAGTCTCACTCTAATATGTGTTCCTGAGAGCTAACCAAGGTGTGGGATCTAACTCCCTTGCTTGGAGACCTCGGGCAAGTGGTGTTCGGTGCTGATCTCCACAAACAGGGACCAGATGGAATGGCACTCGTGGGGGTCTTGCAGGGGATCGGAGGCCTCAGGTGCTTGCCCTCTGGGCAGGGTGGCACCCTGGCATTGTTGGTGCCACCTGGGTAATGCAAGCTTGGTACTGTCACCTTGTGCCAGGCTGGCATTGTCACACTGCCAAGATTTCACTCTGGCATTTTTTTGTGTGGTGGGGATCGAGTCGGGGGTGCTGGTTAATGCACTTCAGCGTGAAGAGGTTCATATATGTAAACTACTTGGAGACAGATGTAATAAGACACTACAGAAATATTTTTTTAAAGCACTGGCAATTCAAAGAATAGTAGAATTACCTGTATTTTCCACAGAATTTGAGTAATCCTTTTCCACTCGTGCCCAAACTAAAACAGAAATTAAAAGACGGATTAAACTTTTTAAACATCAAAATGAAAGCAGTTATGAAGTTTTTATAAATTTACTATTTCAAATCTTTCCTCCTCCAAGTCACAGCCATCCTGACATGGACACATGTCACTGTTACCTCATTATCATTGAGTCAAAAATCTTAGAACTCCCGACCATCTGGAACTCCCTATCTAAAGGCACTGTGAAAGTACCTTCACCCCATGGGCTGGAGTCACTGAAGACTCGCCATCCACCTCCTCCTGAGCAACTAGGAATGACCAATAAACAAAAATTAAAAAGAAAATTGTGACAGTACACTGCTTGTGGTCTAGGCGTTGTGTTTTAAAGAGGCAGTGTTGTCAGTGCTCCAACAGCATCATTTGAAATCGCATGCAATCAAATCTAACAGTCAGATTTAAGTGGCAAAGAGATTTTATTTGCACATAGCAGTGTTTCAACTGATCTAGGCATAAATTGGCCCAGTATTACCATAATCATTAACCTTTTTCTAAATCTCTGAAGCAGCACAATGCTACCTGCATGTACAGTAGTAACCTATGTATCATCATGCAGAGATTAGAGGCTGAACACTGCTTTTGAGTTGCACCCCCCCCCCCCCAACCGCCTCGACACCAGAATGTGAAAGTCATCCCAAGACATTTTGTATTGTGTGGACATGATGGTAAACTCCACCTGTTCTGATGACAAAACATAGGGAGTGTTCTGTATATTAAACAGCTCATGGAGCTGATCGAAATGGAAAGTATATTTATCTTGGTTTAAAAAAAAGTCTTCAAATGCTGTGAATATTCTTTGGTGTTTTCCCCAATTGGCCAGTGTGACTTTGATGGAAACGTGACGGAAAGCCAGTTCATCTGTCCCCTTATCTTCCACCAGCCAATTAGGAGGAACCCTTCCCAACACCCCCCCCCTCCCCCACACACACCTCGCCACGCCCCTCTCCAGGAAACATCTGGCCTTACCACTAACTAAAAACTTATTTACTGCTTCAGTGATCCTGAAGGAAAATTACACGGTTATATTTTCCACAGATAAAAAATTATTGAGAATTATTTTGCACAGATAGGGCATTTGGGTTTTCCGATGTATTATTACTGGGCGGTGCATGTGGAGAAGGTGCGGAGCTGGGTCAAAGGGGTTGATTCCCAGGTCAGAATGGAGGAGAATTTGTGTAGGGTTGGGGATTGAAGGCGCTCGATTGAAGGCGCTTGCAACAGCACCGCTCCCGATGGGGCCCTGGGGAAATACTCAGGGAGTCCGATAATAATAGCTTCATTGAGAATTTGGAGACAGTTTCGCCAACACTTTGGGTTGGGGTCAGGGTCAAGGGAAATGCCAATTCGGGGGAACCACAGATTTGTGCCAGGGACGTGGGACGGAAATTTTTGGAGATGGAAGGAGAAGGGGATTAAGACACTAAAAGATTTGTTTCTTGGGGGTCGGTTTGCAGGATTGAAGGAACTGACAGCGAAGTATGGGCTGGAGCAGGGGGAAATATTTAGATACATGCAGGTTCGAGATTTTGCCAGAAAGGAGATACAGAGCTTCCCGGTGGAGCCGGCCTCCACATTGTTGGAGAGGGTGCTGACAACAGGGGGACTGGAGATGGGGGTTATATCAGCGGTTTATGGAGCTATTTTGGAAGAGGAGAAGGCACCGCTGGATGGGATCAAGGCAAAGTGGGAGCAAGAGTTGGGAGAGGGTATGGAGGAGGGGTTCTGGTGTGAGGTGCTCCGGAGAGTGAACGCCTCCGCCTCGTGCACGAGGTTGGGGCTGATACAGCTGAAGGTGGTATATAGAGCACACCTCACAAGGGCGAGGATGAGCTGGCTCTTTGAGGGGGTAGAAGATTTGTGGGAATGTTGCGGGGGAGCCCCGCGAATCACGTTCACATGTTTTGAGCCTGTCCAAAGCTGGAGGATTACTGGAAGGAGGTTTTTAGGATAGTCTCTAAAGTGGTGCACGTGAAACTGGACCCGGGCTCTTGGGAGGCCATATTCGGGGTGTGGGACCAGCCGGAGTTGGAAATGGGTACAGAGGCAGATGTTGTAGCCTTTTCCTCATTGATCGCACAAAGGCGGATCCTGTTGGGGTGGAGATCAACCATTTCACCTTGTGCCCTGGCATGTCAGGGGGACCTGCTGGAATTCTTAACTCTTGAGGAGGTTAAGTTTGAACTGAGGGGAAGGATGGAGGGGTTCTACAATTCATGGGCGTTATTCATTATGCACTTTCAAGAATTGGATAACATTGAACATTAGGAGGTGGCTGACGGAGGGGGACTGTATGTGTTAATGGTGACTATGGGTGATTCCTGATTCCATTTTGTTATTTGTTTATGTTAACATGCGGGCTGCTGTTTGGGAGTCTGCTGGGAGGATGGGATTGTTGTTGATATGGAGATTGACACTGTATTCATTATTGCTTATTGTTTATTGTTAATGGGTGTAAATGTAGGAGAAAATGTGAAAAAGGAAATAAAAGTTTTTTTAAAAAAAAAGAATTATTTTGCATATAACTTTGATTTCCCATCATGCTTTGGGAGTTGATGATGTAGATCATGGAGGGGCAAGGAGCACTCTAATGGTGCATTCATAAAATCAAACAGTGCACATATTTATAAAATGGGAGGGGGGATTCCATGTGAGGAAGAAGATTTCAATTTGTATTTAACATCTGGCAATGGCTTTTTACTTCACACTTCAGGCCCTGGACTGCAGCTGCGCTCTGGTTGGGAATGCAATAAGTACAGAGGGAGGGTTGTGTGAAACGAGAGGTGTCTCAGCTTCTTGGACATGAATTAGAATTGGAAAAAAGGCTGTATTTTCCTCAGTGGATTAAATGGTTGACGTGGATGTCACGGTAGAGCAGATTATACACGGTCTATGGAAGGAATGGGACAAATGGCTTGATCCCCATCAGTGTTTGGTTTTATTTCTGAACGCCTTTAGGCTTTTTTGGAGCTCCCCTTTGAGAATATATTATGCCTGTGGGCAATTTTAGCTTCATGATTGGGATCCTCATCCTAACTTACATGAGTTTTCAAGTTGGTAAATACAGTTTTTTTTTTCTTGAGTGAATTATAGTTATATTAATAATTCTCTCAATCTCCTTAACATTGTGTTATGGGCCAGGGTTTAGAGAACCCCAAAGTATATCATGGAGTTCACCTGACCCATAACTTTTAATAGATTGTGGTATGGGGAGCACACGGCCCACTCTACAGGTGTGGTACAGCAGAAATGGAAAAGTATTTTTTAAAGCAAAACAATGTTTATTCTATGAACTCAAGTTAACCTTTTTAAAACATACAGTGAACATCTTAGAAACCATTAATTCAAATACAACCCCCAAAGAATACAACATTAAGTAATTCTTACTTTCCTTTTAACATCCATAAGACTTAAAACAAAACCTTTCAACAGAAGCACATCAGGTTAAAGTCACTACTGAGAGCAGTTATTGGTTGAATATCACCAAAGGATCGATTTACATTCTTTAGATTACAGAGAGAGACTCTAATGCATCTTCTTTCTGGCTGTGACTGCAGCTGTCCAGCTCGGAAAACGAAACTAAAACACACCCTGCAGCAAACAGCCTAAAACGAAAGTAAAAAGCTGACAGACAGCCCAACTCCACCCACTCTCTGACATCACTGCAGTAATAAACACCCATTTCTTAAAGGTACTCTCACTACAGATATTTATATACACACCCATTTATTAACACCCATTTCTTAAAGGTACTTTCACATGACAATTGTCAACTTACCTTATTGCCACCTCAGTTATTTCTTTGACCCTGTTCAGACATCCAGCCAAAGAGAGGACTCCGGCCAATGAGATGAAATTATTGCTGACACTGTCGTGAAGATAGAAAGTTACTTTGGACATCAGTGTTAGTGGCTTGTTGTAGAGACAGTTGTGGTTATCATTTTAACCCAGCAATACTATTAACAATAAATCTCTCCAGGCATATTTTAATAGTGTTTTAAAAACTGACAATTAATTTGTCCCAAGTAGATCAAAATCTTGAAATTAAGCCTACATAATAATTGCTCAGTGGTCACACCATCATTTTCTGTCATCTCCCTTTTTTTAATCAAAGGCTTCACTGTGGTCTGCAATAGTCACTGCCATTTGTTTTGTAGCTACTATCTGGTTGTAATATTGGCTTCCCTTGGGCTTCAATTAGCTTCTTCGTAGCCTTTTCAATGCAGGTTCGAAGGTTTTTCAGCAGGAGTTAGGCTCCCAGTATCTAGGGATTGCAGGAAAGATCATTGGGGCCATGCAACAGTCAGAGATGATGCTTATTCGACCATTATTATTTTGCTTCTCGTAACTCAGTCCACAAGGCAAACTGGCTGAAGGGAAATCATGAAATGAGTAAGGCAAGGGTGAATCATTATCATAGCCCAGATTCAATCGTTCCAGTTTACTTCAACTTGTGGTCACAGCGCAACGGAGATAATGGGTGATTATGTGCCAGCGTTCGCCGCCAGCGCGAACAGCGATGCGGGCAATAAATCCCAGGAGAATCGGGAAACGAGATTTCCGCTGCCGTGATCTTGTTTTCCGATTTCCCCGCCCATTGGCAGCGACGTAATGAGGTTCAGGCCCACAAAGTGGGATAACCTCATTTTTATGCTTTTACATACATTTTATTATAAATAACGAGCCCCCTCCCCCGCCAATTACCCCAGCTCACTGAATATTCAAACCTGTTTACAACAGATTTTGGAAAATGTGAATCAGTTGAGGGGAACCCTCCCTCCCCCGGGGGCGCAAAGGTAAGTATAGCCCATGAGGGGAGAGACATGGCTGGACAGTGCCCTTGCATTGCCCCATGGCACAGGATAGTACTGCCAAGTGGACCCTCTGGGGAGCCCTATTGGGGGCAGGATTCATGTTATGTTTGTTGGGAGGGGTGGGGAGCCCTGTGTTGATGCTGTGGTGGGGGTGTGGTGGGGGGGGGGGGGGGGGGGAGGGACATCCGATGCTTGTTGGGGGGAGGGGGCAGTGTCCATGTGGGGGGTTTCTTCCTGTGCTGAGTTGTGAAGCCAGCCTCGCCGGTTCTATCAGCCCCCCCCCAACTGATTATTTGTTTGCAGAGAGGCTCCAGATCTAGACTAAAAACTCATCTGTGCAGCTAGAGAACTACACGCCGGCTTTCAGTCAGCCTGAAAAAATATGAAAATTCCACCCAATGCCTGTTGACAAAATAATATGGAGGTAAATTTTAACCTTGAGAAACCATTGCTTACAGGAAGAGTTTATTTCACAAACCTAAACGTTACTGTCGTTTAGCAACCCACAAAATACGTATTACCACTGATTTGTGGTACCCTTGATATTTCCTGTTCCAGATCTACGCCGGCATAGGGAAGTGTCCTCGAATTTACCACAGGAAATGGCTCTCAAAACACAGATAGAATACAAAATGCAACTCGGCAGCATTGTAGTAAAACTACTCTTAGCGTTTACATTTGTGCCAGCAAAATTGATAGAACCGAACTCATAATATATTCAGATTTTAACTACAATTTCCTCCACTTAATTTATAAATTAAGTCACCCAGAAAGCTGAATAAAAAGCCACTGAATGTATGCAGTAGTTTAGGTTTTGTCTTACATGGACATCAATTGGGTATTCACCATGAACTTACTTTATTAGTTTTGAAACATGCAGCTTTGGGAGGAGCTCAACTAACTTTTCAATTCCTCGATCTCCAAGAGAGTTATTCGATAAGCTGTAAAGAGAAAGGCGTTGTGAGTGCAGAGTCACAGAATCGTAGACCTGTACCGCAAAGAACGAGGCCATTTGACCAAAATCTGTGCTGGCTCTCCCCAAGAGGAATCCAATTAATCTCATTCCCCAGCTCTTTCCATCCTTCCCTGCAAATTATTTTCCCTCGAGTATTTATCCAATTCCCTTTTTCAAAGTTACTATTGAATCGGTACCACAACTCTGGGCAGCTAAAGCATTCCAAATACTAACCACTCATTCTAAAACAATTTTCCTCATGCCACTTCTGGCACTATCACCAATCACCTTAAACCCAAGTCCTCTTGTTATCAAGCCTTCAGCCACAGTGGGCTAGAGAGCTGGTTTGTGATGCAGAACAAGGCCAGCAGCGTGGGTTCAATTCCCGTACCAGCTGAGAATTCTGAATTCTCCCTGTGTATCCGAACAGGCGCTGGAATGTGGTGACTAGGGGCTTTTCACAGTAACTTCATTGCAGTGTTAATGTAAGCCTACTTGTGACAATAAAAAGACTATTATTATTGAAAGCAGTTTCCCCATATTTACTCTATATAAACTCTTCAGAATTGTAAACACCGCTCTTAAATTTCCTCTTAACCATCTTTGCTCTAAGAGCAACAACCCAGCATCCCCAAACTCTTCATGTAACTGTAATTCCTCATGCATGGGAGCATTCTAGTAAGTCTCTCCTCCACTCTCTCCAAAACGTTCACATCGTTCCATCAGAGTGCTGCCCAGAATTGGACCAAATTCCCCCCGCTGGGGCTGAACTATTGTTTTATATAGCTTTAGGATACCTTCCTGGCTTTTGGATTGGATTTTTCTATTTATAAAGCTTGCGGTTCCATACCCTCAATTAACTGCTTTATAATTCTGTCCTACCACCTTCATGGATTTGTGCACCAACATCCCTAGCTCTCACTCTTTTTGCACCCTCTTTAAAATTGCACCATTTAGCGTGTATTGACTCATCATTCCAATCAAAATCATACACTTATCCCAGTGAATTCCATCTGCCACCTGCCCACCCATTTCACTAGGCTGCCTACGTCATCCTGAAGTCTATTGCTATCCTCCACACTGTTTACTACACCTTCAAGCCTCCCGTCATGTGCAAATTTCAAAATTGTGCCCTGTACCCCCCAAGTGCGCGTCATTGATATAAATCTAAAGCAGCAATGGTTCTGGTACTGATCACTTGGGAACTCTACTATATATCTCACTCCAGTTCACCCCTGAGGAGAGATGGTGGGATAGTGGGAATGCCACTGGGCCAGAAGATCAGGCTCAAGCTCTGGGAACGTGAGTTCAAATCCCAACACAGCAGCTGGTAACTCATAAATATGGAATTGGAAATTAGTCACAGTAATGATGACCATGAAAGTATCACTGATTGTGATTCTTTATATGTGACTCCAGACCAACAGCAATGTGGTTCACTCTTAACTGCCGTCTGAAAGGGCCACTCAGTTCAAGGCCAATTCTGTCAGCTTTTCCAGTGACAGTGCAGACCTCCTGGAGGGAGATTGGAAGAGTTCATTTGGAAACAGTGGCCAACCTACATAGATAATTAGACATGGTAGGTCACCAAATAGACGCTGATCCAAACCAATGGCCTGCAGACAGTCTGGCTGCCACTTCGCCTGGGTTGGAGCAAAGCCTCACCTTAATGGCTCAATGCTTCATTGACATGTCACCAAGCACTCCCTGAGGCAGGGAAGTGAAGGTAACCCTTGAGAAGGAAATGGAAAAAGGGCACACACAAATATTCTTACTGTGGCAGGCTTCACAGAGGTATGGGTTCTGTTTTCACCCAGAGGAAGTGTTGGGGGATGGGGGGGGAGAGGTGATGAGCACAATTACCAAGCACACTCATCAGCCTAGGTTTCTAGCCTTTTTTAATTTAATCCAGCGTTTTTTAATTCTCAGGTCTGGCTTAAAGGCCACTGGTCCATTCTGCCCAGAACAAGCAGGAACAGGCCGCAGAGCTGACAGGTAACGGTCTGACTAGGTAAGGCCATCCTCCGCGAGGAGATGCTCTCGTAATGGAAATGGCTTGACTTAACTGGAAGGCCTCTCACTGCTTCCCACTAATTCCTGACCTACTTCCTCAAGGTGGAAAGGACACCATGGTTAAACTGCATTCTTACTCGAGGCTTCCGTTCTGCCAGAGTCTGCAGCACCTCAAATGCCGCCCAACCTGATGGTCTTAGAATCAGGAATTAATGAGAACAGAGTGGGCAATGGACTCTCAATTTTAACTGCTCACTTTTCCAGGTCTGGCGAGTAGAGAGTGTTAAAAACCCAGCTGATGATTAACTAAGCTGGGAATAGTTACTGTTCATAAAAACACTAAACATGAGCCTCTTTGGCCAGAATATTAAGCTAACAACTAATAAAAAACTAAACTTGTGATGGCAGCTGCTGTGATATTAAAGCCTTTCTTGCAACTTGAAGGAATAGCCGCGATATTATTGAATGATTTCTAACACTGTATCTACACATGGAGCAGTAAAGACGACTAAGAACAGAGACAAGAGAAAACTCTTTGAAAATCCTAAAATGGCCTGGTGGATAAAGCTCTTTTGTCATCACTTACTCCAGTTGTGCAAGGTCACTGCAGTTCTCCAGTGTACAGGCCAGCTCTTCCAAATGCTTCACTTGAAAGCGGCAGTTGGTCAGACTGCAAAGGAGTTCACAAAGATTATCGTTCAGCACGGGAAGTACAATCATTACCTAATACACTGCAGGCCTGAGCAACTCACACCAAGGGCCTCTTACATAGGAACATTTCCCTTGGGTTCAGACATTGGTGAGAGGTGGGACAACATCAAAGCCCAAATGATGCACAATTGTTCAGGTCTGTCATGGAAATGCTCTCACTATACTGATCTGTTCTCAATCGTTGGATTATGTTGCCTCATGTTTTCTTTAATTCTACACTGGGGCATCCAGAATTTTAATTCTAATTTTAGACATAATTTTAAACATATGAGGGACATGGACAGGATGGATGGAAAGTAGCTTTCCCCTTAGTTGAAGGGTCAATTTATGATAGATCATGAAGGATGGGATTTTCTGCCCCCCCATGTTTGCTGGCAGTGGAGGCAGCTCACCATTGGCTGCCAGCGGGATCTTCCAGTCCCGTCAACGTCAACGGTATTTTGCGCGGTTCACCCATCCTTCAATTGGGAAACCTGCCACGGGGGGGGGGGGGTCACCTTCAGAGGGAGCAGAAGGTCCCGTCAGTGGGAAGGGCCAGAAAATCCTGCCCGAAGGAATTTTGGGCGGGATTCTCTGATCCTGAGGCTAAGTGTTGACGACGTTGTAAACGCCGTCGCGTTTCTCGACGGCGTCAACATGGCCTCAGGATTAGCAATTCTGGCCACTACAGGGGGCCAGCTCAGCACCAGAGTGACCCACGCCGCTCCAGCTGCCAATCCCCGGTGTCAGGTGGGCGCTGCGGGTCTGCGCATGCGCAGTGGCTCCCTTCTCCGCGATGGCCCCGACGCAACATGGCATAGTACTACAGAGGCCGGCATTGAACAAACGAGGCCCCCAGCCCGAGAGGCCGGCCCACTGATCGGTAGGCCCCGATCGCGGCCAGGACACAGTGGAGGCCCCCCGGGGTCGGAACCCCTCTCCCCCCTCCAGGCCGCCCCCAGATGCATCCACGCTGAGGTCCCGCCGGGTAAGAGCTGGTGTGAACGGAGCAGGTGTGGACGGCGGCGGTGGGACTCGGCTTTTTTAGCATGGCCGCTCGGCCCATCCCGGGCCGAGAATCACCGGGGGTGGCCCCGTAGAGCGGCCCCCGACCAGCGCACCACCGGCCGCTCCGGCGCCAATCTGCGGACTGGTGTTGGGGCGGCGTGGCGCGATTCGCGCCGGTCCCAGCGATTCTCCAGCCTAGTCCCAGGGTGAGAGAATCCTGCCCTTTATGCCCTTTTCATATTTTTATGGGTGATAGTGCTGCTTTTGAGCACACTCACAAGGAGCAATGTATGAAATGCTTCTTCTGCTAGTCTGCATTAAAACAGCAACTATCAAATTTCAATGCCATCAAGTGTTTTGGAGGGACCTCAAGGACATAAGAAAGGTTCTGCCTTTGGACACTGAGCAAGGTTACTCATTAGATGCTGATTCCCGAAGGCAGTTATACCTTAGTTTTCTCAATGGTGCAGGCACAATCTTTGCATCTCCAGTGCTACTCAATCTAAAATCCACCGGTGGGGTCTTCCGTTCCTCTCTGTAAAAGCAAAATGGGTTGGCAGGTCTTGAAATATCAGTCCTTCATTGTACTGGAAAGACGCTGGAATAGAACTGGCTCCTCTCAATTAGAATAAATCCCAATGCAAATGGGACAAACCAATATCTGGGCTGGATTCCCCGGTCCCCCTGCCGTGTGTTTCCTGGTGGTGAGCCGCTTGCTGGCAGCGGGATTCTCCCTTCCTGCCAGTTGGCAATGAGGGGCGTCATTCTCCGCCGGCGGGAGTCTCCGTTTTGCCGGCGCCCGGGGGTTTCCCGACGGCGTGGGGCTGCCCCACAATGGGAAACCCCATTGACCAGCCGGTGTTACGGCGACTCCCGCCGGCCGGTCGGGGCAGAAATGTGGCGGGGCGGGTAGAAGAATTTCGCCCCACATTCCCTACTGAAGCCACTCCATACCACCGGGAAACCCACCGGTTGGGGTGCTCTGCCAGCAGAAAAAGAGGATCCCAACGGTCGGAGAATTCCAGCCCTGAAGTTGATATGGATGCAATATTAACCCCAAATCTTCTCCTATACTTGGACTCCTGTCTGGCAGCTTACCCTAGCTAGTGATGGAAAGATGTTTAACTTACAAACACACCATATTTTCAGCAGAGCTGAAACATTGCCCTCACTGCCTGGTCAAACACAACTGCTGAGAATTTCTGGTGGGATTCTCCCCCATCAGCCATGTCACTCTGGTGGAAGTGGCATTTATGTTTACATGGCTGTGGTAGTATGCATTAGGGGTCATGTGGGACTGTGAAGCCATGATGTCATTGGCTGACAGATCCCGGGTCCTGGTTGGACGTTGACCTCTAGCTCCGCCCTGAAGGCGGAGTATAAGTACCTGGAGTCCTCCCCCGCAGGCAGTCTACTACTGAACTACGGGGGAACAGTAACGCTTAATAAAGCCTCATCGACTTCACTCTATTCGTCTCTCGGAGTCTTTGTGCGCTACAATGGCATATGCAGAATTTGAGATCGATAGACCCACCTTCTATAGTGAGTTACTCACCATAGGATTCCTGCTCTGGAAGTCACAGTATTAAAATGGCTAGTCCAGTTAATGGTAACCCACAGGATGTCGATTGTGGGGGATTCAGCGATGGTAATGCCATTGAATTTCAAGGGCCGATGATTGCATCCATGTTCTGAATCTACCCCATTTAGCACGATGATAGTTACCACACACGATGGAGGGTATCCTCAGTGTGAAGACGGGACTTAATCTCCACCACGACTATGCGGTGGTCACTCCTACCAATACGGTCATGGACAGATACATCTGTGGCAGGCAGGTTGGCCAAGTATGTTTTTCCCTCTTATTGGTTCCATCACCACCTGCCGCAGTCCCAGTCCAGCAGTTATGTCCTTTAGAACCCGGCCAGCTCGGTCGATATTGGTAATACGGAGACCACTCTTGTTGATGAACATTGAGGTCCCCCACCCAGAGTCCATTCTGTGTCCTTGCCACGCTCAGTGCTTCCTCCAAGTGGTGTTCAACATGGAGGAATACAGATTCATCAGCTGATGATGGCCGGTATGTGGTAATCAGCAGGAGGTTTCCTTGCCCATGTTTACCCTGAAGCCATGAAACGTCATGAGGTCCAGAGGCGAAGTTGAGGACCCCCAGGGTAACTCCCTCCTGACTGTACACCACTGTGCTGGCACTTCTGCCGGGATAGTGATTGTGTCTGGGATATGGGGGACGGGATTCTCCAATCCCGCAGCAGAGTGTCCACGCTGTCGTAAACGCCGTCGTGAACGGGCCGCTCCCACGTCTAATTCTGGCCCCTACAGGGGCCAGCATGCGCTGGAGCAGTTCGCGCCGCTCCAGCTGCAACCCTGGCGCGAACTGGGCGCCACGGGATCCGCGCATACGCAGTTGTGCCGCCGCCAATGAGGACATGTGCAGTGGCGCCGGCACAAACGCGCGCATGCACAATGGCCTCCTTCAACGCGCCGGCCCGACGCAACATGGCGCAGGGCTACGGGGGCCGGCGCGTAGGAAAGGAGGCCCCCAGCCACAGAGGCTGGCCCACCGATCGGTGGATCCTGATCACGAGCCAGGCCACATCGGAGGCCCCACCCCGAGGTCGGACCCCTCCTCCCTCCCCCCACAGGCCGCCACCCGACCCTCACACGCCGAGGTGCCGCCGGCCCAGAGCAGAATGGCGCCGGTAGGACTCTGCTCTTTTCCTATGGCTGCTCGGCCCATCCGGGCCAGAGAGTCCATAAGACCATAAGACATAGGAGCGGAAGACCATTCGGCCCATCGAGTCCACTCCACCGTTCAATCATGGTTGATTTCAACTCCATTTACCCGCTCTCTCCATAGCCCTTAATTCCTCGAGAAATCAAGAATTTATCAACTTCTGTCTTAAAGACACTCAACGTCCCGGCCTCCACCGCCCTCTGTGGCAATGAATTCCACAGGCCCACCACTCTCTGGCTGAAGAAATTTCTCCTCATTTCTGTTCTAAAGTGACTCCCTTTTATTCTAAGGCTGTGCCCCCGGGTCCTAGTCTCCCCTGCTAATGGAAACAACTTCCCTACGTCCACCCTATCTAAGCCATTCATTATCTTGTAAGTTTCTATTAGATCTCCCCTCAACCTCCTAAACTCCAATGAATACAATCCCAGGATCCTCAGACGTTCATCGTATGTTAGGCCTACCATTCCTGGGATTATCCGTGTGAATCTCCACTGGACCCGCTCCAGTGCCAGTATGTCCTTCCTGAGGTGTGGGGCCCAGAATTGCTCACAGTATTCTAAATGGGGCCTAACTAATGCTTTATAAAGCTTCAGAAGTACATCCCTGCTTTTATATTCCAAGCCTCTTGAGATAAATGACAACATTGCATTTGCTTTCTTAATTACGGACTCAACCTGCAAGTTTACCTTTAGAGAATCCTGGACTAGGACTCCCAAGTCCCTTTGCACTTCAGCATTATGAATTTTATCACCGTTTAGAAAATAGTCCACGCCTCTATTCTTTTTTCCAAAGTGCAAGACCTCGCACTTGCCCACGTTGAATTTCATCAGCCATTTCTTGGACCACTCTCCTAAACTGTCTAAATCTTTCTGCAGCCTCCCCACCTCTTCCATACTACCTGCCCCATCACCTATCTTTGTATCATCGGCAAACTTAGCCAGAATGCCCCCAGTCCCGTCATCTAGATCGTTAATATATAAAGAGAACAGCTGTGGCCCCAACACTGAACCCTGCGGGACACCACTCGTCACCGGTTGCCATTCCGAAAAATAACCTTTTATCCCAACTCTCTGCCTTCTGCCTGACAGCCAATTGTCAATCCATGTTAGTACCTTGCCTCGAATACCATGGGCCCTTATTTTACTCAGCAGTCTCCCGTGAGGCACCTTATCAAAGGCCTTTTGGAAGTCAAGATAGATAACATCCATTGGCTCTCCTTGGTCTAACCTATTTGTTATCTCTTCAAAGAACTCTAACAGGTTTGTCAGGCACGACCTCCCCTTACTAAATCCATGCTGACTTGTCCTAATCCGACCCTGCACTTCCAAGAATTTAGAAATCTCATCCTTAACGATGGATTCTAGAATCTTGCCAACAACCGAGGTTAGGCTAATTGGCCTATAATTTTCCATCTTTTTCCTTGTTCCCTTCTTGAACAGGGGGGTTACAACAGCGATTTTCCAATCCTCTGGGACTTTCCCTGACTCCAGAGACTTTTGAAAGATCATAACTAACGCCTCCACTATTTCTTCAGCTATCTCCTTTAGAACTCTAGGATGTAGCCCATCTGGGCCCGGAGATTTATCAATTTTTAGACCTCTTAGTTTCTCTAGCACTTTCTCCTTTGTGATGGCTACCATATTCAACTCTGCCCCCTGACTCTCCTGAATTGTTGGGATATTACTCATGTCTTCTACTGTGAAGACTGACGCAAAGTACTTATTTAGTTCCTCAGCTATTTCCTTGTCTCCCATCACTAGATTACGAGCGTCATTTTGGAGCGGCCCAATGTCTACTTTTGCCTCCCGTTTGTTTTTAATGTATTGAAAGAAACTTTTACTATCATTCCTAATGTTACTGGCTTGCTTACCTTCATATTTGATCCTCTCTTTCCTTATTTCTCTCTTTGTTATCCTCTTTTGTTTTTGTAGCCTTCCCAATCTTCTGACTTCCCACTACTCTTTGCCACATTATAGACTTTCTCTTTTGCTTTGATGCATTGCCTAACTTCCTTTGTCAGCCATCGCAGACTAATCCCCCCTCTGATAACCTTTCTTTTCTTTGGGATGAACCTCTGTACTGTGTCCTCAATTACTCCCAGAAACTCCTGCCATTGCTGTTCTACTGTCTTTCCCACTAGGCTCTGCTCCCAGTCGATTTTCGTCAGTTCCTCCCTCATGCCCCTGTAGTTACCTTTATTTAACTGTAACACGTTTACATCTGATTCTACCTTCTTTCTTTCAAATTGCAGATTGAATTCTACCATATTATGATCACTGCCTCCTAAGTGTTCCCTTACTTTAAGATCTTTAATCAAGTCCGGCTCATTACATAACACTAAGTCCAGACTGGCCTGTTCCCTCGTGGGCTCCATCACAAGCTGTTCCAAAAAGCCCTCCTGTAAACATTCAATGAATTCCCTTTCCTTGGGTCCACTGGCAGTATTATTTACCCAGTCCACCTGCATATTGAAGTCCCCCATGATCACGGTGACCTTGCCTTTCTGACATGCACTTTCTATTTCGTGGTGCATTTTGTGCCACAAGCACAATCTGGGCCACAAGCTCATCTACCTTGTTCCGTACACTGCACGCATTTAAATATAGCACCTTTAATTCTCTATTGACCGTCCCTTTTTGTTTTCTTAGTGTGGTGGACCTTGGTTTACTGAGCCGGCCGCGTAGAGCGGCCCACGACCAGCGCCGCGCCAACCACACTGGTGCCGATACTCCGCACTGCAGAGAATCGCGTGTCGGCGTCGGGGCAGCGTGGCGCGCGTGGCCTGCCGGCAATTTTCCAACTCGGCGCAGGGTCGGCGAATCCCGCCCTATATGTATAGTATAATTCCCAGAATATGACGATGTCAGGCTGTTGCTTGACTGATCTGTGAGACAGCTCTCCCAATTTAGGACATGCCCCCAGATGTGAGTAAGGGTCGACAGGCTGGGTTCGCCGTTTCTGGTGCCAAGTGGTCCGTCTGGTTTCATTCCTTTGCGTTTGCTTCGAAACGGTTAAATACAACTGAGTGGCATTTAAGAACCAACCACAATGCTGTGGGTTCGGTATCACATGTAGGTCATGGCAGGTTTACTTAGTGAAACAGGTGGGTTTTTAACCATCGTGGTTTCATGGTCTTCATTAGACTTTTAATTCCAGATGTTCTATTGAGTTTAAATCCCACCCTCTGATGTGGTAGGATTCGAACCCGGGTCCTTACACTGGAGCTCTGTATTATTAGTTCAGGGGCAATACCACTATGCCACAGATTGTCTGTTGATTGTTCCAATATAATCTTGATCTCTGTGAATTCAAACATTGTTAGGTTGAGTGAGTTCCAGCACATTAAGCAATTTGCAAGTTTAAGTGAACTGAAATTAGGCCCAAGTGAAATGAAACCATGCATTAAGACTGTTCAACCATCACATTAAATGACATTTATTTGGAAAGGCCATTAGCAATGAATGGTCGAAGCCGCCAGTCTTGTGATGTTCAAGAAGAATGGTCAGAATCCTGGGATTTGATCCCCAAATGTCAGAAAATGCAACCGCAACCCCATCTGATAAAAACAAAATTTGATTCAATCACCACAAACCAACAGTCCCAAATATAAATGGTCAGAAAGCAAATCCCAAAACACCAGCAACAGTCTCAGAATCCCATGTGATCAAATCGGCATTTATCTCACCACACATCAACGACTTTGATAATTGTGGCTAAGGAAAAATATTGGAAATCAGAATTCTGGAATACTCTAGAGGTTGAGCATCCCTTATCCGGAATGCTTGGGGCCGAGTGTGTATCGGATTTCGGAAATTTTCAGATTTCAGAATATAATGTTCGAGGAGGCGAAATGTGTTTTGTACCGACCAAAAAACACTTTAAACGCGATAATCACAGTGAGTAAGATAAGTTAATGCACTAACGTCTGGCTATGTTGAGGTTTTGTTGCCAAAACAGCCCCACCTTGGGCCTGTAACCATCTGTGGCGTATTGGGCCCTGCGCATCGCCCAGGAACCTTCCCAGAGCCTTCTGGGGTTTCCCACTCGTGACGACACGTTGGCGCTCAAAACAAAGTGTGGATTTCAGAGCTTTTCAAATTTCAGACAAGGGATGCTCAACCTGTATTACATCAGAGTATTTGAAGAAAATGTATTCAAATGACTTGTTTCTGGATAGAATTTCTTACCTCACTTCAGTGTCTTCTTGCGGCTCTGCAAATTTAAGTAACACTGTCTGATGTTTCAGGCTGTAGAAAGTAAATTACAAACACAAACTTGAGCTTAAATGCAGGAGGACAAATAGATCATCTTGGGCTGGATTTTTCGGCCGCGCCCGCCGCAAGATTGCTACGGACGAGATGGGGCCCATGTAAAGGTCCCCTGACCTCAGGCAGAAATTTCCAGTCACATACATCTCACCCTCCTTTACCCCCACCTCTCCTTCTTTTACCATACATCTCCCCCTCCTTTGCCTCCCGTCGCAACCTTCTTCATCCCATTTCCCCTTGCGGGGGGGGGGGGGGTATGATGTGTTGGGTACTCTGGATCTGTGGAGACTGCGTTTACCTTAGCAGTAACATACACAGGCTACCAACACTTGTAATAGTACAACTCTATTTTATTTAACTAAGAGCTGTTAAACATACTTGCACTGTGGGTCGACACTATCTTAGATTGACTGAAGACCTATGCCTAACCTGACCAGCCTATACTGCTAGCACATGGTGGATGTTTGAGCTACTGACTGCAGGCTCTGTCTCTCTCAGAGGCTGCATCCTGAATGAGCGGGAAAACTGGTGTCCTCTGTCTTTATAGTGACCGTGCTCTAACTGGTGATTGGCTGCTGTGTTGTGTATGTTGATTGGTCTTGCAGTGTGTCAGTCAGTGTGTGTCTCTGCACCATCATATACTGATGTGTATATTATGACATCCCCCCCTTTTCTAAAAAAAAAATGTGTGTTTGTGGCAATAAATAATATAGTATGAGAATGTTCCTAACTATGTGTGGCACATGCGAGCATATTTACAGAACTATGTACAGAAACTCTAAGATATTTACATTGGAAGGTGTCTAGTGCAGATGGGACAGTATGTAACACAAAATATAACTAGAACAACAGTATGTACAAACCAGTGAGTTAATCAAACAGGGTAACAAAACAATCAGTTCATGAGTTCAAAGAGTCCATGAATTCAGGCAGTTCATAAATTCAGTCTCTGAGGTGGGCGACGAATTCTGGTTGATCAAAGGAGCATTTGGCCCTGTTGAGGCGGAGGCCATGCTCATGGATTAGTCGGAAGACGCGTTGGAGGCGATCAATGTGCTCCTGCGGGGTGGTAGACCAGACGATGACGTTGTCCACATTTATGCGAACCCCTTCGATACCTTCCATCATCTGCTCCATTATTCTGTGGAACACCTCCGATGCAGAGATGATGCCAAACGTCATCCGGTTGTAGCAAAACCGGCCAAATGGGGTGTTAAAGGTGCAGAGCTTCCGACTGGATGCGTCGAGTTGGATCTGCCAGAACCCCTTGGATGCGTCTAGCTTGGTGAAAAATTTGGCGCGAGCCATCTTGCAGGCGAGTTCTTCGCACTTTGAAATGGGATAGTGTTCTCTCATAATATTGCGGTTGAGGTCCTTGGGATCAATACATATGTGTAATTCGCCGGATGGATTTTTCATGCACACCATAGAGCTGACCCAGTCAGTCGGTTCTGTAACTTTCAAAATTACGCCCTGGTCCTGGAGGTCCTGCAGCTGCTGCTTGAGGCGGTCCTTGAGGGGTGCTGGTACCCTGCGAGGTGCGTGCACCACAGACGTGGCATTTGGTTTTAACAAGATTTTATAAGTGTATGGGAGTGTGCTCATGCCCTCGAATACACCGTGGTATCGGGTGATGATGGCGTTCAGCTGTGTCCAAAAGTCAGCGTCCTGAGATGCGGCAGCGTCAGCGGGTGACAGGGAGTGAACCCTTTGGACAAGATTTAGAGGTTTGCACGCTGAGCACCAAGCAGGGAGGCTTTCGTGGATCCCACTATTTCGAATGGCAGGTTAGCCTTTAATGACCGGAGCGACACTTCAAGCTGGCAAGAGCCACTGGCAGCAATGGCATTACCATTATAGTCCAGAAGCTGGCAGGCGGATGGCAGGATGGTAGGCTTGACATGGAGACTTTCGAGGTCAGACCGCGTAATGAGGCTGGCTGAGGCGCCGCTGTCCAGGCGGAATCGGATGCGGGATCGGTTGACGGTGAGGGTGGCACACCACTCGTCGTCCGGATCAATGCTGAATATTGGGAGAGACTTGGCTTTTGTCTTCTGGAGCATCTTGTGTTTGGTGATGATGCCCACACGAAATGGTGCTTTAGGGTCCTCGGTGTCAAGGTTCGGAATCAAATCAGAGTCGGAATCTGTGACAGGTGGCTGGATGGTTCGGACATCCCTGCGTGGCTGGTTGGAGCGACGAGAAGTAGTACGTCGAGCAGACCTGCATAGGGCTGCATAGTTGCCAAGCTTGCCACATTGGAGACAGCGTCGGGATTTTGCAGGACATTGCCGCTTTAAGTGGGCGGAGCCACATTTGCCGCACGTCGTGACATCAGAACGTTCGGTACGCCACCGCGCATGCGCAGTGCGGTCGTACGTAGTGCGCGCCTGCGCAGTGCGGTCTTCGGCCTCGCCGTCCCCTCGGTCAGTGCGCGCATGAGCCCACGAAAAGCACGTGAAATGGCCGCCCTCATCCAGGCTTAGGCCCTGGAGTTGTTTACTAGCTTGCACCCGCTCTGCTTCGTGGGGACCTTGCCGCGCCGTTTCTGCCGCTTGAATGTGCGAGTATCGGTTAGTGGCGTGTTCATGCAGAACGCAGGTCTCGATGGCTATCGCAAGGGTGAGCTGTTTAACCTTGAGGAGCTGCTGGCGTAGGGGGTCCGACTGCACACCGAAAACGATCTGGTCACGGATAATCGAGTCGGAGGTGGAGCCGTAATTACAGGACTGCGCGAGGATGCGAAGGTGGGTGAGGAAAGATTGAAAAGGTTCATCCTTACCCTGCAGACGCTGTTGAAAGACATAGCGCTCAAAATGTTCATGTACCTCGATGTCACAGTGACTGTCGAATTTGAGCAGGACTGTCTTGAACTTGGACTTGTCTTCACCTTCAGCGAAAGTGAGAGAGTTGAAGATATGGATGGCGTGGTCCCCAGCCGTGGAAAGGAAGAGAGCAATCTTCCTGGCATCTGAGGCAGCTTCCAGGTCTGTAGCTTCGAGGTATAGCTGGAATCGTTGTTTAAAGATTTTCCAGTTCGCACCGAGATTGCCGGTGATGCGGAGCGGAGGGAGAGGGTGGATGCTGTCCATATTACCAGATGGCTGATTGCTGGTCGAAGGCAGATCACTTGAAGGTAGGTCTATTAAACTCTAACATCACATACTGGTACCATGATGTGTTGGGTACTCTGGATCTGTGGAGACTGCATTTACCTTAGCAGTAACATAGACAGGCTACCAACACTTGTAATAGTACAACTCTATTTTATTTAACTAAGAGCTGCTAAACATACTTGCACTGTGGGTCGACACTATCTTAGATTGACTGAAGACCTATGCCTAACCTGACCAGCCTATACTGCTAGCACATGGTGGATGTTTGTGCTACTGACTGCAGGCTCTGTCTCTCTCAGAGGCTGCATCCCGAATGAGCGGGAAAACTGGTGCCCTCTGTCTTTATAGTGACCGTGCTCTAACTGGTGATTGGCTGCTGTGTTGTGTGTGTTGATTGGTCTTGCAGTGTGTCAGTCAGTGTGTGTCTCTGCACCATCATATACTGATGTGTATATTATGACAGGGTACTTGATGAAAAGGCAGATTTCCAAAACAAAAATGAATACCTACCTATATATTCACAGGCTTTTTGCTCTAGCCGCAATTGGGCCTCAGAGAGCAGTCCATTTGGCCATAGCCACCAACAAAAAATACAAGGAGTTTGCCCAGAAATGTCAGGAACCTCATTTCAATAAATTAACATATCATTGAAGGGCTTCCCTGCAGAATCGACCCCCATGTTAGGAATTGTCCCCTCGCTTGCGTAACATCCCTTCAGCAAGGAGTACAATGCTTTTTGAAAACCTTAGCACTGCCTTCTGGCACTGCCCAACTCTAATTACCCTGATAAGTTGGGCCATCCGCTTTGTACTGCATTCTGGTGGGTTAATACAACTGGGTGGCTTGCTGAGACCCTTCAGAGGGCATTTGAGGTTTCTTAAGAGAAGAGTCAGTCACCGTTGTGTGGGACTGTACATATATGTGGCAAGGATGGGACAAGGATGGAAGGTTTCATTTTCTCAAGGGCATTAGTCAACCAGTTTCATTTTTACAATAACCCAAAGGCTTTGTGGTCACTTATACTGAGATCAGCATTTAATTTCCAGAACCCTTTAAACTGAGTTCAAATTCCCAAACTACCACAATGAGGTTCAAACTCATTTTCTCTGGATTATTAATCCAGGCCTATGGATCAGTACTCTAGTAACAGAAGCACTACACAGGTAACTTCCCCATCCTTCCAATTTACAAAGACCCACTTCTCTGTTGGCTTTAATGACCAATTTTCAGTCTGATCCAAATGGACGGGTGGTTGAAATGTTTATGAATTCACCGTATGGAGAAATATGCACTGTGTAAAAAAAAAAGAGATTCCTTTCCAAGGTTTCATATCAAGGTTTTGAAAATAGCTTTAAAAATGTGAGGTTTTAACTAACTCTGCGTGTTCAGGTTTTACCTAACTCTGACTCCATTAACAAAGGCTTCAACTTGTTCGTGTTTACCTTGCTTCAATCTCTAACATCCTGGGGCATTCCTTCAGGACCAATGCCAAGCAGAGAACCCCATCTTCGGAAATGCAGTTGTTGCTGAGGCTAAGAGAGAAAGGAGTAGAAATAGCTTGCGTGAACATGAACAATGGATGTATAAACACAATGGCCAGGCCTGCCTGTTGCGGGCATCGTCACAGCTGGGATGGGAACATTTGGAGAGTGGCCAAAAGTCAATTAAATCTTCCTGTGTCCCCCCCTCCCCCCAACCCCCTAAAATCCCACCCATTCTGCTTCTCAAGATATATCAGTAATGCTATCCCTGGTAACGGGGGGGGGGGGGGGGGGGGGGGGGGGGCACTGACCTGGGTGCAGGTCGAGGAGGGAGACCCTTTGGGGAGTGGAAACTAATTGTATATCGAATCAACCTGGTTCTTGTTTTCTGCCTGCTGGTTCATGCATGCTACTTTGGTGGATTCTACAAGTCAAGCACACAAAATAGTAGTTGACTCACTATATCATAGTCACTATACCACTGCACAAATTTATACAACTCAACCGCCTTGAGTGAATGCAAAAGGCATCCTTGAACTTAAATGGATTCTTTCCTCATCCCAATTTTGCTGTAGTTAACTCTTTAAAAAAAAATATATATTTTTATTAAGGTTTTCACAGAATATCAATAACAAAATGAAAAAGGAACCCAACAGGGTTAAATACAAAACAGTCAAAAAACAACCCTCCATACCCCCCTCCCCCCGTACATAAATAATAAATTAACACCCCGACTTAACACAAAACCAACAAAGCAAATATATACACCTCCTCAGATCCCCCAGTGTAAATAAACAAAAATAAAGTAAACTTTTTCGCCTCCTGCACTCCCGGCTCCTCTGCCACCCCAAATATTGCGAGCCCCCAGCCCGGTTTGACCCTGGATCCTACCACCCTCGACACCGTCCGCGCTACGCCCTTCCAAAATTCCTCCAGCGCTGGGCATGCCCAGAACATATGGGTGTGGTTTGCTGGGCTCCCTGAGCACCTAACACACTTGTCCTCACCCCCAAAAAAACGGCTCATCCTTGTCCCGGTCATGTGTGCCCTGTGCAGCACTTTAAACTTTATGAGGCTGAGCCTCGCGCACGAAGATGAAGAATTCACCCTCCCTAGGGCATCGACCGACGTCCCTTCCTCGATCTCCTCTCCCAACTCCTCTTCCCACTTACCTTTCACCTCCACCACCGAGGCCTCCTCCTTCTCCTGCATCACCTGGTAAGTTTCCGAGATCTTCCCCACTCCCGCACACCCACCCGAGAGAACCCTGTCCTGTACTGTGCGTGGCAACAACCGCGGGAATTCCACCACCTGCCGTCTGGCAAACGTCTTTACCTGTAAGTACCTGAAGGTGTTCCCCGGGGGGAGCCCGTACTTCTCCTCCAGCTCACCCAAGCTCGCAAACTTCCCGTCCACAAACAGGTCTCCCAACCTTCGTATCCGTGCCCCGTGCCACCCCGAAAACCCTCCATCTATCTTCCCTGGGACAAACCGGTGGTTCCCCCGTATTGGGGTCCACACCGAGGCCCCAACTTCCCCCCTGTGCCGCCTCCACTGCCCCAGATTTTGAGGGCTGCCGCCACTACCGGACTCGTGGTATACCTCCTTGGAGGGACCGGCAGCGGTGCCGTTGCCAGCCTCTTCCATGCAGCCCCCTCCCCGTCCATCACCCACTTGTCGCATTGGCAGCCCAGTAGTACCCACAGAGGTTGGGCAGCGCCAGCCCCCCCTCTATCTCTACTCCGCTCCAGGAACACCCTTCTCACCCTCGGAGTCCCTCGCGCCCACACAAACCCCATTATGCTCCTGTTGACCCGCCTAAAAAAGGCCTTCGGGATAAACACGAGGAGGCACTGGAACAGGAACAAAAACCTTGGGAGCACCGTCATTTTGACTGACTGCTTCCTACCCTCCAAGGACAGAGGCAACGCGTCCCACCTCTTGAACTCCTCCTCCATTTGCTCCACCAGCCTTGTGAAATTAAGCCTATGCAGGGCCCCCCAGCTCCTGGTCATCTGGACCCCCAAATACCTGAAGCTCCTCTCTGCCCTTCTTAGCGGGAGCTCGCCAACCCCCGTCTCCTGGTCCCCTGGGTGAACCACAAACTGCTCGCTCTTCCCCATGTTGAGCTTGTACCGCGAGAAATCCCTGAATGCTGTAGTTAACTCTTAAACGCTTATACACTAGTAACATTAGGGCGGCACAGTGGTGCAGCGGTTAGCACTGCTGCCTCACGTCGCAAAGGACCCGGGTTCCATATCGGCCCCGGGTCACTGTCCATATGGAGTTTGCACATTGCCCCCGTGTCTGCATAGGTCTCACCCCCACAAACCAAAGATGTAAGGTGGATTGGCCACGCTTAATTGCCTCTTAATTGGAAAAAAAAGAATTGGGCACTTTAAATTTATTTTTTAAAATATATACCAGCAACATTAGCCACTGTGTGGACCATATCCTCACCTGGTGCAATGTGGCACCAGTGGTTTTTCATAAATAAATGAATGAAATGTTATTGAGCAAATACATATCATGTTTCGGGCAGTATTTCAGATGGTTAAGGATTCCCTCACTAGTCATTGCATTATGTACTTACATTCTTCCTGAATAGAAACTGCACTTGCCATCTCTGTAATTCAACCCCAATCCATGATTTAATACAAATCAAGTGTGTTACTGTACATATTAAAATACCAGGAATTGCATACATATCTTACTATTAATAATCATTGATCTAGAGACTTACTTAATCAGTTTGGAAATGTGAAATTCTGGTAGGATCGCAACAAGTCTTCTTAAACCAGGGTCTTTCAGTTCATTGCCAGACAAGCTGAAGAAAAACAAAAATACTCCTGATAGCAAAATACATTCTAATTAAGATTCAGAGCTTGTGACAACATAACCAGAGACGGTTGTGTATGCAATATAGTGAAGAATTTGCTTCAAGGGGCAATAACATCAGTGGAAGTGGGTGAGGCTGGACTTCTACATGTCAGTCAACCGTGCCATGATCCTCACCCATTTTCCTTGATGGGGGGTCAATATGGAGTGGATATCTGGTGGTATCTCTGCTCGTCAGAGGGGCTCATCACATGCCAGAGAGGAAAAGGTTTTGGGCGGGATCCTCCATTCTAGCAGCCCGCCCAGCCAATGGGGCTTCCCATTGTGGCCACACCCACGCCGTTGGGAAGTCTGCGGGCGTGAGTGCGCTGCCGGCGAAGCGGAGAATCCCGCCGACGGAGAATCCCGCCCTGTGTTATTGCAGAGTTAACCTGCTGCAACACGAGATAGGGATGGCCCAATATTCCCTCTAAACTGAGTTCCCATGCGGCCAGACACAAGTTGTCCTTTATTAAGCTTAAAGTGCGCACATACTTAAACAAATTAGCTGCACGTCACAAAAGTGGAGGTAATTTTGTTGGGTCTATTTGAAAGGAGGCAGAAGTCTTTTAAATATCCCTCCACTGAATTTTGGGTGGATTTTGAACGAGGTTACATGCAGCAGAGAGCCAATGAAAGGTGGGCCCAAAGTAGATCGGCAGCAGGTCAAACATTGATGGCTAGGGAAAAAAAACAACCAAACTGAGTTGGAAATGGGTGGGAGAGATGCAATTCTATAGGAGTTATCACCTTGACTCAATTTTTCCAAAGTTTCAATGGATCATCCTCTGAATTTATTGGGATTGAATGGGATAATACCCAGGGGAAAGTTCATTCTTCCAGATTTCTGGCAATTCTACTAATCCAGCCACTGCAGTCCTCAAATTTAAATCCAGTGCTGTGTAGCCCTGCATTCCTGTCATGTTCACAAATTTAAATTATTCTTAATCCAGTGTTCAGCTGTTGATGGCAGTTTGCATTTAAGGTCACTTTTCCACTTGGAAACCATTCAGCATGTATGAAACCATCCGCCGTCCAAAAGTACAAAATAGGAGCGGAAGTAGGCCATTCGGCACTCTCAGGCCTCCCAGCCATTTGATAAGATCATGGCTGCTCTGATGATGTTTCAAGTTCCACATTCCCACCTACCCCGCGACTCACATTAGAATCCACATGTCAGCCAAAAGCGATGAGGACTGCATTTGTGGATCAGAAAGACCAAAAAACAGATTCAGAAGGAAGAGAGAGAAAGAGGGAGAGAGATGTTGGATGCTAGGAACTGATGAAAGAAGAACATAAGCCAAGATATAACTTCAGCTTTTCTTTGCACTGATGAGCTGTGGCACTCATTTCAATTGCTTTGATCCTCACAAGACAGGGAAGTTTTAAGATATCATGAAAAAGCTATTGGACTCACTCGAGAGATGCCAGCTGTGGACAGCAATGTAGTATCCTGTGGAGATCTTGAACATGCTGTGCAGCTAATTTGCAGTTCACAAGACTGTAAAAGAAAAATGTCTGATAAACACCAGTGTTAGCAATCTCATCATCCAACAAATGTTTCAATACAATCACTCTTCCTCTTCGCCGCTCAATACTCTGCACTGTAAGGCATTAGCCAAGCTTTAGCTGGTAGCACGTTTGCCTCAGAGTCACAGGATCATGAGTTCAAGTGTCAGGAAAACAGAGGAGTTTTAAGTGATCTATATTTGAATTGTTAAATATTAGAAATAAGGTATCATTTTAAGTGGGTTTAATTTAGTGTTTCTGTGTGAAGAGTAAACCTATAGTTAGATTCATGCTAGGCAAAGGTGCTTGCATCTTGGGGTTTGGTTTCAATGAAAACTGTGCTTCTATTGAGTCCCAGAAGGCTATGGTGTGAAAAGTAAACATGTTGGAAGAAGCATAAGGTTGTAACCAGGGGTACCTTTAGGGTAGGAATGCTTTTTGAGTGTAGTTCTAATTAATAGCAGCTGGTTTTCGATAGGTAGAGAGGGGACAACTCTCAGCTTTGTGAGAAGCAAAGCTGTACCTTAGAGTAGTGGTTAAGATAACAAATGCAAGAAACTTAAAGAACAGTTAGTTCAGGAAATTAGAGAAATGAAGAGAAGTTTCCAAGAAGTCTGAGGTAAAATGAACGAAGAGGAACTGCTTTTGGGAACAGAATATTCTTTACGAAAATCAAAGTCAGACCTGGGAAGAGAAGAGCTGATGAGGTTGGCTACAGATAAGTCACATATCTAAAGCAATCATAAGATTTGGTGTGCTTATTTCCAGTGTTTAAAGCAATTAATATTCTGTTGGGGATTGAGTAATCGAGTTTGTGTAAAAGCATTGAAGACAAAGGAAACCTAAAAAGAGAGGGGGAAACCTAGTGCTGGACTCTTTTAACAAGTGGAGCAAAAGCTTTGTTTGTAAGACTAGTTGAAAGACCTGGAGACGGTTTTTAATGTGAACATCATTTGAAAGAAGTTTTAAAGCGTGTCTTTTTGAGAGTGGAGTGTGGAAACCCACATGTGACAATATATTGAATGGGGAATGTGAGAGTAATCCATGGATTTGTTGAGTGGTATCGGCCACTTGGTTTCAGAATTTTTTATCTTTAAAAATTGTATACATTTGTGAAACTGAGGAGGGGGGAGTAAAGGGGTATTGTATCATAATCAAACTTTTTATGTGCAATAAATGTATTTTCGTTTTTGTTAAAAATAATCAGCAGTCCTATGACTCTGTTCCTCCATGTTTTCTAAACAAAATTAAATGTTACAATCTTTTGAGCCATTCTGGAATCTTCCCGTCCAGTAACAACATCAATTAGGATCATAACACAAGTCCCACTCCAGAGATCTAGCCCCTAGTCTAAGCTAACGCTCCACTGCAATACTGAGGGAGTGGTGGATGGTTGGACAAGATGTTAAACCAAGGATCCACTTGCCCTCTAAGGTGGTCATAAAAGATTCCAGGGCACCATTCCGAGGAGGAGCAGGGGAGTTCTTCCCATTTTCCTGGACACTGTTTGTCCCCCAACCAACATCGCCATATTGATGTTTGTGGGAGCTTACTGTGCACAAATTGATTACATTCATTTCCTACTTGACAACAATGACTACTCTTCAAAAGATACTTCAATGGCTGGAGAGAGCTTTAAGTCATAGGTGGGCTGCGAAAGGCGCTATATAAATTCAAGTTCTTTCTTTTCTCTATAAAGTGGGTGTACTCATGCTGTCAGGTTCTTCTTGATATGGCAACTCACAAACTATGGTCACATGTAAATTTATTCCCTCCCATCCCCTGACGCAGTGGACTGGCACATTATACGCCAAACAAATTAAACAGATCCTAAAAGATCAAATACAGCTGGTGGGGGGCGGGGGGGTTTGTCAAAGATTGATGAAAAGTCTTGTTGTTTGTTGCTCTGAGTAAAGAGTCACCATGGGGATTCACTGCAATCAGCTGTTACTCAATTAACTTTACTGACACTTCCCCAACAGGAACAGAACAATGGAGGTCTTGTGAGATTGGAAGAATGAGAGGTGATCCTATTGAAATAGCTAAGATCCTGAGGGGACTTGACAGGATCACCTCTTATTCTTCCATTCACCAACGAGATCGGGGTGCCATTTTTAAATGCCGACCCTCGGACCCCCCCAGAACCCCAACTCACCTATAACGGGGTCTCCGAGCACCCCTCACTTCCGCCCTCCACCCCGCACCCCACCTCATAAAGGCAGGACAGCCCGGGACCGATCCCCGGTGCAGGCAAAATGCCACCAGGGCACCGACTTCCAGTGGCGGCCATGGAGTGAGCGGTCGCACACTTGGTGGCTCCCGCTCAAAGTGAACTGTTCCGGTCTTTTCCCCGCCAAAGGGCAAAGTATTTGAGTGTAAGAGGTGCAGGAGTGCCTGAGGAAGGTTTTACTCTTCTGGTGTGACTGGTGGATGGGTCCACGGACTAGGAGTGGGGCACGAAGAAAAGGGCTGCTGGAGCAGAAAAGTCTTGGTGGTGTGCCACAGGATAAGATGACGGAGGGCAAGGGGGCTGCTCTGCCAGCCCAGTGGTCAATGGAACAGTTGATAGAATTCCTTAATGCAAAGTTTTGCCAGCAGAGGAAAGAGGCCCTGGAAGACCTGGCCAAGGTGGTGGGGCCAATGAAGTTGGGGATTGAGAGAGTGGAGCAGAGGTTGGAGTCCCAGGGATATCCAGAAAGTGGAGGAGGCGGTGGGGGAGCACGAGGAGCAGTTGGCCTCGTTGGAGGCCGAGATGAAGGTCATGCAGGAGACCAAAAATGCCACCTGGGCACCTTGGCACTCTCAGGCTGGCACCTTGGTGCCTAGGTGGCAATGTCAGGCTGGCACCTGGGTGGCACTACCAGGGTGCCCAGGTGGCGCTGCCAGGGTGCCAAGCTCCCTTCTCAGCGGTTAAAAAGCCATCAGGGTCTGAATGGCATTATAGGATGTTAATTACTGTAATATCCACCCACATTTTCAAATGGATGCAAAAACTACCAAATTTTATCCGGACATTATTTAAAAAAAATATATATATATTTATTAAAGTTTTTACCAACACAATTTTTTTCCCCTGACAAACAATAACCCCCCCCCGTAACAAAATAACACGAAATCGCACTGAGCAAGATATATACATGGCAAAATGGTATATTTACATAACTTTATGCACTGGCTCTCTCCCGCACGTGCCAGTTTCCCCCACCCTTCATGTTATCTCTTGCTCATCCATCCCCCCAAGCAATCCCCCATTCCGCCACCCCCCCCCCCCCCCCCCCCCCCCCCAAAGGATTGCTGCTGCTGCTGACCGACCTTCCTCTAATGCTCCGCGAGATAGTCTAGGAACGGTTACCACCGCCTGTAGAACCCCTCCCTGTGCAGACCCTCTCAAGGCAAACTTGATCCTCTCCAGCTTAATGAACCCAGCCATGTCGTTTATCCAGGCCTCCACGCTGGGGGGCTTCGCCTCCTTCCACATTAGCATGATTCTTCGCTGGGCTACTAGAGACGCAAAGGCCAGAATGCCGGCCCCTTTCGCCTCCTGCACTCCCGGCTCATCCACTACTCCGAATATTGCTAGCCCCCAGCTTGGCTTGACCCGGACTTTCACCACCTGAGATATTGCTCCCGCCACTCCTCTCCAGCCCCCTCCAGTGCCGGGCATGACCAAAACATATGGAGATGGTTCGCCGGACTCCCTGAACACCTTCCGCATCTGTCCTCTACCCCAAAGAACCTACGCAACCTCGCCCCCGTCAAGTGCGCTCTGTGAACCACCTTAAATTGTATCAGGCTGAGCCTGGCACATGAGGAGGAGGAATTAACCCTACCCAGGGCATCAGCCCACAAACCTTCCTCGATCCCCTCCCCCAGCTCCTCCTCCCATTTACACTTCAACTCCTCTGCTAACGCTTCCCCCTCTTCTTTCATCTCTTGGTGTATTGCCGAAACCTTGCCCTCCCCGACCCATACACTCGTGATCACCCTGTCTTGAATTTCTTGTGCCGGGAGCAACAGGAATTCCCTGACCTGTCGCCTCATAAAAGCCCTCACCTGCATATATCTAAATGCATTTCCCGGGGGTAGCTCAAACTTCTCCTCCAGTGCCCCGAGGCTCGCAAATGTCCCGTCAATGAACAGGTCCCCCATTCTTCTAATCCCCGCCCGATGCCAGCCCTGGAACCCCCCGTCCATCTTCCCCAGGACAAACCAGTGGTTACCCCTGATCGGGTACCACACCGAGGCTCCCACTGCACCCCTGTGCCGTCTCCACTGGCCCCAGATCCTTAGCGTTGCCGCCACCACCGGACTGTGGTATACTTTGATGGCGAGAACGGCAGCGGTGCCGTCACCAACGTCCCCAAGCTCGTTCCTTTACAGGATGCCATCTCCATCCTCTTCCATGCCGCCTCTTCCTCTCCCTCCATAACCCACTTGCGGATCATCGCCACATTTTCTGCCCAGTAGTAGCTCCCTAGGTTTGGCAGCGCCAACCCTCGTCGGTCCCTGCTGCGTTCCAGGAACCGTCTCCTTACCCTCGGGGTCTTATTCGCCCACACAAACCCCATAATACTCCTGCCTACTCTCTTGAAAAAGCCCTTGGTGATCACGATGGGAAGGCACTGAAACACAAACAAAAACCTCGGAAGGACCACCATTTTGACCGACTGCACTCGACCCGCCAGCGAGAGCGGTAACATGTCCCATCTTTTGAAGTCCTCCTCCATTTGGTCCACCAACCTCGTCAGATTCAGTTTATGTAGGGCCCCCCAGCTCCTGGCTATCTGGATCCCCAGATACCGAAAACTCCCCACCGTCCTCCTCAGCGGTAGGTCCCCTATCCCTCTTTCTTGGTCCCCTGCCTGTAATACAAAAAGCTCACTCTTCCCTACATTGAGCCTATAGCCTGAGAACTCCCCAAACTCCCTCAGAGTCTGCATGACCTCCACCATCCCCTCCATGGGATCCGCCACGTACAGCAACAGGTCATCCGTGCATAGCGACACCCGATGCTCTTCTCCCCCTCGGACCACCCCCCTCCATTTATTAGACTCCGTCAGTGATATGGCCAAGGGTTCGATCGCCAATGCAAACAACAGGGGGGACAGGGGGCACCCCTGCCTCGTTCCTCGGTACAGCCGAAAGTACTCGGACCTCCGCCGGTTCGCCACTACACTCGCCACCGGGGCTCTGTAAAGGACCTTAACCCAGCTGATAAACCCTCCCCCGAACCCAAACCTATGCAACACCTCCCAGAGGTACTCCCACTCTACTCGGTCAAAGGCCTTTTCCGCGTCCATAGCTGCCACTATCTCTGCCTCTCCCTCCTCCGATGGCATCATTATCGCGTTTAGGAGCCGCCGCACATTAGTGTTTAATTGCCTGCCCTTTATGAATCCCGTCTGGTCCTCATGAATCACCCCCGGGACACAATCCTCAATCCTCGTGGCCAGCACTTTTGCCAATAACTTAGCGTCCACATTGAGGAGCGAGATCGGCCTGTACGATCCACATTGCAGTGGGTCCTTGTCTCGCTTTAGAATCAAGGAAATTGTCGCCTCCGACATTGTCGGGGGCAGGGTCCCCTCCTCTCTTGCCTCGTTAAAGGTCCTCACTAGTAGCGGGGCCAACAGATCTACGTACTTTCTGTAGAACTCCACCGGGAAGCCCCGGGGCCTTCCCCGCCTACATACTCCCCAAACCCTTGCTCAGCTTCTCCAACCCGATTGGTGCCCCCAAACCAGCCACCTCTTGCTCCTCCACCCTCGGGAACCTCAGTTGGTCTAGGAATCGTCTCATCCCCTCTTCCCCCCCTGGGGGCTGGGATCTCTACAGCTCTTCATAGAAGGCTTTGAATACCTTGTTTATTTTCGTAACACTCCGAACCGTGGCTCCCCTTCCATCTTTGATTCCCCCTATTTCCCTCGCTGCCATCCTCTTACGGAGCTGGTGTGCCAGCATCCGACTAGCCTTTTCCCCGTACTCGTAGGTCGCCCCCTGCGCCTTCCTCCACTGTGCCTCCGCCTTCCCCGTGGTCAACAGGTCAAACTCCGTCTGAAGCCGTCGTCTTTCCCCAAGTAATCTTTCCTCCGGGGCCTCTGCGTATCTCCTGTCCACTCTCAAAATCTCCCCCACTAACCTCTCCCTTTCCATGCCCTCGGTCTTCTCCCTATGAGCCCTGATGGAGATTAGCTCTCCCCTGATCACTGCCTTTAACGCCTCCCATACCACCCCCACTCGCACCTCCCCGTTGTCGTTGGCCTGCAAGTACCTTTCGATACACCCCCTCACCTTCCCACACACCGCCTCATCTGCCAGCAGTCCCACATCCAGCCGCCACAGCGGGCGTTGGTCCCTCTCCTCTCCCAGCCCCATTTCCACCCAGTGCGGGGCATGGTCCGAAACGGCTACGGCCGAATACTCTGTCCCCTCCACCCTCGGGATGAGCGCCCTGCCCAGAACAAAGAAATCTATCCGGGAGTAGGCTTTGTGCACGTGGGAGAAGAAAGAAAATTCCCTGGCCTGCGGTCTTGCAAACCTCCATGGGTCCACTCCCCCCATCTGATCCATGGACTCCCTGAGCACCTTGGCCGCCGCTGGCCTCTTTCCCGTCCTTGATCTGGAGCGGTCCAGTGCTGGGTCCAGCACCGTATTGAAGTCCCCTCCCATTATCAGGCCTCCTACCTCCAGGTCTGCAATGCGCCCCAACATGCGCTTCATGAATCCAGTATCATCCCAGTTCGGGACGTATACATTTACCAAGTCCACTGCAACCTACCACTCACCATCACATATCTCCCTCCATTTTCCACTACGATAGTCTTGGCCTCAAATGACACATGCTTTCCCACCAAAATTGCCACCCCTCTATTTTTTGCGGCCAGTCCCGAGTGAAATACCTGTCCTACCCATCCCCTTCTTAACCTGACCTGGTCCGCCACCTTCAGGTGTGTCTCTTGGAGCATTGCCACGTCTGCCTTCAGTCCCTTCAAGTGCGCGAACACTCGAGCCCTCTTCACTGGCCCATTCAGGCCCCTCACGTTCCACGTTATCAGCCGGATTGGAGGGGCTCTCACCCCCCCCCCCACCTGACGACTAGCCATCTCCTTTTCTGGGCCAGTCCTGTGTCCGCGTCTCCCTCGCCCTCCAGTCCCCCAGCCGGGGGAGCTCCGTCCCGACCACCTCTTCTGTGTCCCATTCCCTTTCGGCCAGTGCAGCAGCAACCCTTCCCCCCCCACCAGTAGTAATGTTGGTCCTTGAATGGAACCCACAGTCGCGCTGGCTGCAGCATTCCAAATTTCACTCCTTTCCGATGCAGCACCGCTTTGGCCCGGTTGAAACCCGCTCTCCGCTTGGCAACCTCCGTGCTCCAGTCCGGGTATATTCGGATCTCTGCATTGTTCCACTTGCTACTCCTCTCCTTCTTGGCCCATTTCAGGACCCTCTCTCTGTCCGTAAACCGGTGAAATCTCACCACCATCGCCCTTGGCGGCTCATTTGCCTTGGGCTTCCTCGCCAGCACCCGGTGCGCCCCGTCCAGCTCCAGCGCCCTCGAAGGGGCCTCCGCGCCCATCATCGCCCCAATCATCGTGCCCGCGTATGCCGCGGCATCGGCCCCCTCCACTCCTTCTGGGAGACCCAGGATCCTCAGATTATTTCTCCTCGACCTGTTCTCCAGGTCTTCGAGTCTTCCCGCCCACGTCTTGTGTAGCGCCTCGTGCCGCTCCACTCTCACCGCCAGGCCCAAGAGCTCGCCCTCATTCTCACCCACTTTGTCCTGGATCTTCACCACGTGGGCTTTCTGGGTTATCCCTAGTCCTTCAATTATTGCCAGCATAGGCGCCAGCATCTCCTTACGCAGCTCCTCGAAGCAGCGCTTGATGAATTCCTGCATCTCCTCTTTGTCCCCGGCCGCCGCCATTTTGCTTTCTTTCCCTCGCTTCTCCCGCTGCTCCAATGCCGCTTTTTTGGCCGTTGCACTTCGGGTCCGGTCCATACAAGTCAGTCGGGGACCTCTCTCTTCTCTTCCCCACGGGTTGTCTGTAAAAAAAATTCCGTTGGGGCACCTCTAGCGAGCCGAAAGTCCGTAATTGCGGGAGCTGCCAAATCGTGCGGCTTAGTTCCGCATAGCCGCAACCGGAAGTCTTATCCGGACGTTATTGATTGAAGGACAGCTTAGCTCTGTCTAAGTCTGCTGCTTTTTGCCTTTACACAGTCAATAGCCTTGGGTAAATTCTCACTGGGTTGTTGTTCCATACCTGGTGCTGCTCCTGCAGTGCCTTTCCACACTCTTCATTGAAGCAAGATTGGTTCCCTAGCTGGACAATGCCAGAGGAGAGGAATGTGAGTTGTCACCACGCATTGTGGTGGGATAGAACTCTGCTGCCACAGCCACTCCAGGCCTCATGCCTGTCTGGGACCGTCCCACCTGACAATGGATGTAGTCTGCAACAGGTAAGTACGTGAGGACAAGACTGAGTAGGTTACTTGATTCACGACCAGATGCAGGCCCATTTCTACAGCTGGACTCCAGTGAGCTTGGACATTGGTGGCACAATAAAGCCACACCTGGTGTTGACTTCGGGATCCATAATTGGAGGATATTTTATGACTCATTTCTTCCCAAATAGTGCTCGACACAAGAGTATTGCTTTGCCAACAGAATGGGAGCAATAAGTGGTGATCTGCAGGGGCTTTTTATGACCTTGTGTGACAGAAGTGCCGCAACATATCTTGCACTGAAAATTCCCAATATTACTACACCCCAATGGAGGTATCAGAACTTATGGGCCGAAATTCTCCGAGCCTCCGCGCTGAAATCGCGCTCGGCGCAGGGGCGGAGAATGGGGCGTCGAACCCGTGATCGGGTCCGGCGCCGGGACACCAACCTCCGGCGACCGGAGAATCAGCGGCAGTCGCGCATGTGCGGTCGACGCGGCGCTGATCGAGGGCCGTTGAAAGTGGCCCCCGCGGCGATTCTCTGTAGTCGACCGGCTGAGTTCACGCTGGCATGGTTCACATATGGGGCGGGATTCTCCGACCCCCTCGTCGGGTCGGAGAATCGCCGGGGGCTGGCGTGAATCCCGCCCCCGCCGGTTGCCGTATTCTCCGGCACCGAATATTCGGCGAGGGTGGGAATCGCGCCGGTTGGCGGGCCCCGCCCCGGCGATTCTCCGGCCCGCGATGGGCCGAAGACCCGCTGCTGGAATGCCTGTCCCACCGGCGAGAATCAAACCACCTCTCTGGCGCGGGTGGGCTCTGGGGTCCTTGGGGGGGGGGGGGGGGCGTGGGCCGATCTGGCCACGGGCGGGCCTGCGCCGTGGGGGCACTCTTTTCCTTCCGCCTTCGCCATGGTCTCCACTATGGCGGAGGTGGAAGAGACCCCCTCCACTGCGCATGCGCGGGGATGCCGTGAGCGGCCGCTGACGCTCCCGCGCATGCGCCGCACGGCAAAGTCAGTTTCGCGCCAGCTGGCGGGGCACCAAAGGGCTTTCCCGCCAGCTGGCGGGCGGAAATCAGTCCGGCGCGGGCCTAGCCCTGAAGGTTAGGGCTCGGCCCCTCAAGGTGCAGAGGATTCCGCACCTTTGGGGCGACATGGTGACGGACTGATTCGCGCAGTTTTTGGCGCTGGTCGGCGGACATCGCGCCGATTGCGGAGAATCCCGCCCATGGTTCCACCCGGGAGCTCAGCGCCGTGGCTGCGGTGGCCATCCTGGTGGGGGCCAGGGGGATCAGCCTCCGGGGGAGGGGCCTCCACGACGGCCAGGCCCGCGATCGGGGGGACGACTACCTTCTTCCGCGCCGGCCTGGTGTGTGGGTCCACCATGTCGCGCAGCCTCGGCGCGGAAGCGGCTGGTGCGCGCATGCGTGGACCCACGGCCAGCAGTGCATGGCCGTGTATCGGCAGCTGGAGCAGCGCGGAGCACTCCAGCGCCGTGCTGGCCCCCCATGGTATCGCTGGGCCAAGAGGCTCGTTGACGCCGGCTTAAAAATGCACTTCGGTGTTTACGCCAGCGTCAACACTTAGCTGCGTTTTTGGAGAACCCCGGCCATGATCTCCGCTTAGCTACCTCACACTATCTGGACTCTCCAAGTGAAATGTTCTGCATAGATACTCCCTCACCTAAAGAAAACCAAGTTAAATGTCAGATTATTCACCGGGCTACCTTCCACTGACAACATGCCCGACTCCCAGTAAAAAGCAGCCGGTGTGTTCCTCCTAACTTTAACCCTCCTCTCCTGACGTTGCTTTCCGACACTAGGGTTAGGTCCATAGATGGCAGCACCTCTCATCTGGTTACTCTGTCCTTCAACTGTTTACTGCCCTTACTTGTCCTCTGTTTAGTGAGGCTTAGAGTTTTGGGTTTGCAATCTGGCCCCCCCCCCCCCCATACCCCCCATACCCCGCTCCTTCTTGCTTCCTTGTTCAACATTAAAAACATGAAGGTAGGGGAAGACCAATGTCTGCAGTTTCTGATATGATTCAATTCACATGTCCTTCCAAATAGCAGCACATTGATAAGAGAAAGATCAACGCCCATTGCTGGAAAGTCCCCTCATCGAGAGTAAAGAGAAAGCACCTGTTTCCATTTCAGTTTGAAGCCTCTTGTCCTACTGGAGCACCCTGGAACCACACCAAAATGCTCTGGCAGCCAGTCAGAACAGAACTGCGACACTTCCTTCACAAGGCAGCACAGCTAGCTGGTTCAGAGTAAGACAACAAATCCATTGCAGTATTCACCTATACGGTTTAACGGCAGGTGCAACAATAATAATGCTGGATATCCACTTAACTACTTCCAGGCTAACTTTCACATCCCCCTGCAAAGTCACCAGAGTCATCTCCCTATCTCGAACGGATTTACATTGAGAAATGCTTTGAAAAGGAGCTCAACAATACTACCTCAGAATGCTGGTACTAGGGCCCTGTGCCAATTCTTTTGCTGGTTGGGTTACATTGCCACACTGGAGCAAATGATTATTTACTGCTCATGCATAGGATTGCACACACACAGACAAACACATACGCACAACACTCGCACACACAACACATACACGCACGCACAAGATAAGGTTCATCCCAGGGGAAGCATTTTTCATTTCTTCATTTCTGACGGGTTTACAGACAGGTAGCGGTCATCAAATGCTTTGGATGGCCTTTCCAATGGGCTTTCACCCGTCCTGTCCGCTCTGCAATTTTACAGTGGGACGGGCAAGACCTAAGCCAGTCCACCCACTTTCCCCAAGTGAGGCCATGAAGTGGCCAATTAAAGACCACTTACAGGCCGTTACCACCGGCCTCAGTTTCTAGGCTGGCTGGAGGTGTCCAGCGACAGGAGGGAAAGCCCTCAAAACGACCCTGCTCCGGCTTTGGGTGGGAAGAAGGGTGCTCCATCAACAGCCTCCTTTTAATATTCGGCACCCACCCCCTACCGCCCCCAAACAGTCTGGCTGCTGGGGGAGTTCCTCCTCCCCCACAAGCCTCTCCACCAACGCCTCTGCCCACCAATCCCCCCTCCTCACTTGGCCTCACGTCCCCGCCCTACCCTGAGACCCCCAAAACTTACCTGGTCCTGCAATCCCAGGATTTAGGCCTTGGGGACTGCTTGCAGTCCCAGTCCTGCCCACTGCAGCTTCTGGCGCAACAAGGCTAGCGGTTCCTGCCAATCAGATTGACTGGCAGCTGTCTGAGGTGGGTCTTCCTCCTGACTGAGGGGCAGACCAATCTCCAGCCAATTAACCTGTGTTGGACAGAGCAGGTAGCATTGATGGGGATGTGCTCTCCACTGACTCTTTGGATGACAGGTAAGGAAGTCCTACCATTCAGAAAAATCCTGGCCCATCAAACTGCTGTGAACAAACCCGGAGGAAAATCATATGGGGCTGGTTTAGCACACTGGGCTAAATCGCTGGCTTTTAAAGCAGACCAGCAGCACGGTTCAATTTCCGTACCAGCCTCCCCAAACAGGTGCCGGAATGTGGCGATTAGGGGCTTTTCACAGTAACTTCATTTGAAGCCTACTTGTGACAATAAGCGATTTTCATTTCATTTCATATGGGCTTTAACACAGAAGTGTAAAAATACACTTAATTATCAGAGATGGTGGGGTGTGGGGGAGGGGGGAGAGGCAGTTTGATTGGGCAGGATGTTTAGAGGCATGAGGTCATGTGAGGAAATCTCCAGGGATATGACCTGGCATTGTGGGTAACCAGAGCTGAGCTGCCCTGTCTCAGGAAGTCAGAGAAGATGGCTGCCCATGTCTTTGCTGGGATTGGCTGCTAGAGGTGGGGTCACTGGAGAAACTCAACCCCTTGGCTTGATCCAGAATCTCCAGTAACGGCTCCTTGTTGGTCTTAAAATGACAGCAAGAGCATCATAAATAAACCCAGCCTGGATAACCCATAGAAAAGTGAATACATCAGCGGCACATCATTCCATTCTTGCAGGTGTCGTGTCTGACCAAGGTGAACAGACACTAATTAACGGCAGCCTTCCGCATGGGCCACTCACAAATTTGTGCACAAATCAGGCGACGAAGCTTCATCCTGTTTACAATAAATAAGTTGCAACGTTCACCAAAAGCAATCACCACACCCAACAGGAATTGCACATAAACACTAAGTTAAGAAGTAATGGCTCTTTTGCTGTGTGGATCTATGTCAAGCCGTGTGCTTGAACAGAACACATCAGGTAAAAGATAATGGAGATACATTTTCAGCTTGCCATCTGGGTGCAAACTGTCCCCAATCAACGGCCCACGATAGAAACTGTCTCCTTCTCATCTCTATTGAAATGTGCAGAGATAGAACCGGCTCAATTCTATCCTGCCTATCTACCAAGTAGCTCCAGAAAATTCCCTTCTTCTACAATTTCCTCTCCCATTTGTTTATCACACTTGCCCATATAAGGGTGGGTATATTATATTTAGTGCAAATGAAGGAATAGATCGCCAATTTATTTCCCACAATTATGCTCTCTGGATGCTGGCATAAGTTGGGGAGGGGGGATCATCAGGAAAAAAAATAATCTTGCAAAGAAAGAGATGCAGTGCAGGATTCTCCATTGCCTGACTTCAAAATCGGGAAACGCGTTTGTGTGGAGAATAGGTTCCGACGCCGAAATTGCGGCAGCATTCCCCGTCACTGCGGTCCGGAACCCACGTACAGTAAACGCCGTTTGCATATCATTAGCGGGCCTGACCCCGTATTCTCTGCGATTCTCCACCTCCGATGGACTGATTTCCCGCCGGCGCGGTTCACTTGTGGTTTTACTTGTGAAACCGGCGTTATGGTTGCTGAGGGAGAGAGAGGGGTACGGAAAGTGTCAAACCCGCCGTAATTTACTGAGTTGTGCCACTGGCTGCGGGGCTTCTTCCAGGGCCGGGGGGGATAGTAGCAGGGGGTGACCAGGAGGTGGGCTGTGGGGTCGGGGTGGACGGGCACGGAACACCATTGCCACAGTCGGAAAGGAAGCTATGCAGCTGCACACGTCGCTGACAGCCCCACTGTGAACGTAGGGCCACGGGTCCAATAGGTGTCCCTGCAGGCCGCCCCCTAGGTGCACTCTGGCCCCAGCTGACCCATCAGCTGTATGGGCGCGCTCCTGCACAACTAGTACCATCTTGTTGGCTGGGATGAGTGTGGGTGAGGATTGTAAAGTGTATATGCGGCTGCGGCTTGTCAGCCTCCTGAGTGTCAATCATGGACCCGGCACTGTTTTTCATTGGAATCGATTGTGTTCCACGTGGTGCCGGTACTAGCGCCTCTACAGTCGCTGAATTGATCCAGGTTCGGCACCAGTTTTGCTGTCGTGAAAGTCCACAAATTCTGCATCGTCGTCAACACTTAGTCTCAGGAACGGAGAATCCAGCCCACAATCTCCAAAACTCTCTGGCAAACGTGAGCCATTTTCAAAACCCGAACTACCAAAATACAGGCAAGGGTAGGTATCAGCCACAATGCTCAGTAAGAAGGTCATGAGGTCAAGCTCCTCTCCAGGGATTTAATCTGAAGTAAACTGTGATGACCCTTGACTTTCTTCTGTCCATTCTGGGGATGTGGGCATTACTGGTTAGGCCAACATTTATTTTGCTTGTGATAACCCTCACGAGGACCAGCTGACGTGGTGAGCGGGCAGAGGTCGGTCGAGCTGGGGCTTGTGAGCAGGTCTTTTAAATATAACTCCAGATCCGGATCGGCAGTTCCCGATAGTCCTGGGCTGGGATGTTTATTTTCTGTGAAGCAGTAGTGGCTCCATTTTCAGTTTAAAACAAACCAGGGGCAAAATTCTCCGGAAACGGCGCGATGTCCGCCGACTGGCGCCCAAAACGGCGCAAATCAGTCAGGCATCGCGCCGCCCGAAAGGTGCGGAATGCTCCGCACCTTTGGGGGCCGAGCCCCAACCTTAAGGGGCTAGGCCCGCGCCGGACGAATTTCCGCCCCGCCAGCTGGCGGAAAAGGCCTTTGGTGCCCCGCCAGCTGGCGCGGAAATTACATCTCCCGGCGGCGCATGCGCGGGAGCGTCAGCGGCCGCTGACGGCATTCCCGCGCATGCGCAGTGGAGGGAATCTCTTCCGCCTCCGCCATGGTGGAGACCGTGGCGAAGGCGGAAGGGAAAGAGTGCCCCCATGGCACAGGCCCGCCCGCGGATCGGTGGGCCCCGATCGCGGGCCAGGCCACCGTGGGGGCACCCCCGGGGCCAGATCGCCCTGCGCCCCGTCCAGGACCCCGGAACCCACCCGCGCCGCCTTGTCCCGCCGGTAAGGTAGGTGGTTTAATCTACGCCGGCGGGACAGGCATTTTAGCGGCGGGACTTCGGCCCACCGGGCCGGAGAATCGCAGGGGGGGGCCCGCCAACCGGCGAGGCGCGATTCCCGCCCCCGCCGAATATCCGGTGCCAGAGAATTCAGCCCCCGGCGACGGGTCAGAGAATCTCGCCCCAGTTTGGTATTTCAGCCAAACCTCATTGAATCATTACACTGGCGATGAGGATCAAGCACAGGATTCTGAGCAGCCTTTACAAAACTCCCCGACGACAACTCCGGTAAGAAACAAAGTGAAAAGAAAACCTGGAAATGCCCTTGTTTGAGAAGGTCGAGCTTGAGAAGCAGACGTGGAGGAGTGGCCCCAGTATGCCAAACACATGTAGCAATACTTGCCAATGACATAGAAGAGGATGACAGACATAAAGTAATCCTTTTGGCAGCATGTGGGGCCCCGACATTCAGCATTATTAAGAGTTTAACTTATCCTCTAGCCTCTGACACTATAACGTTCAATGAGCTTGTGGATTTAGTAAAGAACCATGACGACTCAATGCGGTCTGTAATCCTCCAGCGTTACTGACTCAACATGGCTAGGAGGACCCTGGGAAACCCATGACAGAATTCTTGGCCAGATAAAGGAAGCTGGCCAAATACTGCGAGTTTGACCATCCCTGACCGAGGGCCGCACGGTAGCACAGTGGTTAGCGCAGTGACTTCATAGCTCCAGGGTTCCAGGTTCGATTCCGGGTTGGGTCACCGCCTGTGCGGAGTCTGCACGTTCTGCCAGTGTCTGCGTGGGTTTCCTCCGGGTGCTCCGATTTCCTCCCACAGTCCAAAGAAGGGCAGGTTAGGTGGATTAGCCATGATAAATTTCCCTTAGTGTCTAAAAGCGTTAGGTGGGGTTACTGGGTTACGGGGATAGGGTGGAGGGCTGGGCTTAAATAGGGTGCTCTTTCCAAGGGCTGGTGCAGACTGTCCACCATCTACAAGGCACAAGTCAGGAGTGTAATGGAATACTCCCCACTTGCCTGGATGAGCACAGCTCCAGCAACACTCAAGAAGCTCAACACCATCCAGGACAAAGCAGCCCGCTAGATTGCTCCCCTTCCACAAACATTCACACCCTTCTCCATTGACGAACAGCGGCAGCCTTGTGCACTGCAGTAACTCATCAAGGTTCCTTAGGCAGCACCTTCCAAACCCACGCCCACTACCATCTAGAAGGACAAGAGCAGCAGATGCCTGAAAACCCCACCACGTGGAGGTTCCCCTCCAAGTCACTCATCACCCTGACTTGGAAATATATTGCCGTTCCTTTGCTGTCGCTGGGTCAAAATCCTGGAACTCCCCCTCCTAACAGCACAGTGGGTGTACCTACACCACAAGGACATTAGCAGTTGAAGAAGGCAGCTCACCACCACCTTCTGAGCCAGCGACACCCACATCCCATAAAATGAATAAAAATAAAAGATACACACAGAGAAATGACTTAACCCAAAGGGTTGGATCGGAAAATGTTCTTTAGACCGACGCACCCAAATTTAAAGCACTTGACTCTGCGCCAATTTGCAGCAGAGACCATGTCAGCTCTTGTTGAAAGAACACACTTGCTCCATTATCAGTGATATTCAGCAGCAGTCAGCTGTCAAACAATGGAAGTTCGCAGGACAAGTGATCGATAAGAGTACTAAAGGAATGAGTGAGCAAGTGTCATGGAGGGTCAGAACATAGCTAAGCACATTTCGTGGAACATTCCAGCATTTGAACTTGGCAATATTAACAGCTCCTGGGAGTGACACGGCAGCACCCAACCTGAAACTGAAACGGAAACCTCGGGCAAAAATTCTCCGGTATCGGCGCGATGTCCGCCGACTGGCGCCCAAAACGGCGCAAATCAGTCGGGCATCGCGCCGCCCCAAAGGTGCGGAATGCTCGGCATCTTTGGGGGCCGAGCCCCAACCTTGAGGGGCTAGGCCCGCGCCGGACGAATTTCCGCCCCGCCAGCTGGCGGAAAAGGCCTTTGGTGCCCCGCCGGCTGGCGTGGAAATGACATCTCCGGGCGGCGCATGCGCGGGTGCGTTAGCGGCCGCTGACGGCATTCCCGCGCATGCGCAGTGGAGGCAGTCTCTTGCGCCTCCGCCATGGTGGAGACCGTGGCGAAGGCGGAAGGGAAAGAGTGCCCCCACGGCACAGGCCCGCCCACGGATCGGTGGGCCCCGATTGCGGGCCAGGCCACCGTGGGGGCACCCCCCAGGACCCCAGAGCCCGCCCCCCCCACCTAGTCCCGCCGGTAAGGTAGGTGGTTTAATCTACGCCGGCGGGACAGGCATTTTAGCGGCGGGACTTCGGCCCATATGGGCCGGAGAATCGTGGGGGGGGGGGGCCCGCCAACCGGCGCGGTGCGATTCCCGCCCCCGTCGAATATCCTGTGCCGGAGAATTCGGCAACCGGCGGGGGCGGGATTCACGCCAGCCCCCGGCGATTCTCCGACCCGGCGGGGGGCCGGAGAATCTCGCCCCTTATAGTTAAAATGGTTAAATATCATGTAGCAACTTACAAGATCTTACATGGGCAGCACGATAGCACAAGTGGATAGCACTGTGGCTTCACAGGCCAGGGTCCCAGGTTCGATACCCCGCTGGGTCACTGTCTTTCGGGACTTGTGGGAGGAAACCGGAGCACCCGGAGCAAACCCATGCAGACACAGGGCGAACGTGCAGACTCCACACAGACAATCACCCAAGCTGGGAATTGAACCCGGGTCCCAGGTGCTGTGAAGCAACAGTGCTAACCACTGTGCTACCGTGCCGCCCATATCGCCACCATAGCACTGCAATTGCCTTAGAATAGTACCTCTCACGTCCCTTCATCACCCTTTCTCCTGCAATCAGTTTAGAATGTTCTCTGAGCACCATAGTACAATCAGTCTGGAAGGGTCGAATTGATGCTAGACAAGGGGCAAAGTTTAGAGGGTAGGTTCCCCAAAAAATCCCATTGTTGCCACTAAATATTGCAAGAGGGTCATAACAGGATTTGCGCCGGCAAGATCTCAGTTTGAGATCTTCCCCGCCCCCCGCCAGTGATGTGATCAGGGCATTAACCTGATTTCCATGAATTTTAATACATTTAAATATACATAAATCGCTTCATGCCGTAGCATCCGCCCACGCTGGGTCCTCCCTACTGGCGGCATGACATCACGCTTTCAAAAGCGCAAATCAGTCGTGATGACCATGTGGGGAGTGCGGATGTGCTTGGAGGCCCTGGTGTTGAGGGCCAAGGGTGTGTGCTGTCCCCTTGGGCAGTGCCCCCTGATGTTACAGGGGGCACTACCGGGGGCACTGCCAATTGGGCTCTGGAGGGGGGTAACTCTCCTCCATTGTGGGGGGTTCCTGTTAGGTGTGGTAGGGAGGGGGGGGGGAAGAGGGGATAGCCCCGATAACAGCACGAGGGAGGCTGGAGCGAGTGGGGATAGAGTGGCCACTGATACCTCCGTGATGAGGGGGTGGTTACCCTGAGGTTTGTGTGGGTAGTCCTCCATGTCCATTAGGAGAACTCATTTTAACTGTGATGCACGATCAATGACCACTAAAGCAAGGTTGTAGTCCAACTGAAGGCTTTAATAAGCTAGATGTTTTCCCCAGCAGCTCAGGTACAGAATGAAGGCTGCTGGGGTGGCACGGGTTCTTAAACCCCGCTTAGCAGGGCGGAGCTACCATACATCCTAACCAATAGAAAGCATACAGTTTCCACCAATGGTGCTCCAGCCTATCAGGTACCGTAATACCTATAATACCACAAACTGCACATTGGAGCGCCCTTTAAAGATGGTGACCTGATCTCTGTGGTGCTGGCCTTGCAGCTCTATCGGGCCCCATCCCTCCACAGTGACGGCACAACCCCCTGTGCAATAAACGGCAGAAAATCAGGGGCGCGATTCTCCAACCCCCCGCCGGGTCGGAGAATCGCCGGGGTCTGGCGTGAATCCCGCTGGTCGGCGGAAATCGCGCCGATCGGCGGGCCTACCCCCGGCGATTCTCCGGTCCATGATGGGTCGAAGTTCTGCCGCTGTCAACCCATGCCAGCCGGCATGGATTGAACCACCTTTCGAACGGCGGGACAAGGCGGCGCGGGCGGGCTCCGGAGTCCTGGGGGGGGGTCGCGGGGCAATTTGGCCCCGGGGCATGCCCCCACGGTGGCCTGGCACGCGATCGGGGCCCACCGGTCCGCGGGCGGGCCTGTGCCGTGGGGGCACTCTTTTCCTTCCGTCTTCGCCATGGTCTTCACTATGGCGGAGGCGGAAGAGACCCCCTCCATTGCGCATGCGCAGGGATTCCGTGAGCGGCCACTGACGCTCCCGCGCATGCGTCGCACGGCAAAGTCATTCCCGCGCCAGCTGGCGGGGCGGCAAAGGTCTTTCCCGCCAGCCGGCGGGGCGGAAATCACTCCGGCGCAGGCCTAGCCCCCTCAAGGTGAGGGCTCGGCCCCTCAAGATGCGGAGAATTCCGCATCTTTGGGGCGGCGCGATGCCGGACTGATTCGCGCCGTTTTTGGCGCTGGTCGGCGGACATCGCGCCGATTGCGGAGAATCCCGCCCCCTGTCTGAAAACCTGGCTGTGTCTGTGGAGAGAAACAATCTGGTTTTCAGTCAGATCCTGACAGTTTGCCATTTTTGGGGGGAAAGATTCCTCGCAAGGTGTTCACTGAGATGCCAGGGTGCAATATATCCAGTACCTGAGTTTCCTGACTAGTGGCTCGTGGCTGCCCTCACATTCCATTGAAGGTGACAAGGGCCTGGAGGACCTGTGTGAAAAGTAAAATGAGTGAATTCTGGAACACTACAGTCAGTTCAGTCAATTCTATTTTAAACTTCCAATTTAAGCTGAAATACCTGTTCATTGGACTGGTTGCTGAGCTTGCGAAAAATCTAACAGTTGCAATGTTCCCACCATCACTGGAAGAAATTCAATTTATATATTAGTTTGGATTCTTTCTCATTTTTCGATCAACATCTCCATAACAGTGTCTCAGAACCATGTACTTGAATTTCCTGTGATGTGACAATAGATAAAATTAATCTATCGTGCACATTGATAGTAAGAGGAGGAATTCACAGAATAATAGCGTAGAAGAGGCCCTTCAGCACATTGGTCTGCACTGACACAAGAAAAACCCTTGACCTATCTACCTCATCCCATTTGCCAACACTTGGCCCATAACCTTGAATGTCATGACGTGCCAAATCCAGGTACTTTTTAAAGGATGTGAGGCAACCCGCCTCTACCACTCTCCCAGGCAGTGCTTTCCAGGCTGTCACCACCCTCTGGGAAAAAATGTTTTTCCTCACATCCCCCCCTAAACCTCATGCTCCCCACCTTGAACTTGAGTCCCCTCGTGACTGACCCTTCAACTAAGGGGAACAACTGCTCCCTATCCACCCTGTCCATGCTCTTCATAATCTTATTCACATATCCTGCAGCAGAAATTTGAATAAAAAGGGATGAGTTGCTTATTCACAATAGATATTCCCCCAAGTTTCCCTGATGCAGTTTCTCACTGATGCACAGCCTCCTTAAGCCAGGGTTACAGGCCTGTGGTTCTGATTCAACATCCCCACTTTCTGTACCAGTCAAATCAGGCTACTCAACTTTTCTCAGGACCCATCAAAGATCCATCCAGAAGATGGAGGTAAACCTTGATAAGATTCCTGTTTGAGGAGAACCAGAAAGATGTGCTCACGCCCACAAAACAGAAACGCAGGCCTAAATCAGTCGCTTTTCCATGTCTTCCGCACTTGCCAGAACTGGTTTTGAGCCCAAGTCTGCAATACACAGACTAGAGTTGCATTGATCAACAGTTTAATCAGAAAACCACATTCCGACTTCCGGTTGCGGCGATGCCCAGCTAAGCCGCACGTTTCGGCGGCTCCAGCTCAAACGGACCTTCGGGCTCTTTTAAGAGCCCCAACGGGGAATTTTTTCGGGACGAAACCCGGTGTGGGGTGAGTTAACAGGGAGTCCCCCCCAACGAAAGAGAAAAATATCGGCGGCAGCGGCTACATTGCGAAGAATCCTCGACGATAGGGACAGGAGGAAAAAAGAAGCAAGATGGCGGCGGAGAAAGCCTAGGCGACATGGGGGCCCGATCAAGACGAATTCTTAAGACGGTGTGTGGAGCTACTTAAGAAGGAGGTGCTGACCCCGATGCTACAGGCAATTGAGGGGCTTAAGGAGGCACAAAGGACCCAGGAGACAGAGCTCCGCGTGGTGGAGCAGAAGGTGACGGATCCTGGGCCTGGCGGTCAAAACACAGATGCACGAGGCGCTCCACAAAAAGTGCATTGATAGGATTGAGGCCCTAGAAAACAGAGCACGAAGGAAGAACCTTCGGATCCTGGGTCTCCCCGAGGGAGTGGAAGGAGCGGACTGCGGGGCTTACGTGAGCACGATGCTAAGCTCGCTGATGGGAGCTGAGGCCCCTTCGGGCCCCTTAGAAGTGGAGGGGGCTCATCGGGTCCCTGCGAGGAGACCAAAGGCGGGAGAACCACCTAGGGCGACAATCGTGCGATTTCACCGCTTTAATGATAGAGAAGTGGGGCGTCATTCTCCGACCCCCGCCGGGTCGGAGAATGGCCGTTGGCCGCCGTGAATCCCGCCCCCGCCGAAGTCTCCGGTACCGGAGATTGGGCGGGGGCGGGAATCGGGCCGCGCCGGTTGGCGGGACCCCCCGCTGGATTCTCCGGCCCAGATGGGCCGAAGTCCCGCCCAGGAATTGCCTGTCCCGCCGACGTAAATCAAACCTGGTATTTACCGGCGGGACCAGGCGGCGTGGGCGGGCTCCGGGGTCCTGGGGGGGGGGCGCGGGGCGATCTGACCCCGGGGGGTGCCCCCACGGTGGCCTGGCCCGCGATCGGGGCCCACCGATCCGCGGGTGGGCCTGTGCCGTGGGGGCACTCTTTCCCTTCCGCCACAGCCTCCACCATGGCGGAGGCGGAAGAGACTCTCCCCACTGCGCATGCGCGGGAAACTGACAGCGGCCGCTGACGCTCCCGCACATGCGCCGCATTTCCGCGCCAGCTGGCGGGGCAACAAACGCCATTTCCGCCAGCTGGCGGGGCGGAAATCCCTCAATGTTGGGGCTAGGCCGCCAAAGATGTCCGCCGTCTTTGGCGCCAGTCGGCGGACATCCCGCCGTTGGGGGAGAATTTCGCCCGTGGTTCTGAGATGGGCCAAAAAGGTACGGAGTAGTAGATGGGAGAATGCGGTGGTACGAGTGTACCAGGATTGGAGTGCGGAGGTGACGAGAAGGAGGGCGAGTTTTAATCGAGCCAAGGAGGTGCTACACAAGAAGAAGGTGAAGTTCGGGATGCTGCAGCCGGCGCGACTATGGGTCACGTACCAGGAGAGACATCACTACTTTGAAACGGCGGAAGAAGCATGGACTTTTATTAAAGACGAGAAACTGGATCGGAACTGAGGGGCTGATATTAGAGGGAAATGTCACTGTCGATGTATATAGAGATGTAAATTGGGAAGGGGGGGGACACTAAGAAATGTGGGCGCCGGTGGGGGGAAAGAAGAGACATAGGCGGAGGATGAGGAATGGGAGTGGGGCGGGAGAGGGAGCTGCGCCACAAGGGGCGGGACAGCTACAGAGAATATGGAGCCTACTGTCCTTGTTCCCGCACCAGAAAGGTGATGGCGGGAAGATAGGCGCAAGGTAGATGGGAGTTCCCCACACGGGGGGGGGGTCAAGGAGTGAGCGGGAGAAGCCGGGGTCAGTTGAAGTCAGCTGACTTTCGGAAGTAATATGGGGGGAGCAATCACGCTCGATGGGGATCTAGCGGGGGGGGGGGATAACTGGGTTGCTGCTGCAGAAATCAAAGAGGAACTGGCTAAAGGGTGGTCGGGGCTGGAATGCGCCACCTGGGGAACGAGTGGGAGCGCGGAATCGGGACGTGGGACTGGCCTAGAGAGGGAGATGGCTAGTCGACACGGGAAGGGGGCAGGTAGCCCCCCAGTGCGGCTGATCACGTGGAACGTGAGAGGCCTAAATGGACCGATTAAAAGGGCCTGAGTGTTCGCGCACTTGAAAGGACTGAGGGCAGACGTGGCTATGCTCCAGGAGACGCACCTGAAGGTGGCGGACCAAGTTAGGTTAAGGAAAGGATGGGTGGGACAGGTGTTCCATTCAGGGCTGGATGCAAAGAATAGAGGGGTGGCCATACTGGTGGGGAAACGGGTATCATTCGAAGCTAGGAGCATTGTAGCAGATAGTGGAGGCAGATATGTGATGGTGAGTGGCAGGCTGGAGGGAATGGAGGTCGTGTTGGCTAACGTATATGCCCCGAATTGGGATGATGCGGGATTCATGAAGCGGATGCTGGGACGTATACCGGACCTGGAGGTAGGAAACTTGATAATGGGGGGAGACTTCAACACCGTGTTGGACCCAGGGTTAGATAGATCCAGATCTAAGACTGGAAGAAGGCCGGCAGCGGCCAAGGTGCTTAAGGGGTTTATGGACCAAATGGGGGGAGTGGATCCATGGCGATTTGTTAGACCGAAGGCCAAGGAGTTCTCCTTCTTTCTCCCATGTTCACAAGGTGTACTCCCGGATAGATTTTTTTGTTTTGGGAAGGTCGTTGATCTCGAGGGTGGAAGAAACTGAGTATTCAGCCATAGCTATCTCGGATCATGCCCCACATTGGGTGGACCTGGAACTAGGAGAGGAGAGGGAGCAGCGTGCACTCTGGCGATTAGATGTGGGATTGTTGGCGGATGAGGGAGTCTGTGGAAGGGTGCGGGGATGCATCGAGAGATACCTGGAGGCCAATGACGACGGGGAGGTCCGAGTGGGAGTGGTATGGGAAGCACTAAAGGCGGTGGTCAGAGGAGAGCTGATTTCCATCAGGGCACACAAAGGGAAAACAGAGGCCAAGGAAAGGGAAAGATTACTGGGGGAGATTTTAAGGGTGGACAAAGAATATGCGGAGACCCCGGAGGAGGGACTGTACAGGGAGAGACGGCGACTCCAGACGGAGTTCGACCTTCTGACCACCAGGAGGGCGGAGGTGCTGTGGAGGAAGGCACAGGGGATAAGATATGAATATGGGGAAAAGGCTAGTCGCCTGTTGGCCAATCAGCTGCGAAAGAGGACAGCGGCGAGGGAGATAGGGGGAATTAGAGACGAAAAGGGAGCTACGGTGCAGAGAGCAGGGAAGATAAACGAGGTGTTTAAGACCTTTTACGAAAGACTTTATAGGTCCCAACCCCCGGAGGGAAAAGAGGAGATGCGGCAGCTTTTGGATCAATTAAGGTTCCCGAGGGTGGAGGAGCAGGAGGTGGAAGGCCTGGGGGCACCAATTGGGGTGGACGAGGTTACCAAGGGGCTGGGGAACATGCAGGCAGGGAAGGCCCCGGGACCAGATGGGTTCCCGGTGGAATTTTATAGAAAATATGTGGAGTTGCTGGCCCCGCTGTTGGTGAGGACTTTTAACGAGGCCAGGGAAGGGGGGACTCTACCCCCGACAATGTCGGAGGCGACGATATCGCTAATTTTGAAGCGGGATAAAGATCCGCTGCAGTGCGGGTCCTATAGGCCTATTTCACTACTAAATGTGGACGCCAAATTGCTAGCAAAGGTGCTGGCATCGAGGATAGAGGACTGTGTCCCGGGGGTGGTGCACGAAGACCAGACAGGATTCGTAAAGGGGAGACAACTAAATGTCAACGTGCGTCGGCTATTAGGGGTGATAATGATGCCCCCAGCAGAGGGGGAGGCAGAGATAGTGGCGGCAATGGATGCAGAGAAGGCATTTGATAGGGTGGAGTGGGAGTATCTATGGGAGGTGCTGAGGAGGTTCGGGTTCGGGGACGGGTTTGTTAGCTGGGTCAAACTCCTCTATGGGGCTCCAACGGCAAGTGTGGTCACGGGTCGGCAAAGATCGGAGTATTTCCGACTATACAGGGGAACAAGACAGGGATGCCCGCTATCTCCATTACTGTTCGCGTTGGCAATTGAACCACTGGCCATGGCGCTGAGAGACTCCAGAAAATGGAGAGGGGTGATTAGAGGGGGAGAAGAACACCGAGTGTCACTCTACGCGGATGACCTACTGTTGTATGTGACGGACCCAGTGGGGGTGATGACAGAGGTCATGCAGATATTGAGGGAGTTCGGAGATTTCTCGGGATATAGGCTTAACATGGGAAAGAGTGAACTTTTCGTGATACACCCTGGGGACCAGAGTAGAGGGATAGATGGCCTGCCTTTAAGGAAAGTGGAAAGAAACTTTCGATACCTGGGGATTCAGATAGCCAGGAGCTGGGGAACCTTGCACAGACTTAATCTGACACGACTGGTGGAACAAATGGAAGAGGACTTCAAGAGGTGGGACATGCAGCCACTGTCACTGGCGGGTAGAGTGCAGGCAATTAAGATGATGGTCCTCCCGAGGTTCCTATTTGTATTCCAATGTCTCCCTATACTGATCACTAAGGCCTTCTTTAAAAAAATAGACAGGAGCATCACGAGCTTCGTGTGGGCAGGGAAAGTTCCGAGGGTAAGGAGGGGGTTCTTACAACGTAGTAGAGACAGAGGGGGACTGGCGCTGCCGAATTTGGGCGACTACTACTGGGCCGCCAATGTGGCGATGATCCGTAAATGGATGATAGAGGGAGAGGGAGCGGCGTGGAAAAGATTAGAGAGAAAGTCCTGTAAAGGGACGAGTCTAGAGGCGCTGGTGACGGCGCCACTACCGTTCTCACCAAAAGAATTTACCACGAACCCAGTGGTGGCGGCAACATTAAATATTTGGGGGCAATGGAGGTGACAGAGAGGTGTGCGGGGAGCCCTGGTGGGGTCCCCAATTAGGAACAACCATAGGTTTGCCCCAGGGAGGATGGATGGAGGATTCCAGAGCTGGCACCAGTTGGGAATTAGGAGGGTGGGAGATTTATTTATAGACGGGACGTTTGCGAGCTTGGGAGCGTTGGAGGAAAAGTATAAGCTGCCCCGGGGAAATTTCTTTAGGTATATGCAGGTGAGGGCGTTCACAAGACAACAGGTGAGGGAATTTCCATTGCTCCCGACACAGTGGATCCAGGATAGAATGCTCTCGGGGGTGTGGGTCGGGGAGGGCAAGGTGTCAGAGATATACCGAGAGATGAGAGAAGAGGGGGAGGAGCTGGTGGGCGAACTGAAAGGAAAGTGGGAAGGAGATCTCGGGGAGGAGATAGAGGAGGGTCTGTGGGCTGATGCCCTAAGCAGGGTAAATTCCTCTTCCTCGTGTGCCAGGCTTAGCCTGATTCAATTTAAGGTGCTACACAGAGCACACATAACGGGAGCAAGGTTGAGCAGGTTCTTCGGAGTGGAGGACAAGTGTGGGAGGTGCGGCGGAAGCCCGGCAAACCAGACACATATGTTTTGGTTGTGCCCGGCACTGGAGGGGTATTGGAGGGGAGTGACGGGAGTGATTTCGAAGGTGGTGAAGGTCCGGGTCAAACCAGGCTGGGGGTTAGCTTTATTTGGAGTTGCGGATGAGCCGGGAGTGCAGGAGGCGAAAGAGGCCGATGTCGTGGCCTTTGCGTCCCTCGTAGCCCGGCGTAGGATTTTACTCATGTGGAAGGAAGCGAAACTCCCCGGACTGGAGGCCTGGATAAACGATATGGCGGGGTTCATAAAACTGGAGCAGATTAAGTTTGCACTGAGAGGATCGGCTCAAGGGTTCACCAGACGGTGGCAACCGTTCCTCGACTACCTAGCGGAACGTTAGAGGAAAGATAGATGACCAGCAGCAGCAACCCAGGGGGGAGGGGGTGGGGGGGAGGGGAGGGAGGGGGAGGGGAAAGTTTCATTTTATATTATTTGGTTAGTTTACCATGTTAGTTAGTTACTCTTTATTAGATTATAGTTATCATGTTACTTGTACTGTTAAATTTTCTTTATGTTTGATGTGTAAGGGGAAAAAATTGTGAATGAAAAATTTCGATAAAATATATCTTTAAAAAAAAAAGAAAACCACATTCCACGTAGGCCATGTGTATGAACATGCCATGGGTGCGATCCTCCGGACACGCTGCGCCAGAAAAGCATCTCGCTGCGGTGCAGCGTGGCCGTTGAAAATATTTACCCAGCACAATCTCACTGTCGGATTTCAGGGCTTTCAATTAATAAATATGTTTCCCACCCAATGATGGTGATTCATGGGCACCAGTTGCCTTCTACTGAGTGACTACTATCATGTGTAAACCTAGAAAGCAAGTGTTGGTGGGATGTCTACCAAGAGTGCCAAACCAAATTCTGTCTTCAGCTCACTCCTCACTCGCAAACCTCCCAGCAGCAGTCACTGGCGAGTGGTTAGGAACATAGAACGTACAGTGCAGAAGGAGGCTCTTCGGCCCATTGAGTCTGCACCGACCCACTTAAGCCCTCACTTCCACCCTATCCCCGTAACCCAATAACCCCTCCTAACCTTTTTGGTCACTAAGGGCAATTTAGCATGGCCAATCCACCTAACCTGCACGTCTTTGGACTGTGGGAGGAAACCGGAGCACCCGGAGGAAACCCACACAGACACAGGGAGAACGTGCAGACTCCGCACAGACAGTGACCCAGCGGGGAATCGAACCTGGGACTCTGGCACTCTGAAGACACAGTGCTAGCCACTTGTGCTACCCTGCTGCCATGCAGGAATATGATAATTTTTTGTTTCTCCTTAACCCAAGAACAGGAGAGACAATCGTCATTTCCTTTCAACTGGAGGAGTTGGCAGTCTGGGAACCAACATCAGTCAGTGACCCCAGGCGTAATGGGTGAACAGGACATGGTGCAAGTCACAATGTGTGCAGCAGAGATTAGGAAGAGCTGAGGCTTGTGGAAGGTGAAAGGTGGAGGAGATCAGGCTGGAGACTATTGGAATACTGTGGTCATTCTGTAGTTGGACCTTCCTGGGCTCTGCTCCACACTGGGCTGTGCACATAGCAACAGCATAATGGAACATTAAATGAGATACACCTGATTATAACAAACATGTAATTTTTTTCTTCTTATCTAGCCCTGGTAAATCGACCAATACCAAATTGCCACATTACCTGGTTGGGGCTGTGCTTAACGGAAGCATGTTTCAGAGGTGGGACCACAGCCCTGTGCCACCAATTCCCTAGCCCACATTTCCATTGAGCAAAGCTCCTCCTTGCTTCCTCCCACTGCCAGAACATGGGTGCACTGAATTAACCCTGTAAACATGCCCTATAACACATGAAGCCCTGTATCAGCATCAATACAAGTTGAAAACCACCAGACTGGTGCAAATCTGGTTATTATTCCTGTTGTGTGATACATTCATCAGCAAAGCCACTACATTCCAGAAATCAGACTCACGAGCAGCTCAGAGGGTCAAAGAGACAATCAAAGCAACAATCCCCAAAGCCTCCCCATCCACACCTTATTTATGAAGCTATGGACATATGTATGATCCGCAATGTATCCACCCGGAAGGATGATGTAGTCTACGATACAGGATGTACTCTGTATTAAATCATATCAGAAAATAAGCAAATGTCTTACACAAATATTCTCCAAAGATCTCTCTTACCTGACATGGATATCCAAGATATTCAGACAGGTGCTTATAGCATTTGCTATAGTAAGAACACCGCATACAGTGATGTTATTGCCGCCCAATCTGAAGTAAAAGGTGGAATTTACATTATATTTACATAATTCTTATTTCTTACAAATTTACAAAGAAATGAGCAAGGACCAGCTGTTATGACCTCCATAACAGGGTTAAGTTTTAAACTGTCTCTTTTAATTTAAGGATGTCTTAGGGATCTCTGCCTGGTGACAGGCCCATGTGATTGGGTTTCTGGAGGGGATAGGGGGCCCAGGTCAAACCCTATTCGAAGACAGTAAGTTTTGACACCTGGTCACAAAAGAGGCAACTTTACTTGCTGTTTGCGGACTCACAGATTCTCAGAGACAGTCAGAACGAGGGTTGGTGAAGTAGGCCCAACAGATGCTGCAATGCCAGGCAGAAGGACTGTTTTGGGGGTAGCCACGAAGTGAGAACCTATGCTCGAGGAAATAAAGATTGTGAAGTGGTATAGATCACAGAATCACCAAAGGGTACCTGGTAATGGGAAGTCCATTTAATTATGCTCATATGGTTGAGTGAAGGGGGTTTTGTTTAAAAGGTCAGTGAAAGATTCAATTTGATGAAGCATGATAAAGGGATCCTGTTGGAGCTGGGAGGAGTTGAACTTTAAACTCATGATTGCGTGATTACGGGTGGACTTTTACCTGTATTTGGCAGAGATCGACAGTGGTCGGGAAAGCAGCGTTGAAGCCAACGGCAAGGGGCGGGACCATGACATCACAAAGGCGGGGCAGGCTCTGAATGAGCCCACCCTACAACCACCCTGGGGTTTCAAAGATCGGGACGCCATTTTAAAAGGTCAGCCCAGTGCAAACAAATTCATGAGGAACAGCTACCTTCCACACCCCAGCACTGAATCATGGCACTCTGCCCAGGCACTGACACTACAGTGCTGAGGGAAATGTCACAGAGCAGTGCAAAGGCAGTGTCAGTGTTAGCTCTGGAAGGCTGAAACTCACCATTGAATTCAACAACTTCAGACTGAGAACTTTCCCCTCCACCTTCACCCATTTCTATTCCTATCAATTTATTTTCATTTCTTCCATCGATCTGTTTTTCCCTTACCACCGTCTCCCGACCCCCACGAGGGCCAGATTTTCCGTTGCCACACTGCTTACCTTTGTTCTGCCATTAACACATTCTGATCTCTTAATGTGCCACTTTCAGCATCTGTTTTTAGCCAATATCACCACCATTCACATTCCCTTTGTCTTTTTGCCTATTACATCTTTGTCAATCTCTCCCCAACCTACTCCTATCCCTGGCCCTCTATCCAGCTCCACTGCTCCACCCCTCTGCTCCTCACAACAGTATAAAACTCAACCTATTTCCAGTTCTCTCTAGCTCTGACAAAAAGTCAACCAGACTTGAAACATTACCTCTCTTCTCTCTCCACAGATGCTGGCAGACATACTGAGATTGTCCGGCATTTTCTGTTTTTATTTCAGATTCCAGCATCCGCAGCAATTTGCATTTATGCTGGAATCTAATCAATGAGGGTTCATACCATCTATACGGGGAATAATGAATACTTAGGATAATCAATGACAAGAATTTAATTTAAGGGTACAGATTGTTTATGATTAGATTAAAGAATACTTGGGAGCGTCAACAGGTGTTAATCTTACTAAAGGGATCAAATGCATCAAACCATTCTGAATCAAAGTTTGATGCAGGATGATTAAATCTTGCAATCATTCTATTCACCACGATGGGGGAAACGTTTCTGCTGATATTCCTTTGGTACAAACTCCTACAAGCATTGTTTTATGGTAGGTGTTTACCTAATAATTTGAAACTGATTAAACATGGTCTGAAAGTAATGTCAGTAGCAAAATGGTACAAGTCTTCAACCAAAGGAACACCGATATGAAACTTTCCTCAGGTTTCATAGCACACAATGTGGACCTGACATTTTAACCAGAATGCTCATTGTACTTACTGGGTGTTGAAATCCATACTGAAACATTCATGATTGCAATATTATCTTTGCAATGTAATTCCGTTCATAAAAATGTGCAGTAGATTCACCAGAAATATCATAGAACCAGCAAATAATGGTGTAGGGTGGGCAGAATCTTCCCCTTGATACCACCTGAAATGTGGTGGGACTACGGTAGAAATGGTGATATATTGGAGCCTCTCTAACCCGGCCAGCCTCCATATCCACCACCAGGACTACCACTGCTTGCTCCCCGCCCCCGCCCCACCCACCTCATGTAAATGGTGGTTGGGGTCAGAGACTGGATCCCAAGTGGACTTTCCTCCTTTCCACCCAGGTATCTGGATGGTCTACTTTATCCTTGTACCTTGCGAGATAGTATTATGTACAGTATTGGTCTCTTTATTCAAGGAAGGATGTAGCTATGTTAGAAGCAGTTCAGTGAGGGTTTACAAGACTAATGCCAGGAATGGTCAAGTTGTTTTATGAGGAAAGGTTGGAAAGATTAGGTTTGTGTCCGCTGGCGTTCAGAAGAGTGAGAAGCGACTTGATTGAACCCTTTATGATCCTGAGGGGTCTTGACCGGGTGGATGAGAGAGGGTGTTTCCTGTTGCGGGAGAATCTAGAACTAGGGGTCACTGTTTAAGAATAAGGGATTGCCCATCTCAGGCAGTGATGAGGAGAATTTGTTTCTCTCAAAAGGCAAAGGAAGCAGAATTTTGAACATTTGTAAGGTAGAGCTAGATAGATTCTTGATTACCAAGGGGGTGAAAGGTTATTGGTAGTAGGCAGGCGGCTCTAATCAGATTGGCCATGATTATTGAATGGCCGAGCATGCTCAAGGGGTCGAATGGCCTGCTTCTGCTCCTAATTTGCATGTTTGTATAAGAATTTAACTTACTCAATTTTTCTCAGGCTTCCCATTTGAGGAAGCGAGTCAACAAGCACTGCAATCCCAGCATCCGCCAGTTCATTATCTTGCAAGCTGGAAAGAAATTGAAGCACAAAATAGTAAGAAATGTCAGGCATGAGTAGAACAAGGTCACTCAACTTGGTAGAATCGTTTATGATACTTGCTTTATTTCTTCCAGGTGGTGACACTTTTTCAGTGCAGGGGACAAGTGGGCAACACCCTTCGCACTAATACTGCAAGATGTAAGGCTAGAATCAAAAGTTTGGTTGACGTTAATATCTCCAAATTAAAGCAATAACAATTTGGAAGGAAAATGATTAACAACATAGTGGTGCACAATAAACAGCAAGAACAACAATATAGTACTTTTTTATTTAAAAAAATCCGAATTAAGGGGCAATTTAGCATGGCCAATCCACCTACGCTGCATGTCTTTAGGTTGTGGGGGTGAGACCCAGGCAGACATGGGAAGAATGTGCAGAATCCACACAGACAGTGACCCGGGACCGGAATCAAACCCGAGCCCTCAGCCCCGTGAGGCGGCAGTGCTAACAACAGTGCCGCCCTATCTATATATTACCGTTAATGTAGTGAAACATCTTGGGCAGGATTCTCCGACCCCCCCGCCGGGCCGGAGAATCGCCGGGGGGGGGGGGCGGCGCGAATCCAATCCCGCCGCCAGCTACCGGATTCTTCGGCGCTGGGTTTTCGGAGGGGGCGGGAATGGCGCCTCGCCGGTCGGGGGCCGTTGGCAGCAGCTCCCCCCCCCCCCGGCGATTCTCCGGCCCACGATGGGCGGAGTGGCCGCCCGATTTTGGCTGGTCCCACCGGCGTAAAATACACCAGGACCGTACTGGTGGGACATGGCTCTGCGGGCGGCCTGCAGAGTCCTTGGGGGGGCACGTGGGGATCTGGCCCGGGGGGGGGGCGCCCCACGATGGTCTGGCCCGCGATTGGGGCCCACCGATCTGCAGGCGGGCCTGTGACATGGGGGCACTCTTTCCCTCCGTGCCGGCCGGTGTAACAGTCCGCCATGGCCGGCGAGGAGAAGAATCCCCTTGCGCATGCGCTGGGATGATGCCAGCACATGCTGGCGCTCCCGTGCATGCGCCAACTCGCGCCGTCCGGCGGTGGCCCTTCGGCGCCTTTTGTAGTGGCGCCAAGCCTTTTGGTGCCAGCTGGCACGGCGCCAATCCCGCCGGCACCGGCCTAGCCCCTGAAGGTGCGGAGGATTCCGCACCTTCCAGGCGGCCCAATGCCGGAGTGGTTCACGCCACTCCTCGGCACCCCGCCGGTTAGGGGAGAATCCCGCCCCTTAAAATACTCCACAGGTGCACTGCCTGACAAAAACTAACATTGAGCCAGGAAGGCAATATTAGAAGAGATGATAGAGACAGCTGAAGGGGGTGGCAACCAATGGTTGGATGAAAGAAGTGAGGGGCAGTCAAGAGGTCAGAGTTGGGAGGAACCCAGGGCTCTTAACAGGTCACTGGGTTGGAGGAAGGAGGTAGATAGGGAGGAGTGACACCTTGATATCACAGCCAAACTTCAACCTCTCCTCGTCCATTGTCCAAAAATGTACACTTTCCAGCAGCGGTCACTGGATAGTGAGAAGGAATGGGAATGCTGCCCGATTCGCCCCTTTCCGATCTCAGAATCATTGTACAATGATACTATCCAAACAGGGTTCAGCTAACTCAACACACTCAAAGATAGCTCAGCACCACTGAGTAATGAGAGGAACATTCGTCCCATTATTACGATGCCAGGCCAGGCCCTAACAATGGCTAGAATATTGGACCGAAACCCCAATATTTTAGTTTATTTAAAAGTCTATCGGAAAGAATGATTCACACCAGGGGTGACTGCATGAAGAAATAGGGTTTGGTTATTTTTAAACCAAAACTTTATTCTATCTACAATATTAAACATTTTAACTTCACACCCTAGAAGAACAGCTTAAAATTTACACCTTAAACACGATGACTCAATTTCCCAATAAACAACAAGAAAAGAAACAGACAGATCTCAATCTATCTTACTATGGGAGAATTGTGGACTCAAAAACCAGGCAGATCAGAAGGCAACTCCTCTCTCTCCAAAGTGTCTCCAACTGCCTCTCTAATGCTTTCAAAATATCTCTCCGCCTTCATTGGCTCCACCCAGTAATGACCTCATCTCCCCAAGCTGAAAACAACTCACCTATGCATGCTGCAAAGCACATTAACTTCCCAAGGACTTCCCCGGGAAAACCACTATGCTTTAGCCCAAGATTAAAAAAACACATTATTTTGTCAATTTCACCTGCTGGCGCGGAGTGGGTTAGTACTGCTGCCTCACGTCACCGAGGTCCCAGGTTTGATCCCTGCTCTGGGTCACTGTCCGTGTGGAGTTTGCACATTCTCCTCGGTTTGTGTGGGTTTCGCCCCCACAACCCAAAGATGTGCAGGGTAGGTGGATTGGCCACGCTAAATTGCCCCTTAATTGGAAAAAATGAATTGGGTACTCTAAATCTTTTTTTTGTAAAAATGTTAAACATTTCACCTGCTGGCTGCTAAAACCATCCAGGCCCCACAGAACAGAATCCTTTGTAAACAAACACATTCTAACCCCAGGCTTTTAACCCTTAGATTGCCCACTACATTTATAATTCAATTTTCATGACATCTTCCAACCATCACACCATGTACCTTTAACACCAGAAGAAAGTTTTATTAACTTCACTGAGGAGTTTAAATGCAGTATGTAGCATCAAATAACAAGCAGATGAATACCTAATAAGCAGAGCAGCAAGTTATTGTACCAGGTGATAGTTGGTTAGAAACATATTTCTATTACAAGACTGGGACTGCTTTCTTTGCTCGTGTCCTTATATTATTTGGTGCATTTCCAGTTATGTCACATGAGTCACTACAATCATTACAATGGAGTATGAAAACATTTCTTACATAAGCTTCTTTAGGCTGCTGATTTTGGGAATGACTTCAGATAACGTTGCAGCAAATTTGTCCTCATATTTTCTGCTTTTGAAACTACAATTGGAAAAGGGAGAATCAATACACACATTGTTTGTAATATTTTATAAATGAAACAAAATTAAAACATTCTTTGCCAGACAGTAGTAAACTTTGGAGTTCAGGCATCGACAAATTTGCCTAAGGGTCAGATGAATTGCAAATTTGTCACACACAGGTCTGCTCTGTTTGCTCATGGGTGCGGCCATGAGGAATGAGGGAAAATGATGCGATCCACCTTTTCTCCTCTTCAAAGCTTTGTGAGATACTTTTTGAAAAAGGGATTCCGATCATGTTGCATGGGATCTTTAAAATGAAAGATTCCATGAGCCTAGATTGGATTGGATTTGTTTATTGTCACGTGTACCGGGGTACAGTGAAAAGTATTTTTCTGCGAGCAGCTCAACAGATCATTAAGTACATGAAAAGAAAAGGAAATAAAAGAAAATACATTATAGGGCAACACAAGATACACAATGTAACTGCATAAGCACCGGCATCAGGTGAAGCACACAGGGGTGTAGTGTTAAGGAGGTCAGTCCATAAGAGGGTCATTTAGGAGTCTGGTAACAGCGGGGAAGAAGCTGTTTTTGAGTCTGTTTGTGCGTGTTCTCAGACTTCTGTATCTTTTATAAACATTGAAGGCTGTGATAGGCAGATTTAAGGGGCGGGATTCTCCACTCCCGCGCCGAAGTGGCCGCGACGTCGAGGTTCACGACGGCGCGAAACGGCCCCGATCCCGAACGATTCAGGCCCCGACAATGGGCTAGGATCAGGGCCGCGTCATCTACACGTGCCAGGCCTTGTCGCCGCGTAAAGGCGGCGCCACATCGATGACGCGGCTGGCGCCGCATAACTGGCTTCAGCCGCGCATGCGTGGTTGCCGTCCTCTCTGAGTCTGCCCCGCAAGAAGATGGCGGACGGATCTTGCGGGGCCGCGGAAGGAAGGAGGTCCTCCTTCAGAGAGGACGGCCCGACGATCGGTGGGCACCGATCGCGGGCCACCCCACATTTGAGGTACCCCCCGGTGCAGGATCCCCCCTCGCCCCCCCCCCCCCCCCCGCAGGCCGCCCCCCAGCGTTTGCACGCTGTTCCCGACAACAGCGAGCAGGTGTGGACGGCGCTGGGGGAACCCGCCGTTTTGGCCTGGCCGCTCGGCCCATCCGGGCCTGAGAATAGCGGGGGTGCCGGAGAATCGCCATTTTGGTTGTCTCCGGCGATTCTCCGGCCTGCGGCCCGCAGAACGCGACCGGGCCATTCCCGCCGCTTGGGAGGGCGTCGGACCGGCGTCCCAGGAAATTTTGGCGGCCCAGGTGATTCTCCCAACCGGCGCAGGAGTGGAGAATCGCGCCCATTGTCTCTCGGAGTGAAGGTGAGAAAGTGGAGTTGAAGCCAAAGCCATGGTGGTATTGAATGGCAGAGAAGATTCAATGGTCCACTCCTGCTCCTAATTCTCCTGTTCTTTTATGTCGGTACTAAAAATGAAAAAGTTAGAACAATACAGCAAGGGAGGGAGGTAAAGGTTGACTGTCTTTCTATCCACGACGTGAGCTCTTTAATTGAAAGACAAATAAAAAATCGACTTTCCAGTTCCAAAATAAACTCCAGTCTAACATGTGAATTTTATTAACAAGATTTGCATCAAACAAGTATGTCAGAACCAGGTTAAGTTACGATTTAACAATGTACAATGTATAGGGACAGGGTAAATGGGGGTGCAGTTGAGCTAAATTGAATATTGGTAACAGAATGGAAGGGTTTCAGAAATCTTTATCCCACGATAGTGAAGGAACAAAGATGTATTTCTATATTTCCATGTAAGGATCGTGTGTGGCTTGGGGGTGAACCTGAAGATGGTCGAGTTCCCATGTACCAACTACCGTTGTTCTTCTAGGTGGTTGAAGTTGCTAGTTTGGAAGGTGCTGTCAGAGAGGTTTGGAGCATTGCTGTACTGTATTTTGCAGATTGTACACACTGCTGCCACTAATGGTGGAGGGAATGAATGTTTATGAATGAGGTGCCAGTCAAGAGAGCTACTTTTCATGGATGGTATCAAGATTCTGGAGTGTTATCGGAGCTGCACTCATCCAGGCAAAAGGAGACAATTCCGTCACACTCTTGACCTGTGCCTTGTAGACGGTGCACAGGCTTTGAGGGGTCAAGAGTTGTCAGAATTCCCAGCCCCTGATATAATCTTGTCATCACAGGGCTGAATTTTCCCAAATCATAGATTATCATAGAATTTACAGTGCAGAAGGAGGCCATTCGGCCCATCGAGTCTGCACCAGGTCTTGGAAAGAGCACCCTACCCAAGCTCAACACCTCCACCCTATCCCCATAACCCAGTAACCCCACCCAATGTAGCCAGTTAAAATGGCTAACTCCCAATTTAGAATGGCTAACCCCAATTTAAAATGGCGAACGGCAAAGGCTGATGGGAAAATCAGCCAACAGGACTAAAACAAGCAGCTACAGGTAAACTGTGTATTCACCTCTGGGAAGGCCAGCCAAGATCGATACCAGGAACCATCAGCACAACAAAACACCAGCCATCTGCATACTAATGAGCAATCCCTGGGAACAATGTGCAACATTTTAGACACAAAGCCAACCCAGACTCATCGGCGCCAACAGAAGCCTACACAAAGGGAGGTGAACGATCACCTCAAGACCGCCCATCGATCAAGGAATCACTCCAGCATTGGAGAATATCGAACCAAGTGATTGGGACAAAGTCCAATCACTTGGAACCAGGTACAGGGTCCGCCCCGAAAGGCAGGAAGCCCCTGGTGACTATAAGAATAGAGTCCAAGTTCAAATCGACCCTTCTGCTACCCCTTCCGCATTCTCCTGCACCCCTCTGCTTCTCTTCTGGACCGGGTCACTCAGCAACACGAACCAACCCTTGACATTTACCGGTCCAGCCATCGCGAAACATCCAGTAAGTCTTACTTCAACGCTCGCAACGAGATAGGCGCTCCTAGCTATCAATCTGTACCAGCTTCGAATCCCGCAGGCTCAGAACCCGAAAGAAAGGCCATTCGTTTCCCTGACCTGGTGGGCCAGTTCCAAGTTAAGTATTGGCCTGTTAGTTGTAGGAAGTAGCTTAAACGTAGAATTTATGCATGAGTATTTATTACTGTATATAATAAATGTGCTTTGATTTAATTCTTACTAAGCGGTGTACTGGATTATTGATCATTACTCGGACTTGAACCATGTGGCGGTATCAGAAAGATACCTGGCGACTCAAGAGCAAAGGTGATAGAACAGAGCAATTAAACTAAGGCTAAAGTTAGCAACACCAACACTAAGGGCAATTTTGGACGCTAAGGGCAATTTATCATGGCCAATCCACCTAACCTGCACATCTTTGGACTGTGGGAGGAAACCGGAGCACCCGGAGGAAACCCACGCACACACGGGGAAGATGTGCAGACTCCGCACAGACAGTGACCCCGCGGGGAATCGAACCTGGGACCCTGGAGTTGTGAAGCAATTGTGCTATGCACAATGCTACCATGCTGCCCAATAAATAAAGGCCGAGTGGCATTTTTGGCAAGAAAATCAATGTGATTCCCACAGGCTCCACCGGCACGATCCGGACCGCAATGTTTCGGACGGCACTTTGAAAAAATATTTTCCCCCATGTGAAAAACGCTGCACCTGAGGCACAAAGCATCTGATGCGCCCGCCCCAGGGCTCATCTGAACACTACAATCAAGGGGCTTCGGCATTTAAATGGCTCCACAGCAGTTGCCAGGAGGATGGCAGCCAAGAAGCCTGCTTCATAATTCAACGAGGGGGCCTTCACAAGAATGTTGGATGCTGTGGGGGAGACAAGGGCAACTATCAACCTTCAGAATGGCAGGAGACTGTCCAGCAAGGCCATGAATTCCAGTGGCAGCAATGGTCAGTGCCAGCAGCCTGACCGAAAAGATGGGGGGATACAGTATTGGAAGAAGATTAATGACTTAATATGATCAGGATGGCTAAGTGTTCCCTGTCTCCTCTTGGTACTCCACCCTTTCGTCACCCCCGAAATGTCACCAGGAACCCACAAGCCATCACCTCGCAGGTTCCCAACACCTAACCCCCCCAGCATCATCCTCAAATATCCCTGGCACTCCTCATCAGAACCCCTTCCCGCTAAGGACCAGCACCCACACATACCAGTTATCATTGACCTCTGACCTGCCAGGTGTCCAGATCACATTATCTCCATTTGTATCCCTGCATGAAAAATAGCCCACAACCGGAGAGAGAGAAAACCGGCAGTGGAATGCTCGATCTGAGGATCCTGACTCCATTCGAGGACAGGACCACGTGATACACAGGGAAACAGCAGGGTGAACCTGCACTGAGAGCGAGATTGACCTGCAGGCGAAAAGTGAGGAGCCAGTGCACCTTCATACAGATGATCAGAGTGCATGATGTCCAAAGCCTTGACCAGACCATGTACTAAAACCATGTTCCTTGCCTTGAAGGAATATCAACCGAAGAGACTGGCCCATCAACCAGCAGTGCCCCGCCGCCACTGTTGAAAGCACTTGGGAAGAGGTCTCAGAGGAGGACATGGATGAAGCGATACAGCTATCGCGTGCACCATCCATCATCTCAGAGACACGCACCTCGGTGGATGAACTTAGCAGGTAGGCTTCTGGGTCACTTTCTGGTGAGCACCACACAGTTTCTGATGTACACCAAGTGGAGGCAGGAACATCCCAGGGATCAGACAGTTCGAGGTCTGCTGGATCCCAGGACTCAGCCCCAGCCAGGTGCTGGGTATCTCTGGACATGTTCGTCCCTCAGTTGCTGGACATGCAAAGACAGAGCCAGGAATACTAGGAGAGGTTGTCAGTGACATTCCTGCCAAGGCTGAATGGAGGAGTCCCAAAGCCTCCTGTCACATGAGATGGTGCTGGCAATGTGTGGAACCCAGGCCAACACTGTAAAGGTGGCGTCCACAGGGGAAAGCCTGTGGCTTCAGGTCAGATCCATTGCGGGAGAACTCCGAAGCATGGCTCAGTCCCGAGGATCATGGTTGAGGGCTTCATCACCAAGGTCCAGATAATGGCGATCCTCTAGGACTGGTAGTACCAGATGACGGTGAGGCTTCTGGGCTCACTCCAGTTGCTCCTTCACCCCATAGACCCATGAGCTCCCGGAAGGAGGAGGAACCACTGGAGTGCCTCCTGGGGCTTTCCACCCAGGAGAGCCTAGGAGTGACCAGCCCTTCTGAAGTTCCTCTTCCTGATGCTGGAAGGGACAGAGGGCTGAACTGGACAGATAGTTGGGGGTCTTTATCAAGTGTCACAAATACACATGTTACCACATTAAAAACTCTTGTTCTTCACCACCTCACTGTCATTAACCCTCCCTCCAGTGGGATGGAGCTTTACCCCAAATGGGCACAGCTCCTCTCAAAGGCCCTCAAAGTCAGGCAAACCGTTTGCCCACTCAGAATGAAAATAACATAATTCCTGAAAGGACTCGGACATCAATCCGTAGATCCTTGCTCCTAATCCCCCTCTAATGCTATGCGACAAAGGAATCTTGCGCCAAAAATTGCTCACACATGAGCTGAAAAGTCAACATGTTGGCAACAGACAGACAGGAATCAGGCATAAGCAATAGCTTATGCATCTCAAGAGTTTTCCTCACCATGAGTCGTCAACACTGTCCTGCTTTTATGATCAGCAGACACAAGGACACACCAGGCCCAGCATGCTGGTGACTAAGGTTTACTGCAACCGTCCTCCTATGGTAGCAGAGGGATTAGCATGGTCTTGTGAGGGGAGGGAGGGACCTCTTGAGTTGTTGGACAATATGGTTTTCCTATCGTATGAAGCAAGAAGTGATGAGAGAAGCCCTGGTCTTTCTGCCCATTCAAAGTCTCACCCCACCTGTCCTCCATCCTCTGGCTCCTCTCGGGCCTCTTTCTCCACTCCCTCCTAGTCTTCCTCATGGCCAGGGTCAACTGAACGGTTCTGTACATCTTGACGGCTAATGGTGCAATGGCAGATGCTGGGGTCCGACACTTATGCAGACACAGTCCATGTCGATGCCATGCACCCATGCATTTTTCCTTGATCCATGAGTTATCACCCCTTCGCTTGACTTTGAGAATATGGGCAGCTGACATTGTTAAGGGTCAACTCATGAAGGCCAATTGGTTTGATGAGCATGAGTCTCGGGAATGTTAGAGGGTATAATTACTATATCAGGGACAGGCAAGGCTAATAGATGCCCTTCTTCCATCATCCTGAGATCCCATTGCTCTCAGGCCTTAAAAGCTAAGACTCCTGGACAGCCATTCCATTGATTTTTGACGGTCTCCCCCTCATACTGGCTGGCCACTGTGTTTCCTTCTATTTCAGAGTCTCATCCACTCAGCTCCTTAGGTCCACCTCCTTCAGTCTCATTACACCTCCCCCCCCCCCCCCCCCCACCTCATGAGCCCCGCACCGAGCGCCCCATACCCCCATGCCACCAAAAGCTGACCAACTCAGCGCTCATTAAACTTTACTGACATCACAGGCAGCAGACTGACACAGTGCTCTAAAAATGTTGAAAAGACACAGGCTTCAGGGCAACACACATCAGCTGTGACCCCATCCCAGAGGTCCCCGACCTCCACCGTGCACTGAGCCCCCCCCCCCACCCCCACAACACCCTTGAAACCCTCCCCCCTTGGACTCGCTGCTACTAGGTGAAGAGGCTTGCTCACCTTTTTCCTCCATCTCGGAGATCATGGTGCCTGGTTCCCACTTTTTAAAAAAACAGTAGTAATTCATGCCCGTGTGATATTACGGTGGAATGGAAGGTTCACTGAAGTCTGAAGATTTGACTTTAACCTCGCTAAGTACATTATAATGCATTCAAATGCATGCAAATCAGATCTGTGCCCTTCCTGGGCACGAACCTAATCACGTCGTCGGGGAGGGCCCGGGGACATCGCAATCGGAAATCTCACCGGTATTTGGTCCCTTGCAATATTTTGCGGCCATGTCAGGATTTGCCCGTGGCTAACATGCCCGTTAAATCCCGCCCACAGTATTTATATTGCAGGATCTGTCCCATCGAGCCTGAACTGGCTCTCTGAAAGAACATTCTCACTCCCCTGCCGAATCCCCGGAACCTTGTACATTCTTTCTTTTCAGGGAGCAATGTCATGGGGAAATGGATAGCTTCTCCCTTGCTGCTTCAGGAGCTGCAAATGATGCTGAACACTATGCAGTCATCGGCGAACATCCCCACTTCTGACCTTATGATGGAGAGGAGGTCATTGAAGAAGAAGCTGAAGGTGGTTGGGGCTAGGGCTCCTTCAGCAATGTCCTGGGACTGACATGACTGGCCTCCAATAACCACAACCATCTTCCTTTGTGCTGGGGGAACTCCAACCAGTGGAGAGTTTACGCCCTGAATCCCAATTGAGTACAACTCTGCCAGGGCTCCTCGATGCTACATTTTGTTAAATGCTGTCTTGATGTCGAGGCAGTCTCACTTTAGCTCAGGTTTAGCTGTTTTGTCCAAGTTGAACTTAAGGCTGTAATGAGATCAGGAGCTGAATCGCCATGGCGGAGCCCAAACTAAGCATCAGTGAGCAGGGTATTGCTGAATGAGAACTGCTCGATAGCATTTTCAATGGCCCGGACAAATAGGAACAACCTGAACCTGTGATTGTTGGGTTAGGGGGGAGTATGCTTGTAATAAATGCCAAAAATAAATGCTCATTAAAAGTGTGCAAGGATTGGCTCCAGTTCTATCCTTCACCTTTCTGGAGTAAAACATTCAGAGGAATGTGACAGCAGAACCATTACCAGCACCTACTGTCCAAGAAGCAGTTGAACTCAATGTTGAGGACAGAGTCTGTGAGGTGCATACTCAAATGCTGTTTCTCTTTCCCTGGTTCTGTTTTTGCTTGTAAACTGTTGAACCGATAACATCGGCCACTTCTGATGATGCTGCCTGACCTGCTGAGTAATTCCAGCATTCTCGGCTTTTATTTCAGATCTCCAGCATCTGCAGCACTTTATTTAAAGAAAATAATAATTGAACTGGATTATTTCAGTGACATATTTATCCTGCAGTTTATCAGCAATTGGGATACAATTTCAACTTGAACTCTTCCTAACGACATCACCAGGAAGGGAAATTCGACAAGGGTAGGGGGAATTTCAGCGGGGAGGGGTGTCTGTCTGATGCATGATCAATTACACAAAGATGAGAGTTGGAGGTAATCGAGGCTTTATTACACTGAGATGTGTGGCCTCCTACAGCAGCTGACGAAATGGCTGCTGTACTGGGAGCACACAGACTTATACTCCGCCTACTGGGCGGAACCAGCAGGCTGAGATCTATCCCAGTACCTGTAGTACAGGGGCCTTACCGTAAAGCACCTATATCAACATCCTATATATACAATATATACATCAGTGGTGACTACCACATTCACCCCCTGTTAAGAAAAATGAGTCCGGCGGGGGTGGTGGAGAACTATATACAGAAAGTTGTGTTTAAAAGTACAGATAATATTACAAATTCAGGCAGTCCGGTGCTTTGATCTGGCATTGAGAGCGCCGCACTGCTGGTGGCGACTCCGACTTGGTCTTCGGTGACTCCGGGAGCGTGTCAAAATCCTCTTCATCCACGGGTGTGAGCAAGGGGAGGACGGATTGTCCCGGAGCGGGGGCTGCAGTGGGGTGCGCCGGGGGAGGGGAGAGTGGCACCAGGGCAGGGGGGGGGGGGTGTGTGTGTGGAACCACCTGGTGCCAGGTCCCTGAGGGAGACTGTGTCTTGGCAGCCGTCGGGGTACGCTACGTGGGCGTACTGCAGATTGGCGTGTAGTAGCTGTACCCTCTCAACCAATGGGTCCGCCTTGTGGAGTCGAACGTGTCTACGGAGGAGAACGGGTCCTGGGGCTGCCAGCCATGTCGGGAGTGAAACCCCGGAGGTGGACTTCCTAGGGAAGGCAAAGAGACGTTCATGGGGGGTTTCATTAGTCGCGGTGCACAGGAGCGACCGAATGGAGTGAAGTGCGTCGGGGAGGACCTCCTGCCAGCTGGAGGCCAGGAGATTTCTGGACTGTAGGGCCAGCTGGACGTCCCTCCAGATCGTCCCATTCTCCCTCTCCACTTGCCCGTTTCCCCTGGGGTTGTAGCTGGTCGTCCTGCTCAAGGCAATGCCCCTATTGAGCAGGTACTGGCGGAGCTCATCGCTCATGAATGAGGAATGTGGACGTAGGCGGGGTAGCTGAACAGAGCGAAGATGGTGTTGAGGGCTTTGATGACGGTGGCAGACGTCATGTCGGGGCATGGGACGGCAAAGGGGAATCGGGAATATTCATCGACCACACTGAGAAAGTACGTGTTGCGGTCAGTGGAGTGGAGGGGAGCCTTTGACGTCCAGGCTGAGGCGTTCAAAGGGGCGGGAGGCCTTCACCAGGCGCGCACTGTCTGGCCGGTAGAAGTGCGGTTTACACTCTGCGCAGACCTGGCAGTCTCTGGTGATCGCCCTGACTTCCTCGATGGAGTAGGGCAGGTTGCGGGCCTTGATGAAATGGTAAAAACGTGTGACCCCTGGGTGACAAAGGTTGTCGTGCCGGGTCCGGAGTCGGTCCACTTGTGCGCTGGCACATGTACCTCGGGATAGGGCATCGGGGGGCTCGTTGAGCTTACTGGGGCGATACAAAATCTCGTAATTGTAGGTGAAGAGCTCGATCCTCCACCTCAAGATTTTATCGTTTTTGATCTTGCCCCGCTGTGCGTTATTAAACATGAAGGCAACCGACCGTTGGTCAGTGAGGAAAGTGAATTTCCTGCCAGCCAGGTAATGCCTCCAATGCCGCACAGCTTCAACGATGGCTTGGGCCTCTTTTTCGACAGAGGAGTGCCGAACTTCGGAGGCCACGGGCCTGCCTGCCTGGTTGAGGGTGGCATCCAGAACGACGGCTGATGCATCGCTCTCGACTTGGAAGGGGAGCGTCTCGTCGACCACGTGCATCGCGGCCTTGGCGATGTCAGCCTTGATACAGTTAAAGGCCTGGTGAGCCTCGGCCATCAGAGGAAAAAGCTTGGATTTAATGAGTGGGCGGGCCTTGTCCGCTTAGTTTGGGACCCACTGGGCGTAATACGAAAAGAAGCCCAGGCAACGTTTGAGGGCCTTGGGGCAGTGGGGAGGGGGAGTTCCATGAGGGGTGCATGCGATCGGGGTCGGGCCCCAGAACTCCGTTCTGGACCACATAGCCGAGGATGGCTAAGCGGTTCGTGCTGAACACACACTTCTCCTTGTTATACGTGAGGTTGAGGAGAGTGGCGGTGTGGAGAAATGTGGCACGGTTGGCGTCATGGTCCTGCTGGTCATGGCCGCAGATGGTGACGTTATCCAGGTACGGGAAAGTGGCCCGCAGCCCGTACGGGTCAACCATTCGGTCCATCTCCCATTGGAAGACCCAGACCCCGTTGGTGACGCCGAAAGGAACCCTAAGAAAGTGGTAAAGGTGGCCGTCTGCCTCGAACACAGTGTATGGGGGGTCCGCCTTGCGGATGGGGAGCTGGTGGTAGGCCGATTTCAGGTCTACTGTCGCGAAGACCCGGTACTGTGCAATCTGATTGACCATATCAGATATGCGTGGGAGGGGGCACGCGTCGAGCTATGTTCACCGATTGATGGCCTGACTGTAGTCAACGCCCATCCTGTTTTTCTACCCAGTTTTGACCACTGCCACTTGGGCTCTCCAGGGGTTGTTGCTGGCCTCAATGATGCCCTCCCGCAACAGCTGCTGGACTTCAGACCTGATGAAGGTCCTGTCCTGGGCGCTGTACCGTCTACTCCCGATGGCGACGGGTTTGCAATCCGGGGTTAGGCTTGCAAAAAGGGAAGGTGGGTCAACCTTAAGGGTCACGAGGCCGCACACAGTAAGGGGTGGTAGGGGCCCGCCAAATTTCAAGGTTAGGCTCTGGAGGTTGCACTGGAAGTCCAGACCGAGTAGCAAGGCAGCACAGAGGTTGGGGAGGACGCAGAGGCGGAAGCTGCTGAACACTACGCCCTGGACAGTGAGAGTGCCGATGCAGTATCCCCGGATCGCCGTGGAGTGGGACCCGGAGGCCAGGGAGATTCTCTGGTTAGCGGGGTGTACCGCGAGGGAGCAGCGCCTTGCCGTATCGGGGTGAATGAAGCTCTCAGTGCTCCCGGAGTCCAGCAGGCAGGAGATCTCGTGCCCATTGACCTTCACTTTGGTTGAAGCAGTCGCAAGGTTGTGTGGTCCAGACTGGTCAATCATGACCGAGGCGAGACGCGGCTGGTTGTTGGCGGTTGCAGGCGATGAGAGGCCGGATGAGGTGCCCGACGGGCATGGATCCTGAGTCGGGTAAGATGGCGGCACCCATGGGCCGCACGTGGCGTGGGGGAAGCAAGATGCTGGTGCCCGTTGGTCCTGGGAGGAACAAGATGGCGGTGCCCACAGGCCGCACGTGTTGCGAGTCTAGGAGGTGAAGATGGCGGCGCCCACTGGTTGCACGTTGGGTGGGGTGCCGGGACAATAGCGGCGATTGAGCGGGCCTGGCACACTGCAGCAAAATGTCCCTTCTTGCCTTGCAGAGGGCGCTCCGGGCCGGGCAGCGCTGTCGGGGTGTTTTGACTGGCCACAGAAGTAGCATTTGGGTACCCCGGCGTTGGTTGGCTGCCGCGCGGCACAGGCGCGGGATTGGCTGAGGGCAGTCGCTGATGGGGTCCACGATGGGGCAGACATCTGCGGAGTCCACGATGCACAGGGGGGGGGGTGGGCCGCGCGGTCGGGGGCATAGGCCTGAATATTGCGGATGCGACCGTAAGTGAAAGCGCTAGTTTTTTGGTCGCCGCGAGGTCGAGCGTGGCCCCCTCTAAGAGGCACTGGAGGATGCAGTCAGACCCTATGCCCATTGACCTTCACTTTGAACCGCTTTGACCGTAACAGATGCGTCTCTCATTCGCAAATTCGAGTGTCCCGTGGCCGAAACGGCCTGACAGTCACAGTCTCAAACTAGGGGGAGCAGGGCGCGCCAGAAATCTTCCACCGACTCACCGGGGGGTTGACGCCGCGTGGAGAGGAGGTGCCTGGCGTAGAGTGTGTTAGTCTGCTGAGCGTAGTTTTCCTTCAGTAGCGCCATGGCCTCTGCGTAGGTCGGCGCGTCCTGGACAAGTGGAAAGACGTTGGAGCTCAGCCGTGTGTGCAGAATCTGGAGCTTCTGTGCTTCTGGAATTTCGTCTGCCGCAGACCCGATGTACGCTTCAAAACAGGCTAGCCAATGTTCAAAGTCCTGTTTGGCGTTGTCTGCTTGCGGATGCAGCTGCAGGCGATCCGGCTTGATGCGGAGATCCATCTTCTGAAAAACTCAGTGTAATAAATTGATGCACGGTCAATTACACAAAGTCGGATGTAATCAAGGCTTTATTACACTGAGATGTGTGGCCTCCTACAACAGCTGACGAAATGGCTGCTGTACTGGGAGCGCACATATTTATACTCCGCCAACTGGGCGGAACCAATAGGCAGGGATCTACCCCCGTACCTGTAGTACAGGGGCCTTACCGTAAAGCACCTATATCAACATCCTATATATACAATATATACATCAGTGGTGACTACCATACTGTCATTAAGGGGAGACTGGGAGGGGGGGGCGCTTTGCAGGGAGGGGTACAATCCCATAGTGGAGCCACCCAATTCTCCTCTTATCAGCAGAACGTCAAACAAGCTGTCCAATCCTCTATTGGATCTTCTTCCTTGTACTCTGTCCGAGGAAAATCCTTATATTTTGGAGTAAAAGCAAAATGCTACTCCACTCCAGATTTAATGTTTGCTAATGGTACATGTAAATGCTGCGGTGAGTTCAGGCTTTGCATTCCACATTTTAAACAAATAAATTAGTTTTGAACATTGGTTTCAAGAGCTGCACAGAAACCCATGGATCTGGGGAAAGGTTTCTGTACACTGGTGTCACAAACCTGCAAAAGCATTCTTTAGAAATAACGTTAGCAGTAGCAGCACAACCTGGCCTGTAGATTTCCAACAGGTGGAAAGAATGAGGGGTTAAGTGAAGTGGCGAAAGCGCAGGCTGTTAGTTATTGTGGTCGGTCATGAAGTGTTTAAACTTTAAGAAAAGGGACTTTCCAGGCCAGGGGATTCAGAAATCAACCAACAATGAAATGTTTCACATGGCAAGCTGCACATCAGTGAAGCTTATCTCCCAGTGTTCCAATGGTCTTTAGTCCATGTTGTGGAGAGCAATAAGGAGGATCGCCAATTCCACTTAAACCTCTATCCAAGTTGGGTTGGGCATGACTCACTCAAATTGTGGGTCTATGGTCTGCAATATTTGCCATAGACAGGAGGGTCCAAACAGACCAGCAACCTAGGAAGCAGGCCACATCAGTCATTAGACGTGGGAGCAGAAGTAGGCCTTTCGGCCCATCCAATGTATCAATCAATGCTAACACTGGGCTGGACTGATGCCCACAGTGTATCCACCCAAACCACTGCCAGCATCAAACTCATGGCCAGCAGGAGAGAGTGAGAGGAGAGGCTTCATTGGCAACATTGATATCAAGGGTTTGGAATAGATTTTGTCATTCTTGGTGGGGAGTTCAGAGAGAGCCAAGATTGGAAAATCAGCAGTGACCTCCCCAAGCTCCCATTTCCAATAATTGAAATGAATGGCAAACACCAGAAACCAGCATGATCTCCATGTTTGACTCTCAAATCTGTGCTCCTCCCATCGAGTGAGGTCCCTCACTGAGAATGACAAGTTCATCTCAAATGTAAATCCTCCACAGCTGGCCAGGCACAAAGTCCACACCGCCTCCGAGATGCTGTGGATTGAAATGGGAAGCCAAGTTCCAGGAAACATAAGGCCCTGAAGCCTCATTGGAAACCCCTGCTAAAGAGCATTTACTTACACTAAAACCTCGATGTTCTTGCAGGTACCCAGAACGGTGACACATTCTAGCTCCATGACACAACCTCCGATATCCAGGCAGATGCAGTTGGCTCCGCTGTTTATAACGAAAGTCAAAACAGTCAAATCCACTGGAGTGAGCCTGAAGTTTCGAAGCTCAAATTTGGACTTTAAATGTGCCGCAACTTCCCGCGCAAGGTCATGATCTTGTGTCTCGTACACACAGTGGCATAACTCGATTATTTTTGGCCCGGTTAGATTTGTGGTGGCCAACTTCCGCAGGGTCTGCAAAATAGCCTTCTGCTTGTTTTGTACCCACACTTCATTCTTGCTGGACAAGATGCCAAGGAACTGCTTACATCCCTTTGAAGCTAACCCCGATAAGAATATGTGGACGGCGTCGGTGAACTCATTTTTCATATCATTCTTTGATGTCCATTTGGATTTGAGGTAAAACCTGCGTTTTAGCATTTGATCAGTAACTGTGCTGTCAATCATCTGATGAAGTGCTGCCAGGAACTCTTGGAAGGTCAAGTGAACAAAGGCATGTCCATTCTCCTGGTTCTGATCAATGGTCTTCACTTCAAAAGTGGTAAGAAACCCATATGAGGAAGCAAAATCAGTGACCTTTTCAGAGAGGAGGTCCCTTAAATAAAACACAGACTTACTCTCCTGGAGTCCCTTTCTTGCAAGGTTGCAAAGTCCCTGAATCTCTTCCCTGTGTTTGTTTAGCAGCCGGTTTTCAGTATTACCATTGGCCTCTTTGCTATTGGTACCTTTAGTTAAAAACACAGTGAGCATCTCAATATAGAACTGTGTCATTGTATGAGGTAGTTTGGGTTCTAAATGACTTCGGGATAACAAGTGCTCAAGACAAAGGAAAACTACCCAGCACATGGCAGGGATGTAGCACATATTTAATATCTTACTATTCTTCAGCAAGTGGCAGATTGCCTGACGATTGTGCTCACTGTCCTTGAAGAAACGACCGGCATATTCTTTGATTTTACACTGGTTGAACCCCGAGACTTCCCCTACCTGACCCACAACATCTAAAGGCAAGCAGAGGATGTCTTTCGGCCTGGAAGTTATTAGAATTGTACATCCCGGGAGCAGCTTCCCATTATACAGGCTGGAAAATAACTGCCCCACTGATAGTGGTGCGATGGGGTCATCGGAAACAACCAAGTTGCGGACAGCAGCCTTCCCTGCAAACTCGTCGAAGCCATCAAACAGGATCAAAACCTTCTTCGGATTCCCTATTATAAATCTAAATACGGAATGGGGCTTCCTTTCTGGCTGAAGAAAGAAGTCAAATAGCATACTCTTCAGATCTATGGTTTTTTTGATGAGATTCAGTTGGCGGAACTCAAACAAGAACACGTATTGGAACTGACTGACAGCCCCTCGCGTCCACTCATAGCAGATCTTGTGCATCAACTTGGTCTTTCCAGTCCCTGCTTTCCCCAGTAGGATGTGCACTCTGCAATGGGAGGCACGCTTTCTGCTGAGGAACTCCGCTAGATTTGCAACCGAGTCCTGATTCTCTTCCAGCCCCGGTGAACTGAGCACATCATCCCGGCTCGCATCTATCCGCTCCTTCAGTTTGGCCACATTACCATCCTTCATGGTCAGACTTCTGAACGTCTGGTCGAGGGTCACTTGTTTCATTTGATCTTCTTTTGCCATGTTGGCTTCATATTTCTGAGAGATGCTCTGTATCATTAATGATTTATAATCCTCTGCAAAATCTGTTGACACAAAACATAATATTCATCAGAGTGCAAAAAATGAAACAAAAAGTGGCCTAATATTCAAAAAATATCTGTAACATTAAGAATCTTGAATGTGTCCATTGTAGGGGAGTTCTCCCCAGTGCCCTGGCCAATATCTATCCCTCTACAAAAATCATTCAGCCCATCAGGGTTCACCAACCGTCTGAAAGAGCACCCTCCCTAGGCCCACTACCCAGCCCCATTTCCATACCTCAGTAATCCCAGCTAACCTTTTGGACACTAAGGGGTAATTTAGCATGGCCAACCCACCTAACGTGCACATCTTTGGATTGTGGGAGGATACCAGAGCACCTGGAAGAAACCCACACAGACACAGGGAGACGGTGCAAACTCCACACAGACCAAGGCAGGAATTGAACCAGGGTCCCTGGCGCTGTGATACAGCAGTGCTAACCACGGTGTCACCGTGACACCCTAATCATGATATTTTTATCTGTCGGAGTTTGCTGTGTGCAAATTGGCTACCGTTTTTCCTGCATTACTACAGTGATCAGGTCTCAAGAGTACCTCATTGGCTGTAAAGGACTTTGAATCATCCTAAATTCATGAAAGGTGCTATTTAAATCCAAGTCTATTGCATCATAGCTTACAAAGGTACAAAATTGGAATAAATCACTTCAACACATCACACTTCAGTGTCACACTTGTGCTCGATAAGTTGATGGTGACTGACATGTGGATGGATCTATTAAATTGTTATCAACCAACTGTGAGTCAGTCAAAAGAGCTTTGGTTGATTCAGTAAGTACGAACGAAGAATCAGTAAAAGAAGCAGATCACTGAGCAATCAAATTTTTTGATCGCAAGCTGCCAACCAGCCCTTGGCTTGAAGCAAAATATTTTAAAACACCCCAAAAATATTTCGACTGATTTCATTATCAATCTTGATCATTTTCCTCAGTTGAAAATGTATTAGAAGTAACATTAATAATGTAGTGGATGAGGGATTGGAGTTTCGGGTCATAGTGTAAGTTTGTGGAGCAGTACCTGAGTTGGGTGAGCAATGAATACTTGGGAGAGGTGAGGCGAGGTGGGGCAAGGCTTTGTTGGTCATTAGTTTTTAATGCATTGGCTGATCCAGAGTATCCATAACCCATTGGCCATCATGGAAAGCCCTTGTCCTCTTCAGCTTTGTTGGAGAATTCCAGTTCGGGCTCCCCCCCCCTGCTGCTGAGCCTAGGGAATACCACATTACACACCGGGACAGAGTTTCCTCTCAGCTTTCCACTCAGCATGCAAAGACATGCAGCTTGTAAACCCCACCAGGTCACTTTACTGCCCAATGCTGAAAAGTGTAGAAGCATGTGTGTTATAGTAAATGATCTTCCTGTCATATAATACTTTGTATGTCAAATGATGCAACTCTCCTGTCAGTATAAACTTACACCAACTCAGTCCATAACTGATACAAGATATCAGTTCGAAGTTGTAATTAAAGTATAAGCTTTGTGTCTACTGCACGTATATTAACATTTTGGATAATGCACTTCAAAGCTTACAAAGCCACAAAAGAAACCCAGTGGGAGAAATTTACATAGGAACAGGAGTAGGCCATTCAGCCCATCGAGCCTGCTCTGCCATTCAATACGATCATGGCAGATCAGCCACTTCAACACCTTTTACACCCACTATCCCCACAACCCTTTATGTTACTGCTAATCAGAAATGTATCAATCTCTGCGTTAAATATACTCAATAACTGAGCTTTCACAGCTCTTGGGGAATCGAAATCCAAAGATTCACAACCCTCTGGTAAAGACATTTCTCCTCATCTTGGCCCTAAGGGGCATCCCCTTATTTTGAAATTGAGCCCCCTGGTTCCAGACTCGCCAACCAAGGGAAACATCTTACCTGCATCAACCCTGTCTATATCTTAAAATATTTTGTAGGTTTCAATGAATCACCTCTCATTCTTCAGAACCCTTGACAGGAAACAGGCCCAGTTTGTCCACTCTCCCTCCGTCCCTAGAACAAATCTGATGAACCTTTGTTGCACTCCTTCTACGGCAATAACATATTTTCTGAGGTAAACTGCCCAGGCGCGATCTAACTAAGCTTCTATACAATTGAAGCAAGACCTGACTACTCCTGTAGTGTGTACATTTGTTTGAATAGCACTGCTGCTATGGCACTGTTATCAATGAAGAAAGCCCCATGGATGCCCAAGGTGCTGCCTATCCTGGTGAATTGATAGAAGTCTACATATCAGCTAATTAATTTCTTCCTCTCTTCTTCCTTTCTTTCTGCTCTTTTACTGACCTTTCCCCAGTGTCAGAACCAGGAATTCACAAGGATTTGGCAATTTTTACAACATCCCCTTAATTGCCCTCAGAATATGGCCTTTATTAGACCAATTCTCCCCAGCTAATACCTAAGCAATGAGCTTAAAGTGCCAGGTCAGATAGAACACGATGTATAAATATTGCAATGTGCCCCATACCCAACACCAGCCCGGAGTAATGTTAATACATGCTAATTGGCTAGTACTGCATCAAATGGCCAACTGCAGCACACAGCAAACATCATAAATTGCAACCAGAATTTACCCACTTCAGCCCGCACCCCTCAACACTCTAGTCAAGCAACACAAAGGAGCATGCAGAGCCTCAAAGCAGTCCAGCAATCAGTGCTACAGCAAATTAACCAGGCTCCTGGTGCAGGAACCCACTGTCCTCGCCCAGGATGGCGGCATAGTGTGATTTTATCAAATTTTATTTGATAAAATTTTACAGGAAAAAAATGCAGAACTTTGGACAGATGGAGACTCCATACTTTCTGACACCAGAAGGCTTCACCTTCATCCAACAGGTTCCATTGGAGGAGCGTGTACGAGGGCCAAAGGGACCCAAAACCATTTGCTCCATTTTTGTCAGCAGCAAACAAGGTAAGAGAAAATGGTGGGTTCCGCAGGTCGGCCGGCGTGGGTCGCGAAGGTCGGCCGGCATGGGTCGCGAAGGTCGGCCGGGTTGGGTCCCAAAGGTTGGCCGGTTGGTAAAAATGGGTCCCCGGAAAAAAAGTTTGAAGAACACTGCTCTGCACTGAAGTGTGCAGTCACCATGTTGGGTGCAGAGTGTTGAAAATGTAGGTGTTATGTATTCAAATTTTGTAGCCACAGAATTTAGCAGCACAGAAAAACGCCACTGTGCCTGCGTTAGCTCTTTGCAAGAGCAAACCAAATAGTCCAATCCCCTGCCCTTTCCCCATAACCCTGCATATTGTCTCCTTTTCCCGTGGACTTCCATTTCCCTTTGGAAAGTCACCATTGAACCTGCTTCCACAGTGAATAAGTTGGGCAAAAATAAAGCTCTTTGTCTCCCACTGGTGCTTTGCCTATTATCTCAAGTCTGGCTCATCTGATATTGGACCTGCAGAACGGGAGAGAGTTTGTCCTTATCTTCTCCATCAAAACCCCTATCATTTTCAACACCACTTTTAAATCTATCCTTCACCTTCCCTGCTCGACCCCAATTTCCTCACCTCTCACCAGCCCTTGACATGCCTTGTCCTTTGGTCCTCCAGTAAATCCCTTCTGCACCAACTGGGAGGACTTAACACCTTTCCTAAAGTGTGGTTACCCTCAATCGGACACAAAACACCAGCTGAGGCCAAACAGTGATTCCTAAAGGTTCAGCGTAACTTACTTACTTCTGTACTCTATGCCTCTATTGATAAAGAGAAAGAACAATTAATTACCTTAAAATAGAACATGAAGAATTACCTGAAATCGCTGGCAAATTCAAATACTCTTCTCCTGTTTGAGATGACGTGTTGTCCATTTCTTCAGGGTCTGGATTCCATATGGTGCTGGTGGAACTGTTTTTAACTGCTGCTGCCTTGTAATGATTACCTGAAATAGAATAGGAAGTTGGCTTTCAGGTCTATGTACAAACATCCATCAAAATATATGTAAATGTGGCTTGAGCATTACGCCTACAGACATTTACGAACACTCTGCAGCCATGTCATCTCCCCAGAGAGACGAGAAAATAAAATAAATGCGGGTTAATAAGGGGAGAATACTCTGAAAATTCCCCTCTGATTCACCGAGGTGATTGAAACTGATCCAGGGGATTGTTTATTGACAGAGAGGTCAGCAGGGACATTTACAGACTATGTTACCAATTTCACCACTTCATAACAATCTGCGACCAATCTGAGTCCAATTATTCAGCCAAATTATTCAGTGTGAGGTGATTCACTTTGGAAGGAATAACAGGAATGCAGAATATTTGGCTAATGGTAAAGTTCTTGGAAGTGTGGATGAGCAGAGGGATCTAGGTGTCCATGTACATAGATCCCTGAAAGTTGCCACCCAGGTTGATAGGGTTGTGAAGAAGGCCTATGGAGTGTTGGCCTTTATTGGTAGAGGGATTGCGTTCCGGAGTCATGAGGTCATGTTGCAGCTGTACAAAACTCTGGTACGGCCGCATTTGGAGTATTGCGTACAGTTCTGGTCACCGCATTATAGGAAGGACGTGGGAGCTTTGGAGCGGGTGCAGAGGAGATTTACCAGGATGTTGCCTGGTATGGAGGGAAAATCTTATGAGGAAAGGCTGATGGACTTGAGGTTGTTTTCGTTAGAGATAAGAAGGTTAAGAGGAGACCTAATAGAGGCATACAAAATGATCAGGGGGTTAGATAGGGTGGACAGTGAGAGCCTTCTCCCGCGGATGGAAATGGCTAGCACGAGGTGACATAGCTTTAAACTGAGGGGTAATAGATATAGGACAGAGGTCAGAGGTAGGTTCTTTACGCAAAGAGTGGTGAGGCCGTGGAATGCCCTACCTGCAACAGTAGTGAACTCGCCAACATTGAGGGCATTTAAAAGTTTATTGGATAAGCATATGGATGATAATGGCATAGTGTAGGTTAGATGGCTTTTGTTTCGGTGCAACATCGTGGGCCGAAGGTCCTGTACTGCGCTGTATCGTTCTATGTTCTATGTTCAAACACGTGCCAATTCCTTTCCTTGTTTCTGGGTCAAACTCCTGCCTTTTGTTGATGTGGGTGCACCATCACCAAAGGCCTGCAACAGGCCTTCAGGGTTGGCTAACAAAATGGAGCCTTGTTCCCAGGACAAATCAAGCCGCTGAGCTGTATAAAGCTACTGGTGGGCGACATGGGATCCTGGTCACAGCAAGTCTGCGGTGTCAGATGGGGGGGCCTGAAATTTCCAAGCCCTGGGTCGGAGGTGGGTGGGGGAGGAGGGCCAGGAAAATAGAGTGGGTGCCAGGAACAGAGAGTGGGTGCCTTGTCAGGACTGCTTCCGGGCGTAATCCCATCGACGGGAACATTTCCTGGGGTTCGACCACACATCACTGCTGGCAACCGTGAGCTCGGGAACCCTAATGTCATCCCGAAGCCCAGGTGGAAACAAAGTCCAATGCGGAGTGAACAAATAGGCCAAGGGCAAATACAAAGATCTACCCGCCCTTATTTGAGTTTGTGTTGCAGCTCACAAGCAGTACTATCTGCATTAATGTTCGTGCTTTTACTTACCCTTTCTCGATTGTTTTACTTCAGTGGTTGCAACTTGTCCTGCTTTTCGTTTTCTTCCAATATCTAAAGAAGTTGTCAAAATGTTGATGCCACATTATTGAATAGACTAAGTGGAAATTTTAGTTCATGGCAACAAGATTATTCAGACTATTGGCAATCGGCCAGGGCATTTCAAGAACTGTCATACATGTCATCTTAATGCTAAATTATAAATTATTTTATAACCAGTTGTTCCAAAACACCTATATAGACATAAAATAGGTGTAGAGAGATTGTATTAATTATATGCAAAATGGATTCCCGACAGCCTACGGTGGGAATGATGACCCGCCATTTTCCTGCCGTGTCGGTCGAGGCTGCAAGTTCCTGCTGTCATTCCCCACCATTGGGAACCCGATTTCTTTTCATCCCAATGTATTCTCAGACCCACCCGCCACAAACCTCCCTACTGCCATGGGGATACGAATATACTCCCTAACCCTGATAACCTTTCACCTCTTTGTTAATCAAGAATCTATCCAGCTCTGCCTTAAAAATATTCAAAGACTCTGCTTCCACTGCCTTTTGAGGAAGAGAGTCCCATAGAATCATGACCCTCTGGGAGAAAATTATTCTCTTCATCTCCGTCTAAAATGAGTGACCCCTTATTTTTAAACAGTGACTCCCAGTTCTAGATTCTCCGACAAGGGGAAAATCCTCTCCACATCTACACTGTGAAGACCCCTCAGGATCTCAATAATTTTGGTCAAGTCCCCTCTTACTCTTCTAAACACTAGTGGATACTAACCTAACCTCTCCAAATTTCCTCATAAGACAACCCACCCATTCCTGGTATTAGTCACATTAACCTTCTCTGAACTGCTTCTAATGCATCTTTCCTTAAATTAAGAGGCTTAGGGCGTGATCCTCCGGCCATGCTGTGCCGGAAAAGCAGCTCGCCGCAGCGCAGCGTGACCGTTGAAAGCCGGGAAACCCCACTTCCGGGATCTACCCGGCTCACAACGCCTCGCGAGATTCAACGCAACCTCGCGAGACGTTGCAAGGTGAATCCCGCCCACAATGGCAGATCTGCATATTAGAGGGAGTCAGTAAGCCTGACTCAAATGTGTAGATTCCCAAGAAACCTGACGCTTTGGGATTTAATCCATTCGCCGCGGGGACCTCGAGCACGCGCCATTTGGTACTGGTCCCCACACAAGGAACCAAACAGAACAGCACTCATGAAGGTCTCCAAGGGGATCGGAGGCCCCCAGCTGCACACCCTTTGAGCAGGGTGGTACTCTGGCACTGCTGATGCCACCTGGGTACACTGGCAATGCACACCTGGCACCATGGCATTGTCAAGGTGCCCAGGTGGCATTGCCATCGGGCAGGGGCACTGCCAAGTTGCCAGGTTGACACTGCCAAGGTTCAAAACTGGCATTTATTACGCATGTGATTGGCCCAGGGTGCCAGGGTACCCTCCCATATTGCGTTCGGACTGGGAGGGGGGAGGTTGGGGATTCTTTTTGGGGCCTCAGAAATCGGGACGCCATTTTAAAACAGGCAGTTCCGGCGAGCAGAGCTTCACATTGTAAATAACGGGGCTATGTGCGGCCTCGTGTTGAATATTCATGGGTTTCTTGGTACTGCAAGTGCCAGGAAACATGCGGCTAAACGCACTCGCTTGGGGACTTTGTTCCCTTTTGGGAAGATTGTGCCCTAATACTGTACACAATATTCCAGATGTGGTCTCACCAATGCCCTGTACAACTGAAGCAAAATTCAGCCAGAGAGAGCCAAAGCGACAGAGAGTGAGTGAGTAAGAGACAGAGTCACAGAGAGAGAGTTAGTTACATGATTATATTGTCCAAAGACTATGGGGGTGAGTCGCTGGCCACATTGCGCCCAGCGCAAATCCTACTATGTCAGGAGAATTGCGGGAGATCCCAAAGTTAGATCTCAAAGGGTCAGAAGGTAGTGGACTCAAGTACCACCCCATAGACTTGAGCACAAAGGTTCGGGTAAAACTGCACATCAGTGGAGATGGGAGTGCTGAACGGTCAGAAGTGTCATCTTCTGGATGAGAAGTTAACCCAAGGTCCCATCTGTCCTCTCAGGGAAATGCAACAGATCTTCTGTCATGACTTTGAAAAAGAGTGGGGCGGGGTGGGGGGGTTATTGTCAGCATCCTCACCAATGTTTATCCTTCAATTATTATCAGTGAAAAACATAATCCAGTTCTGTATCAGATGGCTGTCTGTGCATATTTGCTGTGAATTAACAGCCGTATTACCGATATGAATGATCAAAAGCCTTCTTTTCTCTTGCTTGAGCCTACCTAATGCAAATATCTCTGCATTGCCAGGGCCGTGGAAGGTGCATGAGATTGGATTGGGGAAAATTCACTGTTCATCTTGTTTGCCTTATTTTGATAAAAGGACCGCTTCCTCGGTCCCAGCCCCAGCACACAACTGATTTAAGTTGTCCCGTGACTAGAGGAAGAATAATAAAAAGATCTGTGTTGAAAAATAAATGGACCAGGGCTTTGCATCTTTGTTTTAAAGGCAGCTCCTTGGCATTCCCTCATTTTTGGCGCCATCACATAGTAAATGATCCATGGATTTATCTGGATTCATTTTGAGAGTTTATGTCACTACATAAACAGAAGTCAGGCTTGGGTTACATTATGAGAGAAAGATTCTATTCCAACTATTCCATCTTCATACTTGCATCTTTAAACTGAAGCCGTTCAGGGTCTTGGAACTAACAGATACACACAGTTACAGGATTGCTACAGTATAAACATAGCAAAGGCAATCCTAAGGAATACCTCAGTTAGGTATTTGGTAGGAAGGGGCGGAGGGTCGCGGGTGAGTGCATGAGGGGTGCAGAAAGAAGTTTTACCAAAATGACTATTCCAGCTAAAATCTTCACTGTCATTCCAGTTGGAATTCTAGGTTGGATGGGTTGAATGTTTGTTTTGCCCCATAATTTCACCCACTTTGGAACATCACTACAAAGGAATCGAAGTGGGAAATTTAGCGCCCTCAGCCTTTTCTACCTCTCTTTGCCTGATATCTTGTATTAGACACTATTCAGGCCTTATCTGGAATACTGCATCCAGTTCTGGGCGCCATACTTAAGGAAGGATATGAAGGCATTGGAGAGAGTAGAGGTGACTCACAAGAATGATTCCAGAAAGAAAGGATAGATTGGAGAGATTGGGACTGTTTTCCTTGGCGAAACAAAGGCTGAGAGGACACTTGATAATGATATTCAAGATCCTGAGGAGTGTGGACAGGGTAAATAGTGAGAAACTGTTCCCGCTCACAAGAGCATAAAGACGGGCGGCACGGTGGTGCAATGGTTAGTGCTGCTGCCTCACGGCGCTGAGGACCAGGGATCGATCACGGCCCCAGGTCACTGTCCATGTGGAGTTTGCACATTCTCCCCATGTCTGCGTGGGTCTTACCCCCACAACCCAAAGATGTGCAAGGTGGGTCGATTGGCCACACTAAATTGCCCCTTAATTGGAAAAAATAATGAATTGGGTACTTAAAATTTTTTTTAAAAGAGCGTAAAGAACTAGAGGGCACAGATTCAAAATAATGGGCTAAATGCATAGAAGTGATGTGAGGAAAATGTTTTCACCCAGAGGGTGGTTGGAGTCTGGAACAAACTTCCTGAGAGGGTAGTGGAGGCAGGATCGATTGAGGTATTCAAAAGGAAATTGGATTGGTACCTGAAAATAAAGAATGTACAATGTTATGAGGATAAGGCAGGGTAGTTGGACTAGGTAGAATGGTCTTTCAGGGAACCAGTGCAGACTCAATAGGCCAAATGGCCTCAGTCTGCACTGTAACTTTTAGTTAACTAAAATCTAAAATGAACAACTGACTTAGCATCAATTGCAGTTTGCAGATGACAGGCCCAAACTTCGACCATCCTTTGTGTGCAGGAGTATTTCCTCATTTCACTCCCTAAGTACCTGCCTCTAATTTGCAGACTTTCTCTAATCGGAAACTCTACAACCAGTGGAAATGAGAGTAAAACGTGGGCAAGTGTCAGGTTATTCACTATGGTAGTAAGAATAGAGAAACAGAATTTATTTTTAAATGGTGTGAAACTTCTAAATGTTGATGTTCTGGGAGTACTTGTACAAGGCACACAGGAACACAGAACATCAGAATCGTATTGTTACGTGTGCTAACTTCCAGTCTACCATTGTAGAAACTGTGGAATTTTGGAAAATCAATTCATCCATTATCACTTTTAAGAACCTAGGATAAAGGCCATGAGGTCCTGGGAAGTTTAAGTCTCATAAGTTTCTCTAATTATTTTTCTCTGCTTGATATGGCTCATTTTCAGTTCCTTACTCTTATTAGCCCCTTAAGGCCATAAGACCATAAGACATAGGAGCAGAATTAGGCCACTCGGCCCATTAAGTCTGCTCCGCCATTCAATCATGGCTGATATCTTTCTCATACCCATTCTCCTGCCTTCTCCCCATAACCCCTGATCCCCTTATTAATAAAGAACCTATCTACCTCTGTCTTAAAGACACTCAGTGATTTTGCCTCCACAGCCTTCTGTGGCAAAAAGTTCCACAGATTCACCACCCTCTGGCTGAAGAAATTCCTCCTCATCTCTCTTTTAAAGGATCATCCCTTTAGTCTGAGATTGTGTCCTCTGCTTCTAGTTTTTCCTACAAGTGGAAACATTCTCTCCACGTTCACTCTATCCAGGCCTCGCAGTATCCTGTAAGTTTCAATAGCATCCCCCGTCATCTTTCTAAACTCCAATGAAGACAGACCCAGAGTCGTCAACCGTTTCTCACACGACAAGTTCTTCATTCCAATGATCATTCTTGTGAACCTCCTCTGGACCCTATCCAAGGCCAGCACATCCTTCTTTAGATATGGGGCCCAAAACTGCTCACAATACGCCAAATGGAGTCTGGAGCAGAGCCTTTTATAGCCTCAGAAGTACATCCCTGGTCTTGTATTCTAGCCCTCTCGACATGAATGCTAACATTGCATTTGCCTTCCTAACTGCCCACTGAACCTGCGCATTAACCTTAAGAGACTCGTGAACAAGGACTCCCGAGTCCCTTTGTGCTTCTGATTTCCTAAGCATCTTCCCATTTAGAAAATAGTCTATGCCTCCATTTCTCCTTCCGAAGTGCATAACCTCACACTTTTCCACATTGTATTCCATCTGCCACATCTTTGCCCACTCTCCTAGCCTGTCCAAGTCCTTCTGCAGCCCACCTGCCCCTCTACAGATCTTTGTATCATCTGCAAACTTAGCAACAGTGCTTTCATTTCCTTCTTCCAGATCATTAATATATATTGTGAAAAATTGTGGCAGCACCGACCCCTGTGGCACACCACTAGTCACCGGTTGCCATCCTGAAAAAGATCCCTTTATCCCCACGCTCTGCCTTCTGCCAGTCAGCCAATCCTCTATCCATGCTAGGACTTTACCCTTAACACCATGGGCTCTTAACTTATTTTTTAAAATATATTTTTTATTCTCCTTTTTCTCAGTTTCTCCCAAATTTGCACCCATCAACATTAAACAATAAGCAGTAACGAATATAGGTCGGGATTTTCCAAAATGGAGGCAGAGTGTCCACGCCGTCGTGTACGCCGTCGCGATTCACGACAGTGCGAAACGGTCGCGGACACTACCGATTCTGGCCCCCTTTGCTGGAACGGTTCACGCCGCTCCAACTTCCCTTCCCGGCGCCAACTGTGCGCCACGCCAACCCGCGCATGCGCAGTGGCGCCGCCAACCCGCGCATGCGCGGGGGACTTCCTCAACGCGCCTGCCCCGAGGCAACATGGCGCGGGGGTTCAGGGTCCGGCCTCGTACCAAAATAGGGCCGGGGCTGGAGAGGCGGTCTGTCGATCGGTGGGCCCCGGTCTCAGGGCAGACCACATCGGAGGCCACCCCCCCCCGGGGAAGGAGCCCCCCTGCCTCCCCCCCCCACCCCCCTCCACAGGCTGCCCCCCCAACCCTGCGCACAGAGTTTGTGGACGGCGCCGGCGGGACTCTGCCGTTTCCGCGCAGCCGCTCGGCCCATCAAGGCCAGAGAGTCAGCGGCCCAGCTGCGGACAGCGGCCCGCGACCGGCCCCGCGCCAAACGCGGCGGCGCAAATGGCACCGATTCTCCCCTTCTCGGAGAATCGCGTGCGGGCGTCAGGGCGGCATGGCACGGTTGCGGTGATTCTGCGGCCCGGGACGGGGCTCGGAGAATCCCGCCCAAAATGTCAATCCCCATATCAACAACAGCAATCCCATCCTCCCACCAACCCCCAAACAAGCCCGCATGTTAACATAAACAAATAACAAAAGGGAATCACCTATAGTCACCATTAACACATACAGCCGCCCTCCCCCAACACTCCCAACCCCCCCCCCCCCCCCCCCCCCAAAAACAAATGTTCGATGTTATCCAGTTCTTGAAAGTGCATAAGGAATAACGGCCATGAATTGTAGAACCCCTCCATCCTTCCCCTCAGTTCAAACTTAACCTTCTCAAGAGTCAAGAATTCCGGCAGGTTCCCCCGCCACGCCAGGGCGGAGAGATTGCTCTTCATCCCAACAGGATCCGCCTTCGGACGATCAACGAGGCGAACGCTACAACATCTGCCTCCCGACCCGCTTCCAACTCTGGCTGGTCCGACACCCTGAATATGGTCTCCCGAGGACCCGGGTCCAGTTTCACATGCACCACTTTAGAGATTATCCTAAAAACTTCCTTCCAGTAATCTTCCAGTTTTGGACAGGACCAAAACATATGAACGTGATTTGCGGCCCCACACCTGCAATGTTCACACACATCTTCCATCCCCTCAAAGAGCCGGCTCATCCTCGCCCTTGTGAGGTGTGCTCTATACACCACCTTCAGCTATATCAGCCCCAACCTTGCGAACGATGCGGAGGTGTTCACTCTCTGGAGCACCTCACACCAGAACCCCTCCTCCATATCCACTCCCAACTCTTCCTCCCACTTTGCTTTCATCAGCTCTTAACTTATTAACAGTCTCCTATGCGGCACCTTGTCAAAGGCCTTCTGGAAATCTAAATAAATCACGTCCACTGGTTCTCCTTTGTCTAACTTCCTTGTTATTTCCTCGAAGAACCGTAACAGATTTGTCAGACATGACCTTCACTTGACGAAGCCATGCTGACTCAGTCCTATTTTACCATGCACTTCCAAGTACTTCACGATCGCATCTTTAATAATGGACTCTAAGGGTGGCATGAGGCACAGTGGATAGCACTGGGATTGCGGCACTGAGGACCCGGGTTTGAATCTCGGCCCTGGGTCTCTGTCCGTGTGGAGTTTGCACATTCTCCCCATGTCTGCATGGGTTTCACCCCCACAACCCAAAGATGTGCAGGTTAGATGGATTGGCCACGCTAAATTGCCCCGTTATTGTAAAAAAAAATTAGGTATTCTAAATTTTTTAAAAAAATAATGGACTCTAGGGGCAGCACGGTAGCGCAGTGGTTAGCCCTGCAGCCTTACAGCGCCGAGGTCCCAGGTTCGATCCCGCTCTGGGTCACTGTTCGTGTGGAGTTTGCACATTCTCCTCGTGTTTGCGTGGGTTTCGCCCCCACAACCCAAAGATGTGCAGGCTAAGTGGATTGACCACGCTAAAATTGCCCCTTAATTGGAAAAAATGAATTGGATACACTAAAAAAAAATTTTTTTTTAAATGGACTCTAAAATCTTACCAATGACTGATGTCAGGCTAACCGGCCGATAATTTCCCGTGTTCTGCCTCCCTCCCTTCTTAAACAGCGGTGTTACATTAGTCACTTTCCAGTCCTCTGGGACCCTTCCTGCCTCCAGTGATTCCTGAAAGATCACCACCAATGCCTCCACAATCTTCTCAGCTATCTCTTTTAGGATCCTGGGGTGTAGTCCATCCAGTCCAGGTGATTTATCTACCAGACCTTTCAGTTTCCCCAGAACCTTCTCCTTAGTGATGGCCACTGCACTCACCTCTGCCTCCTGATTCTCCTGGAGCTCTGGTGTCTTCAACCATCAATAATGATGTAAAGTAAATATTCAGTTCCTCTACTATTTCTTTGTTTCCTATTATTACTTCTCCAGCCACATTTTCCAGTGGTCCAATGTCTATTTTTGGCTCTCTCTTACCTTATATGTATTGACAAAACTCTTCCTATCTTTCTTTATATTACTAGATAGCTTGCACTCATATTTCTTCTTCTTCCCCCTTATTGCTTTTTAGTTGTCCTCTGCTCGCTTTTAAAGCCTTCCCAATCCTCAGGCTTCCCACTAATCCTCGCCACTTTGTATGCTTTTTCTTTTTCTTTTATGTTGTCCTTGACTTCCCTCGTCAGCCATGGATGCTTTGTCCTCCCCTTAGCATGTTTCCTCCACCTTGGAATGAATTTTTGATGTGCCTACCGAATAAACCCCAAGAACCCCTGCCATTACTGTTCCACTGTCTTCCGTGCTAGGCTCCTTTTCCAATCAACTCTGGCCAGCTCCTCCCTCATGTCTTTGTAGTTACCCTTATTTAATTGTAATAACGTTACATCTGATTGCAGCTTCTCCCTCTCAAACTGTAGGGTAAATTCTATCATATTGTGGTCACTGCTCCCTAAGGGTTCCTTCACCTAATCAAGTCTGCTTCATTACACATCACCAAATCTAGAATTGCCTGTTCCGTAGTAGGCTCTGTCACAAGCTGCTTCAAAAAACATCTCTTAAACATTCCACAAATCCTTTTCTTGGGATCCACTACCAAACTGATTTTCCCAGTCCACCTGCATATTGAAGTCCTGCACGATTATTGTAATGTTGCCTTTTTTTACATGCCTTTTCTATCTCCTGATTTATTTTCTGCCCTACATCCTGACTACTGCTAGGGGGCCTGCACATAACTCCCATCAGGGTCTTTTTACCTTTGCGATTCCTCAACTCTACCTGCAGAGATTCTATGCCTTCTGATCCTATATCGCTCCATGCTATCGATTTAACTTCATTTCTCACTAAGAATACAATCCCACCCCCTTTGCCCATCTGCCTGAATTTTCGATAGGGCACATATCCTTGGATATGTGTAAATATTCAGTTGCCCACAACATGGTATCGGCCAATTAAAAAATTTGCAACAAGCTCATTTACCTTGTTCTGTAAAACTGCGCGCATTTAGGTACAACACCCTCAATCTTGCATTGACCACCTACCTCCCTTCTCACACTTGTCACTTTTTTTGCTTGCCTGAGGGTGATGTTGTTCTCTTACTTTGGTTCTTTATTTCCCCTTCAGTTATTACACCTTGTAAGCTCACATTCTGGTTCCCATCCCCCAGGAGAATGGCTATGAGAAAAATGTCAGCCATGATTGAATGGCGGGCCAGACTCGATGGGCCGAGTGGCCTAATTATGCTCCTATGTCTTATGGTCTCTGCACCTAAGGGACCAACATTTACTTTAGTTATTCTCTTCATTTTCCCATATTTGTGAAAGTTCTAATATATCATTTTTATTTTCCTGACCATATATATTCTGTTTCGAACACTCCCTTAGACCTTAGGCTTACTATTATTCTTCATAATGTTATAAGCTTTTTCTTTTAATGTAATACTATCCTCAAGTTCCACAGTAAGCCATGAATCTTTTGTGTTCTATTCCTCCAGAATTAAAGTCCAGCAGTCCATTCACATTTTTGATTATTTTCTGTACCTGTTCATGACACCTGGAACCCTATGACTCTTTGGACCTTTACTGCTTCTAACTTTTCACCATTTAGAAAATGCACTTTTCCATCCTTTTCTTTCCAAAGTGGATGGCCTCACCTTTGCCTGCTCGGAAATCGATTTACTACAATTTTGCACATTCCCTTAATCTATCTATATCTCTGTAATTTTATGCTTCCATCTACATTCGGCGGGATTCTCTAGTCCCCCCGCCGCGTCTGTCTCAGCTGCATGCTGTTCGCTGGCGTCGGGATTCCATCTTCCTGCCAGTTGTCGATGGGATTTCCCGTTGTAACCACCCACACACCGCTGGGAAACCCGGGGGCAGGGGTGCACTGCCGGCAGGAAAAGTGAATTGCAACAATCGGAGAATTCCGGCCATTGTTTATTGCTTACTTTTGTATCATCAGCAAATCTGGATATGTAACTTTAGAACCTATCAGCTAAGGTATTAATAAAGACGGTGAAGAGTTAAGGCCCTAACACAGATCTCTGTCACTAGTCACATGTTGCCAATTAGAATCCCTGCCTTTTATCCCTACTCTCAGTCTCCTACTGCACTACCAATTCAATAATGTGAGGCCAGGTCAATAATATGGGGCGTCATTCTCCGACCCCCCAACGGGTCGGAGAATGGCCGATGGCCGCCGTGAATCCCGCCCCCGCCGGTTGCCGAAGTCTCCGGTACCGGAGATTGGGCGGGGGTGGGAATCGGGCCGCGCCGGTTGGCGGGCCCCCCCGCTCAATTCTCCGGCCCGGATGGGCCAAAGTCCCGCCGAGAAATTGCCTGTCCCGCTGGCATAAATTAAAGTAGGTATTTACCGGCTGGACAAGGCGGCGTGGGCGGGCTCCAGGGTCCTGGGGGGGGCGCAGGGCGATCTGACCCCGGGGGGTGCCCCCACGGTGGCCTGGCCCGCGATCGGGGCCCACCGATCCGCGGGCGGACCTGTGCCGTGGGGCACTCTTTCCCTTCCGCCTCCGCCACGGCCTCCACCATGGCGGAGGCGGAAGAGACTCCCTCCGCTGCGCATGCGCGGGAAACTGTCAGCGGCCGCTGACACTCCCACGCATGCGCCGCCCGGGGATGTCATTTCCGTGCCAGCTGGCGGGGCAACAAACGCCGTTTCCGCCAGCTGGCGGGGCGGAAATTCCTCCGGCGTCGGCCTAGCCCCTCAATGTCAGGGCTCGGCCCCCAAAGATGCAGAGCATTCCGCACCTTTGGGGCGGCGCGATGCCCGTCTGATTGGCGCCGTTTTGGGCGCCAGTCGGCGGACATCGCGCCGTTGGGGGAGAATTTCGCCCATGACTTCAATTCTACGAATTTTCAACTCTACCTAATGATCTTCCATGTATGATTATAACAAATATCTTCTTGAAATCGCATCCATAGACATTCCCCTGCCTACGACTTTCATCACCTCTTCAATAAAGTGCAATCAGGCATAACCTACCCTTTACAAACCCAGGCTAGCTCTCTCTGGATAGCTGAAAACGTTCAAGGTTTTCCGTCAGCCTCCCCTTAATTATAGACTCCAGACACGATGGTGCAGTAGTTAGCACTGCTGCCTCACAGTGCCGAGGACCCGGGTTCGATCCCGGCCCCGGGTCACTGTCTGCGTGGAGTCTCACCCCCATAACCTAAAGATGTGCAGGGTAGGTGGATTGGCCACGCTAAATTGCCTATTAATTGGAAAAACGTTTTTTAAAAACAATTATAGACTCAGCAACTTCCCAATAACTGCGATAGGCTACCTTGTATAGCTCCCTGGATTTCCTCTGTCAACTTTCTGAAATATTCATTTGTTAATTTCTAAAAAAGAAACTAGCTCACGATCTCCACCCTTACCTGGTACCCTCGATTCTTCTTCCGAGTATGGTGTACTGACGGATTTAGCTTCATTCTGTTGCTGGTGTAACAAACCTGGAAAGAAAAAAGCATTTAAGCTGCCACTTACTTTTTGCAGAAACCAAAACCATTGCAGAACTCTACCTGACTGACTGGCAGACAACCACCTTTTGGTTAAGCCAGACAGAATAATGACCTGTGCCTTTCAAATTCTTTGCAGCTTGTAAGCATCTGAACCTGCTGGGTGTTAGGACAATTAAAGGAGGCACAAAGGCAAAATGGTACCAGTCAGCGTCAATTAAAACGTTGTTGGTACGGCCAAATCGTTTTTGGACATGCAATTAACAAACAGTAGAGCACTTGAAAGAGGCATTCCATTAGGGTCTCTTTAGTTCCTTCTAGTAATTCAGAAAGTCTTTTACGAATAATTACTTTCCTGCTATTTTGTCCTGTGCTCCATTCACGACCCGACTGAAAATACTCCTTTTGTCACTCACGTTTGGACATGGGTGAAAGTAGAGTGACTGTCCATTCACATCACGGAACAAACCTAGACAATGGGATCTATGTCTCATCTCTGATGAGTGTTAAGAAAATTTTACATTGGATGTACATTTGGTCAGAAAATAGCAACAATTGAGCATTGGTCAGTTAATTGAGTTATTTGTGTAGGAAACAGAAACATAAGAACATAATAAATAAGTTAAATATCAGGACATGGGCTCTGTTGGTAAAACTATCATTTATTGCCCATTGCCAGTTCCCCTTGCAAAGCTGGTAGTCGACCGCCTTCTTGAACCATAGGTTGGGATAGCGTCCCAGCACTGTTCAATGGGGACTACCTGCACTACTCAGCAATGGTGAGGAAGGGTAGGTGATGTATATCCAAGTCAGGATGGTGTGTGTGATTTGGAGGGGAGCTTGACGTGATGGTGTTCCTATGTATTTTCTACCCCTGACCTTCAAATGACAATGGTCATGGGTTTGGGGTATTTATATTTACATTATAGGCAGTGGGTGATAGGGAGATCCATGTCGCATTTCATCTCTGTCACACCTGAGACAGGAGAGCCACAAAAACAAAAACAAAATTCCAAAAGATCATTATAAATCTCTTGTAGCATATTCAAACCACAAGTGCAATGGTTTGAAAGACAGTTACAGTGTAAATACAGCTCAAGTCCTGAGTCATGGCTTGACACTAAATAAGAGAGAAGCCACAGGGTAAGGGATGTCCAAAAGTCTTTGCTCTATTGTTAAGTCAGGTCTTAAACTCCACACAACACAAATGCTTTGAGTGTGCCCTTTGGTAAATACAGAATCCATGCACAAAATACAAGTGATTCCTTGATATATAAATCTCTCAAATGAAAATATCAAATTAGTTTAATACATTCCTCGTAACAGTTTTGGTTTCATTTTGTACATTGACGTGGATAAATCGCTATTCATTTGGAATTAGTGTTTTTAAACACTGATTCTGATATTTGATGGAATGGAATCGAGCAGATTAAACAGAAACAGAACAGCAAATATTAAATGTTCAATGCTAGGTTCGGGAATTAACATTCTCGGCATACGGTACATGAGTAATGAGTATGGGGTTGGTTTAGCACAGTGGGCTAAACAGCTGGCATGTGATGCAGAACAAGGCCAGCAGTGTGGGTTCAATTCCCGTACCGGCCTCCCCAAACAGGCGCTGGAATGTGGTGACTAGGGGCTTTTCACAGTAACTTCATTGAAGCCTACTTGTGACAATACGTTATTATTATTAATTTGAGACTGGCATGTGGAAAGTGTTGTATACTTAAGAAGATTAGGTGGCTTTGGACCTATAGTCCCAAAGCTTTCTGTCACTGGGTTATCTTTTTTCAGGTCTGCTGTAGACTGATTGACAAAGATTAATTGTTGTGAAGAGTCAACAACTTAATTATTGTTGTCTCATGTAACTACCGGGCAGAAGGAGGATGGTCTTTTTTATCTAGCAATCCTTATCTTAGACAAAGTGAACCAACTTCCATTAGATTGCGTCAAAATTAAACAATTGCAAAATCATTTGACTTTGTTGTGCTCCTTCTCAGACTCTACAGATTCACAGTTCTTTAGGTAGTAATTGATTCTAAACATCACAAATTACCTTCTGTGTCATTATCTCCAGCTGTCATAAGCATGTTCTCCAGACACATGGGGAATGAATTACAGGGCATAATGATAATGACAGTGTCAATGAATTTCTTGCAGGTGTCATTATCTTTGGTCATCAATGTCTTTAGCAGCTCTGAAATCTTCCCCTCCTTGGTTCTTTGGCTTCTGACAAGGTTCAGCTCCTCCTTGTCAAGGATACCCTTGACATTTTCAAGGACATAGTCCGCTTCCAGACTGAGACATTCCACCAGTTGACCATGATTACTCTCCAGCACTTCCTTAATTCCGCTGGTGCACATCCTGGCAAAGAAACCACATTGACAAGTTGGGTATGACTATACCATTAGGTATTTAAATATTCAGCGAGCCTTTGCGGTCGAAGTAGATTTAGCAAGGTTCTCTCTACTTGAAGCTAATTTCAGCAACACTGGCTTGCATTTATATAGCACCTTTAGTACAGCAAAGGCCGGGATCTTCCAGCCACGCTGTGGCGGGATCCGCTGCAGGAGTTGCGTCCAAAAGTTCAAAGGGTGGGGTTTTCCTGTCCATCCTGCCGGTGGGAGTTTCCTGTCCCGCCAAAGGTGACCGCTTGACCCCCCCCCCTCCCCTCCACGGCATGTTTCCCGGCAGAGGGCGGGCCAGCCATGCAAAATTCCGTAGGAATCAATGGGACCAGAACATCTGGCCAGTGGTGAGCTGCCTCCACTAAAGGAAATGACGTCGTGCGGGCCAAACCGGTTATTAGTTTAACTTTTCAGTACAGCACATTGTTTTTCTTTCCGTTTGCTACATATCTTTTCTTTGCAAAATGAAAACAGCCAGTGCCTATTGTATACTTAAACCACATTCAACCTTATGGATCATACTGGATTTACATTGTTTACGTTGGGGTGGCAGAGTGGTTAGCACTGCTGCCTCAGAGCGCCTGGGACCCAGGTTCAATACCGGCCTTGGGTGACTGTCGTGTGAAGTTTGCACGTTCTCCCCGTGCCTGTGTAGATTTTCTCCGGGTGTTCCGGTTTCCTCCCACAGTCCAAAGATGTGCAGGTTAGGTGGATTGGCCATGCTAAATTGCCCCTTAGTGTCGAAAAGGTTAGGTGGGGTTACTGGATTATGGGGATTGATGCAGACTTGATGGGTCGAATGGCCTCCTTCTGCACTGTAGGGATTCTATGATTCTATTTGAAATGCGGAGGTAACAGCTCATGGGGCCTCTCTGAGCCTCAGCCCCCTCAGCAGCTTTGAGCTTCAGCTGCATGGAGCCAACTCTAATTTTCAGCTGCTGTTCACCTTGCCCTTCGAACTCAGCTGTCACCTATTAATATCTCTCAACTGGGTTCTACTCCCTTTCCCTGAAGCAGGAGCAATTTGTCTTATTTATTCATTCGGGGATGTGAGTGCCTCTGGCTGGGCCATCATTTATTGTCCATCCCTAATTGCCCTTGAACTGAATTGTTTGCACAGCCATTTCACAGGGCATTTAAGAGTCAAGCATGTTGCTTTGGTCTGGAGGCACACGTGGTCCGGACCAGGTATGAATTTCAGATTTGCTTCCCTAAAGCACATTAGTGAACCGGATGGGTTTTTACAACAATCGACAATAGTTTTGTGGTCATCACTAGACTTTTAATTCCAATCCTTGGACCATTCAACCATGGTCACCCCTAGGTGCAACTTTACCGTGGTTCCACACCTAAAACACACACAGACAAAAGAGAACCCCAAAATATAGATTTCATCACACTTCTAAAACAAAGCAGCCACTTGCTCAGGACCCTGTCCACCAAATTAAACATTTGCTCCCTATCCAATGGCAGCAGTGTGCACAATCTACAAGATGCACTGCAGTAACTCGCCAAGCCTCCTTCAACTTCCAAATGCATAACCACTACCACTGAGAAGGAGAAGGGCAAAGACACATGGAAACAACACTACTTGGAAGTTCTCCTCCAATTCAGACACCATCCTGACTTGGAAATATATTGTCATTCCTCCACTGTTAGTTAGCCAAAATCCAGGAACTGCCTTCTGAACAGCACTATGTGTGTACCTACACCACATGGACTGTAGCAGTTTAAGAAGGTGCTCATGTCCAATTGGGGATAGGCAATAATGTTAGACTTGTCAGCAACAGTCATGTCAGGAATGAATAAAAAAATGTTTTTTTTTAAATCACGTTATCAACTTGCCACATCACCCTGAAGAATTTCGATGAACACCAATGTCTCTCTGCTCATCTACATTTTTCGAAATCTTTTGTCTGCCCATGCACTGCTTCCTCACAGCGCTGAGGACCCGGGTTTGAACCCGATCCCGGGTCACTATCCATGTGGAGTTTGCGCATTCTCCCAGTGTCTGCGTGGGTCTCATCCCCATAACCCAAAATGTGCAGGGCAGGGGGATTGGCCACGCTAAATTGCCCCTTAATTGGAAAAACTTCCAAAAAATAAATACCGTCTTCCCATAATTATCCTCCAAAGTGCATAACTTCACATTGTCTACATTGAAAATGAAATGAAATGAAAATTGCTTCTTGTCACAAGTAGGCTTCAATGAAGTTACTGTGAAAAGCCCCTAGTCGCCACATTCCGGCACCTGTTCGGGGAGGCTGTTACAGGAATTGAACCATGCTGCTGGCCTGCCTTGGTCTGCTTTTAAAGTCAGCGATTTAGCCCTGTGCTAAACAGCCCCGTGGCATTCCATCTGCCATGATTCTGTTCATTTCATCATCCTGCCTCTGTAATTCTGGACTCTTGTTACCATCCTCTTCACTACCTCTACTTTTCCAAGTTTCATATCATCTGAAAACGTTATAATGCTGCTCCCTGTATTTGAGGCTAAGTCGTTCATTAGCAGTTCAAAACAGCAAGGAATTCAAAACTGACCCTTGTGTAGCATGACTGAAAACAGTCCTATTTGAAAAACATCCTCCACCATATTTTACTTCCTATCATTGAGACAATTTTATATTCATACTGTCACTTTCCTCTTAATTCCATGCTCATTTACCTTCATAATATACATCCTGTTTCACAGTTTGTCAAATGCCTTCCAAACTTTGGTATATAATGGCCTCCATTTTCCAGGCCCATTGCCATGGGCGCAAATCCCATTATGGCTGCAAACTCTTGTGAAAGGGCCATAACGGGATTTGTGCCGGGATATCTCAGACTGAGATATTCCCTACCCCACTGCGGATTACATAATCAGGTTAACACCCAGTGAGGGGGTGAATCGGATTATCATCAATGTGCATGGATTCAAATATTCCTAAATGGCATAATGCTGAGGCACCAAATGTTCCCCCACCTATGTGATGTCATGCCGACAGGAATCACTACTGTTCTCCAGCAATGGATGACCACGCAGGGGGTGCAGAGGCCAATGTAGCTTTTGGGTGGTCAGCCACATGGTAATGCAGTGCCAATCTGGCAGTGCCAAATTAGCACTGCCAAGGAGTGGGGTGGGGTGGAGATTGCTGGTGTGGATGGATGGAAGAGGTTTGGGGGGGGGGGGGGGGGGGGGGGGAGTTCCGATGTCTATGGGGATGGGGACAGGTGGGGTGGAGGGGGCCTCTCTCTTAACTTTGAGATTGGTGTGCCCATCTCAATGGAGCTGGGCTTGCTGGCACCTTTAGGCTCCACCTCTCAAGAATGATGGCACAAAACTGCCTTTTTTGGGCAAAGTCAGAAGATCTGGAGAGAAATCCTGGCTGTTTCTCTTGGGAGAAACAGGTCGGTTTTCAGTCAGAACCTGACACTTTGCCACTTTTCAGGAAAATTCCACCCAACATCTATTGCACTACCTTGATGACGTTCTCTGTTACCTCATTAAAAATTCAATCAAGTTTGATGCAACTTATCTTTAGCAAATCCTTCATTAACCCGTAGCTTTCTAAGTGGAAGTTCACATTGTCCCTGATAATGGTTTGCAAGAGTGTATCCATCATTAATGTTGGAATGACAGTGGGTTAGCCCTACTGCCTCACGGCGCCAACGTCCCAGGTTCGATCCCGGCTCTGGGTCATTGTCCGTGTGGAATTTGCACATTCTCCCCGTGTTTGGGTGCGTTTCGCCCCCACAACCCAAATATGTGCAGGCTAGGTGGATTGGCCACGCTAAATTGCCCCTTAATTGGAAAAAATGAATTGGGTACTCTGAATTTATTTTTTTTTAATTGATGTTAGAATGACTGGCCTGCCATTTCCTGATTTATCCTTTTCCCCATTCTTGAATAGTGGGAAAACAATAGAAACCCTCCAGTCCACTGCCAATCATCCTGAATCCAATGACGACGGAGCTCAGTATCTCTGTTGTTACTACCTTTGCTTCTTTCAGGAATCTTGGATGCATTCCACATGCACTGCAGACGACTTTCAACTCTCAGAAATATAAATCTCCTCAGATCATCCTTTTACTTACTTGTCAATAACTCTGTGCCCCACCCCGCTGTAATGTAACAGCTCATTTCCTTAATTCAAGCCAAATAACTTCAGTCATGGAATCATTTTAAATTCATTTTTAATTAGTATTGTTGCCACCACATTCCTCCCTAATCCTGATCTTGTTTTTCTATCTCTATCATTCCTGAATACCTGAATAGCAGGGATATTACAAAACATTGGCTGATACATGTTTCTGCTGAAGCAATGCACAGAGATAAAGGAAAGGAAAGAATCGATCACCCGAAAAGTGAGCAAATGTGGAATGTGTAAAAGACGTTGAATAATAGCCATGGGAGTTTTTAAACTGCCACAAAGTAAGTGGCAAGAAGAGAAAGGACATTAAATGGTGTTCTTACAGTGTGCACATGGCTATTGTTTTATTTAGTACATAAGAAATGCGGCAAGAGAAGATTCATCATTGGGTTTAATAATGAGAGATGCACCAGAACAGATAAGAGAAGCATTGGGTACAAACACAGTCACACCGTCAGAAAGTTTAATTGAGAAATTGAGAAATACATACGTACAGCAGAACATAATGGTTTGGAAAAAAGGTCATTTTGAGGGAATGAGAATAGAACTAAATTTATTGATTGATTGATATTTATTGCCACATGTACTGAAGTACAGTGAAAAGTATTTTTCTGCGGCCAAGGAAACGTATACAGTACGTACATAGCAGACAAAAGAATAATCGGCAGAGTAAATTGATAAATGGTACATCAACAAATAGTGATTGGATACAGTGCGGAACTAGGACCAAACAAGAGCAGCATAGGGCATTGTGAATAGTGTTCTTGCAGGGAACAGATCAGTCCAAGGGGGAGTCGTTGAGGAGTCTTGTAGCTGTGGGGAAGAAGCTGTTCCTATGTCTGGATGTGCGGGTCTTCAGACTTCTGGGGCGTCATTCTCCGCCGGCGGGAGTCTCCGTTCTGCCGGCGCTCGGGGGTTTCCCGACGGCGTGGGGGTGCCCCACAATGGGAAACCCCATTGACCGGCCGGTGTTACGGAGACGCCCGCCGGCCGGTCGGCGCAGAAATGTGGCGGGGCGGGTAGGAGAATTTCGCCCCTGTATCTTCTACCTGATGGAAATTACTTGGGCGGGGATTACTATAGGTCTCACTAACCGTGAGCTGAGGTGGTGCACCTTGCGGTGGGCCAAGGTGGCAACTCCTTAAGGAGGTTGCCCCAAACGTCCATCCGAGGGCCATGATACACAATACAAAACCTGCCACCCTTCCTCTGCCAGGCCCCTCTCCAGAGACCACCAAAACAAGAGAACCCCTCAAGAGACCCCCACCAGGGATCCCCCCTAATAGGGAGACACCCCCAGGAACCCCCTTAGTAGGTCTCTCTATTAAGGGATCCCTGTGAAGAGTGCTTTTAGACAGGGGATTCCTGTAGGGGGGGATTCCTTTAGTTATGGGGTCTTTGTGGGAGCTTCCTTTATTTAGGGGGTCTCTGTGGCGATCCCGCTAGTTAGGGGGTCTCGGTGGGGGGTTCCTTCAGTTAGGGGGTCCGGGTGGGGGTTTCCCTATTAAGGGATCCTTGGGGGGGGGGGGGGGGGGGCATTGGGCCTGGCCACCCCGTACTTGGGAAAAGGAGGGGGCACCCAGGCAATCTCTGGGTGGGGGGGCTGCTTTGCAGTGCGTGAGTGATGGGCTGATTTGCAGTGTGGGGGGGGGGGGGGGGGGAGAGGGTGGTCAGCCGCGGGACTCCTTCATTGAGCCACTCACTCAAAATGGCGTCCCGACAGCGTGATTCCCTCGGGAATCCCTCGTATTCCTTGCCATGTATAAATTTGCATGACAAGGAATACGGAATTGCTTCCCAATTTGCGCTCCCAGGAGGAATGTAAATCAGTACAAATTCTCCTCCGGCGGGAGAACATATGGCTGGATTCTCCGATTTAGCGACTAAGTGCCGATGCCGGCATGGGAACTGTGGCGTTTTACGACGCCAAAATCAGCGCTAAACCTCACCGATCCTGGACCAGTGAGGGGCTAGCAGCGGCCCCGGGAAAAACTCCCGGCTCCCGTGCCAAACACGGCCGGAGAATGGCTGGGGCCGTGGCTGCGCATGAGCACGGCAACGACCTGTAGTGGCCACGCCGTACTACAAGGCGCCGGCCGAGTGCGGACCCAACCTGCCAAATACTGCCCCCCTGGTCACCCTATACCAGTCCCCCCAGCACTTGTGGAAGCCTCCCCGGCCAGCAGCACAGTTCCCGGCCGACTGTGGCGGCGCTGGACACAGTCCGCAGCCGCCATGCCGGGCTCCGGACCGCCGAGACCACACATCAACCGCACAGTGGGTAGCTGGGCCCATTGGGGGTGGCGCATCGGACAAGGGCCTTCTGATGACGCGCCAACGCCGTTCCAATGGCGTCCGGCGTGCGACGTGATGATGCCATTTCGAGGGCGCAGAGAATAGAAAACTGCCGTCAAACAGGCAATTTGTGCGTCGGAACGGATTCTCCGCCTAATCGCCGATTACGATATCGACGTTGGGCAACGGAGAATCCCGCCCATAATCTCCCAAACTGAGAATCTCACCTGTGATTAATAAATATTTGTCGGGTAAGAGGTACCAAGAGGTATGGAGCACAGGCAGTTAAATAGAGTTTAGGGACACATCAGTCACAATCTAACTGAATAGCACAACAGGGTTGAGGGGATATATGGCTTACTCTGTTCCTAAAACCCATTAAACAGGGAAACTAATGAACTAATCGTGCTAACAATGCTAAACAAACAAATTTGCTCCATTTTGCACGGTGCACCATTCACTTTTTTGTTATAAAACCATCGGAATTGTAGCAATTCATCATTTTCCACCATGAGGAGAGGAGAAACAGAGGGCCTGAGGTGGTGAGACAAAATATATATATTTGTCATCAAGTTATTTAGCAGGACTTGAAGTATATTGTTGTACCCTCAATAACGACGCTAGAGAGTAAAACGGTAAAGAAGGCTTTAATAAGCTAAGAACTAGCCTGGTGCCGCTACAGGTGCTTACTGACTCCCAGGTGGGCGGAGCCAGAGGAGGAGTCCCCCAGGGTTCCAAGCCCAGTCTTAAAGGGGACATCACCTTACATGATAATAAGGGTACAGTAATACAATAACCATTCATCACATTCACCCCGTTTAAAAAAACGAAGACCGGCAGAGGCAAAGTGGAATCATAAGTCCATTCGTTTCAGCGGCCTGATCGTCCTCATCCACCTCCTCAGCTCGGGCGGTGGTGCGGCGGACACGGGCGTCTTAGTTGAGGGTACGTCCGGGAGCACGGTGGTCGGAGCCTTGGTCCGGGTAGGGGATCGGGGCGCAGGGGAAATAGCTGGGGCTGCGGGTAGCGGTGCCAGCGGTATAGAGGGGGGGCGCTAGGGGGCGCGCATGGTCGGTGTCCACCGATGGGGAGTGGGACTGTGGGGGGGGGGGGAAGAGTAGTGGGTGCCGGATCCCGCAGGGGAGCTGTGGGGGAGGGGGCGTCTGTAATGGGGGAACCAGCGGGTGCCAGATCCTGGCGGGAAACCGTATCTTGCCTGCCGTCGGGGTACTCGACGTAGGCGTATCGGAGGTTCGCATGTAGTAAACGGACCCTCTCAACAAGGGGGGCCGTTTTATGGCTCCTCGCATGCCTCCGGAGAAGAACAGGTCCCGGAATATATCAGCCAAGTTGGAAGCGAGACCCCGGAGGTGGACTTCCTGGGGAAGACAAACAAGCGATTGTGAGGGGTCTCATTCGTGGCCGTGCAGAGGAGCGACCTAATGGAGTGTAGGGCATCGGGTGGGACCTCCTGCATTCGGGTGGTTGGGAAACTTCTCGACCGTAGGGCCAGAAAGACAGCCTTCCAAACTGTCGCGTTCTCCCTCTCCACCTGCCCGTTTCCCCGTGGGTTATAACTGGTCATTCTGCTCGAGGCGATGCCTTTGCTGAGCAGTTACTGACACAGTTCATCGCTCATGAACGATGTACCCCGGTCGCTGTGGATATAAGCGGTGAAACCAAACAGAGTGAAGATGCTGTGCAGTGCCTTTATCACGGTGGCCGAGGTCATGTCGGGACAGGGGACGGCGAATGGGAAGCGGGAGAACTCATCGATGATGGTGAGGAAGTAGGTATTGCGGTTGGTGGATGGGAGGGGGCCCTTGAAGTCCACACTTAGTCGCTCAAAGGGCCCCGAGGCCTTCACGAGCCGAGCCTTGTCTGGCCGGTAGAAGTGCGGTTTGCACTCCGCACAGATCTGGCAAGCCCTGGTCATGGCCTTGACCTCCTCGGTTGAGTAAGGTAGGTTTTGGGACTTGATAAAGTGGATGAGCCGGGTAACCCCCGGGTGACAGAGGTCATTGTGGATGGCTTGCAGGCGGTCCTCCTGCGTGTTGGCGCACGTGAGGCGGGACAGGACATCTGGGGGCTCATTGAGCTCCCCTGGACGATACTTGATATCGTACGTGTAGGTGGAGAGGTTGATCCTCCACCTCAAAATATTAGCGTTTTTTATTTTGCCCCGTTGTGCGTTATCGAACATGAAGGCTACCGACCGTTGGTCGGTGACGAGGGTGAACCTCCTACCAGCTAAGTAGTGCCTCCAGTGCCGCACAGCCTCCACAATGGCTTGTGCCTCCTTCTCGACTGCAGAGTGTTGAACCTCGGAGGCGGTGAGGGTCTGGGAGAAGAACGCTACTAGTCTGCCTGCCTGGAACGCTACTGGTCCGCATATTTGGGGACCCACTGGGCCGTAATAGGAGAAAAGCCCCCAGCACCGTTTGAGGGCCTTAAGGCTGCGGGGGAGGGAGAGTTCCTTAAGGGGGTGCATGCGGTCGGGGTCGGGACCTAGGACCCCGTTTTCCACGACATAGCCGAGGATGGCTAGCTGGGTTGTGTGGAAAACGCATTTTTCCTTGTTATAGGTCAGGTTGAGGGCTCGGGCGGTCTGGAGGAACTTTGAGGTTCGCGTCATGGTCCTGCTGATCATGGCCGCAGATGGTGACGTTGTCCAAGTACGGGTATGTAGCCCGCAAGCCATACTGGTCCACCATTTGGTCCATCGCCCTCTGGAAGATGGAGACCCCATTTGTGACACCGAAGGGGACGCTGAGGAAGTGGAAGAGCCGGCTGGCTGCTTCGAAGGCAGTAGAGGGGAGGTCTTTCAGTCGGATAGGGAGCTGGTGATAGGCGGATTTGAGATTGACCGTGGAAAATACCCGGTATTGGGCGATCCGATTTACCATTTTTGCGATGCGAGGAAGGGGGTATGCATCGAGCTGCGTGAAGCGGTTTACGGTCTGGCTATAATCCACGACCATCCGTTTCTTTTCCCCGGACCATACTACCACCACTTGTGCTCTCCAGGGGCTGTTGCTAGCCTTGATGACCCCCTCTCCCAGTAAACGCTGGACCTCTGACTTGATGAAAGTCCTGTTTTGGGCACTGTACCGCCGGCTCCTGGTGGCGACGGGCTTACATCGGGAGTGAGGTTTACGAATAGAGAGGGGGGTGCGACTTTCAGTGTCGCAAGGCTGCATACCGTGAGGGGGGGGGCAAGGGTCCGCCGAACTCCAGTCCGAGCAGCGGGGGGGGGGGGGGGGGGGGGGGGGGGGGGGGCAGAGGTGAGGGAGGATATACGGTTTGAAATGTGTGTATTCGGCGCCCTGGATGGAGAGATCCGCAATACAATACCCCTTGATTTGGACCGAGTGGGACCCGAATGCGAGGGCTATGGTTTGGGACACGGGATGGGTGTGCAAGGAGCAGCCCCTTACCGTTTCTGGATGAGTAAAGCTCTCCGTGCTCCCGGAGTCGAAAAGGCATGGAGTGTTGCGCCTGTTGACCTGGACCTGCATCATAGAGTTCTGCAGGTGTTTTGGTCACGTTTGGTCGAGGGTGATCGCTCCCAGTTGCGGGTAGTCCGAGTCCTCAGTCGAGTCGGATTTGTAAAATGGCCGCCGCCGTTGGTCGCACGTGTCCGGTCGAGAAGATGGCCGCCGCCAAGATGGCCGCCCCCGTGATTCGCACGAGGCAGATGACGCGTCAGAAGGAGCAGGTCGGGTCGATGCGCAGCCGCGTTGTGAGGCCTACGGGCCTGTGAGCCTGATTTTTGGCCCTTCGGCCTGGCCAGGCAGACCCTTACAAAATGCCCCTTCTTCCTGCAGTCGCTGCAGATGGCGGAGTGGGCTGGGCAGCGTGGCCGTGGGTGCTGTCCCTGCCCACAGAAATAGCACGGTGTGCCCCCGGTCTGGGCGGGTCGCCGCGCGGCGCAGGCCCGTAACATGGCCGAGTCTGGGGAAGTCCGAGGGGGGCTCGTAGGGTCTGCGGGGTACATGCCTAAATTATGTCGGGCCACTTCCAGCGAGGTGGCGAGTGTTAGTGTCCTGGAGGTCTTTTGCCCCGTTTTCGAGTAGTCGCTGCCGGATGTAGGTCGAGCGAATGCCGGACACGAAAGCGTCTCAGATGTGCAGGTTCATATGGATTTCCCCCATCACATCCTGATGGTCACAGTTACTGGGAAGCGCGGTGAGTTTTTCTACGAATTTGTCTAGCGTTTCCCCCGAGCGCTGCCGGCAGGTAGAGAGCAGATGCCAGGCATGTACCTCGTTGATGGTTTGACAACCCGCTTGCGTAGTATCTCGACCGCCTCTTCGCAGGTAGTCGCCTTTTCGAGCGTGGCAGAGGTTCTGTGACTCACCCGGGCGTGGAGTAGTCACAGCTTGCGTGGCCCCAGGATGGGAGTCTCTGAGGAGTCCAGGTAGGCCTCGAAGCATCGGAGCCAGAATTTAACATTTTCATTTGCCTCTGGTGGCCGTGCTTCCAGATTGAGCTTCTCTGGTTTTAGGCCTGAGTCCATCCTGATGTAGTTTAGCTTATTAAATTGTTGCACCCTCAATAACAACGCCAGAGAGTAAAATGGTAAAGAAGGCTTTAATAAGCTAAGAACTAGCCTGGTGCTGATATGGGTGCTTACTGGGTGCCACCTGCAAGGCGGCCCCTTATATACGACTCCCAGGTGGGCTGAGCAGGAGGCGGAGTCCCCCAGGGTTCCAAGCCCGGTCTTAAAGGGGACATCACCTTACATGATGATAAGGGTACAGTAATACAATAACCATTCATCACATATATTTTACTGGTTCGATGGTTCATAGCCTTGGCCTGTCCAAAGTCATTGATAATTTCCTTCCTGAGAGGTGTTGCCAGTTGCGTATGGTTACGCTCCTGGACTTCCTTTATTTATTGACCACAGCAAAGGAACTTGATTAACTAGTTTGCGATGTACTGTAAACATTGCATAGTGCATTTTGTTTAACCTTTTCATGTCAAAATGAAGAAGAAACAACAGGTGTTATTAGATTTCAATCCACTTTAAACTTTGTTCCCAGTGAACTTGATGTGGGTTCACATAACGTTTCATACCAGCCATTCGCCCACTATGATTCACTATAGTGCCTGTAACGAGTGTGGAATGGTTGGCATACTCATCTCATGTGTCATAACGGAATGTCCAAGAAACATCCCAAATTCATCCGTCTGATAAACTGCAGGCACCTACCGGGAGCATCAACACAGTTTGCCAATCCAAACCCTTCGCATTTCAGCCAGCCAGCTGGCCGCTAGTAAGTTCAAGGGCAGTGGGGGCAGGGGGCCTGGAAAGGGGCATGAAATGGAAGGGGGACAGAGTGTGCCCTGGCAGAAAACTGCAGCATTAATGTATGACCAGGAGGACCACCACTGCTCCTCCTGACTCCATATTGATGCAAGTTAAAAGAGAATTCCCTGTTTCTTTGGTGGCCTCTTTAAGGACCCCTGGGTAGGCTGCTATAAAGCCTAAGAAATTAGTCTGTGTTTGCACAATGCAAACTCCTACTGATTTAAATGGATTTTCTGTACTAAAATCTACATTCTTTCAAATCCCAATACTGCCAAAGAATCCCAAAGAATCATCTCTGACAAAATTAATGTCAGCACAGACACGTGGCTGTGCACCACCTCTGGGGTAAATTTGTCACCGTGGGACTACTTTACACTCATAAATCACATGCATTTGTCACTGTTCTGCCCCCATGGTTTCTTCTATCAGAAAAACATATTTCCACAGGAAATGCAATTAAGTGACTTTGATGTCTCAATAAATGCAGCTATTTAATCACAATCAACTGAAACGGATGCTGAGTGCATCACCTGGTTAGGACTAAGCAAGGATCAACAGTTAAAGCTGGTATTGCATTTAGCCACAGTTCAAGTATGTTAATATAGTTAACCTTATAATAAAATAGAGTTGCACCACTTCCAGTGTTGGTGACCTGTTTGTGATCCAGAACACCCAACACATCAGTGCGCCAATGAAGAAAGTGCTGCTGGAGCCGGGACGAAGGGGGGGGGGGGCGTTGGCTCTCCCGAACCTCATCAATTACTACTGGGCGGCGAACATAGCGATGGTCATGAAATGGGTAGTGGGGGAGGGTTCAGTATGGGTGCGGATGGAGGCAGTCTCATGTAAAGGCACGAGATTGGAGGCACTGTTAACGCCGCCTCTGCCGTTTTCGCCAGCTAGATACTCCACAAGCCCGGTGGGGATGACGGACCTCTGGGTGTGGGGACAGTGGCGGCAGCACCTGGGGCTGGAGGGGGCCTCAGTTTGAGCATTGATTTGTGGTAATCACCGGTTTGTTCCAGGGGGAGCTGGATGGGGGGTTTCGGGGGTGGCAGCGGGCGGGGATCAAATGGTTTGGGGATTTGTTCATCGACGGCGGCTTTCTGTACTTGGAGGAGTTGGAGGAGGAATTTGAGCTGCCCGTCGGGAATGCGTTCTGATATTTTCAGGTGAGGGATTTTGTTCGGAGGCAGTTATTGTCCTTTCCTTACCTGCGACCCCAGGGGCTACAAGACAAGGTGGCATCATGAGGGGAGTCGGTAGGGGAGGGGAAGGTGTCGGAAATTTACAAGGAGCTGATGGACTGGGAGGGAGCCCCGGTAGGAGTAGTTAAGCGTAAGTGGGAGGAAGAGTTGGGTAGGGAGTTGGGGGCTGGGCTGTGGGAGGATGCCCTGAGGACAGTTAATGCATCCCCATTGTGTGCTAGGCTTAGCCTTATACAGTTTAAGGTGGTCCACAGCGCACAAATTACTGTGGGCCTGCGAACCATGGCCACATGTTCTGGCCATGTCCGAAGCTTGGGGGATTCTGGCAGGGGTTTGCCGACGTTATGTCGGAGGTCCTGAAGGTGAAGGTGGTCCCATGACCAGAGGTGCCAATTTTTGTTGTATCCGAAGACCTGAGGAGTCCAAGGGGCGAGAGAGGCCGATGTCTTGGCCGTTGCCTCCCTGTAGCCCAGAGACGGATATTGTTAGAATGGACGGACTTGGGGCCCCCTGAAACCAGGATTGTGGGTGAGTGACCTGGCAGAGTTTCTCAGGCTGGAGAAAATAAAGTTTGCTTTGAGGGGTTCTGTGGAGGGGTTTGCCCGGAGGTGGCAGCCGTTTATCGACTTTTTCGAGAAGAGTTAAGGTGTCAGTAGCGGTGGGGTGGATGTGTGTGTGTGGGGGGGGGGGGGGGGGCTTAAAAGGCTGAGGCAGGGGGAGTTGGGCAAGATGGGGGCAGGTCGGTGGGGTATTTCTGTTGAGCTGTTTATGTACACCCATGTTGGTTGGTTTGGGATTGTGTGATTGTGTTTCTGTTCATTGTGTCAATATATAAATGCCTCAATAAAATATTTTTCAAAGTGTGTTTAGGCAGCACACTCGAGCACAAATCGCAGTCCCCAGCCATCTTTTGAACTTTATTTGAGCCCAGGCATTTCATCCCACCCCGGATCTAAGTTACACCTAGAATGTAAAGGCCACTTGGCTAAACAAGCTTGAAAGAAGACGGGCCAGGTAAAATTGCATTCAGTTGGCCCCTAAATGGGCTAAATTGCTGGTATGGTTGGCGGCGGGCCCGCTTCCAATGCTCGCTCGCCCGCACGCATGCCCTGGCCAAAATATTGCGCACAAGCGTGCCAGGACGTAGGGATTGTCAGCCGACGTCTTCTCACCTGAATAAAAACTCAACAAGAACCCGCACTGCAAAAGCATAAATCGAAGTTGATGACAAAAATAGTGCGATTCAGGAAACCATCATTCATTTTCAAATACAGCTGCTTGTGGTTCCTTGGTTGCATTTTCCGGTATTTGTGATGACTGCCAATACCCAGTGTTATTCAAATAGTTCCACTTGTAAAAAACCCCAACGTTCATGGTTGCACAGTAACTAGTTTGGAGCATTTAAATCAGGCAGTGAAAGTGCACGATATCAAAAAGACATCAGAGACTCTGCAATGGAGAGCTTTTTAGGTCCCTTTCACTTGTGTTGATATTAATTATGTTTGGACTAATCCCGAGGTGTTTATACTGCAGGATTAGAACGAAGAGTGAATTGGCATTTCTATAACTGATTGCCATCTAATTGAATGCAGCCAATTATTGCAACAAATATCTAACCCACAAACTTGTTTTGTGGCAATTATTTTGCAGTAGTAGTTTTATGACAATACCAGTGTAATCGATTAAGGTAAAAACAATTTATTACTCAACCATTAAAAAAAAGGTGAGAAATAAACCACCACGGTTGTGCTCTGCATTGAGATAAATCTGCATTCAGTCTCATACGACACATGGTTGCCTTCTAGGCTTCACTCTTGGAGAATAGCCTTGCCTGAGGCCATTACTCTTACATTGCCTACTGAGGCAGAAGTGAGATAGAATCTGGGCCCTTTCCCTAAACCTCAGTGAGTGCCTAGTCCTCACTCTGCTTAAACACAGTGGACAAGCTTCACCCATCTTTGGGGGGCACAGGGGCGGCAGAAGCAAAGTATATACTCGATCCACCCACATTCTCAGCAGTATTGTAAAAACATAATGCTTACAGTGTGACTAAACCACACGGGTTCCCAATAGGAGCCAAAACATAACCAGACTTTCGCCTCATCAGATGACAGATGGAGGATCTGTCCAAAACTGATGCAGGCTAAAGATCAGTCTTATCAAGAGGCTAGAGTTTTAGCACCTAATTGGTTCATAGTTTTTGGAGCACCAACGTGATGTTAAGAATTGAGGAAAATGAAGTATAAAAAACGAAATTTGGTTAAAACAAAATAAAAAGGGAATTCATGAGGACAGCTGCCTGAAGGAGGTTTGCTATGCAAATTAGTATACTACTGAGAAAAGCAAGTATTTACCTATGTGGCCAGAGGAAAATAATGGGATATAGAAGAGGTAACTTCATTGTGGAGAGATAAGGGAATTGGTACTTATATGCTAAAAAGCCAGGTCCACAGGGTGGGTAACATCAAAAGGAAATAATGAAATATTCATAGCACAATAACTGGAGAAGGGGACACAATAGAGATCATTACTGTCACAGCCACACCCAGCTGCAGAAAACAGTCTCCCTGAAACAAGTTATTGCTAAAACGGCAGCTGGTTAAAATCGAAAACTCAAACTGAGAAGGTTACGTCTTCACTGAAACTGAAGACGGTTTTCCTGGACAAATAACCTGTGCATGGTAATTAACTGCTGGATTTAACTCACAAAGTTATGTAATATAGGATATTGTTTGGGAAAAGGGGCATCTCAGTGCAATGTTCCTCCTGCAGAATGTTTGAGGTGAGGGACACTGTCAGTGTCCCTGCTGATTTCACCTGTGGGAAGTGCACCCATCTCCAGCTCCTCAAAAACCACGTTAGGGAACTGGAGCTGCATGAACTTCGAATCATTTGGGAGGCAGAGGTGGTCATAGATAGAAGCTTCAGGGATGCAGTTACTCCGAAGATTGAAGATAGATGGGTGACGGTGAGAGGGGCTGGGAGGAAGAAGTCAGTACAGGGATCCCCTGTGGTCATTCCCCTTAGTAACAAGTATACCACTTTGGATACCGGTGGGGGGGCGACTTACCAGTGGTAAGCCATGGGGTACAGGTCTCGAGCACAGAGTCTGTCCCTGTTGCACAGAAGGGAAGGGGGGAGAGGAGTAGAGCATTAGTCATTGGGGACTCCATAGTTAGGGGGACAGATAGGAGATTCTGTGGGAACGAGAGAGACTTGTGGTTGGTGTGTTGGCTCCCAGGTGCCAGGGTCCGTGATGTCTCGGATCATGTTTTCGGGATCCTTAAGGGGGAGGGGGAGCAGCCCCAAGTTGTGGTCCACATGGGCACCAACGACATAGGTAGGAAAAGGGATGGGGATGTAAGGCAGGTATTCAGGGAGCTAGGGTGGAACCTTAGAGCTAGAACAAACATGAGTTATTATCTCTGTGTTGTTACCCGTGCCACGTGCTAGCGAGACAAGGAATAGGGAGCGAGAACAGTTGAACACGTGGCTACAGGGATGGTGCAGGAAGGAGGGATTCAGATACCTGGATAATTGGGGCTCATTCTGGGGTAGGTGGGTCCTCTACAAATGGGCTGGTCTACACCTGAACCAGAGAGGTACCAATAACCTGGAGGGGGTTTGCTAATGCTCTTCGGGAGGGTTTAAACTAATTCACCAGGGGGATGGGAACCTGAATTGTAGCTCCAATGTACAGGAGGTTGAGAGTAGTGAGGTCATGAGTAAGGTTTCAAGGTCGCAGGAGTGTACCAGCAGGCAGGAAGATGGTTTGAAGTGTGTCTATTTCAATGCCAGGAACATCCGGAATAAGGTGGGTTAACTTGCAGCATGGGCTAGTACCTGGGACTTCGATGTTGTGGCCATTTCGGAGACATGGAGAGAGCATGGACAGGAATGGTTGTTGCAGGTTCCGGGGATTAGTTTCAGTAAGCTCAGGGAAGGTGGTAAAAGAGGGGGAGGTGTGGCATTGTTAGTCAAGGACAGTATTACGGTGGCAGAAAGGACGTTTGATGAGGATTCATCTACTGAGGTAATATGGGCTGAGGTTAGAAACAGGAAAGGAGAGGTCACCCTGTTGGCAGTTTTCTATAGGCCTCCAAAAAGTTCCAGAGATGTAGAGGAAAGGATTGCAAAGATGATTCTGGATAGGAGCGAAAGTAACAGGGTAGTTGTTGTGGGGATCTTTAACTTTTAAAATATTGACTGGACATGCTATAGTTCGAGTACTTTAGATGGGTCAGTTTTTGTCCAATGTGTGCAGGAGGGTTTCCTGACACAGTATGTAGATAGGCCAACAAGAGGTGAGGCCACATTGGATTTGGTATTGGGTAATGAACCAGGCCAGGTGTTAGATTTGGAGGTAGGTGAGCACTTTGGTGATAGTGACCACAATTCGGTTACGTTTACTTTAGCGATGGAAAGGGATAGGTATATACCGCAGGGTTATAGCTGGGGGAAAGACAATTGTGATGTGATTAGGTAAGACTTAGGATGCATAGGATGGGGAAGGAAACTGCAGGGGATGGGCACAATTGAAATATGGAGTTTGTTCAAGGAACAGCTACTGCGTGTCCTTGATAAGTATGTACCTGTCAGGCAGGGAGGAAGTGGTCGAGCGAGGGAACCATTGTTTACTAAAGTAGTTGAATCACTTGTCAAGAGGAAGAAGGAGGCTTATGTAAAGATGAGACGTGAAGGTTCAGTTAGGGTTCAGAGAGTTACAAATTAGCCAGGAAGGACCTAAAGAGAGAGCTAAGAAGTGCCAGGAGGGGACATGAGAAGTCCTTGGCAGGTAGGATCAAGGAAAACCCTAAAGCTTTCTATAGGTATGTCAGGAATAAAAGAATGACTAGGGTAAGAGTAGGGCCAGTCAAGGACAGTAGTGGGAAGTTGTGCGTGGAGTCCAAGGAGATAGGAGAGGCGCTAACTGAATATTTTTTGTCAGTATTCACACAGGAAAAAGACAATGCTGTCGAAGAGAATATGGAGATACAGGCTACTAGACTAGACGGGATTGAGGAGGTTTTAGCAATTCTGGAAAGTGTGAAAATAGATAAGTCCCCTGGGCCGGATGGGATTTATCCTAGGATTCTCTGGGAAGCTAGGGAGGAGATTACAGAGCCTTGGGCTTTGATCTTTATGTCATCATTGTCTCCAGGAATAGTGCCAGAAGACTGGAGGATAGCAAATGGAAGACAACCCCGGTAACTATAGACCAGTAAGCCTTACTTCTGTTGTGGGCAAAGTCTTGGAAAAGATTACAAGAGATAGGATTTATAATCATCTAGAAAGGAATAATTTGATTAGGGATAGTCAACAAGGTTTTGTGAAGATGACCAAACAGGTGGACGAAGGTAAAGCAGTTGATGTGTATATGGATTTCAGTAAAGCGTTTGATAAGGTTCCCCACGGTAGGCTATTGCAGAAAAAATGGAGGCATGGGATTGAGGGTGATTTAGCAGTTTGTATCAGAAATTGGTTAGCTGTAAGAAGGGTGGTGGTTGATGGGAAATGTTCAGCCTGGAGTTCAGTTACTAGTGGTGTACCACAAGGATCTGTTTTGGGGCCACTGCTGTTTGTTATTTTTATAAATGACCTGGAGGAAGGCGTGGAAGGATGGGTGAGTAAATTTCCAGATGACACTAAAGTCGGTGGAGTTGTGGTTACAGAGGGACATAGATAAGCTGCAGAGCTGGGCTGCGAAGTGGCAAATGGAGTTTAATGCAGAAAAGTGTGAGGTGATTCATTTTGGAAGGAGTAACAGGAATACAGAGTACTGGGCTAATGGTCAGATTCTTGGTTGTGTGGATGAGCAGAGAGATCTTGGCGTCCATGTACATAGATCCCTGAAAGTTGCCACCCAGGTCGATAGGGTTGTTAAGAAGGCGTACAGTGTGTTAGCTTTTATTATGTGGAGATGCCGGCGTTGGACTGGGGTGAGCACAGTACGAAGTCTTACAACACCAGGTTAAAGTCCAACAGGTTTGTTTCGATGTCACTAGCTTTCGGAGCGCTGCTCCTTCCTCAGGTGAATGAAGAGGTCTGTCCCAGAAACACATATATAGACAAATTCAAAGATGCCAAACAATGCTTGGAATGCGACCATTAGCAGGTGATTAAATCTTTACAGATCCAGAGATGGGGTAACCCCAGGTTAAAGAGGTGTGAATTGCATCAAGCCAGGACAGTTGGTAGGATTTCGCAGGCCAGATGGTGGGGGATGAATGTAATGCGACATGAATCCCAGGTCCCGGTTGAGGCCGCACTCATGTGTGCGGAACTTGGCTATAAGTTTCTGCTCGGCGATTCTGCGTTGTCGCGGGTCCTGAAGGCCGCCTTGGAGAACGCTTACCCGGAGATCAGAGGCTGAATGCCCTTGACTGCTGAAGTGTTCCCCGACTGGAAGGGAACATTCCTGCCTGGTGATTGTTGCGCGATGTCCGTTCATTCGTTGTCGCAGCGTCTGCATGGTCTCGCCAATGTACCACGCTTCGGGACATCCTTTCCTGCAGCGTATGAGGTAGACAACGTTGGCCAAGTCGCACGAGTATGTACCGCGTACCTGGTGGGTGGTGTTCTCACGTGTAATAGTGGTATCCATGTCGATGATCTGGCACGTCTTGCAGAGATTGCCATGACAGGGTTGTGTTGTGTTGTGGTCACTGTTCTGAAGACTGGGTAGTTTGCTGCAAACAATGGTTCGTTTGAGGTTGCGCGGTTGTTTGAAGGCAAGTAGTGGGGGTGTGGGGATGACCTTGGCAAGATGTTCATCGTCATCAATGACGTGTTGAAGGCTATGAAGAAGATGACGTAGTTTCTCCGCTCCGGGGAAGTACTGGGCGACGAAGGGTATTCTGTCGGTTGTGTCCCATGTTTGTCTTCTGAGGAGGTCGGTCCGGTTTTTCGCTGTGGCGCGTTGGAACTGTCGATCGATGAGTCGAGTGCCATATCCCGTTCGTACGAGGGCATCTTTCAACGTCTGTAGATGTCTGTTACGCTCCTCCTCGTCTGAGCAGATCCTGTGTATGCGGAGTGCTTGTCCATAGGGGATGGCTTCTTTAATGTGTTTAGGGTGGAAGCTGGAGAAGTGGAGCATCATGAGGTTATCCGTGGGTTTGCGGTAAAGCGAAGTGCTGAGGTCACCTCCGAAAGCTAGTGACATCGAAACAAACCTGTTGGACTTTAACCTGGTGTTGTAAGACTTCGTACTTAGCTTTTATTGGTAGAGAGATTGAGTTTCGGAGCCATGAGGCCATGTTGCAGCTGTACAACACTCTGGTGTGGCCGCATTTGGAGTATTGCGTGCAATACTGGTCGCCGCATTATAGGAAGGATGTGGAAGCATTGGAAAGGGTGCAGAGGAGATTTACCAGGATGTTGCCTGGTATGGAGGGAAGATCTTATGAGGAAAGGCTGAGGGACTTGAGGCTGTTTTCGTTAGATAGAAGAAGGTTAAGAGGTGACTTAATTGAGGCATACAAGATGATCAGAGGATTGGATAGGATGAATAGTGAGAGCCTTTTTCCTCGGATGGTGATGTCTAGCACGAGGGGACATAGCTTTAAATTGAGGGGAGATAGATATAAGACAGACGTCAGAGGTAGGTTCTTTACTCAGAGAGTAGTAAGGGCGTGGAATGCCCCACTGCAACAGTAGTGGACTCGCCAACACTAAGGGCATTTAAATGGTCATTGGATAGACATATGGACGATAAGGGAATCGTGTAGATGGGCTTGAGATTGGTTTCACAGGTCGGCGCAACATCGAGGGCCGAAGGGCCTGTACTGCGCTGTAATGTTCTATTGTTCAGAGTTCAGGAAATGTAGGCAGTTGTGTGTGTACAGCCATCAGCGTAATTAAGTGTGTTGTTGTAGTGTATTATAGTCCTTCTTCCGTGCTTTTCATTTAAGTTAACAAATATTCTTTAATTAATTGATGACAAAACAACTGGACTGTTCCTCCCTGGTTTGCATATCTTTTCTCACAGTATACCAATTTAAAAATAAGAGCCAGTGATCCAAGTTACCTTTCTGAGTTTTGGGATACCCTTGCATTTAACATCAGCAGGGTCCTTAACGTCCAGTGGGGGATTCAGCTCTTGGACCATAGGAGCCTACACATTTATTTGAACCATGTCAGTCATGCTCCTAGCAAAACAATGTTTGGTGGTATTGATGCGTGAATTCTACCATCTGGGACTAAGTCCTGCAGCAGGGGTGGGAACGTGGAGTGGTTCCCACTGTGGAGGCCAGTGGGAAACCACGCCATATCTTCCGGCTCTGATCTCGTTAATTATACATCTGGGAGCTTACTGCCATCTTGCGTGGTGGGGAGCATGATGCCACAAGTCCCGTCATTATTTCCGGGAGCCATATTGAAAAGGCACCCAACATCACCACCCACTGGCGAAAAAAGATGAACCTCCTGAAAAAGACGTTTGACAACCAGAAACACTCTGAGGCTGGAAGATCGACATCCTCATAACACTGAATATGGAATATACACTGTGGTAAACCACTGTAATATATAATGGCCACTGTATTACATATAATGTGGTAAACCGCTGCCCGATGGCTCCGCCTCCCCTCGGGCCCGGTATAAAGGTGGCTGGTCTCCGCCTCCGATCCAGTTCGGGATCTGAGGCCAGGTGGCTTTCAGTTTAGTCTATTAAAGTCTCAGTTACGTTCACCACTCGTCGTGTGTTCATTGATGGCATATCATACACCTGTATATTCCCACCCAGTGCTATGGTGTTCTAGGGTCCAGGGTTGTTGGCAACCTCCATCCCAAACTCCAGAAGCAGCCCCAGGCATTATTCAGGTGAATCCCTCAATCTGTACGCCATGTTGTTCCCGATGTATTCTGGAACGGCTGGTGACGTGGAGAATTGGGAGTTGGGGTGATGATTCCGGTGGAGCCTTCATCTACATCCCATTAGCAGGATGAAAATCAGTTCCACACCAGCCTCCAGCAGGTTTCCTGATTCACTATGGCGGTGACCTATGGAAGATCCCGTGGGAAATTCATGCTGGCGTGAAACTGATTTTTGGACTCCCGTTGAGTTTCAACCCCCCACCCCACCCACCCCCCTGGGCCACTGAACACTCCAGTGGGACCATGGGAGAGTTCCACACTATGAAACTGTTGTCAGCACAACCCAAACCTTCCATAGCTTGCCATGGTTGAGCATTTGCAACTATCGTATCTGCCACAGTAACTGGACTAATATTGCATTCATGACATCAAATTCTTTCATAACAGCAGTTTCAGATTTTTTTTTAAATCAAGAAATAAAAATCTGGCACCAGTCATCATGAAACTCTGAGAAAGTCCCTCATTGTTGCATTGAAAGTTCAGCCTAGATTATGTGCTTAAGCATTAAATTAAATGCAGAAACACTGAGCTGGGGATGCATCGATACCAATGTTTGAAGGTGGCAAGACAAATTGAGAAGGTTGTTAAGGAAGCAGTCTGGATCCCTGGCTATGCAAACAGAGTTGCCAATCCTCCAGGATTGGGCTGGAGTCTCCAATAATTGAAGATCAATCTCTCGGACACTGCTGTGTGCAACCCTGGAGAAATCTCATCAGGACTTTAAAAAAAGGTTGGATGTTTTGTCACATCCTTTGAGCTTTTCTCTTTACCAGATATAAAAAATATTGAAAATGGGGGCTGTCAGTCAGGCATCATCCAATTAGGCAATGGATCATTTTGCTTTCCCATTGGTGCTTGAAGGCAGTGCTTCACATGGATGGATGTGTTGGCCGACCAATGACTGGAATGTGAGGGCAAGTCGTGTGATGGAACCTCCAGGAGTACATTCAGTCACAGTTGGCAACCCTGAAGCACACTCTGCACAAGCAAAAAAAGTAATGCTAAATATTCATAAAACACTAGTCAGGCCCCAGCTGAGGTACTGCATCCAATTCTGGACAGCACACTTTAGAAATTACGTCAAGGCCTTAAGAGTGGGTGTAACAGAGATTTACTGGAAGAGTACCAGGGATGTAAGACTTTAACCATATGGAGAGGAGCTGGGATTGTTCTCCTTCATGTAGAGAGAGTTAAAAGGACCTCTTAAAGGCTTGTGAAAACGTTTGTAAGGTGAAGGAGGTCAGGAACCAAAGGGCACAAATGTGTGGTTTGAACAAAAGGAGTGAGGCGAGATAAAGAGTGATTTGTTTCTTCACTGATCTGGAATGCACTGCTTTAAAGAGCAGTGAAAGCAAGTTCAATATTAACTTTAAAAGAATATTGGATACATACTTGAAGGGGAACAAATGTACAGGGCCGTGGGAAAAGGACGCTACCAACTGCACTAAGGCTTACACCTCATCCACTATCACATTCAGTTTCTTACACATTATTATTCAACATCTTGGCAGACATAAAACGATGTTTTCTGAACTAATGGTGTAGAAGACTTCCGGTGAAGGCCATGGAGTGAGTGGCCGCACATTTGGTTGCTCCCGCTCGAGGTGGAACCTTTTGGTCATTTCCCACCTGATTCAAGGGATGTTTACTGATGTGAGGTGTTTGAGCACTTAAGAATTGCAGTACTCCATTGCGTTTTACGACGGCGTGAACGGGCCGCTCAACGACTAATTCTGGCCCCTCCAGGGGCCAGCACGGCACTGGAGCAGTTCGCGCCGCTCCATCTGCAAATCCCGGCGTGAACTGTGCGCCGCGGGATCCGCGCATGCGCAGTTGTGCTGGCGCCAACGATGACATGTGCAGTGGCACCAGCGCCAACGTGCACATGTGCAGTGGCCTCCTTCAACGCGCCAGCCCCGACGCAACATGGCGCAGGACTACAGGGGCCGACGCGTAGGAAAGGAGGCCGCCAGCCACAGAGGCCGGCCTGCCAATTGGTGGGCCCCGATCGCGGGCCAGGCCACATCGGAGGCCCCATCCAGGGTCAGACCCGTCCCCCCCAAAGGCCGCCACCCGACCCTTACACGCCGAGGTCCCGCCGACCCAGAGCAGGTTGGAATGGCGCCGGCGGGACTCGGCTCTTTTCTTACGGCCACTCTGCCCATCTGGGCCGGAGAATCGGTGGGCCGGCCGCATAGAGCGGTCCGAGACCGGCGCCGCGCCAACCACTATGCGGAGAATTGCGTGCCGGCATCGGGGCACGTGACGCAATTCGTGCAGCCCGCTGGCGATTCTCCGACCCGGCGTGGGGTCAGAGAATCCTGCCCGCTGTAGGGTGCTGGGGCATCGTTACTTGCCCAGTGATCTCCCGAACAGATTGTGGACGTTTTGAATGTGAAGTTCCAGCAGCAGAGGCAGGCGGCCTCAGAAAACCTGACAAAGGTGGTGGAGTAGCTCAGGGCGACTTTTGAGAAAGTGGAGCAGAGGTTAGAGACGCAGGGTCTGGAGAGTCGGTGGGGAAGCATGGGGAAGCATGAGGACATTGGGGCAGCACGGTAGCATTGTGGATAGCACAATTGCTTCACAGCTCCAGGGTCCCAGGTTCGATTCCGGCTTAGGTCACTGTCTGTGCGGAGTCTGCACATCCTCCCCATGTGTGCGTGGGTTTCCTCCGGGTGCTCCGGTTTCCTCCCACAGTCCAAAGATGTGCAGGTTAGGTGGATTGGCCATGCTAAATTGCCCTTAGTGTCCAAAATTGCCCAAAGTTTTGGGTGGGGTTTCTGGGTTATTGGGATAGGGTGGAGGTGTGGACCTTGGGTAGGTTGCTCCTTTCCAAGAGCCGGTGCAGACTCGATGGGCCGAATGGCTTCCTTCTGCACTGTAAATTCTATGAAATCTATGACCGGCTGGCCTCACTGGAGGTTGAGATGGTGCTTGTGGCAGATAGCCATAAGATAGCCAGGCAGAATCTCTGTATTGTGGGGCTGCCTGAGGGGATCGAGGGAATGAAGGCCGCAAAGTATGTGGTGAGTGTGTTGGAGAAATTGGGGGGGCTCTTTGACCATCCCTCCAAGGTAAGTCGAGCACACAAGGCGCTGAGGAGAGGCCGAAGGCGGAGGAGCTGCCATGGGTGGTGCGGCTGCATCATTTTTTTGATAAGGAGAAGATACTGAGGTGGACGAAACAAACGGGAAGGTGCACCTGGGATGAAGCGCACTGAGAAAATGCCAGGACCTGTGTGCGGAGTTGGCCAAGTGGCAGACTGGTTATAATCGGAACAAGGCTGACCTCTACAAGATGTGAATTTATGAGAGGCCATGGACTGGGAGGTGTGTGAGGACACTGAACTTTGGAGATGTTAAAGTGGGGAATGTGGGTTTACATGATATGCGGATTGTTGTATTTAATGAATATGGGTGCGGAGTGGGTGACAGTGTTTTTTGGGGGGGTTTCACTGGGTTTGGGCATTTGATGCTCAAAGGCGGTTAAGGGGAAGAGGGGTTAGACGGAGGCTTCGAGTGGGGCCACCATGCTAACTGGTTCGCTAGTTAACGGGAGTAAAGTGGGGAGTTGACCTGTGGAGGGAGTGGGAGAGGGGGAGATGGGGGGGTTGGGTTTTCTTTGTCTTTGTTTATGGGGGAAGTGGAGGGTGGGTGGGGAGGGATGCGGAGGTGGGTGGTGTTGATGTGGCACAGTTGGTTAAGAGGCGATGGTGGTGGACATCTTGTGGTGGGCCTGAAGGTGGCTGATGAATCTTTGGAATTCTCTACCCCAGATGGCTATGGTAGCTCAATCATTGAGCATGTTCAAGTCAGAAATTGGTAGGTTTCTGGAGACAAATGGCATCAAGGAATATGGAGATGGTGCAGGAATGTGGTGTTGCGGTAAATGATTAGCCACGATCTAATTGAATGGCAGAGCTGGCTCAACAGGCCAAATGGCCTCCTCCTGTTCCTATGTCGACAAGCTAGGCTTGTTTTCAAGCCAGAAAACCTGCCTCCACAAATTGCATATATTGAGAATGTCATCAACCACATGAAATCCTGCACTTACACCATCGTGTTCCTACCCAAGTTCTACTGCCTTTCTGTACTTCAAGATTCACTTTAAAAATTATCCACATCCTACAACTTAGGGATTACCATCTCTTGTATGAGCCCATTTGTTCCCCCTCCTTGTTCCCCACACTCTCTTCTACTCTTCCAGCTATTCTGAAATTTCTCCTCTGGTGCCTCGACCAACCTATTCGCCTCCCTGTTTCCAAAAAACCTCCTTAACACGCTCCACTTCAGCAGTGTCTTTGGGCCCAACTGTTTTAAATGCTCCTTTTTATGCTCCACGCCCACCACTCTTTTTCTTCAGTGTAAAGTATTGTCTTTCTGTACATGAGCAATGCCAAGAATTATTAGCACCTACTGTATATTATGTATTCCACATTATGAAAATATGAATGTGATAAACTGTATGCTATGATATATTGTAAGCTCTGAATTCAAGTGCCTACTGTGGAAATGATGGAATGTATAAAATCACTGTTCTAAATATGCAAATCAGAATATATAAAAATCAATAGTCTGCAAGCAAGCTAATTGCATACACTAACTGCTTTATGTGTCTTGTTACCTCTGACCATTATAGTGATCACCACAAATCAATATGCACGTCTAATGGAAACTTACACTAATTTAATCATGCTTACAAGATCAAAACCATGTTACATCCAATTTTGGAAAGCCCCACTTGAAGTGTAAAAATGTAATTATCAATGGAGGCAATTGATTGAACAAATCCTCCAGGCCTCATTTTAAATTAAAACGGTTGGTTTTCAGTAAGCCTGCCTTACTGTGAGCTCACGGTGAATAAACGTGCCATTCAAGGAACCTCAGCAGCTTTGCCAGAAATGGTTCTGATATTCAAAATAAATCTCAGGGGCGACATTCTCTGATCCCCCGCCGGGTCGGAGAATCGCCGGGGGCTGGCGTGAATCCCGCCCGTGCAGGTTGCCGATGTCTCCGGCACTGGAGATTCGCCGGGGGCGGGAATCGCGCCGGTTGGCGGGCCCCCCGCTCGATTCTCCGGCCCGGATGGGCCGAAGCCCCGCCGATAAAATGCCTGTCCCGCTGGCGTAAATTAAATCACCTACCTTACCGGCGGGACAAGGCGGCGTGGGCGGGCTCCAGGGTCCTGGGGGGGGCGCGGGTCGATCTGGCCCCGGGGGGTGCCCCCACTGTGGCCTGGCCCGCGATCGGGGCCCACCGATCCGCGGGCGGGCCTGTGCCGTGGGGGCACTCTTTCCCTTCCGCCTCCGCCACGGTCTCCACCATGGCGGAGGCGGAAGAGACTCCCTCCACTGCGCATGCGTGGAAAACTGTCAGCGGCCGCTGACACTCCCGCGCATGCGCCGCCCGGAGATGTCATTTCCGCGCCAGCTGGCGGGGCAACAAAGGCCGTTTCCGCCAGCTGGCGGGGCGGAAATTCCTCCGGCGTCAGCCTAGCCCCTCAATGTTGGGGCTCGGCCCCCAAAGATGCGGAGCATTCCGCACCTTTGGGGCGGCGCGATGCGCGTCTGATTTGCACCGTTTTGGGCACCAGTCGGCGGACATCGCGCCGTTTCCAGAGAATATCGCCCCAGGTGTGTGGTCCCAAGCAAAAGAGAATGATTTCCTAAACTTTACACACAGACCAGACTATTCAACAGTTACCAGTGGAAGTCACACAAAATGCAGTAATTAGTCAATATAATTCTTAAAAAGGTCAGGACCATTAATTCCAGAATTCAAGTTCAAACCCACAGCAAAATTAGAAAATTCTAGTCGTCCTCTGTTAACTGGCCATTTATATACCTTAATTGGCTACCTAACCTCTTGCAGAAGTGTTCCCAATTTTGGAAAATGGCCTGGGGTGAGAGCATGCCAGCAAAGGGATGGCACGGTGGCAGTGGTTGGCATTGCTGCCTCACGGCGCCAGGGACCCGGGTTCAATTCCGTCCTTGGGGGACTGTCTGTGTGGAGCTTGCACTTTGTTCCGTGTCTGCGTGGGTTTCCTCCGGGTGTTCCGGTTTCCTCCCACGTGCAGGTTAGGTGGACTGGACATGATAAAAATTATTCCTTAATGTCCAGGGATGTGCAAGTTAGGTGGGGTTATGGTGTTGCGGGGATAAGGTGTTTTTTCAGAGGGTCGGTGCGGATGCAATGACCCGAATGGCCTTCTGCACGGTTGGGATTTTATGTTCAAACAGGCACAATAGTCGACAGTGCAAACGTTTTTGCCTGCCCGCTCCATACTCACTCCCATCAGGGCAGGCAAAAATATTGCCCATTAGAATTGGTGATCAAATGCTTCACATAGGTAGGTTTAAGGCGTATCATAAAAGAGGGTAGATGGAACAATTTTGGAAGGGAATTCCAGGCCTTAATTCCAACTAAAAGCAATGATGGGGCTAAGGAAGTGGAAATGCATAAGAGGCCAGAATTGGAAGAACACCAAGATTGGGAGGAACCTGGAGGATGATCATTTTAAAATCAATCCATTGGCGGAGAGAGCAAGATCTCGTCCTGTTACCACACTGGCTGCAGAGCAGCTAAATAAATATTGGTAATACAGACCCCATCATTGGACCCAGCTCAGGCTGAAGGCCTGTATCAGACAAATATCTAACTGTTTCCGTCACCATCGACATCAATTATAAAGGTGCTGCCTAATGTAAATAAAAATCAGGAAAGTTGTAAGATACACTTCCAGCTCTCTTTCACCCACTGGAACCCATCACACGAAGTCAAAATTAGCAAAATTCTGCTTTCCATAATTCTGTACATTTAATGGATACTTCTCTATGTAATGATTTTCGCTTCCCATACAAGGAATTAAAAGAGAAATATAGCTAAGTTTTCACTTTTTGTGACAAGCATTAAACTGAGATAACTGTACAGCTTTGCACTAATGCTGGGAAACCTTGGCCAGGATTCTCCCCTAGCCGGCGGGCGGGCCGTACTGGCGCCGAGGAGTGGCGTGAACCACTCCGGCGTCAGGCCGCCCGGAAGGTGTGGAATCCTCCGCACCTTCAGGGACTAGGCTGGCGCCGAAGGGCTTGGCGCCACGCCAACCGGCGTCGAAGGGCCTCCGCCGGCCGGCGCGAATTGCCGCATACGCGGGAGCGCCAGCATGTGCTGGCGTGATTCCAGCGCATGCGCAGGGGGGTTCTTCTCCGCACCAGCCATGGCGGATGTTTACAGCGGCCGGCGCGGAGGGAAAGAGTGCCCCCATGGCACAGGCCCGCCCACGGATCGGTGGGCCCGATCGCAGGCCAGGCCACCCTGGGGGCCCCCCGGGGCCAGATCCCCCCCCCCCCGGGGCCAGTTCCCCCCCCCCCGAGGACTCTGCAGGCTGCCCGCAGTGCCAGGTCCAACTGGTAAGGACCTTGTTTGATTTACGCCGGCGGGACTGGCCGGAAACGGGCAGCCACTCGGCCCATCGCGGAGCGTCGAATTGCCGGGGGGGGGGGGCCACTGCCAATGGCCCTCGACCGGCGCGACGGGATTCCCGCCCCCGCCGAAAAACCGGCGCCGGATTCGTCAGGACGGGATTCAGACCGCCCCTTGGCGAATCTCCGGCCCGGCGGGGGGGTCGGAGAATCCCGCCACTTGTCTGTACAGGACTGCGTGTTGGAAACCCAGATGGCCACTACACAAAATTTCCTGAACTGACGACTGGAAAATCATGCACATCGCACACTGGAGATTCTAAAAGGTGCTCCCAGTAAGGGAAGCACTCTGCCTGCGCCACAATTGGAAAATGTCCCCACGTTGTTCCAACTACAGTCTTCTCTACTCTATTTTAATGAAAAGGACCAAGGTAGAAGTCAATGTCTGTTAAAATGGCAGAGAAATGTCTATGGCAGAGGAAGTCAAGCAAGTGTCCATCAATATTACCACTGGTCACTTTTAAAACAAGAAGTACTTCTCAATGAACAGGATATTGGTCAATATCTTAAACAGGGAATGTGGGCCTTTATCTGAACGATTGCAAGATCCTGTTTTTAATAGTGTTGACTCACGATCCCATCTGAAGCTACCTAACAACAAATATGTTAATTTAAAATAGTTTAATTGCTCTATCCTCCTAAATCCCTGCCTGGGCTATCATGTTGGGGGTTGGGGTATGGGGAGGGTATCGAAAATGTTGTAATGATATAAAAGGCACCAATCACTGATGAAGGATTGTGAAATCATGTCACCGGTTCACTTATTAAGGATAAACATGCACAGTCAGCTTGGGGACATCAGTGCTGCATGAGTGGCCCTCCTTCATCTCAGTGGGCAGCAAGGTTGAAATCAGGCTTGTGCACTAACCATGACCCCATGAATAAGATTAAATACATTTAATACACACTGAATATTTCATAACGAGTTATAGAAAATGCTTAATCAATTGTATATTATAGATTTGTAATCAACTTCAAAAGGTAAAAACAAAATAAATATTTACGCTTACCATACAAAAACAATATTAAAACGTGCAATCCCCAAGTCCACTGGTGTTGTAACCAAGATGGTCTCCTGGGATAGGGTAATTTTGCTAACTGCACTAGCGTACCTATAATTTGCGGGGCATGTTGATTGAACTGGAGCAGCACTTTGATTGGTCGCGGAGGGAGAGCACATGCTCACCGTAATTATGTGCAATCAGTATGCTCCTCACTTCACATGCCCCTACTTTACACGTGTATCGCTTTAATAATACCAGTAAGAAAAAAATTACACAGATGGAAACCAGTGGAGTCTGACAACCCTGCCCATGGGCAATAGTTAACAAACTGTCTCGTTGGCCATGCTCGGAACCCTGATGGGCTGCTTGCGGCCACAGGTTTCCCATCTTTGCCTTAAAGGCATATTATAACATCCCCCTTTCTTTCTAAATGTACTACCCCCCCCCAATAAAATATACTTGCATAATACGTGATAAATTTTAGTTACCATTACATTAAAGTGCATTGAACTGATGAATCTATGGGCGAAATTCTCCATATCGTGACACCGCAAATGTGAACCGTAATTGGGCAGAGAATCGGGCGTCTGGCCAAAATCGAGGTGTCAATTCAGGCACCAAGCTCCAGTCCCTCGCTGGTGGCAATAACAAGGTTCGCACCTGGGCTTCCAGTGGCGGCATGTGAGAAGAGGTCACACACCAGGAATCTCCGGTTAGAACCCAAACTTTTTTAGGCTCTTTTGCCCAATATTCTGAGAAATATTGACAGAAAAATACTTCTGATTGTCAGCATAGGATTCCAACATCGATTAAATATAGAGAAGAGGAGGGAAAAGGACCACAGAATACAATTCTTCAATGGACTCAGAGGCCTCGTGCATCAACAAACAAAATGGCAGAGGCAGCTTTGTCGAAGAAGGCCGCCCCAAAAACAGCAGACGTGCTTTTGGGGTGATTGAAAGGCATTGAAATGTGATGTCAGAGAGACTGCTGCAATCGATTTAAGAAGCACTGGGCCCATGCAGAAGAATCTTGACAAAATCGCCAAAGTAGTAAGAAAAGATGGTGAGTTGTTTGAGGGGGTGGAGAAGGCCCTGACCGTGCAAAGTGAGCAGCTTACATCGGTGGAGGCTGAGATGACGGACGTGGCTGATCTAAAGAAATGATTGAAGGTCGTCGACCCAGAAAATTGGTCAAGGAATCAGAACCTCCGCAGTGTGGGGTTGCCGGAAGGAGTGGAGAGCACAAAGGCACTGAACACCTGTCGTAGATGTTTCAGAAGGTGATGGGCAAGGATGAAGCTGCATCCCTCCGGGAGATGGACAGGGCTCACCGAACAATACGGCAGACACCTCGACCGAATAAGCCACCTTCAGCGCTTATTGTTCACTTCCACAGCTTTAGGGAGAAGGAGAGGGTCCTGAAGTTGGCCAAAGAAAACCTTCAATGTAATTTCGTGAGCATTTACCAAGATGTGGGAGCCGAGCTGGCGAGAAAGCAAGCGGCCTTTAAAAAGGTTAAGGCTGCTATATATAAGAAAGGAGTTTGATTTGGGGTGGTATACCTGGCAGAGCTACAGGTCTCACCTGGCAGAGCTACAGGTCTCATATCAGTCCAAAGACTTTTATTTTGAGACAACGGAGGAGGTGACATCTTCATTGTAAAGCATGAACTCAGGTCCAGTTAACTGTATTGGATATAAAGGGCAACACGGTGGTGCAGTGGTTAGCACTGCTGCCTCATGGCGCTGAGGACCCGGATTCGATCCTGGCCCTGGGTCACTATCCATGTGGAGTTTGCACATTCTCCACATGTCTGCGTGGGTCTCACCCCCATAACCCAAAAAGATTTGCAGGGTAGGTGAATTGACCAGGCTAGATTGCCCTTTAATTTGAAAAAAAGAATTGGGTATTCTAATTTTTTTTTTTTTTTTTTTAAACTGTATTGAATAAGATCTATGTTTTCTGTGGATTGGGATGGGTGTTGTGATATAATGTAGATAGTTTTTGATATTTGCTGATAAAATCTGTTTTTCTGTTTGTGGGGATAAGCGGGATTTTCTTTGTGAAGCACGAGGTGTATATAATGGAGGGGGAGGGGGTTGCAAATAGCCCCCGGTGGAAATTTAGCTGGTAAGCGTCACAGAGGGTTTTGGCTGGTCCGACGTGCTTAGCATCTGGGTTGGAGCCTGGGGGCAGGGGTGAGTTTTGATCTTGGGTTTGGTTTTAATTTGTGTAACTTGGTGGGGAGTTGGTGAGAAATGGGATGGGGAGGAGGGGTTAGCTTGTTGATGATGACTATAGAACTGGTCATGTTTTCCTCTGAGGGGGTGTAATGCGGCCATCTTGGGTGGGCCCTTGATCTGCTTTTTAAAAATATTTCCTGGGTAGTCCCTTGCAGTTGGAATAGCTGATTCCATGATTCCCCGACTCATTTTGGTCACCTGCAACATCAGGGGATTAGGTGGCCCGTCGAAGAGGTCAAGAGTTTTCACTCACCTAAAGAATCTAAATGCTGATGTTGTGTTCTTGCAGTTGACTCACTTGCAGGTTAGAGATCAGACCAGATTGTGGAGAGGGTGGGTGAACCAGGTGTTTCACTCAGGCTTCGATGGAATGGCTGGAGGAGCTGCAATTCTGATCAATAAATGGGTCCCTGTATCGGCCAGGTTTCCACTGGGAACCATTGCGGACACTAATTGGAGATGCGTGCTAGTCAGTGGGTCATTGGCGGGAACGTTGGTGATGTGGGTGTGAAAGTGTATTGATTTTTTTGATTTATTCATAGTTTTAGGTGCTAATTGAATGCATGTAGCAGAGAGGTAAAAATCATTACAAGTGTCTTGACTGTGAGAATCCAGTCATTGTTTCAGTCAATGTTTCACTTGATGAATCAGTTAGTGGATTCCAGTGGATTCAGCAATAAGAGTGCATTAGCTAGTCAGTTACAGCAAGGTATCTGGGCCGAGCTGTGGCGTGAGAAACATATCCAGTAACTCTCCTAAGACTGCGCACGCAGATGCTGTGCTAGTCTTGATAGGCACCAGTCAATCTAAGTCACGTCCAATGTTTGATTAATAAATCATCTTCTAAGTAACAGACATCAATTTGAACAAACCAGGAGGTCTCAGCTGATAATTAGAAACCAATGAGAGTAAATGAGGGATTAAACCAGAGCTAAGAATTCCCTTAAAAATAGGACCTCGTGTTTGAGGTTTTGTTCCTGAATTCCTGCATTCCTGAATTCTTGAATCATCTATCTGTTTGTTTGTGTTTAAAATGATTTATTTATGTTTTTATGTTTTATGCGTTTTGCCATGAGTTCGACCCTTTCATGGATTGTTTGATATTTAATTTCTAAAATTTTAATTCAGTTCTTAACCATGTGTATTCAGGTGAATAATTAGTAATAAAATCGTATTTTGATACCTCCAATCAACTGGACTATCGACTCTTATTAGAAAGTAAAATAAGGGTTCCAACAGGGTGAACGTCTATGCCCCTAACTTGGATGATGTAGCATTTGTGAAAAATCTGTTGGGATACACCCCAGACCTGAATACACATCAATTGATTCTTGGAGGAGACTTCAATTGTCTGATAAATCCTAAAATGGACCGGTCCAGACCTAAATCATTGACTCTGTCGGAGGTGGCGATCTGAGGAGATTTCTGAACCCAAGGGTTAAGGAGCTCTCATTCTTTGCACATATACATGGAGTATACTCCAGAATTGATTTCTTTCTAATGGGTAGGTCCCTGCTCCCTTGGATAAAAAGAGCAGAATACTCGGCAATAATAATTTCTGACCGTGCTCCACATTTAGTGGATTTGGTGACTATTGAGGAATATATTAAGCTTACTAGCAACATCTCCATCTCTCCCTCAACACTGTGGGAAGCCCTTACGCAAATGGTACGAGGAGACCTAATCTCCTATAAAGTTAATCTGGATAGAACTGCAAGGGCAGAGCGGTAGCGACTGGTGGGTAACACCAGGCTAACATGCTCCTCATGGAATACCCATCCTGGTAGATACCCATTCTGGTAGTCTCCCAAACATAACATTTTGCCTTCTGTCTCTAGGCTTGGAGGTAATCTGCTGGTAATGGTAACCTTGTCTGGAGCTTTCTTTAATTGCTCATAGTGATCTGAGGAGTTGTCATTCTTGGATGTTGTTCCTGGTTGCATTTTGGATACAGTCCTCCTCAATACAATAGGACTGCAGAGTGGTTGAGTAGCTGAAATGGATCTGATTTGCCCTCCATCATACCTCACTGTTATGACTTGACTTGTGTAGCGACATCATAGGACCCTGGTATTGAACACATCCTTGTCACCTCATCTGTGGGATCTGTGGGATCCTGGAGTAAACTTATTATCCTGACTGTAAACTTGGTAGTTCTGTACCTACATTGTTGTCATCTATATTGGTAATCTTCTCTTGTAATTTTAAAAGTTGCTCTCTAGTTTCTGAGACAGTAGATTGGGTAAGAGTAGGTAAATTGGTACTCAGTGGTCTGCAAAACATAAACTCTGCTAGTGTTGGAATAGTTCCACTTAAATGTGTCATACTCAGATATAATATTGCTTGGTCTGTCTGCATTTAGGGATTTCACTGTGCGAATCATTCATTCAGCTAGGCCATTAGCTCCAGGGTAATGAGGAGAACAAGTAGTGTGATTGATATTCCACTTCTCACATATATCCTGAAATGGCCTACAAATAAATTGCAGAGCATTATCCGTAAGAATCTTTCTAGGTACGCCAAATAAACTGAAAATAGCATTTAGAGTGTACGTGTCAGTTATGCTTGACATAATGTGCAATTGTTCAATAATGGGGTATGTGGTAAAGTAATCGACAATGACAAAGTCAGTGTCATGAACATGAAAGAGGTCAGATGTGATTTTAGACAAAGGATGGGTGGGAACTTTACAGTTCAATGGTTCTTTGTGCTGACTTGAATTATAATTCCAGCCAATGTTAACACTGGGCAAGTCAGATCCTGGAGGTAAACCTGGCTTGATGATCCTAACTTTTATTATTTTTTAAACTGTAAAAAGCAGTTACAGAACACATTCACAGGAGTCTGCTGGTTCACTTGAAACAAAGGGAAAATAATTTACTAAACAAGAAAATGAACTATATTATACTAGGCAAAATAGTTGGGAAGATTTTAATACAAACACCAGTAGATGAGTCAAATTACACTAAACCTTTGCCCCAGCTACATTATACCATCTGTATCTGACTAAAATGTCCCATGACCTTCTTAGCTATGGCTAAACACCATCCTTCATTAATTGTCGACACCCCAGAGAATCGCCAAAAACATAAACAATATTCCATTAGCCATCTATATGTTTAACATATAAATGGTTTAAATCAATGATTCCCTCACTTTTACAACACCTTAGCTACAGCTTTAGCAGACATACTGCCCGTATGTATTTGAACACAGGGTTTTTAATTACATTACTTCAAACAATATAATATATAACAATTTTCAACATTCATCACAGTATGCAGGATATGCAAACTAATAGGCAAACGTGGTCAGACGCGCCACATTCCAAAACCAAGTGACAAATGGCATCAAAGCAGATTCTATGGATTTATCATCAATGACCACCATGCACCCGTGTCCCCCACCTTGCTCCCAGATGCTTGAGCTAACTGGTCTTACTAAAACTTTGTCTTTCTCAGAAGGACTTCCAATCTCCACACTCAAAGAACCCATCTTGGAATTCTCTCCCAAGAGACGCTTTAACTTGGATGTCTTCAACAAGGGTCCACCTCCAGGGTTTCAATCTCTCCTTCCAATGTTCCTTTCTCCTGGATCTCCAAGTTTCATCTTCCACGCACACTATTCTGCTGTGCCAAGCAGAACACCACTGCTCTAAAGTCCCATAGTCAGGAGTCACCAAACTTCAGTTGCCTCCTCAGGTCTCTTGGCTTTTCTCAAGCCCATGTGCTTCAATTCTGCACCTCGCAGCTTTCTTTAATTTGTCATCTTTTCCACTGCTCCTTACTTTCACATCACTTTAAAGGACTTTTCAGGTTCCTGTCCTTATCCCTAAATTTGGCTGTCCTCTTGGGAGCCATTATATTATCTTATATTTTATATTATTAGAGAAACAATATCCAGCTGAAAATAAAGTAAAATGAGTTGTGCATATGCCAGCCTGAAGACATGAAAAAACACGCACTGCGCATGAGCACCATTTCAAGGCTGACGCATGTGCAGAAACTGCCAAGGCCCACAGGAACAGCAATTCCCAAACTTCAAAGGTCTGATCTTCGATTTAAAGAGAAACTTGTTTTCCGTTTTTTAATCTTTGGGGTTTGTCTCACTTGGCATATGGTCTTGACACGCCTCACACTTCTTGATGACCATGTCATTGTTATTGCTCATACTCGACAGTCTCTCTTGTGAATCTTCTCATTCAATTTATGCCCACATGTGAGCGATGAAGTTGCTGAAGAATATCAGCTTGCAAAGGTTCTGATCTGATGAATTGTGTGGCTTTAACAATGACACCCTGTGAGGTGCCTAGCTCATCCCGGAAATGCCAAAATGGTATCACATATTCATGCACACATTGACTTGAATCAGGCCATCCTTCAATGAGGATTTTCCTCAGTTTCTGTAGTGTGGAATGTTGCATTCTTTCATCTTGCAGCTGCTGTCATTTGGGTTACACAAACTGTACCAGGCGAATGGATGGACTTGCATTCTCCTGCAAGTATAATGTTGCAGTTCCCTTGAAACAGCAAACTTTATTAAAATATTCTGGCTATTTTGACATTAGGTAATGAACTGAGATGATAGGGATAGTTTCTGAGCTTCATTTTATCATATGAGGTGTGACTGATTCCATGGATTGTCACTTGCCAGTAGATCTGTGATTGCCAGTCTCCACGAATATCTGTGACACCCAGGAGGATTGATTGTACTTGCACTCCAGGATGATCGATCCTGTGCATGGAATTAGTGAACCATTGTATGCTGAAGGTTGCGCAGTAGTAGGCTTTGCCACTGCTTCCCATGACGGTGGATACAGGTTTTTGAGAACTCACAGGGGTAGTATGTTGGCACTTTCTCAAGGTCAATTTTGCCAATTACAAGTAGTTGCCAACTCTTTTTTAAGGTCATATAGGTTATAGAATCCTGGAATCCCTACTGTGCAGAAGGAGGCCATTTAGCCCATCGTATCTGCGGCGAACATCTGAAAGAGTACATCACCCAGGCTCACTCCCCTACCCCATCCATCTTAGTGCAGATAATTTTAATCTTGGCAACCACTTTGGACTGTGTGATAGTGTCTGTTTTTTTGCATCAGATTGACAGTGTGAAACATGAGTTCACCGTTCTTTGCCTCTTCGTGCACGTCATCGTCATTTTCTGGTTTGCCAATCGCTTCATGTATATGTTTCTGACGGGATAGCAGATGGTCATTCTTGCTTAAAGGTGCCTGTTGCGTATGGTCTGTTTGGATGAGTGCACGGCTCTTTGTAGCTACATCAGCATTTGATCTAGTGCACTGCCATTGGCGCTTTCTGCCACATGTTTGCAGAATTGTTGGAAATCTGGGCATTCCCTTGGTGTAGGAGGAAGGCGACAACATCCACATGTCTGGCTAGGTTTGAGTACTCTGGTGTGTGCATCAACAATGGGGTTGTGCTTCAGACTTGTAATCTTTGTCAACCTATAAAGATCATTTAATACTTACATCAATCATGAAGCAACTATTCAATGCTATACATTTGGGGTTTGATGAGCTGTTCGCTCTGGAATTGTTCCATGAGAGTGGATGCAATTACCTAGTCAACAATTCTGTCCGCGAATTCTGCATTTGAAAAATCATAGTACGTACCCTTGTCTCTGCCTCTGCTGACAAAGTGGTCTGGGTTGTTGTTGAAATGACCTGTATGCAAGACCTCTTTTACAAATGATCATGTTTTCATAGTTATTACTATTACTACTGTTCTGCTCAGTTACTGTTATTGCTAAACTTCATTACTTAGTTATATAAATAAGTTTTTTCTTTTAAACAATGCATTCAACTACCTAGTTTGCAGTCTCAGGTTACCACATCTTTTGGCGATGAGGAGAAAGCGGCAAGAAAAGAAAACAATGTTTTCTGATGTTCAGCATGGCAACACAGGATTGCATTCAATGAGCAGCTAGTTTTCATCGTGAGTTTGCTCAATGGAATTTCAAGTTCACAGCACTATGGCTATGTCCAGGCCAGTCGGGGAGTTTGATGAGAAGAGCAAAGACTGGGATGAATATGTGGAGTAATTGTAGCTTTTTGTTTTAGCAAATGGAATAGAAGATGAAGCAAAACAGCATTCAATTCTCCTGTGTGTGTGTAGGGTGAAGAATTATAAGTTGATGAGGCCATGCCATGGAAGCCAGGGGAGATGTTATTTGCAGTTTTAGTTGCTCTGGTCCAGAATCATCATAACCCGAAACCTTCAGTGATTGTTCACAGATTCAAATTTCATAGCCATTTTCGAAAAGCAGGTCAATGGGTTGCTTACTTTGTGGCAGAATAATGCCAGCTTTCAGGAAAATGCTATTTCGGAGCAGTTTTATAAGATACGTTTAGAGATAGGCTGGGCTGCGGAATTAACGAGGACAGCATTCAGCGTCAATTGTTGGGTGAAGCTTCACTGACTTTTAAGATGGCTCTAGAATTTTCTTAGTGCATGGAAATGGCTGCCAGCAATGCTAGACATGTTCAGCAAATATTTGGTGGTGGCCAGGTGGGGGTGCTGCACCAAATACAGAAAGAATCTGCAAGCATGAAGGTAAAGCAGTGGAGTATTTTAGGTGTGGACAGCCACACAATGCAAATCAGTGCAAATTTCTGGACACCGTTTGTCGGCGAAGGCTGAACAGGAAAATTTAAATTCGCGGAAGACTCAAGCAGCTATGCACCACATGCAAAGCTCAGAGCAGGCAGATGAGCATACTTACAACATGTTTAATGTGAATGAGGCACAAGTGCAGCCTATTTATACTATAGTGGTGGTGGACAGAAAACAAATCAAGATGGACGTGGACACAGGAGCCCCTTCGTCGGTAATTAGTGAAGAGACCTACAAGTCGCTGTGGGGTTCTAAAGGAGCGCCAGACCTTATTCTGGCAGAGATTAATCTTCAAATGTACATTGGAGAGCCCATAACTTTGCTTGAGGCATTGGAAGTCCATATTGCATATCAAGAGGAAATTATACGCCTCCTTGTGTAAAGGTTTGCTGGGGTATTGCTGGCTCACCAAAATCCTATTTAACGGGGGAGAGGGTGGGGTGGGGAGGGGGAGGGGGGAAGAGTAGGGGGAGCGAGAGATCATGCACACGAAGGTGACCAAGGATGGTGTTAAGAAGCATCCAGACATGTTCAAGGATGAACCAGGAACATTGTATGGTACTACTGTAAAGTTGTAAGTAGACCCTCAGGCTACTCCTCGCTTTTTCAAGCCCAGGACAGTGCCCTATTCAATGAGAAGGAATGTAGAGGAGGAGTTGGAAGGCTGCAAACGCTCAGAATCATTGAGGCTATTCAGTTTTCTCATTGGACAGCTCCAGCCGTTCCGGTCCTTAAAAATTATGGTACGGAGTTTCACCTGGATCTGCTTCATCCAGATCTCAGAGCAAAAGTGAACATGAAACAAGAGAAGCAAAAGGAGGGACATGATTTCCATGTCAAAGAGAGGTCATTCAAACAGGATGATCAGGTTTTCATTAGGAACTTTGATGGTAATCAGTTACCAGGAATAGATTTTAAACCAAAGTGGTGCAGTATCTTGGGTTGTGAGACTGCAACACGGTTGTTCGCAGACACCAAGACCATAATCATTTAGGTTACGACTCAGAGTCAGGAACTGTTACTGACAACATGGCAGAAGGTAATGCTGCTCTGGCCATTCACCAGGTAGTGGTTCCTGTGTTTCCAGGTTTACCAGTTGACTCTGCTGGGGACTGGAAGAGGAACGTTTAGGAACTTTATAATCTCTGGATTACTACCCGAGCCACGTGCCAATTGGCATAGGGTTGAGAAAATTAGGGAAGTTAACACGTGGCTAAAGGAGTGGTGCGGGAAAGAGGGATTCCATTTCATGGGGCATTGGCATCAGTACTGGGGCAGGAGGGACCTGTACCGTTGGGACGGTCTTCACCTGAACCATTCTGGGACGAGTGTTCTAGCGAATAGGATAAATAGGTTGGTCACAAGGACTTTAAACTAGCAAGTTGGGGGGAAGAGAAGTGTAAAGCTATGGACAGTATAATGGTTAATGGAGATCAAGGCAGCAGGTTACGTGACAGGTTATTATGTAGAGATATGGGTTCAAAGACAAGGAAAATTAGGAGAAAGGGTAAGAGGAAAAATAAATTGCGAAAAGTTACTGATCAAGGTGTTAGGATTCATAACAAAGACATAAAAAAACAGCATAAGTGTACTTTACCTGAATGCTCGTAGTATACGAAATAAGGTAAATGAGTTGATGGCGCAAATCATCGTGAATGATTATGATTTAGTGGCCATTACTGAAACATGGTTAAAAGATGGTCACGACTGGGAGTTAAATATCCAAGGGTATCAGACTATACGAAAGGATAGAATGGACGGTAAGGGTGGTGGTGTAGCTTTGTTGTTTAAGGATGGCATCCGGGCAATAGTAAGGGATGATATTGGTGCTATGATGGACAAGGTTGAATCAATTTGGGTGGAAATCAGGAATAGTAAGGCGAAAAGGTCACTGATAGGAGTAGTCTATAGGCCACCAAATAGTAACAGGATGGTAGGGCAGGCAATAAGCAAAGAAATACCGGATGCATGTAGAAATGGTACAGCGGTTATCATGGGAGATTTTAATCTGCATATTGATTGGTTTAACCAGATTGGTAAAGGCAGCCTTGAGAAGGAGTTTATAGAATGTGCCCGGGATAATTTCCTGGAACAGTATGTAATGGAACCTACAAGGGAACAAGCGGTCCTAGATCTGGTCCTGTGTAATGAGGCAGGATTGATTAATGATCTCATAGTTCGGGATCCTCTTGGAAGGAGCGACCACAATATGGTGGAATTTAAAATACAGTTGGAGGATGACAAGGTAAAATCAAACACTAGTGTTTTGTGCTTAAACAAAGGCGATTACAATGGGATGAGAGAAGAACTAGCTAAGGTAGACTGGGAGCAAAGACTTCATGGTGAAGCAGTTGAGGAACAGTGGAGAACCTTCCGAGTGATCTTTCACAGTGTTCAGAAACGGTTCATACCGACAAAAAAGAAAGACGGTAGAAAGGGGAAAAATCGACCGTGGGTATCTAAGGAGGTGAGGGAGAGTATCAAATTGAAGGAAAAAACATACAAAGTGGCAAAAATTAGTGGGAGACTAGAGGACTGGGAAGTCTTTAGGGGACAACAGAAAGCTACTAAAAAAGCCATAAAGAAGAGTACGGTAGACTATGAAAGTAAACTGTCTCAGAACATAAAAGCAGATAGTAAAAGCTTCTACAAATATATAAGACAAAAAAGAGTGGCTAAGGTAAATATTGGTCCTTTAGAAGATGAGAAGGGAGATTTAATAATAGGAGACGGGGAAATGGCGGAGGAGCTGAACAGGTTTTCTGGGTCAGTCTTCACAGTGGAGGACACAAATAACATGCCAGTGACTGATGGAAATAAAGATATGATAGGTGAGGACCTTGAGATGATTATAATCACTAAGGAGGCAGTATTGGGCAAGCTAATGGGGCTAAAGGTAGACAAGTCTCCTGGCCCTGATGGGATGCATCCCAGAGTGTTAAAAGAGATGGCTAGGGAAATTGTAAGCACACTAGTGATAATTTATCAAAATTCACTAGACTCTGGGGTGGGCCCAGAGGATTGGAAAGTAGCAAACGTGACACCACCGTTTAAAAAAGGAGGTCGGCAGAAAGCAGGTAATTATAAGCCGGTAAGCTTAACTTCGGTTGTAGGGAAAATGCTGGAATCTATCATTAAGGAGGAAATAGCAGGGCACCTGGAGGGAAATTGTCCCATTGGGCAGACGCAGCATGGGTTCACAAAGGGTAGGTCGTGTCTGACTAATTTGGTAGAATTTTTTGAGGACGTTACCAGTGCAGTAGATAACGGGGAGCCAATGGATGTGGTATATCTGGATTTCCAGAAAGCTTTTGACAAGGTGCCACACAAAAGGTTGCTGCATAAACTAAAGATGCATGGCATTGAGGGTAAAGTGGTAGCATGGGTAGAGGATTGGTTAACTAACAGAAAGCAGAGAGTGGGGATAAATAGGTGTTTCTCTGGTTGGCAACCTGTAACTAGTGGGGTCCCTCAAGGATCAGTGTTGGGCCCGCAGTTGTTCACAATTTACATAGACGATTTGGAGTTGGGGACCAAGTGCAATGTGTCAAAGTTTGCAGACGACACTAAGATGAGTGGTAAAGCAAAAAGTGCAGAGGATACCGGAAGTCTGCAGAAGGATTTGGATAGGTTAGGTGAATGGGCTAGGGTCTGGCAGATGGAATTCAATGTTGCCAAGTGTGAGGCTATCCATTTTGGGAGGAATAACAGCAGAATGGATTATTATTTAAATGGTAAGATGTTAAAACATGCTCATGTGCAGAGGGACCTGGGTGTGCTGGTGCACGAGTCGCAAAAAGTTGGTGTGCAGGTGCAACAGGTGATTAAGAAGGCTAATCGAGTTTTGTCTTTCATTGCTAGAGGGATGGAGTTCAAGACTAGGGAGGTTATGCTGCAATTGTATAGGGTGTTGGTGAGGCCGCATCTGGAGTATTGTGTTCAGTTTTGGTCTCCTTACCTGAGAAAGGACATATTGGCACTGGAGGGATTGCAGAGGAGATTCACTAGGTTGATCCCAGAGTTGAGGGGATTAGATTATGACGAGAGGTTGAGTAGACTGGGACTGAACTCATTGGAGTTTAGAAGGATGCGGGGGGATCTTATTGAAACATATAAAATTATGAAGGGAATAGATAGGATAGATGCGGGCAGGTTGTTTCCACTGGTCGGGGAAAGCAGAATTAGGGGGCATAGCCTCAAAATAAGGGGAAGTAGATTTAGGATGGAGTGTAGGAGGAACTTCTTCACCCAAAGGGTTGTGAATCTCTGGAATTCCTTGCCCAGTGAAGCAGTTGAGGCTCCTTCTTTAAACGTTTTTAAGAAAAAGATAGATACCTTTCTAAAGAATAAAGGGATTCGGGGATATGGTGTACGGGCCGGAGAGTGGAGCTGAGTCCACAAAGATCAGCCATGATCTCATTAAATGGCGGATCAGGCTCGAGGGACCAGATGGCCGACTCCTGTTCCTAGTTCTTATGTTCTTATGTACAGATTCTCAATCTACCTCTTCACCTACAATTCTAGATCAATGTTACAAGATTCACCAGTGGCACTGGGTAGATTGCAACACAACTGCAAAGCCAGACATACTTTCATACAGTTAAGACAATACTTTCATTGCATTTCTGTCCTGACTTGAAATGTAAGGGGCCAGAAGTGTTACAGAATGTTATTTTGTGTGCAGAGAGGCGGTGACATAGTGATATTGTTGCTGGACTAGTAATCCAGAGACCCAGGGTAGTGCTCTGGAGTCCTGGGTTCAAATCCCACCAGGACAGATGGTGGAATTTGAATTCAATGAAATGTGGAATTAAAGTCTAATGATGACCATGAAGCCATTGTCGATTGTGGTAAAAACCCATCTGGTTTACTAATGCCCTTTAGGGAAGGAAATCTGTTGTCCTTAACTGGTCTGGCATCTGTGTGACTCCAGACCCACTGGCAATGTGGTTGACTCTTAAATGTCCTCAAGGATGTGGGAAACACTGGCACATCCAGTGATGCCCACATCCCATGGACAATTTTTAAAAAAGTTCTTATAAGCCTTTCTCCTATGTAGAGGGTTGGTTACCTCAGTTGGCTGGATGGCTGGTTCATGATGCAGAGCACTGCCAACAGCATGGGTTCAATTCCCATACTGTCTGAGGTTATTCATGAAGGTCCTGCCTTCTCAACCTTGCCCCTTGCCTGAGGTGTGGTGATCTTCAGGTTAAATCACCACAACTCAACTCGCTGAAAGGGGTGAGCAGCCTATGGTCCTCTGGAACTGTGGTGACATTTACGTTTCTCATCTGTAATTATTTCAGAGGTATCTGCTGTGGGTTCCGAGAAGGTGCGGGCTGCAAGAGGTGACCTGTAAGTAAGACCTATTTTACTACTGCTCCTGTTTTCATAGTTATTACTGTTACTACTGTTCTGCTGAGTTACTGTTATTGTTAAACTTTGTTATTTATTCATATATGAAGTTCCTTATTTAAACACATTTGACTACTTACTTTGTGGTCTCAAGTTACCACGTGATCCTAAGTGGATGACCTGACTAATATTTTTCTTTCTCATCCTACCCATTCTTCTCTCCTCTTTTCCTTCCCCTGCTTTCCTCTTCTCTCTCTCCTTTTCCGCTTTTCACTTGTGAATGCCCTTCCCCGTTTTCATCCCTCCTTTCCTTCCACCTGTCCATTTCTCTCCTTCTTCCCTCCTGTTTATCTATATTTTTCAGTCTCATCCTTCACTTAGATATATTTTTCTCACCATCAATCTGTATTACATCCCTTTGGCTCAGCACACCTCCTCTCTTTTCCCTACTCACTCTTTCCTCTTCCTCTTTCTCATTCTCTTTCTTTGTCCTACCTCTTCCTTCTGTCTCTTGTTCTCTCTCTCTCATTCTTCCTTCCTATCCCTTGTGTTGTGTACAGTACCGCCCGTACCTTCACCTTAAGGAACACATGACCCGAGTAGAGAGGGCAGTCTTGGAATGGATGGAGATGTGTGTAGAGACAAGCATTTAGATAGCTCCTAGCTTAAACCTGATACTGTATTGATGTGTATAATCATGGGTAGTTAAGAAACACTTAACGATACAAGAATCGGAGGCGGCACGGTGGTGCAGTGGTTAGCACTGCTGCCTCACAGCGTTGAGGACCCGGGTTCGATCCTGGCCCCGGGAGTTTGCACATTCTCCCCGTGTCTGCATGGGTCTCACCCCCACAACCCAAAGATATGCAGAGTCAGTGGATTGGCCACGCTAAATTGCCATTTAATTGGAAAAAAAAGAATTGGGTAGTCTAAATTTATTTTAATAACTATCCAAGCCTCTAAACATCTTTGTGAGATCTACTGAACCACACACAACATATTACAACATCTGCCTTGCTTGTTTCCATGTTTCTCTCCCTTCATATCTGTCACTTTTCCTCTTCTACATTCATTTTCTTTCTTGCCTTCTCACTCCCATCCTCTCCTATTACAGTGGCTCTTAACATAGGTGGATTTAGAATGTATCTGCGGTAATCTAATGGTCAACATTCAAGCAATGAGGCTTGTGATAAACTATCCCTCATCAGGCTTCAAACCTGTCTGAAGCCTTTGAGATGGCTGGCCACACCATCCTCCTCCATCACCACTCCACTGCCGGACAGCTCAGTGGGAGTGTACTTACCAGGTTCCATTCTGATCCATCATGTTTTAGCCAGAGAATCACCTGCAATGGCTTCTCTTGCAGCTCTCGCACCATCAGCTGAGCTGTATCCCAGGGATCCCTAGGCCAGCACGGTAGGATTGTGGTTAGCACAATTGCTTCACAGCTCCAGGGTCCCAGGTTCGATTCCCGGCTTGGGTCACTGTCTGTGCAGAGTCTGCACATTCTCCCCCTGTGTGCGTGGGTTTCCTTCGGGTGCTCCGGTTTCCTCCCACAGTCCAAAGATGTGAAGGTTAGGTGGATTGGCCATACTAAGTTGCCCTTAGTGTTCAAAATTGCCCTTAGTGTTGGGTGGAGTTGCTAGGTTATGGGGACAGGGTGGAGGTGTGGACCTTGGGTAGGGTGCTCTTTCCAAGAGCCGGTGCAGACTCGATGGGCCAAATGGCCTCCTTCTGCACTGTAATTTCTATGAAATTCTAAATTCTATGGATCAAACCTTGGCCCCTTCTATTTCTCACCCAAATTCTGACAACATCCACCTCTACCTCATTATCATCTGACTCAATCAAATCTTCCACTGCCCCTAAAGGATGTAACTGCTAGTCTGACATGTTAGTTGTATATTAATTGTGTTCAGTTGTATGAAGCTGGTCAGCATTAACTAGGCATTCACTTGTCTCAATGTGTAAGGACAGGCCAGTGGCTATTGGGTTAGGAGGTATGTTCTTTTAATTTGTAACCCTGCAAATAAACTAAATATTCTGCAATGATTGGCTCAGTTCCAACTTCACCAACATGCTTTCTGGTGTGTAGCACAACCTACAGCACTGGATAAGCAGAAATGCCCTCCAACCAGATATTGGGAAGACTTAAGCCATTGTCATCAGTCCCTGACACAAGCTCCATTCCGCCACAATTCATCCCCTCCTTCTCCCTGGCAACATAGGGATTTGGGAATACTCAATATGGTTCTAGTCAGAAATGTTACAAAGGATATAGAAGCATTGGTAAGGATTTTTAAAAATGACAAAGATGATACCTGAGGTGTGAGGTTACACCCATCAGGAAAAGATGAACAAGCTTGGTCTCTTTTCTCTTAAAAAGGGAAAAACTGAGGGGTGACTATACAGAATCACAGTTGTGTGAGTGAATCATAGTTACAATGCAGATGGAGGACATTCGGCCCATCATGTCAGCACCAACTCTCCAACATAGCAATTCACTTAGTACATTCTCCAGCCTTCTCCCCATAACCCTACACATTCTTTCTCTTCAAATAACAGTCTAAATTCCCTCTTAAATGCCTTGATTGAACTTACCTCCACCACACTTACAGGCAATGTGTTCTTAGACCTTCACCACTCACTGCGTGAAAATGTTTTTTCTCATATTGCTTTTGCAAATTACCTTAAATCTGTGCCCTCTCATTCTTGATCATTTTGTGAATGGGAACAGTTTCTCTCTATCTATTCTGCCCAGACCACTCGTGATATTCTACTGGTGTTTCAAGAATTCCATTTTCTACAGGTGAGAGTTATTTTCTATAGGTGGTGTGTATATTTTTATAGATTATGGTTGAGAGTAATATACTTTCTATAGAAGATGATCAGATGAAATATATTTTCTATGTATTTCCGATAGGAGCTGTTCTAGATAAAGATATTCTCTAAATCTGAATTACAATGTGGTAAGAACAGAGACCTGACTCAAGGAAGGGCAGGACTGTGTGTTCAATAATCCTGGATACAAGGCAGTCAGGAAAGATAGGAAAGGTAAAAAATGGAGAGGGGTGGGGTGGTATTTGTTAAGAACAGCATTGCAGTGCTGGAGAGGGAGGTTGTCCCAGAGGGGTCAAATTGGCTCGAGTTAAGGAACAAAACAGGTGCAATGACATTTCTCAATCTAGTCGATAGGCCCACAACTAGAGGGAAGGATGTAGAGGAACAAATCTGCAAGGACATTACAGAGAGGTGCAAAACGTATAGGGTAGTTATAATGGGGGGAACTTTAATTATCTTAATGTAGACTGGGTTAGAGGTAGTTTAAAAGGACAGAGTGGGACAAGGGTCCCTACAGTATGTTCAGGAAAGTTTTCTACAGCAGTATGTGTCCAGTTCGACAAGAAAGAGGTACTCTTGGACCTGGTTCTTGGAAATGAGGTGGGCCAAGTAGATCACGTGTCAGTGGGGAAACATTTAGGAGACAGTGATCATTGTATCAAAAGGTTCACGGGTGTCTATGGAAAAGGGCAATGAACAATCCAGAGGAAGAACAATTAACTGGGGGAAAGCTAACTTAATTGGGGCAAGAACAAATCTGGACCCAATAAATTGGAACCAAAGGTTGGCAGAAAAAACGGCAACCGAACAAAGGGCTACTTCAAAGAAGAGATAGTTTGGGCATAGTCAAGATATATTCCCTCAAAAGGGAAAGGTAGGGTAAATAAATCCAGAACTTCTTGGATGACAAAGGAGGTAGAAATTATAGAAAGAAGACAAAACATGCTTCTGACAGGTGTGAGGGAGAAAATACAATTGAGAACCAGGCTGAATAAAGAAGGTTCAGAGGAGAGATGAAAAAGCAAATAAAAGAAGCAAAAAGGGAATATGAAGAGAGACTGGCAATTAACATAAAAGGGAGCCCCAAAGTATTTGATAGGCATATAAGTATTAAAAGAGTGGTAAGAGGAGTAGGGACAATCAGGGACCAAAAAGGGGACTTATACGTGGAGGCAGGGTGCATGGCTGAGGTATTAAATGAATACTTTGCATCTGTCTTTTCTGAGCAAGAACATGCTACCCATGCCATGGCAAAAGAGGAGGTAATTCAGACTCTAGAAAGGTTTAAAATAGGAAGAGGTATTGAATAGGCTCTCTGTACTTAAAGTTGTCTAGGCACTGGGGCCAGATGAGATGCATCCAAGGATACAAAGGGAAGTACAGTGGAATTGCAGAGGCGCCAGCCATAATTTTTCAATCTTCCTTAAGACTCAGGAGTGGTGCCAGAGGACTGGAGAATTGCAAATATTACAGCTTTGTTCAAAAAAGTGATAAGCCTTAGGAATAGCCCAACAATTACAGACCAATCAGTTTAACTTCTAGAAACTATAATTTGGGGCAGAATTAATAGTCGTATGGACAAATGTGGGTTAATGAAAGAAATCCAGCATGGATTTCTTTGGGGGAAATTATGTTTAACTAACTGGCTGGAGTTTTTGAAGTGGTAACAGAGAAGGTTGATGAGAACAATGCTGTTGATGTGATGTACATGGACTTCCAAAAGGCATTTGATACAGTGCCACACAACAGACTTATGAGAAATGTTATAACTCATGGGATAAAAGGGACAGTAGCAACATGCATACAGAATGGCTGACTGACAGGAAACAGGGAGCAATGGTTAATGGATGTTTCTTGGGCCGGAGGAAAGTTTGTAGTGTAGTTCCCCAGGAGTCAGTACTGGGACCCTTGCTTTTCCTGCACATCCCCGTCACCGGACGTCCCCTGATATATATTAATGATCTAGACCATGGTGTGCAATTTCAAAATATTCAGACGATACAAAACTTGGAAGTGTTTAAACTGTGATGAGAGCAGTTTAGAACTGCAAAAGGACACAGACAATTTGGTGAAGTGTGTGGATAGGTGGCAGATTAAGTTCAATGTGGAGAAGTGTGAGGTGATACATTTTGGTTGGAAGAACACGGAGAGAAAATATTAAATAAAGGATACAACTCTAAAGGGGGTGGAGGAGCAGAGGGGTCTGGTGTATATGTGAATAAGTCTTTAAAAATTGGAAGACAGGTTGAGAAACCAATTAATAAAACACACAGTATCCTAGGCTTTATTAATAGGGACATATAGTAAAAGAGCAAGGAGGTTACGTCGAACTTATATAATACACTAAGTTCAGCCTCAGCTGGAATACTGCATCCAGTTCTGGCACCACACTTCGGGAAGGATGTGACATTGTTACAGAAAGTGCAGAAAAGATACATCAGAATGGTTCCAGGGATGAGAAACATTGGAGAAGTTAGAACTCTTTCCCTTGGAGAAAAAAAAAGGCTGACAGATTTGACAAAGGAATTGAAAAGAATGAAGAACCTGAACACTGTAGATTGGGGGAGACTGTTCGCACGCATGAAAGGAACGAGAAGAAGTGGGCACAGATTTAAAATAATTGGCAAATGAAGCAAATATAACGAGAAAATTCACACAGTGAGTGGTTCAAGCCCGAAACGCACTGCCTGAGCGTGTGGTGGAGGAAGAGTCAATCGAGGAACTGAAGAGGGAATTCAATGATTATTTAAAAAGGAAAAATCTGCAGATGTTATGGGGAGAAGGCAGGAGATGGCACTGGGTGAGTTGTTCATTCAGAGAGCCTGTGCAGACATGATGGGGAATGGCCTCCTACTGCACTGTAACAATTCTGTGATAAAGGAGATGTTCTGACTGTCGAAAATGAAACTTCCAATTAATATTTTAGAATAAATCATTTTCCATATTTTGCTGTTTAACATAGGAATGAGTGTTGATATCCAGGTAGGAAACATGAATACAATAAGGTGCAACATTGAGCATATATAGTATACAGACAAAGCTGAAGTGATTATCACATCTACCAAAAAACAGGACCAAATTAATTTATGTCGGACACAGGCTCATAGGGGGCTGACACTAATGCCTCATCTGTGGATGTTTGCCAAGCTGGAGCCATGGCTGGTCCTGACCTTTGACAGTGGACCACTCTTTCCTTGGAAGATTGAAACTAGAGAGCAAGAACAATCAGCGGAATTCTCCGTCGGTGGGATCCTCTGGTCTGCCAATAGTGCACCCAAGCCCGCGGGTCTCCTGACAGTGTGGGGTGGCCACAATAGGAAATTGACAATTGGTGGGAATAATGAATCCCGCTACCAGGGAATGTCATGCCACTGAGAAACGCGCAGCTGGGGAACCGGAAATGCAGACAATTGTCTATAGATACACGGCATCTCTTCATGGCATATCACTAAATTGTTCTCTTCTTACTCCTGAAATAATCTTGACTGGAAGAGGAAAGATTTGCATTTATATAGAGCTTTTCACCACCTCCAGACATTCCAAAGCGTTTTTAAAAACCTAATGAAGTACGTTTGAAGTGTAGATAATGTTATGATGTGGGAAAACATGTAACAAATTTGCATATAGCAAGCCAATAGGATAGTCACCAGATAATCTGTTCTAGTGATGTTGGGTGAGGGCTACAGTGTGGTCAGGGCATGTACTACACTGCCCCCAAATAATGCCATGAATTGGGGTCTTCATTTAATGTTTCTACCAAAAGACAGTGCCTCTAACTTTGCGGCACTCCCTCAGCACCGGACTGGAATGCACTCCCAGATTTCATGCTGATTCCCCGGAATTGTATTGCAAGTCCAATGGGTGCTGGCAGAAATCCACTTGAAGACAAGTTAAAAATCTACAAATCACATGGACACAGCAAGTGGCCTCACTATTTCTGAATGTTGGGAGTCAGGTGGGGCTCCCAATCCTGGTCAATGTGCCATTGGAAGGTATGGATGTGTGGACATTGACTGGGAGCAGAAATGGGCTGCTGGAGATTGTGATCAGATCCTGTGGAACATCCCAGCGGAAATAGAGGGGAGAGAATTCTAACATTGGGAAAGAGCAATTGAATGGTTGGTGACACAACAGGCAAAGGGAAGCACATGGAAGGGAATATATTATTGCAGGGCACAGCACGCATGTACTTCATTGGCTATTCGAGTTTAGTGGATGTCCTGAGATCGTGAAACGCAAGTTTTCTTTGAAAATTTCCCCCAACATTTAGACCCTGAGCCCGACATGCAAATCCCGAGCCAAGGAAGCGCACCTTAAATCAGCACCACCTATGGATGGGTGGATGCCAGTTAACCAGTTACAAGAATAAGTGTGATTCAGAATACATTACCGGCGCCCTTCAAAACCATTTACAAACATGCAGAAGAAGGTAACTCTCCAAACCCTGCTAGCAAATCCACCACAACCTGCAAACTGTTTCCATTCATTGATGTAAAACTTCTACGTGTTACTATATAAAATGTTCTTTCATCTCATAGTTTTACTCTGCCAGTCTCTCTCTCTCCTTGAAGCATTCTCTGCACTTTTCATTTTGAACACGTCCCTCCTCTGCTGCCTTGCTGTTCCTGTGTATCCCTCCCACTGTTTAAAAAGCGTTTAACCGCTCGAAGTGTGTGCAGGTTCTGTACCCCACGCCCAGTTTAAAGCAAGGTGCCTGTTCATTTGCTTACCGCCCCCTCAATGACTGCATCCCTCCAACTCTCGTCAAACTCAAATCAATTAAACGTTAAGATGCTTTGTTTTGCAGCTCTGACAATCTGTCAATTCTTTAAAAGCTATTTCAGGATTTCAGCTCCCTCATGTTCCTCCTCACCCCTGCTCCCAATATATTCCTTTTTGTTGGCTGATGTAGCCGGCTCTAAGGGTGGCCTGCTGCCCACCTACCCAGTCACCAGCCAGTCCAGTCGCGGCCACAAAGGGAATTCGACCGCTCCATTCGCACGCATGAAACAACTCCTGCCGGAACGAAACTGAAACTCTCTCTCTCGCCCCTGCCCCGTTTCCAAGAAGCTCACTCGCAGATCGTTTATAGAAAATCACGTGGCTCCGAGCGGCAACATTTGAATAGCGGAGTTAGAGAGGGGAGCTGATTTCAAACAACAGTGAGGCACAAATCATCCTTGCACCCCCCCCCCCCCCCCGCGCGCCTCAATCATTGCAAACACCTCCACCCACAGACACACCCTGACAGACAACCACAGCAAGTGTTGGCACTGATTGACATTAGGACTGCCTAATGTCTATTGAGCGGGGCTCGGTTAGGTCAGTTGACTGGGCGATTGGTTCATGCTGCAGAATGACCAATGGGTTCAATCAGCCCCCAGGTTATTCACGAGAGCCCTCCCTTCTCCAGCCTGCCCCTCAGACATTTACCGCTTTGTTTTGTTACATTTACCTTGTGAAGTCCTGATCATTTGTGTGGAATCAGGCCGGCAACTTTTTCAACCTTACAAGCCATTGAGTCCCACTATTTTGTCCAGAAGAACGTGTTTGGCGTGATCACAAAGCGGGATAAGTCTTCACGGTGGGAATCCTGGAGGGAAATAATCACACCACCTTTCTTTATTTTTCATGACCCAGACTTAACAATGTGTTTGCAAATATATTAACTGGCATAAATCTCATGCATTGCTTATTTTCTTGTTCTATTTAGTTTCCACTTCTTACAGGCGGGGACAGTAAAATCCTGAAATATTAATACAGAAAATGCTGTATTAAAAAATACTCAGCCAGGCCAGGTATCTGTGCAGAGAGAGACAGGGTTACCCTTTCAGGACTGTAACTTTCCTTCAGGACTGACTTGCTAATATCCTGGTTAGATTACTGGACTAATATACTCACAGCTCAGGAAGGCTGCCTCTTCCCTATATACCTGTTCATTTTCCCTCTTGAAGTATTTATCTTCTCGAAGTTATTAGTGAATCTGTTTCCAAAATCCCTTCAGGAAGTATATTCCAGGTTAGAAGATCTGACCATGTATTTTATTCCCCCATGTTACCTCTGGATCTTTTGCCAATGACGTTAAATCAGTGTCCTTTGGTTACATTTTTGCAACTGGAAACATTCCCCCCTCCCCCTTATCCCTCTATTTACAATATCAAAACCCTTCCCAATTTTGATAACTGCATTAAATCTTCCCTAAGCCTCCTCTGCTCCAAGGTGAACATGGTCATGTAACTGAAGCCCTCCATCACTTGTACCATTCTACCTCTGCATCGTCTCGAAAACTTTAACACCCTTCCTTAAAGTGCAGTGCACGGAATTGGCACAAGATTCCAACTAGATTTACTAGAATTTTCCTGATTTTTTAAATATAAATTTAGAGTAGCCAATTCTTTTTTTTCCAATTAAGGAGCAATTTAGTGTGGCCAATTAACCTACCCTGCACGTCTTTTTGGATTATGGGGGTGAGACCCGCGCAGACACGGGGAGAATGTGCAAACTCCACACGGACAGTGACCCGGGGCCAGGATCAAACCCGGGTCCTCAGCGCCGTGAGGCAGCAGTGCTAACCACTGTGTCATCGTGCCACCCGTGAATGTTCCTGCTTTTCCACTCCAAGCATAAAAACAAGGATCCAGGAGGCCGTTTAACAGTCTTCACAATTTGTCTGTTAGCTTTAAAGACGAAAGGTCTCTGTGTTCCTCCACCTCCTTTAAAATGGTACCACTTAGTTCTGATTACCACTCCTCGTGCTTCTTAATTGAATGAATCACTTCTGGGGCGAAATTCTCCATTATCGGCGGAAAGTCCGCCGATCGGCGCAAAAAACGGCGCAAATCCCACTTGCGTCACGTCATAAAAATGGGCCGATAGTCTGCGGCCCGAAATGGGCTAGCAGCGACGTAACGGGATCCGCGCTTGCGCAGTGGTTCACGCCGTGCAGCGTCATACGCGCTGCACGGCGTGACGGCTCATAAGGCCGCGCAGCTCCCCCCCACCCGACCGGAACAGCCGACCGCAACACCCGACTTGATGGCTGGCCGTCGCTCAGCCCCGAGGTTCGAGTCACGCGATGTGGAGGCGCTCCTGGACGCGGTGGAGCAGAGGAGGGACACCCTGTATCCCGGGCACGGCCGCAGAGTTGCCCCACGCCACAGCCGGCGTCTGTGGAGGGAAGTGGCAGAGGCCGTCACCGCTGTGGCCCTAACACCACGGACAGGCACTCAGTGCCACAAGAAGGTGAACGACCTCGTCAGAGCAGGCAGGGTGAGCCTCCCCCATATCCCCCCACACCCAAATCCCCCCCTCCCCCATATCCCCCCCTCCCCCATATCCCCCCTCCCCCATATCCCCCATATCCCCCCTCCCCCATATCCCCCTCCCCCATATCCCCCCTCCCCCATATCCCCCATATCCCCCCCTCCCCCATATCCCCCCTCCCCCATATCCCCCCTCCCCCATATCCCCCCTCCCCCATATCCACCATATTCCCCCCTCCCCCATATCCCCCCTCCCCCATATCCCCCCTCCCCAAATCCCCCCTCCCCATATCCCCCCTCCCCCATATCCCCCCTCCCCCATATCCCCCTTCCCCATACCCCCCCTCCCCCATATCCCCCATATCCCCCCTCCCCCAAATCCCCCCCTCCCCCATATCCCCCCTCCCCCATATCCCCCTCTCCCCCATATCCCCCCTCCCCCATATCCCCCATATCCCCCCTCCCCCATAACCCCCCTCCCCCATATCCCCCCTCCCCCATATCCCCCCTCCCCCATATCCCCCCCTCCCCCATATCCCCCATATTCCCCCCTCCCCCATATACCCCCTCCCCCATATCCCCCATATCCCCCCTCCCCAAATCCCCCCCTCCCCCATATCCCCCCTCCCCCATATCCCCCCTCCCCCATATCCCCCATCCCCCATATCCCCCCTCCCCCATATCCCCCCTCCCCCATATTTCCCCCTCCCCATATCCCCCCTCCCCCATATCCCCCCCTCCCCAAATCCCCCCCTCCCCCATATCCCCCCTCCCCCATATCCCCCCTCCCCCCTCCCCATATCCCCCATATCCCCCCTCCCCCATATCCCCCCTCCCCCAAATCCCCCCCTCCCCCATATCCCCCCTCCCCCATATCCCCCCTCCCCCATATCCCCCCTCCCCCATATCCCCCATATCCCCAAGTGAATCCAGCCCTAACCTTAACCCCTGCAATGCACGCGCAACCGATGGCGTGCATTCATATACCTGCCTAACACTGTTGCCTTTTACCCCTGCCACCACCCCCCCCCCCCCCAGGAGAAGCGCGCACACAACAATAGGGAGCATGTGAGGACTGGAGGAGGGCCCGCTGATGAGAGGCCACTGACCGTACACGAGGAAAGGGCCCTGGAACTGGCTGGCGGACCTGAGGACCGGGAGGTTGCTGATGCAGAGGTCGGGGCCCCACGAGCAAGTGAGCCACCAACAGCCCGTCCCCATATCCCCCCTCCCCTATATCCCCCTCCCCCGTATCACCTGATCACTGCCTGATGTCTAACCATGCATGCTTCATTGTGTATCACAGGACCAAACGTCCAGGCACCCATCCCCGCAGATGCAGACCGCCCGCAGGATGCCCCTCGGAGACCACAGGAGACGGAGAGACCCGCACCCTCCAGCATGCGACGCCCGCAGGATGCCCCTCGGAGACCACGGGAGACGGAGAGACCCGAACCCTCCAGCATGCGACGCCCGCAGGATGCCCCTCGGAGACCACGGGAGACGGAGAGACCCGAACCCTCCAGCATGCGACGCCCGCAGGATGCCCCTCGGAGACCACGGGAGACGGAGAGACCCGGACCCTCCAGCATGCGACGCCCGCAGGATGCCCCTCGCACACCACGGGAGACGGAGAGACCTGGAGCAACAGGGAGACGACACCCCCGTCACGCGCGGGAGCGACCACCCAGCGATGAGGGGGGCAGCCACAGGCCCCCGTCACATCCGAGCCAGGACACCACTACCCAGGACACCACTATCCAGGACACCCCTACCCGGGACACCACTACCCAGGACACCCCTACCCGGGACACCACTACCCAGGACACCCCTACCCGGGACAGCACTACCCGGGACAGCACTACCCGGGACAGCACTACCCGGGACAGCACTACCCGGGACAGCACTACCCAGGACACCCCTACCCGGGGAGACGAAATACCGGACAGTGAGTCAGAGTGGATGGGTGGAGACGAACCCCCACCCCAAAGTGCCATGGGCTCAGAGTGGGACGAAGAGCACGACACAACGCCACTGCTGTCACCAACACCCTCCACCATCGCAGAAACACTCACCACGGTTGGGCACTTTAGTGATGAGGCGTCTGGTACACTCACTGGTGCGCACAACACAGCCGTCCCGGTACAGCAGGTGGAGGTAGGAGCAGCAGAGGGACCGGGCGGTCGGAGGGCAACCCAGGCCAAGCGAACATCTGCCGCCCAGATGGATCCCGGGTTCCTGCAGTTACCACACCCACACATAGATCCGATGCAACCACTGACACGGAGACGAGCGAATAGGGTGACGGGTGGCTTGCGGCGGCTGCGGTCGCAGGTGGAGGAGTCCACCCGCGTCCAGGAGCTGGGAGTGGTCCCGGTCATGCGTGCCACCCAGGCTGACACCGCACGGGTGGCGTCCGCGGTGGAGGCAATGGGTGCGACGGTGTCAGACATGGGGAACGGTTTGCGAGGCCTGGGGCCTTCCGTGCAGGCGGCGTCTGTGGCCCAGGAAATGGCTGCCCTCTCACAGGAGGCCATGAGCCAGTGCCAGCGCCAGATGGCAGAGGCGCTCAACGCCATAGCCCAGTCTCAGCACGCCATAGCCCAGTCTCAGCAGGCCATGGCCCAGTCTCAGCAGGCCATGGCCCAGTCTCAGCAGGCCATAGCCCAGTCTCTGCAGGCCATGGCCCAGTCTCTGCAGGCCATGGCCCAGTCTCAGCAGGCCATCGCTGAGGGCATCGGCGCCAGTGGCCATGTGCGAGCTGGCGTCGCACTGTCGCAGACAGGGTTCGACAACCCCCTGGGCTCCATGGCTGCAAACCTGCAGACCCCTGTCGATACCAGCACGGGCCTCCAGGACTGGCAGCGCCAGATGTCGGGGGCGCGTCGGATGGCCAGTCCGTTCGCATCCCCCACCCATGTAGAGGCCTGGGGGCCATCGGGCACCCCGAGGGAGGAGGAGGTGGTGTGGTCCGTCCCGGCTCCCTCTGTAGGGGAGGTCCCGGTACACCGCGACACCTCGGACTCCCCCCCTTCCGTCCCAGGTGCATCGGGTGGGCAACGGGCAGGACAGGCTGGCAGCTCGCCATCCCAGTCGCCCGGGCCGCAGCCTGGCCCATCTAGGCCAGGACGCCCCAGGAAACGGCCGCCAAAGGGATCCAGTGTCAGAGGGCAGGAATCACAGGAGTCCACCTCCAGTTCTGCTGTACCGTCTGGGGCACCACGTAGACGTAGTCAAAGGGCCCGTAAGGCCAAACAATTAGACACTGAGTAAGTTGGCACGGGTGCAGGGCACAGATGAGTTTTAGGCGCTAGGGCACGTGCATGAACTCCTTTGGTTATTAAAGTCAATGTTACACCTACCGAAGCTGCCTTTGTGCTCTGTCCAAAGTGTGCGGGGGTGTCATGTACGTTGAGCGCAAGTGTGTGTGTGAGGGGTGGTCTTACCTCAGCCCCAGGTGAGTCTGCCCCCTTCCCCCTGGGCCGCCATCAACATCCCCCGGGCAGAGGACGGGACCGTGCGCTGCAGTGTCACAGCCGCATGCAGGGATGGTCCGGGTGGATGGTGGTACTGTGGCCATGGGTCAGACATAGTCCAACGATGTAGAGCCAGGAGCTCATCGGAGGCGGGTTGTCATCATTCTCCATGGCCTGCGATAGACACGCGTCCACCCGCAACTGGGTGAGCCCGGCCCGTTGTGCCGCCGGTGGATCGGCAATTGGGGGTGGGGGTGTGGTGTGCATGCGGGTGGGGTGTGTGGGGTTGGGGAGGGGGGTGAGGGTGCTGGGTGGGTGGATGGGTGGGGGGTGTGGGTGGTCGGCTGTTGTCATGGTGTGCGGTCTGTGGCCATACTACCCGATTCCCACGCCCATCTAGTCAGTGAAGCGGGCGTCTATCAGTCTGTCCCGTGCCCGCTGGGCCAGCCGGTAACGGTGGACAGCCACCCGTCTGTGTCTACCCCGTCTGCCCTGACCATTGCCCCCATCCCCCTCATCTGGGGAGGACTGGGCCTCTTCCTGCTGCTCCTCCACTCCGCCCTCCTCTGCCTGCGGCACATCGCCCCTCTGCTGGGCTATGTTGTGCAGGACGCAGCACACTACAATGATGCGGCCGACCCTATCTGACCGATACTGGAGGGCGCCCCCAGAGAGGTCCAGGCACCTGAAACGCATCTTCAGCACGCCAAAGCACCTCTCGATCACTCCCCTTGTCGCTACATGGGCATCATTGTAGCGGTTCTCCGCCTCATTGCGTGGCCTCCGTATAGGCGTCATCAGCCACGATCGCAATGGGTAGCCCCTGTCGCCCAGCAACCAGCCCCTCAGCCGGGGATGGCGTCCCTCGTACATGCCGGGGATGGATGACCGCGACAACACGAATGAGTCGTGTACACTGCCTGGGTGACGGGCGCAGACGTGCAGGATCATCATGCGGTGGTCGCAGACCACCTGTACGTTCATCGAATAGGTCCCCTTCCTATTAGTGAACACGGCCCTGTTATCTGCAGGTGGCCGCACGGCGACGTGCATCCCATCGATCGCGCCCTGGACCATGGGGAACCCGGCAATGGCAGAGAAGCCCACGGCCCGGGCATCTTGGCTGGCCCGGTCCACGGGGAAGCGGATGTAGCGGTGCGCCATGGCATAAAGGGCATCTGTCACTGCCCGGATGCACCGATGTCTGCGATATGCCGGACAGGTCCCCACTCGGTGCCTGGAATTACCCCGTTGCATAAAAGTTCAAGGCCACCGTAACCTTGACGGACACGGGGAGAGGGTGTCCCCCGCCAGTGCCACGCGGTGACAGGTGTGCCAGCGGGTGGCAGATGTGTGTCACGGTTTCCCGGCTCATCCGGAGTCTCCTCCTGCATTCCCGGTCCGTGAGGTCCTGGTATGACTGCCGGGGCCGGTACACACGGGGCGCCCTCGGGTGCCTCCGTTGCCGTGGGGCCGCGACGTCCTCCTCCCCCTCCTCGTCCTGTTGGTCAGGTGTCCCTCCAGCCTGGGCGGCTGCCGCCTGCCCCTCTGCGGCAGCCTGCGCCGCCTCTCTGGCACGCTCCTCCTCCTCCTCCTCCTCCTCCTCCTCATCCAGGGCAACATAGACATGAGCGGCTGCCACCACGGCGGCCAACATCGCTGGATGGTCTGAAAACATGACGGCCTGGTGGGGGGGAGGGGAACGACGACATGTCATCATTGCCCATATCCCCTCCTCCCCCCAGCCAGGTGGCATGGACCGCATGGGTCCAACTGTTGGAGGCTGGCACCTGGCCAGGTGGACCAACTCATTTGCCCTCCCATCACCCACCCCAGCACGGACCCCCCCCAACCCCCAACCTCCATCCCGGCACGGACCCCCTCCCCAACCTCCACCCCAGCACGGACCCCCCCCCCAACCCCCAACCTCCACCCCGGCACGGACCCCCCCCCCAACCTCCACCCCGGCACGGACCCCCCCCCCCAACCTCCACCCCGGCACGGACCCCCCCCCCCAACCTCCACCCCGGCACGGACCCCCCCCCAACCTCCACCCCAGCACGGACCCCCCCCCCAACCTCCACCCCGGCACGGACCCCCTCCCCAACCTCCACCCCGGTACGGACCCCCCCCCCCCAACCTCCACCCCGGCACGGACCCCCCCCCCAACCTCCACCCCGGCACGGACCCCCTCCCCAACCTCCACCCCGGCACGGACCCCCTCCCCAACCTCCACCCCAGCACGGACCCCCCCCCAACCCCCAACCTCCATCCCGGCACGGACCCCCTCCCCAACCTCCACCCCAGCACGGACCCCCCCCAACCCCCAACCTCCATCCCGGCACGGACCCCCTCCCCAACCTCCACCCCAGCACGGACCCCCCCCCCAACCCCCAACCTCCACCCCGGCACGGACCCCCTCCCCAACCTCCACCCCGGCACGGACCCCCTCCCCAACCCCCAACCTCCACCCCGGCACGGACCCCCCCCCCAACCTCCACGCCGGCACGGACCCCCTCCCGGCACTCCCCCGGAACCCAACCTACTCTAACCACCCCCCCCCCCCCCCCCCCCCCCACGGCCGCACACACACACACACAAGCCGAGACACACCTCTCCTCAGGCAATCAGTCTGCGGCCACGCCATTTCCTGCCCAGAGCCAACCCCCCAGGCCGTCACTCACCTCCTCGCTGGTCGGCGTGAGCCTGGAGCACCGGGTCACGCCGATGAAAAGGAGGTTTGATTCACGTCGACGTGAACGGTCATCACGTCGACGGGACTTCGGCCCATCCGGAAGGGAGAATATCGGCAGGCCGAAAATCGGCTGCCTTGCGCAGACCCGTGACATTCTCCGCGGCAGCGGCGCCATTAACGCCCCGCCGACTTTTCTCCCTTCGGAGACTTCGGTGGGGGCGGGGGCGGGATTCACGGCGGCCAACGGCCATTCTCCGACCCGGCGGGGGGTCGGAGAATGACGCCCCTGATCTTTGATTATTCTCTATCTGCCACATGTCATTCCATTTTGCCAGTCTACCTCTGTCATCTTGGAGCATGTTACAGTCTTCCTCACTGTTTACTTGCCAAGTGTCATATCACCTTTGAAACTGTGCCCTCGATACCCAAGACCAGGTCATTTATATATATATTTTTAAAAAGAGCACTGGTTCCCAGCAATACTCCGAGGGCCACCATTGCACACTTCCCTCCAGTGTGAATAAGAACCATTCACCACTATCCACGGCTTTCTGTCCCTTAGCCAATTTCTTATCGATACAGCCACTGCCTTTTTAATCCCATGGGCATCATTCCCTCTAAGATGCCCAATTGCATGGCTAGGCAGCAATTCTGAACTTACTGAGCTGGGATCAACCAGGCTGTGCACAACCAATACTCTCTTTATAGATGTGTGCAAAAGCAATCTTAAAGGGACCATGCACTGCAACAAAATGGCCACTTATAGCAAAAATTAATTCGAAGAAACATTACCTCAGGCTTCAACTTTGATAACATGTCTTTTATGTGGTACTTTACTAAACACTTTGTGAAAATTAAAATACACATTAACAGCATTACTCTCATCAATCCTCTCGAGTGCTTCAAAGAACTCAGTCAAATTAATCAAATATTATTTTCCTTCAACAGGTTTTCATTGATTAATTCATATTTTTCTTGATGCTAATTATTTTGGCCTGGATTTGTGCCTCTGATTTCCCCACCGCTGATTTGGACTGACTGGCCTGTACTTGCAGGCTTAACCACTCTGCCCTTTTGAGCAGAAATGTAACATTTTTAATCCTCCATTCATCTACTCCCCTTTTCTAAAAAGGATTGGAAGATGGGTCTGGATTCTCCATTTTTGGGACTATGTCCCCACGCCGTCGTGAAAACTGTGGTCTTTTACGCCAGGAAAACAAGTCAAAAGGCCACAGATTCACCGTTTTGCAGGGGGCTCGCAGGCAGCTGTCGTAGAGCTCGCAGCTCTAGCTGCTGATACGGCCCCCTGCACTTCCGGGTCTGAGGCCGTGCCTCCAGCAGCCTCCACGAGTACGGCAATTTTCGGGGGGCGGAGAATTGCGAAACCAGCGCCGATCCCGATTTCTTGCGTGAAAATGGATTCTCAGCCCTGTCGCCGAACGCGATTTTGGTGTTGATGTCCCGAGCTTCCACAATTTCCACCCTTACATTCATCAGTAACCTATCCAGGCCACCTGACGGTTCTACTTCGAGCTCTGCTCAGCACCTCCTCTATTTTCTATCCTTTCTAATTTCTTCACTGCCCCCCCCCCCCCCCCCAACTGTGAAATTGTATCAGTCTTCATTCAAAATGAGGATGCTACCAAAACAATCAGTTAGTACCTTAGCCTCACCCTCTATCTGCACAAGATCTGCCTTTTTGGTTTGTATGCAACCTCATTCTTCCTTGACTATCTTAATAATAATCTTTATTGTCACAAGTAGATTTACATTAACATTGCAATGAAGTTACTGTGAAAATCCCCTCGTCGCCACATTCTGGTGCCTGTTCGGGTACACAGAGGGAGAATTCAGTGTCCAATTCACCTAACAGCACATTTTTCGGGACTTGTGGGAGGAAACTGGAGCACCCGGAGGAAAGCCACACAGACACGGGGAGAATGTGCAGACTCTGCACAGACAGTGACCCAAGCCGGTAATCAAAACTGGGACCCTGGGGCTGTGACTATGTATGTATTTACAATAGAAAGCTTTTGGGTTCTCTTATATGTTATTCTCTTTACCTCTCTTATTTCCATTTTCACTTTTTTTTCTGTGCTTTTGTAAACTGGTTCTGTAATCTGATCAGTGCCCGGCATCTTGAGGGCCAACAGCGACCCCCTCCCCACCAACCCTGGCAGGCTGGACGGTATTTCACACTCAATTGAATGTTGATTGGCATCGGGCGGGATTTCCATCTGCCCTTGGATGCAACTGGACGCTTTGAGACCAGTTGGCCAATCAGATTGGCCCACAGCTCTCCAGCCCCTCCAGGCACAGTAGCCTGGAGAAGTACTGCAACACCATGCCTGAACCTAAGTCCCGGGACTGCACTTCAGGTAAGTACCAGAGATCCCCGTAACAGGAAGGTAGAATACAATACCCAGAGACTCTCCTTAGTGAAGACTCCATTCAGAGGCAACAGAGGAGACTCGGCGGTGGACCGGAGAACAGATGGAAGAGGCATGGGAGACCCACTTCCGTAGACAAGAGCCCTGAGACGACTGAGGCTCAGGGGATTGGACCCGCAACTCGATCCAGTTCATTGGCATGGGTAATATTAGAATCTTGCGCATATTATAGTTGGGATAATTTGGGAGAATTACTGTTTTGTTGTGTTTGTGAATAAATTCCGTACCAGCCTCTCCGAACAGGCGCTGGAATGTGGTGACTAGGGGCTTTTCACAGTAACTTCATTTGAAGCCTACTTGTGACAATAAGTGATTTTCATTTCATTTCATTTCAAATTTGGGTTGAATTGTGAATCTATGCTTGTCCTTCAATCAGCTCGCAAATAAGGGCACCTGGGTAAAACGTTTTACTAATAAACTGGTCGAAGTGTCTGCTAATTTACAGACAATATTTGGCATCCCTCTGGGTGGTCTTCCATAAGAAGTGAGCTAGTTGCTCTGAATTTGAACCCATCAACCTTGCATTCTCCAACATCCATCCTGATCTGGAATTAAGAGGGCAGTCACCCCACATGATGGCCAGGATTCAAGTGGGTGGATGAAATTATAGGTATCTGACCAGTAACTCTGGCCATAAACCAGGTGTCTGTGACACAAGGTGAACAGACTACATAGTGAGAATGAGGATAGTCAAGAGAGTTGGGTAAACTCTGTGGGAGGGAATTTAGTGAAAGCTGGACCTTTACCCCTGTCGATTCCCACACAAGCATGACGCACCCAAGGGAGGGAGAGAGAATTAGAAATGCCAACCATGCTAAATGGGAGATACTTAAACAAGAAATGGGCCAAATGGGTGGAATGGGGTAACGCCCCGATATTGGATCTGTGATCCAAAGGGCAAAATTGTTGGGAGCAAGTCCATAAAGAGTTGGGCAGATGGGTTTCCAAGTTGAATAAAGTGATTGCAGTAGCTAGTTTGGTGGAGCAGCTCCACAAAAGAGAGGCAGAGTGTTTACAGTTTTTTAAAGGATTAGGTGACCCTAGGGAGTGGATGGAGAAGCTGAAGAGTGTTAGAGGCATGAGAGCAGAGGAACCAAGCCAGCCTGCTGCATATGAGCCAGTTTCAGGCTCTATGCGAGAAGGCATATCAGAAAGAGCAGCGCAGGATCCGGGATCGAGATGCGGCGCAACAAATAGTAGAGGAACTAAAGGAGAAATGCAGCAATCTGCAGGCTGCAGTAAAGGTCCTGGACCAGGCAGGGAAAGGGAATAGATCCTGCGCAGACCATTCAAAGTGTCTGCGCGAGATCGAAAAATTAAAATCGTAATTGTGTATATAAAAAAGGATAATGTGTGCGTTCGCAACAATATCAGGGGATAGTGACCCAGAGGCAAAAAAGGAAGCCTTTCGAATACACCCCAACCCTTCAAGCATCGCTTGTCCCTCCCATGCCAGAGTCTGCAGAGCATCTAAGAACTGGAGTGGAAGTAAGGTATCCTCCTGCTCTTTCAGAGGATCGGAACAGAGGGGCCTCCTTCTGTACTGTAGCGATTCTGTGGTGCTATGAAGAAAGAGAGCTCATTAAATATTCGAATTGACACTTCCTGCTTCGGACAGCATGGCTCAGTAAAGGTTTTCAAGCTATAAATTGAAGATAGACGGTTGCTCTGATCACTCCTGGTCCTCGCTTCGCTGTAGATAGAGAGCTGTTTTCAGGTGGATTCCCAATCACCTCACATGTAAGTTCGGTAACAACTGGACGATTCTGAAAAGGGCGGCACTAAGTCTGGCCAGGGCAATTCCCGCGTGCTGCCTCACTTACAGCCCTGATTTAAAAACAATGAACTGACCTCCAGGTGGAGTCTCACCTTTGAAAAAAAGTTAGAAAACCAACAAGGAACCAAAAAACATAAAATCACATGATCAATTGAAATCTTCCGGAATAAATTTTGGGGGTGGCGAAAACTGAAACTAACGTGTGACATTATAAGACACTCGCCGATTCTCAAGGGGAGTCGGTTCGAAAACTAATGTGAGGTAAATAATATTTTTTTTTCCATGCATTACGCACATTGCAGTAAACTCCAACGACCCCGTTAACTGTTAACCCGCTTAAAGGGGCGGGTAAATCCGTGGGACTAACCGAAATCCTGCCCAGGTTTCCCGCGGTTACAGACTTCTCAACACCAGCAGCGCTTGGCACGGTCTGGTGGTGAATTTGAGCCACTCTTTCAATAGTCCAGGTTACATACCTTCCCAGAGAAAGATTCCTGTGCCTGCCTACCTCTGGTGCTCCGTGTTAGTCTTTTGTTTTGACCATTTATGAAATGAAATGAAAATCGCTTATTGTCACAAGTAGGCTTCAAATGAAGTTACTGTGAAAAGATTTCTCCCTCTAATTTGGCCATGTCAAAGGCACAGTCTAAATTCAGGGCAATCCCCGTGAAGTGAGCACAATCACTTTCACTTTATTCGATTTTGCTCTAGTTTCCGTTTTCTGTCTTTGACCGAGTTCACCTCGGCTTTTGAACCGTGGGTGACAGCCGTTATTTAGCCTTAAGCAAGTTTGAGTCAGATGCACAGTTCGAATCAGAGTATGAGCTTTTACAGATAGCTTTAAAGTTTTAAGAAACCAACTAACGTTCCGCCTCTGTCTCTAACTCTTCCCCCCCCCCCCCTCTCTCCATTATCCACCCGCTCTATTGTCCCCACCCTCTGCCTAAATTCTGCCTCCAGTTTTAACTTGTTATCCATGTCCGTTAAGGTTCAGCCTTTCAAGTCCCCATTTAAAATGGTCTCTGTTATTTTCCATTGCGTTAGTAGGTTCTCTGTTCGAAGGTGTAACTTGTGTTAGATGGTTATTTTGAAACTTTAATCACTGTTCATTGTCACATTTAAGTTAGAGGTTTTACACGCCCCCACATACACACACACACACACACACGCGCGCGCTGATGCTCCACGTTGTATTTTAGAAGTTACATTGCTTTTTAAAAAAGGAAATATGACTGTTTTTAATGGAAGTGCTTCCAAATATAAATATGAACATAAATGATGGAACTGATTAAAATGAGTGCGGGAGAGAGTAAGAGACGGCAGCAGAAAATGACAATGCAAGTCACAATATTGAACCAGTTCCATCATTACAAGAGTGACTGTCTTGAAAATATATGACTGGCTGTACTGCAAAGCCCTTTGGAGGGGCCTTGAGCAGTGATATAAATGCAAGTGTTTCTTTTAACTCAAGATTCGGAGTATGCGTACCCCGATGGGTCGGGACTTAGCTAGAATAATCTAGAAAACACCCCTTCTTGTTCGTCAATTATAAATATATTGAATGCATATATTTTACCACGGTCACCTGATGTCTCAATGGCTTTTTTCTGGTTTTCGTTGTTGATGTCCTCCCCCTCTACTCTTCCTCCCCCCCCCCCAGGTCTTCGCTACAGTGAAATGCTCCCATTTTTGTTGCATGGTTACTACAGAAATGTGAATATGATTGGAGCAAGCTGAAGTGTCCGAAGCTGAAAGGGTTAACACGATCAATTATATTCTGAAAATGTCAGTGGTCATTCAATTTCTCCAGCTAAAAATCTATTTTTATTGCCCATCCCTAACTCCCTTGAGAAGATGGTGGTGAGCTGCCTTCTTGAACCGCTGCAGTTCATGTGAATTCAGCACCAGTGGGAGAAAAGCAGTACCTTCTTCAGTCTATGTGGTGTTCGGACACCCAATGTGCTGTTGGAGGGAGTTCCAGGATGTTGCCCCAGCAACAGTGAAGGAACAAAAATATATTTCCAAGTCAGAGTGGCGAGTGACTTGGAGGGAAACCTCCAGGTGGTGGGGTTCCCAGGTATCTGCTGCTCTTGTCCTTCTAGACGGTAGTGGTCATGGGGTTGGAAGGTGCTGCCTCAGGATCCTTGGTGAGTGATGTTGGAGCTGCACTCTTCCAGGCAAGTGGAGAGTGTTCCATTACACTCCTAATTTGTGCCTTGTAGATGGTGGACAGGCTTTGGGGGGTCAGGAGGTGAGCTGCTGCAGAATTTCTATCCACTGACCTGTTCTTGTAGCCACAACGTTTATATACTATATATATACTATATACCAGCTGGAGATGAAGGCGAATGAACGATTGGAAGCCTAAAGCAGGATTTAAAAAAACCTTTACTATTAATTTGTGAGTATTAAAAGGCCTCTGAAGATTGGCCAGGGCGTCGGAAGTGTTCGAGGTGACGTCCAGTCTGGAGGGCGACAGAAGGCTTCAAAACCAGACAGACTGAGGTCAATATGGTCCACGGCCCGATAAATCACAACGGAACCGTCCAAATGAATGGAGACTGGAACAACACCATTAGACACACGAATGCGCTTTGCAATCTTTCAGTTAGTACGAACAGCCCAGGGCATCAGCCACCTTTGGGGAATGTGTTCCTGTCCAAGCCCACGTGTTATATGGCGATGGGAACATTCAGATCACAGCAACTATTGACAAGACAAGAACCCAGTTTCAAAGGTTCATATCACTGCTCAAGCGTCATTGAGCCGACATGGTCAGATTTCACCCGGATGCTGTCCGACCTGCAGAGTGTCTGAGCTTCTCTTTGTATCTGAATCGACCAGCTGAGTGTTATGTGGTCAGGACAGAGGCTTTTCAAATGACCCTAAAGGACCTGCTACACCTCTCTTGCCAGCGATTAAACCCATTCCTTTGAAAGCAAGGACTGGGCGCATTTGCATTGCTCCAATCTGCGGTGAATTCAGACTCGGAGTAAAAGGCCTCCCCTGAGTTATACAAGAATGGAATAAGTGGAATTGCCCCCTTCAACAACCAGGAGCATTTAGCAGTCATTTATGAATGAAGGGCCTCTACATAAACAATGCGTTTCCTAATAGTGAAAGGCCGGATAGATTTTGGGCATAGACACAGAGTGATCGCTGAATCCTAATGGGAGGACCAGTTCTTTACACCTGGGTGCGAGGGAGATGTGATGGTCTGGGTTCCAGCCTCTGGGTCTGATGCTTTAATGCCAAGTAACTCGGCTTCAGAAAACACGCTTTGCGACAGAAAAACTCTTGAAACTCTCACTGACTTTTACAATTGTTTGTACTTATTTGGAATATAGCATAGTCTATATCATCTACCTATGAAAGGCCATGGAGCTAAATCGTTAAATCTGCTTCTCTCGCAGGGACGGCCAGCCAGGCAGTTTAAAAGGAAAGTTCGGCCCTCAGTAAGTGTTTCTATTTCCTCTCCACCCAATGTTCTCCATGTTGAATGCTCCTTCTCCTGGGTGCAGCTTCAGCCGGAGCGGCGCCCACACTAACACGAGACACAGGTGAGCAGTTTCACCTCCAGTTCTCGGCATGTTTTCTGGACAGGGCGGAGGTCTACAGCCTCCATCCCCACGCTGCTAATAGAGGAGGTCAGCAGGACCTGGTGGTCTGGTACCCCCTTTACTAGCGGGGCATCGAATCCAGCGGCTGTGTCTCTCTGGTCGCTGACCCTGGGGGTCTGAGTGACTCGCCTGTAACCAAATGAGACTTGGGGAGCCAACCCGAGGAGTTTATAGCCCAAAATATCCATTTGGCAGCATAATGTTACAAATCAGTGCATGTTTATTTCACCAATATGAGCCCTCCTCTTTCCCTCACCAGCAATAGAACACAGATTACAGCATTTCAACTCGCCTCGCCAGTAGGTGGCAACCCTCACCAATTACTGAGTGACCCCAGCCCTCTGTAAAACTGGCTATTGAGGCTGTGAGGACGGCTCGACGTTCTCTGTGCATTCTCTCTCCCTGCAGTCAGCAGGAAGGAGATTAAACGCTGGTGTCATGATATCCACATTAACATATCATGGTGCAATCACACACACACACTGATGGACAGGTCGACGGACCAATCAACACACACGCAACATCACAGCCACGAAAACGCGACCAGCCGGTACTCCCAATTCCAGGCGGCCGAATCGGCATGGCAGGGATCCTACAAGGCCGAGCGGGTCCAGTCAATCGAGTTCCTCCCTGCCCGCGGCCCAGACGAGGGTGGCCATTTTGCGTGCTTTCCGAGGCCTCCCGCGCTTGTCCGCGCCAAAAGAGATGTCGACGCAGAGTGACGTGACGCACAGGCGCGCTCTACGCAGGACTGAACTGCGCATGCGCGGTGGCGCAACGAATGCCATGACGTCACGACATGCGGCAACTGTGATCCGCACACTTAAAGCGGCAATGTCCAGCCAAAACTCGACAATGGCTCCGCTGTGGCAAGATGGGCCACTACGCTGCCTGCTGTCCAGCAGCTCAACCTGCCAACGCTCCGCAATTCCGCCAGCCTCGCAGGGACGTGCGGGCCATTCAGCCCCCATACACCGAGTCATACCCTGACAACGTACAGACCGGTGATACCGACGACCGGGAAGCCTTCCGCATTGCAGTAATAGACGGAAATCGGATGTCCCCAAGTAGGACCCACCAGCCGATGCCAGTGCACAGCGTTAATCCAGGCGATGAATGGTGTGCCACCCTAACGGTCAACCGATCACCAACCACATTCCGTTTAGACACTGGTGCCTCCGCCAATCTCATTGCGTGGTCAGCCTTCTATACCTTGAAGGTCAAACCACCGATTCGGTCATCCCGCTGTCAGTTGGTCGATTACAACGGTAATGTTATCCCAGCCATGGGGTCTTGCCAGCTCGAGGTTGCACACAATTCATACACAGCCACACTGTCTTTTGAAATAGTTGGATCCTCGAAGGACTCTCTGCTAGGCGCACAGGCGTGCAAGATCCTCCACCTCGTTCAGCGGGTACACACTCTGTCTCCAGAAGACACGTCCGATTTCCCGGATGTAGACTTTAGGGCACAGCTCCACTCGCTCCTCGCCCACAACCAGGAGGTTTTCAAGGGCATGGGCACACTGCCCTACACTTACAGAATACGGCTCAAACCGGAAGCCACCCCGGTCATTCACGCACCTCGTAGAGTCCCAGCACCACTCAAGGACCGCCTCAAGCAGCAGCTGCAGGATCTCCAGGACCAAGGAGTGCTTTCCCAGGTCACGGAGCCTACGCCATGGGTCAGCTCCATGGTGTGCGTAAAAAAGCCCTCTGGCGAACTCCGGATCTGCATCGACCCGAAAGACCTGAACAATAACATCATGAGGGAACACTAACCCATACCCAAACGGGAAGAGATCATGAGCGAAATGGTCCGGGCTAAAATTTTTACCAAGCTTGATGCCTCAAAGGGTTTTTGGCAGATTCAGCTGGATCAGTCCAGCAGGAAGCTGTGTACTTTCAACACTCCCTTTGGCGGCTTCCGGGTGCAGCGATGACCAGCTAAGTCGCACGTTTCGGCAGCTCCCGGTGGAAAGGACTTTTGGGCTCTTAATAGGAGCCCCAACGGCAATTTTAACGGCTAAAAACACTGTGCGGTAAACAGAAGGGAATCCCCCCTGGACACGGATGGAAAAAGGAGAGGAAAGTGGCCGGATTGCGGTGGATCCTCTAGAGCAGCGGCCAGGAAGGCAGGCACAAAGCAAGATGGCGTCGGAAGGAGGCAGTTTAATATGGGGCCTTGACCAACAAGAGTTCCTGCGGTGTTGCGTGGAAGAACTTAAAAAGGAGATGAAGAAGGAGCTGTTGGCCCCGATATTACAGGCGATTGAAGGGCTAAAGGAGGAGCAAAAGACCCAGGAGCAGGAGTTTCGGGTCGTGAAGGCAAAGGCTGCTGAGAATGAGGACGACATACAGGGCCTGGTGGTGAAGACAGAGATGCACGAGGCACAGCACAAAAGGTGTGTGGAAAGGCTGGAGGTGCTGGAGAATAATGCGAGGAGGAAGAATTTAAGGATTCTTGGTCTTCCCGAAGGTGCAGAAGGGGCGGACGTTGGGGCATATGTGAGCAGGATGCTGCACTCGTTAATGGGATCGGAAGCCCCGACGGGCCCGTTGGAGGTGGAGGGAGCCTATCGAGTTATGGCGCGAAGACCGAGGGCTGGAGAAATTCCTCGAGCCATAGTGGTGAGATTTCTCCGATATAAGGACAGAGAGGTGGTCCTCAGATGGGCAAAGAAAACTCGGAGCAGTAGGTGGGAGAACGCGGTGATCCGCGTATATCAAGATTGGAGTGCGGAGGTGGCGAGAAGGAGGGCAAGCTTTAATCGGGCCAAGGCGGTGCTGCACAAAAGGAAGGTTAAATTTGGAATGCTGCAGCCGGCAAGACTGTGGGTCACACATCAAGGGAAACACCACTACTTTGAAACGGCAGAAGAGGCGTGGACATTTATTGTCGAGGAGAAACTGGAATAAGTGGGCTAGAAAAAGAACGTTTGGGACAAAGTGGTGGGGCGAATATGTGGGGTGAAGAGGGGGAAAAGGGGGAAGAGATGATTTCCCAAGTTGTTAATCCTGCGACCCTGTAACTTTTCTCTCTTCCCCATGTCGTGGGGGAGGGGGGAGGGAGGATGAGGAGCTGGGGGCGCCGGCCATTGGGGGCGGGGCCAAATGGGAAGCGCAGGCTTTGTTCCCGCGTTATGGTAATCATGGCGGGAACAGGGAAGCAGGAAGGAGGGGGCCTCGCACAGTGGGAGCCGAGGTCACGGGGGGAAGCCGAGGTCGGCCAGAGTTTGCTGACTTCTGGGAGTAACATGGGGGGTGCAATTACGCTAGTGAGGGATCTAGCGGGGGGGGGGAGTTAACTGGGTTGCTGCTGCTGTGGAGAAGGGGGAGCTGGTATGGGGTGGGGTGGTCGGGGCGGGAGGGCGCGTTGGGGGGAGATACGGCTACGTGGGAACCGGGTGAGGAGCTGGATTGAAAAAGGAGATGGCTAGTCGACAAGGGGGGGGTTAAAGAGCCCCCCCAACCCGGCTGATCACGTGGAATGTGAGAGGGCTGAACGGGCCGATAAAGAGGGCACGGGTACTCGCACACCTAATGAAACTTAAGGCAGATGTGGTTATGCTGCAGGAGACGCATCTGAAACTGATAGACCAGGTCAGACTACGCAAAGGATGGGTGGGGCAGGTGTTTCATTCGGGGCTAGACGCAAAAAACAGGGGGGTGGCTATACTAGTGGGGAAGCGGGTAATGTTTGAGGCAAAGACCATAGTGGCGGATAGTGGGGGCAGATACGTGATGGTGAGTGGCAAATTGCAAGGGGAGGCGCTGGTCTTAGTGAACATATATGCCCCGAACTGGGATGATGCCAACTTTATGAGGCGTATGTTAGGACGTATCCCGGACCTAGAGGTAGGGAAGTTGGTAATGGGTGGAGATTTTAATACGGTGCTGGACCCAGGGCTGGACAGATCGAGGTCCAGGACCGGAAGGAGGCCGGCTGCAGCTAGGGTGCTTAAGGACTTTATGGAGCAGGTGGGAGGAGTAGACCCCTGGAGATTTAGTAGACCTAGGAGTAAGGAGTTTTCGTTTTTCTCCTATGTCCACAAAGTTTATTCACGGATAGACTTTTTTGTTTTGGGAAGGGCACTGATCCCGAAGGTGACAGGGACGGAGTACACGGCTATAGCTATTTCGGATCATGCTCCACATTGGGTGGACCTGGAGATAGGGGAGGAAAAAGAACAGCGTCCATCCTGGAGAATGGACAGGGGATTATTGGCAGATGAGGGTGTGTGTTTAAGGGTGAGGGGGTGTATTGAAAGGTACTTGGAACTCAATGATAATGGGGAGGTTCAGGTGGGAGTGGTCTGGGAGGTGCTGAAGGCAGTGGTTAGAGGGGAGCTGATATCTATTAGGGCACATAAAGGAAAGCAGGAGGGTAGGGAAAGGGAGCGGTTGTTGAAAGAACTTCTGAGGGTGGACAGACAATATGCGGAGGCACTGGAGGAGGGATTGTACAGGGAAAGGCAAAGGCTACATGTCGAATTTGACTTGTTGACTATGGGTAATGCAGAGGCACAATGAAGGAAGGCACATGGTGTACAGTACGAATACGGGGAGAAGGCAAGCAGGTTGCTGGCCCACCAACTGAGGAAAAGGGGAGCAGCGAGGGAGACAGGGGGGGTGAGAGATGAGGAGGGAGAGATGGAGCAGGGAGCGGAGAGAGTGAATGGAGTGTTCAAGGCATTTTATGAAAGATTATATGAAGCTCAGCCCCCGGATGGGAAGGAGAGAATGATGTGCTTTCTGGATCAGCTGTAATTTCCTAATTTGGAGGAGCAGGAGAGGGCGGGACTGGGAGCACAGATTGAGACGGAGGAAGTAGTGAAAGGGATTGGGAGCATGCAGGCGGGGAAGGCCCCGGGACCAGACGGATTCCCAGTTGAATTCTATAGGAAATATATGGACTTGCTGGCCCCGCTACTGATGAGAACCTTTAATGAGGCGAGGGAAAGGGGGCAGCTGCCCCCGACTATGTCAGAGGCAACGATATCGCTCCTCCTAAAGAAGGAAAAAGACCCGCTGCAATGCGGGTCCTATAGGCCTATTTCCCTCCTGAATGTGGACGCTAAGATTCTGGCCAAGGTAATGGCAACGAGGATAGAGGATTGTGTCCCGGGGGTGGTTCATGAGGACCAAACTGGGTTTGTGAAGGGGAGACAGCTGAATACAAATATACGGAGGCTGCTAGGGGTAATGATGATGCCCCCACCAGAGGGAGAAGCGGAGATAGTGGTGGCGATGGATGCCGAGAAAGCATTTGATAGAGTGGAGTGGGATTATTTGTGGGAGGTGCTGAGGAGATTTGGCTTTGGAGATGAGCATATCAGATGGGTACAGTTGCTGTATAGGGCCCCGATGGCGAGCGTGGTCACGAATGGACGGGGGTCTGATTATTTTCGGCTCCATAGAGGGACGAGGCATGGATGTCCTCTGTCCCCGTTATTGTTTGCACTGGCGATTGAGCCCCTGGCCATAGCATTGAGGGGTTCCAGGAAGTGGAGGGGAGTACTCAGGGGAGGAGAAGAACACCGGGTATCTCTGTATGCGGATGGTTTGTTGCTATATGTGGCGGACCCGGCGGAGGGGATGCCAGAGATAATGCGGATACTTGGGGAGTTTGGGGATTTTTCAAGGTATAAATTGAACATGGGGAAAAGTGAGTTGTTTGTGGTGCATCCAGGGGAGCAGAGCAGAGAAATAGAGGATTTACCGTTGAGGAAGGTAGCAAGGGACTTTCGGTACTTGGGGATCCAGATAGCCAAGAATTGGGGTACATTACATAGGCTTAATTTAACGCGGTTAGTGGAACAGATGGAGGAGGACTTTAAGAGATGGGACATGGTGTCCCTGTCACTGGCAGGTAGGGTGCAGGCGGTTAAAATGGTGGTCCTCCCGAGATTCCTTTTTGTGTTTCAGTGCCTCCCGGTGGTGGTCACGAAGGCTTTTTTCAAAAGAATCGAGAAGAGTATTATGAGTTTTGTGTGGGCCGGGAAGACCCCGAGAGTGAGGAGGGGATTTTTGCAGCGTAGTAGGGACAGGGGGGGGCTGGCACTACCGAGCCTAAGTGAGTACTACTGGGCCGCCAATATTTCAATGGTGTGTAAGTGGATGGGAGAAGAGGAGGGAGCGGCGTGGAAGAGATTGGAGAGGGCGTCCTGCAGGGGGACTAGCCTACAAGCTATGGTGACGGCACCGTTGCCGTTGTCACCGAAGAAATACACCACAAGCCCGGTGGTGGTGGCAACATTGAAAATTTGGGGGCAGTGGAGACGGCATAGGGGAAAGACGGGCGCCTTGGTGCGGTCCCCGATAAGAAATAACCATAGGTTTGTTCCGGGGAGAATGGATGGGGGATTTGGAGCATGGCAAAGAGCAGGGGTAGCACAATTGAGAGATCTGTTCGTAGATGGGATGTTTGCGAGTCTCGGATCATCGGTCTGGTGATAGACCGGATGGGCGAGGGGCTGGGGGTGGGTGACAGGCTGGAGGAGGGTGTTGGGTTGGGGTGGGTGACAGGCTGGGGATGGGCGAGGGGCTGGGGGTGGGTGACAGGCTGGAGGTGGGTGATGGGCTGGGGTGGGTGACGGCTGGGTTTGGGTGGTGGGCTGGGGTTAAGTGCTGGGCAGGGGGTGGGTGATGATCTGGGGATGGGTGATGGGCTGGGGGTGGGTGATGGGTTGGGGGTGGGTGGCGGGCTGGGGATGGGTGATGGGCTGGGGGTGGGTGATGGGCTAAGGGTGGGTGATGGGCTGGGGGTGGGTGATGGGCTGGGTTGGGTGATGGGCTGGGGATGGGTGATGGGCTAAGGGTGGGGTGCTAAGGGTGGGTGACGGGCTGGGAGTGGGTGATGGGCTGGGGGTGGGTGATGGTCTGGGGGTGGGTGATGAGCTGGGGATGGGTGATGGGCTGGGGGTGGGTGACGGGCTGGGGGTGGGTGACGGGCTGGGGATGGGTGATGGGCTAAGGGTTGGGGGGCTAAGGGTGGGTGAGGGGCTGGGGGTGGGTGATGGGCAGGGGATGGGTGATGGACTGGGAGTGTGTGAGTGGCTGGGGATGGGTGACGGGCTGAGGGTGGGTGATGGGCTGCGGGTGGGTGATGAGCTGGGGGTGGGTGAGGAGCTGGAGACAGGTGGGGCAGTGTTGGTTATGTAAATATCCAGAATCTTTGTGATGGGTAAATCTCAGGCTCACACTGTGGGCCCCCGCAGACTGAAGGTCAAGATTGGGCATCACCCCAATCCCCAGATGTCAAGGTTGGGCCGCCAGTACCAACATTTGAAGACCCACATCCATAAAACCATCAGAAATATGTCCTGTGGTTGCTTAAAAGAGATAAGGATCCGACAGAGTGTGGGTTGTATAGGCCCATATCACTTTCAAACGTAGACGCAAAGGTATAGGCGATCGTACTGGCAGGTAGGCTAGAGGAATGCCTCCCAAAGGTGATAGATGAAGATCAGACGGAGTTTGTGAGAGGGAGGCAGCTCTTTTCGAACATTAGAAGGGTATTGAACGTGGTTTTGGCTCCAGCGGAAGGGAAGGGAAAGGAAACAGAGGTGGTTGTGGCATTGGATGCTGAGAAGGCGTTTGACCGGGTAGAATGGGGGTACTTGATGGCAGTTCTGGAGCGGTTTGGGATTGGACCAAGATTTGTGAACTGGGTAAAGCTACTAGGCAGGGATGTCCTATTCCCCCTGCTGTTTGCACTCGCGATTAAGCCATTGGCCATCGCATTAAGAAGTTTGAGGGTAAGGAAAGGGATGTGGGGGGGGGGGGGGGGGGGGCGGGGGGAGGCGGATAGAGCATAGGGTGCCCTTATATGCCGATGACTTGTTATTATACGTGTTGGAACCGAGTGTGTCAATAGGGGGAATACTGGAGCTGCTTCGGGTGTTTGGGTCTTTTTCGGGATACAAATTAAATCTAGACAAGAGTGAATATTTTGTGGTTTCTCGGGCGGGGGTGGGGGTAGGGGTGTGGGAGCTGCCATTCTGTAGGGCAGGGATTCACTTTAGATACCTGGGGGTGCAGGTTGCTCGGGATTAGGGAGGCTCTGTAGGTACAACATTTCTAGTTTGGTGGGTAGAGTGAAAGCTGATCTGGCAAGGTGGGATGGCCTCCCTCTGTCACTGGCGTGTCGGGTACAGGCGGTTAAAATGACCATGTTGCCGCGATTCCTGTTTATTTTCCAATGCCTGCCGATTTTCCTGCCAGAGGCATTTTTAGAGAGATTGAAGGGATATTTACCTCATTCATATGGGAGGGAAGGTGGCCAGAATTAGAAAGGTGCTGCTACAGAGAGGAAGGCAGGCAGGGGGTTTGGGTCTTCCGAACCTGATGTATTATTACTGGGCGGCGAATGTGGAGAAGGTGCGGAGCTGGGTCAGAGGGGTTGACTCCCAGTGGGTGAGAATGGAGGAGAGTTTGTGCAGGGGGTCGGGATTGAAGGCGCTAGCAACAGCGCCGCTCCCTAAGGCCCCAGGGAAATACTCAGGGAGTCCGGTAGTAATAGCTTCATTGAGAATTTGGAGGCAGTTTTGCCAGCATTTCGGGTTGGGGGCAGGGTCAAGGGAAATGCCGATTCGGGGGAACCACAGATTTGAGCCAGGGAAGTGGGATGAAAATTTTCAGAAATGGGAGAAGAAGGGGATTAAGACACTAAAAGATTTGTTTCTTTTGAGGGAGCTGTGAGTGAAGTATGGGCTGGAGCAGGGGGAAATGTTTAGATACATGCAGGTTCGAGACTTTGCCAGAAAGGAGATACAGAGCTTCCCGGTAGAGCCGGCCTCCACATTGCTGGAGGAGATGCTGACGACAGGGGGACTGGAGAAATGGGTAGTATTTTACCCATACTATGGTAACATGACAATTAGTTTGACTGTCATCACATCAACATGGCAGTTAGTTTGACTGCCAACACATCAACTTGGCTGTTCTGTTTCCCACATGGGGCGAGATTCTCTGACCCCCCGCCGGGTCGGAGAATCGCCGGGGGCTGGCGTGAATTCCACCCCCGCCGGTTGTCGAATTCTCCGGCACCGGAGATCCGGCGGGGGCGGGAATCGCGCCACGCCGGTTGGCGGCCCCCCCCCCCAGCGATTCTCCGGCCCGGATGGGCTGAAGTCCCACTGCTGGAATGCTTGTCCCGCCAGCGTGGATTAAGCCACCTCTCTTACCGGCGGGACAAGGCGGCGCGGGCGGGCTCCGGGGTCCTGGGGGGGGCGCGGGGCGATCTGGCCCCGGGGGGTGCCCCCACGGTGGCCTGGCCCGCGATCGGGGCCCACCGATCCGCGGGCGGGCCTGTGCCGTGGGGGCAGTCTTTTCCTTCCGCCTTCGCCATGGTCTCCACCATGGCGGAGGCGGAAGAGACCCCTTTCCACTGCGCATGCGCGGGGATGCTGTGAGCGGCCGCTAACGCTCCCGCGCATGCGCCGCCCGGCAATGTCATTTCCGCGCCAGCTGGCGGGGCACCAAAGGCCTTTCCCGCCAGCTGGCAGGGCGGAAATCAGTCCAGTGCGGGCCTAGCCCCTCAAGGTTAGGGCTCGGCCCCCCAAGATGCAGAGGATTCCGCACCTTTGGGGCGGTGCGATGCCGGACTGATTTGCGCCGTTTTTGGCGCCGGTCGGCGGACATCGCGCCGATTACGGAGAATTTCGCCCCTGAGCCTTGCATCAAGAACATCTACCAGTGGCCAAAATCATTCAGTTGCACTTGTGGAACCAATGCCTGTAACAGGAATAAATTGTCTTCTCGTAGAACTGAGCGGGACTCGGTAATGAAATATCAGTTCATTAACTGTCACCTACTTTCCATACTCATACTTGTATCCAGATCTTTAGATTATGGCTTATTCTAACAGGACTTCATTTTCTTAGAAGAAAAGATTTGACTATTTGGAAACAAATCTACCAGAGTCTCTTTTCCATTTGGTTATCCAGCAATTGTTGGCAAAGATGACAAACTGGCTAAATGCAAGAGTAACTTTACCCTATTGACATGAGGAAAACTTGAGGGGAGAGTTCTAAATCTTTTTCTTAGCACACCAAAATTCACTCAGAGTTACAAGCTCCTCACTATAATCAGCAGAAGGGGCCTTGAACCGTCCCTGGGTTCCGATGCATGAATTGCTCACATGGAAACATTTTAGAATTGAGAATCAGACATAGAAATTAATAATTCCACAGTTAATATCCAATGGTCAGTGGCCAGGAATGTATTAATGGAAAATTACAGTGCTTTCCCAGATAGAGTGTCTTAAATCGGGAATAGCCAGAAACAATTACAGTAATCATTGAAGGTACGCATTCTTAAGCTAAGCAAATCTGCGAGCGGATTAATATGAAAGGACAATTCTTGGGCAGGAAAGGTAGGGCAGCTCCTGGGTAAACAGTAACCATCTCGTGCTATCTGGTATTACATGGATAGTCTCAATTGTTAACTCCTTCATGTATATATCCAGGATACACATGGACTGTTCTATGGCAGGTAAACCATTCATTGACAGTAGCTACTATGGGTAGATTTTCAACATGTTGCCCAGATATAAAAGTGGCAGGAGTGGAACAATTACCTCCTCAAAAAATTCAACTAGGTTCATTTGTAATATCTTACACTTTACAAATCCAAGTTGACTCACTCTAATCAGCTCATATTTTCCAAAATGCTCAGTCACGTTGTTCCTAATTTTTACAAAAATCATTCATGGGGTGTGTGTATCACTGGAAAGGCCAACCTTTGGTGCCCACCCTAATTTCCCTTGTACTGAGTGGCTTGTTAGGTCATTTCAGAGGGCAGTTAAGGCTCAACTACATTGCTGTAGGCCTAATGTCACATGAAGGCCAGACCAGGTAAAGTCTTCCTTCCCAGGTGGCCTTTTTAAACAACCAATGAGTTTCATGGTCACCATTACTTAATTTCAGGTTTATTAAAAACTAATTCCAGATTTATTAATTGAATTATAAGCTGCAATGGCGGAATTTGAACCCATGACCCCAGAGCCTCTGGATAACTAGTCCAGTGACGTTACCACTGCTCCACAATGTCCCCCACGACATTGATGAATGTCCAAAGTAGATTATCGTGAATTGAGAGTCCATTGTACACTGCACCAATTTTCCATTTCCCCAACTTCAATACAAAGGAACTCAGGCGCAATGCAGTCTGTGCTGCAAATTCACTATCATCCATTTTGTGCTTCCGCACCAAGACCAAATTCATCCAGAAATGAGGTTTTCCATCCATTAACACAAACTGCTTAATATTGTGTGGGTTTCATCCATGTGCTCCAGTTTCCCCCCACAGTCCAAAGATTTGGAAATTAGGTGAATTGGCCATGCTAAATTGTCCTTAGTGTCCAATGATATGCAGGTTAGGGAGGGTTACGGGGACAGGGCAGGGGTGCGGGGCCTGGGTGGAGTGCTCTTTCAGAGGGTCAGTGGACTTGATGGGCCAAATAGCCTCCTTCTGCACTGCAGGGATTCTATGATTCATTTCATCCCTGGTGTAGGGTTGGGGTGGGTGGGAGGGGCTTATCTCAACCACAGTAACCCACATTATGTTTGTGAGGCCTGCGTTACAAAACTAATTCCCAGTTTAATGTTACCGGGATTCATCTGCCCTATTACTCATGGCACTAATCAGAGCTTGCTCGGCACATGCTCCAATCCGTTCCAGCCTAAAGTGGCTGCTGGGTTCCTATTTTCATTACAGGATCTTTATTTGTATTTAAAAGGGGCCTACTGTGTAAAATAGACAGGCGCTATATACCCCTGTGGCATTGACCTCTTTCAAAATTGAGCCACCCTCATTATCAGGGTTCATGGGGTGATAAAGCTATTTGAGGTCCCAAGGGAAGCAACTGAAACTCCCTCAGCTTTGGACACGCCCAGAACATGTGGACGTGATTCACGGCACCCACACACACACCTACCTCCACCCCGGCTCATCCTCGCCACCGTCATGTGGGCCTTATGCACCACCTTAAACTGGATGAGGCTTAACCTCGCACACGGCGAGGACACGTTCACCCCCCACAGGGCTTCCTTCCACATCCCAGCCTTCACCTCACCACCCAGCTTCTCCTCCCATTTACGCCCGTTCTCCTCCACTGGCACGCCATCCCTCTCCATCAACTCTCAATAAATGACCGACACTCGCCCCTCCCGAATGTCATCTTTGGACAGCAACTTATCTTGCAGCACCGGAGGGGGCAGCCCCAGGAAGGTTGGCGTCTCTCTCCTGAACCCATTCCCCTGATACGTTTCCTCCAGCTCCTCCAGACCTTCAAATGTATCCCCTACAAACAAGTGCTTGAAGTACCCTATCCCCACCTGCTGCCCACCCAGAGAACCTCACATCCAGCCCCGCCTGCACAAACCTATGATTATCGCATATCGGCGCCCACAGAGACATGCCTTCCAACCCAAAATGTTGTCTGCACAGGTTCCAGACTCACAACACTGAGACCACCACCAGGCTCATTGACCAACAGGCTGGCGAGAATGGGAGAGGCACCAACAGTGCCCTCAGATTCATCCCCCTACACGACACTGCCTCCATCCATTCCCAAACCAACCCCTCCTCCATTTCCTCACCATTGTGAGTTTCACAGCCCAGTAGTAGTTCAGCAAACTCTGCACTGCTAGCAAACCCCCCCCAACCCCCCCCCCCCCCCCATTTCCACCCCCCCCCCCGCCCCCCCCCCCCAACCTCCCCGTTCCTTCTCCAAAAACACCCTCCTCACCCGGGGGGGCCTTCCCCGCCCTCATGAACCTCAAAATTATCCCGTTCACCTTCTTAAAAAAGATTAGGGAATAAAGATGGGAAGGTTCTGGAATACAAACAAGAACTTCGGCAGCACCGTCATTTTAACTGTCTGCAGGACAGCACGGTGGTGCAGTGGTTAGCACTGCTGCCTCACGGCGTTGAGGTTCCAGGTTCGATCCCGGCTCTGGGTCACTGTCCGTGTGGAGTTTGCACATTCTCCCGGTGTTTACGTGGGTTTCGCCCCCACAACCCAAAGATGTGCAGAGTAGGCGGATTGGCCACGCTAAATTGCCCCTTAATTGGAAGAAATGAATTGGGTGCTCTAAATGTATTTAAATTTTTAAAAAACTATTTGCATGCACCCAGTCACATCCCACCTCTTAAAGTCGGCCTTTATTGCCTCCTCTAATCGTGCCAAATTTAATTTATGCAGCTGTATCCCGAAACGCCGAAAACTCACATTCACCACCCGGAACGGCAACTCCCCTAACCTCCTCACCTGCCCTCTGGCATTAATCGGGAACACCTCACTTTTTCCCATGTTCAATTTATACCCCAAAAAAACTGCCAAATTCCCTAATGATCTTCATCATCCTGTCAAAGCTCCCCACTGGGAAGATCATCTGCAGACAACTAAACTCTATGCTCGATCCTCCCACTGTCAACATCTCTATCGCCAGAGCAAAAAGCAGTGGGGAGAGCGGGCACCCCTGCCTCGTCCCCCGATGCAGCGCGAAGTAAACCAAACTCGCCCTGTTCGGCTGGACACGAGCTATTGGTGCCCGATACAGCAGCTGAACCCAATCCACAAAACCCTGGCCAAACCCAAACTGGCCGAGCACCTCCAACAAATATGTCGACTCAACCCGATCAAACGCCTTCTCCGCATCCATTGCCACCTCCACTTCTACCTCCTGTCCCTCCGAGGGCATCATAATAACATTGAACAACCTGCGCACATTTGTCGCCAGCTGTCAGCCCTTCACAAACCCTGTCTGCTCCTCTCCAGTCACCGCCGGCACACAGTCCTCTATCTGCGACACTAACATCTTCGCTAGCAACTTCGCATCCACATTTAGCAGCGAAATCGGGCTCTACGACCCACGCTGCTCCTGGTCCTTATCCTTCATTAAAATCAACGAGATGGACGCCTGCAACCTCCCCTTCCCCATGACGCATTATACATCCCCTCAAGCCGGGGTCCCAGTTCCACACCAAACTTACTATAGAGCTCAACTGGAAACTCATCTGGCCCTGGGGCCTTCCCTGCCTCCACTGAGGCAGTCCCTCAGCCCAATTGGGGCCCCCAATCCCAGCACCTTCTCCTCCTCCGCCCTTGGGAATTCCAGCCCATCCAAGAACCACCTCATGCCTTCCTCGCCAGGCGGAGGCTCCGATTCACTCAGTTTTCTGTAAAAGGCCTCAAATACCCCATTCACCCCCTCCGGGTCAGAAACCTCCTTGTCTCACTCATCCCTCAGCCTTCTGATCTCCCTCATCACTGCCTGCTTCCCCAGTTGGTGCGCCAACATCCTGCTTTCTTTTTCCCCATTCCCAGACACTACCCCTCTGGCCCTCTGCAGTTTCCCTACCGCCTTCCCGTGGACACCAACCCAAAGTCCACCTGGAGCCTCTGCCTCTCCTTTAATAGCCCCTCCTCTGGCACTACCGAGTACCTCAGGTCCACCTTCAAAATCCCATCCACAAGCCTTGTTCTCCCCTCACGTTCCACCCTCTCCCTGTGCGCCCAAATTGAGATAAATTCACCCCTTACTAAAGCCTTCGGTGCTTCCCACATCGTGGAGGCTGTGACCTCCCCCCCCGGGTCATTCAGCTCTACATAGCTTCGGATGGCCGCCCTCACCCTCTCGCACACCCCCTCACCTGCCAACAATCCCAAATCTAACCTCCGCTACGGCCACTGGGCCTCCCCCTGTACAACCCGCAAATCCACATCAGTACGGCACGTGGACCAGACCACGATCGCCGAATACTCTGAATTGGCTAACCCTGCAATTGTAATGTCTGGAAAGGAGTCCACACTGAGCCGAATAGATTGAATCAAAAAGAAAAAGGTTTAATGCAACAGAACAAGAGTGCAGAGCAGTTACTCTACTGCAGGAGCCAGCTCACAGTTCATGGCCCTCTGGTTTTGTATAGAATGTAGAAGGGGGCGCTCCGCCCCTCGTTGGGGGTGTGTGTATTCCCCACAGTCTCATAAGTGCCCCATGACCTGCTTAAGGTCCCATTAACTGCTTCACCCCAGGTTATGACACCCGCCAACCGCACCTAATCCAATACAAAAATGTCAATCTGGAACTATACCCGGTGCACATGCGAAAAATACGGGAACTCCTTCACCCTCGGCCTCCCAAACCTCTATGGGTCCACCCCCCATATGGTCCATACTCTCCCTCAACTCGCTGGTCACCGCCGAATCCTTCAACGACCTGGGCCACGTCCGGTTCAGCCTCGGGTCGAGAACCATGTTAAAATCGCTTCCCATTATAGCTGGTGCCTGTCCAGGTCCTGAATCTTCCTTAATATCCACCTCAAGAAATCCACACCTTCCTAATTTGGGGCATAAACGCTCAGCAGAACCACAGGCGTTCCCTCCAGCTTCCCACTAACCATCACGTTAGGATCCGCTACAACACTGCCAACCTCGAAGGCCACTTTCTTGTTGACCACCAGCTCCCCTCGTCTTCATGTCAAACGTCGAGTGGAACACCTGCTCCACCCATCCCTTCCTCAGCCTTGTCTGATCTCTCAGCTTCAGGTGCACTTCCTGAAGGAACATAACATCCACCTTCAAACTCCTCAAGTGTGCGACAACACGCGACCGTTTAACCGGCCCAATTCAACCCCCGCACAGTCCATGTCATCAACCGGGTCGGTTTAAATTGATCTCTGATTCTAGAGTCCAGCTGACATTGAAGTTATGTAATGGATGCACCTTATCTCTCTACACTGCCAATGCCCCCTTGTCCCCAACACCATCTTATTGTAAAACATACATTTCTCTCCTTTTTACACCTATCTTATCCTCATGGCTGTTGGGTTCAGTCCTGCGGAGTTGCTTTAGCGACATGTATCCTTTCTTGAGGCACAATTGCTTGACGCAAGCACAGTACGAAAGTGCAGTCTGAGCACTCCTTTTCAAAATTTGAATGCAGCTTTATGAATTAACCGAATGGAATATTTAATGGACCAGCAATGGGTTAAATGGTTCGTGCCCACCAAGATCAATTATGAATGGTGGGGTTTGGAATTCTGGTTTTCATTACAATATTTTAAAATAAGAATATAAGCACAACTTACCGAAGAATGGATAGCCACAGCATTTGAATAGCTCTTACACGATACGAAAATGAAACCTAAAGCATTGTGAACCTTTTGGCCCTGTATCAAACCACTGTTGATTTGAATCCACGCAAAATAAAATGCGTGCTTTTCTGTTTTACAATAAAATTATTTTGTTTACAAATGTGCTTCAAGGCTGGATCCAAAATTAATTTGGCAAAACACGTTTTCATATAAAGTTGCGGATTCAATTCTTGAATGTAGTTTCACTTGTGAATGACATTGGTCTCGCCTAGTGGCAGATCTGAGAATAACGCTTCATCAGACTCAGCAATGACAAAAGTGTCTTCTCACAATGCACATGCCAAGTAGGAGCAGAAGTCAGCCAGTCGCCCCCTCAAGCTGCTTCCCCATTTAATAAGATTGTGACTGATCTGTTTGTGTTTTGAGTTCTACATTCCCAACTCCCCTTGAAAACCTTTGATTCCCTTGCCTCACAATAATCTATCGCTCTCTGCCTTAAACTTTCTGACAGAAAACATTCCTCCTCATCTCCCTCTGAAAAGAGGGCCCCTCATTTTAAAACAGTGCCCCCTAGACTCACCCACAAGAGGAAGCATCCTTTCCACATCCACCTTGCCAAGACCAATAGACTCAGATTGGGAGTAACCGTTTCATTATATTAGAAACAAACCTTGCTAGTGACATAATATCAATAGCAATAAGTTATTGCATCCAAACCTGGAGGATGGTGGAGAGGACACTTCAAATTGAGCTCAGCTCAAGAGAGACAAGAAGGTTAGCTGGCCAAATATAGAAAAGCATAGAAAAGCTACCAAATAGGTTGATGAATTAGCGATAGGAAATCAGGCAAGCTAGATGTTTAATCCTCACGAGGACTGCAAGGAAAGCATTGACGATCTCCCTGTGGGGCTCGTGGAGTGTGAGCTTCCCAGATAGAGGGCAGAGGCCACCCAGCTGGAGATCGTTAACGACAACACATTAAAGCCGGCCCAAGCAGGGCCCGGTGTGATACGATTCTGAGAATTGGTCGAGGAGGCAGAATCTCCGAATTGTGGGGTTGCCCGAAGGCAGTGAGGGAAGGAAGGCCACAAAGTATGCAGCAGACATGCTTGGGAAGCTGGTGGGGGAAGAGGTCTTCGAGCGACCCCCTCGAGGTGGATCGAGTGCACAGGTCGCTGAGGAGGACGCCGAAGGCGGGTGAGCAACTGAGGGCGATGGTGGTACGACTGCAGAGATATTTGGACAAGGAGAAGATTCTGCAGTGGGCGAAGTACACCTGGGAAAGGAATGTGATTTGGGTCTACCAGGAGCTGGGTGCGGAGCTGGCTAGGCGCCGAGCTGCGTTCAACAGGGTCAAGGCGGTCCTGTTCAAGGGAGGGGTGGATTTTGGGGTGTTGTACCCAGCACAGTTGTGGGTCATGTACCAGGGCCAGGAGTTTTATATGGACACAATAGAGGAGGCGAGCAAGGTTTTGTGACACCATAGACTTGGGGACTTGTAAGAACTTTGGACTACGGATGAACCAGTGTGGGAAGTGTTGCCGTTTTTCAGTTGGGTTGAATGCAGTTTCATGTTGTATATTATGTGGGTTATTGGGGTTGTATGAATAAGTGAGAATGTGGAGGAGTGGGTTCGAGGGGATGGGAGATCAACCATCAGTATTGTAGCCACGTAAAATGGCTGCGTTCCGATTAATCTGGCCAAATCCCAGTTTGAAATGGCTAACCCGAAAGACTGCTGGGAAAAGCAGCTAACAAGACACAAGCAGGCAGCTGCAGACAGTATTGCATATTCGGCTCTGGGGAAGTTAGCCCAGATCGATACTCAGGGCTATCAACAGCCCTTAATCCCAGGTATTTGCAGTTACATTCAGGACTGCTGGCAGCCCATCTATCCAGACATCTGCAGTTAAATCGGCTATCCCCGGGAACAATTGCAACATATTAGCAATTGAATACCGGGCCAGACCTGTCGGCGCCTGCAGTGGCCGAAACAAAGACAGGTGAACGACCACCCCCCGATCGAGGAATCGCCTCACCATTGGACACATCGACCCCAGGGATTGGGGACAAATCCAATCACTTGGGACTCAGGGTCAAGGGCCGCCCCGGGAGGCGGGAAGCCCCTGGGCCCTGTAAAAGTGAGGGGCCAAGTTCAGATCTCTCTCTCTCCTCTTCGCCTGCTCGAGACCTTCGGAAGACCAGCAACCGGCAACTGTAAGTTTGAATCCAGCGATCGCTATCCGGTAGAGCCACCTAGTCACTGACCTGTAGCAGCCTTTTGAATCCCGCGGGCCAGATCTGATTGGACAAGCCATTCGTTTCCCTGACCTGGTGGGCTCTTCCTAAGTTAAGTATTGGCCAGTAGTGAGAGGTTTATTATATAGAAAGTAGTATTAGACCATAAGACATAGGAGCGGAAGTAAGGCCATTCGGCCCATCAAATCCACTCCACCATTCAATCGTGGCTGATTTCAACTCCATTTACCCGCTCTCTCCATAGCCCTTAATTCCTCGAGAAATCAAGAATTTATCAACTTCTGTCTTAAAGACACTCAACGTCCCGGCCTCCACCGCCCTCTGTGGCAATGAATTCCACAGACCCACCACTCTCTGGCTGAAGAAATTTCTCCTCATCTCTGTTCTAAAGTGACTCCCTTTTGTTCTGAGGCTGTGCCCCCGGGTCCTAGTCTCCCCTGCTAATGGAAACAACTTCCCTACATCCACCCTATCTAAGCCATTCATTATCTTGTAAGTTTCTATTAGATCTCCCCTCAACCTCCTAAACTCCAATGAATATAATCCCAGGATCCTCAGACGTTCATCGTATGTTAGGCCTACCATTCCTGGGATCATCCGTGTGAATCTCCGCTGGACCCGCTCCAGTGCCAGTATGTCCTTCCTGAGGTGTGGGGCCCAAAATTGCTCACAGTATTCTAAATGGGGCCTAACTAATGCTTTATAAAGCTTCAGAAGTACATCCCTGCTTTTATATTCCAAGCCTCTTGAGATAAATGACAACATTGCATTTGCTTTCTTAATTACGGACTCAACCTGCAAGTTTACCTTTAGAGAATCCTGGACTAGGACTCCCAAGTCCCTTTGCACTTCAGCATTATGAATTTTGTCACCGTTTAGAAAATAGTCCATGCCTCTATTCTTTTTTCCAAAGTGCAAGACCTCGCACTTGCCCACGTTGAATTTCATCAGCCATTTCTTGGACCACTCTCCTAAACTGTCTAAATCTTTCTGCAGCCTCCCCACCTCCTCAATACTACCTGCCCCTCCACCTATCTTTGTATCATCGGCAAACTTAGCCAGAATGCCCCCAGTCCCGTCATCTAGATTGTTAATATATAAAGAGAACTGCTGTGGCCCCAACACTGAACCCTGCGGGACACCACTCACCACCGGTTGCCATTCCGAAAAATAACCGTTTATCCCAACTCTCTGCCTTCTGCCTGACAGCCAATCGTCAATCCATATTAGTACCTTGCCTCAAATACCATGGGCCCTTATTTTACTCAGCAGTCTCCCGTGAGGCACCTTATCAAAGGCCTTTTAGAAGTCAAGATAGATAACATCCATTGGCTCTCCTAGGTCTAACCTATTTGTTATCTCTTCAAAGAACGCTAACAGGTTTGTCAGGCACGACCTCCCATTACTAAATCCATGCTGACTTGTCCTAATCCGACCCTGCACTTCCAAGAATTTAGAAATCTCATCCTTAACAATGGATTCTAGAATCTTGCCAACAACTGCTAATTGGCCTATAATTTTCCATCTTTTTCCTTGTTCCCTTCTTGAACAGGGGGGTTACAACAGCGATTTTCCAATCCTCTGGGACTTTCCTTGACTCCAGTGACTTTTGAAAGATCATAACTAACGCCTCCACTATTTCTTCAGCTATCTCCTTTAGAACTCTAGGATGTAGTCCATCTGGGCCCGGAGATTTATCAATTTTTAGACCTCTTAGTTTCTCTAGCACTTTCTCCTTTGTGATGGCTACCATATTCAACTCTGCCCCCTGACTCTCCGGAATTGTTGGGATATTACTCATGTCTTCTACTGTGAAGACTGACGCAAAGTACTTATTTAGTTCCTCAGCTATTTCCTTGTCTCCCATCACAAAATTACCAGCGTCATTTTGGAGCGGCCCAATGTCAACTTTTGCCTCCCGCTTGTTTTTAATGTATTTAAAGAAACTTTTACTATCATTCCTAATGTTACTGGCTAGCCTACCTTCATATTTGATCTTCTCTTTCCTTATTTCTCTCTTTGTTATCCTCTGTTTGTTTTTGTAGCCTTCCCAATCTTCTGACTTCCCTCTACTCTTTGCCACATTGTAGGCTTTCTCTTTTGCTTTGATGCATTCCCTAACTTCCTTTGTCAGCCATGGCTGCCTAATCCCCCCTCTGATAACCTTTCTTTTCTTTGGGATGAACCTCTGTACTGTGTCCTCAATTACTCCCAGAAACTCCTGCCATTGCTGTTCTACTGTCTTTCCCACTAGGCTCTGCTCCCAGTCGATTTTCGTCAGTTCCTCCCTCATGCCCCTGTAGTTACCTTTATTTAACTGTAACACCTTTACATCTGATTCTACCTTCTTTCTTTCAAATTGCAGATTGAATTCGACCATATTATGATCACTGCCTCCTAAGTGCTCCCTTACTTTAAGATCTTTAATCAAGTCTGGCTCATTACATAACGCTAAGTCCAGAATGGCCTGTTCCCTCGTGGGCTCCATCACAAGCTGTTCGAAAAAGCCCTCCTGTAAACATTCAATGAATTCCCTTTCCTTGGGTCCACTGGCAGCATTATTTACCCAGTCCACCTGCATATTGAAGTCACCCATGATCACTGTGACCTTGCCTTTCTGACATGCACTTTCTATTTCGTGGTGCATTTTGTGCCCCCGGTCCTGACCACTGTTAGGAGGCCTGTACATAACTCCCATTATGGTTTTTTTGCCTTTGTGGTTCCTCAACTCTACCCACACAGACTCCACATCGTCTGACCCTATGTCGTTTAGTGCTATTGATTTAATTTAATTCCTAATTAACAAGGCAACCCCGCCCCCTCTGCCCACCTCTCTGTCTTTTCGATAGGTTGTGAATCCCTGGATGTTTAAATGCCAGTCCTGAACCCCCTGCAACCATGCCTCTGTGATCCCTACCACATCATACCTGCCAGTCACAATCTGGGCCACAAGCTCATCTACCTTGTTCCGTACACTGCGCGCATTTAAATATAGCACCTTTAATTCTCTATTGACCGTCCCTTTTTGTTTTCTTAGTGTGGTGGACCTTGGTTTACTGAGCCTTTCCATACACTGTGTCATATTTTGTGGGATGGGGACAATCGTAACCACTCTTGAGTTTTGTCTGTTCGTGTTTTTTTGTATTCCTAAGCAGCTCCGCTCCCCACTGATTACTTCACCTGTTGGTTCCCTGACTTTCCCTTCCCCCCCCCAATCTTTAGTTTAAAGTCCTATTGACCACCCTATTTACTCTTTTCGCCAGAACACTGGTCCCAGCTCGGTTCAGGTGGCGACCATCCCAACAGTATAGGTCCCCCCTGTCCCAAAACTGATGCCAGTGTCCCATGAAAAGGAACCCCTCATTCCCACACCACTCTTTCAGCCACGTGTTAACTTCCCTTATTCTTGCCTCCCTATGCCAATTTGCACGTGGCTTGGGCAGTAATCCGGAGATTATGACCCTTGAGGACATGTTTTTTAATTTGAATCCTAGCTCTTTATAATCTCTAAACAGGTCCTCTTTCCTAGACTTGCTTATGTTGTTGGTACCGTCATGGACCACAACAACTGGATCCTCCCTCTCCCTCTCCAGTATCCTTTCAAGCCGGTCAGAGATGTCCCGCACCCTAGCACCGGGCAGGCAACATACCATGCGGGACTCTTTATCCTGCTCACAAAGGATACTATCTATCCCCCTGATAAAAGAATCCCCTACAACTACAACTTGCCTATTTACTCCCTCCCCTTGAATGGCCTGCTGAACCATGGAACCATTAGGGTATTAATATTGCTTGTGTATATAATAAATGACCGTTGTTTTAATCCTTACTAAGCGGTGTGCTGTATTATTAACCATAACCTGAATTTGAACCACGTGGCGGTATCATAAAGATACCTGGCGACTCATGAGCAAAGGTGACGTAATCAGAGCAAATAGACTAAGGTTAAAAAGAGCAACAGTATTAGTGTGACTCTACCGTGGCGACGCTGGCAAGTATGAAGAAGCTGCAGACGCAGTTTGAATGCTGTCCAGGGGCTAGGCAGTGAACCAGCTGCGCCGCTTGAGGGCGGTATTTTATAAGTACGGGGAGAAGGCCAATCGTCTTTTCGTCCACCAGCTGAGGCAGCAGCTTCTTGGGAGATCACACAGATTAGGGATTCGAACAGCAGTTTGGTCTTCACCCCAGCCAAAGTGAATGTGGTATTTGAGGCATTCTACAGAACCTTTCCAGGTCGGAGCCCCCGGGGGAGAGATCGGATATGTTGAGGTTCTTGGATGGGGTGTCCTTTCCGATGGCTGTTGAGACACAGGAGAAGTTGGAGGCTCTGTTAAGCCCATAGTAGATACTGAAAGGTATTCGATTGATGCAAACCGGCAGAGGTCCCAATTCTGATGGGTTTCCCATCGGGTTTTCTGAGAAGTTTGCGGACCAGCTAACTCCATTGATGATGGACATGTTTAGTGACTCCTTATCCTGGGGGCCTCTGCCCGTCACATTTTCACAGGTCACTATCTCTCTTATACTAAAGAAGGATAAGTAGCCCACGCAATGTGGGTCGTATCGACCAATATCGTCAATGAATGCTGACCCCAAAATACTAGCTAAGGTGTTGGCTTTGCAATTGGAGCCCTGTCTTCAGTAGGTGGTTGCAGAAGGCCAGACAGGCTTCGTGAAGGGTCAGCAATTGTTGGGCAATATACACAGGTTGCCAAATGTGATTCATTCCCCCCTCCTGCGCCCAAGCCAGAGGTGATCATATCTATGGATGCCAAAAAAGCACTTGATAGGGTGGAGTGGGATTTGAGATTTTGGGGAGGTTCGGTCTGGGGCACGGGTTCATTTCATGGGTTCGGTCATTGTATAAGGCACCCACAGCGAGTGTGCACACTAATGCCTTGAGATGCGAATACTTTTAATTGAATACTGGTACTAAACAGGGGTGTCCACTGTTTCCGCCCCTGTTTGCCCTAGTGATTGAACCTTTGGCCATTGTGCTGAGATCTTCAGAAAAGTGGAAGGGGATAAGAAGGGGGGGAGGGAGTACAGGGTATCCTTATTTGCGGACAACCTGCTGCACATATCACAGAGCCGGCTCCAGGTATCTACTGAAGAACTTTGACTCCTTCTTGGTGTATAAGCTGAATTTGACAAGAGCGAATGCTTTCTGGTTAATCCCCCGGGGAGGGGGTGCCAATCTGGGGCTGTTACCTTTTCGGTTTGTCAGATCTAGCTTTTGTCATTTGGTTATCCGGGTGGCCCATTATTGGCCCTGATCTATAAATTAAATTACACTAGTCTGGTGAGAAAATCCGACTTGCAAAACTGGAATAACTATCCCGTGTCCTTAGCGGGCAGAGTTCAGTCTATTAAAATGAATATCTTACCGAGGTTATTATTTCTTTTTTAGTGTCTCCCCTCTTTTCTCCCTAAATCCTTATTTGTTAGGGTTTATAAGTTGGTTGCCACCTTTATATGGGTGTGGGAGACCCCAAGGATACGTAGAGCTAGTTATTCAGAGGGACAGACAGTCGTGGGGTCTAGCATTGCCCAACTTGCTTTTCTATTATTGGACGCCCAATATTGAGAAGGTGTTGGGATGGTTCAGTGATCTGAGCTCCATATGGGTGCACATGGAGCCCAAATTCGTATAGTCTAGGTGCATTGGTAATAGCCCCGCTGACGTTCTCCCCAGTGAGGTATTCATCGAACCGGTGGTGATGACCACCCTGAGGATTTGGAAGCAATTTAGACAGCATTTTAAGCTTAGATCCATGTCGTTGCTGGCCCCTATTTGTGATTTGTGCCGTCGAGTTTAAACTCAGTGTATAGGTCATGGGAAGGGAATGGTCTTGTGGGATTTGGGGACTTATTCGTGGAGGGACTGTTTGTTAGTCTGGAGGAACTATCGGTAAAGTTTCAACACTCTGGGACAAACATGTTGCGGTACCTTCAGACTCACAATTTTGTGCGTAAGGTCTTTCAGTCTTTTCTCCTGGCACTGTCATCCTCCCTGCTGAAGAAGGTTCTATCTTTAGCAGGGTCTGGTAGGGGGGAGTATTTCAGGTGCTTATGGGCAAATCCTAGCAGTGGAGTCGGCTCCGGTGGATGAGGTGGGACCAAGGAGAAGGAAGTGTGGGGTGAAGCCCTTTGCAGGGTAAACTTCACGTCCTCCTGCGCGAAGCTCAGCCTCACCCAGCTTCAGGTGGTACATGGGGTTCACCTGACTAAGGCAAGGATGAGTTTTTTTTTCGGGGGTGGTCGACAAGTGTGAGCGATGTTCTTGGGGGCCAGCTAATCACCCCCATATGTTCTGGCTGTGTCCCAGGCTGGTAAGCTTTTGGGTCTCCTTCTTTGACATCATGTCAGCGATTCTTAAGGTCGATCTGGAGCCTTGTCCTTTGGTGGCTATTTTCCGGGTGTCAGATTCACTAGGGCTGAAGGCGGGCGTCCTTGCCTTTGCCTCGTTAATAGCCCGGAGGTGAACTCTGCTGAGATGGAGATCTGCTATCCCGCCCAGTGCCTCGGTTTGGTAGGGTGACCTTAGGGAGTTTTTGCATCTGGAGAAGGTCACGAATAACATCAGGGGTCGGCTGAGGGGGTCTACCTGAGGAGGCAGCCATTCATCTCTGTCTTTAAAGAGTTAGTCACCACCAGCTGTTGGGAGGGGGGGAGATTCAGTTTAATGGGTGGGGGGGATGGGGGGGTTGAGTTGTTTGTTCGTTTTTTTCCCTTCTCTGTTCTTTGTTTAAAGAGTGGGATTTATGCGGTTGTTGGGGTGTTTGCTATATTGTATTGTGTAATATTAACTTGTGCTATTAGTTTGTTGTAAATGAAAAATCTTTAATAAAAAATGTTTTTAAGAAATGGATTAATATTTCCTCAACCCTTTGAAACTGTCTAACCTTCAAAATTCACATTCTCTTTCTAATTTGTGCTTAATGTTTTTGTCACACTTCAGTCTTGATTTTTCCATTTTCTCATTCTTTGCCTGTTCTTCTGCACAGCTGCTGTTGCCCCAGGTTGTTTGGATGTTGAGAAGCATTGTAAGCTGAATTCTGAGTATGCATTACAGGAATAGGCAGGCCTATATTTCACAATCTACTCTGCAGAAAACTAGTGGGTGGATAAGTCCCTCTAGTGGAGTCTCTGAACATCACTTCCAAGACCAGAACATATATAGTACATATTACATTTTCACCCAGTTTTTGTGATGATTTGGAGGAATGAATTGCCTGCCCTTTACAGAACCAGTTGAAGTCAATGGGATTAAGAGAATGACTCTATAATAGCTGAGTCATTTTCCTCACCAGATCAACCCTTATGCGGTGAAGGTGAAAATCCACTCCACAGTAAACAAATGCTAGGAAGGAATATTAAAGATTGAAATCTGTGCACTCTCCTGAGATAAGAACAAGGTGAGAAAGAAGGAAAGTTAAAGCATCTTTGGAAAATCCAATACTTAGATTCTTTGAATTCAAACTCAAATCTGAAGGTCAAGCCAGTGAACAGGCAGGCGGACTGCAACTCTCAAACCATCAGGATTTGGCACGACATTCTCCATTAAAGTTTGATGAATTAACATATAATCCCTGACTTCCCATCACTAAACCATACAGATCAGGTTTAGACTGCTGGGGCCGAGATCCATTCTCCTCCTCCAACTCAATGGATCACCAAAGGTTTAATATATAGCTCCCATCGGCCCACATAAGTGTGTGGCTCACGATGCATTCTCTTTGTCCCTGCAGGAGAGGTTGGCCCACAACACGAGAAAGGGCCCAGACGGGGGCAGGACATCGTACATCAGAGTCCTCACCCTCTACGAAGAAGGGTTGCTGGAGGTTGCAGGGGTGGCCAAGGACAGATTGGTCACTGACATAGAGGTTGGAATAGAACACCGAGGTGGGATCCACCTGTCCCACGTGAGTTGTTATAGCAATACAGACTGATCCATCCCTCCCACTAACCACATATCTATTCTCCTGCAGGATCTCCAGCCGACGGTGTCGGCCCATCCGGGGTGGCTCTCCCCCACCCCCCCACACACCCCCCCCCCCCCCCCATGCCTTCCATGAGAGCACCGCGGTGGGAAGCTCCGAGGGGGCCATTGTATTCACAACACAGCTGTTATCCGCACCCCCCACCTGCGCAGCCACACACCTCAGTGGGCGACAGTAGGGGTCAGACTTCTGGGCCACATTCTGGTGAGCACCACACAGTTGCTGATGCACAGCAGGTGGAGGCAGGAATGCCCAGGCGAGACAGCAGCCGGGGTTTGGCTGGATCCCAGGACCCACCTGAGTCCCAGCCAGATGCTGAGCCTCTGGAAGGGGTTGGCCCGAAGCTGATGCAGTTGATAAGGTGCGGCTCTGATATTCAGAGAGAGTTGTCAGCGACAGGTCTATAGCCAATTGGCAGAGTCCCAGAGGCTACGGTGGCAGGAGACAGCGGCGGCAATGCGTGGCACCGAAGCCAACACTGCTAAGGTGGCGATCACAGTGGAGAGCCTGGTGCACAATGTCGGCACCATGAATGGAGGTGTCCAAGGCGTGTCTCACTTAGTGACAGCCATGGCTCAGCGTTTCGGCAGTATGTCGCAGTCGCAGGTGGGCATTGCGGGGGCGCTTCAGAGTATGTCCAAGTCACTGAAGAGCATCGCCGAGGGCGTCAACACCATGCTGCAGACATTGGGGAGGCAGAGCCAGATGATGGAGAGGCAGCTGGGGGGGGGGGGGGGGGGGGGGGGGGGGGGGGGAGGGGATGGGAAAGGGGGGGGGGGGGGAGGGGGGTGTGCGATGGTGGATTAAGCCAGCTCCTGTGTGAAGTGACCAAGGATGCGGGCCTGCCTGGCCCTCCGGACTTGCCTGATCCTCGCTGCCGCCGCCTGTCCACCATCCTCTAACTGGTCCTGCGGGTCCTCCCCGGGCTGGTCCTCCAGCCTCACCTGGCCTGGCAGCTCCTCATCCACCTCCTCGGAGGTGGCCGCATGTACCCCCTGTGGTAGTCAGCACTGTTTGTATATATCACGTATATGACATGTAATATGGTAAGGCTCCTGTACTACAGGTACAGTGTAGATCCCTACCTGCTGGCTCCACCCAGTAGGAAGAGTATAAATGTGTGTGCTCACCGAGCTGCAGCCATTTCGGCAGCAACTGCAGGAGGCCACACATCTCTGCTTAATAAAGCCTCGATTACTCTCTACTCTCGTCTCGTTGTAATTGATAGTGCATCACAGGCCCCCCCCCTCCCCCCCCCCCCACCTGCAGCACGTTGCGTCACTGCTGTGCCAGGTTGTGGAAGGTACAGCAGACCACCACACAGCGGGCGACCCTCTGGGAGGTGTCCGGCTGTGCATCACCAGAGTGATCGAGACATCTGAACCGCAATTTGAGGAGTCCATTCAATGACAGCCCGGGTGGCCGCATAGACCTTGTTGTATTGGGTCTCCGCATCGGCCACCAGTCTCCGTACTGGCGTCATTAGCCAGGTCCTCAGAGGGTACCCCTTATCCCGCAAGAGCCAACCGGCTATCCTGGGGTGGTACTCGAAGAGGCCTGGAATGTTCGACTGCCCCAAGATGTAGTTGTCATGCACACTCCTTGGGAAGTACGCACAGGTGCATGATCCTCAGGTGGTGGTCGCATGCGCGCTGCATGTTCAGGGAGTGGAACTCCTTCCTGGTGAGGCAGGACACTCCCTGATGGCACGGTGCGTATAGGGCAACATGCGCGCCATCTATTCCCCCTGATCCTGGGCATCCTAGTGATGGTGCCTGCTGCCAGGGTATCTTGTTGGGCCTGGTTTAATGAAAAGTTTATACAGTTCGCTGCCCGAGCAAACAGGGCACCTGTGACCTCACGGATGTACTTGATGGCTGTAGCTTGTGAGATGCCACACAAATCCCTGGACGATCCTGAGGTATAAAGTTTGGGGTTGCAGTGACCTTGACAGCCGCTGGGTGTGGGTATCCTCCTCCTCCACGTCATGCCAAGTGCGCAGGCACGTGGCACAGGTGCCGCACCGTCCCCTTGTTGAGGTAGAGCTTCCTGCAGAACACGTTGTCTGTCATCTATCCTAAAGACCAACAACGCTTGTCTACCCCCTCCGGGTCCCTCCCTGGCCTGATCGGCGGCCGGGTCCTCAGAGTGTGGGGCGATCATCTGTCAACGCAGTTGCCACGGCCTTCTCCAGCGTCTGACCGCCTGGCCTGCCAGCAACACCATGAGGGCAGCCTCCGCAGGGACCAAGATGTCATCCATAGTGAGAAATACCTGTAAGGAATTGGGGAGGTTGTGAGACTGTTTTCCAGCCCGGGACCATACCTCAACATCCCCTGCCATCCACCATATCAGCCCATGTACCCCAGGCCGCAGACTGTACCCCAGACACTCACACATAGCGTTACCAGGGCACTGGTCCCCTCACCGGTGCACACACCCACCCTCCGGTCGCAGAGATGTCCCCAGTGCTGGAGCCCAGCCCCTGGGTGTTTGGATGTTGACCACTGCGCCGTGGTGTTGCTTCCTGCAGTGCTCAGGCACAGTGTCAGGGCCTCACGATCTGGTTGTGATGCTGGGAAATAACCCCCACAGACCACATAGCACGCGTACCCACGGGAGCTGTGAAGTGCTCACTTAACTACGATTGCCAATTCCCTATTAGCAATAGGCCAGAGGCCTCCGCGGTCAGTGGGAGTTACAGGTGGTCGGTGGGACAGACAGGCAGGGGCTGCGGTTGCCCCTGTAATGGATACACATGATGCAGGGGGTGACATGGCAGACCTGTGGGCGCTGAGACATCCACCCTCCCCACCCAAGCACTAAGGCAGCAACCCCAGTGCCCCTGGGCCCATTGCCAGAGAATGAAGATGGCTGCTCACCTCCTCAGATTCCCGCAGCAAATATTACGCCAGCTTCACATTTTTTAAAAGGTGTTCTAATAGCCGCTCAGGTGACCACTTGCTGGGGAGATGGTTAGATGATGGGAGGCTGGTAGATAGGGAGTCATTCTCGTTAATTGTATGGAGATTGGCCTTAAATGGTGACTATAGGTTTCTCGCTACACCACTGTAGGATCCTGATTTTGCCAATTGGAGCGGGCCGGTTGGATCGCAAACTGATCAGTTTCCGGCGTGGTTCTCAATTTTGGCCTCTCCCTCAATCTAACAGCCTCGTCATGCTCTCACTCAAGCGCAACACGGCCATTAAATCGCGCCCCTAGATTCTCCCTTCAACAAATCAAACAGGGATAAACTGACCATACCTAGGCATGTGCCACCACTCATTTCCCCCTACCCCAATAGCCCTAAAAATGCCAACCACAAAAAAGAATCAGAAGGAACCCAGTCCTCTACAGGGTACAGGATCTGCACAGGACCTCGAAGCAGACAAGTGTGGATTCTCAAAATTCAAAGCAAAATGCAAAATGAAAATGTAATGCAATTAGCTCTAACTAGGGGCTGTCCTCAATCTAAGTGAGAGCTAATCTAACCCCACCACCCACGACCACACCAACCATCCATAGCTCCATTCATCATCTCTCTAAGGGGTGTCTAAAATGCACCCCCTTCTCATAGATGCAAGGATTATAACACATAACAAAAGGATAAGATTGTGTACAAACCAAATATCACTTTACTGATTCAATATGGTTTTTGCCAAAACAGGATAACAAACGACTCTCGCCCTCAAACATCGTACACCTGTGTCAGGAGAAAAAACAACAATATGAAATCAACAGCTTAATCACAAGGGAATAAAGTCTCGGATTCTTAATGAACTGCAGGATAATAACACCATATATGTTGCTTGGAAGGGCCAAGCTCATGACAGGATTGTCGAATAACACTCAGGATCTCTCAGACGTTTCGTCAAAATAAGCGTCTTTAACTCCACTGGATGTAATGTGCTCCATCGAACCTTCACTCAAGAATATTTCGCTGTTCATCAAAAGTGTGCCACAGAAACATGCACCACGGAGCCTAGATCATCATCCAGAACATCATTCACAATGGCGGTCATCATCCCGATGCGTACAGCACCGCCGGGGAGTAGGTCCCCTCACCAGCAAACCCGCCTTGGCAAGCTGCGCCTCACCCCAGCCATCTCCGACTGCCCCAATCAAACGAACATTCATTCTGATTCAACTTGGCTCTTCACCACCAGGATCATCCGGAGACATAGAGGGGATTTTGGAGAATCCCAGCCTAAGTGTTGACGCCGGCGTAGACACTGGAGTGTTTCACGCCGGCATCGACCAGCCTCTTGGGCCAGCAATTCAGTGGCCCACAGGGGGCCAGCACGGCGCCGGAGTGCTGCACGCAGCTCCGCGCAGATATGCGGCCCTGCATTGTCGGCGCGGGTCCACGCATGCACGCGTCAGCCATTACCGGGCCGGCACATACGCATGATGCCCGTTTCTGCACCGGCGCATGTGCGTGGTGGTCATCTCCGTGCCAGCGCCCTGCAACATGGTGTAGTAACACAGCGGCCCGGCGCGGAAGAAGGTAGGCCCCGCCCAGATTGCCCACGCCCGCCGATCAGTAGCCCCAGATCGCAGGCTTGGCCGTCGTGGAGGCCCCCCCCCCCCGCCCCCCCCCCCCCCCCCCCCCCCAGCAGTATGATCCCCCCCCCACCCCAGGATGGCCGCGGGTCCGAGTCCCACCGGGTGGAACTAGGTTGGAACTACGCCAGTGGATCTCGGCCAGTCGATCGCGGAGAATCGCCACAGGGGCCTCTTTCAACGGCCTCTGACCTCGCGCGCGTGACTGCCACCGCTTCTCTGGTCTACGGAGAATCACATCCCGGCGTCAGAGTGGGTTCCAAGAATTTCCAGCGTCACCGCCGATTCTCCGACCCGGTTGGTTTCATCGTTTGGCTGGACAGGTAAAGTGGCTCGGATTAGGAATACAGTACTTCAGAGGACCCCTCTGGGGGTTAGACCTTCTGAACCTATTGTACTATTACTGGGCAGAAAATGCAGAGAAAGGTGCGGGGTTGGAATAGGTCGACGGAGGCTTTGGGTGAGGGTGGAGGCAGGGGGTCGGGGTTGCGGCCGCTGGCAATTGCGCTGCTCCTGTTTGCCCCAGGGAGGTATTCGAGAAGTCCTGTGGTGATTGCCACGCTGAAAATATCGAGGCAATTTTGGCAGCATTTTAGGTTTGGGTGGGGGTGAGATTGATACTGATCAGAGGGAATGGAGGAGATGTTGTCAGTAATAGGGTTCGAGGAGGTGTTGTCGGTGATGGGGATGGAGGCGGTGTTGTCGGTGATGGGGTTGGAGGAGGTGATGTCGGTGATGGGGTTGAAGGAGGTGTAGTCAGGAATGGGGGTGGAGGAGGTGTTGTCAGTGATGGGGATGAAGGAGGTGTTGTCGGTGATGGGGTTGGAGGCGGTGTTGTCGGTGATGGGGTTGGAGGAGGTGTTGTCGGTGATGGGGTTGGTGGAGGTGTTGTCGGTGATGGGGTTGGAGGAGGTGTTGTCGGTGATGGGGTTGGAGGAGGTGTTGTCGGTGATGGGGTTGGAGGAGGTGTTGTCGGTGATGGGATTGGAGGAGGTGTTGTCGGTGATGTGATTGGAGGAGGCGTTGTCAGTAATGGGGTTGGAGGAGGTGTTGTCGGTGATGGGGTTGGAGTGGGTGTTGTCGGTGATGGGGATAGAGGGGGTGTTGTCAGTAATGGGGTTGGAGGAGGTGTTGTCAGTAATGGGGGTGGAGGAGGTGGTGTCAGTGATGGGGATGGAGGGGGTGTTGTCGGTGATGTGGTTGGAAGAGGTGTTGTCAGTAATGGGGTTGGAGGAGGTGTTGTCGGTGATGGGGATGGAGGAGGTGTTGTCGGTGATGGGGTTGGAGGAGGTGTTTTCGGTGTTGGGACTGGAGGAGGTGTTGTCGGTGATGGGGTTGGAGGGGGTGTTGTCGGTGATGTGGTTGGAGGAGGTGTTGTCGGTGATGGGGTGGAGGAGGTGTTGTCAGTGATGGGGCTGGAAGAGGTGTTGTCAGTAATGGGGTTGGAGGAGGTGTTGTCAGTAATGGGATGGAGGAGGTGTTGTCAGTAATGGGGTTGGAGGAGGTGTTGTCGGTGATGGGGATGGAGGAGGTGTTGTCGGTGATGGGGTTGGTGGAGGTGTTGTCGGTGATGGGGTTGGAGGAGGTGTTGTCGGTGATGGGGTTGGAGGAGGTGTTGTCAATAATGGGGTTGGAGGAGGTGTTGTCGGTGATGGGGTTGGAGGAGGTGTTGTCGGTGTTGGGGTTGGAGGAGGTGTTGTCAGTGATGGGGTTGGAGGAGGTGTTGTTGGTGATGGGGTTGGAGGAGGTGTTGTCGGTGATGGGGTTGGAGGAGGTGTTGTCAATAATGGGGTTGGAGGAGGTGTTGTCGGTGATGGGGTTGGAGGAGGTGTTGTCGGTGTTGGGGTTGGAGGAGGTGTTGTCAGTGATGGGGTTGGAGGAGGTGTTGTTGGTGATGGGGTTGGAGGAATTGTTGTCAGTGATGGGGTTGGAGGAGGTGTTGTCAGTAATGGGGTTGGAGGAGGTGTTATCAGTGATGGGGTTGGAGGAGGTGTTGTCAGTGATGGGGTTGGAGGAGGTGTTGTCAGTGATGGGGGTGGAGGAGGTGTTGTCAGTAATGGGGTTGGAGGAGGTGTTGTCAGTGACAGGGTTGGAGGAGGTGTTGTCGGTGATGGGGTTGGAGGAGGTGTTGTCAGTGATGGGGTTGGAAGAGATGTTGTCAGTGATGGGGTTGGAGGAGGTGTTGTCAGTGATGGGGTTGGAGGAGGCGTTGTCGGTGATGGGGTTGGAGGAGATGTTGTCAGTAATGGGGTTGGAGGAGGTGTTGTCAGTAATGGGGTTGGAGGAGGTGTTGTCAGTGACAGGGTTGGAGGAGGTGTTGTCGGTGATGGGGTTGGAGGAGGTGTTGTCAGTGATGGGGTTGGAGGAGGTGATGTCGGTGATGGGGTTGGAGGAGGCGTTGTCAGTAATGGGGTTGGAGGAGGTGTTGTCGGTGACGGGGTTGGAGGAGGTGTTGTCGGTGATGGAGATGGAAGATGTTGTCAGTAACGAGGTTGGAGGAGGTGTTGTCGGTGATGGGATTGGAGGAGGTGTTGTCAGTAATGGGGATGGAGGTGTTGTCAGTAATGGGATAGGAGGAGGTGTTGTCGGTGATGGGGATGGAGGAGGTGTTGTCAGTGATGGGGTTGGAGGAGGTGTTGTCGGTGATGGGGATGGAGGAGGTGTTGTCGGTGATGGGGTTGGAGGAGGTGTTGTCGGTGATGGGGTTGGAGGAGGTGTTGTCAGTAATGGGGTTGGAGGAGGTGTTGTCAGTGACAGGGTTGGAGGAGGTGTTGTCGGTGATGGGGTTGAAGGAGGTGTTGTCAGTGATGGGGTTGGAGGAGGTGTCGGTGATGGGATTGGAGGAGGCGTTGTCAGTAATGGGGTTGGAGGAGGTGTTGTCGGTGATGGGGTTGGAGGAGGTGTTGTCGGTGATGGAGATGGAAGATGTTGTCAGTAACGAGGTTGGAGGAGGTGTTGTCGGTGATGGGATTGGAGGAGGTGTTGTCAGTAATGGGATGGAGGAGGTGTTGTCAGTAATGGGGTTGGAGGAGGTGTTGTCGGTGATGGGGATGGAGGAGGTGTTGTCGGTGATGGGGTTGGTGGAGGTGTTGTCGGTGATGGGGTTGGAGGAGGTGTTGTCGGTGATGGGGTTGGAGGAGGTGTTGTCAATAATGGGGTTGGAGGAGGTGTTGTCGGTGATGGGGTTGGAGGAGGTGTTGTCGGTGTTGGGGTTGGAGGAGGTGTTGTCAGTGATGGGGTTGGAGGAGGTGTTGTTGGTGATGGGGTTGGAGGAGGTGTTGTCGGTGATGGGGTTGGAGGAGGTGTTGTCAATAATGGGGTTGGAGGAGGTGTTGTCGGTGATGGGGTTGGAGGAGGTGTTGTCGGTGTTGGGGTTGGAGGAGGTGTTGTCAGTGATGGGGTTGGAGGAGGTGTTGTTGGTGATGGGGTTGGAGGAATTGTTGTCAGTGATGGGGTTGGAGGAGGTGTTGTCAGTAATGGGGTTGGAGGAGGTGTTATCAGTGATGGGGTTGGAGGAGGTGTTGTCAGTGATGGGGTTGGAGGAGGTGTTGTCAGTGATGGGGGTGGAGGAGGTGTTGTCAGTAATGGGGTTGGAGGAGGTGTTGTCAGTGACAGGGTTGGAGGAGGTGTTGTCGGTGATGGGGTTGGAGGAGGTGTTGTCAGTGATGGGGTTGGAAGAGATGTTGTCAGTGATGGGGTTGGAGGAGGTGTTGTCAGTGATGGGGTTGGAGGAGGCGTTGTCGGTGATGGGGTTGGAGGAGATGTTGTCAGTAATGGGGTTGGAGGAGGTGTTGTCAGTAATGGGGTTGGAGGAGGTGTTGTCAGTGACAGGGTTGGAGGAGGTGTTGTCGGTGATGGGGTTGGAGGAGGTGTTGTCAGTGATGGGGTTGGAGGAGGTGATGTCGTTGATGGGGTTGGAGGAGGCGTTGTCAGTAATGGGGTTGGAGGAGGTGTTGTCGGTGACGGGGTTGGAGGAGGTGTTGTCGGTGATGGAGATGGAAGATGTTGTCAGTAACGAGGTTGGAGGAGGTGTTGTCGGTGATGGGATTGGAGGAGGTGTTGTCAGTAATGGGGATGGAGGTGTTGTCAGTAATGGGATAGGAGGAGTTGTTGTCGGTGATGGGGATGGAGGAGGTGTTGTCAGTGATGGGGTTGGAGGAGGTGTTGTCGGTGATGGGGATGGAGGAGGTGTTGTCGGTGATGGGGTTGGAGGAGGTGTTGTCGGTGATGGGGTTGGAGGAGGTGTTGTCAGTAATGGGGTTGGAGGAGGTGTTGTCAGTGACAGGGTTGGAGGAGGTGTTGTCGGTGATGGGGTTGAAGGAGGTGTTGTCAGTGATGGGGTTGGAGGAGGTGTCGGTGATGGGATTGGAGGAGGCGTTGTCAGTAATGGGGTTGGAGGAGGTGTTGTCGGTGATGGGGTTGGAGGAGGTGTTGTCGGTGATGGAGATGGAAGATGTTGTCAGTAACGAGGTTGGAGGAGGTGTTGTCGGTGATGGGATTGGAGGAGGTGTTGTCAGTAATGGGGATGGAGGTGTTGTCAGTAATGGGATAGGAGGAGGTGTTGTCGGTGATGGGGTTGGAGGAGGTGTTGTCGGTGATGAGGTTGGAGGTGTTGTCAGGAATGGAGTTGGAGGAGGTGCTTTCGGTGAGGGGGTGGAGGAGGTGTTGTCAGTGATGGGGTTGGAGGAGGTGCTGTCAGAAATGGGGTTGGAGGAGGTGTTGTTGGTAATGGGGTTGGAGGAGGTGTTATCGGTAATGGGGTTGGAGGAGGTGTTGTCAGGGATGGGGTTGGAGGAGGTTTTGTCGGTGATCGGGTTGGAGGAGGTGTTGTCGGTGATCGGGTTGGAGGAGGTGTTGTCAGTGATGGGGTTGGAGGAGGTGTTGTCGGTGATGGGGTTGGAAGAGGTTTGCCAGTGATGGGGTTGGAGGAGATGTTGTCAGTGATGGGGTTGGAAGAGGTGTTGTCAGTAATGGGGTTGGAGGAGGTGTTATCAGTGATGGGGTTGGAGGAGGTGTTGTCAGTAATGGGGTTGGAGGAGGTGTTGTCAGTAATGGGGTTGGAGGTGTTGTCGGTGATGGGGTTGGAGGTGTTGTCGGTGATGGGGTTGGAGGAGATATTGTCGGTGATGGGGTTGGAGGAGGTGTTGTCGGTGATGAGGTTGGAGGTGTTGTCAGGGATGGAGTTGGAGGAGGTGTTGTCGGTGATGGGGTTGGAGGATGTGCTGTCAGAAATGGGGTTGGAGGAGGTGTTGTCAGGGATGGGGTTGGAGGAGGTGCTTTTAGTGATGGGGTGGAGGAAGTGTTGTCAGTAATGGGGTTGTCGGTGTTGTCGGTGATGGGGTGGAGGAGGTTTTGTCGGTAATCGGGTTGGAGGGGATGTTGTCGGTGATGGGGTTGGAGGAGGTTTTGTCGGTGATCGGGTTGGAGGAGGTTTTGTCGGTGATCGGATTGGAGGAGGTTTTGTCGGTGATCGGATTGGAGGAGGTGTTGTCAGTGATGGGGTTGGAAGAGGTGTTGTCAGTGATGGGGTTGGAGGAGGTGTTGTCAGTGATGGGGTTGGAGGAGGCGTTGTCGGTGATGGGGTTGGAGGAGATGTTGTCAGTAATGGGGTTGGAGGAGGTGTCAGTAATGGGGTTGGAGGAGGTGTTGTCAGTGATGGGGTTGGAGGAGGTGTTGTCAGTGACGGGGTTGGAGGAGGTGTTGTCGGTGATGGGGTTGGAGGAGGTGTTGTCAGTGATGGGGTTGGAGGAGGTGTTGTCGGTGATGGGGTTGGAGGAGGTGTTGTCGGTGATGGGGTTGGAGGAGGTGTTGTCGGTGATGGGGTTGGAGGAGGTGTTGTCGGTGATGGAGATGGAAGATGTTGTCAGTAACGAGGTTGGAGGAGGTGTTGTCGGTGATGGGATTGGAGGAGGTGTTGTCAGGGATGGGGTTGGAGGAGGTGTTGTCGGTGATGGGGTTGGAGGAGGTGTTGTCGGTGATGGGGTTGGAGGAGGTGTTGTCAGTAATGGGGTTGGAGGAGGTGTTGTCGGTGATGGGGTTGGAGGAGGTGTTGACGGTGATGGAGATGGAAGATGTTGTCAGTAACGAGGTTGGAGGAGGTGTTGTCGGTGATGGGATTGGAGGAGGTGTTGTCAGTAATGGGGATGGAGGTGTTGTCAGTAATGGGATAGGTGGAGGTGTTGTCGGTGATGGGGATGGAGGAGGTGTTGTCAGTGATGGAGTTCGAGGAGGTGTTGTCGGTGATGTGGTTGGAGGAGGTGTTGTCGGTGATGGGGATGGAGGAGGTGTTGTCGGTGATGGGGTTGGAGGTGTCAGGGACGGGTTTGGAGGTGTTGTCGGTGATGGGGTTGGAGGAGGTGTTGTCTGTGATGGGGATGGAGGAGGTGTTGTCGGTGATGGGGTTGGAGGTGTCAGGGATGGGGTTGGAGGTGTTGTCAGTGATGGGGTTGGAGGAGGTGTTGTCGGTGATGTGGTTGGAGGAGGTGTTGTCGGTGATGGGGTTGGAGGAGGTGTTGTCGGTGATGAGGTTGAAGGTGTTGTCAGGAATTGAGTTGGAGGAGGTGCTTTCGGTGAGGGGTTGGAGGAGGTGTTGTCGGTGATGGGGTTCGAGGTGTTGTCAGTGATGGGGTTGGAGGAGGTGCTGTCAGAAATGGGGTTGGAGGAGGTGTTGTCAGGGATGGGGTTGGAGGAGGTGCTTTTGGTGATGGGGTGGAGGAGGTGTTGTCGGTGATGGGGTTGGAGGTGTTGTCAGTGATGGGGTTGGAGGAGGTGCTGTCAGAAATGGGGTTGGAGGAGGTGTTGTCAGGGATGGGGTTGGAGGAGGTGCTTTTGGTGATGGGGTGGAGGAGGTGTTGTCGGTGATGGGGTTGGAGGTGTTGTTGTCAGAAATGGCGTTGGAGGAGGTTTTGTCAGGGATGAGGTTGGAGGAGGTGCTTTTGGTGATGGGGTGGAGGAGGTGTTGTCAGTGATGGGGTTGGAGGAGGTTTTGTCGGTGATCGGGTTAGAGGAGGTGTTGTCGGTGATCGGGTTGGAGGAGGTGTTGTCAGTGATGGGGTTGGAGGAGATGTTGTCAGTGATGGAGTTGGAAGAGGTGTTGTCAGTAATGGGGTTGGAGGAGGTGTTATCAGTGATGGGGTTGGAGGAGGTGTTGTCAGGGATGGGGTTGGAGGTGTTGTCGGTGATGGGGTTGGAGGAGGTGTTGTCAGTGACGAGGTTGGAGGTGTTGTCAGGGATGGAGTTGGAGGAGGTGTTGTCGGTGATGGGGTTGGAGGAGGTGCTGTCAGAAATGGGGTTGGAGGAGGTGTTGTCAGGGATAGGGTTCGAGGAGGTGCTTTTAGTGATGGGGTGGAGGAGGTGTTGTCAGTGATGGGGTTGGAGGAGGTTTTGTCGGTGATCGGGTTGGAGGAGGTGTTGTCGGTGATCGGGTTGGAGGAGGTGTTGTCAGGGATGGGGTTGGAGGAGGTGCTTTTGGTGATGGGGTGGAGGAGGTGTTGTCGTTGATGGGTTTGGAGGAGGTTTTGTCGGTGATAGGGTTGGAGGAGGTGTTGTCAGTGATGGGGTTGGAGGAGGTTTTATCTGTGATGGGGTTGGAGGAGGTGTTGTCAGTGATGGGGTTGGAGGAGGTTTTGTCGGTGATAGGGTTGGAGGAGGTGTTGTCAGTGATGGGGTTGGAGGAGGTGTTGTCAGTGATGGGGTTGGAGGAGGTGTTATCTGTGATGGGGTTGGAGGAGGTGTTGTCAGTGATGGGGTTGGAGGAGGTTTTGTCGGTGATAGGGTTGGAGGAGGTGTTGTCAGTGATGGGGTTGGAGGAGGTGTTGTCAGTGATGGGGTTGGAGGAGGTGTTATCGGTGATGGGGTTGGAGGAGGTTTTGTCAGGGACGGGGTTGGAGGAGGTGTTGTCAGGGATGGGGTTGGAGGAGGTGTTATCTGTGATGGGGTTGGAGGAGGTGTTATCTGTGATGGGGTTGGAGGAGGTGTTGTGAATGATGGGGTTGGAGGAGGTGTTGTCAGTGATGGGGTTGGAGGAGGTTTTGTCGGGGACGGGGTTGGAGGAGGTGTTGTCAGGGATGGGGTTGTAGGAGGTGTTATCTGTGATGGGGTTGGAGGAGGTGTTATCTGTGATGGGGTTGGAGGAGGTGTTGTGAATGATGGGGTTGGAGGAGGTGTTGTGAATGATGGGGTTGGAGGAGGTGTTGTCAGTGATGGGGTTGGAGGAGGTTTTGTCGGTGATGGGGTTGGAGGAGGTGTTGTCGGTGATGGGGTTGGAGGAGGTGTTGTCAGGGATGGGGTTGGAGGAGGTGTTGTCAGTGATGGGGTTGGAGTTGTTGTCGGTGATGGGGTTGGAGGAGGTGTTGTCGGTGATGGGGTTGGAGGAGGTGTTGTCAGTAATGGGGTTGGAGGAGGTGTTGTCAGTGATGGGGTTGTAGGAGGTTTTGTCGGGGACGGGGTTGGAGGAGGTGTTGTGAATGATGGGGTTGGAGGAGGTGTTGTCAATGATAGTGTTGGAGGAGGTGTTGTCAGTAATGGGGTTGGAGGAGGTTTTGTGGGTGATGGGATTGGAGGAGGTGTTGTCGGTGGTGGGCTTGGAGGAGGTGTTGTCAGTGATGGGGTTGGAGTTGTTGTCGGTGATGTGGTTGGAGGAGGTGTTGTCGGTGATGGGGTGGAGGAGGTATTGTCAGGGATGGGGTTGGAGGTGTTGTCGGTGATGGGGTTGGAGGAGGTGTTGTCGGTGATGGGGTTGGAGGAGGTGTTGTCAGGGATGGGGTTGGAGGAGGTGTTGTCAGTGATGGGATTGGAGGTGTTGTTGGTGATGGGTTTGGAGGAGGTGTTGTCGGTGATGGGGTTGGAGGAGGTGTTATTGGTGATGGGACTGGAGGAGGTGTTGTCAGTGATGGGGTTGGAGGTGTTGTCGGTGAAGGGGTTGGAGAAGGTGTGGTCGGTGATGAGGGTGGAGGAGGTGTTGTTTGTGATGGGATGGAGTAGGTAGAACATAGAACATAGAAAAATTCAGCACAGAACAGGCCCTTCGGCCCACGATGTTGTGCCGAACCTTTGTCCTAGAAAAATCATAGATTATCATTGAATTTACAGTGCAGAAGGAGGCCATTCGGCCCATTGAGTCTGCACCGGCAGAGCACCCTACCCAAAGTCAACACCTCCACCCAACACTCAGGGCCATTTTGGACACTAAGGGCAATTTATCATGGCCAATCCACCTAACCTGCACATCTTTGGACTGTGGGTGGAAACCGGAGCACCCGGAGGAAACCCACGCAAACACGGGGAGGATGTGCAGACTCCGCACAGACAGTGACCCAAGCCGGAATCAAACCTGCGGTAATGGGGTTGGAGGAGGTGTTGTCAGTGATGGGGTTGGAGGAGGTGTTGTCGGTGATCGGGTTGGAGGAGGTGTTGTCAGTGATGGGGATGGTGGAGGTGTTGTCGGTGATGGAGATGGAGAAGGTGTTGTCAGTTTTGTGGTTGAAGGGGGTGTTGTCGATGATGGGGTTGGAGGAGGTGTTGTCAGTGATGGGGTTGGAGGAGGTGTTGTCGGTGATGGGGTTGGAGGAGGTGTTGTCAGTGATGCGGTTGGAGGGGTTGTTGTCAGTAATGGGGTTGGAGGAGATGTTGTCAGTAATAGGGTTGGAGGAGCTGTTGTCAGTAATGGGGTTGGAGGAGATGTTGTCAGTAATAGGGTTGGAGGAGGTGTTGTCAGTGATGGGGTTGGAGGAGGTGTTGTCGGTGATGGGGTTGGAGGAGGTGTTGTCGGTGTTGGGGTTGGAGGAGATGTTGTCGATGATGGGGTTGGAGGAGGTGTTGTCGGTGATGGGTTTGGAGGAGGTGTTGTCAGTAATGGGGTTGGAGGAGGTGTTGTCGATGATGGGGCTGGAGGAGGTGTTGTCAGTAATGGGGTTGGAGGGGTTGTTGTCGATGATGGGGTTGGAGGAGGTGTTGTCAGTAATGGGGTTGGAGGATATGTTGTCAGTAATGGGGTTGGAGGAGGTGTTGTCAGTAATGGGGTTGGAGGAGGTGTTGTCAGTAATGGGGTTGGAGGAGGTGTTGTCGGTGATGGGGTTGGAGGAGGTGTTGTCAGTAATGGGGTTGGACGAGGTGTTGTCGGTGATGGGGTTGGAGGAGGTGTTGTCGGTGATGGGGTTGGAGGAGGTGTTGTCAGTGATGGGCTTGGAGGAGGTTTTGTCAGTAATGGGGTTGGAGGAGGTGTTGTCGGTGATGGGGTGGAGGGTTCAGTTGCCTCAGCGATTTATGGGAGGATTTTGGAAGAAAATCAGGTGTCTCGAGAGGGGTGTCAAGGCCTAGTGGCGGGAGGAGTTAGTGATGGCGCTGGAGGAGCGGCTGTAGAAGAGATGTTGCAGAAGGTGAATATCTCAACCTCCTGTGCGAGGCTGGGGTTGAGAATAATCTTTCTTAGTGTCACAAGTAAGCTTACATTAACACTGCAATGGAGTTACTGTGAAAATCCCTTTGCCTCCACACTCTGGCACCTTTTCGCTACACTGAGGGAGAATTCAGAATGTCCAATTGACCTCACAAGCACGTCTTTCGGGACTTAAGGGAGGAAACCTGAGCACCTGGAGGAAACCCACGCAGAGACGGGGAGAACATGCAGCCTCCACACAGACAGTGACCCAAGCCGGGAATCTTATCTGGATCCCTGGTGCTGTGAAGCAACAGTTCTAACCACTGTGGTACCGTGCTGCTACAGCTAAAAGGTGGTACACAGGGCGCACCTGACGAAGTCGAGGATCAGCCGGCTGTTTGAGGGGCTAGCAAATACTTGTGAACGGTGTGGGCGGGGCCCAGCTAATCATGTACATATGTTGTGGTCCTGCCCGAAGTTGGAGAAATTTTGGAGGTCGTCTTCAACACCATGTCAACAGTCTTGCAAGAGGACTTGGAGCCTGGTTCCCTGGGGGCTATATTCGGAGTATCAGACATGCTGGACTTCCAGGTGGGAGCGAGGGCAGACATTTTAACCTTCGCCTCGCTGAGCACTCGCAGGCGGGTTCTATTGGGGTGGAGGTTCAGCTTCTCCACCCTGTGCTTCGGCATGACTGAGCGATCTATTGGAGTTCCTGCATTTAGAGAAGGTGAAGTTTGCCCAAAGAGGGGCAAATTAGGGATTCCACAAGAGATGGGGATTGTTTGTTCTGCATTTAGGGGAGCTAGTTACTGTCAACTATTAGTGTGTGGGGGGGGGGGGGGGGGGAGTGGGATTTTGTGCTGGGTTTATTTTGTTTTGTGTTGTAATGTTTTGTATATGTTAAAATGTTAAAAACGTGAATCAAAATTCTTTTAAAAGTATATAAGAAAAGAGAGCAGGAGTAGGCCACTGGCCCTTTGAAACTGCATCGCTATTCAATAAGATCATGTCTGATCATCTACCTTAACTCCACCTCGCCTATTCTCCCTCAATTCCTTAATATCCCTGGGGCGGGGAGGTGGTGGTATTGACATTAGACTCGTAATCCAGTGCAAATTGAAATCACTTTTAAAAATCTGGATTTAAAAGTCTAATGATGACCATGAAACCATTGTCAAAACCATCTGGTTCAATAATGTCCTTATGGGAAGGAAATCTGCCATCCATACTTGGTCTGGCCTACATTTGACTCCAGACTCAAAGCAATGTGGTTGACTCCTAACTCCTCTCAGAAATAGCCGGGCGAGTTACTCGGTTCATGGTCATTTGGGACGGGCAATAAACGTTGGCCCAGCCAGCGATGTCCTCATCCTGTAAATGAATTTTAAATCTCTAAAACCTTGGTCTTGAATGCCGAGTTCAAATCCAAGCCTGGCGGCCTGAGCACATTATGTAGGCTGACACTTGAGCACAATATGGGGGGGGTGCTGCGGTGTCAGAGGGGCTGCCTAATGGTGGAGATGCTAAACTGACCCCCCCCCAGTTGCCAGCTCAAGTGGATGTGAAGATCCCATGACACTAACTGCAGAAAGGCAAGGGAATTACACTGGTGGCCTGGTCAATATTTAACCCTCGACGAAGGTCACCAGAACAGATTATTTGGTCATTGCTCTTTCGAGGACTTTGGTGAGTCACATTTCATATATTCCAGCGAGTATACATTTAGCAAGTACTTAGTTGACTGTAAGACACTTTGGGGCATCCTGTTGTTGTATAAGACACTATACAAATGCAAATTCCTCCTTTACGTTGAGTAACACTATTCAAATCATTTCCCCTGTGTATAAAACCCTCCAGAAACCCAATTTTCACGTTATAATTAAGAGCTTTAATCATCCATACAACTTCCCCAAATGTTGTGAAATGTCGCACGGACACCTCGATGTGATGACAACATCTGATGGTCAGTGATGTTTTCATTGGTTCCATTTCAAATCAGACATTACATTTTGAAAACGAAACAACCGCTTACAATACTGCAACATACAGACAAGATTATAGATAATACTAGTCAAGGTAGGTCATCAGTGCATGGCAGCTCATTCAACAACAATTTGCATTTATATAGCTGAAATTCCAGCTCTACAGGAATCAACCTCCATGCTGAAAGGGCCTGCTGAAGCCCACTGTCCAGGTAATCATAATAGAATAGCAGGAATCATCAACTGGTAGGTTGTGAGGCAGGGGGTGTGGAAGTGGGGTATGTAAACTGGCCAAACAGAATCTAGGTGGATATTCCAGAAGAGGTTTCTTAAACACTGAATTTATGCCTTTCAAAGTCTTCACAGAAAATTAACCTCTCGCTCCCTCCCCCAGCACAACCACCCCCACCCCAAGTAAAATCTAAAATATTCTAAAATAATCAAAACGAAAATTGAAACGGTTGAAAATGGATCATCTCATTAGAGTAAGGAGCCATTAGGAGACTGAGCATTGTAGCATAGGAGAGGTTGACAAGATATCATGGATTAGAACTGAAAGGATGAAAGTAACATAAAAGATTAAACACGACTTTACAGTATGATTCGGAGCAATTAAATGCCCTCTATATAATAAATGCTATTCACAAACAGGTCGATACAACATGTCAGAGTAATAACAGTAAATCATTGATTTGGGAAATTCAGTTAAACATGTCTTCAGTACAAATCAAGACCTTTCTTTCAAGCTAATGCGAGCCCTCATTTCATTGGCTCCATATCCAACCAATCCTCTGGATTTATGACCTTGCCATCGGCGTGAGATTTTGGAGGAAATTCTCTAGTAACTGCCGTGGAAAGCTAAAGTCTGTTGCAATGGTCACATAACCCTGCAAGAAGAGACAAGAACAGAGAGATCCATCATACTGTTGGCCGCCCGTCATCAAAATGCTTTACAAAAGACATCTGTAATCATTCCCTACCTCATTTGTCTCCATCACAGAGTTGGTAACGTTAAAATAGTGCAGTCCCTTTTTATCAAGCAAGGATGTGATGTAAAATTCCACATCTAGTTATAGAAGAAAAAATGAGTTACGTTCATTTAAATTCAGCCTAGCCATGGACAAGATTAAACAGATAGTCAACACTCAAGGTGTATACAGTTAGTAAATCGTTATTCATGAAGAATGTCTTCTCAACATTGCCCCTCACCTGAGGTATGGTGACCCTCAGGTTAAATAACCACCAGTCAGCTCTCTCCTTCAAAGGGAAAAGCGGCCTATGGTCATCTGGACCATGACGACTTTAAGTGAATATTGTGTATTCAGACTGATGTTTTGGGTGCTCTGGATCCGTGGAACACATACAGGCCACCAACACTGAAAATAGTGCAACACTATTTTATAACGTTCGAAACTGTTGAACATACTTTCACTGTGGGTTAACACGATGTTAGATTAAACTAAAGACCTATGCCTGTCCTAACCAGTCTATGCATTCAGCACATGGTGAGGATCTGTGCTGTAAGCTGTACGCTCTGTCCTTGTCGGAGGCTACATCCCAAATGAGCGGGAACTCTGATGCCCCCTGTCTTTATAGTGAGCGTGCTCTAACTGGTGATTGGCTGCGGTGTTGTGTGTGTTGATTGGTCTTGCTGTGTGTGTGTCTGCACCATGATATACTGGTGTATATTATGACATAGACCACAGCTGAAGCTGAAGATTAATTAAAACTACAAATGCACTGCATCTGACCCACAAACTAAGCGGCGCCACCTCTGCTACCATTGAACAACAAAAGGCAGGCAGCCACATGGCCTCAACAAAGAAAAACATATTGCTGCCACATTCCTGTATATTGCCATGGACTAACAGACAGGATTTCAGGGAGGGCAGCTGTGTTGCCCTCCCTGAAGTTACGAGACCCGCAGCAATTATCCTTCACATTTGGTCTCTTGCTTCTCGGAATGATTCCCCATAACACGATAGAGCTGCTCCTAGACTGGTGATGAAAAAAAATGTAGAATGAACCTTCATGGTGCTATTTTGGTTGGTGCAATGGATTTAACCATAGAAGTCCTACAGTGCAGAAGGAGGCCATTCAGCCCATCAAGTCTGTGCCGACCCTCCGAGAGAGCACTCTACCCAGGCCCAGGCCCACACCTCCCGCACTATAACCTGTCCTAACTGCACATCACTGGGCAGTCAGGGGCAATTTTAGCATGGCCAATCCACCTAACCTGCATATCTTTGGACTGTGGGAGGAAACCGGAGTACCCAAAGGAAACCCACACAGACAGGGGGAGAAAGTGCAAACCCGACACAGTCACCCAAGGCCGGAATTCAACCCTTGTCCCTGGTGCTATGAGGCAGCAGTGCTAACCACTGTGCTACTGTGCTGTCCCACAAATCAAAATAAAGGTGTATTTGGAGGATGGATAGGAGAGAGTGGGAGGCAATTCACTCTCCAATTAGAGACTGTAAACAACACTCAACACTCACTTTCACACCTTTTGTTCTCTCTGGGGACTGCCATTAGCACATTGTTCCCTTGGTTTCTGTGGCTTTGACTCATCTTTCATTCTCTCACTCCACAGTATCAATATTTCCCGCTTTCTATGTATTTTAGCTTTGACAAAAGGTCATCTGAAGAATACATTAGGTATTATAATGATTCAATTCCAAGAGTCAAAGGGTTGGATTCTCCAATTTGCAGACTAAGTGCTGACGCTGGCGTGGGAACAGTGGCGTTTTACGCCAGAAAAAATGGCGCAACAGTTGCACCGATCCTCCGTCCGGTGGGGGGCTAGCAGCCGCGCCAAAATATGAAGTATTCTTCATATTTTTGTCTTACTTCCTCAAGATTCAGTGTCCGGTTGCACAGGTGCCAGTGCAATTTGGCGTCGGCCGCGCATGCGGACCCAACCTGCCAAAAACTGCCCACTGTAACCAACCTTGCCACCCCGGACCACCCCCCACCAGTCCCCTCAGCCCTCGCTGAAGCTCCCCCTGCCTGCGAACGGCTCCCTCCCCCTCCCCCCTCACCCCCCCCCCCCGACTGTGACGGTGGTGGACTCAGTCCGCAGCCGTCAAATGGGGTCCACATCGTCGGGAATTCGGCCCATCGGGGGCGGAGCATCAGTAAGGGGACTTCAGGTGAGGTCCTGAGGCCGTCCCATACGGCATGCGGCGTACTCCCCGAGTACGTCGTTTTTGAGGGGGCGGAGCATTGCAAAATCGTTGCCGCCCCCGATTTCGGCGCAAGCAGGGATTCTCCGGCCGATCGGCAAATGCAATTTCAGCATCGCCAACCGGAAAATCGCGCCCATATTCTCCTTAATCTGATGTTTGCTTACACAACATAAAACATAATTCACACTGGCACGAAATCACTATGCTTTACACCATAATCGAACCAGATCTACCCTGCAGTTCATATCTATCTGCTCAATCCCTGTTCCCCCACAGATATACTCACAAGAGATTATCTTTTCCAATCCTCCTATTGAGAAAAATGCCTCCAAATAATGTTCAACTTCATTCTGATCCTGAAATAACATATTTTCCACAGTCTGAAATATTCCCAAATACCACAGCTCATTCCTTAAATCGACGCAAGACAGTCAGAAGAGTGAACAACATTTAAGGCTCGGGCAAACCTTTTATTTGAACTTTGGACAAACTTTGGGCAGCACGGTAGCATAGTGGATAGCACAATTGCTTCACAGCTCCAGGGTCCCAGGTTCGATTCCGGCTTGGGTCACTGTCTGTGCGGAGTCTGCACATCCTCCCCGTGTGTGCGTGGGTTTCCTCCGGGTGCTCCGGTTTCCTCCCACAGTCCAAAGATGTGCAGGTTAGGTGGATTGGCCATGCTAAATTGCCCTTCGTGTCCAAAATTGCCCTTAGTGTTGGGTGGGGTTACTGGGTTATGGGGATAAGGTGGCGGTGTGGACCTTGGGTAGGGTGCTCTTTCCAAGAGCCGGTGCAGACCCGATGGGCCGAATGGCCTCCTTCTGCACTGTAAATTCTACATTCTACAAAATTAGCACGGGACATAGTAAGGGACTGGTTTATTCTCCATGTGAAGGAACAAAGCAAGTTGGACCACAAGTTGTGGAAATACTGTTGTTAGATCAGTGAGGCTATGGAATGGATGAGCTCCCCACTCTGAACTTTGCAAAACCAGTTGACTAAATTGTACGGTGCACGGTTTTAGATCCACAGTCTTATGGGTCTACAATGCAGCTGGTTCCCGAACTTGGAGCCTGTTGTGCTATGGACTTAGTCAGTGGAGAGAAATCTGGACATCTCCTCCCAATTGCAATCCTAATCCACAACTGGGTACCTGGTTCAGACAATCTGGCCTGAATTTTGAAAAATTCATTTACCGATGTAGGCGTCACTGGTTAGGCCAGCATTTATTGCCCATCCTTCGATGCCCTTCAAATGAAATGAAATGAAATGAAAATTGCTTATTGTCACGAGTAGGCTTCAAATGAAGTTACTGTGAAAAGTCCCTAGTCGCCACATTTCGGCGCCTGTTCGGGGAGGCTGGTACGGGAACCCATCACTTTCCCACAGATTCCCTGTGCCTCAGCTCATGCTTGTCTACTCATCACTATGGGCCCTCACCCCGTCTATGCCAATCTATGGCACTTCCATGACCAATCACCCAGGATACACTCTGTACAGAATCAATGAACTTTACAGTACCGATTGCATGTGAAAAAGGTTTAAAAGTCATTCATTCATTACCTTTGCAAAATAAAACTGCCTTTACTACAGCCCTATAAAAGTTTCAATCAAGCAGTCTATCTAATAGATGTTTAGGCTCTCAGCCAAGCCACATTTGCATTCTTGGCTGATAGCCCAGACATCCATTACCCTATTGAAACAGCTGCACCCAAGGGAAAACATGGCTTGATAAACAGTTCTTCCTCTTAAATCTATTTTGTCAATTGCACAATATTTATTTACACAAGATAAAGTGGTTTCAAGTGCTTGCAGTTTCTTTCTATTGATACTTTTGAGGTCTAGATGATTGGCATTTTCATAGGGCATAGTAAAAGTGTTTTTTTAAAGAAAAATATGAATGAATAACTGTTTAAAGCTTTTCAACAAAGGCCATAATTACTAAAGGGTTCATTGACTCTGAGAGTGTGTACTCAGTGAATAGGCATGGAAGTGCCATAGGTTAGTATGGAGGGCATGAGGGAGAATTGGGGGGGGGGGTGAGTGGGGGGCTCATAGGTTGGGATGGAGAGCATGAGGGAGAATTGAGGGTGAGTGGGGGGAGGACATTGGTTGGCATCGAGAGCATGGGTATTACCTTTTGAACTTACTTTTGTTCCCTCATGCAGACTATGGTTCACACCTCAAAAGGTGCCATGAACCATGAGTCACTGAAAAGCTGACTCATCTCGAGGAAAACTGTGAGGGAAGGGGAAGTCCAGGAGAAACCTATACCTACAATGGAGAGGTCAGTTTGGAAGTTAATGTCCAATTTTTAACTTGCTGAAACAACTTAAGCTTTCCAAAATTGTAAAAAGTTTGTGTGTACTAACCAGAGCGATCACAGGATTACTCCTTACAACTTTAATGACCCAACTGTGGAGAGACACAGTTTGAAAGGTTAACAAATCTCAGTAATAACATGCAGTGTTCCAAATCATTGTTTTTTTGTTTTTTTTAATGACTTTTTCTGAGTTACCAAGCCAGGGCTCAGAGTGTGGTCAGGGGTGAACCCCTAATCCAGCTCCTTGCCTGCTCCAAAAACCAATTCAAATTCAAATTGAATCCAATTCATGGTCCCCACAAGAGAGACATACCTGATCTGAGCCAAAAGGCTACTACACTTGATCTTAGCCAAAAGGCCGAGAAGCGATATTCCAAATAATTGTTGAGTAGCAAACAAGGGACTTACACATTAGAAGAGGGCCGCAGACAGATTTTCCTCTCTGCATAAGATGCGTGGACAATAGTTTCAGAATCCTAAATGTAAGGAGAGGAAGTTGTTAGCAACGATCACTCAGTTAGCCTTTAAATTAGAATCACATGAGACAAGTCTTTACTCCTGTCAATCACATTCTCTCCACTATCACCAAACCTTGTACACTCAGGGCCAGGGAAAGAAACCATGGGCTCTGATGCTTCTCTTGTTTCTGGGTCCTTTATTTCAGTTTCAGTCTGGTACACTTTGTAACCACAACATTATCAGACATGGGAATCAATTTTGTAGTTCACATTATGCAGCCAGCTCTGCTTCTTTAAACCTGGCCTATGCAAATTATGGATAGCAACATCCAAAAGACTTGAACCTCAAAAGCACTGCAAACAACCATCCCATGTACAAATGCAAATACCTTGAACAACAGTAGGATACTCTATTGACACATGGTTCCTGGTTTAATTCCAAATTTTAAAATGGCAAAACCCTCCAGTAAATTGGCATCGACCAATTTACCTGCGATAATGTGCTATTTCTATCCGTGTATGTATGTATTTTTTTAAAGTATTTTTATTCAACAAATTTTCAACAGTTTTACAATTCACAACAACCCCACAAAACCCTCCAAAAGCCCACCCTAACGCCCCCTCAATAGTCAACAGTAACCAACTCCCGAAGGTGCATGATAAACAAACCCCTACAATTGTAGAACCTCTCCTTCGTCCCCTTTGAGCAAATTTCACCTTTTCCAGGATCAAAACTCCAGAAGCTGGCCTCCACCCTACCAAGACCCATCTACGAGTGTTCAGCGAGTCAAAGGCTAAAACATTTTCCCCCGCACCCGCCTGCAACTCCAGCCAGTCCGACACCTCGAAAATGGTTTCTAGGGGACCGGGCTCCATGTCCATATGTAAAACCCCCGAAATGGTGCCCTCCAAAACCTTTCCAGCTTTAGGCAGGACCAAAACGTATGAACGTGGTTCAGAGGATCCCTCCTACATCACTCACAGATACACCCCTTCGAACAGCCAGCTCTTCCTAGACTTTGTGAGGTGCGCACTGTACACTACCTACAGCTCCATCAACCCCAGCCTCTTGTATAATATGTAATCTTTTATTGTCAAAAGTAGGCTTACATTAACACTGAAATGAAGTTACTGTGAAAAAACCCCAGTCGCCACATTCCAGCATCTGTTCGGGTACACTGAGGGAGAATGTCCAATTCACCTAATAGCACGTCATTCGGGACTTATGGGAGGAAACCGGAGCACCCGGACAAAACACACGCAATCACAGGGAGAACGTGCAGATTCCGCACAGAAAAGCCAGGAATTGAACCTGGGACCCTGGCGCTGTGAAGCCATAGTGCTAACCACTACGCTACCGTGCTGCCCAGCCTTGCGCACAGTCGACCTACACAGCACCTCGCACCACAGACCCTCCTCCAGCACCAGCCCCAACTCTTCCTCCCACTTCGACTTAACCCCCTCCATGGACACCCCATCCTCCTCCAAGATCCTTCCGTAAATCACAGAGACAACACCCCTCTCCAAACCCCCCGCTGACAGCACCGACTCCAGCAATGAAGAGTCGGGGGCTATTGGGAAAGTCGGCAAGACCTTCCTGGCAAAGTCTCGCACCTGCATATACCTGAAATCTTTGCCCCGCGCCAGCCCAAACGTCTTGCCCAACTCCTCCAAACTCGCAAATCGCCCTCCCAGAAACAGATCCTTCATTTCCTTAATCCTCCTCTCTTCCCATCCCTGGAACCTTGCATCCATCCTCCCCGACACGACCAATGATTCCCCCTGATCGGAATCCCCCCTGACTGAGCTCCCAACCTAAAGTGCTGCCTAAACTGTCTCCAGATCTTCAACGTGACCACCATTGGACTTCCATGGGGCCATCGGAGGGACGCAGTTACCAGCGCCCACAACCCCAACCACCCACAAGAGCCCACCTCCATCCTCACCCGAACCTTCTCTGCACTTGTCGCCCAATAATAATACATCACGTTTGGGAGTCTTGTCCCGCACCCGAACTATCTCCCTCGCTGTGACCTCCCTACGGAGCTGACCTGCCAATATACACCCTGCCTTCTCCCCGTATTCATAAACAGCCCCCCTCACCCTTCTTAACAGATGCATCGCTTTCCCTGTGGACAATAGGTCAAACCTCGCCTGCAACTCCTTCCTCTTTGCCAGGAGGCCTTGGTCCGGGTCCCCCCGTACATCCCATCCACCTCCAAAATCTCTTCTATCAACCATTGGTGTTCTTCCCTCTCCTCCCTATCCACCTCAGCCTTAAACAAGATCACTTCCCCCTCACCACCGACGTGAGACCTCCCCCGGGCAATTACACCCCACATCCTCCTCAATCACCTTCTCTATCTTGTCACAGAGGCTCTGATCCGCTAATAACCCCACATCAATTGTCCACCCCGGCCTCTGGGTTGCCTCCTTTCCAATACCATGTCGATCCAATGCAGAGCATGATCCAAGATCACAATTGCCGAGCACTCTGACCTCTTAAACTTCAGCCAACTGCACCTTTCCCACCACAAAAAAGTCAATCCTCAAAAACACCTTGTGCACCAGGGAGAAAAATGAATATTCCCAATCCACCCCATCTAACACCCCAGCTATCCCAGGCCTCGCTTTTGCTGCAGCCGCTACTCCTCCTACCCTCCCCGGCCTGCTCTGCCATCTTGACTCCTGTAATTCTTTAGAGGCCTGGACCTGCACTGGAGGGTGGAAACGAGGCCAAAGGCAGACTGCATCACCCAGAATGCACCCTGACTGTCAAACCAAATGGCTGTACAGACTTGGGCTCTCATTCCCGGACATTATCTGGCACTCTGCTCCACCGCACATTGAGGCATGAGGTGGCCACTTGAGAGAAGGGCGATTCTGCCGTTAACGGCAAAGGCAGAAGCCACAAGTTGAGCCCAGGCCCCCTGAAGGCACAGGCCTCAGTGTTTTGCACGTTGTGCAATCCCTCTCCCAGATCCTGCCTGTACCATTGACAAGCAGATGGAGCTACACTGCCATGCGCTTTCGCCACTCAGGGGAAGATATAGGGGGCTGGTTTAGCACAGGGTTAAATCGCTGGCTTTGAAAGCAGACTACTCATAGGGGCTGGTTTAGCACACTGAGCTAAATCGCTGGCTTTTAAAGCAGACCAAGGCAGGCCAACAGCACGGTTCAATTCCCATACCAGCCTCCCCGAACAGGCGCCGGAATGTGGCGACTAGGGGCTTTTCAAAGTAACTTCATTTGAAGCCTACTTGTGACAATAAGTGATTTTCATTTCATTTTCATTTTTCATTTCATTTCATATAGGTCATAGTGTTAAACATCAGAATCATATACTGGATGACTCACCAACCCAGAATCATCCATTGAAGATACTTCAGTGAGATAGGAATAGACAAATGGGTCATGTGTTCTACAGAGCGTGATGTTGTCTTGTGGAGAATTGTTCTCCTGATCTTGATCATCACAATAGAATAAGGGTGCTCAAATACTGACTCAGTAAAAATCTTCATACAAGTATCACATGCAAAAATCAACTAGGAATGGAAATGTGAAACCTGCAAGACCTGCAAACACTAATCCCAGGGTGTTTTTGCTCGTGAACTTTGCCATTTTGCATCTCTGCCTTATGCTTTATGTAAATATCCCACTGTATTTGCATGCTGTGGTCAGGAGTGTGAAGTACAACAATACTATATTGATTAAAATGAGAGCTCCTGGGACAAGGGAACTGCCCCGCACATTCTCATAAGTGCAAACTTTCCAAAAGGCATCAAATATTGTGTGACAGAGGAGACTGCTTTCACAGTAAAATGTACCTCCATACATTTAAGCTGAAAATTAATAGTTTCAGTAACTTAACATTATGGTGGTAAGGGTCTGTGACTTTCTTGATTCCAGACATTGATCTGAAGGCAGCAGAAATGGAAAACCTCAGTATTAGGAATAACGGTTGCTGACACTGGAGCATGTCAGAACCCCAAGACTACCAACGAGCATTAGCTGCCCTCCAGCTTTGACACTGACAACTGCTGGAGTCAGGTTACAGCAGAGGGTCACAAAATTAAAACCTGCTTTGCAGATACACACAACAGGATGTCCATTGTCTGACAGTGGCAGAAGATGAGGAGTAAATGGTTAACTGTGTAAAACAAGAGATTAACTTCTCGGAAAAAAGACAGAATATTGTTGGGTAGATGTCATCCGTGGATGGTATCACAAACATGGCTGTGGCCTGCAAATACTGGGTGTGGACACTTGGTAATTACCTCCTCTTGATAATTTATTGTGTACATGCTAACTCTATGGTACAATTCCAATTTCAATTGCTCAGTAGAATTAAAGTACATTCCATTTGCGTTTTTGACTAAAATTTGAACTGAATTTCTCAGCCACATTCAGAATCTCTGAAATGACAGGACAGTCATAGAATGCTTTAGCCAGAAATAAGACATTCACCCCATCCAGTCTCTATCATTAGTGTGCCTCCATTTAAGACATCTAATGTAATCCCACCATTCTGGCTACTCCCGGTACCATTCAACATTCTTTTGTTGGAGAAACTACCTGGTTAACTTTGAAAAAAAAGAGGGCTGGAAACTTCCAGCCTCATGAAACAGTTGGGGAGGAAGACCTAAATCAGGTGCTGCTATGCCAGGCAGAAGGAGAAGACTGTTTTGGGGTTAATCACTAAATGGAGTGCTGTGGAAGATAGAACCCCTGTTCAAAAGAACAGTGCTTGTTATGCAGAGTTAAAGATCAAGGAGTTAGGGTGGCACGATGGCGCAGTGGTTAGCATTGCTGCCTCATGGCGCCGAGCACGGGTTCGACCCTGGCCCCGGGTCACTGTCCGTGTGGAGTTTGCACATTCTCCCCATGTCTGCATGGGTCTCACCCCCACAACCCAAAGATGTGCAATAGGGGGGGGGGGGATTGACCACACTAAATTGTCCCTTAATTGGTAAAAATTAATTGGGTACTCTAAAAAAACATTTAAAATTATGAAGATCAAGGAGTTATCAATGGGTGCTTTGCTGCTAGAGGTCCATTAAAGTATGCTCAGGAGATCGAGTGACAGTGACACTGTTCAAAAGGACACTGGAACATTCACCCTGGGAGGGGCAGGTAAAAGAGAACCTGTTGAATCACTGGGAGATGTTTGGGAGCTTTAAATACAAAAGCTACATTATCTGTTAAGAATGTGTAGTAATATACAAATGTGGTGTGTTGTTTCATGTTGTCGTCAGAAGTTGGAAAGGAATATTTTTTCTGTAGTGTAGTGTTTAGTCAAAGTTTTTTTTATTTTGTTACAGTAAAGGTCCTAAAATATCAAATCTTATTGTGTGATTTCTTTGCATGGGTCACTGGGAAATTCATATCTCTTTTTTCTTTAGAGGAATCGGAACAAACTTCTCAAGTATCTCCTCACGCCTGTAATTGATAAATTCTCCAAACATTCTACTGAGTCTACATTGCACCTCCTCAGAATGTGTTTGTATCCTTCTGATAGTGGAGGGTCCAAAACATTCCATCTGAGGCATAATTAGGATCTTCTACATTAACCCCCTTGTTTTTGTGTTAAATAGATCTGGATACAAAACCACTAATTTCATTTCCTATTTCATTTTCCAATGTACCATTAATAGAGAAAGAAGGAATTGCATTATATCTTTCACAGCCTCAGAGCTTACCAAACCGCTGTCTAACCAGTGGACTATTTTTGAATTGCTGTCATTGTAATGCAGGATTGGCTATCATAGCTACACATTAAAGGTCTCTCCACTTTCTGACCCTACTTAAACCTTACCATTTAAAGCAGATTTTCTTATCCCCATTACTTCCACAATCTATTCAGTCACATTTTTCTACAGTAAACTACATTTGACATTTGTCTACCCTGCTAGCCTGGTTTTGTCTTCCTACTTTGTAATAATAATAATCTTTATTAGTGTCACAAATAGGCTTACATTGACACTGCAATGAAGTTGCTGTGAAAATCCCCCAGTTGCCACACTCCGGAGCCTGTTCAGGTACACAGAGGGAGAATTCAGAATGTCCAATTCACCTAACAGCACATCTTTAGGACTTGTGAGAGGAAACCGGAGCACCCAGAGGAAAGCCAAGCAGACATGGGGAGAACATGCAGACTCCGCACAGATAGTGACCCGAGCCGGGAATTAAACCCGAGTCCCTGGCGCTGTGGAGCAACAGTGCTAACCACTGTGCTACTGTGCTGCCCCCATTATCCCTCCCAATTTGTTGCACTAATAAATGTTGTTTCCGGGGTATCATCAAAGCTACTAACCATTTCCAAATAGAGTGCTGTGTCTGTATTGTTACTGCTAGACAACACATTAACCTCCATAGCTATAGATGCCTGCATAACGGTGCCTAGAGGCTTGAAGAGAATGACAGGTGGTCGAAGAGGTTCAAGTTTCATCATCAGATCATGCATAGGAATGCCAGGAATCATCTGTAAAATAGCACAGAAAATATTTTGAAAGTAGGGTGACGGTCTTGCTCCTCTTACTCATTGGGCAAATCAGTTGAATTCATCAAGGCTGAACTTAAAAAAAGGTACAGTAAGAAGTCTTCCAACATCAGGTTAAAGTCCAACACTGTGATGATTCACCTGATGAAGGAGCTGCCCTCCGAAAGCTAGTGATTCCAAACAACCCTGTTGGACTTTAACCTGGTGTTGTAAGACTTCTTGCTGTCCAGTCCAACGCCGGCATCTCCACGTCATGGCTTAAAAAAAGGTATCTGTCACACAATGTATTGCACAGACATGGAAAAATATGCAAGTTTACATGAGCGCGTGCAACTGCAAGCAAGAGTCTGCACACCACCTGGGGGTAATCGAGCAAAGTCTGTCTGATTTTCATTCCATTCCAATAAAATAGACTGAAGATCAAGCTGTGATCCTGATCTCCAGATAGTGAATGTGAAAATCACCCTTCATCAGATCACTTGTACTGTTGGTATCAGAGGCAATAAAGATGTCTGTATCCATGCTGGTCAAGCCCGCCAACTGAAACAAGTTTCAGGGAGTTTAGTAATAAGTTGAAATTTACAAAGCAGTTGTCATCCTCATTAAAATTGGGAGCAATTTTCTTTTTCCTTTTCTTCACAAATGTCCAATGAAGACACATTGTGTGTCAGTGACACAAGATCGCCATGTGGAAATGAACAGGCAGTTCCACAGACTCTTCCTCCAAAGTGTTGATTAAATGTTTTGTCCACACAGCCCATTATTAAAGATTGAAATGAAGACACACCTGTTGTAAAATGTTCGGCTGCTTTTCAGATTCTCTGTCTCCAAACAGTTTCTGTAATGGTAAAGAAATCAGCCAAGGTGAATACTGCTTTATGCTTTCACCTACCTTCCTGACCTCTCCTGGCCCAGAGGAAGCACCTCGTCCTCAGGCAGTTTCGCAAGCCAGTGGACACCTTTTGAAATTTCACCCAAGTTATTTTTTTATTTGTTTATGGGACATGGGCCTCAGGCTGTGCTAGTATTGCCCATCCCCAATTGCCCTTGAGGGGGCAGTAAAGAGTCAACCACATTGTTGTGGGTCTGGAATCACATTAAGACAGACCTGGTAAGGAAGTCAGATTTCCTGCCCTAAATGATATTAGCAAACCAGGGGCGGCATTCTCCGACCCCCCGCCGGGTCGGAGAATCGCCGGGGGCTGGCGTGAATCCCGCCCCCGCCGGTTGCCGAAGTTTCCGGCACCAGAGATTCGGTGGGGGCGGGAATCGGGCCGCGCCGGTTGGCGGGCCCTCCCGCTCGATTTTCCGGCCCGCCGATAAATTGCCTGTCCCGCCGACGTAAATTAAATCACCTACCTTAACAGCGGGACAAGGCGGCGTGGGTGGGCTCCGGGGTCCTGGGGGGGGGGGGGGGGGGGGGCGCGGGGCAATCTGGCCCCGGGGGGTGCCCCCACGGTGGCCTGGCCCGCGATCGGGGCCCACCGATCCGCGGGCGGGCCTGTGCCGTGGGGGCACTCTTTCCCTTCCGCCTCCGCTACGGTCTCCACCATGGCGGAGGCGGAAGAGACTCTCCCCACTGCGCATGCGTGGGAAACTCAGCAGCCGCTAACGCTCCCGCGCATGCGCCGCCCCGAAATGGTTTCATGGTCATCATTAGACTTTAATTTCAGATTTTGATTGAATTCAAATTTTACCATCTGCAGTGGTGATATTCGAACCCAGGTCCCCAGAGCATTACTCTGGGTCTCTGGTTTACTAGTCCAGCGACAATACCACTATGCCACCACCTCCCCTCGAGTGACCACTCGACATCTTCACAGCAAGAGCCATCATGCCATTTGGCCATGAGGGCCAAGATAGTGGAACCGAAGGACAGCAATTAGGGTTTGTGACCCAAGCAGATTTCCCTTCTGACTTATTCAGATATAATAAAACCAATCTGTTCCCTGCTGCCACAGCTCTGACAGAAAACAGAACACAACCATTTTGGGATTATTTCAGGAAGTACTTCTTCACACAAAAAGATAGTGAACATCTTGAATTCATGTCCCAGAAAGCAGCCAAGGCTGGAGGCCAATTGAAATTTCAAAACTGAGATTGACAGAATAATGTAGGGAAGGGGATTAAGGGTCATGGATTTAAGGGTGATAAATTAAGTTGAAATACTGTGCAGACCTAATCTAACTGAATAGCAGAACATGCTGCGGGTACAGAATCGCTTTCTCTTGCCCCTTTGTTCTTACGAGATCAGACACTTGGGTACATATTATGGATCTGAAATGAGAGTCCCCTCCCTGCCCAATATGCAGTGCCATTCAAAATGGCCTGTTGATATAGAACATAGAACATAGAAAAATACAGCACAGAACAGGCCCTTAGGCCCATGATGTTGTGCCAAACTTTTGTCCTAGATTAAGAACAAATTAATCTACACCCCATCATTTTACTGTAATCCATGTACCTATCCAATAGCCGCTTGAAGGTCCCTAATGTTTCCGACTCAACTACTTCCACAGGCAGTGCATTCCATGGCCCCACTACTCTCTGGGTAAAGAACCTACCTCTTACATCCCCCCTATGTCTTCCACCATTCACCTTAAATTTATGTCCCCTTGTAATGGTTTGTTCCATCCGGGGAAAAAGTCTCTGACTGTCGATCTATTCCCCTGATCATCTTATAAACCTCTATCAAGTCGCCCCTCATCCTTCTCCGTTCTAATGAGAAAAGGCCAAGGGAGCTCATTATTAATGCTTTCAAATAAAGAGCTGCATTTGAAATGGTCCTGTAAAAGTCTGGAACTCACCTTCAAATCACCATCTGTGAGCTTCAAAGTCAGGCGATCGTCCTTGTATGCTGCAAAAAGGAGAGAGTTGATCACTGGCTCCGAGACCCAGAGATTAAACATTCTGGTCTCCACTCTCTCAACTGGGATGGCGCTGGGCTTCTGTGTAACTGAAGAGTTCTTGTAGGAAACACTACCCTGTGAGACACAACAAAGGTCTGCAGTAAGAAGAGGATATCCATGATTCACAAACACCAACACAGGAAGCAGTTAGAGAGCCCGACATTTTGGGATGCAGCATACGGGTAATTTAAGACGAACCAGCTGAGGTCACTCTTGAAGGCCTAGCCTTCTCAACGTTGCCCCTCGCCTGAGATGTGATCCTCAGGTGAAATCACTGCCAGTCAGTTTGCCCCCTCAAAGGGGAAAGCAGTCTTTGGTCATCAGGGACTATGGCAACTTTGCTTTAATTTAACTTAACGTGTGGTAAGTGTAATACGTTTGGGACTAAAACAGTGACTTTGGATCCATGGTTCCCAAATGTTCTCCAGCACTGGGGTTTTCCTCATGTCATTTCTGGATCTGCTGTTGACTTAACGATAGAGATCAATTGCTTTAATTAGTCAACAACAAACAGGATGGCAGAAGGCAAATTAGATCGACCATGGTCCATTTTCACCTAGTAATCAATATGAAGTGATTCAGGGGAGCTGCATATTCACTTAATTCCAGTTGTTTTATTGATAGTGTCAATTATTGCACTGACTCGTGGGGGAGGAGAGGGATGGCGGGGGAGGGGAATAAGATAAGAATCAACAGCACAGTCAGACAATACAGAGAAAGAAGGTTTCTCTACCCTCTTGTGCAACATAGGACAATAAATAATAAAAATAATAATAATATGATAATAATCACTTATCGTCACAAGTAGGCTTTAATGAAGTTACTGTGAAAAGCCGCTAGTCATCACATTCCGGCGCCTGTTCGGGAAGGCAGGTATGGGAATTGAACCCATGCTGCTGCCTTGTTCTGCATTACAAGCCAGCTGTTTAGCCCACTGTGCTAATATGAATAAGATTAATAACCGTCACTTTACCTCTAGTAACTCAGCTTCTGCTCATAGATCATCATAGAATTTACAGTGCAGAAGAAGGCCTCGCCTCAGGTTTAGTACCTTGAGGTTGGATAAGAAGTTAGTCCGAGGGACGAGAAGCTCTTCTTAAATAGAGATGTTAAAAGTATGTACTATGGCTACTAGGCATTCACTCAGAGAGGCAGAACTTCGTACGTACTCCATTTAGTGGTTAAGGATTGTAGCGGTTATTATTCCAATAATCAGGCTCTAATATAAATGTCTGTGATTACCCAAGGCAGGATCCCTTTTAGACCAGGCTGCAGCCCCACCTGTTCAGGGATTACCCAAGACCGGATCCCTGTCAAAACAAGCCCGAGCCCCATTTGTCCATAGATTACCCAAGGCAGGATCCCTTTCAAACCAGGACCTAGCCCCATCCATCCATGGATTCCCCAAGGCGGGATTTCCTTTCAGACCCGGGTCTAGCCCATTCCATCCAGGAATTACCCAAGGCGGGATTTCTTTCAGACCCGGACCCAACCCCATCCATCCAGGGATTATCCAAGGCGGGATTTTTTCAGACCAGGCTCCAGCCTCATTTTGCATTGATTGTCCAAGACGGGATCACTTTCAGATATGGTTTGTTTAACTCTCGGCAACCTTAACAGAGAGTTTAAAGAAAGAATTTTCAGTATTAAAGAAAAAGTGTGTGCTGCCTTTGGATAAAGTCCAGCGTGACATTTTAAAGCAACAGTAGTGAAAGTATTCAGTGATGCAACACTGTATCATTCAATTACATTATCAATCGGAACGGTTCCGCTGTATCTATATTAACTTTGGATCCAGTCACTCACACATTCTATTTACTTATTTATGTGCCCCCTTCCCACCATTCCTCAACAGTCAACCTGGCCTCCAACTGCTCCAACCTGGTTTTCTTAACTGACCACAAAAAGAGACACTGGATAGTCCTTGATCTCTCTCTTCTCTGCTCAGAGTGTCTCATCCCCTAATTGCCCTTCCCTCTCCATGGCTCCCAGCCTCCATTCAGTGCCTCCGACGTGTGACCCAAGCCGGGTAACTCATCCCACCCCCTTCGGCAATATGTAAATGAGCAGTTCCCTTACCACACCCCCTGTGGTGCACTTGTGTCTTTACATAATGCGGCACATAGGGTGGCACGGTAGCACAGTGGTTAGCACTGTTGCTTCACAGCGCAGGGTCCCAGGTTCGATTCCCGGCTTGGGTCACTGTCTTTGCCGAATCTGCCAGTTCTCCCCGTGTCTGCATGGGTTTCCTCCGGGTGCTCCGGTTTCCTCCCACAAGTCCCAAAAGACGTGCTGTTAGGTAATCTGCACATTCTGAATTCTCCCTCTGTGTACCCGAAAAGGCGCCGGAATGTGGAGACTAGGGGCTTTTCACGGTAACTTCATCAGTATCATTGTCAGCCTACTTGTGACAATAAATATTATTATTATGTCAGGTTCGAACTAGTAATAGTAAGACCACAGAGTAAAGGTTTTCAATGGGGTTCAGTACAGATCAAATCAAAATAGAAGGTGCTGGATTTTCACTACATTATTCAAAGGCTGCAGTGGATTTTCATGTTGGTGCTTTGCACAATTACCTCGTGCCATGATTCAATGTATCTTGAAGTAATTAGTGGGTCAGCGGTTAATTCGACACTTGTGGCAATCTCTCCATCCTGTATGAACAGTGCTGTGTGTATGAAGAGAGAGGTGCTTATTACAAAGGAGCCACATTGCAAAAAGTACATTCAGCACAGCTTCAAATTAGGTGGCCTGGCAACTGGTTCTGCAGGACTGGAAGATCCAAGTTCAATCCTGACTGACATTTCTACGTGAACTTTCCCTCAGGGAGAAACAAATTGTCGAACTTCCAACACATCTATGCAGGCGAATAAGCTTCACCTTCAAAGCAATCCTTGCCTCAGAGTCAGCAGGTTACAACTTCAAACCGCACAATGGGTTTGACCAAAACTATCCAGATTGGTGCTTCAGAGGGGGCTCTGAATTGTCAGGGGCACAGTCATTTGGATGGGACATTAAACCACAGCCCTGCCTTGCCTGCATAAGTGGACCTGACACGATTCAGAGAGCTGCAAGACGTTCCCTCCTGTCCAATATTTCTCCCTCAACCAACACCATCACGTATGGATTAGACACTGCATTTGGGCCTAGATAACAAGAGTAACTGCTCTTCAGAAAGAAATCCTTTGGTTACGAAATAATTTGAGGTGTCTTGCGGAGGAACCCTTTTTAGACCAAGATCTTCCTTTCATAGAAAGAGAGAGAAAGAAATAATAGTGGCCAGTGCTTTTCCGTCCTTTATTAAAGATCAGTCATGATCGTGTTGAATAGCGGAGCAGGCCTAGAGAGGTTAAATTGCCTACTCCTGCTCCTGGGTTTTGTGTTCTTGGCGTGGATCCTCCATTGCCTGATGCTGGTATTGGGATTCCCGAACGTGCGAAAAATAGTGGGTTGCCCGAAAAACAGATTTGCTAGCAGCAGCCTGCTACCCATCCCGCGCCAGCAGGAATATATAAATCAACGTTAAGCATGCATATACATACAATGAACGGGCTTAAGGCCGGAGTCTCCCCCTCTCCCCTCTCCCCTCCGCCCACACACCGTGATGCTCCGGCCCCTTCATCGAGAACTCCATCGGGCAGCTTTGGTGTGAATTTGGGCCGACGCAGCCCTGTCACAGTGGAGCACAAGGGGGGGGGGGTCAAGGGGCTCAGGACACTGATGAAGTGCTCATCTGCCGCTGCCAGGCTGCAGAGGGGGCGTCCTCCTAGGGTCCTGGGTGTTGCCCCACCCCCCAGCCCTCCCATGAGACGTCCTCATTAGACCCCCCATAAGTCATCCCCATCAATCAGCCCTGACTGAAAGCTGGAGCAGTCCAGGTAGTACAGTGAAGAATTACTGCATCTTCACTTTCTCTTTCCTAACATCTGTTCTATAAGTCTTTAAAGCAACAGCTGTTACAAGTGTCAGAGGCTTTCTGGAAAGCCAAGTACATTGAAAAGGCTTCAAATCCCCTGATAGCCTTTGAAATGCAAAATCTTCCATTTCATTTCACATAGCAATACATTGTATGAGTCAATGGTTGACAGTATTATTGGTCCAGACACAGTTGTTTGGTGGATTGTTTGTTTATCTTTCCCTTCACACTTGAATGTATCTCCATTACCCTGCTTTGATGCTAATCACAATGTTTATACTCTTGCTGCGATTGGCAGCTTCTCACCACAGCAAAAGAAGCTGAGTGGTTTCACTTCAGCAGATGTTAGGAAAGAGGGAGTGAAAATGCAGTGATTTTTCACTGGACTGCCTGGACTGCTCTTCAGCGGTGGCTGATGGGCGTCTGAATGGGGTGACTAATGAAGGTGACCATGGGAGTTTCTGATGGGGGCTCTGATGGGGGTGGGGGGGGGGGGGGCGCAGTTTGATGGGGTGGTCTGATGGGGGTGACTAATGGGGGTGTCTAATGAGGGGGTCAGGTCACCTTCATGCATGTGTGCTGTGTTGGGGTGACCTGTTATTCCCATGGCGGCGGGAGGGGGGAGTGAAGGATGCCTCTCCTTGTCAGCGGGGTGGTGGGGTGGGGTACTGTTGTGGGAGTTGGGGGGGGGCGGGGGGGAGTACTGCCGCCGGACCTTAGGATTGGGCCGCCTGCTCAAAATGGTGGCCTGATTCTAGGATTCTGATGGAATCTGCCGAGTTCTCCACTGTGTATGATTTGCACGGTTAAGCAGTGAGATTCGCACCTGGGCCCCCCTCCCAGCACCGGTGGAGACCGGTCCCGATTCTCCTTTGGTAGGAGCACGGATTCCAGAATGGAAAATCCCAGCTCTTTTGTTCAATTGTACACAAATCTCTCATCTGTTGTGCTGCCAGCAGGCTGGGATTGTCAATATCTGTGAAGACCTGGAAGGCCAGGTTGTCTAATCGTCTGATCATAGAAATGGTTTAGAAAATATGGATTGATGACAATCTCTAGAAAGCCCTGTATCACTATTTAAAAAAACATTATCTCTTACCTGCTTGATACAGAGTGAAGTCTGCCAGTAGATTTGCCACCTTACGAATTTCTGTACAGATCTTAAAAAGATAAAAATAAAGATTAGAGGGAATGTTGGGAACATGCTGTTACAGGTTGATTTTCATGAACCAGACAATCCCTGTGGAGGTGGAAACTGAAAATTTACCCTATTGGTTTTACTTTGCGTGTAAGGGCAGCATGAAGTGGAGAGAATCAAATGGGGGTAAGAATTAGTCAAAATTAAAATTCTTCAGTTTAAAAAGAATCTGCCATTTCCACAAGGAGCAACAACTCTACTTTTGGTTCTTTACATTCCAGAAAAGAGGCCTGTTATATTTTGTCTGATGCAGAGAGTGCCTCTCTCCCATCAAGACTGGTGTCTGTAAACAGAGAGTGACTCCTTTATTCAGGACTAGTGTCCATAGACAGAGAGTGACTCCTTCCATCAGGTCCGGTGTCTATAAACAGAGAGTGACTCCTTTAATCAGGACTAATGTCCATAGACAGAGAGTGGCTCCTTCCATCAGGCCAAGTATCTATAGAGAGAGTGGCTCCATCTGTCAGGACTGGTATCTATAAACAGAGAGTGACTCCTTAAATCAGGCCTGTGTCTATAAACAGAGAGTGACTCCTGAAATCAAGCCTGGTGTCTATAAACAGAGAGAGACTCCTTAAATCAGGCCTGGTGTCTATAAACAGAGAGTGACTCCTGAAATCAGGCCTGGTGTCTATATGCAGAGAGTGACTCCTTAAATCAGGCCTGGTGTTATAAACAGAGAGTGACTCCTTAAATCAGGCCTGGTGTCTTTAAACAGAGAGTGACTCCTTAAATCAGGCCTGGTATCTGTAGGCACAGAGTGACTCCTTAAATCAGACCTGGTGTTTTTAAACACAGAGTGGCTCCTTCAATCAGGCCTGGTGTCTTTAAACACAGAGTGGCTCCTTAAATCGGGCCTGGTGTCTATAAACAGAGAGTGACTCCTTAAATCAGGCCTTGCGTCTATAAACAGAGAGTAACTCCTTAAATCAGGCCTGGTGTCTGTAGGCTGAGAGTGACTCCTTAAATCAGTTCTTGTGTCTATAAACAGAGTGACTCCTTAAATCAGGCCTGGTGCCTTTAAACACAGAGTAGCTCCTTATGTCAGGCCTGGTGTCTATAAACAGAGAGTGACTCCTTAAATCAGGCCTGGTGTCTGTAGGCTGAGAGTGACTCCTTAAATCAGGATTGGTGTCTATAAACACAACAATTCTTTCAGTCAGGTTTGGTGTCCATAGACAAAGAGTGATTCCTTAAATCAGGCCTGTTATCTATAAACAGAGAGTGACTCTTAAATCAGGCCTGGTGTCTGCAGGCAGTGAGTGACTCCTTAAATCAGGCCTCGTGTCTATAAACAGAGTGACTCCTTAAATCAGACATGGTGACATTAAACAGAGAGTGGCTCCTTAAATCAGGCCTGGTGTCTATAAACAGAAAGTAATTTCTTAACCAGTCCTGGTGTCATTAAACAGAGAGTGACTCCTTATATCAGGCCTGGTGTCTATGAACAGAGAGTGACTCCTTAAATCAGGCCTGGTATCTGTAGGCAGAGAGTGACTACTTAAATCAGACCTGGTGTTTTTAAACACAGAGTGGCTCCTTCAATCAGGCCTGGTGTCTTTAAACACAGAGTGGCTCCTTAAATCGGGCCTGGTGTCTATAAACAGAGAGTAACTCCTTAAATCAGGCCTGGTGTCTGTAGGCTGAGAGTGACTCCTTAAATCAGTTCTTGTGTCTATAAACAGAGTGTGACTCCTTATATCAGGCCTGGTGTCTATGAACAGAGAGTGACTCCTTAAATCAGGCCTGGTATCTGTAGGCAGAGAGTGACTACTTAAATCAGACCTGGTGTTTTTAAACACAGAGTGGCTCCTTCAATCAGGCCTGGTGTCTTTAAACACAGAGTGGCTCCTTAAATCGGGCCTGGTGTCTATAAACAGAGAGTAACTCCTTAAATCAGGCCTGGTGTCTGTAGGCTGAGAGTGACTCCTTAAATCAGTTCTTGTGTCTATAAACAGAGTGACTCCTTAAATCAGGCCTGGTGTCTTTAAACACAGAGTGGCTCCTTAAATCGGGCCTGGTGTCTATAAACAGAGAGTGACTCCTTAAATCAGGCCTTGCGTCTATAAACAGAGAGTAACTCCTTAAATCAGGCCTGGTGTCTGTAGGCTGAGAGTGACTCCTTAAATCAGTTCTTGTGTCTATAAACAGAGTGACTCCTTAAATCAGGCCTGGTGTCTTTAAACACAGAGTAGCTCCTTATGTCAGGCATGGTGTCTATAAACTGAGAGTGACTCCTTAAATCAGGCCTGCTCTCTATAAACAGAGAGTGACTCCATAAATCAGGCCTGGTGTCTGTAGGCTGAGAGTGACTCCTTAAATCAGTTCTTGTGTCTATAAACAGAGTGACTCCTTAAATCAGGCCTGGTGTCTTTAAACACAGAGTGACTCCTTAAATTGGGCCTGGTGTCTATAAACAGAGAGTGACTCCTTAAATCAGGCCTTGCGTCTATAAACAGAGAGTAACTCCTTAAATCAGGCCTGGTGTCTGTAGGCTGAGAGTGACTCCTTAAATCAGTTCTTGTGTCTATAAACAGAGTGACTCCTTAAATCAGGCCTGGTGCCTTTAAACACAGAGTAGCTCCTTATGTCAAGCATGGTGTCTATAAACTGAGAGTGACTCCTTAAATCAGGCCTGGTATCTGTAGGCAGAGAGTGACTCCTTAAATCAGTTCTTGTGTCTATAAACAGAGTGACTCCTTAAATCAGGCCTGGTGTCTTTAAACACAGAGTGGCTCCTTAAATCGGGCCTGGTGTCTATAAACAGAGAGTGACTCCTTAAATCAGGCCTTGCGTCTATAAACAGAGAGTAACTCCTTAAATCAGGCCTGGTGTCTGTAGGCTGAGAGTGACTCCTTAAATCAGTTCTTGTGTCTATAAACAGAGTGACTCCTTATGTCAGGCCTGGTGTCTATAAACAGAGAGTGACTCCTTAAATCAGGCCTGGTGTCTGTAACCTGAGAGTAGCTCCTTATATCAGGCCTGGTGTCTATAAACAGAGATTGACTCCTTAAATGAGGTATCGTGTCTATAAACAGAGAGTGACTCCATAAATCAGGCCTGGTGTCTGTAGGCTGAGAGTGACTCCTTAAATCAGGATTGGTGTCTATAAACGCAACAATTCTTTCAGTCAGGTTTGGTGTCCATAGACAAAGAGTGATTCCTTAAATCAGGCCTGTTATCTATAAACAGAGAGTGACTCTTAAATCAGGCCTGGTGTCTGCAGGCAGTGAGTGACTCCTTAAATCAGGCCTCGTGTCTATAAACAGAGTGACTCCTTAAATCAGACATGGTGACATTAAACAGAGAGTGGCTCCTTAAATCAGGCCTGGTGTCTATAAACAGAAAGTAATTTCTTAACCAGTCCTGGTGTCATTAAACAGAGAGTGACTCCTTATATCAGGCCTGGTGTCTATGAACAGAGAGTGACTCCTTAAATCAGGCCTGGTGTCTGTAGGCTGAGAGTGACTCCTTAAATCAGTTCTTGTGTCTATAAACAGAGTGACTCCTTAAATCAGGCCTGGTGTCTTTAAACACAGAGTGGCTCCTTAAATCGGGCCTGGTGTCTATAAACAGAGAGTGACTCCTTAAATCGGGCCTGGTGTCTATAAACAGAGAGTGACTCCTTAAATCAGGCCTTGCGTCTATAAACAGAGAGTAACTCCTTAAATCAGGCCTGGTGTCTGTAGGCTGAGAGTGACTCCTTAAATCAGTTCTTGTGTCTATAAACAGAGTGACTCCTTAAATCAGGCCTGGTGTCTTTAAACACAGAGTAGCTCCTTATGTCAGGCATGGTGTCTATAAACTGAGAGTGACTCCTTAAATCAGGCCTGCTCTCTATAAACAGAGAGTGACTCCATAAATCAGGCCTGGTGTCTGTAGGCTGAGAGTGACTCCTTAAATCAGTTCTTGTGTCTATAAACAGAGTGACTCCTTATGTCAGGCCTGGTGTCTATAAACAGAGAGTGACTCCTTAAATCAGGCCTGGTGTCTGTAACCTGAGAGTAGCTCCTTATGTCAGGCCTGGTGTCTATAAACAGAGATTGACTCCTTAAATGAGGTATCGTGTCTTTAAACAGAGAGTGACTCCATAAATCAGGCCTGGTGTCTGTAGGCTGAGAGTGACTCCTTAAATCAGGATTGGTGTCTATAAACGCAACAATTCTTTCAGTCAGGTTTGGTGTCCATAGACAAAGAGTGATTCCTTAAATCAGGCCTGTTATCTATAAACAGAGAGTGACTCTTAAATCAGGCCTGGTGTCTGCAGGCAGTGAGTGACTCCTTAAATCAGGCCTCGTGTCTATAAACAGAGTGACTCCTTAAATCAGACATGGTGACATTAAACAGAGAGTGGCTCCTTAAATCAGGCCTGGTGTCTATAAACAGAAAGTAATTTCTTAACCAGTCCTGGTGTCATTAAACAGAGAGTGACTCCTTATATCAGGCCTGGTGTCTATGAACAGAGAGTGACTCCTTAAATCAGGCCTGGTGTCTGTAGGCTGAGAGTGACTCCTTAAATCAGTTCTTGTGTCTATAAACAGAGTGACTCCTTAAATCAGGCCTGGTGCCTTTAAACACAGAGTAGCTCCTTATGTCAAGCATGGTGTCTATAAACTGAGAGTGACTCCTTAAATCAGGCCTGCTCTCTATAAACAGAGAGTGACTCCATAAATCAGGCCTGGTGTCTGTAGGCTGAGAGTGACTCCTTAAATCAGGATTGGTGTCTATAAACAGAGTGACTCCTTAAATCAGGCCTGGTGTCTATAAACAGAAAGTAATTTCTTAACCAGTCCTGGTGTCATTAAACAGAGAGTGACTCCTTATATCAGGCCTGGTGTCTATGAACAGAGAGTGACTCCTTAAATCAGGCCTGGTATCTGTAGGCAGAGAGTGACTCCTTAAATCAGACCTGGTGTTTTTAAACACAGAGTGACTCCTTAAATCAGGCCTGGTGTCTTTAAACACAGAGTGACTCCTTAAATTGGGCCTGGTGTCTATAAACAGAGAGTGACTCCTTAAATCAGGCCTTGCGTCTATAAACAGAGAGTAACTCCTTAAATCAGGCCTGGTGTCTGTAGGCTGAGAGTGACTCCTTAAATCAGTTCTTGTGTCTATAAACAGAGTGACTCCTTAAATCAGGCCTGGTGCCTTTAAACACAGAGTAGCTCCTTATGTCAAGCATGGTGTCTATAAACTGAGAGTGACTCCTTAAATCAGGCCTGCTCTCTATAAACAGAGAGTGACTCCATAAATCAGGCCTGGTGTCTGTAGGCTGAGAGTGACTCCTTAAATCAGGATTGGTGTCTATAAACGCAACAATTCTTTCAGTCAGGTTTGGTGTCCATAGACAAAGAGTGATTCCTTAAATCAGGCCTGTTATCTATAAACAGAGAGTGACTCTTAAATCAGGCCTGGTGTCTGCAGGCAGTGAGTGACTCCTTAAATCAGGCCTCGTGTCTATAAACAGAGTGACTCCTTAAATCAGACATGGTGACATTAAACAGAGAGTGGCTCCTTAAATCAGGCCTGGTGTCTATAAACAGAAAGTAATTTCTTAACCAGTCCTGGTGTCATTAAACAGAGAGTGACTCCTTATATCAGGCCTGGTGTCTATGAACAGAGAGTGACTCCTTAAATCAGGCCTGGTATCTGTAGGCAGAGAGTGACTACTTAAATCAGACCTGGTGTTTTTAAACACAGAGTGGCTCCTTCAATCAGGCCTGGTGTCTTTAAACACAGAGTGGCTCCTTAAATCGGGCCTGGTGTCTATAAACAGAGAGTAACTCCTTAAATCAGGCCTGGTTTCTGTAGGCTGAGAGTGACTCCTTAAATCAGTTCTTGTGTCTATAAACAGAGTGACTCCTTAAATCAGGCCTGGTGTCTTTAAACACAGAGTGGCTCCTTAAATCGGGCCTGGTGTCTATAAACAGAGAGTGACTCCTTAAATCAGGCCTTGCGTCTATAAACAGAGAGTAACTCCTTAAATCAGGCCTGGTGTCTGTAGGCTGAGAGTGACTCCTTAAATCAGTTCTTGTGTCTATAAACAGAGTGACTCCTTAAATCAGGCCTGGTGTCTTTAAACACAGAGTAGCTCCTTATGTCAGGCATGGTGTCTATAAACTGAGAGTGACTCCTTAAATCAGGCCTGCTCTCTATAAACAGAGAGTGACTCCATAAATCAGGCCTGGTGTCTGTAGGCTGAGAGTGACTCCTTAAATCAGTTCTTGTGTCTATAAACAGAGTGACTCCTTAAATCAGGCCTGGTGTCTTTAAACACAGAGTGACTCCTTAAATTGGGCCTGGTGTCTATAAACAGAGAGTGACTCCTTAAATCAGGCCTTGCGTCTATAAACAGAGAGTAACTCCTTAAATCAGGCCTGGTGTCTGTAGGCTGAGAGTGACTCCTTAAATCAGTTCTTGTGTCTATAAACAGAGTGACTCCTTAAATCAGGCCTGGTGCCTTTAAACACAGAGTAGCTCCTTATGTCAAGCATGGTGTCTATAAACTGAGAGTGACTCCTTAAATCAGGCCTGGTATCTGTAGGCAGAGAGTGACTCCTTAAATCAGTTCTTGTGTCTATAAACAGAGTGACTCCTTAAATCAGGCCTGGTGTCTTTAAACACAGAGTGGCTCCTTAAATCGGGCCTGGTGTCTATAAACAGAGAGTGACTCCTTAAATCAGGCCTGGTGTCTGTAGGCTGAGAGTGACTCCTTAAATCAGTTCTTGTGTCTATAAACAGAGTGACTCCTTATGTCAGGCCTGGTGTCTATAAACAGAGAGTGACTCCTTAAATCAGGCCTGGTGTCTGTAACCTGAGAGTAGCTCCTTATGTCAGGCCTGGTGTCTATAAACAGAGATTGACTCCTTAAATGAGGTATCGTGTCTATAAACAGAGAGTGACTCCATAAATCAGGCCTGGTGTCTGTAGGCTGAGAGTGACTCCTTAAATCAGGATTGGTGTCTATAAACAGAGTGACTCCTTAAATCAGGATTGGTGTCTATAAACGCAACAATTCTTTCAGTCAGGTTTGGTGTCCATAGACAAAGAGTGATTCCTTAAATCAGGCCTGTTATCTATAAACAGAGAGTGACTCTTAAATCAGGCCTGGTGTCTGCAGGCAGTGAGTGACTCCTTAAATCAGGCCTCGTGTCTATAAACAGAGTGACTCCTTAAATCAGACATGGTGACATTAAACAGAGAGTGGCTCCTTAAATCAGGCCTGGTGTCTATAAACAGAAAGTAATTTCTTAACCAGTCCTGGTGTCATTAAACAGAGAGTGACTCCTTATATCAGGCCTGGTGTCTATGAACAGAGAGTGACTCCTTAAATCAGGCCTGGTGTCTGTAGGCTGAGAGTGACTCCTTAAATCAGTTCTTGTGTCTATAAACAGAGTGACTCCTTAAATCAGGCCTGGTGTCTTTAAACACAGAGTGGCTCCTTAAATCGGGCCTGGTGTCTATAAACAGAGAGTGACTCCTTAAATCAGGCCTTGCGTCTATAAACAGAGAGTAACTCCTTAAATCAGGCCTGGTGTCTGTAGGCTGAGAGTGACTCCTTAAATCAGTTCTTGTGTCTATAAACAGAGTGACTCCTTAAATCAGGCCTGGTGTCTTTAAACACAGAGTAGCTCCTTATGTCAGGCATGGTGTCTATAAACTGAGAGTGACTCCTTAAATCAGGCCTGCTCTCTATAAACAGAGAGTGACTCCATAAATCAGGCCTGGTGTCTGTAGGCTGAGAGTGACTCCTTAAATCAGTTCTTGTGTCTATAAACAGAGTGACTCCTTATGTCAGGCCTGGTGTCTATAAACAGAGAGTGACTCCTTAAATCGGGCCTGGTGTCTGTAACCTGAGAGTAGCTCCTTATGTCAGGCCTGGTGTCTATAAACAGAGATTGACTCCTTAAATGAGGTATCGTGTCTATAAACAGAGAGTGACTCCATAAATCAGGCCTGGTGTCTGTAGGCTGAGAGTGACTCCTTAAATCAGGATTGGTGTCTATAAACACAACAATTCTTTCAGTCAGGTTTGGTGTCCATAGACAAAGAGTGATTCCTTAAATCAGGCCTGTTATCTATAAACAGAGAGTGACTCTTAAATCAGGCCTGGTGTCTGCAGGCAGTGAGTGACTCCTTAAATCAGGCCTCGTGTCTATAAACAGAGTGACTCCTTAAATCAGACATGGTGACATTAAACAGAGAGTGGCTCCTTAAATCAGGCCTGGTGTCTATAAACAGAAAGTAATTTCTTAACCAGTCCTGGTGTCATTAAACAGAGAGTGACTCCTTATATCAGGCCTGGTGTCTATGAACAGAGAGTGACTCCTTAAATCAGGCCTGGTATCTGTAGGCAGAGAGTGACTCCTTAAATCAGACCTGGTGTTTTTAAACACAGAGTGACTCCTTAAATCGGGCCTGGTGTCTATAAACAGAGAGTGACTCCTTAAATCAGGCCTGGTGTCTTTAAACACAGAGTGACTCCTTAAATTGGGCCTGGTGTCTATAAACAGAGAGTGACTCCTTAAATCAGGCCTTGCGTCTATAAACAGAGAGTAACTCCTTAAATCAGGCCTGGTGTCTGTAGGCTGAGAGTGACTCCTTAAATCAGTTCTTGTGTCTATAAACAGAGTGACTCCTTAAATCAGGCCTGGTGCCTTTAAACACAGAGTAGCTCCTTATGTCAAGCATGGTGTCTATAAACTGAGAGTGACTCCTTAAATCAGGCCTGCTCTCTATAAACAGAGAGTGACTCCATAAATCAGGCCTGGTGTCTGTAGGCTGAGAGTGACTCCTTAAATCAGGATTGGTGTCTATAAACACAACAATTCTTTCAGTCAGGTTTGGTGTCCATAGACAAAGAGTGATTCCTTAAATCAGGCCTGTTATCTATAAACAGAGAGTGACTCTTAAATCAGGCCTGGTGTCTGCAGGCAGTGAGTGACTCCTTAAATCAGGCCTCGTGTCTATAAACAGAGTGACTCCTTAAATCAGACATGGTGACATTAAACAGAGAGTGACTCCTTAAATCAGACATGGTGACATTAAACAGAGAGTGGCTCCTTAAATCAGGCCTGGTGTCTATAAACAGAAAGTAATTTCTTAACCAGTCCTGGTGTCATTAAACAGAGAGTGACTCCTTATATCAGGCCTGGTGTCTATGAACAGAGAGTGACTCCTTAAATCAGGCCTGGTATCTGTAGGCAGAGAGTGACTACTTAAATCAGACCTGGTGTTTTTAAACACAGAGTGGCTCCTTCAATCAGGCCTGGTGTCTTTAAACACAGAGTGGCTCCTTAAATCGGGCCTGGTGTCTATAAACAGAGAGTAACTCCTTAAATCAGGCCTGGTGTCTGTAGGCTGAGAGTGACTCCTTAAATCAGTTCTTGTGTCTATAAACAGAGTGACTCCTTAAATCAGGCCTGGTGTCTTTAAACACAGAGTGGCTCCTTAAATCGGGCCTGGTGTCTATAAACAGAGAGTGACTCCTTAAATCAGGCCTTGCGTCTATAAACAGAGAGTAACTCCTTAAATCAGGCCTGGTGTCTGTAGGCTGAGAGTGACTCCTTAAATCAGTTCTTGTGTCTATAAACAGAGTGACTCCTTAAATCAGGCCTGGTGTCTTTAAACACAGAGTAGCTCCTTATGTCAGGCATGGTGTCTATAAACTGAGAGTGACTCCTTAAATCAGGCCTGCTCTCTATAAACAGAGAGTGACTCCATAAATCAGGCCTGGTGTCTGTAGGCTGAGAGTGACTCCTTAAATCAGTTCTTGTGTCTATAAACAGAGTGACTCCTTAAATCAGGCCTGGTGTCTTTAAACACAGAGTGGCTCCTTAAATCGGGCCTGGTGTCTATAAACAGAGAGTGACTCCTTAAATCAGGCCTTGCGTCTATAAACAGAGAGTAACTCCTTAAATCAGGCCTGGTGTCTGTAGGCTGAGAGTGACTCCTTAAATCAGTTCTTGTGTCTATAAACAGAGTGACTCCTTAAATCAGGCCTGGTGTCTTTAAACACAGAGTAGCTCCTTATGTCAGGCATGGTGTCTATAAACTGAGAGTGACTCCTTAAATCAGGCCTGGTGTCTGTAGGCTGAGAGTGACTCCTTAAATCAGTTCTTGTGTCTATAAACAGAGTGACTCCTTATGTCAGGCCTGGTGTCTATAAACAGAGAGTGACTCCTTAAATCAGGCCTGGTGTCTGTAACCTGAGAGTAGCTCCTTATGTCAGGCCTGGTGTCTATAAACAGAGATTGACTCCTTAAATGAGGTATCGTGTCTATAAACAGAGAGTGACTCCATAAATCAGGCCTGGTGTCTGTAGGCTGAGAGTGACTCCTTAAATCAGGATTGGTGTCTATAAACGCAACAATTCTTTCAGTCAGGTTTGGTGTCCATAGACAAAGAGTGATTCCTTAAATCAGGCCTGTTATCTATAAACAGAGAGTGACTCTTAAATCAGGCCTGGTGTCTGCAGGCAGTGAGTGACTCCTTAAATCAGGCCTCGTGTCTATAAACAGAGTGACTCCTTAAATCAGACATGGTGACATTAAACAGAGAGTGGCTCCTTAAATCAGGCCTGGTGTCTATAAACAGAAAGTAATTTCTTAACCAGTCCTGGTGTCATTAAACAGAGAGTGACTCCTTATATCAGGCCTGGTGTCTATGAACAGAGAGTGACTCCTTAAATCAGGCCTGGTGTCTATAAACAGAGAGTGACTCCTTAAATCAGACCTGGTGTTTTTAAACACAGAGTGACTCCTTAAATCGGGCCTGGTGTCTATAAACAGAGAGTGACTCCTTAAATCAGGCCTGGTGTCTTTAAACACAGAGTGACTCCTTAAATTGGGCCTGGTGTCTATAAACAGAGAGTGACTCCTTAAATCAGGCCTTGCGTCTATAAACAGAGAGTAACTCCTTAAATCAGGCCTGGTGTCTGTAGGCTGAGAGTGACTCCTTAAATCAGTTCTTGTGTCTATAAACAGAGTGACTCCTTAAATCAGGCCTGGTGTCTTTAAACACAGAGTAGCTCCTTATGTCAGGCATGGTGTCTATAAACTGAGAGTGACTCCTTAAATCAGGCCTGCTCTCTATAAACAGAGAGTGACTCCATAAATCAGGCCTGGTGTCTGTAGGCTGAGAGTGACTCCTTAAATCAGGATTGGTGTCTATAAACACAACAATTCTTTCAGTCAGGTTTGGTGTCCATAGACAAAGAGTGATTCCTTAAATCAGGCCTGTTATCTATAAACAGAGAGTGACTCTTAAATCAGGCCTGGTGTCTGCAGGCAGTAAGTGACTCCTTAAATCAGGCCTCGTGTCTATAAACAGAGTGACTCCTTAAATCAGACATGGTGACATTAAACAGAGAGTGGCTCCTTAAATCAGGCCTGGTGTCTATAAACAGAAAGTAATTTCTTAACCAGTCCTGGTGTCATTAAACAGAGAGTGACTCCTTATATCAGGCCAGGTGTCTATGAACAGAGAGTGACTCCTTAAATCAGGTCTTGTGTTTTTAGGGAGAGAGTGACACCTTAAATCAGGCCAGGTGTCTATAAACAGAGAGTGACTCCTGAAATCAGGCCTGGCGTCTATAAACAGAGAGTGACTCCTTAGATCAGGCAAGGTGTCTATAAACAGAGAGCGACTCCTAAATCAGGCCTGGTGTCTATAAACAGAGTGACTCCTTAAATCAGGCCTGGTGTGTATAATCAGAGAGTGACTCCTTAATCAGGCCTGGTGTCTATAAACAGAGAGTGACTCCTTAAATCAGGCCTGGTGTCTATAAACAGAGTGACTCCTTAAATTAGGCCTGGTGTATTTAAACAGAGATTGACTCCTTAAATCAGGCCTCGTGTCTACAAGCAGAGTGACTTCTTAAATTGGGCCAGGTGTCTCTAAACAGAGAGTGACTCCTTATATCAGGACTAGTGTCCATGGACAAAGAGTGACGTTTTCCATCAGGCCAAGTGTCTATAGAGAGCGTGGCTCCATCTGTCAGGCCTGGTGTCTATAAACAGAGAGTGACTCCTTCAATCAGGCCTGGTGTCTTTAAACACAGAGTGACTCCTTAAATCAGGCCTGGTGTCTATAAACAGAGTGACTCCTTAAATTAGGCCTGGTGTATTTAAACAGAGATTGACTCCTTAAATCAGGCCTCGTGTCTACAAGCAGAGTGACTTCTTAAATTGGGCCAGGTGTCTCTAAACAGAGAGTGACTCCTTATATCAGGACTAGTGTCCATGGACAAAGAGTGACGTTTTCCATCAGGCCAAGTGTCTATAGAGAGCGTGGCTCCATCTGTCAGGCCTGGTGTCTATAAACAGAGAGTGACTACTTCAATCAGGCCTGCTGTCTTTAAACACAGAGTGGCTCCTTAAATCAGGCCTGGTGTCTATAAACAGAGAGTGACTCCTTAAATCAGGCCTTGCGTCTATAAACAGAGAGTAACTCCTTAAATCAGGCCTGGTGTCTGTAGGCTGAGAGTGACTCCTTTAATCAGTTCTTGTGTCTATAAACAGAGTGACTCCTTAAATCAGGCCTGGTGTCTTTAAACACAGAGTAGCTCCTTATGTCAGGCCTGGTGTCTATAAACTGAGAGTGACTCCTTAAATCAGGCCTTGCGTCTTGTTATAACCTGCCTACTGACGATTGGCTGGGGACTAATGATTATCCCACAATCCTATGGGAGTATGAACTTCCCCAATGAGGGGGGCGGAGAAACTCCTACTATAAATAAGCTGGCCAGTCCAGGAACCAGGAGGAAGGAGAAGGTAGCAAGGGAAGTTACTGCTACTGCTATGTATATGTTGTTATAGTAAATAAACTTTATTATTTTGTATCCTTAAAACTCGTGCTGGATTCTTCGGGGCCCTTACAAAACTGGCGACGAAGGTAAAAGTGAATAGCTGTCTACACTGCTGAAGCCACCTCCCTGGATTTTTGTTGGATACAGGTTGGAAGTTGTTTTCTATTATACCATGCCTCTGTACGGACGTTTGGATGTTTTTGATGCTGCGCTGGAAAGCTGGAACCAGTACACGCAACGGATGCGTTACTATTTCCGGGCAAACAATATCACTGAAAACGAGCGCCAGGTGGTCATATTGCTCACCGCCTGCGGACCGCATACGTTTGGGGTGATTAGGAGCCTTACGTACCCAGCTGTGCCGGACACTAAAACGTTTGACGAACTTGTGAATATAGTGGGGCAACACTTTAACCCAACCCCGTCCACGATAGTCCAGCGTTACCGGTTTAATACCGCTGAGAGGACCCCTGGAGAATCCCTTGCTGATTTTTTTATCCAGGCTACGCGGGATTGCGGAATATTGTGACTATGGTGATACCTTGTCAGAAATGTTACGCGACCGTTTGGTTTGCGGTATTAACAATGCGGCCACCCAGAGAAAGTTGTTAGCGGAGCCAACATTGACTTTTCAACAGGCAATACAAATAGTCTTGTCCCGAGAGAGCACAGAGCGAGGAGTACAGGAGCTACAGGGAATGGAAGTGCATGCCTTGGGGCGAAACCCTTTCCGCCCAAAAACGTCCCCCCGCACTACTGCGGTACCTTGGGCGAGGCAACGACCAGACCGACGCCAGTGGCCATCGGACATTCCTCCCCGAAGGGAGCCTTCTCCAGAGCCAATGGATGAGGAGCCATGTCCGTGTCAGACTTGTAGGCGCCGACCCCGTCGCGGATGGCGGTCCTGGGGACGCCAGAGGCGCCGTCGTTCCGACCGAAACTGGGACCAGCCCAGGGGCCGTAACTGGGACCAGCCCAGAGGCCGTACCTTCCATGTGGATGAACCTGCGGCGACCACTCCTGAGGACGTGGAGACGGAGGACAACTGCCTGCAGCTGCATTGTGTGGCAGCTCCCCGTGTGGCCCCCATTAAGGTGACAGTACGGGTCAATGGCCACCCGCTGGAGATGGAGTTGGATACTGGCGCAGCGGTCTCCGTGATCGCCCAGAGGACATTCGACCGCATCAAGCAGGGTATACAGACCCTTACACTAACTGTCTCACAGGCCAGGTTGGCCACCTACACGGGGGAACCACTGGACATTGCAGGAACTACAATGACCCCTGTTGTCTATGGACGCCAGGAGAGGCGTTTCCCACTTATCGTACTGCGTGGCCATGGGCCCAGCCTGTTGGGTCGGGACTGGTTGCGCCATTTGCGGTTGCAATGGCAGCACATCCTCCAAACTGTTTCTGGAGGGTTGACTGAGGTGCTAGGACGATACCCAGAGGTATTCCAGCCTGGTCTGGGGAAAATAAAAGGGGCCGTAGCCCGTATCCAAGTTGAACCAGGAGCCACACCGCGCTATTTCCAGGCGCGCCCAGTGCCTTACGCTTTGCTCGAGAAGGTAGAAGGGGAGCTCACTCGTTTGGAGAGTTTGGGTATTATCAGGCCTGTCCGTTTTGCTGACTGGGCAGCACCAATTGTGCCAGTAATGAAGCCAGATGCCACAGTTCGCTTGTGTGGCGACTATAAACTTACAGTGAATACCGTTTCCCGACTCGACCGATACCCAATGCCTCGCATAGAGGATCTCTACGCGAAACTTGCAGGCGGACTCTCATTCACAAAATTAGATATGAGTCACGCCTACCTGCAGTTGGAGCTGGACCCTGCCTCCCGACCATATGTAACAATTAACACACACCGGGGCCTGTATGAATATACACGGTTGCCCTTTGGAGTATCCTCTGCCTGCGCAATTTTTCAACGTGTTATGGAGGGCATTTTGAGAGGTTTACCACGTGTGGCTGTCTGCCTAGATGACGTGTTGATTACAGGGACGTTGGAGCAAGAGCATTTGGAAAATCTGGAGGCTGTCCTTAAACGCCTTTCGGAGGCTGGAGTCCGTTTACGTCACACAAAGTGCGTATTTCAGGCAAAAGAAGTAGTCTACCTAGGTAATCGGGTGGACCGCGAGGGTCTGCACCCCGTCGCAGAGAAGGTGCGTGCAATTCAACATGCCCCCACCCCGACTGACACTTCGCACCTTCGTTCTTTTCTCGGTCTCGTAAACTATTACGGGAAGTTCCTCCCCAATCTGGCAACTACGCTGGCCCCCTTACACCTGCTGCTAAAGAAAAATCACACCTGGGTTTGGGGTCAGCCGCAAGAAACCGCTTTCCGGCGGGTAAAGCAACAATTGTCGTCGTCTGGGTTACTAACCCACTATGATCCGGGAAAGCCTTTGCTCGTCACATGTGATGCATCCCCGTATGGTATTGGGGCTGTCCTGTCCCACAAGATGGAGAACGGGGCCGAGCGACCGATAGCTTTCGCCTCCCGCACATTGACTGCAGCGGAGAAGAAGTACGCGCAGATCGAGAAGGAGGGCCTGGCAGTGGTTTTCGCGGTGAAACGCTTCCACCAGTATGTGTACGGCCGCCATTTCACTATCGTGACTGATCATAAGCCCCTGCTGGGACTCTTCAGAGAGGATAAGCCGATACCGCCCATTGCTTCTGCACGGATCCAGCGCTGGGCTTTGTTGCTTGCTGCATATGAGTATTCTCTGGAGCACAAACCAGGTACGCAGATAGCAAATGCCGACGCACTGAGCCGATTGCCTTTATCGACCGGCCCCATGTCGACCCCCACGACCGGTGAGGTGGTCGCAACCCTAAATTTTATGGACACCTTGCCTGTCACGGCATCACAGATCCGTGAGTGGACCCAGACGGAGCCAGTCCTGTCAAAGGTTCGGCACATAGTCCTGTATGGTGGGCAGCATAGACAGCTCCCAGGCGAGTTACGGGCATTTTCCTCCAAGCTGTCAGAGGTCAGCGTGGAAGACAGCATCCTCTTGTGGGGGACGCGTGTGGTTGGCCCGGAAAAAGGCCAGGAGCTGATATTATCAGACTTGCACAATGGGCATCCGGGCGTGACCAAGATGAAAATGTTGGCCCGGAGTTATGTCTGGTGGCCAGGCCTCGACACCGACATTGAGAAGGTGGCCCAAAACTGCTCCATTTGCCAGGAGCATCAGAAGCTTCCGCCGGCCGCGCCCCTACATCACTGGGAATGGCCAGGGCGGCCTTGGGCACGCTTACATGCAGATTTCGCAGGCCCTTTTCAGGGATCCATGTTCCTTCTACTAATTGACGCCCAGTCCAAATGGCTGGAGGTGCATAAGATGCAGGGGACAACGTCCTGCGCAACAATTGAAAAAATGCGTTTATCATTTAGCACGCATGGCCTCCCCGAGGTGCTGGTCACGGATAATGGCACTCCATTCACGAGTGAGGAGTTTGCTAGGTTTACAAAGATGAACGGCATCCGCCATATCCGCACTGCCCCTTACCACCCGGCTTCAAATGGGTTGGCAGAGCGTGCAGTGCAAACATTCAAAAGAGGCCTAAAGAAGCAGTCTTCCGGATCAATGGACACGAGACTGGCTCGGTTTTTGTTTACGTACAGGACCACCCCCCACACAGTGACTGGGGTAGCTCCCGCAGAACTCCTAATGGGCCGGAGACTTCGCACCCGCCTTAGTATGGTCTTCCCGGACATTGGCGCAAAAGTACGCAGCACACAAGAACGGCAGGGACCGGGATTGTCTCAGCATCGTCCGATTCGGCAGTTTGCGCCCGGTGACCCAGTATTCGTGCGGAATTTTGCTGGTGGTGCCCAATGGGTTCCTGGGGTAATCTTTCGCCAAACGGGCCCTATATCGTACCAAGTGCAAGCCCAGGGTCGTCTCCAGCGAAAACATGTAGACCACGTCCGGTCCAGAAGATCATCCCCGCAAAAGATTCCCCGCCCCCGGAGCTCAGTTCAACAGCGGCAAAGACCAGAAACAAGGGAAGGTAGTCCTCCAAATCTTCCACTGGTGCCTCACTCAAAGCCTGCGCAGGTCATGACGGGACCGAATGGGGACAGAGACGCTGACATGACGGAGGCAGCAGACTCTGACTCCGAGATGGAGACACAGGATGAATCAGAGGGGGAATCCTCAGGTCCACAGGCCGTGGATGTACAACCGCGCCGTTCATCACGGAAGCGCCGGTCTCCGTCTCGTTCTACGCCGCCTGATCCAGCGCCGCGTGCAAATGGCGTCCGGCCTGCGGCCAAACGAGTTCGACGCCTCCCTTCGCCAGGGCCTACGGTGGATTCCTTGGACTTTGGGGGGGAGGGATGTTATAACCTGCCTACTGACGATTGGCTGGGGACTAATGATTATCCCACAATCCTATGGGAGTATGAACTTCCCCAATGAGAGGGGCGGAGAAACTCCTACTATAAATAAGCTGGCCAGTCCAGGAACCAGGAGGAAGGAGAAGGTAGCAAGGGAAGTTACTGATATGTATATATTGTTACAGTAAATAAACTTTATTATTTTGTATCCTTAAAACTCGTGCTGGATTCTTCGGGGCCCTTACAAAACGTCTATAAACAGAGAGTAGCTCCTTAAATCAGGCCTGCTCTCTATAAACACAGTGACTCCATAAATCAGGCCTGGTGTCTGTAGGCTGAGAGTGACTCCTTAAATCAGTTCTTGTGTCTATAAACAGAGTGACTCCTTAAATCAGGCCTGGTGTCTGTAAACTGAGAGTAGCTCCTTATGTCAGGCCTGCTCTCTATAAACAGAGAGTGACTCCATAAATCAGGCCTGGTGTCTGTAGGCTGAGAGTGAGTCCTTAAATCAGGCCTGGTGTCTATAAACAGAGATTGACTCCTTAAATGAGGTATCGTGTCTATAAACAGAGTGATTCCTTAAATCAGGCCTGGTGTCTATAAACACAACAATTCTTTCAGACAGGTTTGGTGTCCATAGACAAAGATTGATTCCTTAAAACAGGCCTGTTATCTATAAACAGAGAGTGACTCTTAAATCAGACATGGTGACATTAAACAGAGTGGCTACTTAAATCAGGCCTGGTGTCTATGAACAGAGAGTGACTCCTTAAATCAGGTCTTGTGTTTTTAGGGAGAGAGTGACACCTTAAATCAGGCCAGGTGTCTATAAACAGAGAGTGACTCCTTAGATCAGGCAAGGTGTCTATAAACCGAGAGCGACTCCTTAAATCAGGCCAGGTGTCTATAAACAGAGAGTGACTCCTTAGATCAGGCAAGGTGTCTATAAACAGAGAGCGACTCCTTAAATCAGGCCTGGTGTCTATAAACAGAGAGAGACTCCTTAAATCAGGCCTGGTGTCTATAAACAGAGAGTGACTCCTTAAATCAGGCCTGGTGTCTATAAACAGAGTGACTCCTTAAATCAGGCCTGGTGTGTACAATCAGAGAGTACTCCTTAATCAGGCCTCGTGTCTACAAGCAGAGTGACTTCTTAAATTGGGCCTGATGTCTCTAAACAGAGAGTGACTCCTTATATCAGGACTAGTGTCCATGGACAAAGAGTGACGTTTTCCATCAGGCCAAGTGTCTATAGAGAGCGTGGCTCCATCTGTCAGGCCTGGTGTCTATAAACAGAGAGTGACTCCTTAATCAGGCCTGGTGTATTTAAACAGAGATTGACTCCTTAAATCAGGCCTCGTGTCTGCAAGCAGAGTGACTTCTTAAATTGGGCCTGGTGTCTATAAACAGAGAGTGAGTCCATAAATCAGGCCTGGTGTCTGTAGGCTGAGAGTGACTCCTTAAATCAGTTCTTGTTTCTATAAACAGAGTGACTCCTTAAATCAGGATTGGTGTCTATAAACAGAGAGTGACTCCTTAAATCAGGATTGGTGTCTATAAACACAACAATTCTTTCAGTCAGGTTTGGTGTCCATAGACAAAGAGTGATTCCTTAAATCAGGACTAGTGCCCTGAGACAGAGAGTGACTACTTCAATCAGGACTAGTGTCCATGGACAAATAGTAACTATTTCCATCAGGCCAAGTGTCTATAGAGAGAGTGGCTCCATCTGTCTGAACAAACAAAGAACAAAGAAATGTACAGCACAGGAACAGGCCCTTCGGCCCTCCAAGCCCGTGCCGACCATACTGCCCCACTAAACTACAATCTTCTACACTTCCTGGGTCCGTATCCTTCTATTCTCATCCTATTCATATATTTGTCAAGATGCCCCTTAAATGTCCCTATCGTCCCTGCTTCCACTACCTCCTCCAGTAGCGAGTTCCAGGCACCCACTACCCTCTGCGTAAAAAAACTTGCCTCGTACATCTACTCTAAACCTTGCCCCTCTCACCTTAAACCTATGCCCCCTAGTAATTGACCCCTCTACCCTGGGGAAAAGCCTCTGACTATCCACTCTGTCTATGCCCCTCATAATTTTGTATACCTCTATCAGGTCGCCCCTCAACCTCCTTCGTTCCAGTGAGAACAAACCGAGTTTATTCAATCGCTCCTCATAGCTTATGCCCTCCATACCAGGCAACATTCTGGTAAATCTCTTCTGCACCCTCTCTAAAGCCTCCACATCCTTCTGGTAGTGTGGCGACCAGAATTGAACACTATACTCCAAGTGTGGCCTAACTAAGGTTCTATACAGCTGCAACATGACTTGCCAATTCTTATACTCAATGCCCCGGCCAATGAAGGCAAGCATGCCGTATGCCTTCTTGACTACCTTCTCCACCTGTGTTGCCCCTTTCAATGACCTGTGGACCTGTACTCCTAGATCTCTTTGACTTTCAATACTCTTGAGGGTTCTACCATTCACTGTATATTCCCTAACTGCATTAGACCTTCCAAAATGCATTACCTCACATTTGTCCGGATTAAACTCCATCTGCCATCTCTCCGCCCAAGTCTCCAGACAATCTAAATCCTGCTGTATCCTCAGACAGTCCTCATCGCTATCCGCAATTCCACCAACCTTTGTGTCGTCTGCAAACTTACTAATCAGACCAGTTACATTTTCTTCCAAATCATTTATATATACTACAAACAGCAAAGGTCCCAACACTGATCCCTGTGGAACACCACTGGTCACAGCCCTCCAATTAGAAAAGCATCCCTCCATTGCTACCCTCTGCCTTCTGTGGCCTAGCCAGTTCTGTATCCACCTTGCCAGTTCACCCCTGATCCCGTGTGACTTCACCTTTTGTACTAGTCTACCATGAGGGACCTTGTCAAAGGCCTTACTGAAGTCCATATAGACAACATCTACTGCCCTACCTGCATCAATCATCTTAGTGACCTCCTCGAAAAACTCTATCAAGTTAGTGAGACACGACCTCCCCTTCACAAAACCGTGCTGCCTCTCACTAATACGTCCATTTGCTTCCAAATGGGAGTAGATCCTGTCTCGAAGAATTCTCTCCAGTAATTTCCCTACCACTGAAGTAAGGCTCACCGGCCTGTAGTTCCCGGGATTATCCTTGCTACCCTTCTTAAACAGAGGAACAACATTGGCTATTCTCCAGTCCTCCGGGACATCCCCTGAAGACAGCGAGGATCCAAAGATTTCTGTCAAGGCCACAGCAATTTCCTCTCCAGCCTCCTTCAGTATTCTGGGGTAGATCCCATCAGGCCCTGGGGACTTATCTACCTTAATATTTTTTAAGACACCCAACACCTCGTCTTTTTGGATCACAATGTGACCCAGGCTATCTACACCCCCTTCTCCAGACTCAACATCTACCAATTCCTTCTCTTTGGTGAATACTGATGCAAAGTATTCATTTAGTACCTCGCCCATTTCCTCTGACTCCACACATAGATTCCCTTGCCTATCCTTCAGTGGGCCAACCCTTTCCCTGGCTACCCTCTTGCTTTTTATGTACGTGTAAAAAGCCTTGGGATTTTCCTTAACCCTATTTGCCAATGACTTTTCATGACCCCTTCTAGCCCTCCTGACTCCTTGCTTAAGTTCCTTCCTACTTTCCTTATATGCCACATATGTAAACAGAGAGTGACTCCTTAAATCAGGTCTGGTGTCCAGAGGCAGAGAGTGACTCTTTTAATCATTCCTGGTGTCTACAAACAGAGTGACTCCTTAAATCAGGCCTGGTGTCTATAAACAGAGTGACTCCTTAAATCACGTCTGGTGTCTCTAAACAGAGAGTGACTCCTTATATCATGTGAGAAATGAACATTTTGTGTTGTTTTTGTGTTGTTTTTACATGTATAAACTCTCGTTCACAATTAATATGTCAACAATGAAGCATGATGGGAAAATTAACATGTCAAGTTCTGAGTAAGCTATAGTGAGCGAATTATTATAACGATGTACCAGGATGACCTTCGGGGAAGAACGGGATGTACAATAACAGAACTTGCTAAGCAAGGGGGAAGATAGCAGGTGCAAGCAGGGGGCCTCATTCTTATCTTTAACTGACGGTCCAAGGATATACCAGGAGCGGACAGAAATCACTATGCAAGGGGGAGGCCAAATAAGGGATCACTGATAAGGGAACTGCCCTTTCTATAGTTTGTGGGATATGTTTCTCACAGATTGTTTCTCACGGATTGTATTTTCATGGATTGCATATAACAAAGTGATGCTGTGTGAATTCTTTGTGTCTGCTATTGGTTACTGGAGGCACCCGCTCTTGCAAGATCGATTTAAATAAATACTTCTTCAGAATTTGACTAAGTGTAAATTATTAACAGGTGAGCGGTGTTTCTCACAATTGGGGGCTCGTGGCTGGGATAGTTTTCATTGATCGAGGGGGGCGACCCAAGAGGAACCGAGAAGACTCGTCCCGTTATTTAAACGGTCTCGTACTTCATCTTGAGTGCTTACCCACGGTCAACTGAACACGTTCCTAGGGTAGTCATTCTGAAGAAGCAAGTAACGGATTATAGTGGCAGGCACGCCGTGAGGGAAGTCAGGCAACTCTGTGCACCGAGCAAGGTAAGAAAAACGGCTTTTAAGTACTACCTTGTTGACTTGGGTTTGTATCTAAACATCCGCAGGGGCGGGTTGATGATATAAGGACTCTGGAGTTTATATCTAGACATCCGTATAAGTGTATGGGCGGATTGATGATATAAGTGCTTTCAGGATTGTGATTGTTGTGACAGGGTCATAACTAGACACTTTACTTAGAAATAAGTGAAGGTTGAGTACTTTACAATGGGAAGTAAAAACTCGAAACAAGGTTGTGAGAAACGAAGACGGCGCTGATAAGAGAATCCCTAAGAATATCCCACCAGAAAGCCCAGTGGGTCGGATGTTAGTGAATTGGGATTTTGAGAGCCACGTACAAAAAAATAAGGACAGGAAAACAATGCTAAAATTTTGTTGCTTCACATGGATAAAAGAAGCAATCCGTAAACCCTCAGTCTTTTGGCCGCAATACGGTTCGGACGGAGATTGGGTGTGCCAAATTTCTAATATATATGTCAATGATAAAAGACCCTGTTCCGATAAAGAAGTAAGCTACGCGAGTTGTTGGCTTCCTAGCAGGAACGCCACCCGAATATATCCATTAATCCCACAGCGCGAAGACGTTCGCACAGCCCCTCTTAAATGGGACGTCCTAGATAATTTGCCACCCCCTTATAAGAATAAGTCAAACGACAAGGACTCGCCAAATGACCAACAAATGAATAAAGGCATCAGAGAAAGTCCCTGAAAAAGAAGGAGAGAGTCAAATGATATTAAGATCCACGAAAGGACAGGGAAAGGAACCAGAAATAACAACAATGAACCTCCTTCGGGAAGTCCCTATTTGAGCGGGAGAAGTAGGATTTGTAAATTCTCCTTTAAATTCAGGAGAAGTCAGAGCATTCAAAAAAAAAATATCTATGTACATTAATGGAAGACCTCTTAGGACTGGCGGAACAATTCAATCAGTTCTTAGGTCCTAATATATACACACGGACCGAATTAATGTCCATTATGAGTATCCTATTCACGGGGGAAGAAAAGGGTATGATTAGAAGAGCAGGCATGGGACTGTGGGAGAATAAACACCCGACAGGGGGAAGCGAACCAGACAGAGAGAGAGAGATACAGAGAGAGACAGACAGAGAGATACAGAGAGAGAAAGAGACAGAGAGAGAGATACAGAGAACAGAGAGAGAGACAGAGAGAGACAGGCAGAGAGCGAGAGACACAGAGACTGAGAGAGAGACAGAGAGAGAGAGACAGAGAGAGAGAGAGAGATACAGAGAACAGAGAGAGACAGAGAGATACAGAGAGAGAGAGAGACAGGCAGAGAACAAAGAACAAACAAAGAACAAAGAAATGTATAGCACAGGAACAGGCCCTTCGGCCCTCCAAGCCCGTGCCGACCATGCTGCCCAACTAAACTACAATCTTCTACACTTCCTGGGTCCGTATCCTTCTATTCCCATCCTATTCATGTATTTGTCAAGATGCCCCTTAAATGTCACCACCGTCCCTGCTTCCACCACCTCCTCCGGTAGCGAGTTCCAGGCACCCACTACCCTCTGCGTAAAAAAACTTGCCTCGTGCATCTATTCTAAACCTTGCCCCTCTCACCTTAAACCTATGCCCCCTAGTAATTGGCCCCTCTACCCTGGGGAAAATAGAGAGATACAGAGACTGAGAGAGATACAGAGAGAGATACAGAGAGAGATACAGAGACGGAGAGATACAGAGAACAGAGAGAGAGAGAGAGATACAGGGAGACAGAGAGAGACAATGAGAGAAAGAGACAGAGAGAGAGAGACAGACAGAGAGATACAGAGACAGAGAGAGAGACAGAGAGAGACAGAGACAGAGATACGGAGAGAGAGAGAGAGACAGAGAGAGACAGGCAGAGAGAGAGAGACAGAGAGATACAGAGACAGAGAGAGAGAGAGAGAGAGATACAGAGAGAGAAAGAGACAGAGGGAGACAGAGAGGCAGAGAGAGACAGAGAGAGATACAGAGAGAGAGAGAGAGATACAGAGAAGGCTGCAACATGCCTGGAGTCACTGTTTCAATACAGAGAGAGAGACAGAGAAGACTGCAACATGCCTGGAGTCACTGTTTCAATACAGGGAGAGAGAGACAGACAGAGAAGACTGCAACATGCCTGGAGTCACTGTTTCAATACAGAGAGAGAGAGAGACAGAGAAGGCTGCAACATGCCTGGAGTCACTGTTTCAATACAGAGAGAGAGAGAGAGAGACAGTTTGTTACAGAGAAGGCTGCAAATACTGAACTATCACCCGTGGGAAGGCTGAAATAGGCTCACCCTACAACCACCGCCACCGCAGGCGGAGTCTCTAAAATCATTTGGGAGCAAATAGTTCCCCGATACGGGTTGGTAGAAAATATAGACTTGGACAGGGGAAGCCACTTTACCTCTAAGGTCTTATCAACCGCAGTGTCAGTTCCCCGTCCGGCAAGTTCCCAATATAGCATACAACCCTGCCAACCGCAGGGGCCCAACAACCAGGCATTTCAAAATAATTATTATAATTAATAAATTAATCAAATTTGATACTACTGATTCAGTAACATTTCAATAATAGTATTTCAGCTCAAATTCATCGATTTGTAAGGGTTGGATTGCTGCCAAATTCCCGTTATCAGATGTCCTTGAACAATCTGTTCTTTTTAATCAAAGTTGTTTTGGATTTTTTTAAGACCAGGTCCACATGGTTTGAAGTTTTGATTTCCAGGCTAATTCTAAACATTTATTTTAAAATATCAAACACAATAACTTATTAAACATATAGGTTTTCTGTAGATGAATTCGTCGATTCTATTAAAGAAGGCACTACTAGAAGTTTGGAGATAAATTGGGACTTCCACACTCCTTGGCACCACCCCCCCTCCCTCATCGGGACGGGTGGAAAGGATGAATCAAACCCCTAAAAATCATTTGTCAGAAATAATACTAGAAACTAGGCTCCCCTGGACAAAATGCTTACCGATAGCCCTTCTAAGAAAAGATTTGGGGTTGTCTCCATCCGAAATGTTGTTCGGATTGCCATACCTTGGAACAATGGGGGAATTGCCCATTGCAGAATGTAAAGATATCTATGTAAAGAAATATATACTGGCACTGTTCCTCATTATCATTCCTCAGGAGACAAGGACTGCTAGCGCAGACACCTCCCCTTGAATTCGCAGCCCACAAATTTAAACCAGGAGATTGGGTACTGGTGAAATCGTGGCAGGAAACCAAGCTTCAACCCACTTGCGATGGACCGATCCTGGTTTTGTTAACCACAGAGACTGCCATACGAACCGCGGAAAAAGGTTGGACTCATTACAGCAGAACGAAGGGTCCCGTTAAATCACCACCTGAACAGGAACAATGGCATGTGGAGGCCACTGAGGAACCATTTAAGATAAGATTGAAAAGACACTAAATCCTGAACTGATCAATAATATGACGAAACTACAGCTAAAATGGACTATGCAATGTATAATAATATTAATGAGGTGGGAGTTCGGAATCGGTCGTATGGCTACATTGACAATCCCAGGAAGTCGGTACCCTCAGGTAATACGGATTGATCTATGCACCCTCATAGACTGCGAGTCAGCGGGGAAGGGAAAGGAGTTTAGGGTAGATTCTCTTCATTATTACCGAGGGGGGATGATTACGGAGAGGGAGGGTTGGCTGAAAAGGTTCTGCCAATTGCCCAGAGGGGCACCACCGGTCGTACCCATTCACCAGGTTAATGGAAATTCCCCCTCAACGTGCAAGGCTGGAACTTGTCACCCTGTATACATCACCGTAAAACACACGGCCTGGATTGAGACAGGCAATAGGGTTTGTTCACTTAGACATGAGATATTCGGGGTAAACATGAGAAATGGCAAGACTGAATGCTGCTTCCGTAACTCATTAGACCAGGGAGCAACTCCCACTAATGAAACTAGGGACGACAAGGTGGAGAAAGAACAGGCAGTCAAAATAATTGAAGTAAAAGATTTAGAGCAAACCTTTGAGATAGAGGGCGTCATTCTCCGATACCCCGCCGGGTCGGAGAATGGCCGTTGGCCGACGTGAATCCCGCCCCCGCCTCGCCGAAGTCTCCGGTACCGGAGATTGGGCGGGGACGGGAATCGAGCCGCGCCGGTTGGCGGGACCCCCCGCTCAATTCTCCGGCCCGAATGGGCCGAAGTCCCTCCCAGAAATTGCCTGTCCCGCCGGCGTAAATCAAAGCTGGTATTTACCGGCGGGACCAGGCGGCGTGGGCGGGCTCCGGGGTCCTGGGGGGGGCGCGGGGCGATCTGACCCCAGGGGGTGCCCCCACGGTGGCCTGGCCCGCGATCGGGGCCCACCAATCCGCGGGCGGGCGGGCATCCCCACTGCGCATGCGCGGGAAACTGTCGGCGGCCGCTGACGCTCCCGCGCATGCGCCGCATTTCCGCACCAGCTGGCGGGGCACCAAACGCCATTTCCGCCAGCTGGCGGGGCAACAAACGCCATTTCCGCCAGCTGGCGGGGCGGAAATCCCTCCGGCACTGGCCTAGCCCCTCAATGTTGGGGCTCGGTCCCCAAAGATGCGGAGCATTCCGCACCTTTGGGCCGGCGCGATGCCCGTCTGATTGGCGCCGTTTTTGGCGCCAGTCGGCGGACATTGTGCCGTTGGGGGAGAATTTCGCCCAGAGACCGGCTATGAGGAACAGAATGCGTGGATTGAGTGGGTGAGGTATTCGGCCCAGACGCTGAAGAAAGACAATTGTTATGCTTGCGCATCAGGTAGACCACAGGCCCATATGGAGCCCTTTCCACTGGGGTGGACAGACAATAGAGGGAGCATGGAATGCATGATGGCCCTGTACCAAGATGCAACAGCCTGGGGCAACAGGACCTGCACTGCCCTATCTCTGATGTTTCCTCCTGTTAATAAGAAACTATCAGCAAACCCTCCCTCCTTCTTGGTTACCGTGACGCATCACAAATCGTGTATAAGTCGTTCTGATACGGGGCTAAGTAAAGATATGGGAGAACTCAAGACTTGTATTGAGACTAAGAACGTGACCACCCAGGGCAATTACTCATCACTAAAAAAAACACGTGCGGATATATGGTAGTATTGCGGAGGAAAGATTCTAAGACCCACTCTACCCCCCCAATGGAAAGGGACATGCGCATTAGTTCAGCTCGCCATTCCGTTCAGTATACCCTATGAAAGACAAGAGGAGAGGGGGAGTGTAAAAGGGGAACGAATTAAACGGGGCATACCTACCTCATTTAATGACAGGATTTACCTGGACTCCGTTGGCATTCCCAGAGGAGTACCAGATGAGTTCAAAGCCCGAAATCAGATTGCAGCTTGGTTCGAGTCCCTCTTCTGGTGGGTTACGATCAATAAGAATGTGGATTGGATAAACTGTATATACTATAATCAACAGAGGTTCATCAATTATACCAGGGACGCCGTAAAGGGCATAGCAGAACAACTGGACGCAACCACTAGACTAGCCTGGGAGAATAGATTGGCTCTGGATATGATTTTGGCAGAGAAAGGTGGTGTATGCGTTATGCTGAAAGGACAGTGTTGCACGTTTATCCCCAACAACACGGCACCCGACAGATCGATTACCCGTGCGCTACAAGGGTTATCCACTCTGGCTGTGGAAATGGCACACAACTCAGGGGCAGACACATCCATGACTGGGTGGCTTGAATCATTGTTTGGGAAATGGAAAGGGTTAATTGTATCCATCCTCACCTCCATCATCGTGGTGATAGGAGCATTGGCGGCAATAGGCTGTTGCATCATCCCGTGCGTAAGAGGCTTGGTGCAGAGGCTCATCGAAACAGCCTTGACCAAGCAGGTGCCATTACCCCTGGGTAAAGGAGGCCAGGATACAATTTGCCTACTAGAAAGTGGGGAGACTGAAGGAGAGTACGGCCCCATAGAAAGGGAAGTTGAGAGGATGTTGGACAATTTGGGGGTAGGTTAGAAGAGGCTACAAAGTGTAAAAAGCAACAAGAGTAAAAAGAAAAAAATGGTGATTTGTGAGAAATGAACATTTTGTGTTGTTTTTGTGTTGTTTTTACATGTATAAACTCTCGTTCACAATTAAGATGTCAACAATGAAGCATGATGGGGAAATTAACATGTCAAGTTCTGAGTAAGCTATAGTGAGCGAATTATTATAATGATGTACCAGGATGACCTTCTGGGAAGAACGGGATGTACAATAACAGAACTTGCTAAGCAAGGGGGAAGATAGCAGGTGCAAGCAGGGGGCCTCATTCTTATCTTTAACTGCCGGTCCAAGGATATACCAGGAGCGGACAGAAATCACTACGCAAGGGGGAAACCAAATAAGGGATCACTAATAAGGGAACTGCCCTGTCTATAGTTTGTGGGATGTGTTTCTCACGGATTTCATAGAATTTACAGTGCAGAAGGAGGCCATTTGGCCCATCGAGTCTGCACCGGCTCTTGGAAAGAGCACCCCACCCAAGGTCAACACCTCCACCCTATCCCCGTGACCCAGTAACCCCACCCAACACTAAGGGCAATTTTGGACACTAAGGGCAATTTAGCATGGCCAATCCACCTAACCTGCACATCTTTGGACTGTGGGAGGAAACCGGAGCACCCGGAGGAAACCCACGCACACACGGGGAGGATGTGCAGACTCCGCACAGACAGTGACCCAAGCCGGAATCAAACCTGGGACCCTGGAGCTGTGAAGCAATTGTGCTATCCACAATGCTACCGTACTGCCCGCTTGTTTCTCACGGATTGTATTTTCATGGATTGTATATAACAAAGTGATGCTGTGTGAATTCTGTGTGTCTCTGCTGTTGCTTACTGGAGGCACCCGCTCTTGCAAGATCGATTGAAATAAATACTTCTTCAGAATTTGACTAAGTGTAAATTATTAATAGGTGAGCGGTGTTTCTCACATATCAGGACAGGTGTCCATGGACAAAGAGTGAACGTTTTCCATCAGGCCAAGTGTCTATAGAGAGCTTGGCTCCATCTGTCAGGCCTGGTGTCTATAAACAGAGAGTGACTCCTTCAATCAGGCCTGGTGTCTATAAACAGAGAGTGACTCCTTTAATCAGGCCTGGTGTCTGTAAACAGAGAGTGACTCCTTCAATTAGGACTGGTGTCTCTAATCAGAGAGTGACTCCTTAAATCAGGCCTGGTGTCTATAAACGGAGTGACTCCTTAAATCAGGACTAGTGTCCATGAACAAAGAGTGACTTTTCCCATCAGGCCAAGTGTCTGTAGAGAGGGTGGCTCCGTCTGTCAGGCCTGGTGTCTATAAACAGAGAGTGGCTCCATCTGTCAGGCCTGGTGTCTATAAACAGAGAGTGACTCCTTAAATCAGGCCTGGTGTCTATAAACGGAGTGACTCCTTAAATCAGGACTAGTGTCCATGAACAAAGAGTGATTTTTCCCATCAGGCCAAGTGTCTATAGAGAGAGTGGCTCCATCTGTCAGGCCTGGTGTCTATAAACAGAGAATGATTCCTTAAATCAGGATTGGTGTCTATAAACACAACAATTCTTTCAGTCAGGTTTGGTGTCCATAGACAAAGAGTGATTCCTTAAATCAGGCCTGGTGTCTATAAACAGAGAGTGACTCCTTAAATCAGGCCTGGTGTCCAGAGGCAGAGAGTGACTCCTTTAATAATTCCTGGTATCTACAAACAGAGTGACTCCTTAAATCAGGCCTGGTGTCTATAAACAAGAGTGACTCCTTAAATCAGGCCTGGTGTCTCTAAACAGAGAGTGACTCCTTATATCAGGACTAGTGTCCATGGACAAAGAGTGACGTTTTCCATCAGGCCAAGTGTCTATAGAGAGCGTGGCTCCATCTGTCAGGCCTGGTGACTATAAACATGGAGTGGTTCCATCTGTCAGGCCTGGTGTCTATAAACAGAGAGTGACTCCTTAAATCAGGCCTGGTGTCTATAAACAGAGAGTGACTCCTTTAATCAGCCTTGGTGTCTATAAACAGAGAGTGACTCCTTCAATCAGGACTGGTGTCTATAAACAGAGAGTGAATCCTTAAATCAGGCCTGGTGTCTATAAACGGAGTGATTCCTTAAATCAGGCCTGGTGTCTCTAAACAGAGAGTGACTTCTTAAATCAGCTTGTCCGCAGAGACATGTAAATGTCCCAGACGCCAGTTCATAACTGCTCTTCTGGTTCGAGGAAGGTACCAACACAGCAGCCCCTACGATGACTACATTTCTTGCCCGTTCTTGTCGGTTGCTCAGGCAGTGGAGAAACGGCTTGGGACCCGCCCTGCCTGGGAACCCCCCCTCTGGTCAGCTACGCTCGGGTAGGGAACTCACGGCATTGGTCGCCGTCCTACCCGGGGACTCCATCCAACTCTTACCCGTCGCGGCCCATACACACCTCATTTTGGAAAGTTTTAGTTCAAAAAGTTTTGTTTTGTTTCAGGTAACCCTTAGGTTGCCAACCACATGCTATTTACATCCTCAAACATTTGGATGGTAAATCGCACAGTCTGCGAGACGGCTCGCACTGGTTCATTATTTGAAAGTGTGTCTCGTCCTGAAATTCGGTTTTTGGAAGAAAAGAAAATGAGGGAGTCACACATAGTGACCAATTATAAAGGGAGTAATTGGCACTAAAGGTCAGACAGGCTATCATACGAGATGTTAAACCAAGATAGTAACAGACACTATGCTTGTTTCCACAGAACTCCAGAAGCTCCAAGAGAAGAGAAGAGAAGAGAAGTGAAAGAAGAAGAACCATGAGGACATCCTCCGCGTGGTTCATCGTTACAATGGACATTTGGTTGTGCACGAACGCAAACCCCATGACCTCAAGCCCCCAGCCGTTAATGATTCACTTCCCCACAGTACCCAGAGCCCAGTCACAAGCGACACCACACCATCTTGGTGTGCCAGGTTTATAACCTGGTACTCCCTGTCCTACTTGATAGAATCCCTATTGGTATTGGCGATACTCTGCTGCATCGTGCAGACTATGCGTCTGAGAAAATGGAGAAGGAGAGCCTACTGCGCTCGCACCCCGGTATATAGGATCAGATCCCTTATTTTCGGATATGACCAGACCCCAGACCCCCGCGATCTATAATAAAGAGCATTCATTTGCGATTTGCTGTAAATAAAGAAATGTTCATGAGCAATTGTACGATCCTGAGCTTGACTGCCAAGCCAGGAAAATGTGTATAAAACTGCTATGATTTTGTTTGTATGGCTTAGGAAGTTAGTGTGATGAAATATTTGAGTGAGTGTAGTTTATTAAGGATAGTTAGAGGTTCCCATTTTCTTGTTTTGTCATGCATGCCCCTGTTTGACATAGCGCCCCTCAGAATTGTTCGTTAAAATTTTTTTGCATAGTTATGGTCAGTGTAGAGGCCATAGAAGAGTGCTTGCTGGGTCAGGGAATGGAAAGCAACGCAGTTATGTGATCCTTCACGCTTCGCGTTAGGATCACAAGGAGAGTGTGTAGCCACCTCAGTTGGCCAAGTCCCGATTTAAAATGGCGAACGGCAAAGGCTGAAGGGAAATTCAGCCAACACAGACAGAAACCAGCAGGTGCAGGTTTGCTGTGTATTTAACTCTGCAAAAGCCCAGACAACATCGATACCAGCGACCATCAGCATAATAATGTAGCAGCCATCTACATACTAATGAGCAATCCCCGGGAACAATAGCAACATTTGGGACACACAAAACTAAGACAGACTCCCCGGCGCCAGCAGGAGCCAACACAAAAGAGGTTAACGAACACCTCAAGACCGCCCATCGATCAGGGAACCGCTCCAGTATTGGAGAAATCGAACCAAGCGATTGGAACAAAGTCCAATCACCTAGAACCATGTACAGGGTCCGCCCCAAAAGGCGGGAAGCACCTGGGAACTATAATGTTAAGCCACCAAGTTCAACTCGCTCTCTTCTTCCTGCCCGGGTCACCCAGCAACGCGAACCAACCTTGACCGTGACCGGTGCAATGACCGCCGAAAGAAGTAAGTCTCAAGTCAACGCTCGCTACAAGATAGGCACTCCCAGCTACCAATCCGTACCAACTTCAAATCCCGCAGACTCAGAACCCGAACGAATGGCCATTTGTTCCCCTGACCTGGTGGGCCAGCCCGAAGTTAAGTATAGGCCTGTTAGTTATAGAAGTAGCTTAGACGTAGAATTTGTGCATGAGTAGCGATTACTGTGTATAATAAATGTGCTTTGATTTGAATCTTACTAATCGGTGTATTGAGTTATTGATCATTACTTGGACTTGAACCTCGTGGCGGTATCATAAAGATACCTGGCGACTCGCGAGAAAGGTTATAAAACAGAGCAATTGAACCAACCGAAAAGTTAGCAACACTCCTTAAATCAGGCCGGGTGTCTTTAAACAGGGAGTGACTCCTTAAACCAGGCCTGGTGTCTATAAACAGAGAGTGACTCCTTAAATCAGGCCTGGTGTATATAAACAGAGAGTGACTCCTTAAGTCAGGCCTGGTGTCTCTAAACAGAGAGTGACTCCTTAAATCAGGCCTGGTGCCTATAAACAGAGAGTGACTCCTTAAATCAGGTCTGGTGTCTATAAACAGAGTGACTCCTTAAATCAGGCCTGGTGTCTATAGACAGAGTGACTCCTTCAATCAGGGCTAGTGTCCATGGACAAAGAGTGACTTTTCCCATCAGGCCAAGTGTCTAGAGAGAGAGTGGCTCCATCTGTCAGGCCTGGTGTCAATAAACAAAAAGTGGCTCCATCTGTCGGGCCTGGTGTCTATGAGCAGAGAGTGACTCCTTTAATCAGGCCTGGTGTCTGTAAACAGAGAGTGACTCCTTAAATAAGGCCTGGTGTCTATAAACAGAGAGTGACTCCTTAAATCAGGCCTGGTGTCTATAAACAGAGAGAGACTCCTTCAATCAGGATTAGTATCCATGGACAAAGTGACTCTTTCCATCAGGTCAAGTGTCTATAGAGAGAGTGGCTCCATCTGTCAGGCCTGGTGTTTATAAACAGAGATGACTCCATAAATCCGGCCTGGTGTCTATAAACGGGGTGACTCCTTAAATCAGGCCTGGTGTCTGCAGGGAGAGAGTGACTCCTTAAATCAGGCCTGGTGTCTATAAACAGAGGCAGACTCCTTAAATCAGGCTTGGTGTCTATAAACAGAGAGTGACTCCTTAAATCAGGCCTGGTGTCTATAAACAGAGAGTGACTCCTTAAATCAGGCCTGGTGTCTATAAACAGAGAGAGACTCCTTAAATCAGGCCTGGTGTCTATAAACAGAGAGTGACTCCTTAAATCAGGCCTGGTGTCTATTAAACAGAGAGTGACTCATTAAATCAGGCCTGGTGTCTATAAACACAGCGATTCTTTCAGTCAGGTCTGGTGTCCATAGATGAAGATTGACTCCCTCCATCAGGTCTGGTGTCTATAGACAGAAAGTGACTTCCTTCCATCAGGCTAGTGTTTGTAGAGAAAGTGACTCCATCAGTCAGGCCTGGTGTCTATAGACAAAGGGTGGATCCTTCAATCATGAAGGGAGACCAAATGCCTTTGGTACTTCACATGTTCTTAAAATAATTTTGGCACAAAGAAACACAACAAAATCTCACTCTTTATCTCGAGAATTATTAAAGAAAACGAGTCATACACATGAAATGAAAAAATATCATGTTTACCTGTCCTTTCACAGTATGTCTCAAAGTGAAAGAGACAAAATCTGTGAATAGTTGTTGAATCCAGCTGGTCCTGTTTAGAGACAAAAAAGCATAATGTGAAAACAATCAAATTGCTTAATTGGTTTCAATTGTAAACTCTAGCTAGCGACTGTGTTTCGCAAAATGAAGAAGGAAGGCAAGTAGATTAAAATAATATCATTAAAAAAATTAATTCCTGGAATTTGGTCATCACAAGCATTGATTGTCCTTCCCTAGTTACCCTGAGGAGGTTGTGCTGTCATGCCTGAGGAGATTATTCTTTGTTGTGGTTTAATGACCCAATGGTTTGTTAGGTCACTTCAAAAGGCAATTTCAATTGGATCCCCTCTCACCCTTCTAAATTCCAGTTAATACACGCCCAGCTGATGTCATCACTTTTCGTACGATCAATCCTGCCGTCCCAGGAATCAGCCTGGTGACTTTCACACCAAAGCCCTGTACAGCTGGAGTAAGACATCCTTGCCCTGTACTTAAGTCCTCTTGCAATGAAAGCCAACATACCATTTGCTTTGCTAACTGCTTGTTATACTGCATGCTTGCTTTCAGTGGTGTATAGGACATCCAGGTTCATAACTTATATAGCATCTGCCCTGTAATTGCCCATTCCCTCAACTTATCTAAATCACCTTGAAGTCTCTTAATATCCTCCTCACCACTCACATTCCCAGCAAATTTTATGTCATCAGCAAACTTGGAAATATAACTTTTTGTTCCCTCATCCAAATCATTGATGTATGTTGTGAATAGCTGGGGCTCAAGTCCTGATCCGTGTGGCACCCCACTAGTCACTGCCTCACACTTGAAAAAGACCCATTTATTCCTACTCTGTTTCCTGTCTGCTAACGAATTCTCAATCCATGCCAATGTATTACTCCCAAACCCATGTGCTTAAACTCGGCACACTAACCTCTTGTGTGGCATTTTATCAAAGGTTTTCTGAAAATCTAAATACACCACATCCACAGGTTAACCCTTATCTATTCTACTAGTTACATCTTCAAAAACCTCTGGCAGGTTTGTCAAACATGATTTCCCTGAACAGGGTGGCACAGTGAAAACTAGACCCCTCACCATGTAGGGTACTGTATGTAGCAGATGCTAAGAGTGACCCATGTAAGACAATTCTTTGGATTCTATGTAGTTTTGTGAAATTATCTAATAATCACAAATCTTTCCATTGGAAGAGAAACTTGGACTTACTGATTGTGACTTTGTATTTGCAGCATTAACTTGTCAAAGTTCAGCAGGCAATCAGAGACAGTTACCACAATTCGGCCATTGTCACAAGCTGGGAGAAATCAAAGGTTTGTGAATGATTTCATGTTAAGAATTATTTGAGTCATTTTATTGGCTGTAGATCCAGACTGATGTGGACAAATTGTCCAAAAAAAGGACCTCACACCATTTTATTTCAAACAGTTGGATTATTAAACATTTTCTTGATAAAGTTTCAAACATACTGTGCTGACCACATACACAAAGATGTCTCCAGGTTAATCATCATCACACTGTTTGTCTGCAAACGATCTACCAACTTTTCTCATTTATGTGACTCATGACCAACCATAAGACCATAAGACATAGGAGCGGAAGTAAGGCCATTCGGCCCATCGAGTCCACTCCACCATTCAATCATGGCTGATTTCAACTCCATTTACCCGCTCTCTCTCCATAGCCCTTAATTCCTCGAATAAAACCATGGTATAAAGATTATCAGCAAAACAAAATCATCATCAGGATGGGCAAAATGTGCACATTTTCTGCATGAAGTAGTTCCACCCTGACCCACAAATAGTTAGGTGAGTGGGCCAAAATTGGGCAGATGAAATGAAATGAAATGAAAATCGCTTATTGTCACGAGTAGGCTTCAATGAAGTTACTGTGAAAAGCCCCTAGTCGCCACATTCCGGCGCCTGGTACAGGAATTGAACCGTGCTGCTGGCCTGCCTTGATCTGCTTTAAAAGCCAGCGATTTAGCCCAGTGAGCTAAACCAGTCCCTGATAGATGGAGTTTAACGTGGATAAGTGTGAGGTTGGCCATTTTGGTCAGAAAAATAGAAAGGCAATTATTGGAGAGAAACTTCAGAGTGCTTCAGGGCAGAAGGATCTGGGTGGCCTCGTGCATGAGTCTCAGAAAACTAGTATGTAGGTACAGCAGGTAATAAGGAAGGCAAATGGAATTTTGGCTTTTATAACTAAAGGGATAGAGTATAAAAGTAGGGAGGTGTGAACTATACAAAGCATTGGTGAGACCGCACCTGGAGTAATGTGTTCAGTTGTGGTCCCCTTATTTGAGGAAAAATGTAGTTGCATTAGAGGCAGTTCAGAGGAGGTTCACTAGATGGGCTCTAGAGATGAGGGGTTTGTCTTATGAAGAGAGATTGAGCAGTTTTGGCCTATACTCTCTCAAGTTTAGAAGGATATGAGGAGATCGATTTGAGGTATATATGATGATAAAAGGTATTGACAAAGTAGATGTAGAGCGGATGCTTCCTCTTCTGGGGCAATCTGGAACGAGAGGTCATAGTTTTAGGATATGGTGTAAGCAGTTTTAAAACAGAGATGAGAAGAAATTATTTCTCTGAAAGGGTTGTGAACCAGCCAACCAATCAAAACAAACTTCCCCAATCTCTTGGATGCCATGACGTCTGGGTCCTTCTGCCCAAAGTACAAAACTTTACAACACAGTGTATTATTTTGACACTTTGAGTTCCTTACTTCCTCTGCTCAACTTCAAGGTATGTACCCATTAACAATCCATGGACCAGAAACGATAAAGCAAAATAAAAGAAATAGGAACTAAGGGAATTAACAGGATGAGCCCTTAAAGAATTCACTACTCCAGAGTGCGATGGATGGCAGGACATTGAGTAAATCTGAGGAGGAGATAGACAGATTTTGAATTAGTAATGGATTGAAGGGTTATGGAGAAAGGGCAGGAAAGTGGAGTTGAGGCCAAGAGGATATCAGCCATGGTCATATTGAGTGGCAGAGCAGGCTCGAAGGGCTGAATGGCCTAATCCTGCTCCTGGTTCTTATGTTCTCACTATTTGACCTCTGACAATTCCTCCTCTCATGGTTAAAAAGACCTGTCGCAGTTGTATTTTTCAAATACGACCATAGTGGGACGGATCTCGAATAACGACGAGTCAGAATACAGGAGGGAGATAAAGAACCTAGTGGAGTGTGCAGTGACAACAATCTATCCCTCAGTGCCAGCAAAACTAAAGAGCTGGTCATGGACTTTAGGAAGCAAAGTACTGTACAGACCCCTGTCAGCATCAACGGGGCCGAGGTGGAGATGGTTAGCAGTTTCAAATTCCTAGGGGTACACATCTCCCATAATCTGTCCTGGTCCACCCACGTCGATGCTACCACCAAGAAAGCACAACACCACCTATACTTCCTCAGGAAACTAAGGAAATTCGGCATGTCCACATTAACTCTTACCAACTTTTACAGATGCACCATAGAAAGCATCCTATCTGACTGCATCACAGTCTGGTATGGCAACTGCTCGGCCCAAGATCGCAAGAAACTTCAGAGAGTCGTGAACACAGCCCAGTCCATCACACAAACCTGCCTCCCATCCATTGACTCCATCTATACCTCCCGCTGCCTGGGGAAAGCGGGCAGCATAATCAAAGACCCCTCCTACCCGGCTTACTCACTCTTCCAACTTCTTTCATCGGGCAGGACATACAAAAGTCTGAGAACACGCACAAACAGACTCAAAAACAACTTCTTCTCCACTGTTACCAAACTCCTAAACAGCCCTCTTATGGACTGACCTCATTAACACTACACCCCTGTATGTTTGACCCGATGCCAGTGTTTATGTAGTTACATTGTGTACCTTGTGTTGCCCTATTATGTATTTTCTTTTCTTTTCTTTTCATGTACGTAATGATCTGTTGAGCTACTCACAGAAAAATACTTTTCACTGTACCTCGGTACACGTGACAATAAACAAAATGCAATCCAAATAGCTCATGTTAGAACCTTTCATACTCTCCTACATCGTTTCCCCATTTCCACTCATCACAAACTTTATCAATTTCAAAACTAAAATACCCAGAATCCTGCTGACTGCCAACACTTTACCTCCCCCAGCCCATTTCCAAACCCCTCACACCCCGCTCCCACCATGCACCTCTGTATACAAGCTTTGTTGTCATACTTCTACATTACAGCCTCCACCCTATCCTCTCCCTCCCAGCACCACAGGTTAATCATTCAGCCTTTGATCTCAAACTCTACCTCTACCTTTATTCATCTCACCTAACATCAAACGCTTCCTAAGAACTTGCTTCTTCAATCAGGCCTTCAATTTCCCATCCTCATATCCCTGTGCTTGCTTCTCAGTGACCCCCCCCCCCACTCCTCAGAACACCCACCCATGCTATAATGTGCCCCATTGTCTCTATCCCCACCTCATTCACTCTAATGCCTCAGGCCTTGTGATGGCTAGGCCTAGGCTCTGTCTCTCACAAAGCCGATGGCAAGTTTGAATGTTACGCCAAAGCCTCGTCCAATTTTAAAACTTATTCTTTCATGAAATTTGGCCATTGCTGGCAAGGCCACTATTTGTTGCCCCATCCCTAATTGCCCTTGAACTGAGTGGTTTGCCACACCATTTGAGGGGGCAGTTAAAAGTCAACCACATTGTTGTTCGTATGGAGTCATACATAGGCCCGATCAGGTAAGGATCACAGATTTCCTTCCCTAAAGGATGTTAGTGAACTAGATGGAGTTTTCCAACAATCAACAATGGTCCATTACTGAGACTAGCTTTTTAATTGAAGACTATTACTTGAATTGAAATTCCACCAGCTGCCGTGATGGGATTTGAACCCATGACCGCAGAGCCTAAATCTGGGCCCCTGGATTACTAGTCCAGTGACATTACCACTAACATAATGGGAGTACATTGAAAAGAGTGAGGATTTTTGGGGCCCAGGGAAAAGAGGGAACAAGGAGAAAAATGAGAAGCAGTAAAAACTGCTTTCCCTTAAAGAAAAAGCTGAAATTGTACATCAATATAGAAAAAGGGCTCAATAGAAATCAGGATCCACTCATAGCAAAATTCAAAAGAACTGACAATTTCAATGAATTGTATAACAGAGTGAGTTTGGTCTGCTATTTCATAGAATCTTAATCATCACACTCACCTAAAGTTAGAGCAAGATTAAGATCAGTCTGGGATTCAATCTCAAAATCCAGCGAGTGATTTAGATTTAGCCTAAGAAAATAAATAATTGAAGGACGTTGAGGAATATCCAATCACTGCCCAGTAGAGTCACATGCACATAAATCACTTCTCTGATGAATGCAAACCCACTGCGCAAACTGCAAAACTCACCCCTAAACGCAGCTTGCCAGAACATTTAACATTCAAACATGTCAGACTTAATTTCATCAACATTTCCTCAAAGTTGTTAAAGTTATCTCCTCCAACCTTCTGAACCTATAAGCTTTTAAAAGCCAAACTTTGTATTGTCTAATTATTACTCTCTCATTTTACCTCAACTTCTCTCCTCAATCTCCTTCTCAATGTAAAGAAGCTCTAATCAATAAAAAAGCTTGCTCATTGCAATTAAGAATAATAAATTAAAGAGTACTGACTAATGACATGTGTTTAAATATTGAAGGGTAGAGATTGATTAGTCTAAATTTAAAGTCCATACGGGAGCACAGTGGTTAGCACTGTGGCCTCACTGTGCCATGCCCCGTCTTTGATTTACCATTTGGGTGATGGTCTGTGTGGAGTTTGCACTTTCTCCCCATGTGTGCGTGGGTTTCCTTCAGATGCTCCGTTTTCCTCCCACAGCCCAAAGATGTGCAGGTTAGGTGAATTGGCCATGCTAAACTGCCTTTAGTGTCCAAAGATTAGGTGAGGTTACGGGGGAGTATGCCTAGGTAAAGTGCTCTTTCCCAGGGTCGGTAAAGACTCATTGGGCCAAATGGCCTCCTTCTGCATTGTTGGGATTCTATGATTCTATGACCTGGCGATGAGTTCAGTGTTCGCCAATAGAGACTTAAAATAGGCATTACGCAAGTTAGGGGCCAAATACCTACTTGAGTGACCACCTGAACAACAGCTCTGATAGAAGTAGCAGTGGTCTGAATGCTTGTGCAGATTGGGTACGAGCCATCCATTGCTGATCATCACTGTGCCTGTTCTACACCTAAAAAGCGGGCACAACCTGGTATTGCCATTGTGAAATGTTTACAATAAGAACACCATTAAAAACACGGAGGAATAGTAGAAGCTTTAAAAAGCTCCCTGTTCCTAAGTTTCATACAATGGGAGCTAATTGACGGTATGGTAGCACAGTTGTTGGCACTGCTGCCTCACAGTGCCAGGGACCCGGGTTCAATTCCAGCCTTGGGTGACAGTTTGTGTGGAGTTTGCACATTCTCCCCATGTCTGGGTGGGTTTCCTCCGTCCGGGTGCTCCGGTTTCCTCCCGCATTCCAAAGATGCCAGGTTAGGTGGGGTTACGGGGAGAGGGTGGGGGAGTGGTCCTGGGTAGGGTGCTCTTTCAGAGGGGTTAGTGCAGACTTGATGGGCCAAATGGCTTCCTTCTGTATTGTAGGGATTCTAAGATTCAAATCATACTTTTGGATCATCACTGAGGCTTTGCTGCTGAGCCTGCAGCAAGGTTAATGACAACATTTATTATTTTAATTATGTACTAATTCAACATCTTTATTTTACTGTGCTTGGTAACCAGTCCATAGCAGAATCTCTAATATTAACAAGTTAAATGACACATATTCTATAACCAGGATTTACATGAACCAGAATACTTTATAATTGTCTGACATTTATGAAGGCATTGGATGGTGCAATACCTGCTCGAAACAACTATTTTTAAAAATTATTTCATGAGATGTCGGTGTCATTGACAAAACCAGCATTTGTTGCCCATCCCTAATTGCCCTTTGAACTGAGTGGTTTGCTAGGCCATTTCAGAGGGCAGTTAAGAACTGACCACATTGCTGTGAGTCTGGAGTGCCATGTAGGCCAGAGCAGGTAAGGACGGCAGGTTTTCCTCCCGAAAAGGAGATTAGTGAACCAGATGGGTTTTTACAACAATCGGTGATAGTTATCACAGTCACTATTACTGACACTAGCGCTTTATATTCAGATTTATTCATTGATTTTAAATTCCACCAGCTGCCATGTTGGATTTGAACAATATCCCAAGAGCATTAGCCTGCGCCCCTGGATTACTAGTTTATTGACATTACCACCATCTCCCCATGAATGTAATAATTTACAGTCTTTATCATCTTAAAAGATTAATATTAGCAGTCCTCCAGTTCTCTTCCTTCACCCAGTGGTGCACTAAGCAGACTTTTGTGTGTTTCCATAGCTAGTTACTCCCGGAACAGGTCGCTAGCCGATCACCAGGGCCTTATAGCTTGAGGGGGCACCACTCTACATCGAGCGTGTCTGACCAGGAGTTATAGAATTTACAGTGCAGAAGAAGGTCATTCGGCCCATCAAGTCTGCACCGGCCCTTGGAAAGAGCATCCTACTTAAACCCATGCCTCCACCCTATCCCCATAACATAGTAACCCAACCCTACCTTTTGGACACTAAGGGGCAATTTATCATAGTCAATCCACCTAACCTGCACATCTATGGACTGTGGGAGGAAACCGGAGCACCCGGAGGAAACCCATGCAGACACAGGGAGAACGTGCAAACTCTACACAGACAGTCACCCGAGGCCGGAATTAAACCTGGGACCCTGAAGCAATGAAGCAGCAATGCTAACCACTGTGCCAATGTGCCCACCCCTGTATAAAGTGTAATAAATATCCTGGTGGATTCAGAAATTCTGGTAGATTCAGAATTGTGTGAACAAATGTTAAAGTATCAATGACAACTAGTACCAACCATTGGCATGTTTGGAAGGGATTGGAGGTCAACACAACCTGTTTGGCCACATTATAAATGCACCTTCCTTGACCATCAGGTTGTGGGGCAGGACACAGGCCCGGAGCTTCTGGTTCAGAGGCAGGGACACTACCCACTGCTCCACAAGACCACCTACTGGCAGCCCTAAAGACCACTAATTCACGGTTAACATACTAGTTGTCATTGATACTTTAACATCTTACCACCTATCTATTCACACAATTCTGAATCTACCAGAATTTCTGAATCCAGCAGGATATTTATTACACTACATACATCGGATATAATGCTAGCTAAAAGTGTGGTTAATTTCGACTGTATATTCAATTGGGAGTTTTCTCTTTGTGTTTACCCAGCCTTTGAGAAAGATGTCCACCTATTTGAAGGATGTTATCCTCAGGTTCAAGTGATTAACAAATCTCTCATTAATCCATGCACACACAATATAAAAACATTGGATTGTGTTTCACACATTGTCCGTCAACAGGAAAACCAAGGACAACCTCGCTGCAGCCATTCTTGATGTGAATTATTGGCTATCAGGCAGTTAACTGACAGACGTCAGGGCTTCCATCTTTTTAAAGGTGAAGACCCCGCTTCCAAGAGCTGCTGGCCAATCAGATGGCTGGCGGCTAGTCCCAGCAGCTCCATCAGGGATAATGGCCACCGCTGGTACTGCAGGCAGTTCCAAACAGCGATGAAGGTCCTGGAATTAAGGTGAATTTGTGTGGCTCACGTGCCAGTCAGGCATGAGAGTTGTGGGCGGGTGGAGGGGGGGGGGGGGGGGGGGCTCATTGTGGAGGGCTGTAGAGGGGTATTTCAGTGAGGGGACAGTCTGAGATTCCAGAGGCCCTTTGTGGGGCACATTGTGGCCATTGATTGAACACTTAAAGGCTTCAATTTGTCTTCAGATGGGAAGCCCATCTTCACCCTCCTCCACCTCAACTTTCTCGGAGGAAGTCAGGAAAATGGCAGACATTCCATTCTTTTCTCCTATCTCTCTCAGCAAGAACTTCAACTCAATCATTTCAGGCTATTTTCGAACATTTTCTTACTCCTTTTCCGTGGCCTTGAGTACCTTTTTAAAAATGCATTTATGGGATGTGGGCACCATTGACTTGACCAGCATTTATTGCCTATCCCTGACCAAGAGGAAAGATTTGTTCTTGAACAGCTCGCATGCTGAACCTCTCTCATTTTGTTCTATAACTGATGATTAAAGTGAGTTTGTGAATACAGAATGACTCATCTACACACCTCTGAGCCTTGTCACTGATGGAGGGTCAGAGGTCAGGGGAGGGGCAGACAGGAAATTAGTCACATCAACAAAACCCACAAACTGTAGATTTCTTTCTTTCTAAATCCAAACACATTGCTTAGTTAAAATTGAATACTTGCAGCCAGCTGGAGTATGCATAGTTCATGGTTCCCCTGAAGTTAGCAGCTACATTTCTGATATCAATTAGGATTCCTTTTTCATCACTGAAGTTGACATCGCTCTTTTCCACAGACATATTGTCTATCTGCAAACTCAAAAAAGACAGAGAATTTTGTAAACTGCTTTGGTTTTCTGATTTAACTGATTCATATACAAGCTCCTGTGGCCTTTCAAGAGAACAGGCAGAGACTTATTTTCACTTTAGAAATTTGCATCCATGTACAATTTATCCTTCAGTCTTGAATGGAATCGCCAACGATGGTCACTCCAGTACAGTCAAAGCTTGGCGCAGATTAAAGTGTTTAGAAAACTAGATGTATTGTTCAGCTGGGTCAACCTCAGTTTATTAAGTCTTATGTCTGAGCCAGCAGGTCATGTGTTCAAGCCACACACCAGGACATTGGTCTATATCATTGAGAAAGTACATGTCTACCACTTATTACGAGTAACCTGCCTGCCATGTGAATTGTGTGGCCCCTCCAAACAGAATAATGGGGATGTTGAGAAAAGTTGAAACAGACTTAATGTTAAACTGGGAATAGCTAAGCTTAGAAGAGATCGTTGCTTGAGATTCAACTACTCCTTTGTAGAAGTATATATTGCTTTTGGATGGTTTAGTATGTTCCTCAGGTAAGTACAGACAGAAAACCCAAATATAAAATAGTGAAGTACAGGTGCAAGGATGTGGTGCTCATGCTTATACTGTAATGAGGCCCTACTTTTATAACTGTAGACAATGCTGAGCAATGGAAGCTGTAACCTAACAACAGTTAAAGCTATTACGTTTACGAGGGAATAAGGTGCAAACTAATGAGTGAGCACCTATTTCTGCTTAAAACAACTACTGTGCGTAGCACGGTTTCAGTGGCTATAATGGAAATGGAAACTGCTTTGTGCATTCTGCTTGGTGAAAACTAGTGACGACACAGCAACTTTGGGTGGGATATTAAACCATCTGCCCTCTCAGCTGGATTAGAAAAATTCCAGGGGAATATCTGAAGAACAGGAAGTTCACCAACCCACCAAAAATTAGATTAATTGGTCATTCATCTCAATACTGTTTGTTGAACCTTGCTGTCCACAAATTAGCTTACAAAACAAATATATCTGTTCGATGGTCCTTTGGAATGTCTGGAGGACATGAATGGGTCTGAAAATGGATTGCAACTATAATAAAGAATTTCAAATCGATGTTAAATAGAATATTGTTGATTCATTCTTTTCACTACCTGCACCTGTAATTTTTTTAAATATCTGCTGGTGTATTTTGCTTCCCTTTCAATGGACAGTTTCTTCATTCTTTCATGGGCTTCACTGGCTAGACCAGCATTTGCTGTCCACCTCTAATTGCCCTTGAGAAGATGGTGATGAGCTGCATTCTTGAACTGCGGCAGTCCCTGTGGTGTAGGTACGCTCACAGTGCTGTTAGGCAGGGAGTTCCAGGATTTTGACCCAGTGACAGTGAAAGAACGGGGATATATTTCCAAGCCAGGATGGTGTGTTGCTTGGGAGGGGAATGTACAACCGATAGTATCCCCATGTATCTGCTGCTCTTGCCTTCTCGGTACTAAAGGTCGCAGGTTTGGAAGGTGCTATCGAAGGAAGCTTGGCAAATCCTTCAGCGCATCTTGTACATGGTACACACTGCTGCCATGGTGCATCGGTGCTGGAGGAAGTCAATGTTCAAGGTGGTGGGTGAGGCACCAATCAAACAGACCACTTTGTCTTGGATGGTGACAAGCCTCTTGAAGTTGTTGGAGCATTTGTACTCCAAGTTGTGAGTATTGTTACAACCCCCTTGGGCTAGTGCACCGTCAATCCCAGCCCCACTTGACCTGGAGTCAACACAATTGAAATTAACAAATAATTCTCAGAAAAACACCCAAAGTCTTTGGCCCTTGGCTGCCCAATAATTACAGTCACCAGGTTTGCAAATTTAAATACAGTTAATTTTATTAATAACAATAACTATAATTAAATATGCAGCTAAAGCAACTGGTTAACTATTATCTAATTCCCAAACGCCCCAATTAACTCGCCCCTACCCTCTACACAAACACACACAAGACAGGCAAACAAATACAGAGGGTAAAAGAGGGGTTTAAAAATAATGATAGAAGTAAAAAAGATGAGTCTTTGTTTCAGATGGTTGATTCCAGCATGTCCTTTCCTTCATTCTCTGGAAATCATCCCGCTCGGGTAGGACCCACTCACTGCCTGGCACTGGACAGACTACAGCCTTTTGACCAATTAATTGGTCACCAGCCAACCAATCGAACCAAGTCCCTCTGATCTCCTGGGTGCCAGAAAGTCTGTGTTCTGCTGTTCGAAAGCTAAATCTCCAATAGCAGTGTACTACTTTGTGACTTCTGAGTTCCTCACCTCCTCTGCTCAACGTAAAGGTATATGTCCATTTAACATCGATTGAGTTCACAGAGGCAGTCATATGGGAAGCGTTGGGAACAAAAGGTTTATTTGCAGAGATACAAAAAGCCTGTGTACACAGGTCCTGGATGGGACTACTGTGCCGGCTCACACTTGGGCAGATTTTAAATACTCTGATTTCCTCTCCTGCTGATAAGGGGTTCCGCCCCTCAGCAGGGAAGCTCGTATTCCACAAGACTCATGGAGAGCCTAATCGTTCCAGCCCCCTGGGTCCCATGTGGATTACAACAACATCCAAGGATCAATAATAATAATAATAATGATAACCTTTTATTGTCACAAGTATGAAGTTACTGTGAAAAGCCCCTAGTCGCCACATTCCGGTGCCTGTTCGGGTAAGCTGGTGCAGGAATTGAACCCGCACTGCTGCCTTGTTCCGCATCACAAACCAGCTGTCTAGCCCACTGAGCTAAACCAGCCCGATTTAAATAACAGCGAAATAAAAGAAAAGGGAATCTACAGGAAGGGCCTTACAGTATTCCATCACACTCCTGACTGCCTTGTAGATTGTGGACAGGCTTTGGAGAGTCAGGAGGTGACCCACTCACTGCAGAATTCCCAGCCTCTGACCTGCTCTTTTAGCCATAGAGCGTGGTTCTTCCAAAATGTTCCTAAGTGTGATAGTGAGCAGGAACACACTTGATAGTGGGCAGCACGGTAGCATATTGGTTAGTGCAATTGCTTCACAGCTCCAGGGTCCCAGGTTCGATTCCGGCTTGGGTTACTGTCTGTGCGGAGTCTGCACGTTCTCCCCGTGTCTGCGTGGGTTTCCTCCGGGTGCTCCGGTTTCCTCCCAGTCCAAAGATGTGCAGGTTAGGTAGATTGGCCATGCAAAATTGCCCTTAGTGTCCATAAAATTGCCCTTAGTGTTGGGGGGGTGGGGGACGGGACTGTGTAGGGTTCTCTTTCCAAGAGAGACTCGATGGGCCTTCTGCACTGTAAATTCTATGATTCTAACTGCCGCAAGGTTCCCGCTGCTCGGCCCATCAAGACCATCCCCGCAATATATTGTTAATCAGTCCTCTTAACGAGGCCTCACGGGCTTCATGCCACAAATGATGGCTCACCAGCCGATTTTCTGGAACGCGCTCGCCAGGCCCCGGCTAACCAGGTACAGCAGCACATAAACTGGTCTTGCACAAATAACCCCACTCAGCCCGCAGCCATGTCGCCGAGACGACCGGCACCACAATTCAGGAATGCAGACTTGGGGAGGCTCCTAGAGGCAGTCGAGGCCAGGAGAAATGTCCTGTTCCCCCAGGAGGGACAGCCACAGGGCAGCAGGTGCCGCCTGGGAGGAAGTGGCAGTGGGCGACTGCTCAGGCAGCATCACTAGGAGTACCAGCACCCAGTGCAGAAGGTCAACAACCTACACTGGGCCGCAGGAGTGAGTTGGCACCGCAACCCCCGCCCCACCCCCCCCCCATGAGACTGCACCTGGAACCGCCCCTGCCCTGCTCCACCCATGCTCCCCTCCCCAAACCCCTCCCCAAAACCTTATACCCCTCCACACCCCAACACCCCTCCCCAACCAAGCACCCGCCCCAGAACCTCCGCCCCCCCCCATCCCGCGCTGAACCACGCATGCGGCTAACGATGTCCTCTCTGTGTCCCCGCAGGAGAAGTTGTCCCGCTACCATCAGGAGAGGGCCCAGGCTGGCGACGGGTGCCGAACTTCAGAATTCTCACCACCTTTGAGGAACTGGCCCTGGAGGCTACGGGGGTGGCCGAGGGCAGAGCAGTCACCAACACGGATGTCGGCACACGGCACAGTGGTGAGGATGCACCGGCCCCACCCAGATGGACTGTCACACATGTATTGTTATTGCCATATAGACTGACCCATCCCTCCCCCTGACCACATGTTTATTCTCCCACAGGACCTCCAGCCAACAGTGCCAGCCCATCCGGTGGTTGCCCCCCACATCCCATGAGGACACCTCGGAGGAGAGCTCCAAGGATGCCCCCTTCGATGCATCACAGCTTTTATCCCCACCCTCCACAGAGATATGCACCTCGGTGGGCAACGGCAGTGGTCAGGCTTCTGGGGCACAATCTGGTGAACACGACATAGTTACAGATGCACATCAGGTGGATACTGGAACGCGCAGGCGAGGCAGCAGTCATTGGTCTGCAGGATCCAAGGACCCAGCCGGGTCCCAGTCAGCTGCTGAGCCTCTGGAACAGGTTTACCCGGAGCTGATGCAGTCGATAGGGAGTGGCTGTGAGGTTCAAAGGGAGACATTAGTGACACTCCACCAGGTCCATAGCTGATTGGAGGAGTCCCAGAGGCTACCGACGCAGGAGATAGCACCGGCCATGCATGGCACCGAGGCCAACACTGGCGACCATAGTTTAGTGCCCAGATAGACAACGACAGCAGCCTTAGTGAAGGTGTCCAAGGCATTACGCAGTCACAAAATCATAGAATCATAGAATCTACAGTACTGAAGGAGGCCATTTGGCCTATCAAGTCTGCACTGGCCCTTGGAAAGAGCACCTTACCCAAGCCCACACCTCTACCCTATCCCTGTAGCCCAGTAACCCCACTTAACCTTTTGTGACACTAAGGGCAATTTAGCATGGCCAATCCACCTAACCTGCACACCTTTGGACTGTGGGAGGAAACCGGAGCACCCGGAGGAAACCCACTCACATACAGGGAGAATGTGTAGACTCCGCACAGACAGTGACCCAAGCCGGGAATTGAACCTGGGACCCTGGAGCTGTGAAGCAACTGTGCTGCCATTGTGCTACCGTACTGCATGGCCAGTCGGTGGGGGCCATGGTTGAGGGCCTCGGTAGACTGTCCAAATCACTAGGGGATGTGACCCAGTACCAGGCTGACCATAATGAGGTGTTGTGGGACATATTTTGCTCTCAGATGGAAATAGCCAAAGTGATGCGGAGCTTGTCCCAGTCGCAGGTGGGCATTGCCAAGACGCTGCAGAGCATGGCTCAGTCACTGAGAGCATTGACGAGGGCGTCGTAATCATGGTGCAGACATTGGACAGCAAATGCTGGTCTAGCCAGAGAAGCCCATGAAAGAATGAAGAAACTGTCCATTGAAAGAGATGCAAATTGGAGACCACCACAAAGTGGGCAACCCTCGTGGGCTGTACTGCAGTGCACCACTGGAGTAGTTGATGCATTGGAACCACATTTTGAGCAGCCCGTTGCACCACTCAATGACAGACTGGTTGGTCACATTTGCCTTGTATCGGACCTCCGTACTGGCGTCGTTAGCCAAGTTTGAATTGGATACCTTATCCCCTAACAGCCAGCCAACCAGCCTAGGGTAATCCTCCAAGATGTAGCTGTCGTGCACACTCTCTGGGAAGGATTTTGTCATGGACATGTCCCCGGGCTGTGTCCCATCCCCTGGGTGTTCGGAGGTTGGCTGCTGCTTGTGTGGTGTTGCCTCCTGCGGTGTTGAGTCACAGTGTCCAGGCAGCACAGTCAGAATGGGATGCTAGGCAGTAACTCCCACATGCTGCATGGCCCACCCACCCATGAGAATCCACTTGGGACAGGTGAAGTGCTCACTTAACTACGATTGGCAATGTCCTCTTTGCAAAAGCCTTCAACCGCACCGCCAGAGGCCTCCGTGGTCAGTGGGGGTTATGGGTGGTCGATGGGGCAGTCAGGCAGAGACAAGGGTTGCCCCCGGAATGGGTACACAGGATCCAGGGGTTGACATGGCTGAGATGCGCATGGTTGCCCCCACAGCGGAGCAACCCCTCCCAACCCCCAGCCGGGATACCCTCCTCACCAGCTCCGATCCCCCCCCCAATGACACATCACCCCAACCGAGGGTGAACACCCCCCCCCCACCCCCACCCCCACCGCTGGTTGCCACCCCACCTCCCTCCGAGCGCTGGGGTAGCAAGCCCAGTGTCCCAGGGCTCGTTGCCAATGAGCAAAGATGGCTACTCCCCTCCTCGGCTCCCTGCAGCAACCTTTCAGCCAGGTTCACGTTTTTCAAATGGAGTACTAATCAGTGGCAGCGTGACCACTTGCTGGGGAGGCGGCTGGATCACGGGAGGCCAGTGGATTTGTGATGGCTCCCGTTAATTGTAAGGAAATAGGGCGTAAATGGTGATTTTATTGGTTTCTTGCCACGCTACGACATGAACCCGATTTCGCCTGCGGGAGGGGGTGGGGTTGGCATGCGGTGCAATTCTCGATTTTGGCCTCTCCTGCTGTTCACCGGCCTCGGCGCGCTCTCACTCAAGCGCAACAAGGCCACTGATTCGTGCCCATAGTATTATATGGTTGGCCCAGTTAAGATTCTGGTCAATGATAATGCCCCAGCATTTTGCTGATGGTCGATTCAGTGATGGTAACGCCATTGAATGTCAAGGGCACATCTAACTAAAATATAATTCTTCATTTTGCCCTGTTATTCATGACCTCACAACATAGTATTTCTCTATCTAGTGGAGAGGTTAGGACTGTTCAGCAGGCATCCTAGACCACTTTTAGCCTACATCCCCATTCACAGTTCCAGTCACTTTACACATTCAGTGGATTTCTGTTCCGAAGGGGAGCAGCTGAAACTAGTGGTTGCTGGGCAGTTGTTCTTTACAGTGAGTACAAAGGAGTGCATAGCGAAAGTCCAAACTGCAAGTGGAGGAATTTCAAATCCCAAGAGCTGAAGTCAACTGACATGAAACACTTCATCAAAATTTGCAACTCGCCAAATGCATATCAAGAGTTTAAAGACACTTCAAGCAGCTTACTTCTTAAAAATATACGAAACTGAGCCTAGAAACAGAATGGATTGTTCCCCTTCAATATTAGGAAATGAAGCATGACGAAATGTTGCCTGGATGACATCACTGGTTTCTTGGTTGACTAGAAAACAAGGAGTTTGAAAGCTTCATTAAATTGCACTGAATATTCTCCCAGTTCAAATAATACACTCACCAACCAAGACATCTTGTCAACACGCCAGAAGCCATCAAACTCAACCCGCTCAATTTACAGTGGTTGTCTCAGAGAGCTGGTGAGTTGTGTGACATTACATGACAAGTAATGGCAGGGCCTTCATGAATAACCTCAGCCAGTACAGGAATTGAACCCACACTACTGGCCTTGCTCTGCATCACAAACCAGCTGTATAGCCAGGTGAGTTAAACCATGACAAGTGACATGTTTCTGCCCTGTTTTGAGACGAGGACCTTTCTTGTGTGAGATGTGTATCGCACGTGATAACTAGTACACCACAGAAAAGTGGCCGCACAGGAAAAGGGAAAGGCCTCTTACAGCAAAACCTCCTGTGCTCAGTCGGCTGATGCAGAGCGAGGCCAATGGCGTGGGTTCAATATCCATACCAGCTGTGGTTATTCATGAATGCCCCGCCTTCTCAACCTTCACCCTCGCCTGATGGAATGCCCCTCAGGTTAAGTCACCACCCGTCAGCTCTCCCTCAAAATGGGACTCTGGCGACTTTCATTTTATGCTGTTCATTTAAAAGCAATCTTAAAACTGGTGTTTTCAAACTGCACATTGTGTATTGAAAAGAATAAATTAACTAGCATCAGGTCGAGCATAAGATTTGTGTTCTTTGCGCACACGACTGAAGAAATACATGCTCCTAGTTATACACCTACTGATAGAAATTGTGTGTGCTTGAGCAGACTGGAGTCAAACTCAGAGGAAGGCACTGTCACTGAGATCTGCAGTAACTTGCTGAACTGTTTCTCACTGATAGCAAACACCACAAAACAATCAAAGACTTCTTGCCATGTCTGAGCACGTGTGATCTCATGGCCCACTCTAAACATTGTTGTTCTTCCCCGAAGGAACTTACGTACTAAACCCGCGTCCTTGGTAAGTCTGCAGACAATCCCCGTGCACTGCATGGATGGAGCTGGGGACCCAGGGCGGCAGGAGAGTGAGGCTGCAGCCAGGAATACAAGCACAGCAGTGAGCTGTCTGAACAGGAGCATGTTCCCAGCCGAGTGTGGCAGTGACAGTTCCGGCAAGGGTTGGAGGCTCAGGCTGCTGCTGCTGCCACTGTCCTGGATGTTACCAGCCTTTGTTAGGTCTGGTGCAGAGCTGAGTTGTATTTGGAATACTCAATCACACTGCAACTCCCCCTCTTGCAAGGTACATGATGCATTTCCTGCAGATATAAAGTGCAAATATCCTCACTGGGTTGTTTTTTCAAATCGCCTTTTGACCTTTCATTTCAATAAACTTTCGCAACAGGCAGTCCACCAGTAGGTTAACTCTTTGAAGTTAGCTGAGACAGACCCAACATTGTAAATCAGTTTCTAACTAAATATCCCACATGTTTCGATGAGATCAGAAAGAGTCCCATGATTCAGATTCCAAAAAAATGTTCCCGATGGTGGGGGTGTCCAGAACTAGGGGTCATAGTTTGATAATAAGGGGACTGAAGTTGTCATGTCCTTGTGCATTGGCCGATAGGAATGATGCAGTACAGAACATCTAGTTCTTGACCAGTTAAAATCATTTATTATATAAGAAATGCATGGTAAAGATAACTGGAATAAATATATTACAAACTATTAACGCTAACTAATTATTCTTGAGCTACTGCAAAACTCCACCAACACGACTTACTCCCAACTCCTCGAGGTACAGAGTCACATGGTAGGTTTACACTGCCACCTGCTGGTCGGAGATCATGTACATTATTATATACAAAATTGCTTATGCGTATCATCATGTCCCCTTGAATGGAAATGTAGTTAGTTACATTCATGACACAATTCTTTACAATGCAATATGAGATGCATAAATCTTTAGAGCATTTAACTATTTACAGTCTATCACAAATTCAGTCTCTCAGGTTTACGTCTTTGCCTTGTTGATCTTCTGAGTGGCTGCTGAACTGGATTAGATTTGTTTATTGTCACGTGTGCCAAGTACAGTGAAAAGTATTTTTCTGTGAGAAGCTCAAACAGATCATTTAATACATGAAGAGAAAAGAAAATGCATAATAGGGCAATACAAGGTGCACAATGTAAATACATAGACACCGGCATCGGGTGAAGCATACAGGAGTTTAGTATTAATCAGGTCAGTCCAGAAGAGGGTTGTTTAGGAGTCTGGTAACAGCGGGATAGAAGCTGTTTTTGAATCTGTTCCTGTGTTTTCAGACCTTTGTATGTCCTGCTCGATGGAAGAATTTGGAAGAGCGAGTAAGCCGGTTGGGGAGGGGTGTTTTTAATTATGCTGCCCGCTTTCCCAAGGCAGTGGGAGATGTAGATGGAGTCAATGGCTGGGAGGCAAGTTTGTATGATGGACTGGGCTGTGTTCACGACTCTCTGAAGTTTCTTGCGGTCTTGGGTCAAGCAGTTGCCATAGCAGGCTGTGATGCAGCCAGATAGGATATTTTCTATAGTGCATCTGTAAAAGTTGGTAAGAATTTGTGTAGTTACTTCCTCTTCCTTTGTGGTTGTGGATGTTGCTTGTTGTTCTTCTTGTATTGTTGTGTCTTTGTCTTGTTGTTATGGCTCTGTATGCTGCACTGTATCTCCTTCAGCTGTCTTAGGCCTGCTACCGACTTCTTCTTGTGGTTGCATTACAAAAGATTGCTGAACTTTCAGCAGAGCTCTGCTGTTTCCCCTTAAGACTACGTCGTCAACCGTGATGTTGAGATATGAAATTGGACCTGCTTGCCGCCGCACCTTCACATACTTTGACCATCCATTCCTTTTGGAATCTTCCAGTCTGACTGTCATCTGGCTGCGATGGTTGGAGTCTTCTTGCAGAATTATCGTCAAATCTCTTTGTGCATTTATCTTCAAATCTCCTTTGCCTCCTTTTTTGAAAGATCGGTTTCCTCCCTAAACTTGGAGTAACGGACTCTTTCGGCATTTTGAACTGAAGCTTCCTGAACTGTGAGCAGTTTTTTACTATTGCTTCAATATCCCAGTTGATGCCCAGGCCAATAGATTGTGTCTTCGGCCCTTTTCTTGCACTTTTTTCTTCTCAAGTTCCCTTTGTGGATTTTGCTAAGAATCACCGAGCTTCGTGAGTGCGGAATTATAATCCTTTGTTGTCAAAGCAAAAATCCATTTGCATCACTTAACTCAGCCCTAACATTATAAAAACTTGAGCTGGACCCTTTAGGCCATCCCTCGTGGAGATATGTCATCACCTTTTGCAAGACTGCGCCTTTGGTGGTTTCTTCCTTTATTTTGTCACGAACCATAGAGTTTACCAGTCTGTAGGTTGTTCTATGCATTTAATTACACCTAAAGCTCTCATCCTTTCTAGCTCAGCCTTCAATTTGTCTTTCAATGGAGCTGGTACACGTCTCGGTGCGTGTATTACAGGCTTTGCATTCTCCTTTTAGTGGATTTTATATGTGTAAGGTAAGGTGCCAAAGCCTTGAAATATCTCAGGAAATTCCTTTAGTATGGAAGCTGGTGATGCATTTTGTCTGGTTGCAGTGCTGTCAGCACTGTAAACCCGCTTAACTACTGATGTTCCTCACAAGCTTCTACTCCTTGTAGAGATTCATCTTCCGCCTCTACAATGGAAAATTTTGCAGTGTGAACTCTGTTTTTCACATTTACATCGAGCTTGCATGCTCTTAGAATGGTAATTTCATTTCCTTTGTAGTCTCTCAGCAGTACTGCTTTGTTTAATACTTGTGGTTTAATTCACAGCTCATTAAAATCTGAAAACTGATGAGGTTGGCCCTCGCTCCTGTGTCGTGTTTGAAGGTTATTAGTGTGTCATTAATCATTTTTAAAAAAATATATATATTTTATTCAAGTTTTTTGGCCAAACATAACAATACGTAGTGTTTCTTTTACACAACAATAAAGCAATATAAATAACCGTGGTCAGTTTTAAACAAATAAATAAATAATATATAAACAAAAACAAAAAACAAAACTACATGGCAACTGCCTTGTCCAAAATAAATACTCTCCAAAAATACAATCCAACAATCCAATATACAATTACATATACCAAATACCTATACATATACAATAACATCCCTGAGAGTCTGTCCGATTCCTCCCCCCCGCCCTCCCCCCCCCCCCCCCCCCCCCCCCCCCCCCCCCCGGGCTGCTGCTGCTGCCTTCTTCTTTTCCATTCCCTCTATCTTTCTGTGAGGTATTCGACGAACGGTTGCCACCGCCTGGTGAACCCTTGAGCCGATCCCCTTAGGACGAACTTAATCCGTTCCAGCTTTATAAACCCTGCCATGTCATTTATCCAGGTCTCCACCCCCGGGGGCTTGGCTTCCTTCCACATCAACAGTATCCTGCGCCGGGCTACTAGGGACACAAAGGCCAAAACATCGGCCTCTCTCGCCTCCTGCACTCCCGGCTCTTCTGCAACCCCGAATATAACCAACCCCCAGCTTGGTTCGACCTGGACCCCCACTACTTTCGAAAGCACCTTTGTCACCCCCATCCAGAACCCCTGTAGTGCCGGACATGACCAGAACATGTGGGTGTGATTCGCTGGGCTTCTCGAGCATCTCGCACACCTATCCTCTACCCCCAAAAATTTACTGAGCCGTGCTCCAGTCATATGCGCCCTGTGTGACACCTTAAATTGAATCAGGCTTAGCCTGGCACACGAGGACGATGAATTTACCCTGCTTAGGGCATCCGCCCACAGCCCCTCCTCAATCTCCTCCCCCAGCTCTTCTTCCCATTTCCCTTTCAGCTCATCTACCATAATCTCCCCCTCGTCCCTCATTTCCCTATATATATCTGACACCTTACCGTCCCCCACCCATGTCTTTGAGATCACTCTGTCCTGCGCCTCATGCGTCGGGAGCTGCGGGAATTCCCTCACCTGTTGCCTCGCAAAAGCCCTCAGTTGCATATACCGGAATGCATTCCCTTGGGGCAACCCATATTTCTCGGTCAGCGCTCCCAGACTTGCGAACTTCCCATCCACAAACAGATCTTTCAGTTGCGTTACTCCTGCTCTTTGCCATATTCCAAATCCCCCATCCATTCTCCCCAGGGCAAACCTATGGTTATTTCTTATCAGTGACCCCACCAAGGCTCCCGTCTTTCCCCTATGCCGTCTCCACTGTCCCCAAATTTTCAAAGTCGCCACCACCACCGGGCTTGTGGTGTATTTCTTCGGTGAGAACGGCAATGGGGCCGTCACCATAGCTTGTAGGCTAGTCCCCCAACAGGACGCCCTCTCCAATCTCTTCCACGCCGCTCCCTCCTCTTCTCCCATCCACTTACTCACCATTGAGATATTGGCGGCCCAGTAGTACTCACTTAGGCTCGGTAGTGCCAGCCCCCCCTATCCCTACTACGCTGTAAGAATCCCTTCCTCACTCTCGGGGTCTTCCCGGCCCACACAAAACTCATGATACTCTTTTCGATCCTTTTGAAAAAAGCCTTCGTGATCACCACCGGGAGGCACAGAAACACAAAGAGGAATCTCGGGAGGACTACCATTTTAACCGCCTGCACCCTCCCTGCCAGTGACAGGGATACCATGTCCCATCTCTTGAAATCCTCCTCCATTTGTTCCACCAATCGCGTTAAATTTAACCTATGCAATGTACCCCAATTCTTGGCTATCTGGATCCCCAAGTAACGAAAGTCCCTCGTTACCTTCCTCAGCGGAAAGTCCTCTATTTCTCTGCTCTGCTCCCCTGGATGCACCACAAACAACTCACTTTTCCCCATGTTCAGTTTATATCCTGAGAATTCTCCAAACTCCCGAAGTGTCCGCATTATCTCTGGCATCCCCTCCGCCGGGTCCGCCACATATAACAACAAATCATCCGCATACAGAGATACCCGGTGTTCTTCTCCCCCCCTAAGTACTCCCCTCCACTTCCTGGAACCCCTCAGTGCTATTGCCAGGGGCTCAATCGCCAGTGCAAACAATAATGGGGACAGAGGGCATCCCTGCCTTGTACCTCTATGGAGCCGAAAGTATGCAGATCCCCGTCCATTCGTGACCACACTCGCCACTGGGGCCCTATACAACAGCTGCACCCATCCAACATACTCATCTCCAAAACCAAATCTCCTCAGCACCTCCCACAAATAATCCCACTCCACTCTATCAAATGCTTTCTCGGCATCCATCGCCACCACTATCTCCGCTTCCCCCTCTGGTGGGGGCATCACCATTACACCTAGCAGCCTCCGTATATTCGTATTCAGCTGTCTCCCCTTCACAAACCCAGTTTGGTCCTCATGGACCACCCTCGGGACACAATCCTCTATCCTCATTGCCATTACCTTGGCCAGAATCTTAGCGTCTACATTTAGGAGGGAAATAGGTCTATAGGACCCGCATTGCAGTGGGTCCTTTTCCTTCTTTAGGAGAAGCGATATCGTTGCCTCAGACATAGTCGGGGGCAGCTGTCCCCTTTCCTTTGCCTCATTAAAGGTCCTCATCAGTAGCGGGGCAAGCAAGTCCACATATTTTCTGTAAAATTCAACTGGGAATCCATCTGGTCCCGGAGCCTTCCCCGCCTGCATGCTCCTAATTCCTTTCACTCTTTCCTCTATTTCAATCTGTGCTCCCAGTCCCACCCTTTCCTGCTCCTCCACCTTGGGAAATTCCAGCCGGTCCAGAAAGCCCATCATTCTCTCCCTCCCATCCGGGGGTTGAGCTTCGTATAATTTTTTATAAAATGCCTTGAACACTCCATTCACTCTCTCCGCTCCCCGCTCCATCTCTCCTTCCTCATCCCTCACTCCCCCTATTTCCCTCGCTGCTCCCCTTTTCCTCAATTGGTGGGCCAGCAACCTGCTCGCCTCCTCCCCATATTCGTACTGTACACCCTGTGCCTTCCTCCACTGTGCCTCTGCAGTACCCGTTGTCAGCAAGTCAAATACTACGTGTAGCCTTTGCCTTTCCCTGTACAGTCCCTCCTCCGGTGCCTCCGCATATTGCCTGTCCACCCTCAGAAGTTCTTGCAGCAACCGCTCCCGTTTCCTACTCTCCTGCTTTCCTTTATGTGCCCTTATTGATATCAGCTCCCCTCTAACCACTGCCTTCAGCGCCTCCCAGACCACTCCCACCTGGACCTCCCCATTATCATTGAGTTCCAAGTACTTTTCAATGCACCCCCTCACCCTTAGACACCCCCCCTCATCTGCCATTAGTCCCATGTCCATTCTCCAGGGTGGGCGCCCTTCTGTTTCCTCCCCTATCTCCAAGTCCACCCAATGTGGAGCGTGATCCGAAATGGCTATAGCCGTATACTCCGTTCCCCTCACCTTCGGGATCAACGCCCTTCCCAAAACAAAAAAGTCTATTCGCGAATAGACTTTGTGGACATAGGAGAAAAACGAAAACTCCTTACTCCTAGGTCTGCTAAATCTCCACGGGTCTACTCCTCCCATCTGCTCCATAAAATCTTTAAGCACCTTGGCTGCTGCCGGCCTCCTTCCAGTCCTGGACCTCGAACTGTCCAGCCCTGGTTCCAACACCGTATTGAAATCTCCCCCCATTACCAACTTTCCCACCTCTAGGTCCGGGATGCATCCTAGCATACGCCTCATAAAATTGGCATCATCCCAGTTCGGGGCATATACGTTTACCAAAACCACCGTCTCACCCTGTAGTTTGCCACTCACCATCACGTATCTGCCCCCGCTATCCGCCACTATAGTCTTTGCCTCAAACATTACCCGCTTCCCCACTAATATAGCCACCCCCCTGTTTTTCGCATCTAACCCCGAATGGAACACCTGCCCCACCCAACCTTTGCGTAGTCTCACCTGGTCTATCAGTTTCAAGTGCGTTTCCTGTAACATAACCACGTCTGCCTTAAGTTTCTTTTTTTTTTTAAACAATATTTTATTGAAAATTTTTGGTCAACCAACACAGTACATTGTGCATCTTTTACACAACATTGTAACAATACAGATAATAATGACCTTTTTAAATTTAAACAAAAACAACAACAAATAAATAAATATTAAATAACAAAAAAAAAATAATAATAAATAAATAAAAGCTAGCCCTAATTGGCAACTGCCTTGTCTCAGGCCACACCCCCCCCATCCCCCCCCCCCCCCCCCCCCCCCAAGTCCTGGGCCGCTGCTGCTGCCTTCTTTGTTCTCCCCTATCTATCTTTCCGCAAGATATTCGACGAACGGTTGCCACCGCCTAGTAAACCCTTGAGCCGACCCCCTTAGGACGAACTTAATCCGCTCCAACTTTATGAACCCCGCCATATCATTTATCCAGGTCTCCACCCCCGGGGGCTTGGCTTCTTTCCACATTAGCAATATTCTGCGCCGGGCTACTAGGGACGCAAAGGCCAAAACATCGGCCTCTTTCGCCTCCTGCACTCCCGGCTCTTGTGCAACCCCAAATATAGCCAACCCCCAGCTTGGTTCGACCCGGACTCCTACTACTTTCGAAAGCACCTTTGTCACCCCCATCCAAAACCCCTGTAGTGCCGGGCATGACCAAAACATATGGGTATGATTCGCTGGGCTTCTCGAGCACCTCGCACACCTATCCTCCACCCCAAAAAATTTACTGAGCCGTGTTCCAGTCATATGTGCCCTGTGTAATACCTTGAACTGAATCAGGCTTAGCCTGGCGCACGAGGACGACGAGTTTACCCTGTTTAGGGCATCTGCCCACATCCCCTCCTCAATCTCCTCCCCTAGCTCTTCTTCCCATTTCCCTTTTAGTTCGTCCATCATAGTCTCCCCTTCGTCTCTCATTTCCCTATATATATCCGACACCTTACCGTCCCCCACCCATTTCTTTGAGATGACTCTGTCCTGCACCTCTTGTGTCGGGAGCTGCGGGAATTCCCTCACCTGTTGCCTCGCAAAAGCCCTCAATTGCATGTACCTGAATGCATTCCCTTGGGGCAACCCATATTTCTCGGTCAGCGCTCCAAGACTCGCAAACTTCCCATCCACAAATAGATCTTTCAATTGCGTTATACCTGCTCTTTGCCACATTCCATATCCCCCATCCATTCCCCCCGGGGCAAACCTATGGTTGTTTCTTATCGGGGACCCCCCCAGTGCTCCGGTCTTTCCCCTATGTCGTCTCCACTGTCCCCAAATCTTCAGTGTAGCTACCACCACCGGACTCGTGGTATAGTTCCTTGGTGAGAACGGCAATGGGGCTGTCACCATAGCCTGCAGGCTGGTCCCCCTACAGGACGCCCTCTCTAATCTCTTCCACGCCGCTCCTTCCTCCTCTCCCATCCACTTACTCACCATTGAAATATTAGCGGCCCAATAATACTCACTTAGGCTCGGTAGTGCCAGCCCCCCCCTATCCCTACTACGCTGTAAGAATCCCTTCCTCACTCTCGGAGTCTTCCCGGCCCAAACAAAACCCATGATACTCTTTTCTATCCTTTTGAAAAAAGCCTTCGTGATCACCACCGGGAGACACTGAAACACAAAGAGGAATCTCGGGAGGACCACCATCTTAACCGCCTGCACCCTCCCTGCCATTGACAATGCTACCATATCCCATCTCTTGAAATCTTCCTCCATCTGTTCCACCAACCGCGTCAAATTTAGCCTGTGCAATGTGCCCCAATTCTTAGCTATCTGGATCCCCAGGTAACGAAAGTCTCTTGTTACCTTCCTCAACGGTAGGTCTTCTATTTCCCTACTCTGCTCCCCTGAATGCACCACAAACAGCTCACTCTTCCCCATGTTCAATTTATACCCTGAAAAATCCCCAAACTCCCCAAGTATCCGCATTATTTCTGGCATCCCCTCCGCTGGATCCGCCACATATAGTAGCAGATCATCCGCATATAAAGATACCCGGTGTTCTTCTCCTCCCCTAAGTATTCCCCTCCATCCCTTGGAACCTCTCAGCGCTATCGCCAGGGGCTCAATCGCCAGTGCAAACAGTAATGGGGACAGAGGACATCCCTGCCTTGTCCCTCTATGGAGCCGAAAATATGCCGATCCCCGTCCATTCGTGACCACACTCGCCACTGGGGCCCTATACAACAGCTGCACCCATCTAACATACCCCTCTCCGAACCCAAATCTCCTCAACACCTCCCACAGATAATCCCACTCCACTCTATCAAATGCTTTCTCGGCATCCATCGCCACTACTATCTCCGTTTCACCCTCTGGTGGGGCCATCATCATTACCCCTAACAACCTCCGTATGTTCGTGTTCAGCTGTCTCCCCTTCACAAACCCAGTTTGGTCCTCATGAACCACCCCCGGGACCCATTCCTCTATTCTCATTGCCATTACCTTGGCCAAGACCTTGGCATCTACATTGAGGAGGGAGATTGGTCTGTAGGACCCGCATTGTAGCGGATCCTTTTCCTTCTTTAAAAGAAGCGATATCGTTGCTTCTGACATAGTCGGGGGCAGTTGTCCCCTTTCCTTTGCCTCATTAAAGGTCCGCGTCAGTAGCGGGGCGAGCAAGTCCAAATATTTTCTGTAAGATTTAACTGGGAATCCGTCTGGTCCCGGAGCCTTTCCCGTCTGCATGTTCCTAATTCCTTTCACCACTTCTTCTACCGTGATCTGTGCTCCCAATCCCATCCTTTCCTGCTCTTCCACCTTGGGAATTTCCAGCCGATCCAAAAACTCCATCATTCTCTCCCTCCCATCCGGGGGTTGAGCTTCATACAATTTTTTATAAAATGTCTTAAACACTTCATTCACTCTCTCCGCTCCCCGCTCCGTCTCTCCATCTTCGTCTCTCACCCCCCCTATTTCCCTCGCTGCTCCCCTTTTCCTCAATTGGTGTGCCAGCAATCTGCTCGCCTTCTCTCCATATTCATACTGTACACCCTGCGCCTTCCTCCATTGTGCCTCTGCAGTGCCTGTGGTCAGCAAGTCAAATTCCACATGCAGCCTTTGCCTTTCCCTATACAGTCCCTCCTCCGGTGCTTCCGCATACTGTCTGTCCACCCTCAAAAGTTCTTGCAACAACCGCTTCCGTTCCTTACTCTCCTGCTTCCCTTTATGTGTCCTTATTGATATCAGCTCCCCCCTAACCACCGCCTTCAACGCCTCCCAGACCACTCCCACCTGAACCTCCCCATTGTCATTGAGTTCCAAGTACTTTTCAATGCATCCCCTCACCCTTAAGCACACCCCCTCATCCGCCATTAGTCCCATGTCCATTCTCCAGGGTGGACGCCCTCTTGTTTCCTCCCCTATCTCCAAGTCTACCCAGTGTGGGGCATGATCTGAAATGGCTATAGCCGTATATTCCGTTCCCCTCACCCTCGGGATCAATGCCCTACCCAACACAAAAAAGTCTATGCGTGAATAGTCTTTATGGACATAGGAGAAAAACGAGAACTCCTTACTCCTAGGTCTACTGAATCTCCACGGGTCCACCCCTCCCATCTGCTCCATAAAATCCTTAAGCACCTTGGCTGCTGCCGGCCTCCTACCAGTCCTGGACTTCGACCTATCCAGCCTTGGTTCCAACACCGTGTTAAAGTCTCCCCCCATTATCAGCTTTCCGGTCTCTAGGTCTGGGATGCGTCCTAGCATTCGCCTCATAAAATTGGCATCGTCCCAATTCGGGGCATACACGTTTACCAACACCACCATCTCTCCCTGTAATTTGCCACTCACCATCACGTATCTGCCCCCGTTATCCGCCACTATAGTCTTTGCCTCGAACATTACCCGCTTCCCCACTAATATAGCCACCCCCCTGTTTTTCGCATCCAGCCCCGAATGGAACACCTGCCCTACCCATCCTTTGCGCAACCTAACCTGATCTATCAGTTTCAGGTGCGTTTCCTGTAACATGACCACATCTGCTTTAAGTTTCTTAAGGTGTGCGAGTACTCGTGCCCTCTTTATCGGCCCGTTAAGCCCCCTCACGTTCCACGTGATCAGCCGAGTTGGGGGGCTTCCCACCCCCCACCCTTGCCGGTTAGCCATCATCTTTTTCCAGCTTCTCGCCCAGTTCCCACGCAGCTGTATTTCTCCCAGACGGTGCCCCCCCGCCCATCCTTTCCCGTACCCACTCCCCCCTTTCCCCAGCAGCAGCAACCCAGTAATTCCCCCCTCCCCCCCCCACCCCGCTAGACCCCCCGCTAGCGTAATTACTCCCCCCATGTTGCTCCCAGAAGTCAGCAAACTCTGGCTGACCTCGGCTTCCCCCCGTGATCACGGCTCGCCCCGTGCGTCGCCCCCTCCTTCCTGCTTCTCTATTCCCGCCATAATTATCATAGCGCGGGAAACAAGCCCGCGCCTCTCCCTCGGCCCCGCCTCCCATGGCCAACGCCCCATCTCCTCTCCCTCCCCACCTCCCCCCATCACCACCTGTGGGAGAAAGAAAAGTTACCATACCGCAGGATTAATCATACAATCCCTCTTCGCCCCCCCCCCCACTCGTCCCACCACTTTGTCCAAACGTTCATTTTCGTAGTCCAATCATTCCAATTTTTCTTCTACAATAAAAGTCCACGCTTCATCCGCCGTCTCAAAGTAGTGGTGCTTCCCTTGATATGTGACCCACAGTCTTGCCGGTTGCAGCATTCCAAACTTTATCTTTTTTTTGTGAAGTACCGCTTTGGCCCAATTAAAGCTCGCCCTCCTTCTCGCCACCTCCGCACTCCAATCTTGGTAGACGCGGATCACCGCGTTCTCCCATTTACTACACCGAGTTTTCTTCGCCCATCTAAGGACCATTTCTCTATCCTTAAAACGGAGAAATCTCACCACTATGGCTCTGGGAGCTTCTCCTGCTCTCGATCCTCGCACCATAACTCGGTATGCTCCCTCCACCTCCAACGGACCCGTCGGGGCCTCCACTCCCATTAACGAGTGCAGCATCGTGCTCACATATGCCCCGACGTCCGCCCCCTCCACACCTTCAGGAAGGCCAAGAATCCTCAAGTTGTTCCTCCTTGCGTTATTTTCCAGTGCCTCCAACCTCTCCACAGATCGTTTCTGGTGTGCCTCCTGTATCTCCGACTTCACCACCAGGCCCTGTATATCGTTTTCATTCTCTGCTGCTTTCGCCTTCACGACCCGAAGCTCCTGCTCCTGGGTCTTTCGTTCCTCTTTCAGCCCTTCAATCGCCTGTAATATCGGGGCCAACAACTCTTTCTTCATTTCCTTTTTTATCTCCTCCACGCAGCGTTTCAAAAACTCTTGTTGTTCAGGGCCCCATATGAAACTGCCACCTTCCGACGCCATCTTGGTTTCTGCTTGCCTTCCTTGCCGTTGTTCCAAAGGATCCGCTGCAATCCGGCCACTTTCCTCTCCTTTTTCCATCCGTGTCCAGGGGGAACACCCTTCTGGTTTACCGCACGGTGTTTTCAGCCGTTAAAATTGCCGTTGGGGCTCCTATCAAGAGCCCAAAAGTCCGTTTCACAGGGAGCTGCCGAAACGTGCGACTCAGCTGGTCATCGCCGCACCCGGAAGTCTGCCTTAAGTTTCTTAAGGTGTGCGAGTACCCGTGCCCTCTTTATCGGCCCGTTCAGCCCTCTCACGTTCCACGTGATCAGCCGGGTTGGGGGGCTTTTTACCCCCCCCCCCCTTGTCGATTAGCCATCCCCTTTTTCCAGCTCCTCACCCGGTTCCCACGCAGCTGTGTCCCCCCCAGGCGGTGCCCCCCCCCGCCCATCCCACCCCATACCAGCTCCCCCCTCTCCCCAGCAGCAGCAGCCCAATAATTCCCCCCTCCCACCCCCCCCGCTAGATCCCCCACTAGCGTAGTTACACCCCCCATGTTGCTCCCAGAAGTCAGCAAACTCTGGCCGACCTCGGCTTCCCCCCGTGACCTCGGCTCGCACCGTGCGACGCCCCCTCCTTCCTGCTTCCCTATTCCCGCCATGATTATCATAGCGCGGGAACTGAGCCCGCGCTTCCCCCTTGGCCCCGCCCCCAATGGCCAACGCCCCATCTCCTCCACCTCCTTTCCGCCCCCCACCACCTCCTGTGGAAGAGAGAAAAGTTACCACATCGCAGGATTAATAACATAAAACTCCTCTTTCCCCCCTTTTTACCCCCCTCTTCGCCCCCCATACTCGCCCCACCACTTTGTTTCAAACGTTCTTTTTTTATTATTATTATTAAATAACCCGCTCATTCCAATTTTTCTTCCACGATAAAAGTCCACGCCTCATCCGCCGTCTCAAAGTAGTGGTGCCTCCCTTGATATGTGACCCACAGTCTTGCCGGTTGCAGCATTCCGAATTTTATCTTCTTTTTGTGAAGCACCGCCTTGGCCCGATTAAAGCTCGCCCTCCTTCTCGCCACCTCCGCACTCCAGCCTTGATATACGCGGATCACCGCGTTCTCCCACTTACTGCTCCGAGTTTTCTTTGCCTATCTAAGGACCATCTCTCTATCCTTAAAACGGAGGAATCTCACCACTATGACTCTAGGAATTTCTCCTGCTCTCGGTCCTCGCGCCATCACTCGGTATGCTCCCTCCACCTCCAGCGGACCCGCCGGGGCCTCTGCTCCCATTAACGAGTGCAGCATCGTGCTCACATATGCCCTGACGTCCGCTCCCTCCGCACCTTCAGGAAGACCAAGAATCCTTAGGTTGTTCCTCCTCGCGTTGTTCTCCAGCGCCTCCAGCCTTTCCACACATCGTTTATGGTGTGCCTCGTGCATCTCCGTCTTCACCACCAGGCCCTGTATGTCGTCCTCATTCTCGGCAGCCTTTGCCTTCACGACCCGAAGCTCCCGCTCCTGGGTCTTTTGCTCCTCTTTTAGCCCTTCAATCGCCTGTAATATCGGGGCCAACAGCTCCTTCTTCATTTCCTTTTTGAGTTCTTCCACGCAGCGTTTCAAGAACTCGTGTTGTTCAGGGCCCCATATTAAACTGCCACCTTCCGACGCCATCTTGGTTTTTGCTTGCCTTCTTTGCCGCTGCTCTAAAGGATCCACCGCAATCCGGCCACCTTCCTCTCCTTTTTTCATCCGTATCCAGGGGGGATTCCCTTCTGGTTCGCCGCACAGTACTTTTAGCCGTTAAAATTGCCGTTGGGGCTCTTATTAAGAGCCCAAAAGTCCGTTCCACCGGGAGCTGCCGAAACGTGCGACTCAGCTGGTCATCGCCACACCCGGAAGTCCCCCATGTACATTATTATGTACAAGATTGCTTGTGCATATCATGACAGAAGTGAGGAGAAATTTCTTCACCCAGAAAGTGGTGAATCTGTGGAATTCGCTACCGCAGAAAGTAGTTGAGGCCAAAACATTGTGTAATTTCATAAGGGATATGGGGGGAAGGTGGGATCATAGTATTTTCCGTGTTCATAATGAATGGCAGAGCAGGTTTGAAGGGCCGAATAGCCTCCTCCTTCTTTTTATTTTCTATGTATGTTTCTATGAATATGAAACCCCCTAAAAAGGGTCAAGATGAATCAACGTCTCTTCCACTAGGACTGGGTATTTGTAATTCCCTGTTTAAATGGGTTGACATAGTGAGACAAATTCCTCTCACCATGCTGGCTCTTAGAGCTGACTCCAGTAAACAGGAGCCCAGTCCCTGTTGCTATGTGAGTTGACCTGGCTGTGCCTTTAAACATGTGCTTGTCGCTGCGGTGCAACTTTCACCAAAGTGACAAGAGCCCACAGCTGGACTGTATGATCGAGAGCGTACAGCTGGACTGTATGATCGAGAGCGTACAGCTGGACTGTATGATCGAGAGCGTACAGCTGGACTGTATGATCGAGAGCGTACAGCTGGACTGTATGATCGAGAGCGTACAGCTGGACTGTATGATCGAGAGCGTACAGCTGGACTGTATGATCGAGAGCGTACAGCTGGACTGTATGATCGAGAGCCCACAGCTGGACTGTATGATCGAGAGCGTACAGCTGGACTGTATGATCGAGAGCGTACAGCTGGACTGTATGATCGAGAGCCCACAGCTGGACTGTATGATCGAGAGCGTACAGCTGGACTGTATGATCGAGAGCGTACAGCTGGACTGTATGATCGAGAGCGTACAGCTGGACTGTATGATCGAGAGCGTACAGCTGGACTGTATGATCGAGAGCGTACAGCTGGACTGTATGATCGAGAGCGTACAGCTGGACTGTATGATCGAGAGCGTACAGCTGGACTGTATGATCGAGAGCGTACAGCTGGACTGTATGATCGAGAGCGTACAGCTGGACTGTATGATCGAGAGCGTACAGCTGGACTGTATGATCGAGAGCGTACAGCTGGACTGTATGATCGAGAGCGTACAGCTGGACTGTATGATCGAGAGCGTACAGCTGGACTGTATGATCGAGAGCCCACAGCTGGACTGTATGATCGAGAGCGTACAGCTGGACTGTATGATCGAGAGCGTACAGCTGGACTGTATGATCGAGAGCGTACAGCTGGACTGTATGATCGAGAGCGTACAGCTGGACTGTATGATCGAGAGCGTACAGCTGGACTGTATGATCGAGAGCGTACAGCTGGACTGTATGATCGAGAGCGTACAGCTGGACTGTATGATCGAGAGCGTACAGCTGGACTGTATGATCGAGAGCGTACAGCTGGACTGTATGATCGAGAGCGTACAGCTGGACTGTATGATCGAGAGCGTACAGCTGGACTGTATGATCGAGAGCGTACAGCTGGACTGTATGATCGAGAGCGTACAGCTGGACTGTATGATCGAGAGCGTACAGCTGGACTGTATGATCGAGAGCGTACAGCTGGACTGTATGATCGAGAGCGTACAGCTGGACTGTATGATCGAGAGCGTACAGCTGGACTGTATGATCGAGAGCGTACAGCTGGACTGTATGATCGAGAGCGTACAGCTGGACTGTATGATCGAGAGCCCACAGCTGGACTGTATGATCGAGAGCGTACAGCTGGACTGTATGATCGAGAGCCCACAGCTGGACTGTATGATCGAGAGCGTACAGCTGGACTGTATGATCGAGAGCGTACAGCTGGACTGTATGATCGAGAGCGTACAGCTGGACTGTATGATCGAGAGCGTACAGCTGGACTGTATGATCGAGAGCGTACAGCTGGACTGTATGATCGAGAGCGTACAGCTGGACTGTATGATCGAGAGCGTACAGCTGGACTGTATGATCGAGAGCGCACAGCTGGACTGTATGATCGAGAGCGTACAGCTGGACTGTATGATCGAGAGCGCACAGCTGGACTGTATGATCGAGAGCGTACAGCTGGACTGTATGATCGAGAGCGCACAGCTGGACTGTATGATCGAGAGCGTACAGCTGGACTGTATGATCGAGAGCGTACAGCTGGACTGTATGATCGAGAGCGTACAGCTGGACTGTATGATCGAGAGCGTACAGCTGGACTGTATGATCGAGAGCGTACAGCTGGACTGTATGATCGAGAGCGTACAGCTGGACTGTATGATCGAGAGCCCACAGCTGGACTGTATGATCGAGAGCGTACAGCTGGACTGTATGATCGAGAGCGTACAGCTGGACTGTATGATCGAGAGCGTACAGCTGGACTGTATGATCGAGAGCGTACAGCTGGACTGTATGATCGAGAGCGTACAGCTGGACTGTATGATCGAGAGCGTACAGCTGGACTGTATGATCGAGAGCGTACAGCTGGACTGTATGATCGAGAGCCCACAGCTGGACTGTATGATCGAGAGCGTACAGCTGGACTGTATGATCGAGAGCGTACAGCTGGACTGTATGATCGAGAGCGTACAGCTGGACTGTATGATCGAGAGCGTACAGCTGGACTGTATGATCGAGAGCGTACAGCTGGACTGTATGATCGAGAGCGTACAGCTGGACTGTATGATCGAGAGCGTACAGCTGGACTGTATGATCGAGAGCGTACAGCTGGACTGTATGATCGAGAGCGTACAGCTGGACTGTATGATCGAGAGCGTACAGCTGGACTGTATGATCGAGAGCCCACAGCTGGACTGTATGATCGAGAGCGCACAGCTGGACTGTATGATCGAGAGCGTACAGCTGGACTGTATGATCGAGAGCGCACAGCTGGACTGTATGATCGAGAGCGTACAGCTGGACTGTATGATCGAGAGCGCACAGCTGGACTGTATGATCGAGAGCGTACAGCTGGACTGTATGATCGAGAGCGCACAGCTGGACTGTATGATCGAGAGCGCACAGCTGGACTGTATGATCGAGAGCGCACAGCTGGACTGTATGATCGAGAGCGCACAGCTGGACTGTATGATCGAGAGCGCACAGCTGGACTGTATGATCGAGAGCGCACAGCTGGACTGTATGATCGAGAGCGCACAGCTGGACTGTATGATCGAGAGCGCACAGCTGGACTGTATGATCGAGAGCGCACAGCTGGACTGTATGATCGAGAGCGCACAGCTGGACTGTATGATCGAGAGCGCACAGCTGGACTGTATGATCGAGAGCGCACAGCTGGACTGTATGATCGAGAGCGTACAGCTGGACTGTATGATCGAGAGCGCACAGCTGGACTGTATGATCGAGAGCGTACAGCTGGACTGTATGATCGAGAGCGCACAGCTGGACTGTATGATCGAGAGCGCACAGCTGGACTGTATGATCGAGAGCGTACAGCTGGACTGTATGATCGAGAGCGTACAGCTGGACTGTATGATCGAGAGCGTACAGCTGGACTGTATGATCGAGAGCCCACAGCTGGACTGTATGATCGAGAGCCCACAGCTGGACTGTATGATCGAGAGCGTACAGCTGGACTGTATGATCGAGAGCGTACAGCTGGACTGTATGATCGAGAGCGTACAGCTGGACTGTATGATCGAGAGCGTACAGCTGGACTGTATGATCGAGAGCGTACAGCTGGACTGTATGATCGAGAGCGTACAGCTGGACTGTATGATCGAGAGCGTACAGCTGGACTGTATGATCGAGAGCGTACAGCTGGACTGTATGATCGAGAGCGTACAGCTGGACTGTATGATCGAGAGCGTACAGCTGGACTGTATGATCGAGAGCGCACAGCTGGACTGTATGATCGAGAGCGTACAGCTGGACTGTATGATCGAGAGCGTACAGCTGGACTGTATGATCGAGAGCGTACAGCTGGACTGTATGATCGAGAGCCCACAGCTGGACTGTATGATCGAGAGCCCACAGCTGGACTGTATGATCGAGAGCGTACAGCTGGACTGTATGATCGAGAGCGTACAGCTGGACTGTATGATCGAGAGCGTACAGCTGGACTGTATGATCGAGAGCGTACAGCTGGACTGTATGATCGAGAGCCCACAGCTGGACTGTATGATCGAGAGCCCACAGCTGGACTGTATGATCGAGAGCGTACAGCTGGACTGTATGATCGAGAGCCCACAGCTGGACTGTATGATCGAGAGCGTACAGCTGCAATCAGGATCACAGTGGAAGGCAGCAGCAGCTTCAAAACCTCCAAGATGATTTCTTGGCCTTTTGATGGACGCCTGAGCTGTCATTGTGACCAATGGACAGGTGAGACAAACAGGCCAAAAGAGTCCAAGGAAGCCATCAGTCATCCAGATTTTGTCGAAGGCAATGGGACGAGGTAGCCAGCTGGCTACCTCCACCTCAGATGTGCATCCTGGGGAAACACCAAGACGTAGTAGTAGAGCTAGGAGGGCAAAGCACGCTGAGGATCGCTGAGGGCACTGGGGTAAGGTGGGAGGGCGGGGGAGGGGGGGGGGGGGTTGGGGGCTAGGTAGGGGTGGGGAGGGAGGTTTGGGGGGCACCATTGGGAGTGAGGTATTAAACTCCTTTTTGCATAACCATTATGATACCTCTGTCACATTCTTCTGCAATGTGGACTGAACCCCAAACCCTTTGCCCATCTCTCCAGGCATCCCCTACCACCCCACTCCCTGTGGCGCCCACCCTCCGGCCGTGGACATGTCCCCGGAGCTGTGTCCAATCCCCTTGGTGTTCGGATGTTGCAAGTGTGGTGTTCAGGCACAGTGTCCAGGCATCAGGGTGTGATTGGAATTCTAGGCAATGACTCCCACATGCTACATGGCCCGCCCACTCAAGGGAATCCACTTGGCATGTGTGAGGTGCTCACTTAACCATGATTACCAACTCCCTATTAGCAATAGCCTTCAGCCGTGCAGCCAAAGGCCTCAGCAGTCAGTCGGGGTTACGGGCAGATGGGCAGGGACAATGGTTGCCTCCAGAACGGGAAAACACATTTCGGGGGTTGCCATGGTAGTGCCTTGAGTGGTTGCTTCCCGGTTGCCCCCTCCCCACCCACCCCCATGGCGACCCACCTCTGCGGAGGGTCCCACGCACCCTGCCAAGCACTGGGGTGGCAAACCCAGCATCCCCGGTCTCTTTGCCTGTGAGCAAAGATGGATACTCACCTCCTCGGCTCCCCACAGATGCCCTTCCGTCAGGATCACGTTTTTCAAAAGGAGTACTAATCGGCGCCAGGGTGACCACTTGCTGGGCAGGCCGCTGAATGACAGGAGGCTGGTGGATATGGGGTGGCTCTCGTTAATTGTATGGAAATGGGGCTTAAGTGGTGAGAATTGGTTTCTCGCCTCGCTACGGCGAGATCCCGATTTTGCCAATGGGAGTGGACTGGTTGCATCGCAAACTGCTTGGCGCCCGGCGCGGATCTCGTTTTGGGTTCTCCCGCTATTCACCAGCCTCATTGCGCTTGACCAAGAGTGCAACGAGGCCGGAGAATACCGCCCCTGAATTTATATAGCAATTTTCACAATGTGAGGTGATCATAAAGTATTTTCCATCCAATTTACAGTACAGTCATTGTTGAAATGTAGGAAATGGGGCAGCTAATTAGTGCACAGCAAGCTCCCACAAACAGGAACAAGATAAATGACTAGATTTTCTGTCGGTTGAGGGGTCAAAGTCGTCCAGGACACTTGGAAAACTTTATTGCTCTTCGTCTGAAGCTGCCACGGGAATTTGGGCATTGGTTTAAATATTCTTCTGAAATTCAGGATCTCCAAGAATGCAGCAGTCCCTCAGTACGCAGCTAAAGCATCAACCTGGATTATAGACATAAATCACTGGAGTTGGACCCCAACCCACAGCCTTGCGATACAGATCCAGTTGTAGGCCTGCTAGCCATTCAACCAAGACCGACACTGCTGAGGTTCAAATGTTGCACCTTGTGTCATTTGTCGAAAACATACTTTTGTATTCTTATTTCTGAAAAATCTGAAGTGTACACCACCCAATAAAGTTTTATAGCTATTTATTGGGGAAACATTGGGCTGGATTCTCTGGTCGCCAATGCCAAAATCGTGTTCGGCGATCGGCTGAAGAATCAAAATTTACACCAAACCGGGGCGGCGCCGGTTTCGTGATGCTCTGCCCCCTCCAAAGCAGCGCACACTCCGAGTACGCTGCACCGTGTATCGACAGCCTCAGGACATTGCCTGAGGCCCGCCCCCCGATGCTCCACCCCGATGGCATCAGTCGCGTATGGTCTCATCTGATGGGAACTCGGCGTGGCGGCTGAGGACTCAAACAAGCGCCAGCACAGTCGGGCGAGGACTGATCTGTGGGCAGGTGGGAACTTCATCAGGGGCTGGAGGCACTGTGGGGGTGTTCTGGGGCGCGCGAGTCGGCCGAAGGGGGGGACTATTTCGCGGGCCCGGTCTGTGAACGGCGACCACCGTGCGCATGCGTGGCCACGGACCCGGCAATTCTCCAATTCACAACTGGATACTGACCCATTCACTATTGGATACTGACCCATTCACTATTGGATACTGAACCATTCACAACCGGATACATGACCCATTCACAACCGGATACATGACTCATTCACAACTGGATACTGAACTATTCACAACTGGATACTGACCCATTAACAACCAGATATTGAACCATTCACAACTGGATACTGAACCATTCACAACTGAATACTGAACCATTCACAACCGGATACTGAACCATTCACAATTGGATACTGACCCATTCACAACCGGGTACTGAACCATTCACAATTGGATACTGACCCATTCACAACCAGATATTGAACCATTCACAACCGGATACTGAACCATTCACAACCGAATACTGAACCATTCACAATTGGATACTGTACCATTCACAATTGGATACTGACCCATTCACAACCAGATACTGAACCATTCACAACCGGATACTGAACCATTCACAACCGAATACTGAACCATTCACAATTGGATACTGAACCATTCACAACCAGATACTGAACCATTCACAACCGGATACTGAACCATTCACAATTGGATACTGACCCATTCACAACCGGATACTGAACCATTCACAATTGGATACTGACCCATTCACAATCAGATACTGACCATTCACAACCGGATACTGAACTATTCACAACCGAATACTGAACCATTCACAACTGGATACTGACCCATTCACAACCGGATACTGAACCATTCACTACTGGATACTGACCCATTCACAAACAGATACTGAACCATTCACAGCCGGATACTGAACCATTCACAACTGGATACTGAACCATTCACAATTGGATATTGACCCATTCAAAACCGGATATTGAACCATTCACAACCGTATACTGAACCATTCACAACCAGACACTGACCCATTCACAACCAGATACAGACCCATTCACAACTAGATACTGAACCATTCACTACTGGACACTGACCCATTCACAACCAGATACTGAACCATTCACAACCGGATACTGAACCATTCACAACTGGATATTGACCCATTCAAAACCGGATATTGAACCATTCACAACCGTATACTGAACCATTCACAACCAGACACTGACCCATTCACAACCAGATACTGACCCATTCACAACCAGATACTGACCCATTCACAATTGGATACTGACCCATTCATAACCAGATACTGACCCATTCACAACCAGATACTGAACCATTCACAACCGGATACTGACCCATTAACAACTGGATACTGACACATTCACAACCAGATACTGACCCATTAACAACTGGATACTGACACATTCACAACTGGATACTGACCCATTCACAACTGGATACTGACCCATTCACAACCAGATATTGACCCATTCACAACCGGATACTGAACCATTCACAACTGGATACTGAACCATTCACAACTGGATACTGACCCATTCACAACCGGATACTGAACCATTCACAACCAGATACTGACCCTTTCACAACCAGATACTGACCCATTCACAATTGGATACTGAACCATTCACAACCAGGTACAGACCCATTCACAACCAGATACTGACCCATTCACAATTGGATACTGGACGATTCACAACCAGATACTGACTCATTCACAACCGGATACTGAACCATTCACAACTGGATACTGAAACATTCACAACTGGATACTGACCCATTCACAACTGGATACTGAACCATTCACAACCGGATACTGAACCATTCACAACTGGATACTGACCCATTCACAACCAGATACTGACCCGTTCACAACTGGATACGGAAACATTCACAACTGGATACTGACCCATTCACAACCGGGTACTGAACCATTCACAACCAGATACTGACCCTTTCACAACCAGATACTGACCCATTCACAACTGGATACTGAACCATTCACAATTGGATACTGAACCATTCACAACTGGATACTGACCCATTCACAACCGGGTACTGAACCATTCACAACCAGATACTGACCCTTTCACAACCAGATACTGACCCATTCACAACCAGATACTGACCCATTCACAATGAGATACTGAACCATTCACAACTGGATACTGACCCATTCACAACTGGATACTGAACCATTCACAACCGGATACTGCACCATTCACAACTGGATACTGAACTATTCACAACCAGATACTGACCCTCTCACAAGCAGATACCGACCCATTCACAACTGAATACTGAACCATTCACAACTGGATACTGAACCATTCATAACCAGATACTGACCCATTCACAACCAGATACTGACCCATTCACAATTGGATACTAACAATTCACAACCAGATACTGACCCATTCACAACCGGATTCTGAACCATTCACAACTGGATACTGACCCATTCACAACCAGATACTGACCCATTCACAACAGGATAGTGACCCATTCACAACCAGATACTGACCCATTCACAACCAGATACTGAACCTTTCACAACTGGATACTGAAACATTCAGAATCAGGTACTGAACCATTCACAACTGGATATTGGACCATTCACAACTGGATATTGGACCATTCACAACCGGATACAGACCCGGAAGCAGAAAGAGTGAGGAGATGGGCACATGAGCCCAACTCAGAGTGAGTACAGATGGGAGAGGCCTCCTGCAGGGGAACAACCCTCCGGGGCCTAGCCACGGCCGCACTCCCATCCCCCTCGGCGAAATACACATCGAGCCCAGTGATAATGGCCACACTTAAAATGTGGGGCCAAGTAAGACAACATTTTGGGCTGATCGGGATGTTCCCCATGGCCCCATCTGCGGTAACCACAGATTCCCGCTGTGGTATTGGGTGCTCTGAGGTACAGATGAACCAACACGGTTGCGATTGGTACAACGCAGTTTTATTCCAACTAGTTATTTACACTTCTGTCTTGGTACTCAGCACGTGGTGATTGTGTGAGTGTCTTGTTAATGCGGTCCTGGCCTTGTCCTGTCTCCAGATGGACTGGCCACCAGGTGTTGTGTTTCTTGTCTTATACTGTGTCTGCTCTTGTCTGTGATTGGCTGTCGTGTTATGTGTGCTAATTGGTCTGTTGGTCTGTCTATCATTATGTATGTGTTGTGATGTGTGTTTGAATATCATGACATCCCCCATTTTTTACAAGATTATGTGCCTACGTGGTTATAAATATGAATGTGTCCTGAGTGCAGCTAAAGGTGTGGGTGCGTGATATTTACAGCATGTACATGTGGCGTAACTATATACAAGGGGCAATGTCAGGTGTGGCATGCTAACGAGGTTGTACCATAACAAAAGAAGAAAAATGTTGAAATGTGGTCCGATCAAACGAGACCTGGAACGATAAAACAGTAACATGTTACAATACAGTAGTTGCTAAAACTTGACGTGTGAACAGTCTCATAAGTCCAGTCTAGTAGGTGGGCGACGAATTTGGGTTGACCGCCTCAAGGGTGGGTTGAGAACCACCGGCTGAGGTGTGAGCCTGGCCATGGGCGGCGACAGAAGGGGCATGGTATATGGCAGCTCCACGAAGCCACTATCAGGAACCAGTGGAAGACACGGTGTCTGTGTAGGGTTCCGTTGCGAGCGTGGAAGTAGGCGAAGGGCTCGCCGATTGCGCCTACGCACGGATCCATCCGGCATGCGTACCAGGAACAAGCGGGGAGCCACGCGTCGGAGAACTTCGGCAGGTGCTGACCAGCCACTGTCTGGTAGATGAATGCGGACGTTGACTCCAGGGGCCAGGGGGGAGGGGGGGAGATCAGTTGCCCTTGTGTCGTACGATCTCTTCTGGCGATCGCGCTGCAGTTGCATCCTATGCAGTACCGGAGCATGGTCTATTGTTGGTGCCAGGATGGAAGGCACAGTGGTTCTGACGGCGCAACCCATCAGCAGCTGTGCTGGCGAGAGACCCGTGGCTAGCGGGGCCGAGCGATAGGCCAGCAGGGCGAGGTGAAAGTCCGATCCGGCAGCAGCAGCCTTGCAGAGGAGTCGCTTGGCAATGTGAACGCCCTTCTCCGCCTTTCCATTGGACTGGGGATGCAGAGGGCTGGACGTTACATGTGTGAAGCCATATGAGGCTGCAAAGGACGACCATTCATGGCTGGCAAAACAAGGCCCATTGTCCGACATGACAGTCATCGGAATGCCGTGGCGAGCAAAGGTGTCTTTGCAGGCCCTGATGACAGCAGACGACGTCAGATCGTGCAGGCGTATGACTCCTGGGTAATTGGAGAAGTAGTCCATGATGATAACATAGTCCATGCCAAGCACGTGAAATAGGTCGACACCCACCTTCGCCCAGGGGGACATCACCAGCTCATGGGACAGAAGCATCTCAGGAGGTTGCGCCGGCTGAAACCTTTGGCAGGTTGTACTGTTTTTTAAAAAATATATTTTTATTAAGGTTTTTTAACAACACAATTTTTTCCCCTTACAAACAATCCCCCCCCCTCCGCACCCCCCCCTCCCCCCCACCCCCCCCCCCCCCCCCCCCCCCACCCCCGTAACAAAATAACGCAAATTCTCCCTGAGCAAGATATATTCATGGCAAGATGGTATATTTACATAGCTTTATACACTGGCTCTTGGCCGCACGTACCGTTTCCCCCCACCCTCCATGCTATCTCCCGCTCGTCCATCCCCTCAAACAGTCTCTCGTTCCCCCCTCCCCCCCCACCTCCCCCAGGGTTGCTGCTGCTGCTGATTGACCTTCTTCTAACGCTCCGCGAGATATTCTAGGAACGGTTGCCACCGCCTGTAAAACCCCTGTGCAGACCCTCTCAAAGCAAACTTAATCCTCTCCAATTTTATGAACCCCGCCAAGTTGTTAATCCAGGCCTCCAGGCTAGGGGGCTTCGCCTCCTTCCACAATAGCAAGACCCTTCGCCGGGCTACTAGGGACGTAAAGGCCAGAATTCCGGCCTCTTTCGCCTCCTGCACTCCCGGCTCATCCACTACTCCAAATATTGCTAGCCCCCAGCTTGGCTTGACCCGGAATTTCACCACCTGGGATATTACTCCCGCCACTCCTCTCCAGAACCCCTCCAATGCCGGGCATGACCAAAACATATGGACATGGTTCGCCAGGCTCCCTGAACATCTTTCACATCGATCCTCTACCCCAAAGGACCTACTTAGCCTCACCCTCGTCAAATGCGCTCTGTGAACCACCTTAAATTGTATCAGACTGAGCCTGGCACACGAGGAGGAGGTATTAACCCTACCCAGGGCGTCGGCCCATAGCCCTTCCTCAATCTCCTCCCCCCATTTACCTTTCAGTTCTTCTACTAGCGCTTCCCCCTCTTCTTTCATCTCTTGGTATATTTCCGTCACCTTGCCCTCCCCGACCCATACCCCCGAGATCACCCTATCTTGAACTTCTTGTGCCGGGAGCAACGGAAATTCCCTCACCTGTCGCCTCACAAAAGCCCTCACCTACATATATCTAAATGCATTTCCCGGGGGTAACTCAAATTTCTCCTCCAGTGCCACTAGGCTCGCAAATGTCCCGTCAATGAACAGGTCCCCCATTCTCCTTATCCCCGCCCGATGCCAGCCTTGGAACCCCCCGTCCATCTTCCCCGGGACAAACCGGTGGTTACCCTTGATCGGGGACCACACCGATGCTCCCATTGCACCCCTGTGTCTTCTCCACTGACCCCAGATCTTTAGTGTTGCCGCCACCACCGGGCTTGTGGTGTATTTTGTCGGCGAGAGCGGCAGCGGTGCCGTTACCAACGCCCCCAGGCTCGTTCCTTTACAGGACGCCATCTCCATCCTCTTCCATGCCGCCCCCTCTCCCTTCATAACCCACTTACGGATCATCGCCACATTTGCTGCCCAGTAGTAACTCTCTAGGTTTGGCAAAGCCAACCCTCCTCGGTCCCTGTTGCATTCCAAGAACCCTCTCCTAACCCTCGGGGTCTTATTTGCCCACACATAACCCATGATACTCCTACCTACTCTCTTGAAAAAACCCTTGGTGATCACGATGGGGAGGCACTGAAACACGAACAAAAACCTCGGAAGGACCACCATTTTGACCGACTGCACCCTACCCGCCAACGAGAGCGGGAGCATGTCCCATCTTTTAAAATCCCCCTCCATTTGCTCCACCACCCTCGTCAAATTCAGTTTATGTAGGGCCCCCCAACTTCTGGCTATCTGGATCCCCAGATACCGAAAACTCCTCTACACCCTCCTCAGCGGTAGGTCCCCTATCCCTCTCTCTTGGTCTCCTGCCTGTAATACAAAAAGCTCACTCTTCTCTACATTAAGCTTGTAGCCGAGAACTCTCCAAACTCCTTCAGAGTCTGCATGACCTCCACCATCCCCTCCATTGGGTCCGCCACGTATAGCAGCAGGTCATCCGCATATAGCGATACCCGATGCTCCTCTCCCCCGCGGACTATCCCACTCCATTTCTGAGACTCCCTAAGTGATATGGCCACAGGTTCGATCGCCAATGCAAACAACAGGGGGGACAGGGGGCACCCCTGTCTCGTCCCTCGGTACAGCCGAAAGTACTCCGACCTCCGCCGGTTTGTCACTACGCTCTCCATCGGGGCGCTGTAAAGGAGTTTAACCCATCTAATAAACCCTCCCCCGAACCCAAACCTGCGCAATACCTCCCAGAGGTACTCCCACTCTACACGGTCAAAGGCTTTTTCCGCGTCCATAGCTGCCACTATCTCCGCCTCTCCCTCCTCCGATGTCATCGTTATCATGTTTAAGAGCCGCCGCACATTGGTATTTAACTGCCTGCCCTTTACGAATCCCGTTTGGTCCTCGTGAATCACCCCCGGGACACAGTCCTCAATCCTAGTGGCCAGTACCTTCGCCAATAGCTTAGCATCCACATTGAGGAGCGAAATCGGCCTGTACGATCCACATTGTAGTGGATCCTTGTCTCTCTTTAGAATCAGGGAGATTGTCGCCTCCGACATTGTCTGGGGCAGGGTTCCCTCCTCTCTTGCCTCGTTGAAGGTCCTCACTAGTAGCGGGGCCAGCAGGTCCACATATTTTCTATAGAATTCCACCGGGAACCCGTCCGGCCCCAGGGCCTTCCCCGCCTGCGTGCTCCCCAAACCCTTACTCAACTCCTCCAACCCAATTGGTGCCCCCAAACCAACCGCCTCCTGCTCCTCCACCCTCGGGAACCCCAGCTGGTCCAGGAATCGCCTCATCCCCCCTTCCCCCACTGGGGGCTGGGATCTGTACAGCTCTTCATAGAAGTCCTTAAATACCTTATTTATTTCCATTGCACTTCAAACCGTGGCTCCCCTTCCATCTTTGATTCCCCCTATTTCCCTCGCTGCCGCCCTCTTACGGAGCTGGTGCGTCAGCATCCGACTAGCCTTTTTCCCGTACTCGTAAGTCGCCCCTTGCACCTTCCTCCACTGTGCCTCCGCCTTGCCCGTGGTCAGCAGGTCAAACTCCGTCTGGAGCCGTCGCCTTTCCCCAAGTCATCTTTCCCCCGGGGCCTCTGCGTATCTCCTGTCCACCCGCAAGATCTCCCCCACTAGCCTCTCCCTTTCCATTCCCTCTATCTTCTCCCTATGAGCCCTGATGGAGATCAGCTCTCCCCTGATCACCGCCTTCAACGCCTCCCATACCACCCCCACTCGCACCTCCCCGTTGTCGTTGGCCTCCAAGTACCTTTCAATACACCCCCTCATCTTCCCACACACCACCTCATCGGCCAGCAGTCCCACATCCAGCCGCCACAGCGGGCGTTGGTCCCTCTCCTCTCCCAGCTCCAGTTCCACCCAGTGCGGGGCATGGTCCGAAACGGCTATGGCCGAATACTCCCTCCCCCCCACTCTCGGGATGAGCGCCCTGCCCAGAACAAAGAAATCTATCCGGAAGTAAGCCTTATGCACGTGGGGGAAAAAAGAAAATTCCCTGGCCTGCGGTCTTGCAAACCTCCATGGGTCCACTCCCCCCATCTGATCCATAAACCCCCTGAGTACCTTGGCCGCCGCCGGCCTCCTTCCCGTCCTTGATCTGGAGCGGTCCAGTGCTGGGTCCAGCTCCATATTGAAGTCCCCTCCCATTATTAGTCCTCCTACCTCCAGGTCCGGAATGCACCCCAACATGCGCTTCATGAAACCAGCATCATCCCAGTTCGGAGTGTATACATTTACCAACACCACCCACGTCCCTTGCAACCTACCACTCACCATCACATATCTCCCTCCATTATCCGCTACGATAGTCTTGGCCTGAAATGACACATGCTTTCCCACCAGAATTGCCACCTCTCTATTTTTTGCGTCCAATCCCGAGTGAAATACCTGTCCTACCCGTCCCTTTCTTAACCTGACCTGGTCCGCCACCTTCAGGTGTGTCTCTTGGAGCATTGCCACATCTGCCTTCAGTCCCTTTAAGTGCACGAACACTTGAGCCCGCTTCACCGGCCCATTCAGGCCCCTCATGTTCCACGTTATCAGCCGGATTGGAGGGACACTGACCACTCCCCCCACCCCCACCCCCGCCGACTAGCCATCTCCTTTTCTGGGCCAGTCCCTTGTCCGTGTCTCCCTCACTCTCCAGTCCCCCAGCTGGGGGACCCCCGTCCCAGCCACCTCTTCTGTGTCCCGTTCTCTTTCGGCCAGTGCAGCAGCAACCCTTTCCCCCCCCCTTCCCCCCTCCCTCCTCTCCCCCCTCCCCCCTCCCCCCCCTGCCCCCGCTAGATCCCCATCTAGCTTTTTTGCTCCCCCCATATCCCTCCCGTAAGTCAGCTGACACCTGCTGACCCCGGCTTCCCCCACCATCCCTTTAACCCCCCCGTGTGGGAATCTCCCAATCAATGTACATTCCTTTGTTCCCCTTCCCGCCCTTTTTGCCGCGCGCGGGAAAGACAACCCCGCGCTTCCCAAAGCCTGCCCCGCCTCCCATGGCGCAGCTCCTGTCGTGGCCTTGTCCCTCTCCCCCAGCCCATATATCTTTTCCTGCACGTGGTTGACCCCCAATGTACAACAACCATCATACTTCAACCCTCAAACACCCCCCTCCCACACAAACCCTCAATTAGAGTCCAGCTTTTCAGTTAGTATAAAGGTCCACGCCTCTTCGGGCGTTTTGAAGTAGTGGTGTTGGCCATTATGTGTAACCCACAGTCGCGCTGGCTGCAGCATTCCAAATTTCACTCCTTTCCGATGCAGCACCGCTTTGGCCCGGTTGAAACCCGCTCTCCGCTTAGCGACCTCCGCGCTCCAGTCCGGGTATATTCTGATCTCCGCATTGTCCCACTTACTGCTCCGTTCCTTCTTGGCTCATTTCAGGACCCTCTCTCTGTCCGTAAACCGGTGAAATCTCACCACCATCGCCCTTGGCGGCTCTTTTGCCTTGGGCTTCCTCGCTAGCACTCGGTGTGCCCCATCCAGCTCCAGCAATCCCGGGGGGGCCTCCGCACCCATCAGCGTCTCAATCATTGTGCCCGCATATGCCGCGGCATTGGCCCCCTCCACTCCTTCTGGGAGACCCAGGATCCTCAAGTTGTTTCTCCTTGATCTGTTCTCCAGGTCTTCGAGTCTTCCCGCCCACGTCCTGTGCAGCGCCTCGTGCCGCTCCACTCTCTCCGCCAGGCCCACAAGCTCGTCGTCGTTCTCACTCACTTTTTCCTGGATCTCCTGAATCTTCACCTCTTGGGCTTTCTGGGTTGCTCCAAGTTTTTCCACCATTGCCAGTATAGGCGCCACCATCTCCTTACGCAGCTCCTCGAAGCAGCACTTGATGAACTCTTTCATCTCCTCTCTGTCCGTTGGCGCCGCCATTTTGTTTTTTTCTTCTTCCTTCTCCCGCTGCTCCAGGGCCGCTTTCCTCGCCGTTTCACTGCGGGTCCGGTCCATGCAGGTCTGTAGGGGACTTCCTCCGTTCTTCCCCACGGGTTGGTTTTTTTTTAAAGGTCCGTTGGGGCTCCGTTAGCGGGCCCAAAAGTCCGTTTCTGCGGGAGCTGCCGACTCGCGCGGCTTAGCTCCGCATCGCCGCGACCCGGAGGTCGGCAGGTTGTACAGTTGATCACCATGTTGGCAACATCGTCACTGATGCCCGGCCAGTATACCCCCTCTCGGGCCCTCCGTCTGCATTTCTCGACCCCCAAGTGGCCTTCGTGTATTTGATTGAGAACCAGCTGGCGCATACTGTGCGGAATCACAATCCGGTCCAGCTTCAGAAGGATCCCATCAATGATGGCTAGGTCATCTCGTACATTATAGAACTGCGGGCACTGCCCTTTGAGCCATCTTCCCGTCATATGGCGCATCACTCGCTGTAAAAGGGGGTCGGCCGCTGTCTCTCGGCGGATGCGGGCCAGACTGGAGTCGTCAGCCGGCAGATTTGCCGATGTGAAGGCCACCTGTGCCTCGACCTGACATAGGAAACCCTCCGCATCTGGTGGCGTGCTCACTGCTCGGGATAGGGCATCCGCCACGATGAGGTCCTTCCCTGGAGTGTAGACCAGTTGGAAGTCATACCTCCTGAGTTTAAGTAGGATGCGCTGGAGGCGAGGGGTCATCTCGTTCAGGTCCTTGTTTATTATGCTGACCCGGGGGCGGTGGTCAGTTTCGACCGTGAATCGTGGAAGACCATAGACGTAATCGTGGAACTTGTCTAAACCGGTTAGCAAGCCCAGGCATTCTTTTTCGATTTGCGCGTAGCGCTGCTCTGTGGGGGTCATAGCCCGTGATGCAAAGGCCCATGACGACGTGTCATCCCTCTGCAGGAGCACGGCTCCAATGCCGGATTGGCTGGCATCAGTTGAGATTTTGGTGGGACGAGACGTGTCGAAGAACGCCAACACTGGTGCCGTGGTGAGTTTGCGTTTGAGCTCCTCCCATTCCAGCTGGTGCGTGTGTTGCCACTGGAACTCTGTAGATTTTTTGACGAGGTGGCGCAGAGTCGTTGTGTGGGAGGCAAGGTTGGGAATGAATTTCCCCAGGAGGTTGACCATGCCAAGGAATCGTAGGACAGCCTTCTTGTCGGCCGGCTGCGGCATGGCTGTGATGGCGCTCACCTTGTCTGTATCCGGACGGACCCCTGACCGGGAGATGTGGTCCCCCAGGAACTTCAATTCGGTCTGGCCAAAGGCGCACTTGGCTCGGTTGAGGCGCAGGCCGTTTTCCCGTATGCGGGCAAAAGCGCATCAAGCGCGTTGGAGACGATGTATGTGCTCCTGCGGTGTGGTGGACCAGATGATGACATCGTCCACATATACGCGCACCCCTTCGATGCCTTCCATCATCTGCTCCATGATTCTGTGGAAGACCTCGGATGCCGAGATGATGCCAAATGGCATCCGGTTGTAGCAGAATCTGCCGAAAGGGGTGTTGAAGGTACATAGCTTTCGGCTGGACGGGTCCAGTTGGATCTGACAAAATCCTTTAGAAGCATCCAGTTTCATGAATATATTCCCTGGGCCATTTCACTGGTGATCTCCTCCCGTTTGGGTATGGGATAATGTTCCCGCATAATGTTATTATTGAGGTCTTTGGGGTCTATACAGATGCGGAGCTCGCCAGAGGGCTTCTTGACACACACCATGGAGCTGACCCATGGCGTGGGCTCCGTGACCCTGGATAGGACTCCTTTGTCATGGAGATCCTGCAGCTGCAGCTTGAGGCGGTCTTTAAGTGGCGCAGGAACCCTGCGAGGTGCGTGAACGACCGGGATGGCGTCCGGTTTGAGGCGAATTCGGTATGTGTATGGCAGTGTTCCCATGCCTTCGAATGCCTCCTGGTTGTGGGTGAGGAGCGATTGGAGCTGTGCGTTGAACTCAGCATCCGGGAAGTCAGACGTGCCGTCTGGAGAGAGAGAAAGAATTTGTTGCACAAGGTGGAGAGCCTTACATGCCTGTGCGCCCAGCAGGGAGTCCTTCGATGAGCCAACTATCTCGAACGAGAGTGTGGCCGTGTGTGTTCTGTGTGTCACCTGGAGCTGGCAGGATCCCATGTCCGGGATAACGTTCCCGTTGTAGTCGACCATCTTGCACCGAGATGGCTGGATTCGTGGTCTGACCTTCCTGGCAGAGAATGCTGACCATGCTATGAGGTTAGCGGATGCGCCAGTGTCCAGGTGGAAAGTGATCGGCGATTGGTTGACCGTCAGGGTGGCACTCCATTCATCGGCCGGATTGATGGTGTTGACCCGGTTCACATCAATGACCACAACCTGGAAGGCGTCTTGGTCATCTGTGTCATTGGGTTGGATGTCCTGATGTGGAGGCTGGATGGTCCGCACGTGTCTGCGAGGTTGTCGGAAATGTGGAAGATCCACAGGTTGAGCCGCTCGACAGTAGGCAGCGTAGTGGCCCATCTTGCCACAGCGTAGGCATTGTCGGGTTTTTGCAGGACATTGCCCTTTTAAATGTGCAGCTCCACAGTTGCCGCACGTCATGACATCATGGCGTTCGTTACGCCACTGCGCATGCGCAGTGCGGTCTTGCGTCGGGCGCGCCTGCGCAGTGCGTCCCTCAATGTTGCCGTTGGTTTTGGCGCGCACAAACGCGGGAGGCCTCAAAAAGCGCGCGAAACGGCCGCCCTCGTCCGGGCTGCGGGTCGGGAGAAATTCGATTGCCTGGATGCGTTCGGCCTCGTGGGCAGCCTGGCTTGCCGATTCGATCGCTTGGGACCTCCTCCGTGCCGATTCGGTCGCCTGAAATTGGGCAAAGCGGCTGGTCGCATTTACATGCAGGACACAGGCTTCCACTGCAGATGCTAAGGTCAGGCCTTTAATTTTTAGAAGCTGCTGGCGTAGGCCACTGGAGGCCAAAAACGATCTGGTCCCGGATCAAGGACTCTGAGGTGGTGCCGTAACCGCAGGACTACGCGAGTATGCGGAGGTGCATCAGGAAGGGCTGAAAGAGCTCATCCTTACCTTGTAGGCGTTGCTGAAAGATATACCTCTCAAAGCTTTCATTGACCTCAACGTTGAAGTGCTGGTCGAGCTTGAGGAGGACCGTGTCATATTTAGATTTGTTCTCGCCTTCCGCGAACACCAAGGAGTTGTATACATCGATGGCGTGCTGACCTGTGGTAGTGAGGAGCATGGCAATCTTTGTTTCGTCCGAGGCACCCTGTTTGTCGTTGGCTCGCATGAACAGTTCGAATCGCTGCTTGAAGAGCTTCCAATTGGTGCCCAGGTTCCCAGCGACTTGCAACGGCTGCGGTTTGTTGTGGGTGTCCATGGCTCAGGATGGCAGATTTGCCGGTAAGTATCGATCCACTCACTGGTATCATGTGGTGTTGGGTGCTCTGAGGTACAGATGAACCAACACGGTTGCGATTGGTACAACGCAGTTTTATTCCAACTAGTTATTTACAGATCTGTCTTGGTACTCAGCACGTGGTGAATGTGTGAGTGTCTTGTTAATGCGGTCCTGGCCTTGTCCTGTCTCCAGATGGACTGGCCACCAGGTGTCGTGTTTCTTGTCTTATACTGTGTCTGCTCTTGTCTGTGATTGGCTGTCGTGTTATGTGTGCTAATTGGTCTGGTGGTCTGTCTATCATGATGTGTGTGTTGTGATGTGTGTTTGAAAATCATGACACCCGCCAGCCATGCTAGACACCACCTTTAAGAAATGGAGATGGGACGGGGGCACAGTTAGGGGCTTTTACATAGGGCACAGATTAGCAACGCTGAACGAACTGACGGTGGAATGGGAACTGCCGACAGGACAGGAAATGAGACACCTGCAAATAAAACGCTTCTAATTCAAAGAGACAGTCGGGTACCCCTGGGCCCCGGAGACCACACTATTTGAGGACCTGATAAATACAGACAGTAAAGAAGGGGGACTCTGTTGGAAAATGGACGACTACTGGACAGAGTCCGAACACCACTGGATGAGATCAGACGGAAATGGGAGGACAAACAGGGGACAGAAGTGGGGTGGGGACTCTGGAGCGAAGCACTGATCAGGGCCAATTCCACCTCCTCCTGCGCAAGGCTCAGCCTCATGCAGTTCAACGTGGTGCACAGAGCACACCTGACCAGAACCCGAATGAGCAGGTTCTTCCCGGAGGTGGAGGACAATTGTGAGCGGTGCCAGAGGGACCCGGCCAACCACACCCTCATGATCTGGGCTTGCCCCAAGCTTGCTGGGTTCTGGGCAGCCTTCTGCGAGGCAATGTCCAAGGTTGTGGGGATGAGGGTGAAGCCATGTCCAAATGTGGCAATGTTCAGAGTATCGGAGTAGCCAGAGCTACATCTGGGAAAGAGGGACGGACGTGCCATAATTTTCACTTCCCTAATTGCACGCCGGAGAATCCTGCTCGGCTGGCGATTGGCAGCAATACCCGCAGCTGCAGACTGACTGGCTGACCTTTCGGAATTTCTCCACCTGGAGAAGATCAAATACACCATCCGAGGGTCGAGGAAGGTTTCCTTACTGCATGGGGGGCAATTTGGCGGCCGGTTCCAGAACCTGTTTGAGGCCAACAACAGCCAGTAGAGGGGGAACTGGAAGGATCAGAGAGGGAGAAAAACAAAAGACAAGGAGGAACGCCAGGGAGGAGGAGGAGTGGGGGGGAGGGGAATGGGGCAGAGAATCTGAGACAGGCAATAAGGGACAACACAGGGGGAGGTGTGGGGGGGGGGTGGTTACCTGCCCCCCACCCCCACTCATCCACAAACAAAAGCGGCTGATGCCAACAAAGGGAGAAGAGCAGGTGGGTGCAAGGAAAAGGGGGAGTACCCCCCCCCCCCCAGGATTGACCAGGGAGGATAGCAAGGGGGGGGGGCGGGAAGAGACGGGGACAGGTTAGGGAAAGCGGGGCTGGGGGGGGGGGGGGGGGGTTGCAGGGGGGGAGGACACGCCGAACTAGACGGCAACAATCTGTAAATAAAGTAATGGAAGATAAAAGCCCCTTTTGCGTCAGACTGTACAATAAACAAACATGCACATCAATGTACACAATGTTGAAAATGCCAATACATTTTTTTAAAAAATTAAAGCTCTTCTGCCAGCTCCATAATAATAATGCATTGCTGAGATGCCGTGGATCTGCATTTGGGAAGTGCAGTTGATTGGCGACATGTTGAGGAGGATTAGCCAGATATTCCTGCCATCCCACTGCTGGATAATTAACATCTACTCTCACAACTGGGTGAAACACAAGCCTGAGTTGAACTGTACATTGAGGGATGGATTCTATGCTCCCTGGGGGCAGCATAACATAACATTGGGCGCAGTGCCCTAGGCATGGTGGAAATAAATACAACAATATACAACAAAATACAATGAGGAAACAAAGATGAGTGCTGTCAGGTAAGAGAATATATTTTTCAGTAACCAAGTTTCCGTGCCTCCAGGAATTAGAATGCAAAGAAACAAGAAGATCCAGCTAAATTTCCATATGTGGAACTGGTAAAACTGGTACATGTGGTGATGTTGACTGTATAGTTATAGAAATACATGCGGTGCACATTATGGTAACCATGGCATTCTTCAGGAGGTCTTGGTATCCAATGATGCTTGGCAAGAACTCAAACTCTAATGACCAACCACTGACAGGCTCCTTTGAGGATGGGGTGGGTAATTCAAGATTCTTAGGGGTGAAGTCTCTCCCAAGGTGGAACTCATGCCAAAGGAAGGTCAGAATCAAGAACACTCTAATATACCTACCTGACACTCAGACCAGGTCGACAGCAAGGCACCTGGGCATTCCTGGTCTGTGATGGGATATAGAGGGGTAGATCTGCCACTGGGAGCTGGGATTCGTCTCAAAGCTACCATTGCTCCTTGGGATCCCTGCAAGCTGACTTCCGAGTGGGTTGAATAAATTACGATGGTACACACATTATCCTAGTTATCTGTCTGGTCTCCCCACGCTGTCACGTACTCAAACACACATGTTTCCTCGAGATTAATGCTTCCTTCGAGGGACAAACATGCATTGTCATCAGAGAATTTCCAGGAACACATCCAGCCGTCAATCTCTGGCCCCAGTCAATGTTTCTCTGCAATTTTATCCAGTGACATTAAGTACAGTAATACATTCAGCACAGAAGGATCACTCTGGAATGCTCAACCTGTGCTAAAATCTGTACAGTACAATATTCTGGGTGGGTGTGAGGTTGCAAACAATTTATGTTCAGTGGTAATGTCAGGTTCCCGACCCTTAATGTGTGTCAGACACCCTGTTAACATTGTACAAATATTGACACAGTGATGGCAAAAATGGGAACATGGTTACAAACTCCTTGTGAGCATTGACACATTCTGAGGGCTACTTGGAAATATGGACACAGCAACTTGCATATTTATAATGCCTTTAATGTAACTAAACATCCCTAAACACTTCATGAAAGCAGAATAAAGCAACAATTTGTCACTGAGTCACATAAGGAGGGATAATGGCAGAAATGAATTAGGTGTTAAGGAGCATCTTCTAGGCGGAAAGAGATAGAGAGGGGGAGAGGTTTGTGGAGGGAATTCCTGAACTTAGGGCTGAGACAACTAAAGCCATGGCTGCCAGTGGTAGAGCAGCTAGAATCAGAAATGTCCTTTGAGCAGAACCAGAAGCAGCCATTCACTCCTTCACGGCCCTTGTGCCATTCAGCGAGATCATGGCTTATCTGTACCTTAACTTCATCTCCCTGCTTTGATTTCTGGAATCCCTAATACCATTTCTGAACAAAAATCTATCAATTTCAGTTCTGAAATTGTCAACTGACTCCCAGCCGCAACAGTTTTCTGTGAAAGAGTTTTTATTTCCACTATACCCTTTGTGTGAAGAACTTCCTGACATCCGTGCCAAACAAACTAGCTGTAATTTTAAGGTTATATCTTCTTGTTCTGATCTACTCCCCTGCACGCTCCTGCTTTTTAAAAAAAATATTTTTTTAAATTCTACATTTTCACATTTTCCTTCAAGATTTACACCCCACCCACAAACAGTAAACGGTAACAAATACAAAATCAATCCTCTTAACAATACCAATGATCCCATCCTCCCACCACCCCAAACAACGGCCCACCTGTCAATATATGCATCCAATAAACCAAATCCTCCCACGGTAGAAACAAAAAACAAAGGAGAAAAAGAAAAAGGAGTGCATTGACCTATAGAGTCCACTCCCCCTCCTCCCCTACACTCAACGCCATCCAGCCTCTGAAAGAGTACCGTACATGATACCCAAGAGTTGTACACCGCCCCCCCCCCCCCCAAGTCTCCAGCTCCTCCCGTCCACTGCCGCTTGTAAAACCCCTCCTCCCAACCTCGGTTCCTTCACCCCAACTTTCCACCCCGGCTAGACCACTCAGACCCTGTTCTGCCAGGCTCCGATGGCCGCAGCCCCTCCCCCCACCTCACTCCCGTTCACTTGCCGGCTTAAACCAGCCAGCGTGGAGACCCCCGCCTGGGTCCCTTTCCCCCTTGCCTGGCCCTAGGAAAGCCCAGAGATCCCCTTTTAGCACACACACCCCGCATATCCACCTACACCCCAAAGAGCCCTCATTTCGAGTGAAAGTCCCATCCCTTCCCTTGTCCAAATATATACAACATTGGCTCCTTTAGCCCCTACACCCGCACGCAGTGAAACAAAAAATAAGAAAATACAGTCATGAGGTTACACCGGCACATGGCCATTTCTCAATTCCTCAGTTCTGCCACAGTCCTTCTGCTTTCGCAAACTCCTCCGCTGCTTCCGCCATTCCAAAATAAAAGTCCCTGAGCTTATAAGTCACCCTCAGCTTCGCTGGATATACAATGCCGCACTGCACCTTGCTAATGTACAGTGCCCTCTTCACCCGGTTGAAGGCAGCACACCTCCTCGCCAGCTCCACCGTAAAGTCCTGGTATACACGTATACCAGCTCCAGCCCACTGCACCACCCGCTTCTGCTTGGCCCAGCTCAGGACCTTCTCCTTCGCACTGTACCTCCGGAAGCACAGAGTTACTGCCCTTGGCGGCTCACTCGCCTTTGGTACAGGCCTCCACGACCGATGAGCCCAATCCAGTTCATATCGGGAGGGATCCTCCCCCTCCCCCAATAGTTTTGCCAGCATCGCAGCAAAATACTCAGTCGGCATCGGTCCTTCAACTCCTTCGGGCAGCCCCACAATCCTCAAATTCTGTCGCCTGGATCTGTTTTCCAGGTCTTCCATTTTTCCTCGCAGATCCTTGTTAGTATCCACCACCTTCCGCATCTCCTTCCCCACCGAGGCAAGTTGATCACCGTACTGCAATAAGTTCTCCTCCACTTCCTTCAGCACCTCCCCTTGCTCTCGCACCTCCGCCACTGCGCTCGCCACCGCCGTCATCACCGGGGAAATCGCCTCCTCCACCAGCCCACTCAAAACCTCCCTCATCTCCTTCCTCACCGTCTGCATGCATTTTGTAAACTGCCTTTCGAATTCCCCAGCCATCACCTTAGTTATTTCTTCAGCCTCCCCTGCTGCAATGCGGCCTCCCCTGCTGCTCCAGCCTCCATTTTCTTTACTGACCCCGCGGTGACCTTTCCACTCCCCGACGGACTTTCAGCCGCTTTCTCACGGCCGTTCTTTTGCTGGTCTTCGACTTTGCTGTCTCTGTGCTGTCTCCCGACTTTTACTGCCTTCGCTGGCCCTAGGACCGGGCGTTAACCCCCGACAGTGCCGTTCCCGAACGGGAGCCCTCCAACGCGCGGCTGCCTCCCGCCCGCCGTCACCGGAAGTTCTGCACGCTCCTGCTTTAATAAACATTAAAGTGCTTGTGTTTTGCTAATAGGTTGCACTCACAGAAACCATCAGTGTTTCCGTCATTGCACCCGTGCATCAGAGCTTGTTGATAACTCGCCAATATAGGCTGCATTACCTGGCTGTTGGCCTAAGGCCAACAGTGCTGCAGGAAAGTTAATGCTATGTGTGTAATGTGAGCTGTATGTACTGCATTAGAAAATGTGCACAGACTTGAGCAACGATGTATGTCAGCCAATCATCAGTGACTGGGCAGGAATGTGTGGGGAGAATGGCAACATTCTTGGAGAACAATGGCAGAGAACATCAACCTGCAGCTTCTGGTGAAGAGGATTTTATCCTTGAGGTGCAAACACCTTCAGAATTCCAGAGTACATCCACAAGAAAGACGGAATAATATTGAGGTCTAAATTACCCGGGAATCTTTCTGAAAGCAGTGGCCCTTTAGATTGTTTTGGATCCTTTGAAGGCTTGTGGAGTCACGTGAAAGGGATAGGCTAGATTTTGCTTTCAGTAATAGCATGTTGGACAAGCTGGTGTTTGTTAGAGACTGTGGAATGTTGCAACCATTTGTACTGATTTAATCTGAACTCATGTGACTTTCAATCTAGTTATCTGCAGCCTTCATAAGGAGCCCGGGATTCATGGCCGAACATGCCAAATCTTGGATTTTATCTGCTTTTGAAGCAATGAGCATCCCAAATTAACTAATCTGGTCCAGAACATCAGTAAGTTCTGGCTGACCTCACAAACCTTGGGTCAAAGAAGGTGGACAATAGAAATTGGCCAGTTTTCCTCCTCCTGATTGCTGTAATGCACACTCCGTATGGTTCACCCAATGTCCATGTCTATGTATTTACATTGTGGAGACTTCCGGTGGCGGCCATGGAGTGAGTGGTCACACATTTGGTGGCTCCCACTCAAGCCATTTTTTTTCTTCTTTTCCCCACCCAAAGGGCAACGTATTTGAGTGCAAGTGGTGCAGGAGTGCCTGGGGAAGGTGATACTCCTCTGGTATGGCTGGTGCATGGACCAGCGAACAAGGAGGTGCCACGAGAATGAGAGGACTGTTGGAGCAGGAGAGATTTTGTGGTGTGCCACAGGGAAAGATGGCGGAGGGCAAGGGGGGTGGGGGTGGCGCTGCCTGACCAGTGGTCGACGGAGCAGCTGGTGGGGTTCTTAAATAACAAATTTCAGCAGCAGAGGCACGAGGCCCGGGAAGACCTGGCCACGGTGGTGGAACCGCTGAGACCTGGGATCGGGTGAGTTGAACAGAGGCTGGAGTCCTGGGACCTGGCGATCCAGAAAGTGGAGGAGGTGAGGGGGAAGCACAAGGAGCAGCTGGCCTCATTGCTGGTTGAGATGGGAGTGATGCGAGAGTGCCAGAAAAAGCTGAGGAAGGAGGTGGAAGATTTGGAGATTGCTCCCAGAAGGCAAATCTAAGGATCATCAGGATGCCTGAAGGCATTGAAGGTGTGCAGACTGCGGTGTATGTGGCAAAGATGCTGGAGAAATTGACGGGCGAGGGTGCCTTTAATCGGCCCCTGGATGTGAACTGGGCACACAGGGCACTGAGGAGGATGAGCTGCCGAGGGCAATGGTGGTGCGGTTGCACCACTTTCTGGACAAGGAGAAGTTCCTTCGATGGGCGAGGCATACCAGGAAATGTGCCAGTGAAGGGGACGAGCTGCGGGTGTACCAGGACCTGTGTGCGGAGCTGGCGAAGTGGAAGGCCGGGTTTAACCAGATTAAGGCTGCCCTCATCAAACAGGGGGTGAAGTTTGGGGTACTGTACCCGGCCCGCCTGTAGGTGACTTTCCAGCAGTGAGAGTTTTATTTTGACACACCAGAGGAGGTGATGTTGAACTTTGGAGGAGTTTTGTGTGCTCTTTAAAGTGTTTGGTAGTGAGTTTTTGGGGGCAGGTTTTGACGGAGTAGCCTTTGGTTACTGTGGTAGTCACCACTGTTGTATTATATTGTACATTTGGGTATTACGGTAAAGCCCCTGTACTACAGGTACGGGGGTAGATCCCTGCCTGCTGGCTCCGCCCAGTAGGCGGAGTATAAATGTGTGTGCTCTCCGAACAGCAGCCATTTCATAAGCTGCTATAGAAGGCCACACATCTCTGTGTAATAAAGCCTCGATTACATTCTACTCTCGTCTCGTCGTAATAGAACACAGAACACAGAACATTACAGCGCAGTACAGGCCCTTCGGCCCTCGATGTTGCGCCGACCTGTGAAATCACTCTAAAGCCCATCGACACTATTCCCTTATCGTCCATATGTCTATCCAATGACCATTTGAATGCCCTTAGTGTTGGCGAGTCCACTACTGTTGCAGGCAGGGCATTCCACGCCCTTACTACTCTCGGAGTAAAGAACCTACCTCTGACATCTGTCTTATATCTATCTCCCCTCAATTTAAAGCTATGTCCCCTCATGTTAAACATCACCATCTGAGGAAAAAGGCTTTCACTGTCCACCCTATCCAATCCTCTGATCATCTTGTATGCCTCAATTAAGTCACCTCTTAACCTTCTTCTCTCTAATGAAAACAGCCTCAAGTCCCTCAGCCTTTCCTCATAAGATCTTCCCTCCATACCAGGCAACATTCTGGTAAATCTCCTCTGCACCCTTTCCAATGCTTCCACATCCTTCCTATACTGCGGCGACCAGAATTGCACGCAATATTCCAAATGCGGCCACACCAGAGTTTTGTACAGCTGCAACATGACCTCATGGCTCCGAAACCCAATCCCTCTACCAATAAAAGCTAACACACCGTATGCCTTCTTAACAACCCTCTCAACCTGGGTGGCAACTTTCAGGGATCTATGTACATGGACACCGAGATCTCTCTGCTCATCCACACTACCAAGAATCTTACCATTAGCCCAGTACTCTGACTTCCTGTTATTCCTTCCAAAATGAATCACCTCACACTTTTCTGCATTAAACTCCATTTGCCACCTCTCAGCCCAGCGCTGCAGCTTATCTATGTCCCTCTGTAACTTGTAATTTCCTTCCGCACTGTCCACAACTCCACCGACTTTAGTGTCACCTGAAAATTTACTCACCCATCCTTCTACGGCCTCCTCCAGGTCATTTATAAAAATGAGAAACAGCAGTGGCCCCAAAACAGATCCTTGTGGTACACCACTAGTAACTGGACTCCAGTCTTAACATTTCCCATCAACCACCACCCTTTGTCTTCTTCCAGCTAGCCAATTTCTGATCCAAACTGCTAAATCGCCCTGAATCCCATGCCTCCGTATTTTCTGCAGTGGCCCACCGTGGGGAACCTTATCAAACGCTTTATTGAAATCCATATACACCACATCAACTGCTTTACCCTCATCCACCTGTTTGGTCACCTTCTCAAAGAACTCAATAAGGTTTGTGAGGCACGACCTACCCTTCACAAAACCGTGTTGACTATCTCTAATCAAATTATTCCTTTCCAGATGATTATACATCCTATCTCTTATAAACCTTTCCAAGGTTTTGCCCACAACAGAAGTAAGGCTCACTGGTCTACAGTTACTGGGGTTATCTCTACTCCCCTTCTTGAACAAGGAGACAACATTTGCTATCCTCCAGTCTTCTGGCACTATTCCTGTTGACAAAGATGACTTAAAGATCAAAGCCAAAGGCTCAGCAATCTCCTCCCTAGCTTCCCAGAGAATCCTAGGATAAATCTCATCCGGCCCAGGGGACTTGTCTATTTTCACACTTTCCAGAATTGCTAACACCTCCTCCTTATGAACCTCATGCCCTTCTAGTCTAGTAGCCTGAATCTCAGTATTCTCCTCGACAACATTGTCTTTTTCCTGTGTGAATACTGACGAAAAATATTCATTCAGCACCTCTCCTATCTCCACGAACTCCAAGCACAACTTCCCACTACTGTCCTTAACTGGCCCTACTCTTACCCTAGTCATTTGTTTATTCCTAACATATCTATAGAAAGCTTTAGGGTTATCCTTGATCCTACCTGCTAAAGACTTCTCATGTCCCCTCCTGGCTCTTCTTAGCTCTCTCTTTAGGTCCTTCCTAGCTAACTTGTAACTCTCGAGCACCCTAACTGAACCTTCATGTCTTATCTTTACATCAGCCTCCTTCTTCCTCTTGACAAGTGTTTTGACTGCTTTAGTAAACCACGGTTCCCTTGCTCGACCACTTCCTCCCTGCCTGACAGGTACATACTTATCAAGGACACGCAGTAGCTGTTCCTTGAACAAGCTCCACATTTCCATTGTGCCCATCCCCTGCAGTTTTCCTCTCCATCCGATGCATCCTAAGTCTTGCCTCATCGCATCATAATTGCCTTTCCCCCAGATATAACTCTTGCCCTGCGGTATATACCTATCCCTTTCCATCACTAAAGTAAACGTAATCGAATTGTGGTCACTATCACCAAAGTGCTCACCTACCTCCAAATCTAACACCTATCCTGGTTCATTACCCAGTACCAAATCCAATATGGCCTCGCCTCTCGTTGGCCTATCTACTGGGTCAGGAAATCCTCCTGCACACATTGGACAGAAACAGACCCATCTAAAGTACTCGAACTATTGCATTTCCAGTCAATATTTGGAAATTAAAGTCCCCCATAACAACTATCCTGTTGCTTTCGCTCCTATCCAGAATCATCATTGCAATCCTTTCCTCTACATCTCTGGAACTTTTCGGAGGCCTATAGAAAACCCCTAACAGGGTGACCTCTCCTTTCCTGTGTCTATATCCTCAGCCCATACTACCTCAGTAGACGAATCCTCATCAAACGTCCTTTCTGCCACCGTAATACTGTCCTTGACTTTTACCACCTTCCCTGAGTTTACTGAAATATCTAAACCCTGGCACCTGCAACAACCATTCCTGTCCCTGCTCTATCCATGTCTCCGAAATGGCCACAACATCGAAGTCCCAGGTACCAACCTATGCCACAAGTTCACCCACCTTATTCCGGATGCTCCTGGCATTGAAGAAGACACACTTTAAACCACCTTCCTGCCTGCCGGTACACTCCTGCAACTTTGAAACCTTACTCATGACCTCACTACTCTCAACCTCCTGTATACTGGAGCTACAATTCAGGTTCCCAAGCCCCTGCTGAACTAGTTTAAACCCTCCCGAAGAGCATTAGCAAAATTCCCCCCCAGGATATTGGTACCCCTCTGGTCCAGGTGTAGACCATCCCGTTTGTAGAGGTCCCACCGACCCCAGAATGAGCCCCAATTATCCAGAAATCTGAAACCTTCCCTCCTGCACCATCCCTGTAGCCACGTGTACAACTCCTCTCTCTCCCTATTCCTCGCCTCGCTATCACGTGGCATGGGTAACAACCCAGAGATAGTGTAGCGCACAAAGACTCCGTGAGACGAATAGAGTGAAGTCGATGAGGCTTTATTAAGCGTGTCTGTTCCCCCGCAGCTCGATAGTAAACTGGCCTGCGGGGGAAGACTCCGGCTTCTTATACTCCGCCTTCAGGGCGGAGCTTGAGGTCAACGGCCAACCAGGACCCGGGATCTGTCAGCCAATGACATTAGGGCTTCCAGTCCCACATGACCCCCCAATACATACTACCACAGATAATAACTCTGTTTGTCCTAGATCTAAGTTTCCACCCTAGCTCCCTGTATTCCTGCCTTACATCCCTATCCCTTTTCCTACCTTTTCCTACCTATGTCGTTGGAGGTAGTGCATCAATTTATTACACAGAGATTTTCAGAGATGGACCTCCGCATCAAGCCGGATCGCCTGCAGCTGCATCCTCAAGCAGAAAACGCCAAAAAGGACTTCCAACATTGGCTAGCTTGCTTTGAAGCATACATGGCGCTACTGAAGGAGAATTACGCTCAGCAGACCAACAAGATCTACGCCAGGCACCTCCTATCCACACGGCACCAACTTCCCGGTGAATCTGTGGAAAATTTCTGGCGTGCCCTGCACGCCCTGGTGAGAGAGTATGATGTTTCGTCCACTGAACATTCAAACCTGCTAATGAGAGACGTGTTCGTTATGGGCACAGGGTCTGACTACATCTGCCACGCTAGGCCTTGCGGCAACCAAGAAACTAGCGCTCTCACTCACGGTCGCCTCACGCAACGTATAGGCTTATGCCCCCGAGCGCACGGCCCACCCCCCTGTGCATCGTGGACCCCACCAGCGGCCACCCCATCGTGGACCCTATCAGCGACCGCCCTTAGCCAACCCCACGCCTGCGCCACGCGGCAGCCAACCAACCCCGGGGGACCCGAGTGCTACTTCTGCGGACAAACCAAACACCCCCGGCAGCGCTGCCCAGCACGGAGCGCGCTCTGCAGGCCTGTAGCAAGAAGGGACATTTCGCTGTAGTGTGCCAGGCCCGGTCAATCGCCGCTATTGTCCCGGCACCCCCCACGTTCAGCCAGTGGGTGCCGCCATATTCCTCTCCTCAGACCATGTGCGGCCCGTGGGTGCCGCCATCTTGCTTGCCTCAGAACCAATGGGCACCGCCATCTTGCCTGCCCCAGGACACGTGTGGCCCGTGGGCGCCGCCATATTACCCACACAGGACCCCTGCCCGTCGGGCACCTCATCGCCTGCAACCGCCGACGACCAGCCACGTCTCGCCTCGGTCACGATCGACCAGTCTCGACCGCACAACCTCTCGACCGCTTCGACAAAGGTGAAGGTGGACGGGCACAAGATCTCCTGCTTTCTGGACTCCGGGAGCACTGAGAGTTTCACCCACCCTGATACGGTAAGGCGCTGCTCCCTCGCGGTACACCCCGCTAACCAAAGAATCTCCCTGGCCTCCGGATCCCACTCCGTGGCGATCCGGGGGTTACTGCATCGCCACCCTCACCGTCCAGGGCGTAGAGTTCAGCGACTTCCGGCTCTACGACCTCCCCAACCTCTGCGCTGCCTTGTTACTCGGCCTGGACTTCCAGTGCAATCTCCAGAGCCTAACCGTGAAATTTGGCAGGCCCCTACCACCCCTTACTGGTTGCGGCCTTGCCTTCTCAGTTTGCAAACCTCACCCCGGATTGCAAACCCGTCGCCACCAGGAGCAGACGGTACAGTGCCCAGCACAGGACCTTCATCAGGTCTGAGGTCCAGCAGCTGCTGCGGGAAGGTGTCATCGAGGCCAGCAACAGCCCGTGGAGAGCCCAAGTGGTAGTAGTAAAGACTGTGGAGAAACACAGGATGGTCGTTGACTACAGTCAGACCATCAATCGGTACACGCAGCTCAACGTGTACCCCCTCCCACGCATATCTGATATGGTCAATCAGATTGCACAGTACCGGATCTTCTCGAAAGTGGACCTGAAATCTGCCTACCACCAGCTCCCCATCCGTAAGGCGGTCTGCCCATACACTGCGTTTGAAGCAGACGGCCGCTTTTACCATTTCCTTAGGGTTCCCTTTGGCTTCACCAACGGGGTCTCGGTCTTCCAACGGGAGATGGACCGAATGGTTGACTAGTACGGACTGTGGGCCACTTTCCCGTACCTGGACAACGTCACCATCTGCGGCCACGACCAGCAGGACCAAAGCGCTAACCTTTCCAAATTTCTCCACACCGCCACACTCCTCAACCGAACTTACAACAAGGAGAAGTGTGTGTTCAGCACAAACCGATTAGCCATCCTCGGCTATGAGATTCAGAACGGAGTTCTAGGGCCTGATCCCGATCGCATGCGCCCCCTCATGGAACTCCCCCGTCCCCACTGCCCCAAGGCCCTCAAACGATGCCTGGGTTTCTTTTCGGATTACGCCCAGTGGGTCCCAAACTATGCGGACAAGGCCCGCCCACTCATTCAATCCACCGCTTTCCCACTGACGGCCGAGGCTCACCAGGCCTTCAACCGTATCAAGGCCGACATCGCCAAGGCCACGTGCACATGGTCGACGAGATGCTCCCCTTCCAAGTCGAGAGCGATGCATCAAACGTCGCTCTGGCCGCCACCCTCAACCAGGCAGGCAGGCCCGTGGCATTCTTTTCCCGCACCCTCCATGCCTCCGAAATTCGGTACTCTTACGTCGAAAAGGAGGCCCAAGCGATCGTTGACATTGTGCGACATTGGAGGCATTACCTGGCCGGCAGGAGATTCACTCTCCTCACTAACCAATGGTTGGTTGCCTTCATGTTTAACAACACACAGCGGGGCAAGATCAAAAATGATAAAATCGTGAGGTGAAGGATCGAGCTCCACCTACAATTACGAGATATTGTATTGCCCCAGTAAGTTCAACGAGCCCCCCGATGCCCTGTCCCGAGGTACATGTGCCAGCGCACAAGTGGACCAACTCCGGACCCTGAACAACAATCTCTTCATCCGGGAGTCACCCGCTTTTACCACTACATTAAGGCCCGCAATCTGCCCTACTCCATGGAGGAAGTCAGGGCTATCACCAGGGAATGCCAGGTCTGCGCGGAGTGTAAACCGCACTTCTACCGGCCAGGCCGTGCACACCTGGTGAAGGCCTCCCGTCCCTTTGAACGCCTCAGCGTGGACTTCAAAGGGCCCCTCCGCTCCACCGACCGCAACACGTACTTCCGTAATGTTGTCGACGAGTATTCCTGATTCCCCTTCGCCGCCCCATGCCGCGATATGACGTCTGCCACCGTCATCAAAGCCCTCAACACCATCTTCGCTCTGTTCGGTTTCCCTGCCTACGTCCACAGCGACCGGAGATCCCCATTTATGAGCGAGGAGCTGCGCCAGTACCTGCTCAACAGGGGCATTGCCTCGAGCAGGACGACCAGCTACAACCCTAGGGGAAACGGGCAGGTGGAACGGGTGAATGGGACGGTCTGGAGGGCCGTCCAGCTGGCCCTACGGTCAAGAAATCTCCCGGCCTCCAGCTGGCAAGAGGTCCTCCCCGACGCACTTTACTCCATTTGGTCGCTCCTGTACACCGAAACCCCCCATGAACGTCTCTTTGCCTTCCCCAGGAAGTCCACCTCCGGGGTTTCGCTCCCAACGTGGCTGGCAGCTGCAGGACCCGTTCTCCTCCGTAAGCATGTGCGGCTCCACAAGGAGGACCCGTTGGTTGAGAGTGTACAGCTACTCCTACGTAGCGTACCCCGACGGCTGCCAAGACACAGTCTCCCTCAGGGATCTGGCACCAGCTGGGTCCCCACACACCCCAACCTGCCCCGGAGCCACCCTCCCCTAACCGGCGCACCCCACCGCAGCCCCCGCTCCAGGACAATCCGTCCTCCCCTTGCTCCCACCCAGGGATGAAGAGGATTTCGACACGCTCCTGGAGTCACCGAAGACCAAGCCAACGCCTGAGTCGCCACCAGCACTGCGGCGCTCTCAACGACAGATCAAGGCACCCGATCGTCTAAATTTGTAACCTTCTCTGTAATTTTAAAACCAATCTGTATGTATAAAGTTTTCCACCACCCCCGCTGGACTCATTTTTAACAGGGAGTGAATGTGGTAGTCACCACTGTTGTATTGTATTGTACATATTGGTACTACGGTAAGGCCCCGGTACTAAAGGTACGGGGGTAGGTCCCTGCCTGTTGGCTCCGCCCAGGAGGCGGAGTATAAATATGTGTGCTCTCTGAACAGCAGCCATTTCGTAAGCTGCTGTAGGAGGCCACACATCTCTGTGTAATAAAGCCTCGATTACATTCTACTCTCGTCTCGTCATAATTGATAGTGCATCAGTTACTCTTGAGGGATAGATGGTTGGGAGGGGAACTGGAGGGAGGAAGGATGTATGGAGGCCCTGGGTGGGGACCATTTGGTTGGTGTGGCGCATTTGGGAAGAGACTGATAACGGTGGATAGCCGAGGGCGGGACGGGCACAGGCCCAAAAAGGGGTATGGCTGATCGGCAGGGGAAGAGGCAGGGAGCGTCCCGCCCCCTCCCCCCCCGACCAGGCTGGTCCCACGGAACGTGCAGGGTTGAATGGGCCGGTCAATTGGTCGGTCGTGTGTGTTCACGCATCCGAGGAGTTTGAAGGCGGACGTGACTTTTTCATGGAAAAGGACCTGAAGGTGGGGGACCAGACGAGGCGGTGCCCGCAGTGCAGGCTGGACGTGGGGTTGTTGGCGGATGCGGGCTGCCATTCGGGGATACGTGGGGGAGGCCAAGGCCACCACGCTGTGGGAGGCACTCAAGGCAGTGGTTAGTGGGTCTTTCACATCAATCCATGCGCACAGGGTGAAAACAGAGCGGGAGGAGAAGGCAAGGCTGGGGGTGAGATTTTGAGGGTGGACAGGAGATACTCAGAGGTGCCGGGGGAAAGTCTGTTGAAGGAGAGGCAGAGGCTCCAGATGGACCGTGGGCTAGTTTCAACAGGGAAGGTGTGGGGCAGTTACGGAGGGCTAGAGGGCAGTGTATGAGTATGGGGAGAAGGCAAGTAGGATGTTGGCCCATCAGTTGAGAAAGCAGGAGGCGGAAAGAGGGATCGGCAGAGTTAGGGCTGATAAGGGCAAGGTGCTATTGGACCCGGAGGGGGGGGGATGGAGTGTTCGAGGCATTTTACAGAACCGGGAGAAGACTTTCAATCGGATGAAGTGGGCGTATTTACGTATTTACTGGAGGTGCTGGGGCAGTTCGGGTTCAGGCAGGGGTTTGTAGATTAGGTGCCGCTGTTGTATGAGGTGCCAGTCGCGAGTGTGCGGACGAACCAAGTGAGTTTGGGGTACTTCGAGCTACACGGTGGGCTGAGCCATCAGTGTTCTCTCTCCCCGTTGCTCTTCACCTTGGCAATTGAGCCGCTGGCAATGTCGCTTAGGGCGTTGAGGGAGTGGAGATGGACTGAGAGAGGGGGGCATCGAGCAGAGGGTCTCATTGCATGTGAACGACCTGCTGCTGTATATTCTGGACCCGGTTGGCAGTATCGGAGACATTATGGGGATCCCGAGGGAGTTTGGCTGGTTCTTGGGATACAAATTGAATATGGGAAAAAGCGAGGTGTTCCCGATGGAGACTAGAGGGCAGGAAAGGAGGCTAGGAGAGTTGCTGTTTAGGGTGGTGGGGGCGAGCTTTAGACATTTAGGATCCAGGTGGCACGAGCCTAGTTGCACAAGCTGAATCCACAGACAGTAAAAATGACGGTGCTGCCAAGGTTTCTGCTTGTGTTTCAGAACCTTCCAATCCTCGTCCCCAAATCCTTTTTTAAGCAGGTCACTGGGCTGATTTCTAGATTTGTGTGGGAGGGGAAGACCCCGCGTGTTAGGAGGACTTTCTTCGGCACTGCTGGGCGGCGAATATTGCTATGGTTAGGAAGTGGGCAGTGGGGGAGGGGTGGGTGTGGGGACGGTTGGAGGCAGCATTGTGGCGGGGTACGTGTTTAAGGGCTTCGCTGTTGGCGCCTCTACCGTTCTCGCCAGCCAGACACTCTGTGAGCCCAGTGGTGGTGTCGGCCCTAAGGGTGTGAGGGCAATGGCGGCAGAATCTGGGGGCTGGAGGCTGTCTCGGTGTGGGCACGATCTGCAACGACCACAGGTTTGCACCGGTGCGGCTGGAGGTGAGGTTTCGGGGCTGGTGACAGGCAGGGATTGAGAGCGTTGGCAATCTGTTCATGGGGGCAAATTTGCGAAGTTGGAGGACCTGGAGGAAATGTATGAGTTTCCCAGGGGGAATGGATTTAGGTACCTGTGGGTCTGGGACTTTGTAAGGAGGTGCTGTCCTTTCTTCGCTGCTGCCCCTGAGGTTGCAGGACAAGGCGTTGTCGAGAGATGAGATAGAGGAGGGGAAGATGTCAGATGTATATAAGGAGTTGATGCAGTGGGAGGGAGTCCTGGTGGGGGACATTAAGCGTAAATGGGAGGAGGAGCTGGGAGGGGAGGTGGGGGCCAAGGCGTGGGCGGAGGCCTTGCGGAGGGTGAACGCGCCCTCGTTGTGTGCGAGGTTAAGCCTCATCCAGGTCAAAGCGGTACATAGGGCTCATGATGGTGGCGAGGTTGAATAGGTTCTTTGAGGGGGTAGAGGATAGGTGTGGGTGACGCTGAGGGGCGGCGGGGGGGGGGGGGGGGCCACGAATCACCTCCACATATTCTGCATGTGTCCAAGACTGAGGGGTTCTGCCAGGGATTCTCGGACGTGATGTCCGAGGTGCTGGGCGTGGGGGTGTCCAGGGGAATCCAGAGGCGGTATTTGGGGTGTCGGAAGACCCGGGAGTCACCGAAAGCGGGGGTGTGGGTGAGCGACCTGGCAGAATGCCTGAGGCTGGAGAAGGTCAGGTTCGCCTTGAAAGGGGTCGGCGGATGGATTCACCCGGAGGTGGAAGCCGTTTATTGATTTCTTCAAGGAGGTTTGAGAGGTCAGCGAGGGGTGGCGGGTGGGGGCGTGGTTAAAATGGGGAAGGCGGGATGTGAGGAGGAGCTGGCGTCATGGGGAGCGGGGGGAGTGGGGGTTGGTTGTTTATTGAGTTGTTTGGTTGTTCTTCTAATTCTGGTCGTATATATGAAGATGCCTTGAATAAAAATATATTTTTATAAAAGTATTTACATTGTGTATTTATCATATGTCATATGTTTTTTCATAGATGGAATGATCTGCCTGGCCTGTCACAGAACAATACTTTTCACTGCACCTCGGTACACGTGACAATATATCTAAATCTAATGTGACTTCTGTGGGAAAACCCTTGTGAAGCTAAGGTGGAAGATTGAGCTCAGCAGTGATGGCCTCCGCAGTCGACTAGCCTGCCAATAACCTACTGGTCAGGGTTCTCACATGAACAGTGGGCGATGTGCCCAGCCCTGTAATGCCACATGTCAACAAGAGCCAGTCAATGTGTTCAGGAGAGGTGAGGAGGGAGGAGGGGGGGGGGGGGGGGGGGGGTGGAAATGAGAGAAATGTGAGAAATTGTATGTATCATGCAGTTCAATGCTGTTTGTTTCACTCACACTTTACCACATTGGCCAGCAGGTGGTGCAGTTTTACTCCATCCTCAGCCACCACTCATGCTGAAAACTGCCTCCTCCGCTGTCACGTGGTATTGTTTGTTGTTTCCATTGAGAGTTTTGCAACCTGCAGTTCACAGGATGTGGGTCAAACTTCTCTTACAGCCAGGACCATCTGCACGACAGCCAGATTATAAACTGTACACGCACAGTCCTGAGAATCCTCTCCACTCTGGTCAGTTGCATGCAACAAGAAATCCTCCAATGCTTTTTGAATGTGACCCCTTTGTGGGCTGATCAACTGTTGTGTGGTCTGCTGTTATTACAACATATAGCACCCTTGACACAATGAATTATCCCAATTATCACAGGAGCATTATATAATGAAATGTGGCGCCAAGCCACATATGCATGAACTAGATGGGCCAAATAGCCTCCATTTGTGTGGTACATGTTCTATGATTTTACGATAAAATAAATAAATAAATAACCTTTATTGTCACAAATAAGCTTACATTAACACTGCAATGAAGTTACTGTGAAAAGCCCCTAGTCGCCACACTCCGGCGCCTGTTCGGGTACACAGAGGGAGAATTCAGAATTCTCATCTGGTATGGGAATTACGGACATATTAGGCCAGTTGGCCAAAAGGTTGATCAAATAGATAAGTTTTAAGGTGTGCCCCAAAGAAGTAAAGCGAGATGGTGAGGTGTAGGGAAAGGAAGTCCAGCACTGAGTGCATATGCAACTGAAGACCCGGCGGCCAAAGGTGGGGCAATTAAAACCAAGGATGCTCACATAGCCAGAATTAGATGAGATATCACGGAGGCTTGTGGGACTGGAGGAGATTACAGAATTAGGGAGAGAGGCGAAGCCAAGGAGGGATTTCTAAACAAGGAACAGAATTTTAGCATCAAGATGTTGCTAGGCCGGGAGCCAATGTAGGTCAGCACACACAGGGGTGATAGAGGAACCGGACTTGGTCCGAGTTAGGACACAGGCAGCAGAACTTTGGATGACCTCAGGTTTACGAAGGGTATAATGTGGGAGACGGGACAAGTGAGCACTGAGTGTTGAGTGTAGAGGTAACAAAGATTTGGTTGTGGGTTTCAGCAGGAGATGAGCTGAAGTCAGACAATGAGACAGGGGGTGGAGAAAGACAGTGTTAGTGATGAGGTAACTATGTGGTTTGCAGCTCAGCTCACACAGCTCTGAACCTGTGAACATCCAGCCGATCGCTTAAGTAACAAAAGATGCCGATGTGTCAGCTCAAACCACGCACTCCCATCCCTGCTTCATGTCCTGCCTGGTTAAATTTCAAAAGACTACAGCCTGGAGTTTTCCCCATCTTTGTAAATAAATAATTCACATGATGTGGAAACCAGCAAATTGTGTGCCTTTAAAGATCGTGGAATTTTAGGCATTTATGTGTATCCTGCCTAACAGTAATACGCCCAAGTCTCCTTGATCTTTTATATTGGCCTGTCAAACATTCCATCTGAACAAACCTACATCCGCCAAGCTGGCCAAGGCCCCTGATCAAATGTGAGAATCTTCCTATTATACCGAGCTGAACGAAAACGGTTTAATGCAACAGGAGTGCAGAGCAGTTACTCTACCACAGGAGCCAGCTCACAGTTCATGGCCCTCCGGTTTTATACAGGATGCCCCAGTGGGGGAGTGTTGGGAATATCAATCCTCCAGTCTCATTAGTATCCCATGGCCTGCCTAAGGTTTCAATATTGTCCCACGACCTGCTTAACCCCAGGTTATGACACTTCAAATCGCACTTGTCTGGATTTACAGAATGGGAAGGCTCTCAACATTATTAAGAGCCACTGGAGCAGTCATTTTTCTGGTCTTTAATTGCAATAGTTTGAGCATTTTCTTGGAAGATTTATACTCATTGAGACCAACCCCGTACTTTCTGTTCCTTTTAATGTATTTTATGGCGTAAGAATAAGTCATGTTACAATTGTAAAGTGTCATTGACTGAAGGTCCTTAAACATGTATCCGATGTGCATGAATAATTTTTAAATCAGTTCAAACTTTGAGACTTAAAATTTAAAGTTTCAACTCTTTCAGCCATCATTCATGCACAAAAATATACTGAGGTGGGAGAAGGAATCGAGGAAGTGCACCTGGGAAGTGAACATGCTGAGGATCTACCAGGACCTGGGTGCGGAGTTGATCAAGTGGTGGGCCGATTTCAATCAGACCAAGGCTGCCCTCCATAAGGAAAGAGTAAAGTTTGGAGTGTTGTATCCTGCTCGTCTGTGGGTCACGCACCAGAATCCAGAGTTTTATTTTGACACACCAGAGGAGGCGAGTCAATTTATGAGAGGCCATGGACTGGGAGGTGTGTGAGGACATTGAACTTTGAAGATGCTAAAGTGGTGAATTCGGGTTTGCATACTGGGCGGCTTGGTGTATTTAATGTGTCAGGTGCAGAGTGGGTAAGTGTGTTTTGTTCTTCTGAGAGATTTGTGGATGAAGTGCAGTTGGCGGGAAGCGGGTTAGATGCCGTTCTCGTTTGAGGGCCACCATGCGACCTGGTTGGCTAGTTAACTGGAGTGAAGTGGAGGGACAATCTGTGGAGGGAGTGGGGGAGAGTGGGGGTGGTGGGTTTTTGTTTTCTTTGTTCATGGGAGTGAGGGGAGGTGGGTGAGGGAGGGGGGATGCTGACGTGGGTGGTGTTGGTGTGACGCAGTGTGTGACGCAGATGGTGGCGGATATCTTGGGGAGGGCCCAACGGAGAGTGAGGCGTGGACCTGGGGGAGCCAGGAAAAGAGGGGCTATGGTTGACCGGTGATGGGGGGGTGGGAGGAGCCTCCCAACCCAGTTGGTTAGGTGGATTGTTTGGGGTTTGAATGGCCTGGTTAAAAGGTCTCGCGTTTACATGCATTCAAGGGGTTTGAAGACGCACCAAGAGACACACCTGTAGTTGCAGGACCAGGTGAGGCTGAGGAAGGCTGGGTGGGGCTGGATTATGAAGACAAAGTGACGGTGTTGATCAATAAGAGGGTGGCTTTTGAGGTGGGAAGTATTGTAAATGACCCTGGGGGTAGGTTTGTGATGGTGAGTGAGAAGCTGGAGGGGACACCAATGGTGCTAAGAGTGTATATGCCCTAAATTGGGACAATGTGCATTTTCTGAGGCGGGTTTTAGCAAAGAGTCCGGACCTGGGCACGCACCCGCTGATTAGGGTTTTTTTTTGGGGGGGGGGCGGATTTTAATACCGTGCTGGATCCTAGATTGGACCGGTCGTACCCTAGGTCCCTGACGGTTTCCGCCGGGGAGAAGGAGCTGCTGAGGTTTATGGAACTTATGGGAAGGGGGGTGGGGAACCCTGGGGTAGGTTTGTGATGGTTTGAGAGGCCGAAGGCGAAGGAGTTTTTGTATTACTTGCATGTGCACTGAGTGTACTCCCGGATTAGAACATAGAACATACAGTGCAGAAGGAGGCCATTCGGCCCATCGAGTCTGCACCGACCCACTTAAGCTCTCACTTCCACCCTATCCCCGAACCCAATAACCCCTCCAACTCTTTTGGACACTAAGGGCAATTTATCAAGGGCAATTTATCATGGCCAATCCATCTAACCTGCACGTCTTTGGACTGTGGGAGGAAACCGGAGCACCCGGAGGAAACCCACGAGACATGGGGAGAACGTGCAGACTCCGCACAGACAGTGACCCAGCAGGAAATCGAACCTGGGATCCTGGCGCTGTGAAGCCACAGTGATATCAACTTTGCTACCGTGCTGCCCCCTCTATGCTACCGTGCTGACCCCACTTTGCTACCGTGCTGACCCCACTTTGCTACCGTGCTGACCCCACTTTGCTACCGTGCTGACCCCACTTTGCTACCGTGCTGCCCCCACTTTGCTACCGTGCTGCCCCCACTTTGCTACCGTTCTGCCCCCTCTATGCTACCGTGCTGCCCCCACTTTGCTACCGTTCTGCCCCCCCTATGCTACTGTGCTGCCCCCACATTGCTACCGTGCTGCCCCCACTTTGCAACCGTGCTGCCCCCACTATGCTACCGTGCTGCCCCCACTATGCTACCGTGCTGCCCCCCCTTTGCTACCGTTCTGCCCCCTCTATGCTACCGTGCTGCCCCCACTATGCTACCGTGCTGCCCCCACTATGCTACCGTGCTGCCCCCACTATGCTACCGTGCTGCCCCCACAATGCTACCGTGCTGCTCCCACTTTGCTACCGTGCTGCCCCCACGATGCTACCGTGCTGCCCCCACTTTGCTACCATGCTGACCCCACTATGCTACCGTGCTGCCCCCACTTTGCTACCGTGCTGCCCCCACGATGCTACCGTGCTGCCCCCACTTTGCTACCATGCTGACCCCACTTTGCTACCGTGCTGCCCCCACGATGCTACCGTGCTGCCCCCACTTTGCTACCATGCTGACCCCACTTTGCTACCGTGCTGCCCCCACTTTGCTACCGTGCTGCCCCCACGATGCTACCGTGCTGCCACGGTAGTTGGATCGGAGTATTCGGCGATTGTGATCTCTGACCACACGCTGCACTGGGTGGACTTGCGGGTGGGGGTGGCGAAGGTTGAGGCTCAGTGGTTGCAGTGGAGGTTGGATGTGGAATTGTCGACAGATAAGGGGGTTTGCAAAAGGGTGAAGGTGGTCAACTGGAATTATGTGGAGCAGAATACGATGAGGGAGGCTTCTCACTCCATGTTGTGGGAGGAGCTGAAGGCGGTGGTAAGGAGGGAATTTATATTGATTCGGGTGCACAGGGAGAGGGTGGAGTGGGCTGAGAGGTTGAAGTCGTGGGGCAATTGCGTAGAGCCAGAGGGGTGGTATATGAGTATGGGAAGAAGACCACAGGATGCTCGCACACTAGTTGAGGGAAATTAGGAGGGTGAGAGATGATAGGGGTATCGGAGCCGAAGGATTTTTGAGGCTTTTAACCGGAGATTGTATAATTCCGAGCCTCTGGTGGGGATGGTGGGATGAGGCGGTTTTTGGACAGGTTGGACTTCCCGAGGGCTGAGGAGGCGAAGGTACAGGGACTGAGAGCCCAGATCGGGTTGAGGGAGGTCATGGATTGTGTGGGGTCGATGCAGACTGGGAAGGCCCCGGGTCCGAATGGGTTCCCAATCGAGTTCTATAAGAATGTAGGATGTGGGGGCCCATGCTAGTTGAGATGTATTATGGTCGTTGGTGAGGGGGCAACTTCCCCCACACGCTATCTGAGGCTTCGATATCACTCATTCTAAAGCAGGACAAGGACCCGGAGCAGGGTGGATCGTACCGCCTGATCTCGCTGTTGAATGTAGATGTGAAGTTGGCGAAGGTGCTGGTGATGCGGATAGAGGATTGGGTGCTGGGGGTGATAGGGACCAGATGGGGTTTGTGATGGAGCAGCAGTTGTCAATGAATGTACAGAGGTTGCTTAATGTTATAATGGTGCCCTTGGAGAGACAAGAAGTGGATGTGGTTGTGGCAATAGACAAGGAGAAAGCGTTCGACCGGGTTAAATGGGCATATTTGGTCTAGGTGTTGGAATGGTTCAGACTTGGGCAAGGGCTTGTGGATTGGGTTTTGGTTGCTGTATAAGGCGGTAAGGCGAGTGTTCAGTTGAACAAGGTGAGCTTGGATTATTTCAGGTTACACCAGGGGACAAGGCAGGGTTGTCCGCTATCCCTGCTGCACTTTGCCCTGGGGATTGAGCCACTGCCAATGCCGCTGAGAGGTTTGAGGGAGTGGAGGGGAATTGAGTTCGGGGGGGGTTGAGCACCGAGTTTCTTTGAACGCAGATGATCTCCTGCTGTACATTTTGGACCCGTCAGAAGCTTCGACAGGATGATGGGGATTTTGGGGGAGTTTGGCCGCTTTTTGGGGTACAAGTTTTTTTTTAAAAATGTTTTTTATTGGCTTTTTGCACAGAGTATATTTTGCCGTTATGTACACAGGGTATGATATATCTATATATCTGTAAGTAGGCATCCGTTCGTGCCGGCGAGGCACTTCCGGAGGGCAATCCCTGAGTGGGTTTGGTGCCGGCGTTGCCCCTCGCTTCTCCCGGCCGGATTTCGCCGCCGTTGTCTCCTCGTGCATGCTGCCACTTCAGCCGGCCCTCCCGTCCTCCGCCTGGATTCTTTTTCTCTGTTCCTGTGGATGTCAGGTTGGTTAATGTTTCCCTGCCCTCCCCCACCCCCCCAGTGGTTCGCCTTTCCTTCCTCTTAGAATGAGTTGTCCCCGTCCCCCCCTCTCCCGGTCTATCGCCCCCTCTCATGCGTTGGCTGCTTTCCCCTCGTTCCTGGCTAGTCTTCTCCTTGTTTATTGGCCATAAACAAGTCCCGGAACAATCAGGTGAATGGCTCCCACGTTCTGTGGAAGCCGTCGTCTGACCCTCGGATGGCGAATTTAAATTTTTCAATTTGGAGGGATTCCGAGAGGTCGGACAGCCAGTCTGCAGCTTTGGGTGGTGCTGCTGACCGCCAGCCGAACAGGGTTCTACATCGGGCAATCAGGGAGGCAAAGGCAAGGGCGTCTGCCCACCTCCCCAGGAATAGATCTGGCTGGCCTGAAACCCCGAAGACCGCCACTTTCGGGCATAGCTCCACCCTCACCCCCACCACTTTGGACATTGGCTCGAAGAAGGCAGTCTCGAAGAAGGCTGTCCAGTACTCCACAAGTCTGGGGCAGGACCAGAACATGTGGGCGTGGTTGGCCGGGCCTCCTTGGCACCGTTCACATCTGTCCTCCACCTCCGGGAAGAACCGACTCATACGGGTTCTTGTTAAGTGGGCTCTAAATCTTCCAGTTGTGGCTATGCGGAGCTAAGTCGCACGTTCGGCAGCTCCCGACAGAAACTGACTTTTGGGCTCTTTTTAGGGCCCCCAGCGGCATTTGTTCGACGGTTCCCAGTGTGGGAAGGTGATAGTAACATTTCCCCGGCACTGTATGGATTGGACCAGGAGTGGAGCGGTGAAAAAAGTAGTTTTGGAGCAGCGGAAAGTGCGAGGGAGGAAAATCAAGATGGCGGCGGGTGGAGACCAGGCAGCGTGGGCGCGGTGGTCGCAGGAACAGCAGGAGTTTCTCCAGCGCTGCTTCACGGAATTGAAGGCAGTGTTGTTGGAGCCGATGAAAGCTTCGATAGACAAGCTGCTCGAGACCCAGAAGGCCCAAGGGGTGGCGATCCGGGAGGTGCGGCAAAAGGCCTCCGAGAACGAGGACGAGATCTTGGGCCTGGCGGTGAAGGTAGAGGCGCATGAGGCGATGCATAAGAAATGGCAGAAGTTCGAGGACATGGAGAACCGGTCGAGGAGGAAGAACCTGCAGATTCTGGGTCTCCCGGAGGGAGTGGAGGGGTCGGATGTTGGAGCATACGTGGTCACGATACTGAACACGTTAATGGGTGCGGGGAACTTCCCGGGGCCCCTGGAGCTGGAGGGGGCCCACCAAGTCCTGGCGAGGAGGCCCAAGCCCAACGAGCCGCCACGGGCGGTGCTGGTGCGATTCCACCGCTTCATGGAGTGTGACCTAAGGTGGGCAAAGAAGGAGCGGAGCAGCAGGTGGGAGAATGCAGAGGTCTGGATATACCAGAACTGGAGCGCGGAGGCGGCCAAGAAGAGGGCCGGGTACAATCGGGCTAAGGCGGCTCTGCATTGGAAGGGGGTGAAATTTGGAATGTTGCAGCCGGCGCGACTGTGGGTCACTTTCAAGGACCGCCACCACTACTTCGAGACGCCGGAGGAGGCGTGGACCTTTATCCAGGCCGGAAAGTTGGACTCGGATTGAGGGTCGGTTGCGAGGGGATGTCGAGGGGGGATTGATGTGATTGTTGTGTTTTGGGGGAATGTTCTGTTCTGTTTGGTACTGTTTTCTTTTTTGGGTGCTGGGTAGGGTAGGGTGAAATGGTTCGTAGTGGGGGTTTGGTGAGAGTGTGGGCGTCGGTGGTTGGAAGTGGGGGCCCCATTGGGGGGGAGGGGAGAGGGGAGGCCCGAGATGGGGGAGCTGGGATCAGGCCGCGAAAGGGAGCTGCGCCTGAGGGGGCGGCGCCGGCTTGGTGGAAAGCGCGTTTTTTCCCCCCCGTGCTAGGGAAGGGGGCGGGGTCAGAGGGGAGGGGTGGTGCTGGAGAGGGGCGCCCGATGATGGACAGGAGTGGGGGGAGGGAGATTCTCACACTGGGGGTCGATGGAGCGGCCGGGGTCAGCAGGAGTCAGCTGACTTACGGTAGTCCTATGGGGGGAGCAACGCAGCTAGGGGGGGACATAGCTGGGGGGGGGAACTGGGTTGCTGCTGCATGTGCCAAAGGGGAGCTGGAGCCTGAAGAGAGAGTCGGGGTGGGGGTCTGCCGCTGGCGGGAACGGAGAGTGCGGGAGGCGCGGGCACGCGGCTGGCCTAGAAAGGGAGATGGCTAATCGGCGGGGGGGGGGGGGTGGGGGGGGGGGGGCGGCAGCCCCCTGATCCGGCTGATAACTTGGAATGTGAGAGGCCAGGACGGGCCGGTCAAGAGGGCCCGTGTATTCGCGCACCTGAAGGCTGATGTGGTTATGCTCCAGGAGCCGCATTTGAGGGTGGCAGATCAGGTTAGGCTGAGAAAGGGGTGGGTAGGGCAGGTTTTCCACTCGGGGTTGGACGCAAAGAATTGAGGGTTGGCGATTTTGGTGGGGAAGCAGGTGTCGTTTGAGGCGCTGAGCATCATGGCAGACAATGGAGGTCGGTACGTGATGGTGAGCGGTAAGCTGCAGGGGGTGCGGGTGGTCTTGGTGAATGTGTATACCCCGAATTGGGACGATGCCGGATTTATGCGGCGCATGTTGGGCCGGATTCCGGACCTGGAGGCAGAGAGCTTGATAATGGGGGTGGGGGGGGGGGAGACTTTAATACGGTATTGGATCCAGCATTGGACCGCTCTAGATCCAGGACGGGTAAGAGGCCGGCGGCGGCCAAGGTGTTGAGGGGGTTTATGGACCAAATGGGAGGAGTGGACCCATGGAGGTTTGTTAGGTCAGGGGCCAGGGAATTCTCTTTCTTTTCCCACGTCCATAAAGCCTACTCCCGGATAGACCTCTTCGTTTTGAGCAGGGCGCTGATCCCGAGGGTGGAGGACACGGAGTATTCGGCCATAGCCATCTCAGACCATGCCCCGCATTGGGTGGAGCTCGAGCTAGGGGAGGAGACGGACCAGCGCCCGCTGTGGCGCTTGGAGGTGGGTTTGCTGGCGGATGAAAAGGTGAGCGGGCGGATCCGGGGGTGCATTGAAAGATACCTAGAGGTGAACGATAATGGGGAGGTGCAGGTAGAGGTGGTCTGGGAGGCGCTGAAGGCGGTGATTAGGGGAGAGTTAATCTCCACTAGGGCCCACAAGGAGGGGAAGTAGAGGAGAGGGAGGGAGGGGTAGGTGGGGGAGATTTTAAGGGTAGATACGAGGTATGCAGAGGTCCCCGAGGAGGGACTACTCAAGGAGCGACGAAGCCTCCAGGCCGAGTTCGACCTATTGACTACCAAGAAGGCAGAGGTGCAGTGGAGGAAGGCGCAAAGGGCGGTGTATGAGTACGGGAAGAAGGCTAGCCAGATGCTGGCACACCAGCTTCGGAAGTGGGAGGCGGCGAGGGAGATTGGGGGAGTTAGGGATAAAGGGGGGAACACGGTGCGGAGTGCGGTGGGAATAAATGGGGTATTAAGAGACTTCTATGAGGGGCTGTATAGGTCTGAGCCCCCGACGGAGGAGGGGGGGATGCGTCGTTTTCTGGACCGGCTGAGGTTCCCGAGGGTAGAGGAGGGGCAGGTGGCTGGGCTTGGGGCTGGAGGGCTGGAGGAGCTGACTAAGGGGCTAGGGAGTATGCAGGCGGGGAAGGCACCGGGGCCAGATGGGTTCCCGGTGGAATTTTACAGGAAGTATATGGACCTGTTGGGCCCACTACTAATGAGGACTTTCAATGAGGCGAGGGAGGGGGCGGCCCTACCCCTGACGATGTTCAGGGCGCTGATCTCGTTGATCTTGAAGCGGGACAAGGACCCTTTACAGTGTGGGTCGTATAGGCCAATCTCGCTCCTCAACGTGGATGCGAAGCTGTTGGCAAAGGTGTTGGCTACCAGAATTGAAGACTATGTTCTGCGGTGATCCACGAGGACCAGACGGGTTTCGTGAAGGGAAGGCAGCTAAACACCAATGTGCAGAGGCTCCTAAATGTAATCATGATGCCTGCAGTGGAGGGGGAAGGGGAGATAGTGGCGGCTATGGATGCGGAGAAGGCCTTCGATAGGGTGGAGCGGGGGTATCTGTGGGAAGTGTTGAGGAGGTTCGGGGAGGGGTTCGTTAGTTGGGTTAGATTACTGTACGAAGCCCCGGTGGTGAGTGTGGACACAAATCGGAGGTCGTCTAAATACTTTTGGCTGTACCGGTGGATGAGGCAGGGGTGCCCCCTATCCCCCCTGCTATTTGCAATAGAACCTTTGGCGATGGCTTTGAGGGAGTCCAGGAACTGGAGGGGGCTGGTGCGGGGAGGCGGGGGTGCAGGACCACCGGGTATCACCGTATGCAGACAACCTGTTACTGTATGTGGCGGACCCGGTGGGGGGAATGCCGGAAGTGATGCGGATCCTCAGGGAGTTTGAGGACTTTTCCGGCTATAAGCTCAACATGGGGAAGAGTGAGCTATTCGTGATACACCCAGGGGACCAGGGAAGGAGGATAGACGAGCTTCCACTGAAGAGGGTGGAAAGGAGTTTTCGGTACCTAGGGATCCAGGTGGCCAGAAGCTGTGGGGCTGTACACAAGTTCAACTTGACGAGGCTGGTGGAGCAGATGGAGGAGGAGTTTAAAAGATGGGATATGCTGCCACTCTCCCTGGCGGGTAGGATACAGTCGGTGAAGATGACGGTGCTCCCGAGGTTCCTTCTATATTCCAGTGCCTCCCTAAGGCCTTTTTTAAGCGTGTCAGCAGGAGCATCATAGGGTTTGTATGGGCAAAAAAGACCCCAAGGGTGAGAAGGGTGTTTCTGGAATGGAGCAGGGACAGAGGAGGGCTAGCGTTGCCTAATCTGTGTGGGCTACTGGGTTGCCAATGTGGCGATGATACGCAAGTGGGTAATGGAGGGGGAGGCGTGGAAGAGGCTGGAGATGGCGTCCTGTGTGGGCACGAGCCATAGAGCACTGGTGACGGCATCGCTGCCGCTCCCACCGACAAGGTACACCACGAGTCCAGTGGTGGCGGCGACCCTCAAAATTTGGGGGCAGTGGAGACGCTACAGGGGGAAGGCAGAGGCTTCGATTTGGTCCCTGATCCGAGAGAACCATTGGTTTGTCCCGGGGAGAATGGATGGGGGGTTCCTGAGTTGGCACAGGGCAGATATTAGAAGGATAGGGGACCTGTTTATAGATGGGACGTTTGCAAGCCTTGGGGCGTTGGAGGGAAAATTTGGGCTCCCCCCTGGAAATGCCTTCAGGTACATGCAGGTAAGGGCGTTTGTAAGACGCTAGGTGAGGGAATTTCCACTGCTGCCAGCATGTAGGATCCAGGATAGGGTGCTCTCAGGGGTGTGGGTTGGAGAAGGCAAGGTCTCGGCGATCTATCAGGAGATGCAGGAGGAGGAGGCCTCGGTGGAGGAGCTGAAAGGTAAATGGGAGGAGCTGGGGGAGGAGATAGACGAGGGTACGTGGGGGGACGCCCTGGGTAGGGTTAATTCTTCCTCCTCTTGCGCCAGGCTTAGCCTGATACAATTTAAGGTTCTGCACAGGGCGCACATGACGGAGGCAAGGCTGAGTCGGATTTTTGGAGTGGAGGACAGGTGTGTGAGGTGTTCGGGGAGCCCAGCAAATCATGCCCACATGTTCTGGGCATGCCCAGCGCTGGATGGGTTCTGGAGGGGCGTTGCGAGGACGGTGTCTAAAGTGGTAAACACCCGGGTTAGGCCGAGCTGGGGGTTAGCACTATTTGGGGTATCGGACGAGCCAGGAGTGCAGGAGGCGAAAGAGGCCTTTGCGTCCCTGGTAGCCCGGCGGAGGATTCTGCTACAGTGGAAGGATGCGAGGCCCCCAAGCGTGGAAGCCTGGATCAGCGACATGGCAGGATTCATTAAATTGGAGAGGGTAAAATTTGCCTTAAGAGGATCTGTGCAAGGGTTCTTCAGGCAGTGGCAACCGTTCCTAGACTTTCTAGCGGAACGTTAGGAGGTGGTCAGCAGCAGCAGCAACCCGGGGGGGGTACTTTGTGTTTACCACTGTGTTTATTATCGTTTAATGAGGGGCTTGTATATTGGGGGAATACGTGACATAGTTATAAGATGTTTATTTATGTGTTCTTTGTTTTTTCTTATTTCTGTAAGGGTTTTTGTTGAAAATATGTAAAAAATTTGAATAAAAACATATATTTTTTTAAAGTGGGCTCTATGTACCACTTTTAGTTGCGTCAGGCTGAGCCTTGCGCAGGTGGAGGTGGAGTTGACCCTATGCAGTGCTTCGCTCCAGAGTCCCCACTCTATCTCGATCCCCAGGTCCTCCTCCCATTTCCTTCTTGATGCGTCCAGTACGGTGTCGGCCCCTTCTACCAGTCGGTCGTACACGTCGCTAGTTTCCTCTCTCTAATATGCTTGCGTCCAGTAACTCTTCCAGTAATATCTGTCATGGCGGTTGTGGGTAGTCCTTGTCTCCTTTCGTAGGAAGTTTCTGAGCTGCAGGTACCTTAGCTCGTTCCCCCTGTACAAGCTTGGGTACAAGCTTAATATGGGGAAAGGAGGTATTCCCAATTAGAACAAAGAAAAGTACAGCACAGGAACAGGCCCTTCAGCCCTCCAAGCCTGCACCGAACATGCTGCCCATCTAAACTAAAATTTTTCTTACTTCCGGGGTCCGTATCCCTCTATTCCCATCCTCTTCATGTATTTGTCAAGATGCTCCTTAAACGTCACTATCGTCCCTGCTTCCACCACCTCCTCCGGCAGCGAGTTCCAGGCACCCACTACCCTCTGTGTAAAAAACTTGCCTCGTACATCTCATCGAAACCTTGCCCCTCACACCTTAAACCTATGCCCCCTAATAATTGACCCCTCTACCCCGGGGAAAAGCCTCTGACTATCCACTCTGTCTATGCCCCTCAATTTTGTCGACCTCTATCAGGTCGCCCCTCAACCTCCGTCGTTCCAGTAAGAACAAACCGAGTTTATTCAATCTCTCCTCATAGCTAATGCACTCCATACCAGGCAGCATCCTGGTAAATCTCTTCTGCACCCTCGCTAAAGCCTCCACATCCTTCTGGTAGTCTGGCGACCAGAATTGAACACTATACTCCAAGTGTGGCCTAACTAAGGTTCTATACAGCTGCAACAGGACTTGCCAATTTTTATACTAATGCCCCGGCCAATGAAGGCAAGCATTCTGTATGCTTTCTTGACTACCTTCTCCACCTGTGTTGGAATGGTTCAGGTTTGGGCAAGGGCTTGTGGATTGGGTGAACAAGGCGAGCTCAGATTATTTCAGGTTACACCAGGGGACAAGGCAGGGTTGTCCGCTATCCCTGCTGCACTTTGCCCTGGGGATGCCGCTTAGGGGTTTGAGGGGGATTCGGGAATTCAGTTGGGGGGGGGGGGGGGGGGGGGGGGGGGAACTGCCACTTCAGCTGGTGGGGACGAGTTGGATACAGGTGACACAAAGTTATAATAATAATAATTAATAATCGCTTATTGTCACAAGTACACTTCAATGAAGTTACTGTGAAAAGCCCCTAGTCGCCACATTCCGGCACCTGTTCGGGGAGGCTGGTACGGGAATTGAACCCACGCTGTGGCCTTGTTCTGCATTACAAGCCAGCTGTTTAGCCCACTGTGCAAAACCAGTTGGGCCCAGCTACATAAGTGGAATCTGACACGGCTGGTGGAGGGAATGAAAGCGGACTTTAAGAGGTTGGATGTGCTGCCATTGCCGTCGCCGGGTCCAGTCGGTAAAGATAACGGTGTTGTCGAAGTTTTTGTTTGCGATGCAGAAATCTCCCGATTTTTGTGCCCAAATCCTTTTTTAGGAAGGTTAATGGGATAATTTGGGGGTTTGTGTGGGCAGGGAAGACTCCGCTGGTTAGGAGGGTGTTTTTGGAGAGGGATCGACGCGGGTGGGTTAGCATTGCCGAGCTGGTCGAACTGGGCAGCTAATATTCCAATGGTTAGGAAATGGGCGGTAGAGGAGGGGTCGGTTTGGGGGCGAATGGAGGCGGCCTCGTGTTGAGGGGACCAGCCTGAGGGTACTGTTGTTGGCGCCCTTTCCATTCTCACTGGTCAGGTATTCCATGAGTCCAGCGGTGGCATCAGCACGGAGGGTTTGGAACCAGTGTCAGCAGCACTTTGGATTGGAAGGCATGTCTTTATGGGCACCGTGATAATCATAGGTTTGCTCCAATGGAGTTAGATGCGAGATTCTGGGGCTGGCGGAAGGTGGGGATAGAATAGAACATAGAAAAATACAGCACAGAACAGGCCTTCGGCCCACGATGTTGTACCGAACTCTTTGTCCTAGATTAATCATAGATTATCATTGAAATTACAGTTGCAGGCCCTAGGAGTCTGCATTCCGGCTCTTGAAGATGCACGGCTAGACAAGAGCTCAACAACTCCCAACTTCACCCCCACCACAGGGCAATTTGGACGATTAAGGGCAATTTATCATTGGCCAATTCACCTAACCCGCACATCTTTGGACTGTAGGAGGAAACCGGAGCACCCGGAGGAAACCCACGCAGACACAGGGAGGACGTGCAGACTCCGCACAGACAGTGACCCAAGCCGGAATCGAACCTGGGACCCTGGAGCTGTGAAAGCAATTGTGCTATCCACAATGCTACCTAGTGCTGCCTTGAGAACAAATAAATCTACACTATCATTTTACTGTAATCCATGTACCTATCCAATAGCTGCTTGAAGGTCCCCTAATGTTTCCGACTCAACTACTTCCACAGGCAGTGCATTCCATGCCCCACTACTCTCTGGGTAAAGAACCTACCTCTGATATCCCTCCTATATCTTCCACCTTTCACCTTAAATTTATGTCCCCTTGTAATGGTTTGTTCCACCCGGGGAAAAAGTCTCTGACTGTCTACTCTATCTATCCCCTGATCATCTTATAAACCTCTATCAAGTCGCCCCTCATCCTTCTCCGTTCTAATGAGAAAAGGCCTAGCACCCTCAACCTTTCCTCGTACAGGCCTACTCTCCATTCACAGGACAACATCCTGGTAAATCTTCTTTGCACCTTTTCCAAAGCTTCCACATCCTTCCTAAAATGAGGCGACCAGAACTGTACACAGTACTCCAAATGTGGCCTTACCAAAGTTTTGTACATATTTTAGAGATTTGTTTGTGAGAGGGGAGTTTACAGGTCTGGGGAGAGTTGGAGGGGGGTATCAGTTGCCAAAGGGAAATGGGCTCAGGTATCTGTAGGTTGGGGACCTTCATGTGGAAGGAGGAGCTGCTGTTTCCAATGCTGCCACCCCCGGTGCTGCAGGAATGAGCTTCAGTCCGAGGCTGGGAAGGGCGGGGGCAAGGCTGTGGATATATGGGGAGCTGTTGAGAGGGAGTGCGCTCCCATGAAGGAGGTCAAGCCTAAGTGGGAGGAGGAGTTGGGTGGGGCATTGGGGCCGGACTTTAGAGTGAGGGTCTGTGGAGGGTGAATGCGCCCTCGTTGTGTGCAAGACTAGGCCGTATCCAATTGAAGGTGGTGCACAGGGTCCACATGACGGTGTCCCAGGATGAGTCAGTTTTTCCAGGGGTTGAGTATAGATGTGGACATTGTGTGGTGGGTGTAGCGAATCATGTGTATATGTTTTGGGCATGTCTGAGGTTGTGGGAGTTTTGGAAGGGATTTTCGGATGTAATGCAAAATACTTGCAGTAGTGATAGCTCGGAGTTAGAGGAAAAAAAAATCACTAACTGCTGAGTAACTATTTAAAAAACATAGGACGTCCCCTCCCCACACACACGACACTCAGGGGACCCACCATACCACCCCCCAACCCCCCCCCCCCCCCAGTCTCACCCGACCCCCCAGAATTGAACAAGGGTCCCTGGCGCTATGGGGAAGCAGTGCTAACCACTGTGCCGCCCATGAATACAAGGTGAGAGCCATAAGAGAAGTTCTGGCACCTAAGAATGTAGCAGAATTAAAGTCCTACTTAGGGATGGTAAACTATTATGGTTGGTTTATTCCTTCCCCTCTAGAACGCTTTTGGATGCTGCGCGGAAATACTCTCAAACCGAGAAGGAAAGCCTTACAGTAATCTACCCGCTGTTTATGGGCGACGTTTCGCAATGATAATGGACCACAAGTTCCTGCTATGGCTTCTTCGTGAAGATAAGCCGATGCCACCAATCGCCTCTGCCACAGTACAATACTGGGCCTTGGTGCTGGTGGTCTTTGTCGACATCTCTCAGCAGAGGCCAGCTGCACAGATTTCAAACAGTGATGCGGTGACTCGGCTCCCACTTCCAAAGAACCTGGCACTCCCACTGGTAACCTCAAGAAATGGTCTTAGAATTGAACTTTCTGGACAACCTGCCAGTTCCGTCTGGCCACAAAGATTTTTCACTGTACATGTGACAATAAATCGCTCAATCAATCAGTAGACACTGAATCAATACAAACTGGGTAAGATTCCGAAGACTATGAGCATGTTGTGTAAGCAACAGACACAAAACGTCTCCATTGTAAAGATATGATGGACAGAACAGTAGCTGATGGAATGAAGGAGAGCTAGTGTGCAAGAAAAGATTTGTCGGGATCAGTTTACACAATTACATTCACCAGATGTTGGTGAAAATTGCATTTGTCACACAAGTGGAGGGAGCGAGCCAAGTCTGTGATAAGCAACAGACTGGCAATCACCCCGAAATTGAACTTTATGTAATTTAAAACGTCAGTATACTATGCCATTTTGTGTCCTCCAGTCTCCCTGTACCACCTCAAGAAGCCTTCATTTTTCCTCCTGGCGTCTGACAGCGTAGAGAGAAACTTCATCCCAGAGTCCATAAAGAAATCTTTTCTGACACTGTGCATGCTGAGCCCTGCAACCTGCCCTTAAGCTGCATTTCAAACAAAACACAGCGATTGGCAGCAGTCAAAGAAACTGATTTGTTTGGTTAGCTGGATCACATGAGGTGAAAGTGCTGACATGTTTTCTGCAATGGCTACGGATGAATAAATCGACCTGGCTGTGTGGGTTGACTGACTGTGGGTTTTACTTCCACATTAGTTGTTTATGAAGAATCTCCAGAAGGCAAACGAGGAAGCAAAAATTATAGGTTTTATTTCTTTTGCCACCCTTCCTCCCCTGGAGGCTTTGACTGCCTGTGTTGTACATCTTTATCACGGACTGGTGCTTCAGCCAAGAGGCTGAATTCTATTCCCGAGCGGGAGCCCTCCAGTGTGCAAGCTGCCTCCCGCCCCGCCGTCACCGGAAGGAGAAGTCTGGATTGTCTCAGTCCAGTGAGATTGGGGGGAGAAAGCGGGCAAGCAGGCACCAGAAACTGTAAGTCAACCCTGCAAAGTCCCTCTCACAAGCACAGTACACAGTGGTTAGCACTGTCGCTTCACAGCGCCAGGGTCCCAGGTTTGATTCCCGGCTTGGGCCACTGTCTGTGCGGAGTCTGCACATTCTCTCCGTGTCGGTGTGGATTTATCCGGATGCTCCGGTTTCCTCCCACAAGTCCTGAAAGACGTGCTGTTAGGTAATTTGGACATTCTGAATTCTCCCTCAGTGTGCCCGAACAGGCGCCAGAATGTGGCGACTAGGGGATTTTCACAGTAACTTCATTGCAGTGTTAATGCAAGCCTACTTATGACAATAAAGATTATTTTTAAAATTCATAACAAATCAAAGAACAAGAACAAAGAAAAGTACAGCACAGGAACAGGACCTTCGGCCCTCCAAGCCTGCGCCGACCATGCTGCCCGTCTAAACTAAAATCTTCTACACTTCCTTGGTCCGTATCCCTCTCTTCCCATCCTATTCATGTATTTGTCAAGATGCCCCTGAAAAGTCACTATCGTCCTGCTTCCACCACCTCCACCGGCACCTCTAAACCTTGCCCCTCACACCTTAAACCTATGCCCCCTCTACCCTGGAAAAAGTAACATTGGTGTCCCTCCAATGGTCAAGGAACAGCCTGATATTGACTGAAGGTATGATTTTGGTGAAAATGACAATGTCCTCAACAAACTCCATCACCAGCCCTGGGTATGTCCTGTCCCATCTGGCACAGTAGTATACTTCTTCTGACCAAGGTACACAACTTTTTCGTTACAAGCAAATGCAGCCCAATTTTATCCTAATGCACAGTCGCGCACAGGAAGGTAACTTAAACCAACTGAATTCTCTATGACCGGTGCTGGAACTTTCAGGTTGCAGTTTGGCTGTTGATCACCACCGACCATCCTTCCTCAGCTGATGAATCAGTACACCTTCATGTTAAACATCACCAAGACGGTAAGGGCACATTATAGAGCCTGGGGGATTTCAAATCGCCATCACGGAGTGGCTCAGTAGCACCACTACTGGCCAAGTTGGCCTAGTCTTCAAAGACTTTGGCCTAGTCTCCAAAGGCGGTGAGGGAACCAAGAAGGAAAACCTACTTGACCTCATCCTCAACACTCCGGCCGCAGATGCATCTACCCATGACAGTATTGTTATGAGTGACCACCACATAACCCTTGTGGAGATGAAGTCCTATCATCACATTGAGAATATCTTCCATGTGGCGATACCATTGTGCTAAATGGTACAGATTTCAAACAGATCTAGGCAACTCAAAATGAGGCACTGTGGGCCATGCAGAATTGTCTTCAACTACAATCTGTAAACTTCAGGCCTGGCATACCCCCCACTCTACCATTGCCATCAAGTTGGCCAATCAACCCTGCTTCAATGAAGAGTTCAGGAACGCACGCCAGCAGCAGCACCAAGCATATCTAAAATGGAGGTGTCAATCTGGCGAAGTTACAATGCAGGGACTCCTTGCATGTTAAACATCAGAAGCAGCAGAGCCAAGCGGTCTGACAACCAACGGATCAGATCTAAGCTCTGCAGTTCTGCACATTCAGCCAGGAATGGTGACTGACAATTAAACAGCTAACTGGAAGAGGAGGCTTCACAAATGGCCCCATCCTCAATGATGGGAGAGCCCAGCATATCAATGCAAAAGTAGAGGCTGAAACATTTGCAACCATCTTCAGCCAGAAGTGGCAAGTGGATAATCCATCATGGCCTTCTCCTGTCCCCAGCATCACAGTTGTCAGTTTTCGGCAATTTGATTCACTCCACATGATGTCAAGAAACGCCTAGGCCACAGGATGCAACAAAGGATATGGGCCCTGACAATAGTACTGAAACTTGTGCTCAGGAAAAATTAAAACTACTACAGTCAGAAACAAATGATGAGGAAGGCACTCCATTTACACCAACACCTGGGTTTAAATTATGAAAAGGCATAAAAATGAAAGAGTTAATAGAAAATAAAGGAACAGAAATCTACAGTGTGTGCATGACTCACAGTCAGCATTATTTAATGGAAACCCGAAGTCCCAGCAGAGCAACGCATACACTCTGCCTGTCAGAGGAGCTTTCAACAGGAACTAAAAATGGGCCAGAGAAAACGGATCACAGAGATCAGGCAGTCCGCACTTCCATCAAAATTATTTTATTGTGCTTTTTGTTTTTGTTATGAGAGTTGAAATCTAGGCTTATGCCTTTGCTAAAATATCAACAGTGCTCATGTTTCCAATAAATGTCCATTGTAAAACTTACACAAGAGGGAGTAAGGACTTTTAACAGTTAAGTCATACTTGCAAAGACAAGAGTGTTGTTGGCCACAGCTGTTAGAGAAAGATGCTGTAAACTCACACATTACGGAGTCATCCCATGATGCAATTTACAGCTTCACACGCGAAAGAGTCTAAATTACACATTTTATAATAGTTCTATATCTTTCCACTAATAATTTACAAAATTTACACTTTCATATCGCATACTACCCTGTGCTTCATTTGGAATCACACGCAGAGACCCGGTCACAGCAGAAACAATCTGACTTCATTTTGCACAAAGCCCGGAAACACTGAAACTAGGATTGCACTTTCAAAAAAAATAATAAAATAAAGAATACATTGCAGTCCTGTGTGGAATTGGAACTAGTTCGCCACAACCTGGGGACCTTCAGGAATCAACGAGGCAAAGAAGGTTTTGAAGAACACCCAGGTTTTATTTGCAAGCGTGGTCCTAACCACCTGAGCCTCTGGAGCCAGAGAGGCCTCTGTGATATCATTGCTTCCAGAGTTACTCGTTGCATCAAGATCTTGGTCCGGTGTTCCGCTCTGAAATTTACACACCAGACAGATCAAATTAGTATATCTCACACGGAATCCTCGAGCCATAATTTAATTAAGAGTTATCTTTATTCAGCACACTTTAAAGACTTACCCACCTACCAAGATTTTGCCTTTCAAACATCCCACGGTGTTGAACAGGAAGAGAATCATACAGAATTTGACCATCAGCCACACATTAGCAGAGAGAGTTAGGTTACAGAAATGTTTTTAAAAAGGAGCGGGCTGAGGGGGAGCGGGGGGGAAGGGAGTGGAGAGGTTTAGCATGACAAAGGTTAGAGTCTAGGCAGCTGAAGGCACGGCTGCCAATGGTGATGCAAAAGAAGATTGGAAGAGCACAGCTCTTGGAGGGTTGTCGAAGGTTATATAAATAGGGATGGGCAAGGTATGGAAGAACTTTGCATAGAGTGACTGCATTCAAAACACGGAACATCTTGGCCATTAGGGACTGGATACCGTCTAGATTTATCTTTACAGGTTCAATAACAGCAAAGGGAACCAGAAAACATCCTCGTGACATATATCTCAAAACGAACAGCAGAGGAAAGTGCCACAGGCATGACAAGATGGGATACTAAGTACTGTAAGTTTCAATCTCCTGCTCTGCCATACTTTGCATAAAGGGCAGCACGGTGGCACAGTGGCTAGCACTGCTGCCTCAGGGACCAGGGTTCAATTCCAGCCCTGGGTGACTATGTGAAGTTTGCACGTTCCCCCCCACAATCCAAAGATATGCAGATTGACCATGCTAAATTGACCCTTAGTGTCCAAAGATTAGGTGGGGTTACAAGGATAGGGTGGAGCGGCGGGCCTAGGTTAAGGTGCTCTTTCAGAGGGTCGTTGCAGATTCAATGGGCCTCCTTCTGCACTGCAGGGATTCTCCAATTCTAGTTTGTTAGTTATAGTAGGAACAATGGAACAGGAGTAGGCCACTTGGCCCATTGAGTCTGCTCTGCCATTCAAACAGACCGTGGCTGATCATCTCCCTCTACAGCCATTTTCCCCAAACTAGTTGACAATTTTTAAAGGACAGATTTGACTTTTCAAAGTCCTTCCACTGTCTTCAACCTATTCCTGATGAGTGGATGGCCTGGAGATTTCCTCCAAGCCCTCCACTAACATGACTCTGCAAAGGGCCTTCTCGATCACTGCCTGGAATGCCTGCCACCCCAATTCCTCTTTCCCCTTCAGTGGGTGCACTCTATATTTTCCCAAATCTGAATGGGGAGACTGGAAAGCTGAGCATTTACCCAATTATCAGGAGATCTGCACTCAACTTTACTCACATCATAGTTATAATGTTAATCCCATCAACCGGTCTCTTCAAAACATACGATTCAAAATACACTTACAACAGTTCAAACAAATTGCAACGGTTTCTCTTCATTATGATTATGGGTCTTGTGGAAGTGTTTTAACCCTATTTTGGGTTCAATTAACCAATTAAAATGAATCAAACAAACTGAGAAACAAATGAAAAGCCAGGTCTTCAAAGGGATGCTGCCTTAAGCAAAAGATAATCTCAAATGAAACTTAAAACATCAAATCAAAGCGTGATTAGAGGGTCGATAATGCACCCCAGTCCCTGCGGTGCCCACTGGGCATGGAAGGCCTCGATGGTGCCGATAGACACTACATGCTCCCTTTCCAGTGATGTCCGGCTGTGAATGTAGCCATGGTAGACCCCCGTCGTCACCCACTGCCTGGACTTGTGGATTGCAAATTTGACCTGACCCAGGAGCAGTTTCATGAAGAGGTTCTCCGCTCTCCTCGCCGCCGCCCCCCCCCCCCCCCCCCCCCCCCCCCCCCCCCTGCACCAAGTGCCCATAGATCAGGAGCGTGGGACTGAAGTGTAAACAAAACTGTAACAAATGGCTTAAAACACTAAAAAAGGTCATGCGGTCTAAAACACCCTATTATAACCACGATCCACAGATCTCACCAGGACACAAAAAAGGCAGGTTTCTTGGGCGTCCGTGAACCAATCCACACTATGGTTGTATGGGACTGTTGCGTGCAACACCCTCCAACCCATGTCCCTGATGTTATGTAGAGGGTCCTCCACTGGGAAGCGTCACCACCAGATGGCAGCAAGGCGGGTCCAGGCGGCGGGCGAGGACATGGAAGTGAAGGGTGTGCAGCAGCAGCCCATAGAGGATACCTCTCCACACAATGCAAAAAGGGCACGGAAGGGATTTCTGCAAGGTGGCTCAGGCTGTGGTGCTCCAGCTCAGGCGGGAAGTTCAGGGCTTGGGGTCAACGTGAAATTCTGTCTTAGCAGGGGTGCGCTCAAATGAGCGTTCACCGCAAACCTGCGCCTCAAGACTACGGGTGCCATCGGCTCCAAATACGACTATTATGAGATCATGGGTGGCACTGGCCACAAGCTGGACACCCACTGCCACGCGATGCACTAACTCGTGGGGTGTCATCCAGTTCACTCCTCTGCCACCCAGCATGTCCCTGATCCTGGTCACCCCAGCAGACACAGCCCGTTTCTCCGTCAACCATCCAAAATGATATTGGTAGAGGTGTGGATTCCTGAGAGCAGCTCCCTGAAGGCAGTCACTACTCCAAATGGGGGGGGGGGGGGGGGGAGCTGCGGTGCAAGACGGCTATGTTCCAGACTTTGAGTATGTCAACGCCTGCAAGGAGTTACAAAGGCCACTTCAGGTATAGATGAGCTGCACATCATAGTTTAGACCATGCACCTGGCAGAAAAAGCACACCCCAGGCACACCATCTAGGAGGGGGCTCGGCCTAGAGGTATTTGTTGCAGGGTCTGGAGGTGGAAGGCTGCCACCTGGGTGCGAAGACACACCAGCACCTGACCCCCCTCCCCCAAGTGGAGACTCCGAACCTCAGCAACACCCTAGTCCAGTCTCTTATCCCAGGGTGACTGTCTCAGTCAAACCACTGCATTAACTTTATTTGAACTTGTATGGCCTGCCGTGCTACCACCTTCATATCCTCTATCCAGATAAACCAGGTGTAAATTTCACTGACCTCTTCTTGCACAATATCCTGGCCGTCCTGATTCTCTTGTCGTTCTTGGTTTACACGATTTGGATCGGCTGGCTCAGCTGGTACGTCGGCATTTGGTACTGGCTCAAGTGGTGCTGGATGCCTGAACGGGAACCATCCAGCACGATGCCTGCAAGGGAAACAGGACACACATTCAGTGCCCAAGCAAACAGTAAAGCATACAGCCCAGTGATGGGCACTCTAGGCCAGCAAGTGGGCCGCATGAGTGACCCTCCATCATCTCAGTGGGCCGCAAGATTGAAATCAGGTTTGTTCACTAACCAAGACTCCATGAATAAGATTAAATACATTCAACATGCCCAATATTTCAGAACAAGTTATAAAAATGTTTAATCATTTATATATTAATGGAAATCTTCAAATGAAAAACAAAATATTTACACATTGGAGTTGGGAGATTCAATAATAAGATACATCACTTGGTGTGGTACGAGCTAGACAGATTTGCATACTGCTGTTCAACATTGATTCAGATCAATTTCCCCTTAGTGTCCAAAAGGTTAGGTGGGTTACTTGGGTAGTTTGCTCTTTCCGAGGGCCAGTGCAGACTCGATGGGCTGAATGGCCTCCTTCTGCACTGTAGGGAATCTATGATACTCCCTGTGCAGAGTTTGCAGGTATGGTAGAAAGGTACATGGTAGGAAGTAGGAGACTGCTCGGTTTCATGGAGACATGGCTCACCCCTGCCTCATTGGACTGTACAACACAACCTGACGGCTTCTCAATACACCGGATGGACCGCACACCATCATCAGGAAAAGTGATAGGTGGAGGGGTTTGCCTCCTCATCAACTCCTCCAAAGTGGCAACCCTGGCGAACTATTGCTCCTCAGACCAGGAATACCTGACTAAATGCCGCCCATACTACCTTCCACTTCTGTCATCATCACGGCGGTCTACATCCCCCAGGCGGAAGTGAAGACTATGCTTGACGAATTGCACACCGCTATAAATAACAGTGAAACAGAATACCCGGGGACCTTGTTCATCGTGGTCAAGGACTTCAACCAGGTCAACCTCAAGAATGTATTGCCAAAATTACACCAAAACATCTCCTGTTCCACCAGGGGTGCCAATATCCTTGACCACTGCTACTCAAACATCAAGAGCCCCGACCAATCCATCCCCCGACTGCACTTCGGAAATTCGGACTCTCAGACAGTGCTCATCTCTCGGCATACAAACAGAAACTTAAGCGGGATTATCCGGTTAAGAAGGATGCTGGTCGAAGGCAATACTGGTCCGAGGCAACAGAAGAGCTCCTATGTGACTGTTTGGAGTCAGTGGACTGGTCCATATTCAGGAACTCAGCGGCCAACCGAAACAAGTATGCCACCACTATCACAGACTTTATCAGTAAATGTGTAGAAGATTGCATGCCAAAGAAGGTAGCACATACATTCCCCAACCGGAAACATTCCCCAACCGGAAACCACAGTTTAATCGTGAGATTCACTCCCTACTGAAGTCCAGGTCTGAGGCTTTCTGGACAGGCAACACCCTGAGCTATACAAGAAATCCAGGCATGACCTCCGCAAAGCCATCAGGGATGCCAAGAGACAATACCAGACTAAGTTAGAGTTACAGACTAATGACACGGACTCTCATTGGTTGTGGCAAGGCTTAAATAACTTAACGGGCTTCAGAGCCAAGTAGAATCTCCGATGGCAGTGAACCTCTCCCCGATGAACTCAATGTATTCTTTGCTTGTTTCGAGCAGGAAACCATCAAACCGTGGTAAACTGCCCCAGCAGCCTCGGACACACTCGTACCTATCATCACAGCTTCCGAAGTCAGATCAGCCTTCTTAAAAGTGAATACTCGGAAAGCAATGGGTCCTGACGGAGTCCCTGGTTGTGCACTCAGATCCTGCGCGGATCAACTGGCAGATGAGTTCGGGGAAATCTTCAACCTCTCCCTACTCCGTTCCGAGGTTCCCAACTGCTTCAAGAAGACCACCATCATACCGATGGCAAAGAACAACCAGGCAACGTGCCTCAACGACTACCGTCCGGTGGCCTTGACATCTATCATCTTGAAGTGCTTCAAGAGATGGTCATGACACACATCAACTCCATACTCCCAGAATTCCTTGATCCACTGCAATTCGCATACTGCAGCAACCGGTCCACAGCAGACGCCATCTCCATGGCCCCACACTCATCACTGGAGCACCTCGACAACAAGGACTCCTACGTCAGACTCCTATTCATCGACTACGGTTCCACCTTCAACACCATAATCCCAGCCAAGCTCATATCAAAGCTCCAAAATCTAGGACTTGGGGCGTCATTCTCCGACCCCCCGCCGGGTCGGAGAATGGCCGTAGGCCACCGTGAATCCCGCCCCCGCCGAAGTCTCCGATACTGGTGATTGGGCAGGGGCGGGAATCGGGCCGCGCTGGTTGGCGGGACCCCCGCTGGATTCTCCGGCCCGGATGGGCCGAAGTCCTGCCCAGAAATTGCCTGTCCCACCGGCGTAAATCAAACCTGGTATTTACTGGCGGGACCAGGCGGCGTGGGCGGGCTCCGGGGTCCTGGGGGGGGGGGCGCGGGGCGATCTGACCCCGGGGGGTGCCCCCATGGTGGCCTGGCCCGCGATCGGGGCCCACCGATCCGCGGGCGGGCCTGTGCCGTGGGGGCACTCTTTCCCTTCCGCCTCCGCTACGGCCTCCACCATGGCGGAGGCGGAAGAGACTCTCCCCACTGCGCATGCGCGGGAAACTGACAGCGGCCGCTGACGCTCCCGCGCATGCGCCGGGAAACTGTCAGCGGCCGCTGACGCTCCCATGCATGCGCCGCATTTCCGCGCCAGCTGGCGGGGCAACAAACGCCATTTCCGCCAGCTGGCGGGGCGGAAATCCCTCCGGCGTCGGCCTAGCCCCTCAATGTTGGGGCTAGGCCGCCAAAGATGCGGAGCATTCCGCACCTTTGGGCCGGCGCGATGCCCGTCTGATTGGCGCCGTGTTTGGCGCCAGTCGGCGGACATCGCGCCGTTGGGGGAGAATTTCGCCCTTTGTTCCTCCCTTTGCAATTGGTTCTTCAACTTCCTGACCCGTAGACCACAATCAGTAAGAATAAACAACACCTTCTCCATGATAGTCCTCAATACCAGGGCCCCACTTAGCCCCCTACCATACTCCCTACACACATGACTGTGTGGCAAAATTTGGCTTAAACTCCATCTACACGTTTGCTGATGACACAACTGGAGTGGGTCAGATTTCAAACAACGATGAGTCAGAGTACAGGGGAGAGAGATAGAGAACCTAGTGGCACGGTGCAACGACAAAAGTCTCTCCCTCAATGTCTGCAAAACTAAGGAACTGGTCATTTACTTCAAGAAGCAAAGTATCGTACACACCCTTGGCTGCATCAATGGTGCAGAGGTGGAGATGGTTGACAGCTTCAAATTCCTAGGTGTGCACATCACCAACAATTTGTCCTGGTCCACCCACGTTGACACTACGACCAAACACATCAGCGCCGATACTTCCTCAGGAAATTCGGCATGTCCACATGGAACCTTACCAACTTTTACAGATGCACCATAGAAAGCATCCTATCTGGCTTCATCACAGCCTGGTATGGCAACTGCTCGGCCCAAGGCCGTACGAAACTATAAAGAGTTTTGAACACAGCTCAGTCCATCATGTGAATCCGCCCCCCTGCCACTGACTCGGTCTACTCCTCCCGCTGCCTTGGGAAACCAGGCAGCATAATCAAAGACCCCTCCCACCCAAGTTATTCTCTCTTCCAACCTCTTCCATCGGGCAGGAGATACAAAAGTCTGAGAACACGCACCGACAGCTTCTTCCCCGCTGTTACCAGACTCCTGACCCTCTCATGGATTGAACTAATCTCTTCACACATCTTCTCTACTGAGTAGTACTACACTTCTGTATGCTTCACCCGATGCCTGTGCCTCTGTATTTTACATTGTGTATTTGTGTAAGTCCTATGTTTTTACATGTATGGAAAGATCTGTCTGAATACTTTTCACTGTACCCAAGTGCACATGACAATAAATCAAATCCAAATATTACGCTCTCTAGCAAAGTCAGGTCAAAGTGACATATCTTTGTGATTCTTTTCCACATTTCAGTAGATAAAACTGAGCAAGATTAGGGTCATTCAAACACTAAATAGCATAAACAAGGAAGCCAGCCATTTACTTCAGCTATTAGTAACACAGAAATAGAGAGCTTGAAAGCAGCATTGAAACTAGTAAGCCTTAAATGAGATTAAAGACTAGAAGGAAATTCAGCTGAATGCAGGCAGTAATCAGAGCCCCCTGTATGTAGTGTTTAGCACTGAATTCCATTCAATGATATATTGGGCTTTGAAGCATTAAGTTTACTGAACCCTGACCTTTCTATCCACAGCTCATGAGATACGTCAAAGAGAACATAAAGTAAACTATACAAACATGCCAATTTAAACAAACCACATCAAAGAAAACTCTCAGCATTCCAATTTCCCAAGCCCCTATCGACCGTATCCCAGCTACTCCTGACATTCTAGAGGAATCTGCCCAAAAGAGAGAACTTGCTTTGCTCCCTACCACTCGCCACCAGCTTTCACCATGTTAGAATGTTTCACAGGACACCACTGCTTCAGCTGGAAGGTGACTGGGGGCCACAAGCACACACAGATGGAGATTTGCACAGGCCGCGAGCACACACAGATGGGACACTTGCGCAGGCTACGAGCACAAAGGTGGGACACTTGCTCAGGCCGCAAGCACACACTGATCGGACACGAGTTCGGGCCGCGAACACATACAGATGGAACATTTACGCAGGCCATGAGCACACACAGGCGGGGCACTGACGCGGGCCGCGAGCACACACAATGGGACACTAACTTGGGCTGCGAGCATACACAGACGGGACACTGACACAGGCCATGAGCACACACAGGCAGGACACTAACGCAGGCTCGAGCACACGCAGATGGGACACTGGCGCTGGCCGCGAGCACACACAGATGGGACACTTATGCAGGCCACGAGCACACACAGGCGGGACACTAACGCGGGCTCGAGCACACACAGGCGGGACGCTGGCGCTGGCCGCGAGCACAGAGATGGGACACTTACGCGGGCAGCGGTCACACACAGCTGGGACACGAACTTGGGCTGCGAGCACACACAGATAGGGCATTTATACAATGAACGCTGCTCCCTTCCCATCAGTTTACTACAGATGAGGATTTTGAATTGCGCGGGCGCCAATGGTCACAGGGAAGAGGCAGGAAAGCGGAGCCGAGGCCAAGGTCAGGTCCGACATTATCTTATGGAATGGCGGAGCAGACTCGAAGATTGAATGACCATCTCCTCCTACTCCTGGTGTTAACAGCATTGACAGGTGTTGGTTGCTTGGTTACTGTCCAGGTACAGAACGAGGGGCTCGGCACGATGGGAAAGGTAGCAGCAAATAATTGAAGCAGAACCAAGAATTATTACTAACATAATTACTGATATCCAAACATTGAGTAAATCTTTAATAATCTCTGGAAATAATTGTGTTTAAAGATGGCACAGTTTAAAGCATCACCGTCACTTGGCTCAATGCCTCACACTAATTGTGTAGCACAATGGCATTAAACGCAGGGATGCCAACTCTGGCTGGACATATTCCTGGAGGAGTTATCATACGGTTTTACACCTCCACCAGCCCTGGCCAATCAAACAACCATCCCCTAACCACTGCCATAACTCATAAATTAAAAAGTTCAGAGACAATGCCCCAGTGATTTTTTTTCTCTCTGCAACATTGTCCAGGACAACCCGAAGACATGCTGTTAGGTAATTTGGATATTCTGAATTCTCCCTCAGCGTACCCGAACAGACGCCGGAATGTGGTGACAAGGGGCTTTTCACAGTAACTTCATTGCAGTGTTAATGTAAGCCTGTGACACTAATAAAGATTATTATTATAGAATTATAATCCTTGGAGATTCCAGCTCTGGAGAGTTGGCAACCCGACCACTCGGACAGAGTGTGCGAACCAGGGCAAATTCCTTTCGCAGCACCGCGGAATACTTACAGGTATATTAGTAGAATGGCGCTCACCACCAACACCACGCGGCTCATAGATGAGTAGAAGTATACGATGCTGAGGAAAAAGCAGGCACGGGCAGCCAAGTAAAGCCAATCCAGCCAATCGCGGTTCAACTCGTCATCGTCGTCCATCACCGGGCCTCCCTGGGCATTCATCCGGAGGTTCTGGTTGGCTGGTGGGTTGTTGAGTTGAGGGAGAGGGGCATTCCGATCTGCTGGCAGGTTGACCAGAGGGGGCTGGTTGGGTAGTTCCGGAGGCGTCCCCGGGGCAACCACTGGATGTTGCTGCGAGTTGGTGGCGGCCGCGGCAGCAACTGCCGCTTGACTGGAAAATAAAATAAAAATTCAAAAATAAATCCAAGAATACCTGACTTGCTTTGTTACTGGGTGGATATTATCCACACTGCACAGGGACAACTATTTGGTCAAAGGGTTACAGAGAAAACTGAAGAGTTTTATTACCCCGCAAGGACACTTCAGGCCACTAATTAACTAACAGGCTGATTGTTAATGGTACTTATTTCAAAAGGGAAACAGATCTCCGTTGGCAATGCCTGTTGGAGGCTCGAGGCATGCTAGCCGAGGTAGAATGATCGAATGGTTCCAGAATAGGCCATTCTGCCAGTTGTGTCCATTTTGACTCTGCAAGAGCTCAACCAAGCCCGTAACCCTGGAAATTCTCTTTTTCGACACTTATTCAATTCTCTTTTGAAAGTCATGATTGACTCTGCCTCCCCGCTATTGGGATCAGTTTCTCCTGGTTCATCCTGTGTCCAGCGCACCCCCCCCCCCCACCTCCCACATTTCGATCAGTTCTCCTTTCAACTTCCTCTTCTCCAGGGAAATCAGCCTAAGCTTCTCCAAACTAACCACAGAACTAAAGTCCCCACGTGGGTATTCTCCAGCGGTTAGAATTTGGTGTCAGACAGACAAGTGAAACGGTGTTGATTGCACCCGGTTTTCCGACACCAGCTCATTCAGCATAGCTTCAAGCGCAGGCTTGGGCAGGGGAACAAGAGTCAGCCACTTCAGCCTGTTTGGTTAGTATTACAATTCTATTTATCACACATTGCTCTGATAACGCCGTGTTTTGGGGAAGAGAATTCCACATTGCTTTTACTTGTTGTTGTGTTTTCTGATATCACTTTTAAAAGGCCTAATTTTAAGATTATTGCCTTTTGCTTTGCAGGAGTCGACCACAGCAGGGCAGTGATATGGGCATTGAAACACCTGTTATATTTACCATATATCATGGCATACAAGTCGACCTGGCATATAAGACAACCTCATTTCCAGAGGGCTGAAAGCCACGGGGGTGAATTCTCTGCCTCGCACCGTCGCTGGTAGTGGGATTCTCCGTTCCCACCGCTGGCCAATGGGATTTCACACTGTAGCCACCCACCACCGCCAGGAAACCCACGGGCGGGGGTTCGCTGCCAGCAGAGTGGAGAATTCCACCGGCGGAAAACTCACCCATGTTTCTCAGTGTATAAACTGACCCCTCCTTTTTAGCATGACAGAAGTCAAATGAAATTTTTCACCCTGTTTTACTGTGCAATACCTTATAACTGGGCACGAGGGATCAAGCAGGTGAGTGAGCGGTGTTGGGCAGACATAACCACTTTAGCCATTGGATATCACTGACATTTCAAACTGATGACCAATCACACCCACGTTGGTTGTTCACTTTTATACTCGGTGTAAGTTGGCTCCTGTTTGGGGCGGGATATTGAGGTTTCAACGGTCGACTCGTACAGTAAAAGGAAAGGGGGAATAAATGGTGACAACAATTCGGAATGTTGGTGCCCAGGTGCTAAAGACGCAATGGAGGCAAATCGTAGAGCTCCCTGTCTGGTCTCCGCTGTTCCAAAATCAGTGAAGGCAACATCCATGATTATCCCCAAGGAGATGGCTGATACAACTGCTGCCACTTTTTGGGAGGATGCCAATCAGGTTATGCTGATGGCTGACCACTGGGCAATACTCAATTTCACCCAGAGACTAAAAACAGCCCATAATGTCTTCAGGGGTGGGGCAGGAATGGTGAACATTCAGATATCTTAGGACTGCCCACACATTCCCTGCCTCTTTGGGAAAAGGAGCCTGTGTCTGCACTAATCATTGGCCAACGGCAGGGAGAGGGCCTGTTGATTGTCACCTGCAGATCTGGGGTTGGGGGTGGGGTAGGTGGGGTGGGGTAGGTGGGATGGGGTATTGTGTGACAGAAAGAGAGTTTTATCCCATAGACTGAAGAAATGTGTTGTTGGAAGTGACGCATTGCAATGCAGTGACACTGTTTCCAAAATGTAAACTTTGATCTGGGAATAGATCAAAATTAACTTTTCCAGGTACATTTAAAGGGAGAGGTAAACAAAATGGCAAAATAACCTTCACTTGCTTTCAAATCGGGAGACATTTCAGATACAATAACTCTAGTACTGGGCATATTGGGCGAGAGTTTATGTGGCTACATTCACCCTGGGGCAATCTCTCCATTAATGAATGGCAGTATTTACAAGAATAGAGAGGGGCATCAATCGAAGGTCGTAATATTGGAGCAGAATTGGAAAAAAAAAAAAGAGCAGTGTGAAGCAGGAATTACCCCAAGAAAACCCCTTCAAATTCATTTAAAAAGCTAGATACTTACTATTGCATATAATACTGCCTTGCGTACATCTGCTGGAGCCAGACGATTTGCTGAGAGCTGTACAGATTGTATGCAGCTAGACCAGACATTCCCATTGGTCTCTGAGGCTCTTCTCCTGCAGGCCTTTCAATGGAAAATTGGAAAAACAGTTGAAGTACTTAACCAATGAAGAAAAACATTAAGTCAGTGAAGTTAGAGACTCTCTTCATACTTACCAGGCGCCATACGCCCAAGGAAAGGAGGCAGGTCCTCGGTGACGGAGGCCATCTACAGCTGCTGATGTGGGGACAGTGAGGGTTTCTTGACCAGAGGCTGTTGGTGTAGCTGTGTCCTGCTTACAGGAGCAATAGAGAAACAAAAAGAGAAGTTAGCTTGCATCTCGGATCCAGTAGCGAGTGGAGGAGAAACATGAACAGTGGACAGAGGAACAATCAAAATTACTGTCTGCCATTTTGTTTACCTCTCCCTTTAAATGTACCTGGAAAAGTTAATTTTGATCTATTCCCAGATGAGCAATAACTCACAGCTACAGCTCCATGATAATATTTGCACTTTGCTTATTTTTTTCCTCTATTCAGTAATCCAAGGTTTATGATTTCCAATACCCAGAGCATACATGCTGGAGCCACCTTGTTGTACATCAACCCAAAGCTCCATTCGATCACAAAAAGGAAACAATTCACATCCCTGAACTAAACAATTGGCGTTAGGCTGTGCAATATCCCGCACGGGACCGACGGGGTGGGAATGCTCTCTTTCCCGTGCTCCTTGTGGAGTAAGAGCTCCCCCCTGGGGGGTGGGAGTATCTCAATTACCCAATGCATACCCGGGAGTGCAGGAGGCGAAAGAGGCCGGTATTCTGGCCTTTGCGTCCCTGGTAGCCCGGCGGAGGATTTTGTTACTGTGGAAGATGCGAAGCCCCCTAGTGTGGAAGCTTGGATCAATGACATGGCAGGGTTCATCAAGCTGGAGAGGATAAAGTTTGCCTTGTGAGGGTCCGTGCAGGGGTTCCTCAGGCGGTGGCAACCGTTCCTAGACTATCTCGCGGAGCGTTAGGAGGTCAGCAGCAGCAGCAGCCCAGGGGCGGGGGGGTTCTTTTGGGGAGGCATTTGGGTGGGTGGGGGGAATCCCTATTGGTGCTTTTAAATGTCATATGGGGGGTTATTGTATATGGGGGGAAATCCAATGTATAATTTTTGATTGTTGTGTTCTTGTTTCTTTCTTTTTATTGGCGGGGGGAGGGGGGGGTTTGTTGAAAATCTGTTGAAAAATGTGAATAAGTATATATATATATTTTTTAAATTACCCAATGCATACAAGGTCAGCCAGTAAGGCACCAATCAAGCAGGAACCCAGTCGGGGTCTACCGGGTAGTGTATATATCATTTGTATAAATAAAACTTTGTTCTTATTTTATTCGGTGTGACACACCATGGGCGAAATTCTCCGGAAACGACGCGATGTCCGCCGACTGGCGCCCAAAACGGCGCCAATCAGACGGGCATCGCGCCGCCCCAAAGGTGCGGAGTGCTCCGCATCTTTGGGGACCGAGCCCCAACATTGAGGGGCTAGGCCGACGCTGGAGGAATTTCCGCCCCGCCAGCTGGCGGAAACGGCCTTTGTTGCCCCGCCAGCTGGCGCGGAAATGACATCTCCGGGCGGCGCATGCGCGGGAGCGTCAACGGCCGCTGACAGTTTCCCACGCATGCGCAGTGGAGGGAGTCTCTTCCACCTCCGCCATGGTGGAGACCGTGGCGGAGGCGGAAGGGAAAGAGTGCCCCCATGGCACAAGCTCGCCCGCGGATCGGTGGGCCCCCCATCGCGGGCCAGGCCACCGTGGGGGCACCCCCCGGGGTCAGATCACCCCGCCCCCCCCTCCAGGACCCCGGAGCCCGCCCATGCCGTCTTGTCCCGCCGGTAAGGTAGGTGATTTAATTTACGCCGGCGGGACAGGCAATTTATCGGCAGAACTTCGGTCCATCCGGGCTGGAGAATCGAGCGGGGGGGCCCGCCAACCTGCGCGGCGCGATTCCCGCCCCCGCCGAATATCCGGTGCCGGAGACTTCGGCAACCGGCGGGGGCGGGATTCACGCCAGCCCCCGGCGATTCTCCGACCCGGCGGGGGGTCGGAAAATGTCGCCCCATGTCCTTATTAAAGGCCGGACACCAAGTAAAGCCTTTGGTTCTGTCCCCCCCAGCAAGGCAAAAAATTCATCTTGGCTCCAGCAACCTGATTTACACTTTGGCCGATTTTCTACTCCATTGAAGACAGTAGGCAGGCTGCCTGTTTACTATCTTTACCCAGTGAATGTCTGTGATACTGACTAAATCCATTCACAAAAAATATATAGATTTATTAAATTCCAATGCAAAAGGTTTAAATTAAATAGGATCCAGAACAGCAACAACTACCAATTAGATTCCTCCTGTGTAGGATTTTAGCAGAAGACTAAAACCAATTAGGATATAAATAACTTGCTCGCAACTTAAGACACAGCTGGGCACTTTGCATTACCACAAGTATGCAAATCTTCAGAGCAGGGGACAACATTCTTTGAAAATAGGTTTCAGTGTGTGCTTGGCACTGCACCTGTTCTCATCCAGAAGGTAGCTTTCAACACTATTTCAAAGCAGATAGCAAGAAGCCTCACACCCCTCTGGCTGCATCTCGATAGCTGGGCTGATTCCTTCTCTCCACAGCATAGCAGCATGCTCTCAAATTCATAGCACTTTAACATTTGAGTGTGCCTCAATGCTGTACTGTTCAACTCCAATTAGAATTGAACATTTTCACCCTCATTGCAATTTTTCTTTAAAGTGCAACACAGAACCACTGTCTTTAATATTTTATTTCTATTCTTTTGTGTGAATTTATCTTTAGGCACATGTATTAAGTGTTGATGTTTGCAAATGTTAACATTTATATGTTCACTTTGAAAGTATGAAAACAAAATGACCCAAGCACTTCAAGGAGGAAGAAAGTAATCTCTATCAAACCTTTGGGCGAGTTAAAAGAGGGAACAGAGGGTGTGGTCAAAGAGTTGGGTTTTCAGGTAGCTTTGAAAGGCGGGGCGGCACAGCGGTTAGCACTGCTGCCTCACGGCGTCGAGGGCTCAGATTTGACTCCAGCCCGCTGGTCTACATTTATCCTTCATCCAAAAGCACCAATTCCCATTAGCTACCATTATCTCATTGGTGTTTGTGGCCACTTGCTGTATGCAAATTGACTGTCCCACTGTCCATGTGGAGTTTGCACATTCTCCCCATGATGTGCAGAGTAGGTGGATTGGCCATGCTAAATTGCCCCTTAATTGGAAAAAAAAGAACTGGGTACTCTAAATTAATATTTTTAAAACCTTTGAAAGGCAGGATGAGAAGAAGGGCAGCTCAGAGTCCAGGGTGTAAGACTCCAGGCACTTGAAGACTCTGCCACCACTAGTATAGAAAAAGCTAACCTACATGTAGATAGTCCCTCTCACATCCCAGGACAGCCCAAAGAGCTTTACAGCCAATTGACTGCTTCTGTAGTGAGTCACTACTCGTTTGGAAGGTAAACGTGGCAGTCAATTTGCATACAGAAAATTGCCACAAACACCAATGAGATAATGGTAGTTAATGGGAATTGGTGCTGTTGGATGAAGGATAAATGTAGACCAGGACACTGCAAGAAATGCCCTGTCCTTCAAATAATGTTAGGGGACCCTTAACATCTGCCTGAGAGGGCAGGTGGCGGCTCAGTTGAATGTCTCATCCAAATCATTGAGATAGTACAGTTCTGTAAGAAGATCAAATGCTCAAGTCTCTGGAGCTGGCTTTGAATGTCATCAGATGGAGATCCTGGAGGTGAAGAAAGGAAATTCACACTGAAGGATGACTGCAGAGATAGAGTCCTACCATCAGCAGATTAAATGGTTCAGAGGAGTTACTAAGACAGGTAGGGACACTCGACCAACTCAGTCTCTACCTCAGTTTGTAATTCACAAATTTGGCTGCTCCTTTAGCAGCAGTATCCTCTACCCCAGGCATTGTCAAAGTCAGGGGCGCGACCGCGGGTGGGTCGCGGGGGGGGTATCCGCCGCGGCACTCCCGATCGCGCAATTCCGCGCGCAACTGCTAGCTATTAATAACGCCAGCTGCAAGCGGCCTTCAAAATGGCCACGAACATATTTTTAAAATGCAGCCACATTGCGCATGCGTGCCCACACGCATTTTTTATTATACGGTCGCAGCCTTTTTTTAACATGTTCGGGGGGGGGGGGTTATTTGGTGCAATTTTACAGGAAAAAATGCAGTGACTGAAAATGTTTTCATCCTCTAGAAATTGGAGGTTCACCATATTTCACCTAAACATTACAATGTAAGAGAAAATGGTGGGTTGCGCAGATCAGCTGGCATGGGCCATGAAGATCGGCCAGCGTGGGTCGCGAAGATCGACCGGCATGGGCCACGAAGGTCAGCATGGGCCACGAAGGTTGGCTGGTTGGTAAAAATGGGTCCCCGGAAAAAAAGATTAGCGCAAGCATTAACAAAAAAGCCAATTAATTTCTGGCTCAGAGCAGAGGGACGAGCTCAGCGCTAAATCAAAAGGCAAGTAAACACGATTAGTGAGAGATGGAGGAGGTGGAATTGATAATCACCTTCCTTGAGGCCCAGCTTCCTACACAAGAATGGACAATCTGCAGTTCTGTGCACAGTTTTAAAGCTTCTAGTTTACAGAAATTGTGGCAGTCAGATCGGTTTGTACAACAATGTGAGATGTACAGGGGCCCTCATTTCACTCAACTGAATATCAAATTAAACAAAGGCCACAAACCCCTTGGTCCTGGTCTCAGCGGATGTTGGTCATGTTCCCGTCTGCAGCGTGATACAGGCTTATAAAGCTTCAAAATCTATACAGTCGTGCTCACAGTATGTGCGTGCTCCCCCCCCTCCCCCCCCCCACCCCACCCCCTTTGTTTCCCCTTTTACCGTCACATTTGCTGGCTGTGTTGATTCAGATCCACTTCTCAAGTTACAGACCAGGTGAAGGGTGTGGTATTCGTCATTCTGCGGGAGACAAACGAATGAGGAGAGACAATTAGCACACGATCCTCTCGAGGAATTACTGGAGGTCGTTGGGCAGAAACTGGCTGGCAAGGCCTCCAAAAAGAATGTCAATTTAAAAATTGCATATTTTGATTTATATTTCCCAACTCCATCAAAGGAAATATATATTGTAAGCCAAGACCTTTTAGATCTTTTTATGTAAAGGAACAATTTTGCTAAGGAAGTGTTTTTTAAATAACTAATATATGAATATTACCACTGCAAAGTGTTAGGATATTGTTGTAAAACCTTTTGTCTGCCTTGTGTTCCCCTTTTTAATCCCCGTCCTGCTGCCTGCTTGAATCTGCAGTCTTCTGGTTAGCTGCTACAACATTACTGCGCCATTTGGGATTTCTATTAAACTACAGATTTTAGGCAGAGCTGGAACACCCTGTCCTAATGGACCAGGCCAAGACGGCCCTTTAGGTTCTGTGGCAGAACCCATGATGTTGATTTGATAGACTTGGCAAGCAGCCAATCGGTGTAAGTAGGATTCTTAGCCAACTCCTATCATTGCCTATGACTGGTGAAGCCAGTCAGAAACTTTCAGGAAAGAAGAAGGCAGGTCTTCTGCAGAGTTCAATTTTTTCTTCAATTCTGAGCAGGTTTCAGCCACGTCACAGCTGGTAGGCACTCTCTCTCTGCTGCTCTCTCTCTAGTTTGGAGTCAGCAAAATTGGCGCAGTGATGTTGTAGCAGCTAACCAGAAGATTGCAGATTCAAGCAGGCAGCAGGACGGGGATAAAAAGTGGAACACAAGGCAGACAAAAGGTTTTACAACAATATCCTAACACTTTGCAGTGGTAATATTCATATATTAGTTATTTATAAAACAATTCCTCAGCAAAATTGTTTCTTTACATAAAAAGATCTAAAAAGTCTTGGCTTAGAATATATATTTTTCCAAGCCAGTTCTGTGAAGGCTCTCCAATGAGAAAGCAAACAGTACTCAAGTTTGTGGAAGGCTTCTGGAGTAAGAAAACACGCCGTCACTCACCAGGTCTGTAACCTTTTAATCCTCTCTCTAGGAGGCTGTGAAGAGATTGAACTGGGAGCATTCTTTAAAATACTACTGCCATTGTGCACAGAAGTCAGGGATTAAGTAGGGTGCTCTTTCCATGGACCGGTGCAGACTCGATGAGCCGAGCAGCCTCCTTCTGCATTCTAGGGATTCTATTCTGAACAGAAGGCCTCCAAACTCTCAAATTCAAAGCCCAATAATATCTCAAGGAGGCAGAAGCTCTATCTGGTGGTAGAACGGCAAAAAGCCCCATATCTCAAGGAGGTAGAAGCTCTTTCTGGTGGTAGAACAGCGAAACTGCATCGACCTGGAACTCTTGGGTAAACCGCCACACAGTGGTCAAAGGACAGAATTGCACCAACCTGACCCTTTTGAGTAAATTTGTTTCCCAGAGGCCGCAACTGCAGCAGCAAAGAGTCATCTCAAACCTTCCCCTTTAATCCTTGCATTTTTTAATCCTCTCTTACCCTTACCTTGTGTGTCTCTGGGTGGACAGTGTGATGGGATTTTGAGAATAGGTAAATTGGTAGCCCATTGTTGCGTTATTTCGCTCTCTATATATACACATATATATATATTCATAGTTTCCTTTTATTATTAATAAACAGATTGTTAATGTTTTACTTATAAATCTGGTGACTATAACTCAGTGGAGCAGTCGAGGGTTAAAGATCTCAGGAAAACACAAATTACTTGTTAATTCACTTATGTTGGGATTCTGGGGTCTCTTGGGCTGGAACTGACTGCACACTCACCCAGAGTATTGTAACAAAAGGTAGGCAACAACTTGCTAACACCGTCTGCTTAAAGTCTTCAGATTACCTCAGCTGGTATCAGTGTTGCTGCAACCCATTCTTGTGATATGTGTCCACGAATTAAATCATAAAGGACATAAACGTGGTAATAACCAGTGTTTCTTATATGGTGCAGCACGGCTTGTATATGGTTTCAGCACATAGCTGCTATATACTGGGCAACTTGTGTGATCAGCTTAACTGAGGACCTAATAACCAGCAGTTACTTGTTTAGCATTGCAACTTACAAGCCTTTCACCCCGGTACCTGCAAGCAAATCCAGCCCAGAGATGAAAATCTCCTCTAATCAGATATGAGCTCAGGTCAATCCAAACAACATTCTTGGCAACCACGAGACCGTAGCCTAATTCATTGCTGATTTGCAACTCCATTTGGCGTTTGCAAAACTCATTAGTGCTACAGGGAATTGTAGCTAGAATTAAAGCTCTCTGCTGGAGAACTTTACTCTGCCTAATCTGTGCTATAGGTGACCTGCAGGTGCTGCACAATGACACCAAATCTGTCAATTGGAGAAAGTGTTGCCCTGACATCATCACCCTGATCAACAATATTCAACCTAATCATGCTAGCTTAATGACAGTACTTCGGTGAAACAGCACATTCCTTCATTGGCACCATTCTCTATGTGACTTCACACTCTTGGGTTCATGCTCACACAAGGGTTGAGAGAAGGAACCAGCTTGCATTTTTATAGGTGCCTGTCATGATATTTCAACGTGCTTTACAGCCAATGAAGTACAATCAATGTTTTAATGCAGGAAATGCAGCAGTCAACTTTTTTTATGCACTCATGGATTTACTCACTCGTGGGACGTGGACATCACTGGCTAGGTCATCCCTAATTGCTCTTGAGAAGGTGGTGGTGAGCTGCCTTCTTGAACTGCTGCAGTCCATGTGGTGTAGGTAACCCACAGTTCCTGTTAGGGAGTTCCAGGATTTTGACCCAGCGACAGTGCAGCACTCCCTTAGCACTGCACTGGAGTGTGACCCTAATTTACAGGAACATGCTCAAGTTCCTAGCATGTGACTTGAACCTGCAATCTCCTGACTGATAGGTACAAGTGCTACCAACTGAGCCAATGCAGATGTGAACACAAGAAGTAGGAGGTCATAAGGCCTCTAGCCGGCATCGCCATTTAACATGATCATAGTTGATTTGACCTTGGCCTTGAATTCACTTTCCTACCTGTTCTCCATCATCCTCAACCCCCCCCCCCCCCCCCGAGGGTTCATGCTTCAGTCTTTCTTGGCCTTAAATATATTCAATTATCAAGTCCCCGCAGCTCCATGGGGTAGAGAATTCCAAAGATTCACACACAGCCCTGAGGCAAGAAATTCCTCTTCATCTCGCTCTTAAATGGGACCCCTTTTTCTGAAACCGTGCCCCCCCGCCCCCCCAGCTCAAGATGTCCCCTCTGAGGGGGGAAAAGCATCTGGCAAGCTCCCTCGGAATCATACTGTTCAACAAGATCACCTTCATGGGGAAAGAGGAAATTCATTCTCTTCTATCTCCATTGATTGCACACATTTAATCAATACAGAAGGAATAATTCTAGAAAGTATAAGCAAGAAAACACTGAACTCTGCTGTTCAACTGACAAATGCCGATATGAAATCTTTGAGTTATGCAGCACGTTTGCATGGGAGAAATGTCTCCAGTTGTTTTCTCGCCTCTCGCAGGAGCACACAGTACTGACCTTGCGTAGCACGTCCCTCAGTAAAAGGTGGTCAGGCAGCAGCTTTCCTGAATAAATTAGCCGTTGCTCGGATTCAGCCTGAGAAAGCAAACACATGCAAGTGATGGTCAGTCACAGGTGCAGTTGGCACTGGATGTGTGGGGTTGCTTTCAATCCTCCTCAAATTTCAATGGCGCTTCTGCTATTCAACCTGCCATAAGCAAAATGGTCTTGGATTCGCTCCTGGTCTTAGATGGATGAGGCACTTGTACAGCAAGTGCCACTGCGCTTCAAAATTATTTGTTTTCTTAAACAAAGCACTTTTGAGGCACTCCTGGGAGATGTGCGTAGGTGCTGTATGAATGTAACTTTCACATTTTAGGACAAATCAGCCAGAAACCTTCACGTTGACAGTGATTCTGAGGGACCCAAATCAACGTGTGCTGACACCGTTGCTGCCTTACGCTATTTTTTCTTTTTAATAAACATTTTATTGAGGTATTTTTGGTATTACAACACCAACAAAATAAACAATGTACATGAATCTATAAACATAGTTCAAAAGCCGTCTCTCTCCCTTACAGGTCCCACCTTTATTAACCCCCTACTCCAAGCTAAACTACCTCCCCACCCCGCCTTCTGCTGATGATTAATTTTCCCCAAATAAGTCAATGAACGGTTGCCACCTCCGGGCGAACCCCAACATTGACCCCCTCAAGGCGAACTTGATTTTCTCCAAACAGAGAAAGCTAGCCATCATGTCCGATAGCCAAGTCTCCGACTTCGGGGGCTTTGAGTCCCTCCAAACTAATAGTATCCATCTCCGGGCTACCAGGGAAGCAAAGGCCAGAACGTCTGCCTCCTTCTCCTCCTGGATTCTCAGATCTTCCGACACCCCGAAAATCGCCACTTCTGGACTCGGTGCCACCCTTGTTTTTAACACCGTGGACATGACATCTGCAAACCCCGTGGACATGACATCTGCAAACCCCTAAGCTTTGGACATGTCCAGAACATGTGGACATGGTTCGCTGATCCTCCTGCACACTTTGCACACCTGTCTTCCACCCCAAAGAATCTGCTCATCTGGGCCACTGTCATGTGAGCCCGATGAACGACCTTGAATTGTATCAGGCTGAACCTGGCACATGTTGTGGACGCGTTGACTCTACTCAACACGTCCGCCCATAGACCATCCTCTATCTCTCCTCCCAGCCCCTCCTACCACTTGCGCTTCAGCTCCTCGGTCTGCGTCTCCTCTGACCCCATAAGTTCCCTGTAAATGTTAGAGACGCTCCCTTCTCCCACCCACCCTCTGGAAACTACCCTTTCCTGAATCCCCCTTAGCGGTAGGAGCGCGAAGATTGACACCAGTCTACGTAGGAGGTCCCGCACCTGCAGGTACCCGAATTAGTTTCCCCTCGCCAACCCAAGCTTCTCCTCCAGTGCCCTCATACTCGGAAAGCTCCCCTCTATAAACATATCCCCATCCTCTCAATCCCTGCTCTCCACCATATCCGGAACCCCCTCATCCATACTTCCCGGGGCAAACCACTGATTATTAGATTGGGGACCAGACCGACCGATGCTCCATCTGCTCCCACGTCTCCTCCATTGCCACCAGACTCTCAGGGCTGCCACCGCCTTACACTATTTTTACACTGTGCCTCAAACAGACAGCCGGTCTTGTATCTATAGTTGCAGCTCAGCAGTCTCAGGGAAATGTAAAAGTGCTTCACACAAGTTATTTTTTGAATTGCAGTGACTGGCATTAGGCAAACAGAGCAGCCGGCATCTGGGCATGTGTCTCCTTTCTGTTTGTCAGTTTTTGATGAGCAATCAATTTTTGGCTATTTGGTTTTGTGTAATGAGGGAGGAATCACAATAATGCACTCTTATGGAATTCTGCTGAGTCTCTTCTCTCTCTTCTTCCTTCCCCCCCAAGTGATATGAACAAACAAGGCAACAGTGGCACAAAGCCTGCTAATGTCACAAAAGTAGGGTTGGTACTGTGCCACCTGGCGCTGTGTAGCAATAACATTACATTCACTTCCTGCTGTCTAGAACCTCTATCTGAAAGTATGTGTGTTTAAAGAACATCTGCTTTGGACTGTTCTTGCAGACAGCTAAGTGCACTGAAAGCACTTGATAGACCATGTTCTATCTGAAAGGGAGAATTAAAAAACAAAGTGGCAGCATGTTACAACAAAGCATATGAACTGGCCCAAAACATTACCAAGCAGAAACTGAGCATTCAGAACTGTTGTACTGTCTTTATCCTGGAGTCAGCTAGTCCAATTCCACTTCCTAGCACACTTACTCCCCACATTAATAGCTCAGTTTAACGGGATCCATTTTTAATAGAATAAGATCTACAGACTGTGTTTTACCAAGGGCTTCTAGTGAACAATACTACATTCCAAGCACCAGACCACTCATCCTCAATGTGCTGTTTATACCTCAACTATTTATTCATAGCCACCAGTTTTCAGTCAGCACACAGTGGTGACTATTCAATATCTGTTTGCCTGGGAGAAAAGAGTTTTAAAAACCTATCCTGCTGAGTGTCAAGATGTGCCCATTGGTTCAAATTAAAGATTTGTTTTGCATGCAAGGGCACAGATAATGTGGAACATTGGATTCTTACACTGGGGATAATGACTCAGTGTTGCCACTGGAAAGTGTAATGGTGAGCATCATGTCCACTTGCCAATAATAAAACACACAATTACAGATTTTGTCCTCCCACAGCCTGGGTTGTTTCTGGACAAAGCATCTACATAATATCAGGCTGAGGTACCATTGGTTACATGTCTGCCGTTGACAGTGCAGCAATTTGAGGTGACATGTAATGGGAGTCAGAAGGAAAGAACCTAAGCCAACCTTCTTCAATGGTGTGAATTTGCCTAGGTTCTTTCTGGAGAAAGCAGTAAATGAGCCCAATATTAGATATTACCTAGTCATGTGAGGCGACAGTGAGTACACCCAGTCATAGAACAGCTGATATTATCAGCAAAATTAGTGCCACATTAGCCGCAGCAGTGAACGAGCCTAGCATGTTACAACGTAGATGTTACCAGCAATACGAGAACACATTTTAACCCATGTAAAAAGAGAGAAGCGTCGGTTATAGAAATGAAGAGACGGTGAACACCTGCTTGATTCTCTGGCAACAATGACCTTTTGCAGGTGATTACTTATGAACTTGGAGATAACAGAGAAGTGAGGGAGTGAGCACTTGCCATTTCTAGAGGTTTTTCTTTACTTGGTCATGAGATGTCACTAGCTGGGCCAGCCTTTTGCCCAACCCTGAGGGCATTTCAGGGTCAACCACATTGTTGTGGATCTGGAGTCACATGTAGGCCAGACCAAGTAAGGATGGCAGATTTCCCTCCCTAAAAAGTACATTAGGGAACCACGTGGGTTTTTACGACAATTGACAATGGTTTCATGCATCATTGGACTTTTAATTCCATATTTTTATGGAATTCAAATTCCACCATCAGCCATGGTGGGATTTGAACCCAGGTCCCCAGTGCATTACTTTGGGTCTCTGGATTACTCGTCCAGCGACAATACCACTACCCCACTGCCTCCTGGAAATTATTTATATTATAGATTTATTTTAAAGAATTGTGGAAATAAAATATTTTAAAAATTATGCCTCCAAAATTATAAATAGATTTCTACTTTTTAAATATATCATTGGTTCCTCCTACAGCTCATTTTATTTTAAAGAAAGGGATTTTTAAACAGTGGCACATACAGCCATGCATAAAATGTGAAGCTGCTTCACACCTCTGGGCTTGAAAACAAACTAAACCAATCCAAAGCCATCTAAACTTTCATTTTACTACAATACATTTCACTACTTTTCACCCCAGGATATGAAACCAGTGTGAAAATCCTTCAGTTATTATCAATCGGCCAGATTTCGTTCACTAACTGACAAAGGTCTTCAGGTAAAAGCATCCTTTCTTTTAAAAAAAGGATATAATTGTCAATTTTAGTTCAGTGTTGCACATTGTAATAAGAGTGGGACAATGTAACAGTTGTCAGATCGACAATGTTCTTGAAACGGCCTCCACCTGATCCCCACCGTAAACACTTACTGCGATCCCTTATCAACTGGAAAATAGAAAACTGTTTCGGCTCAAGCCTGTGCATGCTACCTTGTGATCTGTGCTTAGAAACTATACTACTGTTACAGCTTTCGGAAACTTACATGAGCACTTTGTTTTCCTCCTCCCTCCCCCTACCCCACCCCCATCTCTGTCCAGTGTGTCAATTCCCAGATGCCTCCGCTACTCACCCAATTATCTCATGCATACGTGTCAGTAGGCTATTGAACTGTGTGGTGTATCACACCCACTCTATCATCACTTGAAGACTAGACATGTCCACTTCCAGAAGTGGGAACTGCACTGACCGGAATGCAGCCTTGGGCCCCGACAGGTTCACTGAAACCAATCACTCATCCACCAGTTGTCACTTTGCTGGGACACACCAGAGATTGGGATTCAAGCCTAGGATCTTCCTGTGTGCTTCATCTGCTCATCGACTCGAGCAGACCTACCATAGGAACTCCAATTTACAAATAAAAAGGTAATGGTTGTGTATAAAGTAACAATCGTTTCTTGTTTAAAAGGGGCAGATGCCAAATTAGGGATAATGGACTCCTTTTGCCTTCCCAAGATTGGATATCAGGAGGCGTAGAAAATACGTACACACGGTGACAGTGTGGGTGCCACCTGAAATATCGTGACCCTAAGATGCACAAGAACTGTTAAATAACACCCCCTTACATCACTCTTACCAGATAGTGATGCGTACACCACCCCTATGAGTCACAGCACTTGGGGGCAGGTCAAACTTCTGGGATACAAACTCATCCTAAAGTAATGCAGGCTCTTAACTTTGACACACAGTTCTCACTTCAGTCAGGATTCAGGGCATCTAGTGTAAGGTTAACTCCATTGATGGGAATTATACATGCATCTGATCATTTTTTTTAAAAAAGTCAAGTTGGACACTTTCTGGAATGGAGATCATTTTAGCCTCTCTAGCCAGCTGGAAGAAAAGCGAATAGCAGGGATTCTGCCTGCCTCCAAACTGTTCAATGTACATCTGCTGTGAACTCGAAAAGTTAATACTGCTCCACCCCCACCCTTTGCCTTCTACAACATAACCCACCCTGGATCATTCGGAGTGGGAAATATGACAAGTCAACCCTCTCTCCCCACCTTCCCCTCCCAGGCTGTGCTCCAGATCCGGCAGCTTCCAAATGTATTGTTGTAATGTGGAGTACAGGATTTCCTCGAAGCTCAGCCAACCCCGTCCCCTGCTGGCCCTCCCACTCAAAGGTTTCTTCCTGGCTGTCGTGTCCTGTTTTGGACGTCTGGGGCCTCAAAAAGTTTGGCAAGAGCGGCTGCGCAGTGTCGCAGCCTTCATTCACTGCCAGCTCTTCCAGGAAGGGCCGGGAGTTGGGACTAAACTTTATGGGAGGCCCCTCAGAGGGGGCACGATTTGCACATCAGCAGCGAATTAGGTTCCTGGTAGGGAAGCCCACTGCCAGCCGCCACACAAGTTGCCCTCAAGTTTACTCACCGGGTGACTCGGGTACTTGTCGCTCAGATAACTTTTCAGTCTCCTCACTGTCCAGCCCAGCCCTGCTCCGACCTTCTGGTCCTCCTGCCTTTGGTTCGGTGCTTTAATGAGCAGGGTCACCATTTCCTCTTGCGTCTCCATATTCTCTCTTTCTTCCCCCCTCGCCAAGTCTCCTTCCTCTTTCTGCGCCCGGGTTGATGGAAACAACCTTGGTTTTTTCCCCCAACGTCGCAGGAGCTGGTGCAGCCTCCGGGAAATCCTGGAATGAGCGGGAGTCTCCTTGGCGGGGCGGCTGAGGCTGAAACCAACTCCTGTTTCCAATGCCCTGCTGTGGGCGGGATGCGCCCAGTCAGATTCAGGCGCTCCGGCTGCCACTGACTTGTTCTCTGCGCCTTCACTCTGAAGCCGCTTCCCTCTCACCAAACCAGAGTGTGGCTGCCCGCGATTGGCCGGCTGGAGGAGAGACGTGGAGCTCGGAAAAAAACAACGTGGGGGGGGAATTCCCCGCCTCCGACAAGCGGGGCGGGATCTCCGCCTCTCTGACAGGCGGGGCGGGATCTCCGCTTCTCTGACGGGCGGGGCGGGATTCAGTCACCAGCAGCTGATGCAATGTCCGCTCAGTGTACAAGTAGACTGCTCTACACGCACACGATAGAGGCCGTTCAGCCAATTCGTGTCCAATTAGTCCCACTCCCCATGTCTTTACCCAGCACTTGTATTTCCCTCAATCCCCTTTGCAAAGTTACTGTTGAATCTGCTTCTACCTCCCTTTCAGGCAGTGGGCAGATCAGAACAACTCGCCGCTTACACAAATTTCTCCACACCTGCCCCCTGGCTCTGTAACAGGGAGTTATCATTTGGAGCACATTTTAGCTTCTCCCTCTCCATAAAGGATCTATCAGCTTCTGATGAAACATTGTAGTCGCAAGGGAGAAGGATCCAGGTTGCAGTCTCAATAGACAATGTGGCCCTCTCCCTGACAACCACTTAACCAATTCTGGGGGCAGAATTTAATCAGTGGCACAGCATTCCTGGAAGGAGCCAGCACCCACGCCATTCAAATCAAAATGTAATGAGCAGCATATGTAAATAGATGGTGGGACTAGTTTCCATTGGAGGTCTCCACTGCCAGGAGCCAGGTATGGACGGTATATAAAAGAGCCACCAGGACAAACATGGAGGCTTTGCATCAAGGCTACAAGTTCAACATCCACCTCCATTCATTCTGCAGTTTGGCAACCCTTCATAACCCTCAACCCATGCCCCCCCTCCAACCACCTGACACTCAACCCTAATTAAAATCTATTATCATGTGAACCACCCCCCCACCTTCAAGTCCATCACACGTGCAATTTGAGATGTTACAGCAAAGGTATAGACTGGCCCCAAGGTTCAACAAATCCTCCCCAAAGATCCTCTTGCAAGTTGTCAGGGAATGGCAGGCGGTACTCTTTCTGGGCAATGGTGACAGGAGGTGCTCCTGCTTTCCGCAGACGATCTGGACGGAGATAACAGGGGAGGTTAGTAACCATGGGGTCCAGCAAGATCATGGGCGCATTGTCGGAAAAGGGTCAATGATCTTCTTTGAGGCCGTTCAGCCAATTTGTGTCCAATTAGTCTCACTCCCCAGGAATAAGTGGCATGGGGGAATGGGATTGTCTCCCACATGCGCATGAGGCTATGTATTTGTGTGAGTCTGCAGTGAGGTTAGGTGGGTGAATTCAGAATCAGCGTCGGGACTGCTTGGCACTTGAGGCCAAAGTGAATGACCAGTTTGGCTTTAACGAGTGATTGGATGCAAACGAACACATCGACCAGCCAGTTTGTGGGACACGTGCAGGAAAGGTGGTCAGGTGACGTTTGTCAGGACACTAAATCTCCACTTTCTCCTGCAGGAGAAGCAGACCCATATTCAAAAGGAAAGGGCAAACACAGGTGGAGGGGGTGACTGATCTCAAGCTCCTCAGCCCTACTGAGGAAGGAGCCCTCCAGATTGCTGTGGACCAGGGAAGCTAATCCAATGCTGAGTGGCAAGGGAGCAGAGTGAGAATGCATCCAACCTGGGGTGCTGTCATATGGGTGCTCAGGACTAGGTGAGGAATTGTGTTGTGCCCTTAGACTTTGTGCAACTTTAATGTGTTCCATCCATATAAACTAGGAGCAGGAGTAGGCCATTTGGCCTTTGGAGCCTGCTCCGCCATTTAATCATGGCTGATCTGATTGTGGCCTCAGTCTACTTTCCTGTGTATACTCTATAGTCTTTGACTCACTTGTAATCAAGAATGTATCTAACTCAGTCTTAAAATGTTCAATGACCCTGCCGCTGCTGCTCGCTGGGGAAAAGAATTCCACATAATAGTAACTATCCGGGAGAATGAAATTCTCCTCAGCTCTGTCTTAAATGGTAGACGCCTTGGTCCAGGTCTTTGTTTCAGAGACAAGGGGCTGGATTCTCCGCCGCTGTTTTGCCGGCAGCCCGTGGGTTTCCCGATGGCGTGGAGCTGCCCCACAATGGGAAACCCCATTGACCAGCCGGCGTAACGGAGCATACCACCGGCGTGCTGAAACAGAAATGTGGCGGGGCGGGGCGGGTTTCTCCATCTCGCCGGCTGGACAATGGGGTTTCCCATTATGGGGCAGCTCCATGCCATTGGGAAAGCCCCGAGCTGCCGGCGCAACGGAGAATCCTGATGGCGGAGAATTCAGTCCCAAGTGCTGATGCCAAGACTGAGTCGGTGGTGTTCTACGACCATGAAAGTGGCGCCAGTCGCAGAGCAATTCAGGATCCGTTAATGGGCTAGCACCTGCACCATGTGGAACTAGTGCAATTCCAATGCAAAATGCCGCATGATTCGCCGGGGCCGGGATTAGCACTCGAGAGGCTGACAAGCTGAGCCGTATATAAGCACTCCACTCCCCACACACACTCATTCCAGCCAAGGAGATGGCACCCCATAGAGTGGCACCCTGTTTTACATATGCTGAACTAGAGACCCTGCTGGATGCTGTGGAGGAGAGGAGGGGCAGCCTATTCCTCAGGGTGGAAAGGAGGCTACCACCCACCATCGTACACCGGGCCTGGGCACAAGTGGCAGAGGCCGTGAGCGCCGTGGGCCCCACCGCCAGGATGGGGCAATGCTGGAAAATGTTGCAAGACCTCCTCAGGACAGCCAGGGTGAGTAACCAGCAGGGTGCCTCTGGCATCCCACCCTTCACCACTTGCCAACACCCATACCACTCACCACTGCAGGGTGCCCTGCACACACAGGTTATTAGCTGTCCACCCCCTGTGCTGCCCGCGTCTAACTGCCTCACACTGTGCATTTTCTGTCCCCACCACAGGAGAAGGCGGTGCACAAACGCAGTGATAGAGCACAGTGGAGGGGAACTGCTGGATCGCCGACCCCTCATCCAACAGCGGGCGTTGAACCTGGTCGGTGTCAGTGGGCACAGAGAGTCAGCAGTCGCCTAGGTGGAGATCGGCATTTGGAAACCATGTGAGCTCCGGCTGAGTTGTGGTGTCCCTATGCATGGTACCACCCTCCACCGGAGCACCCCACAACCTCCACACCACCCCACTCCAGCAGCCCACCACCTCAAAACCACCCCTTACCACCCAACCCCAGCACCCTATCACTTCCACACCACCCCTCTTCCACCCAACCCCAGCATCTTATCACCTCCACACCACCTCTCCATTACCCCCACTCGTGAACGAACCATGTGTCAGGTCTTGTGTCTTGCAGGATCACCTGGCAACGAGGCGGGACCTTCTGATGCCCCCCGGCCACAATCCCAGGACATGTCAGGTGACGAGGTGGGATGGGACAGCTACGCAAGCTCCCAAATGCCAGCCCATAAAACACCTCGGAGCACCAATCCGGGATGATACTGACTTCCTGTCACACCTGTTTCCACCACCCTCCACCATCCCAGAGACAGTCACCTCGGTTGGGCACTTTAGTGAAGAGGCTCCTGGGTGCGCGCCACACATTTGCATCTGTACAGCAGGTGGAAGTAGGAACTCCCGAGGGAACGGATGGTCGGAACCCAAGGGACTAGCGGCCATTCAGACAGGTCTCTAGCTTCTGGAAAGGTTGGTCCCATCAATGCTACAAATGTGGGCGCAGAGCCGGGGACTACATGATGGGGTGTCAGCAACATCCAGCACCAGGAGTTGGTGCCGACCATGCATGCTACCCAGGCCAAACCAGACAGGTGGTGCCTGCGATGGAGGCCTTGGGTGCAATGGTATTGACCATGGGTCAGGATGTCCAAGGCCTGGGGCACTCTGTGCGGGCAGTGGGCAAGGTACAGGACAGGACAGCCATGTCACAGGCAGCCATGTACCAGGACCACATGGACATTGCTGCGGCGCTCCAGAGCATGGCCCAGTCTGAACGGGTCGTGGCTGCGGGCGTCAAGAACATTGGCCTGGCTCCGGCTGATCTGAACTAGACACAGAGGGAGGTGGCAGAATCCCAGAGGGACACACCACCCCATGACCCACCACAGCACACCGCCCAGGTACCCTGCAGATCGAAGATCCTACTCCTGAGCACGATGACAGCAGTGATCAGAGAATGCATCTGCCTCTCTCTTTCTCGCTCTCTCTCACAATCTCCAGTAGCTCAGCTACACCCACCCGGGTCACAGAGAGGTTGGATTTAGAATCAACACCACATTCTAGTGAGCAGAGCAGACATGTTCAAGCAGCTGAGGGAGGCAGTGACAGGCGAGGTCCTAGACCTTCGGTGGACTGCTAGGAACTCCACACTGACAATTGGCCACAAGAAGCCCATTCATCCTCATCTGAGGAGGACTGTTGCTCCTCCCTATCAGCCTGGTACAAGGGTTCACCGCATTGTGTGGACATGTTCTGCAACACACCGAATGCGATTTACCGGCAGCATCTCGCCGGAACCAGAGCGGGACCCGGCCGGTAGATTCTGGGAGAGGCCTTCCCCGGGATTCCCGCCGGTTGTTATGCCTCACGAGATCTACTAGATCTCACGAGACGTCACAATCCGAATCGCGCCCACAATGAGCTGGGCCATTTCTCACATGGTCAAGTGAGTTTAAAACCCACTTAGTTGAATGTAAATTTCTGTCCTGACATCTGCCTGTCTTTCTACTTCCTTTTATTTCTTGATCATTTTTGTTATGTTGTTTTTTTTCCCCTCTAGTCGGTAAAGTATAACATACAGTATATGAGTTGTGAAATACAAAATGTGAAAACTCAATAAAAACAAAACCCACTTAGCTATACTAATACTGGATCGAACGGCCACCCGGCATCCATTTGCGTCGCCGAGGAAACCCCAGCTGAGCGCCAATTAGTACACAGACGGGGAGACCAGGAGGAATGGCACTTTGGGGGGGTGGGGGGGAGGGAGGTCTCACCGGCGATCGGAGGCCCCCTGGTGGTTGGTCTCTGGCCAGGCTGGCACCCTGGTACTGCTGGGGCATTGGGGGGTCCGGGGGTCACGCCGGGAGGTCAAGAGATCGGGGCACTATTTAAAAATGGACTCCCAATCTCCTCCTGCTATGCAGCTACGTGCGGCCTCGAATGGGCATTCCCCGTCGGGAGCCGGACAAAAAACAGAGTGCCGTTCAATAGCAGGGTCATTGGCCTCTGGTGGTGGTTACTGTGCGCGGCGTACTCCCCTGCTTTTCGGGGGGGCGGAGAATCACCGATCCTGCACCGCTCCCAATTCCATGCGGGAAAAACCTTTAAGGATGTGGGAAGAATCTAGAATAAAAGGATACATTTTGCCAGAGATGGCAGTAAGGCCAGGGGTGGGGGAAGTTGTCGGGGAGAGAGAGATGCCAGGGTGATGGGGACAAATGTGACACGGGTAGGGCAGAGCGGGAAACTGGATTCTCCGCCCCGTCGCTGAATGCGATTTTGGCACTGGGGTGCGGAGAATCCAACCCAAGGTGTAAGAGGCCCAAATGTATTCCACCAAATGAGCTGTGTGGAAAAAGGCAGTGGTATGAGAACCTATGTATCTGCGGGTTTTGACAATAGTTACTGAGTGGTGAGATTTTCCACCCCTCCCATTGTCCACACCAACTGTACCCACCCCACACTGACCTTCTTCCACTTGGCACCTCAGCAGTTACAAGTTAGGCTTTGAAAATGGCCAGCTACAGAGTGCAAGTGACTCTTGCTTTACAAACTGGGACACTGTGCCCTACCCCTGTCACATTTGTCCCCATCACCCTGGCATCTCTCTCTCCCCCGACAATATCCCCCACCCCGACCCTACTGCCATCTCTGCCAAAATGTATCCTTTTATTCTCGATCCTTCCCACATCCTTAAAGGTTTTGTCAGATCTGGTGAATACCCCTACCTCAGGCGGGGCCTGCCCCCTACCCAACCCCGCCACCAACCAAACTCGCCACTGGGTATGTTCTCTCTGCCAGCCACCATGCTGAGTTTGACCCACAAGACCAGATATGGGCAGTACTGACCCTGCCCTTTAGATCCCACATGTTATTCATCAACACTCATTGCCCCAGCCAACCCTCTCCCACTCCACTATGCCCAAGGCGCCAGGCCCTTCCCACTGCCCACTTCTATGCCACCCTGACTCCACCACCTGTACCCTCTACTCCCATGGATCCCTCTTTGACTTCTCCATGCCCCTGCCCAAATCCTGCACCGCACCTCATCCTGACCTCCCCTTGCTGGCCCCAAGCTTCGATGCAAGCTGCCATTATCCTGCCTCCCGCCCCCCCCCCCCCCCCCCCCCCACCCCCACTGCAGAGTTTACCAAAGACAACTGCTCACCACAGACACAACTGTACAAAGCCACGTGATGAACACCACCTCTAAATGAACACGAACCATGTGTCATGGGTTTTCCGTCCACTGCTGACTTAATCTTAAAGATAGGACTCCATTTTAAAACATTTTAATGGAATGAGTATTGATGACATAAAAATATTGTACAAGGAGGAGCCCAGCACAGGACAGAGTGAGCCCAATCTGCCTTGCCACTCTGCCGTTAGGATTTTCCCATTTTTCCTCCCCTCCCCCAATTAAATAAAGAGGCCCCAGGGTAAGCAGAGAGATAAGGGGCTGTGACGAGGAGAGTGAAGGAAGCGAGAGAAGGAGCATGGTGGACTGACTTCGAGATTGGGGACAGGGCTATTAGTGACTAAACACTCACTGATGGTAAAGCAGAGGAAAAGAGGAATTAACAGTGAACCATAGTTAGCGTGCGTGGTGAGGACAGGGAGCCGATCACTTGCATGGAATCAAGAGAGGTTCGTAAATGAGAAACGCCACCATGAAATAAATATGCTGGGGTTCAAAATTACCATGGGAATGTCTATTACATAAAACAAATTGGAGCAAATGTTTTGTATTAGAATCATAGAATCCCAACAGTGCAGAAGGAGGCCCATCGAGTCTGCACCGACCCTCCGAAAGAGCACCGTACGTAGTCCCAAACCCCCGCCCTACCCCGGTAACCTTGCAGTCAGATATTAACCCCGTAACCCCGATGGAGGAGGGGGAGAGTAAGACCTCCCTACTTTTATACCCTTGACATAGAGGCCAATATTCCATTTGTCTTCCTAATTATTTGCTGTACCTGCATGCTGACATTTTGTGATTCATGTACAAGGTCACCCAGATACTGCAGCATTCGTGTAGCCTCTCTCCCTCCATTTAAATAATATTCTGTTTTCTATTTTTCTTGCCAAAGTGAACAGCCTCACATTTTCCCACGTTATACTTCATCTGCCAAATTTTCGCCCACTTACTTAACCTTTGTATTCTGCTCACAACTTCCTTTCCTACCAATCCTTGTATCTAGGCCCACACAGTTGCTCCTTTCATCCAAGTCATTAATATAGATTGTAAATAGCTGAGGCCCCAGCACTGGTCACTGTGGTCACTCCACTAGTTAAACTTTTCAATGATACCCTGTTCCCTGTTAGTTAACCAATCCGCTATCCATGTTAATACATCATCCCAACACCATAAACTCTTATCTTGTGTAGTAACCTTTTACGTGGCATCGTATTATATGCCCTTTGGAATTCCAAGTACACGACACATCCTGTCCAATCTTCATTTGCCAAGGGGTCGGATGTTTTGAAAAGGATCTTCCATTTTGTGGATGGAAGGCGAATATAATTGGGTCCCTTCTACTCAGTGTTTCATTTTGCAGTCCAATATTAACTGAGTATAGAGAAATTGACATTTGAAAGAAAGAAATAACTCAAATTCATGCAGTGCTTTTCATGACCTCAAGACATCGCAAAGTGCTCTGCAACCAATCACATATTCTGTTTTGAAATGTACCTTGTTCAAGCCACATGTACATCAGTTTGGTTTGAATAATGTCCAGCCAGTTTATTTGTTGTCAAATGGAGTTGTTACAAGCCCTACAACAACTTGCATTTATATAGCGCCTTTAAAGTAGAAAAAACATCCCAAGGTACTTCACTCAAAACTTAATGTGAAAACATTTGACACTATGTCTATTGAGTTTGAGATGATTGCATGTGGCTCTATCACTGTTTCATTCAGCTAACAATTTTCGCTGGTGTTCTCTAGTGGGTTTGGAGTGAAACGAGACTTAGCAACTCCTGCTCAAAATAGATTGGATGATTTGACCCAGAAAAATGCTTGTAGTTCAACTGATTGGGGCCAGTCCCCCAACGCACTTGGAAAATATAATTCCGAAGCAATAAACTAGACTGCCAGAGACTGTGCAGTATTATGACTGAAAGCGGGGAGGTGGCTCAGCCGATTAGGTCGCAGAATCAACAACAAACCAGTTTACTCCTTGTCGCCAGATTAGGACGCAGGGAGTCCACACCGAGTAAAAGAAAGAACTTTGATTTATTTACAAGAACGGTATGTACACTTCCTGGTTGATTCCTACCAGGTCTCTTTCCAGTAGGTTCCTTACTCGCCAACCTTTTATACAATGCTAAATGGTTCCCTGCCTCAGTGGGGGAGGTCGTATTCCGCAGGGAAGACAATCATTCCCCCCCGTAAGTCCCGTGCAGGATATTACAGTAAGATCCCCAAATTAATGAGAGGTTCAGCATTTTTGAGTTAGACACATTACAGAGAAAAAAAACAATTAAAATCTCCCTGGGTTCGAGATAAATGTGTGTTTGTGCTGGTCAACAGGACTCACAATATTTCTCCAGTCTTTTTTTTTTTTTAAATTTAGAGCACCCCATTCGCTTTTTTTCCGATTAAGGGGCAATTTAGCGAGGCCAATCCACCTACCCTGCACATCTTTTGGGTTGTGGGGGGCGAAACCCACGCAGACTCGGGGAGAATGTGCAAATTCCACATGGATAGTGACCCGGGGTCGGGATCGAACCCGGGTCCTCAGCACCATGAGGCAGCAGTGCTAGCCACTGCAACACCGTGCCACCCTTATTTCTCCAGTCTTAACGCAAAGGCAGCCTCACCAGTAAAATACGTTTTTCTCAGGTAAACATGACTTGAAATGATATAATTGACATTATTGTGGCAGAAGAAACAATGTCACCTTACTTGCTGTTGCATAATGCCCCCCCCCCCCCCCCCTCGGTATTGTTTTCTTCACATCTGTTGCATTCGCTACTCCTGATCAAAAAACTGTGAGCCCCTCTTTTAAACATTAGCCCCCGTTGGTTGTATTTTAGTACTAATTAGCTATTAAGTAATTAGTTACTTGTAAACCCTAATAACTAGTGCTGCCACATCGCAGATAACCAAATTAACAGGAAACATATGGTGCTGCACTTAAAAACAAGACTTTTGGGGGGGGGTTATGTGATGTGAGCTCGGGAGCGGCTTCATTTTCTCAAGCTCTGGCACTGTTCAGCTTTTAACCCATTTTTTAATCTGAATGCACAACCCATAATTATTTGTTCCCGGTGTGTATGTCCTGGCTACGGTTCGGCGATGAGGAGCTGAGTGAGGTCACAAAATCCTTGTTTGATTGGGGGGGGGGGGGGGGGGGGGGGGGAGTGGCTAGACTGGGGCCCAGCTTGCAGTTCTGCTGGTGAGCAGGCCTACATCTTGGTGACACTGTCCAGATTAGAGATGATGGCTGCCACTGTGAATGATTTTGCAGACGATGATGTCGGCTCCTTGGAATGGGTTGTTGGTGCCCATATTGATGAACTGCGAGATAGCCTTAAGGGAATGGGTGAAGCGGGGGGTGAGAATCCTGTCAGTCGAGAGGGCAGTCTCCTTGGTGGGGGCCCACCTTCGATCCTTGGAAATCCTGTTCTAGGGTATGTCGAATATCCTGATCAATTCGGGAGATGGGCCCAGAGAGGGAATGTCAGTGCGCCCGGTCTTCGGAGGGGGGTGGAGCTTGATTGAGTAGGTTAGAGCTGTGGTAATCCGGGTCGGATGGAGAGTATGATGGGTGGTGGAGTAGGTTACCCTTCCCATAGTTATCCCCTTTGGGAGGCTCCTGGCCTACTCCCCTTCTCAAGCTAGGGTTCCACTGGGGAGGTAGTTACTTGTTGATGATAAGGCCTGAGTGCGAGTCTGAGTATTGTGCATTGTCGTGGTTGGGCTCTTTTTCGGTTGGAAGGTGGGCTGAATGGGGACTGATGTACTGTCCTTCAAGCAGTCTTATGTAGAGACTTCCAGGTTACCCTCCTCCTTGAGGCCTGGGCTTCTCTGTGAAGGTAGTGTCCTGTTTCTGGTGGGGCTACGCCGTTCGGTCCCTGGTATCCTTGTTTGTGAAGGTGTACGTTGCTGGACCTTGCCTGGCATCGATTGGCTAATCCTAGTGTTCCTCACTTTATGGGGCTTCCTGGCTTTACTTGTGTAGAAGGGGCGCTGATGGGCTCTGATTTGGTTTATTTTGTCTCAGGGGGGTTATTTGTCTTATTTGGAAGGGCGGGGGTAGGAGGATCGTACCCCTCCTGAGACCCCCAGTCATTGGGTGTCTTAACGATTCTTCTCCTCGTTGGTAGGATTTCCTCGGTGGAGGATGATGTAAATCTTCCAGCGTCGGCGGGTATGTGTGTTGGTTTGTGTGTGTGGAGGTTATACACAAATACAAACCCACAAAAAAAATACCCCACACACACGCAGAAATACACACACACAAACCCAGAAATACACACACAGAGAAATACACACACACAAAACACACCCAGAAATACACACACACACAGAAATACACAGAGACACACAAACCCAGAAATACACACACACAGAAATACACACAAACACACACCCAGAAATACACACCACACACAACCAGAAATACACAGAGAAACACACACACACACAGAAATGTACACACAGAGAAATACACACACACCCAGAAGTACACATATACACACACACAGAAATACGCACACACACACAGGAAAATACACACAAAGAAATACACACACATGCAGAAACACATACATAACCCAGAAATACACACACATACCCAGAAATACACACACATACCCAGAAGTACACACACACAGAAACACACACAAGCAGAAACACATGCACAGAAATACACACACACATACACAGAAATATACACACACATACACAGAAATACACACGCACACAGAAATACACACGCACACAGAAATACACACGCACATGCAAGCACACACCCAAACATACAAAGCAACACACACATGCAGACACAAACACCCAGAAATACACACAGACACAAACCCAGACACGCACACACAAACAAACCCATGAGCAAACTAACCCACACACTCAGACCCCTCCTACACACAAACCCCCACAATAAATCCCCATATACATAAACACACACACACACACGCAGACAAACATGCATAAGGATCTACACGTACACACAAGCGCATAGATGCGGATCCACACACATATGCAAACCAACAAACATGCATAGAGATCCACATGCGCACACACAATCACCCACACACAAAAACACCCATACATTCAAACCCACATGCACACACAACCCCGTCCCATACACACACACACACCCACACCCAATCCCATTCCACACAAAAACCTACACACACACACAAACACCTCCACAAACTCCCCAACATAAAAAATGTTCCACATACTCAAACCCACATACACACACACAAACCCACACGCATCCATACAGACACACACAAAACCACATACACACCACACAGAGACATGCGCAAACGCACACACCCGTGTACACTCTGACACTCACACAAATCGACACATCTTCAGACACCCACACACAGTCATACATACAAACTCACAAAGATACACACACACTCACACACACACCCAAACACATACACTTACAAACCCACACAGATATGCACACAAGCCCAGTTGCATCCATACAGACAAGCACACAAAACCACACACACACCCCACACAGACATGTGCAAACCTACACACTTGCAGATATCATCAGCATGGTTTGTGACAACCCCTACACAAACAAACGCAGACCAACACACAACGCACCTACACAGATAGTCACATGCATCCACCTGGATACTTACTCAGCCCTGCCCGTGCCCCCAATAAATACTTACACTGTAAGAGTCCTTCCTGTTTATTTCCTTTCTTTTTGGTCCATGAACCCATTATCAGAATGTGCCTTTAAGCAGAAGATTGCTTGACTGCTTACCAGGACAGTGTGTTCCTCGGCTTTGTATTATGGAGAGGTGAAACCAAACGCGTCAGCACCGAGAGAATGTTAGGAACTGGTTTTGGAGGAAGTTGGTCCGATTGGCTAACTGGCAACCAGTGAATTGACCAGGGCCAGTGTTTTGCCTGGCAACAGTTGCCGATTGGTTCCTGCCAGATGGATTTCTCGGAGGGAACCTGGGAGAAGCTTCTAGGCCCCCGAAGGAAGAGGAGTTGTGTTTTGGCCACGTCGGGTGCATTGGCCATGCTAAATTGCCCCTTCGTGTCCAGGGATGTGTAGTTTAGGTAGGGTTACGAGGATGAGACAGGGGAATGGGCCTAGGTAGGATGCCCTTTCTCAGGGTTGGTGCAGACTCGATGGGCCGAAACGCCTCCTTCTGCATTGTTAGGGATTCTATGGTCCTCCCCCCCCTCTCCTGCCAGATGTCTGTTGTCTCTGTGACTCTGCAGCGAAGATCATTAGAAGCTGAAGGAAAAGAAAGTACCCAACTGAAGGCCTAATCTTGAGATAGAAACTAATAGAAGACATCCATCTGAATCAAAGATCCTTTATCCTTTTATTTTATTATTATTTCTCTTCCCTCTCCACCACCCTTTCCCCTCTGTTTTGTTTGTCTGTGTGTGTAAGTAGAGGGTGGGGTCAGTCAAAAAGGGGAGGGGAGGGTGGTTGGGAATCAGATAGTGGATAGCCATTGGTTTTTATTTTGGCTGTTTCCTTATAATTACTGTTAATAATAAAAGGTTACTTGTGTTTAAATATACAATCCTGATGACTCAACCAAAGCCACAGGTATTAATATAAAATCTAATCTTGCTTTGCGACTCCGGGTCAAATGGGGCTGGAATTGACCGTGCACTAGTCCAGGGAGGCATAACAACACCCACTCACAGCCCTCCACTACATCAGGTAGCACAGTGGTTAGCACTGTTGCTTCACAGCGCCTGGGACCCAGGTTCGATTCCCGGCTTGGGTCACTGCCTGTGTGGAGTCTGCATGTTCTCCCGGTATATGCATGGGCTTTCTATGGGTGCTCCGGTTTCCTCCCACAAGTCCCGAAACATGTGCTGTTATGTGAACTGGACATTCTGAATTCCCTCTCACTGTACCTGAACAGGAGCCGGAGTGTGGCGACTTGGGGCTTTTCACAGTAACTTCATTGCAGTGTTAACTTGTGACATTGATGCTCGATCAATAACTCCAGAAGCGAGATTGGAGACAGTTGGAGGCTTTATTACACTAGATGTTTCCCCCAGCAGCGCGGGTACAGAAGGCAGCTGCTGGGGAGACACGGGCTCTTATACTCCGCCTTACTGGGCGGAACCAGCAGGCAGGCTTAACCAATGAAAACAGTACCTCCTACACCAATGGTCTTACAGCATTACAGGGTACTGTAATACCTCTAATACCGACTACCACAGACACTAACAAAGATTATTATTATTTTTAAATCCTTTTGCAGTTGTGAAGGATGCACTAGGTAGTTCCCAACTTCCAGTTTTGAAAAATCCCACCAAATTAAATGTGTCATTACACAGGCTGGTTATGATGAAAACACCAGCAATCGGGGAATAATAAAGAAAAGTTGCAAACAGAAAAGTCTACATTGCTGATTAATTCAAACAGCTTACTGCTATCTTCCCAACAGTTACTGCAGCATCACATTGACTACTCATTTGATTTGATCCTATAGATGCTTAGAGCCCTCTTCTCTGTATCCCTGCAATAATTTGCCACGATCATTGACAGCTAGCCAGGATTCAACTTTGGTTGAAAACATTCATTTAAAAAAAATTGTCGATTGTTTTCACGTTGAGTTAGTGTCTGTAGCGAAGTGTGTGTTCAGTTTCCACAGTAATGTACATTACCCAGCCATAGAGTTGTAAGGGAGGGGATAGTCGTTAGCTGGACAGTTAGCGTGTGGTTTATAATGACCCCATCAGCCTTCGGGGGGGGGGGGGGGGGGGGGGGGCACTGGGTAGGGAAAAGCAGATGAGAAGTTAGACTTCTTTTTAACAGAAGAGAGACAGTCACCGAGAAACAAAGTACCTATTACAGGAGTGGGATCAAAGAAGACAAGAGGTCAAGATGTTAAAGAAACAACAAAACTTGAGAGTAAACAAAGGAAGTGCACACCGGGACAGGGCTGTACAGATGTAGGGGGAGAAAAGGAGCAACATTTTTTTTTAAATGAACATAAGGGAGTGATGTTTGTGAGGGGGGACGAGTAGGTGGTGGAGGAGGGAAACCACCTTGAAAATGCAAGTAGTCTGTTATCGAAAAAAGTAATTGCTTGACTTTATAATGAAATGAAATGAAAATCGCTTGTCACAAGTAGGCTTCAAATGAAGTTACTGTGAAAAGCCCCTAGTCGCCACATTCCGGCGCCTGTTCGGGGAGGCAATAGGGTTGGGAGGACCAGATCATGTGATGTTTCCGATGGCTGGTTGATGTATCTATAAAGATTGGTGTCACAGTGCTACCTAGTGGGAGGTTCAGCTCGGAGAACTAAACAAGCGACATAGAATTAACCTGAAAAATTAGGGTGGGGTACATGAGAAAATCATAGAATCATAGAATTTACAGTGCAGAAGGAGGTCGTTCGGCCCATCGAGTCTGCGCCCTACTTAAGCTCATGCTTCAACCCTATCCCCGTAACCCAACCTAATCTTTTTGGACGCTAAGGGTCAATTTAGCGTGGCCAATCCACCTAACCTGCACATCTTTGGACTGTGGGAGGAAACTGGAGCAACCGGAGGAAACCCACACAGACATGGGAACGATGTGCAAACTCCACACAGTCAACCGAGGCAGTAATTAAACCCGGATCCTTGGAGCTGTGAGGCAGCAGTGCTAATTAAACAAGTCCTGGGGCTGACGACTCACAAAATAAAGGCGACGCACCTTTTTAATAGGTTCTAAATGACTCTGATAGGGCAGCACGGTGGCGCAGTGGTTAGCACTGCTGTCTCATGGCGCCGAGATCCCAGGTTCGAACACAGTTCTGGGTCACTGTCTGTGTGGAATTTGCACATTCTCCCCGTGTTGCGTGGGTTTTGGCCCCACAACCCAAAGATATATTGGGTAAGTGGATTGGTCACACTAAATTGCCCCTTAATTGGAAAAAATGAATTGGGTACTCTAAATATATATTTTTTAAATGACTCTGATTCATAAGAACATAAGAACTAGGAGCAGGAGTAGGCCATCTGGCCCCTCGAGCCTGCTCCACCATTCAATGAGATCGTGGCTGATCTTTTGTGGACTCAGCTCCACTTTCCGGCCCGAACACCATAACCCTTAATCCCTTTATTCTTCAAAAAACTATCTATCTTTATCTTAAAAACATTTAATGAAGGAGCCTCTACTGCTTCACTGGGCAAGGAATTCCATAGATTCACAACCCTTTGGGTGAAGAAGTTCCTCCTAAACTCAGTCCTAAATCTACTTCCCCTTATTTTGAGGCTATGCCCCCTAGTTCTGCTTTCACCCGCCAGTGGAAACAACCTGCCCGCATCCTATCTATTCCCTTCATAATCTTATATGTTTCTATAAGATCCCCCCTCATCCTTCTAAATTCCAACGAGTACAGTCCCAGTCTACTCAACCTCTCCTCGTAATCCAACCCCTTCAGCTCTGGTATTAACCTAGTGAATCTCCTCTGCACACCCTCCAGTGCCAGTACATCCTTTCTCAAGTAAGGAGACCAAAACTGAACACAATACTCCAGGTGTGGCCTCACTAACACCTTATACAATTGCAGCATAACCTCCCTAGTCTTAAACTCCATCCCTCTAGCAATGAAGGACAAAATTCCATTTGCCTTCTTAATCACCTGTTGCACCTGAAAACCAACTTTCTGCGACTCATGCACTAGCACACCCAGATCTCTCTGCACAGCAGCATGTTTTAATTTTTTATCATTTAAATAATAATCCCTTTTGCCGTTATTCTTACCAAAATGGATAACCTCACATTTGTCAACATTGTATTCCATCTGCCAGACCCTAGCCCATTCACTTAGCCTGTCCAAATCCCTCTGCAGACTTCCAGTATCCTCTGCACTTTTTGCTTTACCACTTATCTTAATGTCGTCTGCAAACTTGGACACATTGCCCTTGGTCCCCAACTCCAAATCATCTATGTAAATTGTGAACAGTTGTGGGCCCAACACTGATCCCTGAGGGACACCACTAGCTACTGATTGCCAACCAGAGAAACACCCATTAATCCCCACTCTTTGCTTTCTATTAATTAACCAATCCTCTATCCATGCTCCTACTTTCCCCTTAATGCCATGCATCTTTATCTTATGCAACAACCTTTTGTGTGGCACCTTGTCAAAGGCTTTCTGGAAATCCAGATATACCACGTCCATTGGCTCCCCGTTATCTACCGCACTGTTAATGTGCTCAAAAAATTCCACTAAATTAGTTAGGCACGACCTGCCCTTTATGAACCCATGCTGCGTCTGTCCAATGGGACAATTTCCATCCAGATGCCTCGCTATTTCTTCCTTGTTGATAGATTCCAGCATCTTCCCTACTACCGAAGTTAAGCTCACTGGCCTATAATTACCCACTTTCTGCCTACCTCCTTTTTTAAACAGTGGTGTCACGTTTGCTAATTTCCAATCCGCCGGGACCACCCCAGAGTCTAGTGAATTTTGGTAAATTATCACTAGTGCATTTGCAATTTCCCTAGCCATCTCTTTTAGCACTCTGGGATGCATTCCATCAGGGCCAGGAGACTTGTCTACCTTTAGCCCCATTAGCTTGCCCATCACTACCTCCTTGGTGATATCAATCCTCTCAAGGTCCTTACCTGTCATAGCCTCATTTCCATCAGTCACTGGCATGTTATTTGTGTCTTCCACTGTGAAGACTGACCCAAAAAACCTGTTCAGTTCCTCAGCCATTTCCTCATCTCCCATTATTAAATCTCCCTTCTCATCCTCTAAAGGACCAATATTTACTTTAGCCACTCTTTTTTGTTTTATGTATTTGTAGAAACTTTTACTATCTGTTTTTATATTCTGAGCAAGTTTACTCTCATAATCTATCTTACTCTTCTTTATAGCTTTTTTAGTAGCTTTCTGTTGCCCCCTAAAGATTTCCCAGTCCTCTAGTCTCCCACTGATCTTTGCTACTTTGTATGTTTTTTCCTTCAATTTGATACTCTCCCTTATTTCCTTAGATATCCACGGTCGATTTTCCCTCTTTTTACCGTCCTTCCTTTTTGTTGGTATAAACCTTTGCTGGGCACTGTGAAAAATCACTTGGAAGGTTCTCCACTGTTCCTCAACTGTTTCACCATAAAGTCTTTGCTCCCAGTCTACCTTAGCTAGTTCTTCTCTCATCCCATTGTAATCTCCTTTGTTTAAACACAAAACACTAGTGCTTGATTTTACCTTCTCACCCTCCATCTGTATTTTAAATTCCACCATATTGTGATCGCTCCTTCCGAGAGGATCCCGAACTATGAGATCCTGAATCAATCCTGTCTCATTACACAGGACCAGATCTAGGACCGCTTGTTCCCTCGTAGGTTCCATTACATACTGTTCGAGGAAACTATCGCGGATACATTCTATAAACTCCTCCTCAAGGCTGCCTTGACTTACCTGGTTAAACCAATCAACATATAGATTAAAATCCCCCATGATAACTGCTGTACCATTTCTACATGCATCTGTTATTTCTTTGTTTATTGCCTGCCCCACCATAATGTTACTATTTGGTGGCCTATAGATTACTCCTATCAGTGACTTTTTCGCCTTACTATTCCTGATTTCCACCCAAATGGATTCAACCTTATCCTCCATAGCACCGATGTCATCCCTTACTGTTGCCCGGATGTCATCCTTAAATAACAGAGCTACACCACCTCCCTTACCATCCACTCTGTCCTTCCGAAAAGTTTGATACCCTCGGATATTTAACTCCCAGTCGTGACCATCCTTTAACCATGTTTCAGTAATGGCCACTAAATCATAGTCATTCATGATGATTTGCGCCATCAACTCATTTACCTTATTCCGAATACTAAGAGCATTTAGATAAAGTACACTTATGTTGGCTTTTTTACCTCTGTTCTGAATCTTAACACCTCGATCAGTAACCTCTCCTAAATTATATTTCCTCTTAACCTTTCTCCTAATTTTCCTTGTCGTCGAACCCACATCTTCCTGTAACAACCTGCCGCATCGCTTACCATTAATGTTTTCACTTCCCGTTTTATTTCTTTTAGTATTCCTGGTCCTATTCACTGAGCTCCCCTCAGTCACTGTACCTTGTACTGTCGCCCTTTTTGATTTTTGACTATGGCTTCTCTGCCTTCCACTTTCCCCCTTACTGCCTTTTATTTCTGTCCCTGTTTTACTACCTTCCAACTTCCTGCATCGGTTCCCATCCCCCTGCCACATTAGTTTAAACTCTCCCCAACAGCTCTAGCAAACACCCCCCCTAGGACATCAGTTCCAGTCCTGCCCAGGTGCAGACCGTCCGGTTTGTACTTGTCCCACCTCCCCCAGAATCGGTTCCAATGTCCCAGGAATTTGAATCCCTGCCTCTTGCACCATCTCTCGAGCCACGTATTCATCCTCTCTATCCTGACATTCCTACTCTGACTAGCTCGTGGCACTGGTAGCAATCCTGAGATTACTACCTTTGAGGTCCTACTTTTTAGTTTAACTCCTAGCTCCCTAAATTCAGCTTGTAGGACCTCGTCCCGTTTTTTACATATATCGTTGGTGCCTATGTGCACCACCACAGCTGGCTGTTCACCCTTCCCCCCCAGAATGTCCTGCAGCCGCTCCGAGACATCCTTGACCCTTGCACCAGGGAGGCAACATACCATCCTGGAGTATCGATTTCGTCCGCAGAACCGCCTGTCTATTCCCCTTACAATTGAGTCCCCTATCACTATAGCCCTGCCATTCTTCTTCCTGCCCAGCTGCGCAGCAGAGCCAGCCACGGTGCCATGAACCTGGCTGCTGCCGCCTTCCCCTGGTGAGCCATCTCCCTCAGCAGTATCCAAAGCGGTATATCTGTTTTGCAGGGAGATGACCGCAGAGGACACCTGCACTGCCTTCCTTCTCTTGCTCTGTCTTTTGGTCACCCATTTACTATCTCCCTCAGTACCTTTCACCTGCGGTGTGACCAACTCGCTAAACGTGCTATCCACGACGTCCTCAGCATCGCGGACGCTCCAAAGTGAGTCCATCCGCAGCTCCAGAGCCGTCAAGCGGTCTAACAGGAGCTGCAACTGGACACACTTCATGCACGTGAAGGAGCCAGGGACAGTGGACGTGTCCCTGAGCTCCCACATCGCACACGAGGAGCATGACACGGGTCTGAGATCTCCTGCCATGTCTTAAACCTTCAGTTAACTTCAACAATTTCAATTTCCTCCCCCAAAAATTTAAATAAACAAATAAACAATGAAGAAAAAAATGAATAAATATACCAATGAAAAGAAACAGAAAAACTACCGGTCACTTGCCAGGGATAAAAAGCACTTCCTCCCCACCCAGCTTCGATTTCCCACCTCGATTCAAATTCCCAAACTCACTCTTTGCTGTGTCTCACTCCTGGCTCTGTCTTCTCTCTGTCTCACTGGGAGAACTCACTGGGAGTGAGTTTACAAGTGGCTCTTTTTAAACTGTCCTGAATTGACTCCCCTCCCCCACCTGCTTTCAGATCAAAGTAGATTGAAGTGACTGACACTTAACTGCCAACCAGTTATGTGAGTGGGTGGGGCAGCCCTTGTTAACCTACACTGCCCAATACTAGCTTAATATAAATTAATTTAAACTCCTGAAATTTAAAAGGAGCTGCCTTACTGATTCAATTTAATTCAATTCAATTCCCACCTCGATTCAAATTCCCAAACTCACTCTTTGCTGCGTCTCACTCCTGGCTCTGTCTTCTCTCTGGCTCACTGGGAGAACTCACTTGACATTCATTTGACATTGACAGACTGAGTAATAAATGAAGGAAAACAAGTCACTTTTCAGATTAAATCCCATTTTGCAATCTGTTATTCCAGATGGAATAATACCAGACAATGAGCCACCTGTTAACTCCTGGGAGTTTTAGGAGTTTGCATAACAGAACGTTCAGCCATATCACTGGAAGAAAGACAGACTACGCAACTATCAGTTAAGGATGGTTTCTCAACATGTTTGACAGTCAATAAGGTATTTAGAGTGTAGTCACTGTCATAGTGCATGGAAACACAACGGAAATACATACAGCAAAGTCCCATATACAGCAATGAAGTAAATGACCAGATAATCTGTTTCAGTGGGCGGATTGATAAATGTTGCGCAGGACACTGGTATAAAGATGCTGGCTGCTCTTCTTTGTGAAGTCTCATGGGATCTTTTATGTTCACTTGAGAGGGCAGATTTAGCAGTTCCTCCAGAAGTTGACAGCTCCAACAGTGCCACACTCTCTCAGTGCTGCAATGGAGTGTCAGGCTGCACCATGTGTTCAAATCTCTGGAGTGACCTTCAGTACAACTGAGCCAAGACTGATATCAGAGCAAGAAGTAATCAGAATGTAATCAAATGGCAACAAAAATAAATGTAATGGCAGGCAGATATCAGATTCTGTTTTTTCATAAGAATGGTTGGAATTTTTGCAAAGATCAGCAATAGTGGATCAAGTAAGTAGTACAAATGGAGCAGCGGAGGTAATGGCTACTCGAAAGAGCTACAGTTACAGCAATAGGGAACAACAGGAAAATCATCAGCCAGAATGAAAACGGCCACAGCAGAGCCAACCCAGGTGTGAATACATTACATAAATCTGGCACCCAAACAAAACAAGGCTGGCAGAAGCCAAATCACTCTGATGTTATGATCCAGTGACTTTATGAGTCTTCAAATTGTTCATACAGACGTGTACAAAGTGGATTCTGATCTGGGAGAACCGTGCATGTTGCCCGCGGGACCACAGTAATTTGAGTGACCAGCCTCACTAGGGTTATACTGGTCAGCACTGAGCAACCATTGTAGTCCCAGAGCTAAGTGCGGGGTTTGTTTCAGTGGCCTTTGCATTTAATGTTGAGGAACACTGGGCACAATTCTCCCATCGGGATACTAAGTGCTGACGCCAGAGTGAAAACCAGAGTGTTTCACTCCGGCGTCGGAGGCCGTTCCCAGACTCCTATTCTACCGCCCCTGGGGGGGGGGGCTAGGAGCAGCGCCGCGTCATTTACGCGCACCGGGTCTTGGCGCCGCGTAAAAGCGGCGCCACGTAAATGACGTCATCCGCGCATGCGCAGGTTGACCATCGCCAACCCGTGCATGCGCGGTTGCCATCCTCCCCGCCAGCAGCGACGTGTGGACGGCGCCGGTGGGAACCTGTCGTGTTGGGCAGACCGCTCGGCCCATCCGAGCCGGAGAATCGCCGTTCGCCCTTTACAAACAGCGAGAGGTGATTCTTAGAGCGGCCAGCTGTGATTCTCGCCGCGCCGTTTTGGGGGGGGGGGGAAGAATCGCATGTGGGTGCCAGGGTGGCGTGGCGGGACTGCCGTGGGGGGGGGGGGGGGGGAAGAGAGAGAGGGAATTCCGCCCACTATGTTAATTAAACTCACGGTCCTGGTGGCAGCTTTCTCTGGTTCCATTAAGGTTCACATGACTAACGCCATGTGCATGGAAAACTGACTTTGGCATGAATGGTGCCTCAAGCAGTCGGTCAGAAACCAATTTCACAAAGACGCCTAGGACAGGATATAAAACAAACAATTAAACTGGTGGAGAACGAGAGGGATCTCTTGCGCCAAGCTTAGAAAGGTTGGTAGTGAATATATGTGGGTGACACGTTAGCACAGTGGTTAGCACTGTTGCTTCACAGCGCCAGGGACCCGGGTTCGATTCCTGGCTTGGGTCACTGTCCGTGCGGAGTCTGCATGCTTTCCCCATGCCTGCGTGGGTTTCCTCCGGGTGCTCCAGTTTCCTCCCACAAGTCCCAAAAGATGTGCTTGTTCGGTGAGTTGGACATTCTGAATTCTCCCTCGGTGTACCCGAACAGGCGCCGGAACGTGGCGACTAGGGGATTTTCACAGTAACTTCATTGCAGTGTTAATGTAAGCCTACTTGTGACAATAATAAAGATTATTATCATTACCCATGTTTCTGGGCAGGGCGGCAGTGATGCAAGTTTTATCACAGCACTTTTTACTTCTGAGAGCAGAAAAAACAGGGGATGATTCACTTCAGAACTGCCTTGTTTGTCTATGAATACACAGTTACCCTTTAATGGCAGTATATTTCTGCATAGTGCTGAGAGGTTTTACATATCAGTTTAAAATCTGTTGAGAGATGTATTTACAAGTAGGATATAAAGATTAGAAAGACGCAGCTCGCTGTAATCCCCAACACCTGAAAAGCAATAAATTACAATTGATTGACAAAGAAAGGATAATATATCCTTTTCCAATCAAGCAGTTCTAACCGATGTCCCTCACCGTAACATTTCTTTCTGTGGAACCGCAGAACAGCAACTGTTCAGCAAGGTGGATTTTGTGGGAACTTTACCCAACTGCGCTGTCAGCTTCCCGGGAAACTCAAAGCTTCCTTTAACATGGTGTTGGAATTGACCACGATTTCAAAAGAAACAAGTTGGAAGGGATAAAAATCAAACAGCAAAATGATTTAATGCTTTTTTTAATCAAAACCCTTTTTAATCTTCACCCACCTGGGAAAGTTTCCCCAACTGTTTATGAACTGGTCAGTGGAAACGGTCAGTATTTTCTGAATTGCAAGCCAGAATCTCCAAATCTAAGCAAAACATCCACTTGACAAAATGCAGGAATTAAACCCACTGATTTTATTTCAACAATGGAGTATTAACCCACTGATTATCACGCACAGGCTTCAATGAGAAGGCCACAGGGTTTAAACTGGAAGATGTGGCATTCGGCAATCTCCCACCATTGTCATTTCCTTTTATTGATTTACGGGATGTGTGCCAGCCTTTATTGCCCATCCCGACTGGCCCTCGACGAGGTGGTGCTGGGCTGTCTTCTTGGTCTGCTGCAGTCCCCGAGGTATAGATACACACAATGCAGGTAGGGAGGGAATTCCAGGATTTTGTCCCAGTGACAGTGAAGGAGCAGTGCTGTATTTCCAAGTCAGGATGGTGGTTGACTTGGAGGCGAACCTCCAGGTGGTGGTTGTGGTATTCTTTGTGATTCTTGTTCTCAGGATGGATGTTGTAATGTTCACACAGACCACAGAAGCCAAGTTCATAAACAAAGTTAACTTTTATTTACACTACTCGACTACTTACTCCTATAGTAAACAATAATCTAATAATCTATAATCTACACTCAACTACACTAGTTTCAACACTCTATCTTTAACTGTACTGAACTCTCTATCACTGCTCTCTTGAGCTCTCTCAGAAGACTGTGAGTCACTGCTTCATAGAGTTCTGCATCTAGCTCCATCTAATGGTTAATTATGATATGACATTGACCCTTTGTCTTCTGTACATTTCCTATAATGTCACAGTGGTGTCCCCTGGTATCCGCTGCCCTTGTCCTGCAGATGTTTTGTTATCAGGGTCCACGTTGGCTGGCCCTTGCTGTCATTCTCCATTGAAGGAGCCATCCCGCACAGCACTGAAGTGAACCTGAGATATGGTTATGAAATTAGTATGTGACGATCTCGGCCCCGGGTAACTGTCCATGTGGAGTTTGCACATTCTCCCCGTGTCTGCATTGGTCTCACCCCCACAACCCAAAGATGTACAGGGTAGGTGGATTGGCCTTGATAAATTGCCCCTCAATTGAATTTTTAAAAAAAAGAAAATAAATTAGTATGTGTATTTCTAATAACCTTCACGAGGCCCACGGGGATGACCCAATTGATCTGCCCATGGGCTCATGGAATACGAGCTCCCCCGCTAATGAGCCATCAGCTACGGCTCATAGAATTGATTGATTGATTAATTGTCACATGTATCGAAGTACAGTGAAAATAATTTTTCTGCGGCCAAGGGGACATAGACAGTATGTATACAATAGACAAAAAGAATAATCAACAAAGTACATCGACAAATAAGTAATTGCTAACAGTGCGGAACAAGGGTCGTACAGAGCAAATACATGAGAAAGAGCAGCATAGGGCGTGGTGAATTGTGTCTTACAAGAAACAGTTCAGTCCAAGGGAGAGTCGTTGAGGAGCCTAGTAGCTGTGGGGAAGAAGCTGTTCCTATGTCTGGATGTGCGGGTCTTCAAACTTCTGTATCTTCTGCCTGATGGAAGGGTCTGGAAGAGGGCAAAGCCTGGGTGTGAGGGATCTCTGATAATGCTGTCTGCCTTCCTGAGGCAGCGGGAGGTGTAGACAGGATTGGGACCGGCATGGTCGATAGTCGTGGTTGGGATCTATGTGTTGTGCACCGTGTTGCGACCTTTTCTCCACGACTCTCAGTAGAGTGAAGAATTCATTCTGAAGAGGATTAATCTCCTTCTCCAGTCGAAGTGGCTCTTTTAAAAGCCTTTATTCAAAATTATTCTTTCTTTGAGCCATTTGGTCCTTTAGAGAACTCAGTTGTCCCTTTGATGGAGAGATTGGCCAGCTGGGGTAGAGTTTGGTCCCAGTGGCCCACCCCAACTGGATGAGTGTCCCTGACCCTGGGATTTGGTTTGGGACATGTTGTGTTAAAGATGGTTTCTGCTCTACTGCGCTTACCCCAATAGCCAGCAGCCCCTGGTAACTCCAGAACTTTCTGTCCATTTCATTGAGTAACCGTGTCCAACTCCTTTAACCCATATTTTAGATCCTGTATAAATTCAAAGTAATGAAGGGGAAGAAATGTAATATGGACATAGACAATAAAATATGCAGACATACAAAAAGCGAATTAAGCCACCGAAAGGTCTATTTCGTAATTGTATTCACACATGAGAATTAATTTTATTTGCTTGCATTACAAAGTTTACATACCACCTTCAAAGGTCAGTCTCCAAAAGGATACCGGCTGCTGATTGCATTTTTCATCCCAATGTTGAATGTGATCAATATATTCAGATTTGGAGCTTTGAACTGACCTTTTCCAGATGGTTTGGGAAGATACAGTGCTTATAATCTCTCAGATCCAGGGGCTGACCAAACCCTATCCATTAGTGTAGTGTTATGATTTTGTGACCTTAAAAGGCAGTTATGATTTAAATTGTCTCTTTTAATTTAAGCTAAAACAGGATGTCCTGGAATGGGGGATGGTGATCATATTGAACTATGCCCGGAGACATGCCCATGTGATTTTTATTGTCCTGGGGGGAGACGCCAGGTCAAAATTCATAGGAACTCAAGGGCCAGTTTTCACATCTTGACAGAATAAAGGAGCAGCTGGTCTTGCTGGATATAGACTATCATACTCAGATAGACCGAGAGACCTGGAAAGGAAAGCAGAAAATAGCAGCTGTCCTGCCAAGCAGCAGGAAAGACTGTAACTTGTGTTTGCCACCAAGCAGAATGCTGGTGAGTAGGGATTCCCTGATGAAGGCTCAAGACTTAGACAGATGTAAAGATCAAGGAATCACCAGAGGGTCCCTTGTTACTGGTAGTTCTTAGGAATTTGAGTGATGGAACTTTTAATAGGATACTGGAAGACTCACCTTGGTGTGGCAGGGAGAACAGACCCTGCTAGAGAGCAAGGGGGCATTTATGACTTTATTTACAAGGCCAAATATCTGCTGAGATTGTGGTGTAATGTATAAGTGTGGCAAGGGATTTTAAGTTGTGTAAACTATTTAAAGAGTAAAGTACCTACTTTGTAGTTTAGTGTATTAGTTGACGTCTAAGTAAAGTTTAGTCTGTATTTATTTTAGTCTGTTACAATAGAAGTCTTAAAACATGAAATTTTGTCAGTTGATGATTTCTGTCCGTCACTGGGAAATTTGTGTCTCTTTTTAAAAGTTATTGGGGCTCTACAAGGATCGTAACAGTAAGTGGAACACTGGTTTGAAGCTTTGGCAATCTTTTGGATTTTTCAACTCCATTGGACAGGGGTAAAACAGAAAATGCTGGGAATATTCAGCAGGCCAGTTAGCATCTGCGGAGAGATAAACAGAGTTGAGTGGGATTTTCCAGCCCCTTCCATTGGCAGGATATTCTGATCCCACCAAAGCCAATGGAGATTTGAATGGCTTGTTGCATGGCTGTAAAATCCCAGTCAATGTTTCATGTCAAATAACCTCTGATGAAAGGTCATCTACCCAAAACATTAAATCTGTTCCTCCCTCCACAAATGCTTCCTGACCTGCTGAGTGTTTCCAGCATTTTCTGTTTTAATTTGTGGCTGATAATCATTGGTAGTGACTATGGTGGGGAGGAATATAAATAGAACAGGCAATTGTAAATTGTTTTATTGGAAAGTCCCGAAAGGTGTGCTTATTAGGTGAATTGGACATTCTGAATTCTCCCTCAGTGTACCCGAACAGGCGCCGGACTGTGGCGACTAGGGAATTTTCACATTATCGGAGAACCCTCCGAACCAGGCTTTGCCTTCTTGCAGACCCTTCATGAGGCAGAAGATACAGACGTTTGAAGACCCGCACATCCAGACATAGGAACAGCTTCTTCCCCACAGCTACTAGACTCTTCAACGACTCTCCCTCGGACTGATCTGTTCCCTGTAAGAACACTATTCATGACGTCCTACGCTGCTCTTGCTCATGTATTTACTTTGTTTGGCCCCTTGTTCCGCACTGTAACCAATCACAGTTTGTCGATGTACCATTTGTCAATGTACTCTGTTGATTATTTTTTTTTTGTCTACTATGTAAGTACTGTGTACGTTCCCTTGGCCGCAGAAAAATGCTTTTCACTGTACTTCGGTACGTGACAATGAATCAAATCAAATCAGAATTGCAGTGCAGGGTGGCACGGTGGCGGTGGTTAGCACTGCTGCCTCATGGCGTCGATGACCTGGGTTCGATCCAGGCCTCAGGTCACTGTCCATGTGGATTTTGCACATTCTCCCTGTGTTTGCGTGGGTCTCATCCCCACAACCCAAAAAGATGTGCAGAGTAGGTGGATTGGCTACGCTAAATTGCCCCTTCTTGAGGGCAGCATGGTGGCGCAAGTGGTTAGCACGGTTGCCTCACGGCACCGAGGTCCCAGGTTCGATCCCGGCTCTGGGTCACTGTCCGTGTGGACTTTGCACATTCTCCCCGTGTTTGCGTGGGTTTCGCCCCCGCAACCCAAAAAATGTTCAGGCTAGATGGATTGGCCACGCTAAATTGCCCCTTCATTGGAAAAAAAGAATTGGGTACTCTAAATTTTTTTAAAAACTTAATTGCAGTGTTAATATAAGCCTACTTGTGACACTAATAAAGATTATTATTATTTTTATTTTTGGTTACCAGGGAACCAATTCTACTAAAACAAGTTGTGTGTCTACTGTGCCTGTGTTTGGCTATACAGTTTATTTTGGTGTTAAAATAGTAGAAATATCTGTAACAATGACTTCAACTAACAAGGTGACACGTTTTTGCACATGGTGCCTACAAAAGGATGTCAACGAATTGCTTACTCAAAAGAAAATCAGGTAAATACACTGATATACTGGACAATGAGTAATGTAGAAGACATTCTGTGGTTTGGATTATTGGATGAGGATAGAAAGAAAATTTTGCGGTCATATTTGAGCAAGATAAACCTCACCGGCAGATGCAAAGAGAAGGCAAATAGTCAACGCATTTATCATTTCATTCATTCAGTGGGTCGCACTCTCATCTCTACAGTGGATTCAAGTCCCACTCCAGAGACATGAACACAAAAATCTAAGCTAAGACTGCCAAGCAGTTCTTTTAGATGAGATGTTAATCCAAGGCCCAGTCTGCTCTCTGAGGTGGATGCAAAAGATTTTTCAATGTGTTTCAAAGGAATCCTGATGTCCTCAAAAATATTTATCGCCCATCAAAATCACCAAAACAGATAATCTGGCCATTACAGAATCATTACACTGCCAAAGGAGGCCATTTGGCCCATTATGTCTGCACCAGCTCTCCAAACGAGCACTCTGACTTAGTGCCATTCCCCTGCCTTTTCCTTATACTCCTCCACATTGTTTCTATTCATTTCATCTAATGTCCTCTTGAATGCCTCAATTGAACCTGCCTCACTTCTAGGCAGTGCATTACAGACCCGATCTATTCGCTGTGTGATAAAGTTTTTCCTCACATCACATTTGCTTCTTTTACAAAACACTTTAAATCTGTGCCCTCTCGTTCTTGATCTTTTCATGAGGGGGTACAGCTTCTCTCTATTCCGTCCAGCCCTCACATGATTGTGAACATCTCAATCAAATCTCCTTTTAGCCTTCCTGTCTCCAAGGAGAACAGTCCCAACTTCTCCAGTCTATCCCCATAACTAAAGTTTCTCATCCCTGGAACCATTCTTGTAAATCTCTTCTGCACTCTCTCCAATGCGTTCACATCCTTCCTGTAGTGTACTGCCCAGAACTGTACACAATGTTCCAGATGAGCTCCAAATAATGTCTTGTACAAGTTCAGCATAACCTCCTTGCTCTTGTAATCTATGCACCTATTAATAAAGCCCAGAATACTAAATGTTCTATTAAACGCGCTCCCCACCTGTCCCGCTACTGTCAATGATATATGCCAAATACATCCAGGTCCCTCTGCTCCTGCACCCCTTTAAGAATTTTACCCCTTATTTTATATTGTCTCTGCATGTCCGTCCTACCAAAATGCATCACTTCAAACTTCTCTGCTTTGAACTTCATCAGCCACCTGCCAGCCCATGCCATCAACTTGTCTATGTCCTTCTGACGTTCCACACTATTATCACATTGCTGTTGGTGGGATCTTGCTGTGCACACATTGGCTGCTGCATTTCCCACATTACAACAGTGACTACACTTCAAAAGTACTTCATTGGCTGTAAAGTGCTTTGGGACATCCTGTGGTCCTGAAAGCCCCTTTATAAATGCAAGTCGTCCTCCTTTTAATTAATTGTACTGTCTTTCGGAACATTGTGCTTTGAATAACAAATTAACCTGCGATTGTCCAGATGCAGATCTGCGAGATGCGAAACATTGCAAGATCCCAACTGGGCAATGAGATCTCTCTGGAGAATACAATTAATCAGATCTGACAATGCAAAATAGTTGCATTAGCATGCACCTCACAGGATCTAATCATATCGCTGTTCTCAAAGTACAACTGTGACTAATATAAAATTCATTATATAGGACTCTTTATAATTATACACATCTCAGCAGCATTTATAACCAGGGGAGAAGACACAGAGCTAATTAAAGCACAAGATGACTCTTTATTCTTTTTAAAAAGCTGTGTTTAATTCCTTGCTCCATTACAACCACTGCAGAGTAATAGGAGACTGCACAGGATCAACTACTGTTCATTCAGTTAAATATTTTTGATCAATTGAATTCTTTCATCCGACAATTAAAGATTTCCAAATTTCTTTTTCATTCTACACTTTGTCAACCTTCTGACTTCATATTTTGTTGCACCGACTTGATCCTTACAAAATTCCTCAGAAATTGCTGATGGGGAGCTCAGTGCCCCATTCACTTAAGCTTTACCTTGAGACAGACAATTGTTGGGATAGAAACATTTGCAATCCTGCCCTAAGTGAAAAGCAGAACTGGTATGAAGGGGCCGAATGGCTCACTCTTGTTCCCACATTTCATGCAGTTCCAATCTGGTAGCTGGGTGAAATTCCTGAACATATCCCATTGTAGTTTAGGCTGAAACCATAGATACAAAGAAAATATTTAACAGGATTATCATAGATTATCATAGATTATCATCGAATTTACAGTGCAGAAGGAGGCCATTCGGCCCATCGAGTCTGCACCGGCTCTTGGAAAGAGCACCCTACCCAAGGTCAACACCTCCACCCTATCCCCATAACCCAGTAACCCCACCCAACACTAAGGGCAATTTTGGACACTAAGGGCAATTTAGCATGGCCAATCCACCTAACCAATTCCACCTAACCATATTCCACCAAAGGAATATGGATAACAAAAAAAAAGTATAAAATTGAATAGAAGAGAATATAATAGCAGTAGGCTGAAAATCATTAAAGACCACGGGAGGGTAAAGCTTGTTAAAAAAAGCATGTACTGTCACAGGCCTTTTCTTTCCTCGATCATTTTTGCATAAAATTTTCATAACAACAGGAGTAGTCCATTCAGCCCCTTGATTCTGTTCTAGCATTCAGTTCCATCAGGGTTGATCTGCACCTTAACTCCATTTTATGCGTTTTTTCCCATTTTATTTCATTCACTTATCCAACAATAGTATGTCAATCTCAGCCTCGGGATCACCGTTTAAAAATAAGGAGAGATGCGGAGAAATGTTTTCACTCAGAGGGTTGTGAACTCTCTTCCCGAAAAGGTGCTGGAAGCAGAGTCATTGACTATTTTTAAGACAGAGGTGCATAGATTCTTGGTTAGCAAGGGGGTGATAGGCTATCGGGAGTAGGTGGGATGCAGACTTGAGGTCGCTATCAGATCACCCAGGATCTTATGAAACAGCGGAGCAGGCTTGAGTGGAAGAATGGCCTACCCGTTCCTTGTTCATATGGAAAGCTCCATTGGAGCCAGCATCCACAGCCTTTCAGAGGGGAGCGATCCAGATTTCTCCCAACCTTTCTCTGAAGAAGAATTTCCAGATGGCCTACTTATTATTATTCTAATTTCAATAATTACTCTTCTGTGCTCAATCAAGTAACAGTATCAAAGGGAATATCTCCCAGTAGGTGGCGCTGTTGACCCGGTGCAGTTACTCAAAGACAGATCAAGTAACAAGGACATCAGAATAGGGAATTGGCATTCGTAGGAACAGGGATCTGGCATTAGTAGGAACTCATTTCAGTTTATAATCTTTATTAGTGTCACAAGTAGGCTTACATTAACACTGTAATAATCTGGCCTGCAAAACCCTACCAACTGTCCTGGCTTGATACAATTTACACCTCTTTAACCTGGGGTTACCCCATCTCTGGATCTGTAAAGATTTAATCACCTGCTAATGCTCGCATTCCTAGCATTGCTTGGCATCTTTGAATTTGTCTATATATGTGTTTCTGGAACAGACCTCTGCAGTCACCTGAGGAAGGAGCAGCGCTCCGAAAGCTAGTGACATCGAAACAAACCTGTTGGACTTTAACCTGGTGTTGTAAGACTTTGTACTGTAATGAAGTTACTGTGAAAATCCCCTAGTCGCCACACTCCGGCGCCTGTTCAGGTACACTGAGGGAGAATTCAGAATGTCGCTTAGCATTATTCAATTCAAGGTGGTCCACAGGGCACACATGACGGTGGGAAGAATGAGCAGGTTTTTTGAGGTGGTGGACGATAGGTGTCGGCGGTGCGCGAGTGGGCCTGTCCGAAGCTGGAGGGATTCTGACAGGGGTTTGCAGATGTTATGTCTGCGGTGTTGTGGGTGAAGGTGGTCCCGAGTCCAGAAGTGGCAATCTTTGGAGTGGCCTTTGCCTCCCTGGTAGCCCGCAGACAGATCTTGCTGGAATGGAAGGACTTGGGTCTCCCAAACCGGGCGTGTGACCTCGCGGAAATCCTCAGGTTGGAAAAGATAAAGTTCGCCTTGAGAGGGACTGTGGAGGGGTTTGCCCGGAGATGGAAACCGTTTTTCAACTACGTCAAGAATAGTTAAGAAGTCAGCGGGTGGAGGGGGGTGGGCGGGGGGGGAAGAGGTTGGATAGGTGGAGGGTAATGTTGGGGAGGGTGGACAGTGGAGTGTTAGATATTTATTTACTATGTGAATTCCTGTTTTCTCTCTTTTTAGTTATGGTTGTGTTTGATGTATATATACAAATGCCTTAATAAAAACATTTTACGTGGGTTTCATCCCCACAACCCAAAGATGTGCAGGTTAGGTGGACTGGCCACGCTAAATTGCCCCTTAATTAGAAAAAAAAAGAATTGAGTACTCTAAATGTTTTTTAAAAATAAATAAATAAAAACATTTTACGGGCGGCACGATGGCACAGTAGTTAGCACTGCTGCCTACGACGCGGAGGACCCGTGTTCAATGCTGGCCCCGGATCACTGTCTGCGTGGGCTTCACTCCCACAACACAGAACAGGGCAGCACGGTAGCATAGTGGTTAGCACAATTGCTTCACAGCTCCAGGGTCCCAGGTTTGATTCCGGCTTGGTTCACTGTCTGTGTGGAGTCTGCACGTTCTCCCAGTGTGTGCGTGGGTTTCCTCCGGGTGCTCCGGTTTCCTCCCACAGTCCAAAGATGTGTAGGTTAGGTGGATTGGCTATGCTAATTTGCCCTTAGTGTCCAAAAATTGCCCTTAGTGTTAGGTGGGGTTACTGGGTTATGGGGAGAGGGTGAAATGAAATGAAAATCGCTTATTGTCAGAAGTAGGCTTCAAATGAAGCTACTGTGAAAAGCCCCTAGTCACCACATTCCGGCACCTGTTCAGGGAGGCTGGTACGGGAATCGAACCGTGCTGCTGGCCTGCTTGGTCTGCTTTAAAAGCCAGCGATTTAACCCAGTGTGCTAAACCAGTCCCTGGTGGAGGTGTGGGCTTGGGTAGGGTGCTCTTTCTAAGAGCCGGTGCAGACTCGATGGGCCGAATGGCCTCCTTCTGCACTGTAAATTCTATGATTAACCCAAACATGTGTAGGTTAGGAGGATTGGCTACACTAAAATTGCCCCTTAATTGCGAAAAAAAATTATTGGTTACTCTAAATTTATTTAAAAAAAATAAAACCAGTAAAAAAAAAGAGAATTCAGAATGTCCAAGTCACCTAACAAGCATGTCTTTCGGGACTTGTCGGAGAACACCGGAGCGTCCAATGAATGACATCCCGTCTCTGTCACAGGTGGGGCAGACGGTGGTTGGAGAGGTGGGTGGGTGGGATACTTGGGTTGTCGTGCGCTCCTTTCATTGTCAACGCTTGACTTCAGCTTGCTCGGGTAATGAAAAGCGAAGTGTTAATCTCCTTCCTTGATGTTTTTCCTCCACTTCGGATGGTCTCGGGCCTGTGATTCCCCAGGTGTCGGGAGGGATGCTGCACTTTTTCAAGGAGACTTTGAGGGTGTCCTTGAAAAGTTTCCTCTGCCCTCCTGGGGCTCCCTTGCTGTGTTGAAGTTGTGAGTAGAGAGCTTGTTTCAGGAGTCTATGAGTCAGGCATGCAGACGATGTGGCCCGCCCAGCGGAGCTGATCAAGTATGGTCAATGTTTTGATGATGGTGATGTTGGCCGAGTGAGAACATAGACATTGGTGCGCATATCCTGCCAATGGATTAGCAGGTTCTTGCGGACGCAGTGCTGGCGGTACTTCTCCAGGGGTTTGCTTGCTGTACGTGGGCCATACCTCTGAGCCATATAGGAGGACAAGTATCATTACTGCTTTGTAGACTCTGGCACCAGGTCTGAGGTCCTAGTCTTCAACAAGGCCAACCAGGTAGATTTCAGGGAGCGTCTCAAAGGAGAAAAGTGAGGTAGAGAGGTGGAGGGAGAGAATTCAAGAGCTTGGGGCCGAGGCAACTGAAGATACAGCCACCAGTGGTAGAAAACTGGAGATGTCAAAGAGGTAAGAATTATACCAGCACAGATATTTCAAAGGGTCGTGGAGCGGGTGGAGAGTACAGCAATGGGAGTGGCAAAGTCAGGGGTGAATTTGAAAACAAGGAAGAGAATTTTAAAATCAGGGTGTTGCTTGACCAAGAGCCAAAGTAGGTCAGCGAGCAAAGGGTGAGACGGGAACAGGACTTGCTGCAAGTTAAGAAAGGGGCAGCAGAGTTTTCGATTATCTCAAGGTGGAACGTGGGAGGCCAATAAGGAGGAGTGTTTGGAAGAGTCGAATCTGGAAGTAACAAAGGCAAGAGTGATGGTTTCAGCAGATAAGCTGAGACAGGGGGTAAAGTCCAATGATATTACGGAGATGGAAATAGGTGGTCTTAGTTATGACATGAATAGGAAGCCAGAAGCTAATCTCAGGGTCACATTTGACACCAAGGTTACAAACTGTACTGATATGTATCTTTTATTATATTACTTGTTAGTAATATGTCGTTACTCTTTGCTTTATATTTCCAGAATGATCTGATGGTGTGATTCTCAAGAAACCACTAATCTTTAACTCAAAGCAAAATAGGTTTAATGAATAACGAATTGAATAATGTAGAGTTTGTTCACTCTTACAGAACTATAACTAGTGAATAAGTAATTCAGAATAAAGTATTAACTATGTTTAACTACACATGCTAACTCTGCTATTATCTATCTCTCTAACGCACTGCTGTCTAGTCACTCCTGGTTCGAAGAGACACAAGATCCTTTGAGTTCACATATTTATACATGAATCTAGTGCTGCCATCTAGTGGTTGTCTTACACTATGATGTAGTCATTAACCCTTTAAATACCTCTATATATACGTATCACTACACAAACAGATTAATCTGAGACTGTTACCAGGAAGTGGGATGTACTTGGTATAATTCAGGAATGGCATTTGTGGCAGGAATGGAAAGCATTGACTTCAGTTTTCCCAGTTTTTAATTGGAGGAAACCTCTGCTTATCCAGTCCTGGATATTGGATAGGAAGTTTGATAATTTAGCAATAATGGGAGGAGTTGATAGAGCTGATGGTGAGGTAGAACTTTGTGTTGATGTACGTGATAATTAATGCTGTAATTTCAGATGATATTGCCGAGGTCAGCATGTAGATGAGAAATAAGAGAAAGCCAAGAATAGATCCTTGCGATACGAGAGATAATGATGCAGGAAAAAGAAGAGAAGCCGTTTCAAGTAATACCCGGTTAGATAGATAAGAATAGAACCAGGTGAGAGCAGTCCTATCCAGCTGGATGTCAATGGAAAGAATTGCAGGGGAATGGTGTGCTCAATCATGTCAAAGTTGCAGGCAGGACAATGAAAAATGAAATGAAATGAAAATCGCTTATTGTCACAAGTAGGCTTCAATGAAGTTACTGTGAAAAGCCCCTAGTCACCACATTCCAACGCCTGTTCGGGGAGGCTGGTACAGGAATTGAACCGTGCTGCTGGCCTGCTTAGTCTGCTTTAAAAGCCAGCGATTTAGCCCAGTGTGCTAAACCAGCCCCAAGGCAAGGATAATGAGGAGGGACAATTTACCTTTGTCACAGTGACACTGTTATCACAAAAGTGTAAAATCACATCCTATAGCTTTGTTAAGTTTTGTTGTCCTTTCATGATATTTTCATCATAGAATCTCCTTTCATGGTTGTTTTAACTTATATTTTCTCTGGTCTTATATTCTCAAGCCACTGATTTTATGCTTTCCAATCTTGAACACTCAGATTTACAAAACTTGATGCAGCTTTACAGATTGATTTCAACATGCTATTGATTGTGTGGTGTCAAATGTTTGTGCAAATATTCATTTCAAGTGTGTTGAAGTAAATAAATGACCAGTCCTTGAGCCAGTGTTATTGACAGTAGAAGGTCAGGACATTTTGCTGGTTTCCTCTGATTAAGAGGACAGGGGGACGCAAGTCCTGAGAAAGTGTCTCCAGCCACGCCAGGTACAGTGTGCTTGGGCATTTATCCTTTCTTGCAACAGGCATGGTACTGAAAAAAATAATAAAGAACCGCACAATATCAAATTTCACTCAACAGAACCCCAGCAATGTAAAATAATAAACGTGCTCATTGAGAATTCTAACACCTCAAACATTTAGAGAGCACTAATTTTGGTTAATGTAACTTAAATATGGAATCTCACCACTGTTATTCATTTCTTTTTTTTAAAATCAAATAATTATGAAGCATTATTTTAACTTGAATATACTTGAAAAATCATCAGACCTATGAAAAGAATTTTAAAGATCCAAAAACAGTACATGACTAAAGAGGAAGGGAGACGTGGACAATTTTCTGTGATAGGGAAGATGTCCCCTCTGTCAATGGTATTTTCACAGGCAATACTGAGAGTGAATGGCAGACATTTCTTAAACAAGCTTTGATCAAGTGAAGGCATCTTGATATATGTAGTGCAGAGAATTTTAAGAAAAATTTAAACAATCCAAACCTCAACTCATCTCAGAGAGGCATGGATAGAAACAGACGGTATTGACCAGTTGAAAATTTGATCAAGCTACAGGTAAATTGGTATTTTATATTTTCCTGTCATCATTTCAATTCTATTTTTCAAACAAAGGTTTATACCCTCATATATTTAAGAACTTCATAACTTCCATAGAATATGGACTCAGCCGGCGGACCTGGACCAACAAAACAAGGTCCCAACGATCTGCCCCGCGCCACTCCATTTAACTCGCCCGATCGCCCACCCGGCTGCCCATCAGGCCCCCCCCCGGTACTTGATCCCCCGCCCCCTACCAGGGCAGCCTCGGACTGAGTCTCGACCGGCCAGACGTGGTTATAACCACGCCATCGGGAATTCGGCCGGTCAGGACCGGAGCATCGCTGGGAGGGCCTCTGGCAATGGCCCCCCCCCCCCCCAGCCACGGCGCGTAAATAGAGTGCGAGTGATTCTCCGGGGACCGGAGAATCGCAGGAGCGGCGCCGGGCCCGATTCTCGTGTAAAAGTGGATTCTCCGTCCCTGCGCCAAATGCGATTTCGCCGCGGGTCTGCGGAGATTCCAGCCCATAGTAATTAAATGTTTTAGAGTACAGGTCTGACTGACTGAACACAGAGGAAGGGACAAAAATAGTTCAAGCTGGAGATCACAGTAAACAGGTTTTAAAAAAAAATTAATTTACGGATTTGGGCAGCATTTTATTGCCCATCCCTAGTTGCCCTTCAGCAGGTGGTGCTGCTGCAGTCCTGGAGGTGTAGGCACACCCACTGTGCTGTTAGGGTGGGAGTTCCAGGATTTTGTCACAGCGAGAGTGAATGGAACAGCGATATATTTCCTAGTCAGGGTGGTGAGTGACTTGGAGGGGAACCTCCAGGTGGTGTGGTTCCCAGGTATCTGCTGCTCTTGTTCTTCTAGATGGTAGTGGTTTTGGGCTTGGAAGGTGCTGTCTAAGGAACCTTGGTGAGTTACTGCAGTGCATCTTGTAGATGGTACACATGGCTGTCACTGTTCATCGGTGGTGGATGGTTTGAATTTTTGTGGAAGGAGGAGCAATCCAGCGGGCTGCTTTGTCCTGGATGGTGTCGAGCTTCTTGAGTATTGCTGGAGCTGCACTCATCCAGGCAAGTGGAGAGTATCCCATTCCTGACTTCTGCCTTGTAAATGGTGGAAAGGCTTTGGGGGGTCAGTAGGATTCCCAGCCTTTGACGTGCCCTGGTAGATACAGTATTAATATGGCTCAGACATTTTCATACTTACACAACTATAAGTGCAGCATCACGGGAGTAATCCAATAATATCTCGTTCAGTCTGACCTGCCGGAGCGACTGCAAAGAAAACACGCAGAATATGAATATCTCCCATAGCAATCATTTTCTCAATTCCAGGTTCGCAGAAGCATAACCTTGATCCAGGACTGTAATTGATACATAAATAAATCAAGTGGAAAAATGTTGGTGGTACACATTAACACTAGAAGCCCTATTGCTGAGTTTATTTAATATGTTACACTTTGTTAGAGCTTGTCACAAACATGCTTTTCTGAGAAGGGCAATTTGGGTTTCTGCATCAATATCGTCTCACCACTCACTGATCCCTTAGCCATTCCAGTCCACAATCAGACTAACTCCAACATATCAAGTCATCTTTGATTAAACACCAGTAACCGAACAGAATCTCCAATCTGATCTTTACATACTTTTGTCTTGTTGCTCTTAATCTCCTCATCTGAGATCTTCCAAGGACAATCTTTCCTCAGCTCGTTAACAATGGTTTCATCTTTGAAGCCATCATTCAGTCTGTAGTGAGCAATCAAATCCTCGAATCGCTTTAAACTACAACACAGGGAGGTGTGGGGAATGAAAGGAAGGCTTATAAAATCAAAGAGCTGTAACTAGAATCACTATCACCTTTTATGTTGCAGAGGGTTAGAAGAACTACAGGAATCATGCTGAAATATTCCTTACTGTTCAGGACGCGGTTTCTGGTTGATGTCCGGAAGGACATGGACCTCATGGAAACCAAGACGGAATTTCCTTAAGAGAGTAATCATCCTAAGACAGAGAGAGCGCTGTTACTCCAGCTGTTGATGGGAAAATTGTAGAACTTTCTTTTTTAATATTGGCAATGAGACCTGACCTAGGAGCGACTGACCAATATTAAGCAGCCTAAAGTAGGGACAAATCCGTTTTCCACCACTTGTCGCCATCACTATTTTAAGGAGTACAAAATTAAACATCATAATTATGTACTTAAAAAAATTGGTGAAGTTTTGGAGGCTGGTTTTATTTGATTTTTGGATTTAAAAAAATGTGTTCATGAGATATGGGTGTTGCAGGTTGTGCCAGCATTTATTGCCCATCCCTAATTGCCCTTGAGGGAGGCAGTTAAGAATCAACCACATTGCTGTGGGTCTAGAGTCACATGTTAGGCCAGACCAGGTAAGGACAGCAGATTTCCTTCCCTAAAGGGCATTAGTGAACCAGATGGGTTTTTATGGCAATCGACAATCACTTCACCGTCATCATTAGACTTTTAATTCCAGATTTTTATTGAATTCAGGTTTCACCATCTGCAGTGATGGGATTTGAACCTAGGTCCCCAGAGCATTAGTTTGGGTCTCTGGTTTACTAGTCCAGTGACAATATGACTACACCACCACCTCCCTGATTACAGTTACTTACTTGTTAAGCATCTTGTGACAAACAGTAAGAACCTCCCGTCCAAAAAACGCTAAGGTTATGGACTCATGAGAATTAACTCAATACAATTACAGCAAATGTATGATTAGAAATACATGGCGCTAAAGCCATCAATATATCTGCATAATGATGTGTGCCAAACTAAAGCAATGAGGACATAACATGTCATTTAATTTTGGATTATATTTCATAACATGCCCGCTATGTAATTGTACTTGTGGTTATTTTGTTTGTTGTAATATATTGAGGGGATAGGCAATAAAATTGCTGTTCCATTCACATAGAGGGTAAAGGCACCAACATTGCCAACTAAGTTTGGGCTGTGGGAAGTAAAATCTTGGATACACAGTATCACTAACTGAGTAGCAGAGTCCACACCATATGGGTTCACTGGAGAATCCTTACCTAGTGTCTTCACTATAAGGACACAATAGATTATGTAAAGGGGTACTACTACTACCATGTTTCCCGAGACATTCTAGACAGATGTAAGCAGCCTAAAACTGAGTATTTGTGAGGCAAATTCATCGCAGGCAGAATTGTTTGTCACCATAATCTATAACATCATGACCCAGCACAACATGGGTCTGGTCACATTCTGGTTATGTTACTGGACTAATAATCCAGAGTGCAAATTCCACCACGGCAATTGGGGAACTTAAATTCAATCAATTAAATACATCTGTAATAAATGGCCATTGTCAGCAATAATGACCATGAAACTACCAGAGTCTTGTAACAACCCATCTGGTTCACTGTTGTCTTTGAGGGATGGAAATCTACTGTCCTTACGTACTGCGGCCTTACCCTGTGCGGCCTAGATGTGACTCTAAATCGACAGCAGTATCATTAACTCTGAACTGCTCTCTGAAATGGCCCAACAAGCCACTCAATTGTCACCAACACATTCTCACGGGCAATTAGGGATGGGTAACAAATATTGGTCTTGCCAGCGCCACCCACATCCATGATTTGATAATCTCATTCATCCCTTAGCCTAAAACTGACCTTGTGAAGAGGAGAATTTGTCATCACAAGGTCTGCGTGGTGTTCACTCAAAACAACGCTATCTTAGCCAGACAACAGGCACAAACTAATTCAGATTCTGGTGTACTTACGCCTTTCTCTCCTCATCCATACGATTCATCTGACCTCCCACAAACACACGAACCTTACAATTGCGCCACCTCTTCTTGCGAGTGAGCAAATATGGGATTAAGAGGGTGAGGCCTACAGTGATAAAAAACAAAGATTAGTACAACAAGTGTGACAATGGGACACGTTGGCTTGGCACTTTGAGGTCCTGCAATACTCATTTGCAGCTCTAATCACTTCCCCATGTTGTTTAAATGCCAATCATGGTCATGCTGTATTCCGGCTTGACAGGAGTGAGATCAGATGGAGATTTCTCGAACACCCCTGAGGTGGCAGATCAGAACATCACTGACAGTGACCTCGAAACAAGTTATCAGTCTATCTTAGGAACATGTCATGCATGACTTTAGACCTCGAGGGATCAAAGAGCACAAGATAAAGATATAAATTTAGAACATCGCTATCTGTTGCTCATAAATCATTAAACAAAGCAGACTAACACAGGCAGACGAGGAGCAGGCAGGGGATATAAAAATCACTCAATCCATCAAACTCAGTCCGTGGTGGTCAACTTGCGGCCTAGAGGCCAAATGCGGCCCATCTGTGTTTGAGTGCGGGCCATGAGACATTTTGTTGACCGTTGTCTACGCTAAGGGTTGTCACATTCCACTGATTTCCATCCACGTAGTTATTTTCCTACCGGTATGACTGAAGTGATATGCATGCAAGTGAAATGCATGCTGATTTTTCACAACACTGACAGAACCCTTTGCCTAGGTTGTCCATCACCGGTTTACCATCTCCCTAATTACACGGTCTTAATGGGAGAGGCAAAATACAGTGCAGGGAAAAAATAACAAGACAGATTTAGGAGAAACTCTGCGAATTCTCACTCTAATTCACTAAGATAGCCAAGCAAAGCTTCAGGAGAACACATGTTACCGACTACATGAAAGAAAGATAGACTTGCATTTATATTGTATCTTTTATAACCTCAATGTGTCCCAAAGCACAGTACAGTCAGTGAAGTATTCTCTGAAACCACCCCCTGCAAGTGAAGTCAGTGTTGTAATGGAGGAAACATCACAGCCAATTTGTGCACAGCAAGCTCCTACAAACAGCAATGACCAGATAATGATTTTGTGATTTGACTGAGGGGTAAATAAATATTGCCCAGAACACCTGGATAACCCTCATGACCTTCTTCAAAATTATGAAGGGCATGGACAGAGTGGCTAGTCAGAAACTTTTTCCCAGGGTGGAAGAGTCAATTACTAGGGGACATAGGTTTAAGGTGCGAGGGACAAAGTTTAGAGGCGATGTGCGGGGAAAGTTTTTTTTACACAGACAGTGGTGGGAGCCTGGAACTCGCTGCCAGACGAGGTGGTGGAAGCAGGTACGATAGTGAGATTTAAAGGGTGTCTTGACAAATACACGAATGGGATGGGAATAGAGGGATACGGGCCCCGGAAGTGTAAAAGGTTTTAGTTAGTCAGGCAGCATGGTAGGCGCAGCCTTGGTAGGCCAAAGAGCCTGTTCCTGTGCTGTACTTTTCTTCGTTCTTTGATCTAGTGCCATGGGATCTTTCATAGCCACCCAAGAGAGTAGACAGAGCCTTAGTTAAACATCGCAACAGAAAGGCAGCATTTCTGACAGTGCAGCATTCCCATTACTGCACTAGAGGGTCAGCTTAAATATTTGTGCACAAGTCTCTGGACTGAGACTTGAATCCATGATCTTGTGACTCAGAGGTGACAATGTTATCAACTGAGCCATGTAATCACCAGCAGCAGCAAGCACCAAAGAAAGCTGAATGAGCTGGATGTCAATGAAGTTGTTGATCCACCTTTCCCCCAGTTGCCGAACTAATGAATCCTCTTCCCCAAGCTCGAGGCATTATTTTCAATTAAGAACAGAAAAACAGTTGATGATGGATGAATATTTAAAAAATTGGCTATAAGTAGGTGGGAATTAGTTCCTATGGTAGTCGGTATTAGTGGTATTACGGTACCTAGATGGAGGCTGTAAGATCATTGGTGTGGGAGGTACCTGAGACAGGAAGATCATTGGTGAAGCCTGCCTGCTGGTTCCGCCCAGTAAGGCGGAGTATAAGAGTCTGTGTCTCCCTAGCAGCTGCATTCTGTACATGCGCTGCTGGGGGAAACATCTAGTCCATTATAACGCCTTCAATTGTCATCCAATCTCGCTTCTGGAGTCATTGATCGAGCATCAATTTATTGGACTAGATTTTAAAGAATGGAGCTCCGAATCAAGCCAGAGTGACTGCAACTCAGCCCCCACGCGACAAACTCAGCAGCAACCTTCAAACACTGGCTGGCGTGCTTCAACGGGTACCTCAGGATGGCCACGACTGCACCCATGGAGGACCAGAAGATGCAAGTTCTCCACTCGAGGGTGAGCCCAGAGACCTACACCCTCATCGAGGATGTGGACGATTTCGAGGCCGCGATGGCCCTGTTGAAAGGACACTACATTCGCCCAGTAAACCAGGTTTACGCCCGACACCTGCTAGCGACAAGGCGACAAATCCCGGGGGAAATCGCTGGATGAATTCTACCGCGCGCTCCTGGTACTAGACAGGAACTGTGACTGCCCGCAAGTTTCAGCCAGCGACCACACAGAACTTTTAATCTGGGACGCATTCATTGCAGGTATGCTGCCCTCCCAAATCCGTCAGCGGCTGCTGGAGAAAGAGACACGAGGCCTCAAGGAGGCACGGGCCCTTGCTAGCTCCCTGGATGTGGCCTCCCGAAACGCCCGCGTGTACGTCCCCGGCCGCGCGGCAGCCCCTTGGGCAGCGTGGAACCCAACCGCGGCCGACCCCGATGCATCCCCCATCCCCCACAAGCTTGTGCCGCGCGGCTACCAGGCAATCCCTGGGGGCCCCGCTGTTATTTTTGCGTGCAAGCCAAGCAGCCCCGGCAGCGCTGCCCGGCCTGCTCCTCCACCTGCAAAGTTTGTGGCAAAAAGGGCCATTTCGTGGCAGTATGCCAGGCCCAGGCGGTTGCTGCTGTCTCCGGGGGTGAACCGGGGCCGCCACCACAACTCTCTCCATGGGCCACATGCGGGCCGCGGGCACCGCCATCTTCATTTTCCCAAGCCATGTGCGGGCCCTGGGCACCACCATCTTGTTCCCCAGGGACCACCTGCGATGCGTGGGTGCTGCCATCTTGCCCACCCCCAGCCATGTGCGACTTGTGGGTGCCGCCATCTTGGCTGGAGTCTCAGGACCCCAATTCGGATGACCACACACCACGACTCACCTCGGTGACCCTGGACCAGTCTCGGCCCCGAACGCCCTCGACCGCGACGACGACCGTGCTCATCAAGGGGCGCAAAACATCCTGCCTGATCGACTCCGGAAGCACAGAGAGTTTCATACACCCCAACACGGTAAGGCGCTGTTCCCTTCCCATACAGCCAGTTTACCAAAGAATCTCCCTTGCCTCCGGGTCTCACTCTGAGATCAAGGGGTTCTGCGTAGCGAACCTCACGGTCCAGGGAAGAGAATTAAAAGATTTCCGAATCTACGTCCTCCCTCACCTCTGTGCTGCCACACTCCTGGGATTGGACATCCAATGCAACCTCCAGATCTTAACCTTTAAATTTGGCTGCCCTATACCCCCCTCACTGTCTGCAGCCTCGCGACCCTTAAGGTCGACTCGTCTTCCCTTTTTGCGAACCTCACCCCGGATTGCAAACCTGTCGCCACCAGGAGCAGACGGTTCAGTGCCCAAGACCGGACATTCATTAGGTCGGAAGTCCAGCGGTTACTGAAGGAAGGTATTATCGAGGCTAGCAACAGCCCCTGGAGAGCTTAAGTAGTGGTTGTAAAGACCGGGGAGAATCACAGGATGGTCATCGATTATAGTCAGACCATCAACAGGTATACGCAGCTCGACGTGTACCCTCTCCCCCGCATATCTGATTTGGTCAATCAGATTGCACAATACAAGGTCTTTTCCACGGTGGACCTCATATCCGCCTACCACCAGCTCCCCATCTGCCCAGGCGACCTCAAGTACACTGCATTCGAAGCAGATGGGCGGCTCTACCACTTCTTATGGGTTCCCTTCGGTGTCACAAATGGAGTCTTGGTCTTCCAACGGGAGATGGACCGAATGGTTGACTGGTACGGTTTGCGGGCCACGTTTCCGTACCTCGACAACATCACCATCTGCGGCCATGACCAGCCGGACCACAACACCAACCTCCGCAAATTCCTCCATACAGCAAAAACCCTTAACTTAACCTACAACAAGGACAAATGAGTGTTCAGCACCGACCGTCTAGCCATCCTCGGCTACGTAGTGCATGATGGAGTCATAGGCCCAGATCCCGAACGCATGCGCCCCCTCATGGAGTTTCCCCTCCCCCACTGCTCCAAGGCCCTGAAACACTGCCTGGGATTTTTTTCATATTACGCCCAGTGGGTCCCCAATTATGCGGACAAGGTCCGCCCACTAATCCAATTCTCGGTTTACCCCTGACGGCAGATGCCCGCCAGGCCTTCAGCCGCATAAAGGTGGACATCACAAAGGCCATTATGCACGCAATTGATGAATCCCTTCCCTTCCAGGTCGAGAGCGACGTGTCCGACGTAGCTCTGGCGGCCACCGTCTTCTTCTCATGCACCCTCCATGCTTCAGAAATCCGTCATTCCTCCGTTGAAAAGGAGGCCCAGGCCATAGTAGAAGCCGTGCGGCACTGGAGGCATTACCTGGCCGGCAGGAAATTCACGCTCTTCACTGACCAACGGTCGGTAGCTTTCATGTTCGATAATGCACAGCGGGGCAAGATAAAGAACGATAAGATCTTACGGTGGAGGATCGAGCTCTCCAACAACAACTATGAGATCTTGTATCGTCCCGGGAAGCTAAACGAGCCTCCTGATGCCCTATCCCGTGGCACATGTGCCAACGAACAAGTAGACCGACTCCGGGCCCTCCATGAGGACCTCTGCCACCCGGGGGTCGCTCGATTCTTCCATTTTATCAAGACCCGCAACCTGCCCTACTCCCTCGAAAATGTCAGGACCGCCTCCAGGAACTGCAAAATCTGTGCGGAGTGCAAGCCGCACTTCTACAGGCCAGAGAAAGCGCACCTGATAAAGGCTTCCCGTCCCTTTGAATGCCTCAGTATGGACTTCAAAGGGCCCCTGCCCTCCATCGACCGCAACACCTACTTCCTGAACGTGATTGCTGAGTACTCCCGGTTCCCATTCGCCATCCCCTGCCCCGACATGACCGCAGCCTCCGTCATAAAAGTCCTCCACAGTATCTTTACCCTGTTCGGTTTCCTCGCCTACATACACAGCGATAGGGGGTCCTCCTTCATGATGGACGAACTGCGTCAATTCCTGCTCAACAAGGGCATTGCCTCGAGCAGGGTGACCAGTTATAACCCCCGGGGAAACGGACAAGTAGAGAGGGAGAACGGAACGTTCTGGAAGACCATCCTACTGGCCGTACGGTCCAGGAATCTCCCAGTCTCCCGCTGGCAGGAGGTCCTTCCCGATGCACTCCACTCCATCCGATCACTGCTGTGTACCACGACAAACGAAACACTTCATGAACGTCTCCTTGTCTTCCCTAGGAAGACGTCCTCCGGGACCTCGCTCCCAACCTGGCTGGCAGCTCATGGACCCATTCTGCTCCGCAAACACGTGCGGGCGCACAAGTTGGACCCATTGGTAGAGAGGGTACACCTCCTTCACGCTAATCCTCAGTACGCCTACGTGGCGTACCCCGACGGCCGGCAGCATACAGTCTCCCTACGGGACATGGCGCCCGCTGGATCCCCACCCACATGCCCCCCACCAACCCCACCCTCCCTCCCACCAGCGCACCCCATGGCTGCCCCTTCCCAGGTGGATCGGTTCTTCCACTGGTCCCACCCAAGGGTGATGAAGCTACCGAAGAAGGCAAAGTCACGTTCCCGGAGTCACGGATGCCCGAGCCAGCGCCTGCATCACCGCCGAAACTGCGCCAATCACAGAGGACGACCAGGGCCCCCGATCGACTAATTGCTTCATTCTGATATGTACATGTAAAATGAATACTGTAAATAGTTGTGACATGTAACAAGGCAAAACACTGTATCACCGACGGGTACCACCATAACCTCTACCACTGTATGACACGAGACCACCACCCCCGCCGGACTCTTTTTTTAAACGGGGTGAATGTGGTAGTTGGTATTGGGGGTATTACGGTACCTAGGTTGAGGCTGTAAGATCATTGGTGTGGGAGGTACCTGAGACAGGAAGATCATTGGTGAAGCCTGCCTGCTGGTTCCGCCCAGTAAGGCGGAGTATAAGAGTCTGTGTCTCCCTAGCAGCTGCATTCAGTACCTGCACTGCTGGGGGAAACATCTCGTCCAATAGCCTTCAATTGTCATCCAATCTCGCTTCTGGAGTCATTGATCGAGCATCAGTTCCCAGGAGGGAAAAACTGTCCGGACCAGTATTCTCATCTCCCAGTTTTTCCTGGTGTTCCATTTTAAGGTCGACAAGGCCAGTTCAGACCACTATTCTCATTTCCCAGTTTTTACTGGTTTCTCCTTCTGGGTTGTAATGTTGTTCCTGACTGAAGCTGATGGAACATTTATGATAATAGCAAAAGGCATCAGTCGATCTTCTCTTCCATGGAGTGTCCTCTCCTCTGTGCTTCCTGTCTGCCTATCATTTTGTGACTTTTGATGTCTGCGTATCTTGGTCCCACCCAATCCCAACCTCAGCTGATATACCTGTATCCCTCGGTTTGAACCTATTTCCATCCAGGCAGTCAGACTGCAATGCTGGCTGCACCCTGTAACTACACCTAGAGGTAGTGCTAGCTTTGATGTCTGATGAAGACCACAACAGCTAATAGGATGGGCTATCCCATTGAAGGTAGACCCACAAATATGACAGGGAATGATGGGCAAGTGACAACTGTAGAAACTGCCATAGTCAATGTTTAACTATCTCCAAGATAGAGTGGGTAGCATACATACATATCAATTTTAATATATTGTGCTCTGGGACACCTCTTTCTAGATATTTGTAGTTGCAAAGGCCTACAAAAAAATAAGATAACAATTAAATGTACAGCTCCTCCTTATGTTATTTATGAACCTTTCTGAATATTACCTCCATCATCAAAGAGCCAGTAGATGTCAATGGTCTTTCTGCCTTGCTCCAACTGGAAGATGGTACTGGCCTGTTGTGCAAATCCAACAATACTGGAGTCCACTGATTTTAAAAAAAAACAGCAATCGCTTTTTTTTTACATAACAGAATCAGCAAGTGACAGAAATACCATCCAGTTCAAACCACACAATCCCAGTCAGCTGCCATAATTAAAACAGAAAATGCTGGGAAAACTCAGCAGGTCTATAATAATCATCTTTATAATATTCTTTATTGTCACAAGTATGCATACATTAACACTGCAATGAAGTTACTGTGAAAAGCCCCTAGTCGCCACACTCCGGCGCCTGTTCAGGCACACTGAGGGAGAATTCAGAATATCCAAATTACCACAACAGCACGTCTTTTGGGACTTGTGGGAGGAAACTGGAGTACCCAGAGGAAACCCACACAGGCATAGGGATAACGTGCAGACTCTGAACAGACATCGACACCGAAATCGAACCTGGGACCTTGGAGCTGTGATGCAACAGTGCAAACCACTGTGCTACCGTCTGGCAGCCTCGGTGGAGAGAGAAACAGAGTTAACGTTTTGATTCTGGATGAGTCTTCTTCAGACCTTTGGTTTAAGAAAGTTAGAATGATTGGAATTTTTTTAAAAAAGTTCTTTGGTTAAGGGGCAATTTAGCGTGGTCAATCCACCTACCCTGCACATCTCTGGGTTGTGGGGGTGAGACCCACACAGACAAGGGGACAATATGCAAACTGAACAAGGACAGTGACCCGGGGCTGGGGTCGATCCCGGATCCTCCGCTCCGTGAGGCAGCAGTGCTAACCACTGTGCCGTTCTGACGCCCCAGAATGATCGGAATATTAGATAGAGAATTGGGGTTTGAAGCTGAAAGGGATTGGAATTAGGACTGATGCAACAGAAAAGGGGAAGGAACATGTCTGAGGCAGTAGGAGAGAATCTAAATGATCTGTGACAGTTAAGCACCAGAGACAGTCAGTCTGAGAAAGAACAGTGAGAATTAAGAGAAAATAATAGGGAAAGAGGACATAAAAAGAGAGAAATATGGAATGGGGAGGGTAAGAGAGACAGGAGCAGAGAATGGAGAGAGTAACAATGAAAGAGAAAATATGTGGGAAGACACGAGACAAGAGTTACAAAATGGCAAATCTAAGATAGATAGATTATGTTGTGCAGGACTTCGGTGAGCCCACACCAAAGGCGTGCTATGTGCAGTTTTGATCTTTATACCAGAAGAAAGACATACCTGAATGAAGGTGCAATGAAGGTTTACTTGACTGATTCTTAGAAAATGAGGGGTCATCTCATTGAAATATATAAAATGAGGAGAGGGTTCCAGAGGGTAAATATCGAGAGGTTGTTTCTCCTGGCTGGATAACCTAGAACTAGGGGGCTTGTTATCAGGTTAAGGGATTGATTATTAAGTAGTGACATGAGCAGAAGTTTGTGAATATTTGGGATTCTCTACCCATAGAACCAGAGACAGGCGGCGAAATTCTCCCGAAACGGTGCGATGTCCGCCGACTGGCGCCCAAAACGGCGCTAATCAGACGGGCATCGCGCCGCCCCAAAGGTGCGGAACGCTCCGCATCTTTGGGGGCCGAGCCCCAACATTGAGGGGCTAGGCCGACGCCGGAGGGATTTCCACCCCGCCAGCTGGCGGAAACGGCCTTTGTTGCCCCGCCAGCTGGCGCGGAAATGAGATGTCGGGGCGACGCATGCGCGGGAGCGTCAGCGGCCGCTGAAAGTTTCCCGCGCATGCGCAGTGGAGGGAGTCTCTTCCGCCTCCGCCATGGTGGATACCGTGGCGGAGGCGGAAGGGAAAGAGTGCCCCCACGGAACAGGCTCGCCCGCGGATCGGTGGGCCCCGATCGCGGGCCAGGCCACCGTGGGGGCACCCCCCTGGGTCAGATCGCCCCGCGCCCCCCCCAGGACCCCGGAACCCGCCCGCGCCGCCTTGTCCCGCCGGTAAATAGGTGCTTTAATTTACGCCGGCGGGACAGGCAATTTATCGGCGGGACTTCGGCCCATCCGGGCCGGAGAATCGAGCGGGGGGGGGCCCGCCAACCGGCGCGGCGCGATTCCCGCCCCCGCCGAATCTCCGGTGCCGGAGACTTCGGCAACCGGCGGGGGCGGGATTCATGGCAGCCCCCGGCGATTCTCCGGCCCGGCGGGGGGTCGGAGAATGACGCCCAGGATATAGCACAGAAAGGAGGCATTTAGCCCATCTTGTCCTTGCTGACCCAAAGGCACTCAGGTGCCCTTTCTAATGCCAACTTCCTGCTGTGCATACTCTGTCATTGAGTAAATTTAAGGCAGAGATTAATAGATATTTTGGACCAAACGATATGGGAATCTGACTGGAAAGTAGAGTTGAGGTTGAGAATCAGCCATGATCTTATTGAATGGCAACGCAGGCTCGAGGGACCATACGGTCCACTCCTGCCCTATTTCTTACATTTCATAGTGCAGTCCTCATACTGTATTTATTGCTGAGGAATTAATGAAATCCATTACATCGGCACCCACAGGCCTTGTGCTCTAAGCCCTAACTACATATCTATGCTGAAATGTCTGTCACATACTCACCATCTGCTCGCATCATCCTTGAAATGTTAAGGCCCTGTTTCATCCTCATTATGCATACACCATAATTCAAGTCGAAAGAGTCGCTATAATTCAGATACAGATTTTAAACATAGCAGCAGGCAATGTCAAGTAATTCAAGAGGTAGCATTAGAATCAGAGAAGTCACCTGGTATCACTTTTGATCTCTAAGGCGAAGAGGAATCTTCCAGATTTCTTTTTTTGCAATCTGACCTGGGGTTTTATCTGTTTTTCCAGGAGATTACAGGCTGTGTGGGGAGTGACAAGTATGTAATAATGTGATGTACGAGGTATCACAGTTGTGTGCAACAGGCTGGATGGACCGATGGGTCTTGCCTCTATTTGATTTCATGCCTGTTGGGTTAGGCTCATGAGCCCTGCACAATATATACCTTAGTCATCGTCCATCTCGTGTAAAAGTCGACCCCCAACTTTAGGACAGAAATCCTTAATTTTTCACAGTCCTCAGGTAAAAGTCAACCCCCTGACTTTCTAAGGCCTCTCTGCTGCAATAAGACCACCACCCCACTCTGGAGGTCAGGATTTGAAGGGATTTTCTGATCTTGCACTAGGTCACAGAGTGCAGTTTGCCCACCAAGATATCGGGGAACCTTATGAAAATTTCCTAATTTTAATCTCCATTATTTCAGACTGCAGGGTCAGTATGCCCCAGCCCAGGAGGTATCCAAGTGGAGTATGTCTACCAATGTGTAGGAGTTGATGGGGTGGATACGCAGAGGATGTTTCCTTTTGTGGGGGAAGTTAAAACTAAGGGACATAGTTTCTGAATAAAAGGTCACCCTTTTAAGACAAAGGTGAAGAGATTTATTTTCCTTTCAGAGGGACATTAATCTGTGGAATTATCTTCCCCAGAAAGGAACGGAGGCTGGGTATTTACATTTATTCATGACTGAATTAGACTTTTAATAGACAAGGGTGTTGAGGGATATAAGGGAAGGACAGGAAGCTAGAGCTGAGACCACAGTCCAAAGATGTGCAGCTTAGATGGATTGGCCATGCTAAATTGCCCCTTAGGTGTCCAAAGGTTAGTTTGGGCTTTGGGGATAGGGCGGGGGAGTGGGCCTAGGTAGGGTGCTCTTTCAGAGGGTCGATGCAGATTTGATGGGCTGAATGGTCTCCTTCTATACTGTAGGGATTCTATGGACCTTATTGAATGACGGAGCAGACACAAATGGCCTGCTCCTTTGTAACCAGATGGTTGTGTGAACTTTGAGCATCAGAAGTTCATAAGCCGCTCAAAACAAATTAGAACAGAGACTGAAACGCCAGCATGGCTCTCTGCTGGGTGTGAGCCCCAAGCAGCAGTAGTTGAAAGTAAGCATCTCGAAAACATTACCTGCGTGAAAGTCGACTCCTTAACTTTTTGCCTAAAAAATGGGTCACAAGAATTCAACTTTTACACGAGTACATATGGTAATTCCAATTACTAACTACAAAAAATTTTTTTTTCACAATGTTCATTATTAGCAGTGTTGCCCCTTTATGGAGAGGCACTTGGTGATGTCGCTATGGGGCTAAACTTATCTGATCTTACATTCCATTTGGCCCAACTTAACATAGAACTCTTTCATGTTTTCTGATAGAACATCTTTATATAAGCACGGTTTATAAGGACAGGAGCTTTAAACCACAAAGGGGCAATTTAGCATGGCCAATTCACCTACCTGAGGCACGATCAATTGAACAAAGACTAGAGTTGGATACAACTGAGGCTTTATTGCTCTAAGATGTGTGGCCTCCCACAGCAGCTGGCGAAATGGCTGCTGAATGGAGGACACGTATATTTATACTCCGCCTACTGGGCGGAGCCATTAGGCACGGACTACCGGCGAACCTGTGGTACAGGTCCTACCTTACATCACCTAATACAGGTGCAACAGTGGTTTACCACATTCACCCCCTGTTAAAATTGAGCCCGGCGGGGGGTGGTGGAGAACTATATATAGCAATGAATTTATATTTACAGTATTTGGTCAGAAAAAAAATGACTTTTGAAGTCCGGTGCCAGTTAGAGATTTAACCGGTCTGGTGCCTTGATGTTCCACTGGGAGCGACGTAGCGGTGGCGGCGATGTCGATGCTGGCCTGATGTTCGGTGACTCCGGGAGCGTGCCAAAATCCTCTTCATCCTCGGGCGTTGGCAGGGGAAGGACGGATGGTTCCGGTGGGGTTAATGCTGGGAGCACCGGGGGAGGGGAGGGTGGCGTCGGGCCGGAGAGGTGTGCGTGGGTGGGGAATCTGCTGGTGCCAGGTCCCTGAGGGAGACAGTATCTTGGCAGCCGTCGGGGTACGCCACGTAGGCATACTGGGGGTTGGCATGGAGCAATTGCACCCTTTCCACCAACGGGTCCACCTTGTGGAGGCGGACGTGCCTACGGAGCAGGATTGGTCCTGGAGCTGCGAGCCAAGTCGGGAGCAACACCCTGGATGTGGACTTCCTGGGGAAGGCAAAAAGGCGTTCATGGGGTGTGTTGCTGGTAGCGGTGCACAGCAGTGACCGAATGAAGTGGAGTGCATCAGGGAGGACCTCCTGCCAGCGAGAGGCTGGGAGGTTCCTGGACCGTAGGGCCAGTTGGACGGCCCTCCAAACCGTCCCGTTCTCCCTCTCTACCTGCCCGTTTCCCCGGGGGTTAGAGCTGGTCGTCCTGCTGGAGGTGATACCCCTGCTGAGCAGGAACTGATGCAGCTCATCGCTCATGAATGAGGATACCCTGTCACTGTGGATATAGGCGGGGAAAACGAACAGAGCGAAGATAGTGTTGAGGGCTTTGATGAGGGTGGCAGACGTCATGTCGGGGCATGGGATGGCGAAGGGGAACCTGGAGTACTCATCGACCACACTGAGAATATACGTGTTTCGGTCGGTGAAGGGGAAGGGCCCTTTGAAATCCACGCTGAGGCGTTCAAAGGGGCGGGAGGCCTTCACCAGGCGCGCGCGGTCCGGCCGGTAGAAGTGCGGCTTGCACTCCGCACAGACCTGGCAGTCCCTGGTGATTGTCCGTACTTCCTCGACGGAGTAGGGCAGGTTGTGGGCCTTTATGAAATGGTACAACCGTGTGACTCCCGGGTGACAAAGGCTGTCGTGCAGGGTCCGGAGTCGGTCTACTTGTGCGCTGGCACATGTACCTCGGGATAGGGCATCTGGGGGCTCAATCAGGTTGCCCCTCAACCTCCTTCGTTCCAGTGAGAACAAACCGAGTTTATTCAACCGCTCCTCATAGCTAATGCCCTCCATACCAGGCAACATACTGGTAAATCTCTTCTGCACCCGCTCTAAAGTCTCGACATCCTTCTGGTAGTGTGGCGACCAGAATTGAACACTATACTCCAAGTGTGGCCTAACTAAGGTTCTACACAGCTGCAACATGACTTGCCAATTCTTATACTCAATGCCCCGGCCAATGAAGGCAAGCGTGCCGTATGCTTTCTTGACTACCTTCTCCACCTGTGATGCCCCTTTCAGTGACCTGTGGACCTGTACACCTAGATCTCTTTGACTTTCAATACTCTTGAGGGTTCTACCATTCACTGTATATTCCCTACCTGCATTAGACCTTCCAAAATGCATTACCTCACATTTGTCCGGATTAAACTCCATCTGCCATCTCTCCGCCCAAGTCTCCAAACAATCTAGATCCTGCTGTATCCTCTGACAGTCCTCATTGCTATCCGCAATTCCACCAACCTTTGTGTCGTCTGCAAACTTACTAATCAGACCAGTTACATTTTCCTCCAAATCATTTATATATACTGCAACAGCAAAGGTCCCAGCACTGATCCCTGTGGAACACCACTGGTCACAGCCCTCCAATTAGAAAAGCATCCTTCCATTGCTACTCTCTGCCTTCTATGACCTAGCCAGTTCTGTATCCACCTTGCCAGCTCACCCCTGATCCAGTGTGACTTCAACTTTTGTACTAGTCTACCATGAGGGACCTTGTCAAAGGCCTTACTGAAGTCCATATAGACAACATCCACTGCACTACCTGCATCAATCATCTTAGTGACCTCCTCGAAAAACTATCAAATTAGTGAGACACGACCTCCCCTTCACAAAACCATGCTGCCTCTCACTAATACGTCCATTTGCTTCCAAATGGGAGTAGATCCTGTCTCGAAGAATTCTCTCCAGTAATATCCCTACCACTGAAGTAAGGCTCACCGGCCTGTAGTTCCCTGGATTATCCTTGCGACCTTTCTTATAAAAATATTTTTTATTAAGGTTTTTTAACAACACAATTTTTTCCCCTGACAAACAGTAACCCCCCCCCCCCCCCCCCCCGTAACGAAATAACGCAAAATCTCCCTGAGCAAGATATATACATGGCAAGATGATATATTTACATAGCTTTAAACACTGGCTCTTGGCCGCACGTACCGTTTCCCCCCACCCTCATGCCATCTCCCGCTCGTCCATCCCCTCAAACAATCTCTCGTTTCCCCCCCCCCCCCCCCCAGGGTTGCTGCTGCTGCTGACCAACCTTCTTCTAACGCTCCGCGAGATATTCTAGGAACGGTTGCCACCACCTGTAAAACCCCTGTGCAGACACTCTCAAAGCAAACTTAATTCTCTCCAATTTTATGAACCCCGCCATGTCGTTAATCCAGGCCTCCAGGCTAGGGGGCTTCGCCTCCTTCCACAATAGCAAGACCCTTCGCCGGGCTACTAGGGACGCAAAGGCCAGAATTCCGGCCTCTTTCGCCTCCTGCACTCCCGGCTCATCCACTACTCCAAATATTGCTAGTCCCCAGCTTGGTTTGACCCGGACTTTCACCACCTGGGATATTACTCCCGCCACACCTCTCCAGAACCCCTCCAATGCCGGGCATGACCAAAACATATGGACATGGTTCGCCGGGTTCCCTGAACATCTTTCACATCGATCCTCTACCCCAAAGAACCTACTCAGCCTCGCCCTCGTCAAATGCGCTGTGTGAACCACCTTAAATTGTATCAGACTGAGCCTGGCACACAAGGAGGAGGTATTAACCCTACCCAGGGCATCAGCCCATAGCCCTTCCTCAATCTCCTCCCCCAGCTCCTCCTCCCATTTACCTTTCAATTCTTCTACGAGCGCTTCCCCCTCTTCTTTCATCTCTTGGTATATTTCCGACACCTTGCCCTCCCCGACCCATACACCCGAGATCGCCCTATCTTGAACTTCTTGTGCCGGGAGCAACAGGAATTCCCTCACCTGTCGCCTCACAAAAGCCCTCACCTGCATATATCTAAATGCATTTCCCGGGGGTAACTCAAATTTCTCCTCCAGTGCCCCTAGGCTCGCAAATGTCCCGTCAATGAACAGGTCCCCCATTCTTCTAATCCCCGCCTGATGCCAGCCTTGGAACCCCCCGTCCATCTTCCCCGGGACAAACCGGTGGTTACCCCTGATCGGGGACCACACCGATGCTCCCATTGCACCCCTGTGCCTTCTCCACTGGCCCCAGATCCTCAGTGTTGCCGCCACCACCGGGCTTGTGGTGTATTTTGCCGGCGAGAGCGGCAGCGGTGCCGTTACCAACGCCCCCAGGCTCGTTCCTTTACAGGACGCCATCTCCATCCTCTTCCATGCCGCCCCCTCTCCCTCCATGACGCACTTGCGGATCATCACCACGTTTGCTGCCCAGTAGTAACTCCCTAGGTTTGGCAAAGCCAACCCTCCTCGGTCCCTATTGCGTTCCAAGAACCCTCTCCTAACCCTCGGGGTCTTATTTGCGCACACATACCCCATGATACTCCTACCTACTCTCTTGAAAAAACCCTTGGTGATCACGATGGGGAGGCACTGAAACACGAACAAAAACCTCGGAAGGACCACCATTTTGACCGACTGCACCCTACCCGCCAACGAGAGCGGGAGCATGTCCCATCTTTTAAAATCCCCCTCCATTTGCTCCACCACCCTCGTCAAATTCAGTTTATGTAGGGCCCCCCAACTTCTGGCTATCTGGATCCCCAGATACCGAAAACTCCTCTCCACCCTCCTCAGCGGTAGGTCCCCTATCCCTCTCTCTTGGTCTCCTGCCTGTAATACAAAAAGCTCACTCTTCTCTACATTAAGCTTGTAGCCCGAGAACGCTCCAAACTCCTTCAGAGTCTGCATGACCTCCACCATCCCCTCCATTGGGTCCGCCACGTATAGCAGCAGGTCATCCGCATATAGCGATACCCGATGCTCCTCTCCCCCGCGGACTATCCCCCTCCATTTCTTAGACTCCCTAACTGATATGGCCACGGGTTCGATCGCCAATGCAAACAACAGGGGGGACAGGGGGCACCCCTGCCTCGTCCCTCGGTACAGCCGAAAGTACTCCGACCTCCGCCGGTTCGTATCTACACTCGCCACCGGGGCGCTGTAAAGGAGCTTAACCCATCTAATAAACCCTCCCCCAAACCCAAACCTGCGCAATACCTCCCAGAGGTATTCCCACTCTACTCGGTCAAAGGCTTTTTCCGCGTCCATAGCTGCCACTATCTCCGCCTCTCCCTCCTCCGATGGCATCATCATCACGTTTAAGAGCCGCCGCACATTAGTAGTTAACTGCCTACCCTTTACGAATCCCGTTTGGTCCTCGTGAATCACCCCCGGGACACAGTCCTCAATCCTAGTGGCCAGTACCTTCGCCAATAGCTTAGCATCCACATTGAGGAGCAAAATCGGCCTGTACGATCCACATTGCAGTGGATCCTTGTCTCGCTTTAGAATCAAGGAGATTGTCACCTCCGACATTGTCTGGGGCAGACAATGTCGGAGCCTCTCTTGCCTCGTTGAAGGTCCTCACTAGTAGCGGGGCCAGCAGGTCCACATATTTTCTATAGAACTCCACCGGGAACCCGTCCGGCCCCGGGGCCTTCCCCGCCTGCATGCTCCCCAAACCCTTACTCAACTCCTCCAACCCAATTGGTGCCCTGAAACCAACCGCCTCTTGCTCCTCCACCCTCGGGAACCCCAGCTGGTCCAGGAATCGCCTCATCCCCCCTTCCCCCCTGGGGGCTGGGATCCGTACAGCTCTTCATAGAAGGCCTTGGATACCTTATTTATTTTCGTTGCACTTTGAACCGTGGCTCCCCTTCCATCTTTGATTCCCCCTATTTCCCTCGCTGCCGCCCTCTTACGGAGCTGGTGCGCCAGCATCCGACTAGCCTTTTCCCCGTACTCGTAAATCACCCCTTGCGCCTTCCTCCACTGTGCCTCCGCCTTCCCCGTGGTCAGCAGGTCAAACTCCGTCTGGAGCCGTCGCCTTTCCCCAAGTAATCTTTCCTCCGGGGCCTCTGCGTATCTCCTGTCCACTCACAAGATCTCCCCCACTAACCTCTCCCTTTCCATTCCCTCTGTCTTCTCCCTATGAGCCCTGATGGAGATCAGCTCTCCCCTGATCACCGCCTTCAGCGCCTCCCATACCACCCCCACCCGCACCACCCCATTGTCGTTGGCCTCCAAGTATTCATTTAATACCTCGCCCATTTCCTCTGGCTCCATACATAGATTCCCTTGCCTATCCTTCAGTGGGCTAACCCTTTCCCTGGCTACCCTCTTGCTTTTTATGTACGTGTAAAAAGCCTTGGGATTTTCCTTAACCCTATTTGCCAATGACTTTTCGTGACTCCTTCTGGGCCCTCCTGACTCCTTGCTTAAGTTCCTTCCTACTTTCCTTATATTCCACACAGGCTTCATCTGTTCCCAGCCTTTTAGCCCTGACAAATGCCTCCTTTTTCTTTTTGACGAGGCCTACAATATCTCTCGTTATCCAAGGTTCCCGAAAATTGCCGTATTTATCCTTCTTCCTCACAGGAACATGCCGGTCCGGAATTCCTTTCAACTGACACTTGAAAGCCTCCCACATGTCAGATGTTGATTTGCCCTCAAACATCCGCCCCCAATCTGTGTTCTTCAGTTCCCGCCTAATATTGTTATAATTAGCCTTCCACCAATTTAGCACATTAATCCTAGGACCACTCTTATCCTTGTCCACCAGTACTTTAAAACTTACTGAATTGTGGTCACTGTTCCTGAAATGCTCCCCTACTGAAACATCTACCACCTGGCCGGGCTCATTCCCCAATACCAGGTCCAGTAGAGGAACTTTCCCTAGTTGGACTGTCTACATATTGTTTTAAGAAGCCCTCCTGGATGCTCCTTACAAACTCCGCCCCATCTAAGCCCCTGGCACTAAGTGAGTCCCAGTCAATATTGGGGAAGTTGAAGTCTCCCATCACCACAACCCTGTTGTTTTTACTCTTTTCCAAAATCTGTCGACCTATCTGCTCCTCTATCTCCCGCTGGCTGTTGGGAGGCCTGTAGTAAACCCCCAACATTGTGACTGCATCCTTCTTATTCCTGATCTCTACCCATATAGCCTCACTGCCCTCTGAGGTGTCCTCCCGCAGTACAGCTGTGATATTCTCCCTAACCAGTAGCGCAACTCCGCCACCCCTTTTACATCCCCCTCTATCCCGCCTGAAACATCTAAATCCTGGAACGTTTAGCTGCCAATCCTGCCCTTCCCTCAACCAGGTCTTTGTAATGGCAACAACATCATAGTTCCAAGTTCCAAGCTCTAAGTTCATCTGCCTTACCCGTAATACTTCTTGCATTAAAACATATGCACTTCAGGCCACCAGACCCGCTGTGTTCAGCAACTTCTCCCTGTCTGCTCTGCCTCAGAGCTCCAGTGTCCCTATTCCCTAGTTCTCCCTCAATGCTCTCACCTTCTGACCTATTGCTCCCGTGCCCATCCCCCTGACATACTAGTTTAAACCCTCCCGTGTGACACTAGCAAACCTCGCGGCCAGGATATTTATGCCTCTCCAGTTTAGATGCAACCCGTCCTTCTTATATAGGTCACACCTGCCCCGGAAGAGCTCCCAGTGGTCCAGATAACGGAAACCCTCCCTCCTACACCAGCTGTTTAGCCACGTGTTTAGCTGCTCTATCTTCCTATTTCTAGCCTCACTGGCACGTGGCACATGGAGTAATCCCGAGATTACAACCCTAGAGGTCCTGTCTTTTAACTTTCTGCCTAGCTCCCTGAACTCCTGCTGCAGGACCTCATGCCCCTTCCTGCCTATGTCGTTAGTACCAATATGTACAACAACCTCTGCCTGTTTGGCCTCCCCCTTCAGGATGCCCTCTACCCGTTCGGAGACATCCTGGACCCTGGCACCAGGGAGGCAACATACCATCCTGGAGTCTCTTTTACGTCCACAGAAGCGTCTATCTGTGCCCCTGACTATAGAGTCTCCTATTACTATTGCTCTTCTGCACTTTGACCCATCAGAGCCAGCCGTGGTGCCATTGCTCTGGCTGCTGCTGTTTTCCCCGGATAGGCTATCCCCCGCGACAGTATCCAAAGGGGTATACCTGTTCGAGAGGGGGACAACCACAGGGGATTCCTGCACTGACTGCCTGCCCTTACTGGTGGTCACACATTTCTCTGCCTGCACCTTGGGTGTGACCACATTTATATAACTGCGATCAATGACGCTTTCCGCCACCTGCATGCTCCTAAGTGCATCCAATTGCTGCTCCAACCGAACGATGCGGTCTGTGAGGAGCTCCAGTTAGGTGCACTTTCTGCAGATGAAGCCATCCGGGACGCTGGAAGCCTCCCAGACCTGCCACATCTCACAGTCAGAGCACTGCACCCCTTTAACTGACATTGCGTCAATTAATTAAAATTAAAAGTTTAAAATTTAAAAAAATATTTTTAATTTTTTTTTTTAAAGTTACTGTTAACTATCTGTTTCCTAGCACTAGATTTCTAATTTAAATGCGAAAGCTAAATATAGTACTCTCCGATCTCTGGCTTAGATACCCCTCTAAATTATAATTATGTAATTATGTTTAACTAGTTACCAATGCTTAATTTTTTTAATTTAGTGTAGATTCCCAACCAGCCACTCAGGTCACAGCTTTTGTGTGATGTCACTTCAGTTCCCCCCCCCACACACAATTTGAAAAAGGTATAAAAGTAAAAATGAGTAAAAATCACTTACTTACCTTCTTACCTTCTGAGTGTCTTAGATGTTATCAGGTTCTCTCCCTGACAGAGACTGCTCCTCCTCCTCCGAACGGCTCCCAAAACTAGGCCGCGATCTTTTAAAATCTCCGCTCTGACTCGCAGTTCCTGCGCTTTTTAAATCTCCCGTGCTTTTTAAATCTCCCCACTGGGACCCACTGGGCGTAGTACGAGAAGAACCCCAGGCAGCGTTTGAGGGCCTTGGGGCAGTGGGGGAGTGGAAGCTCCATGAGTGTGCGCATGCGGTCAGGATCGGGCCCCAGATCTCCATTCTGGGCCACATAGCCGAGTATGGCTAAGCGGGTCGTGCTAAACATGCACTTCTCCTTGTTGTAGGTGAGGTTGAGGAGAGTGGCGGTGTGGAGAAAATTGGCAAGGTTGGCATCGTGGTCCTGCTGGTCATGGCCGCAGATGGTGATGCTGTCTAGGTACGGGAAGGTGGCCTCTTTGGATGGTGGGGTGTACCGCGAGGGAGCAGTGCCTTACCGTATCCGGCTGTATGAAGCTTTCGGTGCTCCCGGAGTCCAGCAGGCAAGAGGTCACGTGGCCGTTGATTTTGACACGATCCGATGCGGTGGCCAGGTTGTGCGGACGAGATTGGTCGATCGTCACTGGGCGAGCCTTGGTCGGTTGTCGCTGACGTCGGATGATGGGGAAACGGGGGGGCCCAGGTCCTGGAATGCTGTCGGTGTCTATGTCCCGTGGGGGAGACAAGATAGCGGCGCCTGAAGATCCTGCGGGGGACAAAATGGCAGCGCCCACTGGCCACGTGTGGCCCCGGGAGGTGAAGATGGCGGTGCCCATTGGCCACGTGTGGCCCTGGGAGGTGAAGATGGCGGTGCCCATTGGCCACGCGTGGCCCCGGGAGGTGAAGATGGCGGTGCCCATTGGCCGCGCGTGGTCAGGGGAGATGAAGATGGCGGCGGCCATTGTGTGTAGGCTAGGGGGGTGGGGGCGATAGCGGCGACTACGCGGGTCTGGCACACCGCGGCGAAGTGCCCCTTTTTGCCGCAAGCCTTGCAAAGGGCAGCGCGGGCCAGGCAGCGTTGGCGAGGGTGCTTCTGCTGGCCGCAGAAGTAGCATCGGGGACCCCCGGGCTGGCGTGTGACGCAGGCGTACTGACTGGGTAAGGCCCCCGCTGGGGCGGCCATTTGTGGGGTCCACGAGGGGTGGGAGGGGTGGGCCGCGCGGCTGGTGTGGCAGGCCTGAATGTTACGTGAGGTAACCGTCATGGAGTGCGCTAGCTTCTTTGTTTCAGCTAGGTCGAGCATGGACCCTTCTAACAGTCTTTGGCGTATGAGGTCCGGCTCAATCCTCGTTACGAACGCATCCCGCATAAGAAGGTTGGAATGTTCAGTGGCCGTAACGGCCTGACAGTCACAGTCCCGGACGAGTGGGATTAGGGCCCGCCAGGAGTCTTCTATGGACTCACCAGGGAGTTGAGAGCGAGTGGCGAGTACGTGCCTGGCAAAGAGTGTGTTCGTTTTCTGTGCGTAGTTTTCTTTGAGAAGCGCCATGGCACAGCGTAGTTCGGGACGTCCTGGATCAGCGAAAACATGTTGGAGCTCAACCTTGAGTACAGGATCTGTGTCTTCTGAGCCTCCAGAACAAGTGTGGTCACGGAGTTGATGTACACCTCGAAGCAAGCTAGCTAGCAAAGCTGGCTGTAGTCCACGACCATTCTGTGTTTCTCCCCAGTTTTAATGGCATCGCTTGATTGCGGATCCAGCTGCAGGCGATCTGGTTTGATTCGGAGGTCCATCTTTTAGAAAATCTTAGAGCAGTAAATTGAGGCACAATCAATTGAACAAAGACTAAATTTGGATACAACTGAGGCTTTATTGCTCTAAGATGTGTGGCCTCCTACAGCAGCTGGCGAAATGGCTGCTGAATGAAGGACACGCATATTTATACTCCGCCTACTGGGCAGAGCCAGTAGGCAGGGGCTACCGGCGAACCTGTAGTACAGGTCCTACCTTACATCACCTAATACAGGTGTAACAGTGGTTTATAGAATTTACAGTGCAGAAGGAGGCCATTCGGCCCATCGTGTCTGCACTGGCTCTTGGAAAGAGCACCCCACCCAAGCCCACACCTCCACGCTATCCCCATTACCCAGTAACCCCACCCAACACCAAGAGCAATTTTGGACACCAAGGACAATTTAGCATGGCCAATCCACCTACCGCGCACATATTTGGGTTGTGGGGGTCAGTCCCACGCAGACACGGGGAGAATGTGCAAACTCCACACGGACAGTGACCCAGGGCCGGAGGAGTAACGTGCTGAGCTTGCCAGTGATGTCCACATCCCAAGAAAGAATAAAGAGAAAAAGATATGTTACACCACATTATGGCTCAGTATCTAAATTTGATTATCTTGGGACTTTCTGAAACCTACTACCTTATCTTTCTGTTTTTCTTTATAAATGTTTCTGTATTTAAATATTAGTTTTAAACTGCAGACAGCTGTCCCTTTTTTTCATTTTCTTTAGTGACAGCAGACTGTGGTGGGCATGTCACACTCTCCAGCAAGCATTTACCACAATCAGGGTTAGCAGTTAGACTTCTGCCCACCATATTCAGTGAGTAGCAAAGGTTTAAGTTTCAGTTCATGATACCATCTGTAGTCTAACCTTGAAAGTGTTGGCAAAAGCCCAAATATAATACCCTGCAAATCAGAATATGATGAAACTTGTTAAAATTATAACACTTTGAAGTAAATTCCCATCAACAGTGCTTGAAAGTCGAAGTCCTTTTAAAATGATTGGCCTTTTGCACACTGAAGTAATATAGAGTTGTTGGATACTTACTAGATAACGCCAATGTAATGTTCCACATTCTGTGGGTGATCAGATTGCCAATTCCTTTTAAACCCCATCACAAGTATGTTGGGCTTCATCCTCCCAAGACCTACAGCCTATTAAACAGGTAACATGATTAGTTTTAATATGTATGAAAATATAACATAGGGTGATGAAGGAGTTGTATAAAACACTTGTTAGGGCACAGCTAGAGTACTGTATGCAGTTCTGGTTGGCATCCAATAGGAAGGATGTGATTGCACTGGAAAGGGTGCAGAGGAGATACACCAGGAAGCTGCATGGGTTGGAACGTTTCAGCTATGAAGAGAGGAAAGTTGGCTGCGATTGTTTTCCTTAGAGCAGAGAAGGCTGAGGGGGGACCTCATTGAAGGGTACAAAACTATGAAGAACCTAGACAGAGCTGACAGGAAGAATGTTTTCCCCTTAGTTGAGGGGTCAATAACCAGGGGGCATAGATTTACGATAACCGACAGGAGATTTAGAGGGGATTTGAGGTAAACGTTTTCATCCAGAGGGTGGTGGGAATCAGGAACTCACTGCCTGAAAGGGTGGTAGAACCCTCATAACATTTTAAAAACATTTAAATGAGCTTTTGAAACACCATAGCATACAAGAGTACAGACTAGGTGCTGGAAAGTGGGTTTAGAATGGATAGATGCTTGATGGCTGATGCAAATCCGATGGGCCGAAGGGCCTGTTTCTGTGCTGTAAAACCCTATGACTCTCTAACATTCTTTCAAAGTGGGGGAAAGATTAGTTAATTTAAACATAAAGAATGGAATTTGTTGTTGTAATAATAGTGAAGCTGCCAGCCTCATTTCGTGGACTGAGAAATCTGGCATTTATTTGACTTTTCTGCATCAAGTTGATACAACTGAATGTCTCAGGAGGACATTTATGAGGGTAGTTAAGAGTCAATCAAACTGCCGGGGATTTGGAGTCACATGTAGGCCAGACCGGGTAAGGAAGGAAGATTTACTTCTCTAAAGACTGTTAGTGAGCCAGATGGTTTTTTTACGGCAATACAATAGTTTAGTGAAGAAAGTTTCTAATTACAGATTTATTAATTCATTTAAATTCCACCAGTTGCCATGGTAGGGTTTGAGCTCATGTTGCCACACCATTAGCCTAGGCCTCTGGATTACTCATCCAGTAACAGCACTGTGATGCCACCATCCAAATGTCTACGTACAATAAAATAATTTTGAAAAAGGTTCTGTCAGAGGATATTTCCAGAGAGGATACTGTAGCAACCTTTGTTCATTAAAACAAAGCACAAATTATTCACCCACTAATCTTACCACAAGGATCAGCAAAAAAGTGAAGTCTTACTTGTCAGACTTAACTAAGCTTTTAGCATTGTGTTGGTCATAATTACGTTTGAACAACCTCTCTGACCCTGGAAAATTAATCTTACAAGTGTGAAGTCTTGTTCCCTCAGAAGAACGACTGCAGATTTGAAAAGGTTTTTCTTTGTTTGGAAGTTTAATTTCTCATGTTGGAGTTTCACCTTTACTCTCATGTGTACTTCCCAGACTGTATTTTGCTTTCTGCACAAGGATTCAAAATGTGATGCATGTCTTCAGTTTTCTATTTCCAACAGAATTCTCTGTGAGAATTCTTCAAAGTGATGAGTCGATATGTTGCCTGTCCTGTCCCTGGACATCACAAATCCTCTGTAGAACATGTCAAATTCAAACGGATGTCAGAATAGAGGAAGCCTGCACTCTAGTGCCTGTTAAATCTTAGTGCGCAGCTTTTCTAAAGTCAGTGGAGGAGCCATCCTTCATCACCACCAGCAAACTTTGGGCTAATATGTTTCAAGATGATAGGTTATTCAATCATTCTGCAGTTGAAGAAATATAAATGTTCTTATACTTGCACATATGAGCTCACACGAGATAGTTGCAGAACATCCATTATTTTTAAAATGGCAGCAAATATGCAAAATAAGAAAGAAGGTATGAACAATGGCACATTTGGATCATTCTGCATTTTGTAATTCGGGGGCATGTAAAGAGTGAAGGATGATTTTCTTTTCTATCTGTGTCCTTGCTCACCTTTTGCCATTCCCAACCTAACAATATGCAAGTGGGCTACTCAAGACCCCTATCAAAAGTCCTACACAACTGGTTTGGGACTTCAGCGATGTATTAAGATGGGCATCACCCAAGCAGCATGTGAAATATTTGATTTGATTCTCTTTTATTTTCATGCTTCTCATTTATTTTGCTTCATTTTCTTGAGTAGGATTTCTTTAATATGGCAGGGTTTGCCACCAAAAAAGGCAGGGAACTCACCCCAGCTTCTGATGGCTGTCCTGCAGCCAGATAATGGTCTATGGAGAATTAACGGGCTAGAGGCAGGATTTCTGCCCCCATTTTGGGAGAAAAAAACTCCTCTTCAGAGAGCCCATGATAACCTGCTGCGACTATATCAATTCTCAGTGAAGTGGAGCCGGACTGGATAGAAGGTAGGGGGGTGGGGGTTGTGGGTCTAGGTGGGGCCAGGACCAGAAGCATTCAAGGGGTTTGAGGTGGAATGGAGCTGTCTTCACCCTGCCTCATCTGTTCGCCCCTCAACCCCCCTCATCTCTTCACCCCACCCCACCTCTGCTCTCCAACCCCACCCTGCCTCATCTGTTCACCCCCAACTCCCCTCATCTCTTCACCCTGCTTCATCTCTGCTCTTTGCCCCTCAACCCCCGTCATCTCTTTACCCCACCCCACCTCATCTCACCTCTCCAACCCTGCCTCATCTGTTCACCCCTCAGCCCCCTCAGCTCTTCACACCACACCACCTCATCTCTGCTCTCCAGCCCAACCCACCTCATCTGTTCATCCCCAACCTCCCCTCATCTCTTCACCCTGCTTCATCTCCGTTCTTCACCCCCACCACATCTGTTCATCCCCCAATCCCCCTCATGTCTTCGCCGCCACCCCGCCTCATCTCTGCTCTACGCCCCCACTCCACTTTATCTCGTCTCTTCGCCCCACCCAGTCTCATCTCTTAGCCACCACCCTTCTCGTGTTGGCTCTTCGCCATCCTCCACTCTGCCTCGTCCCATCTCTTCACCCCACCTCCTCTCATCTCTTAGCGCCCACCCCGCTTTGTCTTGGTTCTTCGCCCTCCCCCCACCTCGTCTCATCGGCCCCGCCCATCTTGTCTCATCTCTTTGCCCCCACCTCGTCTTTGCTCTGTACTTTTTACATGTCATGCATTTACCTGCATTAACATTTGCGTTCCACTTCGTAAATCATCTGCAGCCACACCTGTATGAAAGGATTTGATCCTCCTCTTGGTCAACCACTTAATGTGTCCACTTGAGCATATTTCAGACACCTTTTCCTTGTGAGGACCCTTACGTTAAACACAGGGCATAATTAGTTATGAAATATATTACTCCTCAGCATATTTAATTGTTAGCAATTTCCAGTGATCCGGTGGACTGAATAATGAAATTTGGTTTCTAAGTGAATATCAGGTCCCCCCAGGTTACGCAAAACATACTGGAGCTGTTCAGTAAACCAAGCAGTCTCCCTTTATCAATTCTACAGAGAGAATGGCAGCCTGATACCAGAAGGAAAATCCGCCACCCAGCTATCAGCTGTGATCCTCACAGAAATACCAGCCACAAAACATAGGCTCACCCAACAAATAACCTCCCCGCTCTCCTGCCCACCCCATCCCTATAAAACTGTAACCTTGAGACACTTGGTGTACAGCAACAGCAGAATTCCCAAGCTAAAGACCTTGCATGTCAACAAGCAAAGCATACTGCAGCATCAATCTGAAAATCAATGTAGCATTCTGGTTTTATCTTTTTTAAGTTGTTAAATGTGTAGATTTCAGGTACCATGCCACCAAGTTGGACACCCCACAACTCCAGTGTAGGGGCTGAGTAGCGCAAGAACAGGCCAGAAATCCCTGTCAATGTAGACAGTCCCGTGAGTGTCAGAAGGTAATACAATCCAAGGTAAGGTCAGCTGTTCTTTTCCAGTTCTCTGCACACACATATCTGCTTTAGAAGATCTTAAAAAGGAACAACTAAACAGAGTGTGCAGCAGAATATTTAGAAGTTCACCGTATGGACTCGGAGTGAAATCTCCCAAATAGCTATTTATTTTTAACAAGGAAAGGACACTGCTGCATATTATTCTCGAAAATGAAGGTTAAACTCCAAAGTTTCAACCATACTCACAATGATCACATTACCGCACACCATCAAACTGTGGTTTTTGGTGACAGTCCCCACAAAATCTACCAGTGCTGGACGAAAGTTAGGAGGACCAGTAAGAACCAAGCACTGAGGTCTAGAAAAAATGTATACAAGCTTTATGTTCGGGAAAAATAGCACAGCTTTTCTGGGACACTATCAAAATGGAGGGGGGCAGATAATAACACACCATGTAGGAAATGTACTTATTCTGTTAGAAGCAGACGACAAACACCCCAAAATAAATAGACATGAACTTGTCAATAGATACACAACTAATTTACAACACAATCATATTGAGCAGAAGAATGTGTGATATTTAGCAGGAATATGAGAGATTCAACAGCATTGAACAGAGTGAGGCAACTGTAGTGCAGTTTCTGATGACGTCCATAAGACCATAAGACATAGGAGCGGAAGTAAGGCCATTCGGCCCATCGAGTCCACTCTATCATTCAATCATGGCTGATTTCAACTCCATTTACCCGCTCTCTCTCCATAGCCCTTAATTCCTCGAGAAATCAAGAATTTATCAACTTCTGTCTTAAAGACACGCAACGTCCCGGCCTCTACCGCCCTCTGTGGCAATGAATTCCACAGACCCACCACTCTCTGGCTGAAGAAATTTCTCCTCATCTCTGTTCTAAAGCGACTCCCTTTTATTCTAAGGCTGTGCCCCCAGGCCCTGGTCTCCCCTGCTAATGGAAACAACTTCCCCACATCCACCCTATCTAAGCCATTCATTATCTTGTAAGTTTCTATTAGATCTCCCCTCAACCTCCTAAACTCCAATGAATATAATCCCAGGATCCTCAGACGTTCATCGTATGTTAGGCCTACCATTCCTGGGATCATCCGTGTGAATCTCCGCTGGACCCGCTCCAGTGCCAGTATGTCCTTCCTGAGGTGTGGGGCCCAAAATTGCTCACAGTACTCTAAATGGGGCCTAACTAATGCTTTATAAAGCTTCAGAAGTACATCCCTGCTTTTATATCCCAAGCCTCTTGAGATAAATGACAACATTGCATTTGCTTTCTTAATTACGGACTCAACATGCAGGTTTACCTTCAGAGAATCCTGGACTAGGACTCCCAAGTCCCTTTGCACTTCAGCATTATGAATTTTGTCACCGTTTAGGAAATAGTCCATGCAGCCACTTTGTTCGATTTCTTGACTGTCAGTCAACCGACCATTTTACCCCCACTACAATGAAGTAAAGTCACCATAATCCCAGGTGACCATAGGCTGCTTTCTCCTTTGGGAGTAGAGCTGACTGGTGGTGATTTAACATAAGGGTCACCACACCTCAGGTTGAGGGGCAAGGTTGAGAAGGCAGGGCCTTCATGAATAACCTCAGCTGGTATGGGAATTGAACCTGCATTGTTGGCCTTTCTCTGCATCACACATAAACTGTCCAGCCAACTGAGCTGAAGCAGCTCCCTTCCCCACTGCAATATTTTTATAACTAAAAACCATATGAAAAAAACAAACACTTTTTAATGCACCTATGATTGTTCTTCAAGGTAATTTAGCAGCATCTAGGAGATTAATCTTTAATCCGTGCTCACTCCAGGCTAATGCTGGAGGATTGACCACCCTAGTGTCTGCCAATTAACCTGATAATCTTCACTTTCCACATGAATGCCAGTGGGATGAGTGAATTATTCTGTCGGTGTTTAGAGTAACAGAGAAATTAATAGATGCTAACACCTGAATCAGTGGGAAGGGAGGTTTGAAGCTGAGACGACCTCCTAGGTTTGGTCGCCAATCTCTGTTTAGCTGAGCTTTAACAGTCAAACTGGTAGAGGCAGCACTCTCCACGCTTGCATTAATTTAATTTTGTTGTATAAAGATTAATTGGCTACTCTTGTTTAATTTAATGCAGAATCATTCTTTTGGCCTGTGGTGAAATGATTGGAGATTCCTGGGTGAGAGAAATAAAATTAAGCTCTGTGGCTACCTGCTGCAAATTGCGCTGTTATTTGTACATTACCTGTAATTTTTAATGTGATCGTCAACTTCATTCAGCCCCACACAATAGGACAGGGCCATGTTATAGGAACCAGCTTGAATGGATGACCCCCAATTTGCAGCTGGAAGGGAAAGTGAGAGATGTACAGAGAACACATTTTTATTTATTAAAGTATTTCTTCTGCAATCCCATTATTGGTTCAATTTTCCTTTGGTCTTAAATGTAAAAATATTATTACTCTAACAACTGAAGCTACTGCAGATAAAACTTGAATGGGGCTGTGTGTCAACAGTGAATTAATCACCAATATAAATACTTAAACAGATTTCACCACTGGCTCAGTAGCAATGGTCATTACTCAGGGAGCAAGAAAGAAAGACTTGCATTCATATCGCACTTTATTGCATGTCTCAGAGATTTCTCAAAATGCTTGCTATGCAGGGCTTTGAAATGTGCTGTCGTTGTTATGCAGCTACCATTTGGCACAGACTCACATCCCCATATAAACTGGGAAGGTCGAAGGTTCATTATCAGCATGCGCCATGTTAATTGAACTTTGTCAAGACAACACTTTGGAGCAGAGGCAGACTTACACTTTTGGAGGTCCCGCGTTCTCCATCTTGATGAGGGCCCCACGTCACACCCTGCCCCCTGGTGACGTGGCAGCTCACCCCCATTGACATGGAGTCCGGTCCCCAATGACATCAATACCCTTCCTGACCCCGCCCTCAACTCACACAATGCAAGGCACAGAAACCCCAAATCACTGCTTGACAGATTGGCTGTTGTAGTGCTCTTCAACTTATGACAACAACAAGGCCTGTACTGTAACTGATAAATTGAGATGCACAATATGCAAGGCACAGAATACAGAAACCCAAAAATCACTGTTCGACAGAATGCTGTCGTGCTCTTTAACTTATGGCAGCAACAAACCTGTAATGTTGGCTATGGTAGATTGGGAAATGTTACTTCAAGGGATGACAGTGGATGGGCAATGGCTCACATTCAAGGAGTTCATGGGGGAGCTGCAACAATTATTTATTCCTGTCTGGCACAAAAGTAAAACGGGAAAGGTGGCCAATCAATGGCTTACAAGGGAAATTAGAGATAGTATTCGATTCAAGGAGGAAGCAAAGAAATTGGCCAAGAAAAGCAACAGAACTGAGGACTGGGAGCAGTTTAGAATTCAGCAAAGAAGGACCAAGGGATTAAGAAGGGGAAAATAGAGTATGAGAGAAAGCTTGCAGGGAACATAACAACTGACTGTAAAAGTTTCTATAGGTCCGATTAGAGAAAAAGATTGGCGAAGACAAAGGTAGGTCCCTTACAGTCAGAAACAGGGGAATGTATAATAGGGGACAAAGAAATGGCTGAGCAACTAAACCCATACTCTGTCTTCGCTAATAAGGGCACAAATCAGGGGCGGGATTCTCTGTTTTGCCGGCAGCCCGGGGGTTTCCCGACGGCGTGGGGATGCCCCACAATGGGAAACCCCATTGACCGGCTGGCATGACGGAGAATCCCGCCGGCGGGTCGAGGCAGAAATGTGGCACGGGGGGTCGGAGAATCCAGCCCCAGATACCAGAAATGTCGGGGAACACAGGGTTTAATGAGAGGCTGCAACTGAAGGAGATCAATATTAATAGAGAAATAGTGTTGGGGAAATTGATGGGATTAAAGGCTGATAAATTCCCAGGGCCGAGTAATATACATCCCAGAGTACTTAAGGAAGTGGCTCTAGAAATAGTGGATGCATTGGAGGTCATCGTCCAGGAGACTCTGGATCAGTTCCTGCAGAATGGAGTGTAGCTAATGTAACTCCACTATTTAAAAAGGGAGGTAGAGAGAAAATAGGGATTTATAGACTAGTAAGCCTAATATTGGTAGTGGGGAAAATTCTAGAATCCATTATCAAAGATTTTTTAGCTGACCACTTTAAAAAAGCAGGAACAGACAGAGTCAGCATGGATTTATGAAGGAAAAATCATGCCTGACAAATCTACTGGAATTCTTCAAGGATGTAACTAGTAGGGTTAAAGAGGGGGAACCAGTGGATGTGGATATTTGGACTTCAGAAGGCTTTTGACAAAGTCCCGCATAAGAGATTAGCACATAAAATTAAAGCGCATGGGATTGGGGATAGTGTATTGCGATGGATAGAAAACTGGTTAGCAGACAGGAAACAAGAGTAGGAATTCATGGGTCTGTGTCAAATTTTCAGGCAGTGACTAGTGGGTACCGCAGGGATCAGTGCTGGGACCCCAGCCATTCACAATATATATTAATGATTTAGATGAAGCAACAAAATGTAACATCTCCAAATTTGCAGATGACACCAAGTTGGGTGGGAGGGTGAGCTGTGAGGAGGGTGCAGAGATCCTTCATTATGATTTGGCAAATTGAGTGAGTGGGCAAATGAATAGCAGATGCAGCATAATTTGGATAAATGCGAGGTTATCAAAAATGAGAAGGCAGACTATTATCTGAATGGCAATAAATTAGGAGAGGGCAATGTGCAATGAGACCTGGGAGTCCTCGTACACCAGTCGCTGAAAGTAAGCATGCAGGTGCAGCAGGCGGTAAAGAAGGCAAATGGTATATTGGGCCTCATAGCGAGAGGATTCGAGTATGGGAGCAGGCATGTCTTGCTGCAATTCTACAGGGCCTTTGTGAGGCCACACCTGGAGTGTGCAGTTTTGGTCTCCTTATCTGAGGAAGGATGTTCTTGCTCTAGAGAGAGTGCAGCAAAGGTTTACCAGACTGATTCCTAGGATAGTGTTATAACCTGCTTACTTACCATTGGCTGGGGACTAATGACAATCCCACAATCCTGTGGGAGTATGAGCTTCCCCAATGAGGGGGGCAGAGAAACCATTAGTAAACTCATAGTATAAATAAAGCTGGCCAGTTTAGGAACCAGCAGGAAGGAGTGTGCAGCAAGGGAAGTTGCTGCTGTTATATATATATGTTATTGTAAATAAATGTTATTACTTTGTATCCTTAAAACTCGTGCTGGATTCTTCGTGGCCCTCAAAAACCGGCGACGAAGGTTAAAATGAATAGCTGTCTACACTGCTGAAGCCACCTCCCTGGATTTTTGTTGGATACAGGTTGGAGGTTGTCTTCTATTATACCATGCCTCTGTACGGACGTTTGGATGTTTTTGATGCTGCGCTGGAAAGCTGGAACCAGTACACACAACGGATGCGTTACTATTTCCGGGCAAACGATATCACCGAAAATGAGCACCAGGTGGTCATATTGCTCACCGCCTGCGGCCCGCATATGTTTGGGGTGATTAGGAGCCTTACATATCCAGCTGCGCCGGACACCAAAACATTTTATGAACTTGTGAATATAGTGGGGCAACATTTTAACCCAACCCCGTCCACGATAGTCCAGCGTTACCGGTTTAATACCGCTGAGAGGACCCTGGAGAATCCCTTGCCGATTTTCTATCCAGGCTACGCAGGATTGCGGAGTACTGTGACTATGGTGAGACCTTGTCAGAAATGTTACGCGACCGTTTGGTTTGCGGTACTAACAATGCGGCCACCCAGAGAAAGTTGTTAGCTGAGCCAACATTGACTTTTCAACAGGCCATTCAAATAGTATTGTCCCGAGAGAGCGCAGAACGAGGAGTGCAGGAGCTACAGGAAATGGAAGTGCATGCCTTGGGGCGCAACCCCTTCCGTCCGAAAACGTCCCCCCGCACTCCTGCGGTACCTTGGGCGAGGCAACGTCCGGACCGACGCCAGTGGCCGTCGGACATTCCTCCCCGAAGGGAGCCTTCTCCAGAACCAATGGATGAGGAGCCATGTCCGTGTCAGACTTGTAGGCGCCGACCCCGTCGCGGACGGCGGTCGTGGGGGCGCCAGAGGCGCCGTCGTTCCGACCGAAACTGGGACCAGCCCAGGGGCCATAACTGGGACCAGCCCAGGGGCCGTACCTTCCATGTGGAAGAACCTGCGGCGACTACTCCCGAGGACGTGGAGACGGAGGACGACTGCCTGCAGTTGCATTGTGTAGCAGCTCCCCGTGTGGCCCCCATTAAGGTGACAGTACGGGTCAATGGCCACCCGCTTGAGATGGAGTTGGACACTGGCGCAGCGGTCTCCGTGATCGCCCAGAGGACATTCGACCGCATCAAGCAGGGTATACAGACCCTTACATTAACCGACTCACAGGCCAGGTTGGCCACCTACACGGGGGAACCACTGGACATTGCAGGAACTACAATGACCCCTGTTGTTTATGGACGCCAGGAGGGGTGTTTCCCACTTATCGTGGTGCGCGGCCATGGGCCCAGCCTGTTGGGTCGGGACTGGTTGCACCATTTGCGGTTGCAATGGCAGCACATCCTCCAAACAGTTTCTGAAGGGTTGACTGAGGTGCTAGGACGATACCCAGAGGTATTCCAGCCTGGTGTGGGGAAAATAAAAGGGGCCGTAGCTCGTATCCAAGTCGAACCAGGAGCCACGCCGCGCTATTTCCGGGCACGCCCGGTGCCTTACGCCTTGCTCGAGAAGGTAGAAGGGGAGCTCACTCGTTTGGGTATTATCAGGCCCGTCCGTTTTGCTGACTGTGCAGCACCAATTGTACCTGTAATGAAGCCAGATGCCACAGTTCGCTTGTGTGGCGACTATAAACTTACAGTGAATACGGCTTCCCGACTCGACCGATATCCAATGCCTCGCATAGAGGATCTCTACACGAAGCTTGCAGGTGGACTCTCGTTCACAAAATTAGATATGAGTCACGCCTACCTGCAGTTGGAGCTGGACCCTGCCTCCCGACCATATGTAATGATTAATACACACCGGGGCCTGTATGAATATACACGGTTGCCCTTTGGAGTATCCTCTGCCTGCGCAATTTTTCAACATGTTATGGAGGGCATTTTGAGAGGTTTACCACGTGTTGCTGTCTACCTAGATGACGTTTTGATTACAGGGACGTCGGAGCAGGAACATTTGGAAAATCTGGAGGCTGTCCTTAGACGCCTTTCGGAGGCTGGAGTCCGTTTACGTCGCACAAAGTGCGTATTTCAGGCAAAGGAAGTAGTCTACCTAGGTTATCGGGTGGACCGCGAAGGTTTGCACCCCGTCGCAGAGAAGGTGCATGCGATTAAACAGGCTCCCGCCCCGACTGACACTTCGCATCTTCGTTCTTTTCTCGGTCTCGTAAACTATTACGAGAAGTTCCTCCCCAATCTGGCAACTACGCTGGCCCCGTTGCACCTGCTGCTAAAGAAAAATCACACCTGGGTTTGGGGTCAGCCGCAAGAAACCGCTTTCCGGCGGGTAAAGCAACAATTGTCGTCGTCTATGATCCTGGAAAGCCTTTGCTCGTCACATGTGATGCATCCCCATATGGTATTGGGGCCGTCCTGTCCCACAAGATGGAGAACGGGGCCGAGCGACCGATAGCTTTCGCCTCCCGCACATTGACAGCAGCGGAGAAAAAGTACGCGCAGATCGAGAAGGAGGGCCTGGCTGTGGTTTATGCGGAGAAACGCTTCCAGCAGTACGTGTATGGCCGCCATTTCACTATCGTGACTGATCATGAGCCTCTGCTGGGACTTTTCAGAGAGGATAAGCCAATACCGCCCATTGCTTCCGCACGGATCCAGCGCTGGGCTTTGTTGCTTGCTGCATACGAGTATTCTCTGGAGCACAAATCAGGTACGCAGATAGCAAATGCCGACGCACTGAGCCGATTGCCTTTATCGACCGGCCCCATGTCGACCCCCACGACCGGTGAGGTGGTTGCAACCCTAAATTTTATGGACACCTTGCCTGTCACAGCATCACAGATCCGTGAGTGGACCCAGACGGAGCCAGTCCTGTCAAAGGTTCGGCACATAGTCCTGTATGGTGGGCAGCATAGGCAGCTCCCAGGCGAGTTGCGGGCATTTTCCTCCAAGCTGTCAGAATTCAGCGTGGAAGATGGCATCCTCTTGTGGGGGACGCGTGTGATTGTCCCGGAAAAGGCCAGGAGCTGATACTAACAGATTTGCACAATGGGCATCCAGGTGTGACCAAAATGAAAATGTTGGCCCGGAGTTATGTCTGGTGGCCAGGCCTCGACACCAACATTGAGAAGGAGGCCCAAAACTGCTCCATTTGCCAGGAGCATCAGAAGCTTCCGCCGGCCGCGCCCCTACATCACTGGGAATGGCCAGGGCGGCCTTGGGCACGCTTGCATGCAGGTTTCGCAGGCCCTTTTCAAGGATCCATGTTCCTTCTGTTAATTGACGCCCAGTCTAAATGGCTAGAGGTGCATAAGATGCAGGGGACAACGTCCTGCGCAACAATTGAAAAGATGCGTTTGTCGTTTAGTACACATGGCCTCCCCGAGGTGCTGGTCACGGATAACGGCACTCCATTCACGAGTGAGGAGTTTGCGAGGTTCACGAAGATGAACGGCATACGCCATATCCGCACTGCCCCTTACCACCCGGCTTCAAATGGGTTGGCAGACATTCAAAAGAGGTCTAAAGGAGCAGTCTTCCGGATCAATGGACACGAGACTGGCTCGCTTTTTGTTTACGTATAGGACCACTCCCCATGCGGTGACTGGGGTAGCTCCCGCAGAACTCCTAATGGGCCGGAGACTTTGCACCTGCCTTAGTATGGTTTTCCCGGACATTGGCGCAAAAGTACGCCGCACACAAGAACGGCAGGGACAGGGATTTTCTCGGCATCGGCCGATTCGGCAGTTTGCGCCCGGTGACCCAGTGTTCGTTCGGAATTTTGCTGGTGGTGGCCAGTGGGTTCCTGGTGTAATCTTTCGCCAAACGGGCCCTATATCTTACCAGGTGCAAGCCCAGGGTCGTCTCCAGCGCAAACATGTAGACCACGTTCGGTCCAGAAGACTATCCCCTCAAAAGATTCCCCGCCCCCGGAGCTCATTTCTACAGCCGCAGAGCCCAGAGACAAGGGAAGGTAGTCCTCACAATCTTCCACTGGTGCCTCACTCGAAGCCTGCGCAGGTCGTCACAGAACCGAATGGAGATCGAGACGCTGACATTACAGAGGCAGCAGACTCTGACTCCGAGATGGAGACACAGGATGCATCAGAGGGGGACTCCTCGGGTCCATGGGCCGTGGATGTACAACCGTTGCACCGTTCATCACAGAAGCGCCGGTCTCCGTCTCGTTACACGCCGCCTGATCCAGCGCCGCGTGCAAATGGTGTCCGGCCTGCGGCAAAACGAGTCCGACGCCCTCCTTCGCCAGGGTCTTCGGTGGATTCCTTGGACTTTGGGGGGGCGAGGGATGTTATAACCTGCCTACTTACCATTGGCTGGGGACTAATGACAATCCCACAATTCTGTGGGAGTGCGAGCTTCCCCAATGAGGGGGGCGGAGAAACCATTAGTAAACTCCAAGTATAAATAAAGCTGGCCAGTTTAGGAACCAGCAGGAAGGAGTGTGCAGCAAGGGAAGTTGCTGCTGCTGCTGTTATATATATATGTTATTGTAAATAAATGTTATTACTTTGTATCCTTAAAACTCGTGCTGGATTCTTCATGGCCCTCTCAAAATATAGTGGGATCTATGTACGAGGAGAGATTGAATCAGTTAGGATTGTATTCACTGGGGTTCAGAAGAATGATGGGAGATCTCATAGAAACATGTATAATTCTAACAGGACTGGTCAGGGTACATGCAGGAAGGATGTCCCCGATGTTGGGTGTCCCCGAAACCAGGGGTCACAGCCTGAGGATGCAGGGTAGACCATTTAGGACAGAGATTGTTTGTTTTTTTAAATGTAGAGTACCAAATTCTTTTTTTTTTCCAATTAAGGAGCAATTTAGTGTGGCCAATCCACCTAGCCTGCACATCTTTTGGGTTGTGCGGGAGAAGCCCACGCAAACACGGGGGGAATGTGCAAACTCCACATGGACAGTGACCCAGAGCTGGGATCGAACCTGGGACCTCGGTACTGTGAGGCCGCAGTGCTAACCCACTGCGCCACCGTGCTGCCCTCGGACAGAGATGAGGAGAAATTTCTTCACCCAGAGAGCGGTGAGCCTGTGGAATTTGTTACCACAGGAAGTAGTTGAGGCCAAAACATTGTGAGCGGGATTCTCTGCCGTTGCGCTGGCAGCACACCCACGCCTGCGGGTTTCCTGGGGGATGGGACGACCACAATGGGAAATCCCATTTTCAGGTGGCAGGAAGGGAGAATCCCACTGCCAGCGAGGGCATGGCATCCAGGAAAACATCGCTGGAGTACCGGAGAAACCCACCCAGTGTGTTTTCAAGAAGCAGTTAGGTATAGCACTTAGGGCGAAGGGGATCAAAGGATATGAGGGGGAAAGTGGTATTAGACTAATGAGTTAGATTATCAGCCATGATCATAATGAATGGCGGGGCAGGCCTGAAGGGCCGAATGGCCTCCTCCTGCTCCAATTTCCTATGTTGGAAATGAAACAAGAGGAGCTAGTGGTTCTTGCTTCAGAGCACTAGTTAGTGACCTACGCTGCAATGTGCATGTTGGGCGATGAATGTGTCTCATTTTACTCTGATACATGTCACATTTGAATAACCGGAGTATCCTTGCTGCCTAGGCTCATATTTCAGTAGTAATCACTTAGATGTGGTAACAGGGCTATTGGTGACTGTGGGATTTCTGCACAAGTTAATACCTTCAGAAAAAGGCCACAGTGTATTTTATTTACGTGTGCCACCCAACCACAAAAAAAACTGAAAAGCTGAAAGTTGCTCCAGAGACCCAAATAAGTGAGCACTGGATAAGTATAGATTTTGGTATAAAACGGAATGCAGTAATAATACTTACACACTGACAGCTTCCCTTCACTTACCAGGTTTTTTGTATAATGCGTAAGCCAGAAGGAAGCCAACAATTCCAATAGCAATGAGGGCAGCCCACCACGTCAGCAAGAACATGATAACCACTGAAATTACTGCACAAAACAGCGAGGCCCACTTGTTGTAATATCTGAATGAGGGTCTCCAGCCTTTTAGAAACATAAAGCAAAATCTATAATTTAAAAGTGGTGTGTGTGACCAGCGCTCATTGAGAGGCTGGATAGCTGGGGGTTATTTTCTTTGGGGCAGAGAAGGCTGAGGGGGCATCATCGAGGTGTACAAGATTATAAGGGACATAGATAGGGTAGAATGGGGGAAACTTTTCACCTTATTAGAGGGGTCAATAACAGTTAAGGAGCAGGAGGTTTACAGGCGGTTTGAGGAAAAACATTTTCACCCAGAGGGTGGTGGGAATCTGGAACTCACTGCCTGAAAGGGTGGTAGAGGCGGAAACCCTCACAACATTTAAGAAGCATTTAGATGAGCACTCGAAACATCAAAGCATACAAGACTACGGACCAAGTGCTGTAAAATGGGATCAGAATAGATAGGTGTTTGATGGTTGGCATAGACGCAATGGGCTGACGGACCTCTTCCACTGCTGTATGGCTTTATGACTCTAAGAAATATCATCTGTTTGGCTAACCTGTATGGCCAGATATACTGTTTTGTTGTTGATGGTCTCTTAGCTGCCTCTGAAATGGCCGACAAGCCACTCAGTTCAAGGGAAGCTAGGGATGGACAACAAATGCTGGCCTTGGCACACATCCCATGAAAGAATAAATAAACTGAAACTTACAGGGACATTTCCAACATATTACTTTTTTCTTTCTCCTTTCATGGGATGTGGGCATTGCTGGCAGGGCCATCCCCAATCTCCCTTGAACTGAGTGGCTTGCTTGAGGGCAGTTAAGTGTCAACCACTGAGCCGGTTCTTTGGGGGTGAGGACAGGTGTGTTAGGTGCTCAGGGAGCCCAGCAAATCACACCAATATGTTCTGGGCATGCCCAGCGCTGGAGGAATTTTGGAAGGGCGTAGCGCGGACGGTGTCGAGGGTGGTAGGATCCAGGGTCAAACCGGGCTGGGGGCCGGCAATATTTGGGGTGGCCGGGAGTGCGGGAGGCGAAAGAGGCCGGTATTCTGGCTTTTGCGTCCCTGGTAGCCCGGCGGAGGATTCTCCTTCAGTGGAAAGATGCGAGGCCCCCAAGCGTGGAATCCTGGATCAGCGATATGGCAGGGTTCATTAAATTGGAGAGGGTGAAATTCGCCTTGAGAGGGTCGGTACAAGGGTTCTTTCGGCGGTGGCAACCGTTCTTAGACTTTCTGGCAGAACGATAGACATTGGTCAATGGCAGCAGCAGCTCGGGGGGGTGGGGGATGTTTACTTTATTTTTGTTTATGTTATTTACACTGGAAGGGTCTGAGGGGGTGTATATACCTGTTGTGTTAAGTCGGGGTGTTAATGTTAATTTATTATTAATGTACTGGGAGGGGTTTGGGGGGTTGCTTTTTTAGATTGTGTTTTGTACTTAACCCTGTTGGGTTCTTTTTTCTTTCTCATTTTGTCATTGATATTTTAGGAAAACCTTTAATAAAAAAAAAAATTTATTTTAAAAAGTGTCAACCACATTGCTGTGGGTCTGGACTCGCATGTAGGCCAGACCAGGGAAGGATGACAGATTTCTTTCCCTAAAGGACATTAGTGAATCAGATAGGTTTTACGACAATCGATGATGGATTCATGGCTACTATTGCCAAGACGAACTTTCAATTCCAGTTTTTATTAATTGAATTCAAATTCCACCAGCTGCTGTGGTGGTATTTGAACCCTTGTCCACAGAACATTAGCCTGGGCCTCTGGATTGCATTACCACCACACCATCGTCTCCTCCTAACTTATGTTAACTGGGATATGATTCATACCATTGAAAGGTGGTATTCACCGACAACAATATGCCCATAGTGCAGTAAAACACAGTGCCGGGAATGTATATCAGTTATTTACAAAGAGAAAATTACAGATAAAAATATAATTTGTAGAGCATAGAGGGAAAAATTCACCTTCAGGAGCAATTATAATTCATTGACAAAAAATCACATAATTTTAAGAATACAATGCTTCTGGGGCTCGCCCCCACTCTTTTATCTGTTATTTCTGAGAAATGTTTTTTTTTTTAAATGGCGTTCCTTTCTTCCTGCGAATGTTTAGTTTTTTTTAAAATATGTACTGAAAACCCACATTTTCTCTTCAGAACTCAGAAATAATGATGGCTTCTGAACCACAAATGCTTTTGCCAGGTGGGTGAGCAACCGCAGGAAGGAAATGGATAGCAGCGGTGCCCACAGTGCACGTGAACCTGAATGTTAAACAGGAAACCACAAACTGGGGAAGGAGAGGGAGGGTGACATAATCGCACATGGTTTACCCCCAGTTTCTAACACATTTCTGTTCTTAATACCTCACCTGATGCCGGAAATAATGACCAAATCCACAAGACAACATCTCAAGAAATGAGGAAAAAACTGAAAACCTGCCTGGGGAGTTGATAGCTGAAGCATGGAAGCAGCTAAAATTGATGAGAGCGTATGAGCACAGGAAAAAGTTGGAGATGATGGGAGCGATCACATTCAGTTCCGCTGCATGAAAGAGAACATAGCATTGGTTACATGTGCTTTAGGGCCTGTTGACACAGGACCTTTTGTATCGAGAATTGTATAATTTCCTTGAATCATGGTTGTATTGTTCCTGTGTCTTGACATGACACAATTAAAGACTTTGATCGTATGTGGTTTGTCTAATTTGGGAACTTCTTTCTCCAAACTATTGTCTTGAGAGGTGTTTCCATGGCAACAGTCTCTCTGCAGAACCTTCCTGGCCCTGGAGAACTTTGCAGCAAGTAACAGCTGGAAAAGAAGAATTTTCTGGTGTTTGAAATTCTCTTTTCCCACTAGCAGCACACACCTGCCCACGGGTTTCCTGGTGGCGTGTGGTGGCTTCAATGGGAAATCCCATTGACAAGCGGTAGGAAGAAATTCCGCTGCCATCGAACAGCGCGCCACCAAGAAACACGCGGCTGGGGGACCGGAGAATCCAGCCCGTAATCTCAAACTATTATATACAGTAATTGTTCTTCGAGAAAGCTTGCCTTGTAAAGAAAATCCATCAATTTCTAGAACAGCTTAAAAAACATGCCAGGTGGCACGGTGCCGCAGTGGTTAGCACTGCTGCCTATGGCGCTTAGGACCCAGGTTCGATCCCGGTCCTGGGTCATTGTCTGTGCAGAGTTTGCACGCTTTCCCCGAGTCTGCGTGGGTTTCACCTCCACAAGCCAAAGATGCGCAGGGTAGGTGGATTGACCACCCTAAATTGCCCCTTAATTGGAAAAAAATAATTGGGTACTCTGAATTTATTTTTTAAAAAGCTTAAAACACATGCACTCCAACCACTACTTCATATCTGTGAGTAAATTAAAGAGCACACAATTTTTTAATGCAATATATTATTAGATATTTTAGTTCAAAATTAAATACTTTGGAATTCCATATCCATTTTTCACATTTTGAACTAAACAAATCTTGCCGTCGTTGCATCTGATATTACCCGATGCAGGTATGACTTAGTGCAGGTACAGTTTTGGACTTCACCAGTCTAAGATCAGAAAAGACATTATGAGATATTTACCAATGAGAATGAAACCAACAGCAGTGGCATAGGTGAGGAGGTAACTATAAATGGGCTCGCTGTTCTTCCCATAGCCTTTCCCAAAAAACCCAATACCAGGGTATAGATTGTCCTTGCACAGGCACTGTCACGAGAAAAAGGTGAAATATATTGGTTCAATTGAATCACAAACTTTCATGCAATAAATAACTTTGAATATTTGTTCTGATGGTAGACATTGTCGCGCAAAAGCCTTCACTCCATGATGGTCTCTGATCCAACAGATAGAGTATAGAATATAAAACTGGGAGTGAATTACAAGTTTGGAACTTCACATGAACAAGTAAATAAAGAATTGTTTATAAACATCATCCCAACCCTTGAAACAGTTTGGGGTCTTAACTGTCAACATGGTTTGCCATATATAAAATAGACTTCAAAAATTCCGGTACTTCATAGTTGTTACGACACGGCAATGCAGAACTGTATAATAATGTTTATTGAAGGGTGTTCTGGTCCTTTGTCGACCAGAATCTAATTCACCATGGGTTGCAGCAGATCACTGTACAATGGAATCAATAGTTTTGTACCAATGAGCCATATTGTTTGTGTGCGTTTGGTATTATTAAGTCACAACACGTGAACTGGATGTTCACAATGTTATAAAAGTCAGGATAAAATATCGCGGAACATGGCAGGTGCTTCAGAAAAGAAAGGTGATGGAATTGGTCTTAGACTGCAGCACAGACAGCCGATAGTAAATAGGCAGCCTGCTTTGCATTCTGCACAATTATCTTTTCTGAATGGTCTGGAAAACTGGTGGAGCATAAAACAAGCAGCTGGTTCACCATTGCCCATTACACACCACCGGCCGAGAAATGTTTCACTCCCAACGTTCCTTTATTCTGCATTTTATTGAGTTCCCAGAAGAATAGAAACCAGTAACTAAGACCTTTTCCCCCATTCCAATTTGATATAACTAGACCAGTGCTACCCTGCACATTATAGCAATAACAACTTGCATTTATATAATGCCTTTAACAAAAGTCAAACATTCCACAGCATCTATTACTGACCAATGATGTTCGGCTGACTGGAACATCGCTGGAATAGTATATTATAGCTTAAATCTGTCCCCTGTACACAAAGCAATATTAGTTTCAGGTGGCAGTACTGATTGGGCGACACGGTGACACAGTGGTTAACACTGCTGCCTCACCGTGCTGAGGACCCGGGTTCCATCCCGGCCCCGGGTCACAATCCATGTGGAGTTTGCACATTCTCCCCATGTCTGCACTGATCTCACCCCCACAACCCAAAGATGTGCAGGCTAGGTGGATTGGCCACGCTAAATTGCCCCTTAATTGGAAAAAATGAATTGGGTACTTCAAATTTTTTTTTTTTTTAAACAGAAAACAAAATGAGTACCGATCAAGTAATTTCCATCAGGGTTTGAAGACAACCAGGTCAAACTATTCTTAATACCCTCTCACACAAAGTTTAGTCAACGTAAGCTTAAATATACAAAAACATGTGCATTTTTAGAAAAAAACAATGTTTTGCATGATCTCTACAAGTTAATATTTGGAGAGGAAAATAGTTGCTGATACAAAGTGTTTAATGTGAGAACTAATTTTTATCAATGACTTCCACAATTGTAATTGAACAACATTACTCAGATGTACCACAGTTAAATTAGCAATGGTAGTCGAGTAACTTAAGAAACATTTGATACCTGGAAGACTTTGGGGGCAGACACGAGGCAGGCAAGAGCTGAGGAAAGGGTAGCTCCAAAGATTCCAGCTGTAATCAAAGGGGCAAATCCAGAAACCAGTCTCATAGTCTTTAAAGAGCAAGAGGGAAAAAGATTGTTACTTCATCAAAAATACTGGAATCACATTACTGTCATACAAGTTGCCTTGATCTCAAATGAGATGGGAAATAACCATGGTGCACCACTCGCTAACGATATTGATCTGCAGGTGTGCTGTAGGTCTGATAGAAAGTGACCACAGCACAACATTCACTGCAGCTGTGAAACCACAGATGTGCTCTAGATTTGATGATGTAGAATTGCCTGCCAATAGTTTCTCAGTGAAAAGTACAGCCAACTGTAAGATCAGGGTAGAGCGCCTCCAAAAGGATATAAACAGGTTAAGTGAGTGGGCAAAAGATTTGGCAGATAGAGTATAACATGGGTAAATGTGAACTTGTCCACGTGGGCACGAAGAACAGGAACGCAGCATATTATTTAAATGGGGAGTGATTGCAGAACTCGGTGGTACAGAAGATCTGGGTGTCCTGGGACACGAATTACAAAGTTAGACTGCAGCTACAACAGGTGTTTAGTAAGGTAAATGGAATATTGACATTTATTCCAATATCAGGGGAATGGAATATGAAAGTGGGGGAGTTTTACTGCAGCTCTGCATGGCCTTGGTGAAACTCCATCTGGAGTACGGTGTACTGTTCTGGTCTCCTTATTTGAAAAAATATATAACTGCATTAGAAGCCAATTGACACATTCAGGGGATTTGGGGCTTATTTTATGAAGAAAGTTTGATCAGGTTAGACCTCTAGCCATTGGGAATTTAGAAGAATGACAGGTGATTGTATTGATTCATACAAGATCTTGAGGGCATTGCATAGGGTGGACACCAGGAAGATATTTTCTCTTGTGGGGGAAAACTAGAACTCTGGGACATAGTAATAAGAGGTCTCCCTTTTCAGACAAAGGTAATAAGATTTATTTTCGCCCTGATGGTTATGAGAGCGTGGATTTCTCTTCAGCAGAAGATAGTGGAGGCTGGTATTACGATCCCAAACCAGACCCCAACAGTGGCTAGGATACTGGACTGAAACTCCAATATGTTAGCTTATTTGAAAGACTGTACGGATGATATATTCGCTCCAGGAGTGATTGCATGAAGAAATAGGGCTTGGTTATTTTTAAAAACAAACTTTATTATAACTATTATATTAAACTTTTTAACTTCACACCCTAAAAAAAAACCCACAGCTTGCAATTTATACCTTAAACACTACTACTCAATTTCCCATTAACTCTTTGAAATAAATTTAGAGGACGCAATTTTTTTTCCCCAATCAAGGAGCAATTTAGCGTGGCCAATCCACCTACCCTGCACATCTTTGGGCTGTGGGTGTGAAGGCAGATTTTTGTGAGACAAGAGTCATGGAGGGCAGAATGGAAAGTGGAGGTGAGACTACAACCAGATCAACCATGACCTTATCGAATGGTGCAGCAGTCTGAAGGGCTGAATGGCCTACGCCTGCTCGGCATTTTGTGTTCCTATCACAGCAAAACTTTTCAGTCTATACATCTGTCTGTTGAGTTGAAACAAAGAAAGTTTTCAGGTTTGATGATCCATCGTTGTGGAATATGTTGATGTCCTAATATATAATCCAGAAGATTGCCAAGATAGACGAGATAAAAGGCACAGTGGTATATCGGCCCAAGATTAGGAGGAGCAACTCGGGGTGGACAGAAATTGAAAGAGTCAAGTCAGAGCAGAAATGAATGAGCCAACAGAAAACTCACATCAGTATAGGTGGCACGCATTGAGGTAAGAAGCTAAAATAAAGAACTCGAATAATTAAATCTAGTTTAGGAAAAAACACAAGGGTTTAAGTTTTAAATGTGTTTATAAAGTCTTAAAGTTTCATTGATGGTCTTTAACATAGTGACATGGCAGGGCACCACCAATCAGATGTACATCCTGCTCCAGTCAGGAACTACTGAACATTTCTTGTGTCCTGGACAACCACACGGGCAGGAAGAGATCAAGCTCTCGCGTTCAGAGCTTGAGCAGTGATAGGTGTCACCACGGTTTATCTGGGAGGCTGAGAGCCATGTAGATAGCACGTTTCTGGATATGGTCACCTCCGCAGCTTAAAGGTGAGCAGGCAAAGAGGCAACGGCCGACTGACAGACGGTCAAGGTGGACCAGGCAGGTAGTGCAGGTGTCACTTGTGTGCATCTCGCTCGCTAACTCGTAGTTAGTTCAGAACATTGTGAGGGTGATGTTACCTCTGGGGAGTGCAGCCAGTGCTAAAGCCACAGTACCACAGACAGTACAGGGGAAACAGGAGGAAGAGTCAGGCAACAATTGTGATTTGGGATTCAATGGTCAGGGAAACATTTCTGCAGCTGTAGAGACAAATCCAGAATGGTCACTGGTACTAAGCTCAAGGGTGTCACTGAACAGCTGCAGGTCACTCAGATGGACGGGGTGTGGTGTGCGTGTGTGTGGTGCGTGTAAGGGGTGTGTGTGGTGCGAGTAAGGGGTGTGTGTGATGTGGGCTGTGTGTGGTGTGTGTGCAGGGTGTGCGTAGCGTGTGTGCAGGGTGTGCGTGGTGTGTGTGCAGGGTGTGTGTGGTGTGTGTGTGCAGGGTGTGCATGTGCAGGATGTGAGTGTTGTGTGTGTGTGCAGGATGTGCGTGTGTGTGAGTGTGTGTGCAGGGTGTGTGTGTTGTGCGTGTGTGTGTGTATGTGTGTGCTCAGGGTGTGTGTGTCCGCAGGGTGTGTGTGTGTGTGTGTGTGTGTGTGTGCGCGTGCGCGCAGGGTGTGTGTGTGTCTGCAGGGTGTGCATGTGTGTGAACAGCCAGAGGTCACTGTCCATGCAGGTGCATTAGAAAAGAAAAATAAAGGACAGCATGGGGGCTCAGTGATTAGCACTGCTGCCTCACGCCACTGAGGACCAGGGCTCAATCCGGGCTCCGGGTCACTGTCCGTGTGGAATTTGCACATTCTCCCCGTGTTTGCATGGGTCTCACAACCCAAGAGATGTGTAGGCTAGGTGAATTGGCCACACTAAATTGCCCCTTAATTAGAAAAAAAAGAATTGGGTACTTTAAATTTTTAAAGGAGAAATAAGTTGCATAAGGTCTCGAGAGAGACAGATAGATCAGAGTAAGAAACAACATAAGATTAAGCGGGGTCAGAGGGAATGCAATAGGGTCGAAATTTGGTTTACAGCGCATGTGTATAAGTGCATGAAGAATGGTAAATAAGGTTTATGAGTTTCAGGTGCAAATAACCACATGGGAATATAATATTCCGGCATTAGTGGAGACCTGGTTCAAGAAAGGACAAGATTTGGTAGGACGTACACCTGAATCCAAGGTATTGAAGAAAATTAGGCATGGTGATGTGGGCGGCACTGTGACACAGTGGTCAGTACTGCAGCCTCACAGCGCCAGGGACCCGGGCTCAATGCCTTTGTGGAATTTGCACTTTCTCCCGTGTCTGCATGGGTTTTCTCCGGGTCCTCCAGTTTCCGCCCACAATCTAAAGCTGTGCAGGTTAGGTGGATTGATCAGGGTAAATTGGCCCTTAGTGTCCAGTGATGTGGGGTTACAGGGATAGGGTGGGGGATTGGGCCTGGGTAGGGTGCTCTTTCAATGGGTCAGTGCAGACTTGATGGGCCAAATGGCCTCCTTCCACACTGCAGTGATTCTATGAGAGACAGACGAGTGGCAGAATTGATTAAGGAAAACATTACAATGCTGGGGAGTATTTTTAAAAAATATATATATTTATTAAAGTTTTTTAACACAATTTTTCTCCCTTACAAACAATAACCCCCCCCCCTCGTAACAAAAAAAAAACGAGAAATCGCACAGAGCAAGATATATACATGGCAAAATGATATATTTACACAGCTTTGTACACTGGCCCTCACCCGTACGTGCCAGTTTCCCCAACCCTTCATGTTATCTCTTGCTCATCTACCCTTCCAGGCAGTCACCCCTCCCCCCCCCCCCCAAGGTTGCTGCTGCTGCTGACCGACCTTCTTCTAACGCTCCGCGAGATAGTCTAGGAACGGTTGCCACCGCCTGTAGAACCCCTGCGCAGACCCTCTCAAGGCGAACTTAATCCTCTCCAACTTTATGAACCCAGCCATATCATTTATCCAGGCCTCCAGGCTGGGGGACTTCGTCTCCTTCCACATTAGCAAGATCCTTCGCCGGGCTACTAGGGACGCAAAGGCCAGAATGCCGGCCTCTTTCGCCTCCTGCACTCCCGGTTCGTCCACTACTCCAAATATTGCTAGCCCCCAGCTTGGCTTGACCCGGACTTTCACCACCTGAGATATTGCTCCCGCCACTCCTCTCCAGAACCCCTCCAGTGCCGGGCATGACCAAAACATATGGACATGGTTCGCCGGGCTCCCTGAGCACCTTCCACATCTGTCCTCTACCCCAAAGAACCTACTCAACCTCACCCCCGTCAAGTGCGCTCTGTGGACCACCTTAAATTGTATCAGGCTGAGCCTGGCACACGAGGAGGAGGAATTAACCCTACCTAGGGCATCAGCCCACAGACCTTCCTCGATCTCCTCCCCCAGCTCCTCCTCCCATTTACCCTTCAACTCTTCTACCAGCGCTTCCCCCTCTTCTTTCAACTCCTGGTGTATTTCCGACACCTTGCCCTCCCCGACCCATACACCCGAGATCGCCCTATCTTGAACTTCTTGTGCCGGGAGCAACAGGAATTCCCTCGCCTGTCGCCTCACAAAAAGCCTCACCTGCATATATCTAAAGGCATTTCCCGGGGGTAACTCGAACTTCTCCTCCAGTGCCCCTAGGGAACCTCCTTTAGCAAGGAAATGGGGGGAGTTTTGATGCCATCGGACCCTTCGATGAAAATGTGGAGCAATTGAGCTCTTATACTGAGCATTTTGACTATTCTGCGCAGGCAGACAAAATAACAGAAGATATTAGGGTTTCCAGGTTCCTGAACATGTTGGGAGGGAAAGAAGTTCAATCGCCTCAGAAGTTTAGTGCAACGGGAGAAGCCAGGTACTGAAACATATGAACAAACTGTAGCAATCCTGTAAGTACACTATTTGCCGGAGCCTTTGGTGATTGTGATTGCAGAGCGCTTCAGATTCCACAAAAGGAAGTGTAGCCATCTGGGATGGCCACGTCCCTATTACAAAATGGACACTTTGCAAAGAATGCAGGGAAAATTGGACAATACCGAAAAAGGAAGCTGGTGCAAGGTCTGTCTGTTGATTAGAGCTGTAGCTCTCAGACCGATACTGCAGAACCATCTACATACTAATGAGCCATCCCCGGGAACAAAAGGCAACATTTAGGTAAGCAATGCTAAGACAGACACCCCGGCGCCAGAGGAGACTAAAACAAAGCAGACCAACGGTCACCCAGGACACGCCCAGCAATCAGGGACCCCACCCCTGTATTGGAGGAAAATTGATAAGAATGATTGGGAAACGGTCCAATTAATTGTGGCCAAGTTCAAGGCCCACCCAAAAGCGCGCGAAGCCCTTTTGGGTATAAAAAGGATTCCCCAAGAGAGAATCGCTCTTTTGGCCTTGGCTCTCAGCGAGGAGAGACCTGCCAAAGCTACGCCAGACCAAGTTAGTTCCAAGTCAACGCAAGCTACGAAATAGACTCTCCGAGTTGCTATCCTGTAAACAGCTCAACCCAGCAGCCTCAGAACCGAGCAACGGCCATTGTTCCTCTGACTGAGTGGGCACCCAAAGCTAAGTATAGGCTTTTAGTAATAGTGATAGTTTAGGTTGTAGAGTTTCATGCATGAGTAGATTTGACTGTGTGTAAATAAATGAGCATTGCTTTTGAACTCACTAACTGGTGTATCGAGTCTTTGATCGATATTCAGTTTTGAACCTTGTGGCGGTATCGAAAGATACCTGGTAACTCTTGAGCAAACGTAATTAAACAGAGCCAAATTAAGAGACAACAGCAAGTTAGCAACATTTACTGGCAACTCTGATGGGATTCGATTTAGTGGCCTAACCACTCCGAGAGAACCCAAATTTGAATTGAGAACCCAATTGGAAACAGAAAACCCACAAGAGTTAGAACAGTACTGATCAAGCCTCCGAGATTCGGAAGTGTGTTAATGCATGCGTACTAACAGGGATCTAAGGTAAATCTGAGAGATTTTGTTGCGTAAAACTGTCGGGAGTTTTGTAGGCCAGAAATTAGCATAAGCCGTACCCGTGTTTACATCACCACTTTATCACCCCCTGTTCCAAATTCAGTAGGGAACCTGGATAGAGAAAATGGCAATGAAGGCAATGGAACGCCTTATGAACCCCCAGGAATTCTAGGTCGCAGCGACCAGTAGAGTAGGACAGTGTCCCGTTTGGGAAAATGAGATCAGGAAATATCTCAAAGGGAAAGGATGGCCCCTTTGGAGTGAATTCTGCGCCAATGACGAAACAGGTCCCAGGAGTATAGGACATATTTGGTGGGAGAACCTGTCAGGGATCCACAAGAAGAGCTTAGGGAAAGCTCACAAGCCGATGGCAATCGTGCCTGTTTGGCAAAATTGCGAGGCACAGATGAGGTCGTTAGGACGCTCCGTAGAGGGCTAGAGGAGAGAGACAGAAGTAGTGAGGTAGACGTGAGCGAAGTAGAGAAGGAGAATAGAGATTCAAGAGAGCAGTTAGCAGCAAGGGACAGAGAGGTGGATGATGCCAAGTGGGCACACCAATCTTGTCTCGCGCATTTCAGTAGCTTCCAAACGCAGTACGATAAGACCTACCAGGACAAGCAACGTGCGGTGTTGGTAAGCCAAGAGACCGAGCAATAAGTTGAGAAATTGCAGAAACAATGCAATGATTTGAAAGCAGCCCTACAAGCATTCCATACTTCCATGATGGAACAAAGCAGAGCTTCGTAGACCACGCAAAGTGCCGGAAGCAAATTGCAGAATTGCAATCTCTGCTTTCCGTTCAAAATGGGTTTCAAAGCGCATTTTGACCCCAGTTAGATCAGGAAAAAATCCCCGATTGGCAGGAATTGAACGAGACTGCCCATAGATACGTACAGGGGCATGTACACAGGAAAAACCCCAGAAAATGAAAGCGCCCCAACCCCCAACCGAACAGGCAGAACACCCCCCCATGAATCCTGTAACACACACCGCAGGGCCGCAGCAGAAGGAGACACAGATTTCCTTTATACAACCCCATTAACCGTGACCCAATTACGGGATGCATGTGGTAAAATTACACCGTTCCTTCCCACATCAGACCCCCACCATTTTTCGCGAAAGTCAAACAGCAGGCTACCACGTACGGCCTGGACGAAAAGGAGCAAGTGAAGCTCACAGTTTTAATCCTCGATCCTTCAGTCGTGGCAGCCCTTCCCGACCCACAGAATGCAGGAGGAGGCACACTCCAAGAGATGCACACAGCGATCCTTGATGCGATCGGCTATAACAGAGGATGTCATAATATACACCAGTATATCATGGTGCAGACACACACTGATGGACACACAGTGGGACCAATCAACATATACAACACCGCAGCCAATCACCAGTGAGAGCACATGCACTATAAAGACAGGGGGCATCAGAGTTCCTGCTCATTCGAGTAGCAGCTAGCTCGGAGCACAGAGCTCACAGCCTGCAACACAGACATTCACCATGTGCTGAGTGCATCAACTGGTTAGGACAAGGCAAAGGTCTTTAGTTAAAGCTGGTATCGTATTTACCCACAGTTCAAGTATGTTTAAATAGTTAACCTTTTAATAAAATAGTGTTGCACTACTTCAAGTGTTGGTGACCTGTATGTGATCCAGAACACCCAACACATCAGAAGAGACCCTGGAGAAGGCCTAAACAAGTGTAGGCAAAAGACAGAGCACCCCACAGCGTTTGCTGGACGCTTGTGGATAATTTCATAGCAGTTTTCGGAGAGTTAGCCCGCGCCCATTTGTCCCCAGATAATATGGCCAAATGGACTCGCATCCTAGTCTCTCACACGACAGACGCAGGACAGAAAGCTTGCGCAAATTATGAATCCTCAGACGAGGCCTAAATGACTAATGGGTTTTGAAGAGATTGTCCTGCGCTTGGGAGCAATCAGTCCAAATAAAACCGCATTTATAAAACCCGATGAAGAGCAGGCAGATATGAATCCAGTTAAAGCGCACCAGAACCCCGCATGGGTAAATGAAGGCAGGAACAGCCCACCACAGCCAAAACCCCAGGAATGCTACAACTGTGGACAATTAGGACACTTTGCACGAGAGTGTCAAGTGCCCCAAAAGCAGCAGAGAAACCAACAGACCGGCACCCTAAACAGGAATAGGGCAAAGCCAATCCATAGCGTTAGCGCCTGTTCAGAGAATGCAGACATGAACGGCACCGACTGACGATGTTCGGGCTCCCCAACTTGGGTCTGCGACACCCTTTGGGACAAGTCCAGTAGAAGCAGGCAAAGTCCGGGGACACCCCATAGAATTTCTTTGGGACACAGGAGGGTCCCGCACCACACTCAATTCCTCCACGATGTTTCAACGAGACACATGGTCCACAACAGACACCATCACACTCAACGGTTTTACAGTTCATTTACAACAGGGACACATCACAGCCCCTGTAGCGATACAAATAGGGAACATCACAACTAAGCACCCCATAGTTTTGGTTGATCTGCCCCAGACAGCAGAACATATTATAGAGATCGATTTTATGAGCTCCCACAACCTTTCTTTTGACCCAGTTAACAAGTGTGCATGGAAAATAGCAAAGGCAGCACGAGCCCCCGCCATGCTCACAGTAGGAGATTATGTAAACAGGATTATCTCAGTAGGAGACTTCTGGTTCGACCCTCGAGCCATTAGTGCAGACAAACAGGTTAGGACAGTCCTGCAGGAACACAAAGCAGCATTTGCACAGCACAAGCATAACTGTGGCAAATTGGCTGGCTTTGTGAACATTACAAATGGACGTATTAGTGAGAGGCAGCACGGTTTTGTGAAGGGGAGGTCGTGTCTCACTAACTTGATAGAGTTTTTCGAGGAGGTCACTAAGATGATTGATGCAGGTAGGGCAGTAGATGTTGTCTATATGGACTTCAGTAAGGCCTTTGACAAGGTCCCTCATGGTAGACTAGTACAAAAGGTGAAGTCACACGGGATCAGGGGTGAACTGGCAAGGTGGATACAGAACTGGCTAGGCCATAGAAGGCAGAGGGTAGCAATGGAGGGATGCTTTTCTAATTGGAGGGCTGTGACCAGTGGTGTTCCACAGGGATCAGTGCTGGGACCTTTGCTCTTTGTAGTATATATAAATGATTTGGAGGAAAATGTAACTGGTCTGATTAGTAAGTTTGCAGACGACACAAAGGTTGGTGGAATTGCGGATAGCGATGAGGACTGTCTGAGGATACAGCAGGATTTAGATTGTCTGGAGACTTGGGCGGAGAGATGGCAGATGGAGTTTAACCTGGACAAATGTGAGGTAATGCATTTTGGAAGGGCTAATGCAGGTAGGGAATATACAGTGAATGGTAGAACCCTCAAGAGTATTGAAAGTCAAAGAGATCTAGGAGTACAGGTCCACAGATCACTGAAAGGGGCTACACAGGTGGAGAAGGTAGTCAAGAAGGCATACGGCATGCTTGCCTTCATTGGCCGGGGCATTGAGTATAAGAATTGGCAAGTCATGTTGCAGCTGTATAGAACCTTAGTTAGGCCACACTTGGAGTATAGTGTTCAATTCTGGTCGCCACACTACCAGAAGGATGTGGAGGCTTTAGAGAGGGTGCAGAAGAGATTTACCAGAATGTTGCCTGGTATGGAGGGCATAAGCTATGAGGAGCGATTGAATAAACTCGGTTTGTTCTCACTGGAACGAAGGAGGTTGAGGGGCGACCTGATAGAGGTATACAAAATTATGAGGGGCATAGACAGAGTGGATAGTCAGAGGCTTTTCCCCAGGGTAGAGGGGTCAATTACTAGGGGGCATAGGTTTAAGGTGAGAGGGGCAAAGTTTAGAGTAGATGTACGAGGCAAGTTTTTTACGCAGAGGGTAGTGGGTGCCTGGAACTCACTACCGGAGGAGGTAGTGGAGGCAGGGACGATAGGGACATTTAAGGGGCATCTTGACAAATATATGAATAGGATGGGAATAGAAGGATACGGACCCAGGAAGTGTAGAAGATTGTAGTTTAGTCGGGCAGTATGGTCGGCACGGGCTTGGAGGGCCGAAGGGCCTGTTCCTGTGCTGTACATTTCTTTGTTCTTTGTTTGTTTGTATTACAGGTCCCGACCCCAAACCCCAGAAGCAGTACGGATTTCCCCAGGAAGCAGAGGGAGAAATCTCCAAAGTAATAGAGAGTTTGTTGGATCAAGGCGTACTCAGATCAGTAGCCTCCACAAACAACGCACCAATTTGGCCCGTCAGGAAACCCGATGGATCATGGCGACTGACCATTGATTACCGGGAACAGAACAAAGTAACCCCAGCAGCAGCCCCCACCATAGCCACGGTTCCCGAGACCATGCTCAAACAGGGACTCCAGTCAAAATTTGTTTCGGTTTTGGACATTAGCAACGGCTTTGGTCCATTCCATTGGGTAAAGCGTGCCAGTACAAATTCGCCTTTACATTCCAGGGACAACAATATACGTGGATGTGTCTTCCACAAGGCTTCCACAACTCCCCCTCCATTTTCCACCGGCAGCTGGCAAATGGATTAGCAAAATTTTCCCGCCCCGATTGTCTGGTCCAGTACGTAGACGACTTGTTACTACAGACAGACACAAAGGGAGAGCACATTTTGCTTCTCGCCGAACTCCGAGGACTCCTAAAAGAAATTGATTGTAAAGTCAATCCCAAGAAGGCCCAGATTTTGAAAGAGAAAGTGGTTTACTTGGGAACAGTGATCAGCGATCACACATGGTAAACGCGAGATCAAGCAAAAGAGAATTGACTCGAGAATTGACCCCACAATGTCTCAGCTCTCCGGTCATTTTTAGGACTGGTTGGCTACTGCTGAAACCATATTGACGGTTTTGCCACGAAAGCAGTGCCCCTTTCCGACCTTCTCAAGAAGCAGGCACCTTGTGAATGCTTCCACAGCATACAGGTGCCGTGGATGCTTTAAAAAGAGCCCTCAGCACAGCCCCCGCACTACAGGTCCCAGATCCACTTTCCCCGTACGCTATCGAAGTAGCAAGCACCGACCGAACCCTTTCGACCGTACTCCTCCAGGAACGCCATGACCAATTACGCCCCGTAGCATACGCCTCACGCGTGTTAGACCCCGTAGAGCAAGGATTTTCTGCCTGTGAAAGGCATCTACTCGCAGTTTTTTGGGCAGTACAATACTTTGCCTACATTACAGGACTCAACCCCATCACCATCCTCACAGAACACGCACCGACACCGCTATTGTTAGACGGCCGACTTAAGGATGGCACAGTCAGCCAAATCCGCGCAGCCCGTTGGACCCTTCTTTTACAGGGACGGAACATCACAGTAAAACGAACCAAGACCCACACCTTCCTTGCCGATAATTTGCAGTATGCATGAGTGTGAGATCATCACCACAAAACAGAACACAGGCCCATTTATTCCTAAAACACCTCCCAGGAAAGCAGGTATTACACCCCAGACACCCCAGCCCACAGACACGTGTGCACCCCTGAAGATTTATGTGGATGACTCCTCCACAGTGTTAAATGGAAAGAGAATTACCGGTTGCGGTATTTATGTAGAAGACACGCCCTAGATGAGATTTCACTAAAGTTGCCAGGACACTTAGCCTCGCAGGCAGCAGAACTGGCAGCGATCGCTTCCATTGTAGACCACCCCGACGGGTTCCCGATCCCAGCAGACATCTATTCGGGCAGCTTGTATGTCTGCAATAGTTTGACGGAATTCCTACCCCTGTGGGAAACGAAAGGATTTGTTTCCGCAGACGGTAAACCCCTACCCTCAGCCCCATTACTCTGCCACATCGTAGAGACAGAGAAGGATAGAAAATATGGAATAATTAAGGTTCGCAGTCATCACCGTTCTTCCCCCCCCCCCCCGGTAACGTTAAAGCAGACGCCCTAGCGAAGGCAGGCTCCAGGCATGGTTATTTCTGGAACCCCCCTGAAAGCACCCCAGTACACGCAGTTCAGGTCTCACAGACCAATATTCAGGATCTAGCGAAGTCACAGAAAGAGGACGAGAAACTCAGGGAAGTTTTAAAGGGTACCTTCCCAGCCCCGTATGATAAATACAAGAATGCAATAACCACACATGACGGTGTGATTTTAAAGGATGGCATTTATATCGTTCCCAGCCAGGACAGGAACCAGATCATTTGTCAGTTCCATGACAATCATGGACACCAAGGTATTGAACCCACCCTAGCCCACCTCAGACTGCTCTACTGGCGGCCTGATTTAAAAGCCGATGGAGTGCTGTGAGTTCGGTGATGTGATGAATGATACAATTCAGGACAGATCGGTCTGCGGTCTCTTAAGTGAGGCAATTCAGAAACAGTTGCTAACCAAGATTGCTGTTTCAGTGGAGCTGGCTGTGAAAGAAGCTCAGCAACTGAGTTCAAATACTCGGATACACAAAACGTGGGCTGAATTGGCACCCAAGAGTTTTGAAACTCGTACATGTCACCAATGCGTGAAGCCAGGATATTCAGTTGCAGAATGCTGGCGTAAGGATTTAATATGCAGAAGCTGTGGGAAAAAAGGTTATATAGAGCATGCCTACTGGAAGCAAAAGCAAGCTATGTGCAAAAATAATGGGAAGCAAGAGTAAACCAAAACAACATGTAAACAGAACAAATGAAGAAGTGTTCATGCTGTGTAAAGGGGTCGAGAGAAATAAGGCGACTCAGTCTGAAGAAAAATTGTCACAGATTGTGTGTGCCGTTGCTGGTGCTATGAATAGATATTGGGTCACTCCACTGCTGCATGGAGTGCCAGTAGGATAGTAGGATGGAAGTCGACACTGGGGCAGCAGTCTCGATGGTGCCAGAGACTGGCTATAAGGAAAAACTCAAGCACATTCCCTTGAAACCTTCAAGAATAGTGTTGAAGACACACACTGGTGAAGTGGTTCTATTGAAGGACCGCATTGACGTACCTGTGCAACATAGTGGGAAAACAGCAGATTTTTCTTTATTTGTAGTAAAAGGCAATTATCCAGCACTGATAGGTCGAACATGGGCCATAGTCAACCTGATGACTAATGAAGACGCTTATAAAGAAGCATACTGTTGTGTTTGATAGAGTGCTGGAAAGTATGAAAGATATCACAGTTAAATTGAAGAGTAAAGAAGGAAGCCAAGCAAAATGCCTGAAGGCAAGGTTGGTATGCAATGCTATCAGGCCAAAGGTGGAGGCTGACTTGGAACGATTGGTGAAGATTGGAAGACTATGGACTGAGTGTCCCCAAGGACAAGTGTGAGTTCTTCCAGTCTTCCAGTGAGTATTTGGGACATGTGCTCGATACCACGGACCTTCACAAGGCATCTGCACCTCAGAACATTAACCAGATTGTGGAACTACTATGGAAGATTTGTTCCAAATTCGGCAACCATTTTAAAAACCTTGTATGACCTGTTCTGCCAAGTGGAAGTGGTCAATGCAATGATGCTTTTGTGCAAGCCAAAGAAGCATTGTCCAATCCGAAGTGTTTACACGTTTTGATCCGATCCAACCCCTACAGTTGGCATGTGACACATCTCCTTATAGTGTTGGAGCAGGTATAGGAAGACCAAATGCCTTTGCATCTCAAACATTGAGCAAAGTTGAAAGTAACTACGCACAAATCGAAAGGGAAACCTTAGGGAATAGCTTTGGAGTAAAGAGATTTCACTAATTCCTGCATGGAAAAAAATTCACACTGTTGATGGACCATCGTCCATTAACAACAATTTTTGGACCACACACAGGGATCCTGTCACTTGCAGCAAGTAGAATGCAGAGGTGGGCATTACTTTCTCTGCACATGCATACACCATCAAGTATTAATAATCAAGTCTCCATTGTGATGCAGATGGACTTTCACGATTACCACTACCAAGTAGTTCGTCAAACTATTGAACGGAAGCATCTTCTACTTTGAACAGATAGGCAGTACACCTGTCACTTCAAGAGAAGTGAAGAAGTACACTCGGAGCGATCTGATACTCTCTAAAGTAATGGATATCGTCCTGCAAGGCAAGAACAAAAACCTGACTTGAAACCGTACTTCACTAGAGCTGCCTGTACAGACAAGATGCCTTCTTTGGGGGCTCCAAATCGTGCGGGGGCCATTTGGGAATTGTGCACATGAAAGAAATAGTGAACAGTTATTTCTGTTCACCTGCATTGGACACGGAGATTGAACAGAAAGCTGGAACATGCTCTTTTTAAAAATAAATTTAGTGTACCCAATTCATTTTTTCCAATTAAGGGGCAATTTAGCGTGGCCAACCCACCTAGCCTGCACATCTTTGGGTTGCGGAGGTGAAACCCACGCAAACACGGGGAGAATGTGCAAACTTAGCCCTTTGGATTTCGGCGGCAGCGGTGCGCAGGGGCCTTCTGGGAGGTGAGTAGTGAATTTAAAAACCCTTACCTTTACAGGAGCAGCCCTTTGGATTTCGGCGGCAGCGGTGCGCAGGGGCCTTCTGGGAGGTGAGTAGCGACTTTAAAAACCCTTACCTTTACAGGAGCAGCCCTTTGGATTTCGGCGGCAGCGGTGCGCAGGGGCCTTCTGGGAGGTGAGTCGTGAATTTAAAAACCCTTACCTTTACAGGAGCAGCCCTTTGGATTTCGGCGGCAGCGGTGCGCAGGGGCCTTCTGGGAGGTGAGTAGCGACTTTAAAAACCCTTACCTGGTCCCGTGTCTGTTCTTCTTTTCTGTTTTATTTGCTTTTATATAAGACGGGAACCGGAAGTTCGACCCGCGGACCTCTGGGAAGTCCCCCCCCCCACCCAACCAATAAATTCTGGCGGAGAGGAAACCCGAGACACTACACGTGTAGTGTCTCCCACCCGCCCTCCTCCTCTAACCTAATAATAAGACCCATTGGTGTGAGGTAAGTGCCATATTATATTATTATATTATTAGCATTGTGCAGGTCAAGGTTCGGAGGTGGAGGAGCAGTCTCTGTCAGGGAGAGAACCTGAGAACATCTAAGACACTCAGAAGGTAAGAAGGTAAGTAAGTGATTTTTACTCATTTTTACTTTTATACCTTTTTCAAATTGTGTGTGTCGGGGGGAAACTGAAGTGACATCACAGAAAAGCTGTGGCCAGAGTGGCTGGTTGGGATTCTACACTAAATTTAAAAAAAATTTGAGTAACTAATTAAACATAATAACTTAATTATAATTTAGAGGGATATCTAAGCCAGAGATCGGAGAGTACTATATTTAGCTATCGCATTTCTATTAGAAATCTAGTGCTAGGAAACAGATAGTTGACAGTAACTTTGAAATTTAAAAAAAAATATTTTTAAAAAAAAGTTTTAATTTTAATTTTAATTAATCGACGCAATGTCAGTTAGAGGGGTGCTGTGCTCTGACTGTGAGATGTGGCAGGTCCGGGAGGCTTCCAGAGTCCCGGATGGCTTCATCTGCAGAAAGTGCACCCAACTGGAGCTCCTCACAGACCGCATGGTTCGGTTGGAGCAACAATTGGATGCACTTAGGAGCATGCAGGTGGCGGAAAGCATCATAGATCGCAGTTATGTAAATGTGGTCACACCCAAGGTGCAGGCAGAGAAATGGGTGACCACCAGAAAGGGCAGGCAGTCAGTGCAGGAATCCCCTGTGGTTGTCCCCCTCTCGACAGATATACCCCTTTGGATACTGTCGGGGGGGATAGCCTATCAGGGGAAAACAGCAGCAGCCAGAGCAGTGGCACCATGGCTGGCTCTGATGTTCAGAAGGGAGGGTCAAAGCGCAGAAGAGTAATAGTAATAGGGGACTCTATAGTCAGGGGCACAGATAGGCGCTTCTGTGGACGTGAAAGAGACTCCAGGATGGTATGTTGCCTCCCTGGTGCCAGGGTCCAGGATGTCTCCGAACGGGTAGAGGGCATCCTGAAGGGGGAGGGCAAACAGGTAGAGGTCGTTGTACATATTGGTACTAACGACATAGGCAGGAAGGGGCATGAGGTCCTGCAGCAGGAGTTCAGGGAGCTAGGCAGAAAGTTAAAAGACAGGACCTCGAGGGTTGTAATCTCGGGATTACTCCCTGTGCCACGTGCCAGTGAGGCTAGAAATAGGAAGATAGAGCAGCTAAACACGTGGCTAAACAGCTGGTGTAGGAGGGAGGGTTTCCATTATCTGGACCACTGGGAGCTCTTCCGGGGCAGGTGTGACCTGTATAAGAAGGACGGGTTGCATCTAAACCGGAGAGGCATAAATATCCTGGCCGCGAGGTTTGCTAGTGTCACACGGGAGGGTTTAAACTAGTATGGCAGGGGGGTGGGCACGTGAGCAATAGGTCAGAAGGTGAGAGCATTGAGGGAGAACTAGGGAATAGGGACAGTGTGGCTCTGAGGCAGAGCAGACAGGGAGAAGTTGCTGAACACAGCGGGTCTGGTGGCCTGAAGTGCATATGTTTTAATGCAAGGAGCATTACGGGTAAGGCAGATGAACTTAGAGCTTGGATTAGTACTTGGAACTATGATGTCGTTGCCATTACAGAGACCTGTTTGAGGGAAGGGCAGGATTGGCAGCTAAACGTTCCAGGATTTAGATGTTTCAGGTGGGATAGAGGGGGATGTAAAAGGGGAGGCGGAGTTGCGCTACTTGTTCGGGAGAATATCACAGCTGTACTGCGAGAGGACACCTCAGAGGGCAGTGAGGCTACATGGGTAGAGATCAGGAATAAGAAGGGTGCAGTCACAATGTTGGGGGTATACTACAGGCCTCCCAACAGCCAGCGGGAGATAGAGGAGCAGATAGGTAGACAGATTTTGGAAAAGAGTAAAAACAACAGGGTTGTGGTGATGGGAGACTTCAACTTCCCCAATATTGACTGGGACTCACTTAGTGCCAGGGGCTTAGACGGGGCGGAGTTTGTAAGGAGCATCCAGGAGGGCTTCTTAAAACAATATGTAGACAGTCCAACTAGGGAAGGGGCGGTACTGGACCTGGTATTGGGGAATGAGCCCGGCCAGGTGGTAGATGTTTCAGTAGGGGAGCATTTCGGTAACAGTGACCACAATTCAGTAAGTTTTAAAGTACTGGTGGACAAGGATAAGAGTGGTCCGAGGATGAATGTGCTAAATTGGGGGAAGGCTAATTATAACAATATTAGGCGGGAACTGAAGAACATAGATTGGGGGCGGATGTTTGAGGGCAAATCAACATCTGAAATGTGGGAGGCTTTCAAGTGGCAGTTGAAAGGAATACAGGACCGGCATGTTCCTGTGAGGAAGAAAGATAAATACGGCAATTTTCGGGAACCATGGATGACGAGTGATATTGTAGGCCTCGTCAAAAAGAAAAAGGAGGCATTTGTCAGGGCTAAAAGGCTGGGAACAGACGAAGCCTGCGTGGAATATAAGGAAAGTAGGAAGGAACTTAAGCAAGGAGTCAGGAGGGCTAGAAGGGGTCACGAAAAGTCATTAGCAAATAAGGTTAAGGAAAATCCCAAGGCTTTATACACGTACATAAAAAGCAAGAGGGTAGCCAGGGAAAGGGTTGGCCCACTGAAGGATAGGCAAGGGAATCTATGTGTGGAGCCAGAGGAAATGGGCGAGGTACTAAATGAATACTTTGCATCAGTATTCACCAAAGAGAAGGAATTGGTAGATGTTGAGTCTGGAGAAGGGGGTGTAGATAGCCTGGGTCACATTGTGATCCAAAAAGACGAGGTGCTGGGTGTCTTAAAAAATATTAAGGTAGATAAGTCCCCAGGGCCTGATGGGATCTACCCCAGAATACTGAAGGAGGCTGGAGAGGTAATTGCTGAGGCCTTGACAGAAATCTTTGGATCCTCGCTGTCTTCAGGGGATGTCCCGGAGGACTGGAGAATAGCCAATGTTGTTCCTCTGTTTAAGAAGGGTAGCAAGGATAATCCCGGGAACTACAGGCCGGTGAGCCTTACTTCAGTGGTAGGGAAATTACTGGAGAGAATTCTTCGAGACAGGATCTACTCCCATTTGGAAGCAAATGGACGTATTAGTGAGAGGCAGCACGGTTTTGTGAAGGGGGGGGTCGTGTCTCACTAACTTGATAGAGCTTTTTGAGGAGGTCACTAAGATGATTGATGCAGGTAGGGCAGTAGATGTTGTCTATATGGACTTCAGTAAGGCCTTTGACAAGGTCCCTCATGGTAGACTAGTACAAAAGGTGAAGTCACACGGGATCAGGGGTGAGCTGGCAAGGTGGATACAGAACTGGCTAGGCCATAGAAGGCAGAGAGTAGCAATGGAGGGATGCTTTTCTAATTGGAGGGCTGTGACCAGTGGTGTTCCACAGGGATCAGTGCTGGGACCTTTGCTCTTTGTAGTATATATAAATGATTTGGAGGAAAATGTAACTGGTCTGATTAGTAAGTTTGCAGATGACACAAAGGTTGGTGGAATTGCGGATAGCGATGAGGACTGTCGGAGGATACAGCAGGATTTAGATTGTCTGGAGACTTGGGCGGAGAGATGGCAGATGGAGTTTAATCCGGACAAATGTGAGGTAATGCATTTTGGAAGGTCTAATGCAGGTAGGGAATATACAGTGAATGGTAGAACCCTCAAGAGTATTGAAAGTCAAAGAGATCTAGGAGTACAGGTCCACGGGTCATTGAAAGGGGCAACACAGGTGGAGAAGGTAGTCAAGAAGGCATACGGCATGCTTGCTTTCATTGGCCGGGGCATTGAGTATAAGAATTGGCAAGTCATGTTGCAGCTATATAGAACCTTAGTTAGGCCACACTTGGAGTATAGTGTTCAATTCTGGTCGCCACACTACCAGAAGGATGTGGAGGCTTTAGAGAGGGTGCAGAAGAGATTTACCAGAATGTTGCCTGGTATGGAGGGCATTAGCTATGAGGAGCGGTTGAATAAACTCGGTTTGTTCTCACTGGAACGAAGGAGGTTGAGGGGAGACCTGATAGAGGTGTACAAAATTATGAGGGGCATAGACAGAGTGGATAGTCAGAGGCTTTTCCCCAGGGTAGAAGGGTCAATTACTAGGGGGCATAGGTTTAAGGTGAGAGGGGCAAGGTTCAGAGAAGATGTACGAGGCAAGTTTTTTACGCAGAGGGTAGTGGGTGCCTGGAACTCGCTACCGGAGGAGGTAGTGGAAGCAGGGACGATAGGGACATTTAAGGGGCATCTTGACAAATATATGAATAGGATGGGAATAGAAGGATACGGACCCAGGAAGTGTAGAAGATTGTAGTTTAGTCGGGCAGCATGGTTGGCACGGGCTTGGAGGGCCTAAGGGCCTGTTCCTGTGCTGTACATTTCTTTGTTCTTTGTTCTTTGTTCTTCACAGACAGTGACCCAGAGCCGGGATCGAATCTGTGACCTCAGCGCCGTGAGGCAGCAGTGCTAACCCACTCTATCCATGCCTCTCATCACCTTGTACACCTCTATCAAGTCACCTCTCTTCCTTCTTCGCTCCAGTGAGAAAAGCCCCAGCTCCCTCAAACTTTTATCATAAGACATGCCCTCCAGTCCAGGCAGCATCCTGGTAAATCTCCACCGTGTAGCGCACAAAGACTCCGAGAGACGAATAGAGTGAAGTCGATGAGGCTTTATTAAGCGTGACTGTTTCCCCCGCAGTTCGGTAGTAGACTGCCTGCGGGGGAGGACTCCAGGTACTTATACTCCGCCTTCAGGGCGGAGCTAGAGGTCAACATCCAACCAGGACCCGGGATCTGTCAGCCAATGACATCATGGCTTCACAGTCCCACATGACCCCTAATGCAGACTACCACACACCGTCTCTAAAGTAGCCACATCCTTCCTATAATGAGGCGACCAGAACTGGACACAATATTCCAAGTGTGGTCTAACCAGGGTTTTATAAAGCTGCAGCCAAACCTCGCGGCTCTTAAACTCAATCCCCCTGTTAATGAAAGACAACACACCATGCACCTTCTAAACAACCCTATCAGCCTGGGTGGCAACTTTGAGGGACCCCAAGATCCCTCTGTTACTCCACACTTCCAAGAATCCTGCCTCTAACCCTATATTCAGCATTCAAATTCGACCTTCCAAATGAATCACTTCACATTATCTAGGTTGAATGCCATCTGTCGCTTCTCAGTCCAGCTCTGCACCCTGTCAATGTCCTGTTTGTGGTGATGTTGGGTCGAGGTCGGCGGCCATCTTGCTAAAGGGATTACACTAGCGCAGTTGCGCGAGAAGTGCGCAGAACCGGAAGGTTCGTTTGCACATGCGCGAGACGCCGTGCATGCGTAATCAAGAAAACGGCCATCGGTAAAGGAACAGCGATCTGCGCATGCGCAATCGCTTCCTACGTGCTACGTCACGCGCATCATGACGTCAGAGGCCCCAGACCGCACCAATTTAAAGGGGAAACGTCCCAAATCCAATTTAAAGGGAAAACGTCCCAAATCAAAGAAAAAAATCTTTTAAAGCTGTAAAACAACCTTCCTTCACCTGGAATGACAGCACAATGCCTCAAATTGAACCAGGCAATGAATTTAACCTCCGAAGAACCCTGCAACAAGCAGTTACCTACGCACAAACCGATGATTCCGACCTCGAATATTTTGATACCAATCTTTACATTTTTTCTGGACCTCACGAGCCCAATGACAGCTCCATGGTCCTAGACGGCTACGACCCGGACGAACCTTTCGTGTTGCACATTGGCGACCCCCGCATTGAATCCAACGCAGATGTGGATTCATTTTTCGGATTTGAGGATCTTCAATCCAGCAGATATGACGTCCCAACTTATCAGTACCGGATGATGCTGCAGCCTGAAATTAAGAGACAGAAAGCGGTACAAGCCCACAGAGAGCGGCCTGCTGCCACACAGAGCGTGGTCCACGCCCCGCTCAGGGTTCCCGACTCTACGAAAGAAGACATGCAAGACTCCACACCGCAGTCCTTGCAGGAACAAGACGTGACTCCAGTGTCACAAGACTCCACAGCAAGCTCGTGGACAGACTCCACAATTGCAGAAACGCATGACTCCGATGCGCAGTCCTTGCAGGAACAAGACCATGAGGGTCTAGCAACCTCCTCTGATCAACTAGCGGCAGACGATGCAAGTCTGCCATGCTCATGTAAACAGCAAGAAGGCTATAACAGTCTACCACGCTCCACTGCACAGCAGGACGACCATGATGGTCTATCATGCTACAATGAAGGGCACAGCGCTGATGACTGTTCAAGCCCAAATGAAGACAAGCCAAAGGAATCGTCTCTTCCAAGCCCGAAGAAAAAAGGATTATGCGCTGACCTTTAGGATCATTCTAGCCGAAGAGATATTAATAATGCTGCACAGTCACAGAAGGATGCTGAGGATTTGCTAAAGAAATTGCTTGTATGTCTAACTTGCAAGGAGCAGACTGAAAATTGCCATTGCTTTAGTACGGATCGAAAAAATGGACAATACATTGATCCTCATTTAATGGAAATAACACAACCTGAATCATATCTACAGCAGGGACAACTGTCTCCCTTCAACACAAAACCGCAAAGTCCCAACTACAGAGACCAGCAGTTAGTCAGTAATGACTCTTCAACCCCTGTTGGGAATATTATTCGCATTGAACCTCTGCACACTCCACTGATAAATGAGCAGAACATTGCAGCAAGAATCCTGAGGACACCGACATCGAGTAGCCAGATAAAGCACTTAAAACCCGCAGCAGTTTCAAGTGAACCAATTGTGCTTTCCAGTGATGGTGACGATGCAGATAAGGTCGACCCGATTATCCATTGCACCACATTAACTCCAGAGATTAAGCATTTATGTCTGGGGAGTAGAATGTGGGCAATTGAGAACAGTAAAAGAGAGACTGTGATTGTGCCAGCAAAATCAGAGCCAGAGACTATGAAGGCATGTACATTAGAAAAGGATGCATATGAAGTAACTGAGAAGAAAATTGAAACGGGCTGTTCTTTGGAAACTAGTACAATGACGAAAGAAACATTGGATCTAACATTTGATGCCCTACATATGGGAGAAATTGAGGGAAATGAACAAGGTTCTGTAATGTCTGGGGGAAGATTTAAAATTCCAAAGAAGAAAAGTCAAATGAAGGACAACGGCAAGACAATGACAGTCCACCCACATTGTTTGCACCACCAGATGAAAACTCTGACAATTTACCCAACCCTAGTGAACAGCAAGCAGCTACTGAGGATCTTCCCACGGTATGTGAAACGAGTGACGACAGCATCCCACTTCCCATGCAAAAGGTGCAAAGTGACAGACCTCAGCTAGTGCATACAGAGGCACTCGACGATCATGGTGAGACCACTGGTGACTCCGGTGACACCACACTACTTCCACCCTCAATTGCTCGAACCTCTCCACTAGTCAATGCATTCCTGCATGTTCCGACTCCAGACGTGCAGCTTCAAGAAATCTCAGCTGACTCCAGTGAACCTGCTAAGACTCTGGACGGGGAGCATCAACAAAAAACAGACCAGACTCCAGATGGGGAGCAACCAAACGCTGACTCTGATTCACGTAAGCCAGACTTTACTCCAGACAGGCAGTGTCGCAAAGTCAGTGATGGCACGCTCAGGGTGACAGCAGATGCCACAACGACAGGAGATGGATCACGTGACAATCACACTGGGTCAGCAATAACAAGCAGCAGCTACAGTCCAAGAGGAATACACCAATTTTCACCACAGCTATGTCCACACATTTGTTCCACACCGACAGTGCGGCCAATGACAGCTCATGCTGGACAAATCCAGTATTCAAGCCTGCAGCAGCTAGCAGTCTATGCAGCATATTCTCAAACAGGCCAGCACTACGGAGTGCCCACTAATGGAATCAAGACCGAAGGAGGACTACCGCCAGCGCAATCTGCACTACAGACTGGATGCCTTAGTTACAGCCCAGGATTTGCTGCACCACAGCCTGGCCAGGCGGCATATTCCTATCAGATGCAAGGTTCTCGTTTCACACCATCACCAGACATTGATGCGAGCAGCAATTCTGTCTCCAAAGCGACATGCTTCAACGCTTCTCAGCAGAATCACCCTTCCAGCACAGCATGTGGCCAGAGCCAGTATGCACAGTCTTATCCGACTTCAACATCTGGCACATCCATGACCTCGAATGATACTGTTGATGGTACCTCTTCAATGTCAACGACCTATCAGCTACAAGATGCCATCCGACAGCACCACCACAAACATAAAAATAAAAAAGAAAAAGACTCCAAATCGGACAGCACAGTGATTCGATCACTTCTTGGTTCCTGTTGATGGCGATCATAACCAAGAGAGACATTTGACCATGATGATTGATGGTTTATGGACTCACATGAAAGATTTTGAATTATTGTTTAATCACCGTTCCCATGACTTGTATATACCTTACCTTCTCTACCTGTTCTTTGTTCAGTTTTTCTTAAAGTGTACAGAAAATATGAACATATAAAAAGGGGAGGATGTGATGATGTGCATCACTGTAAATATATGTAAGCTAGACAGACACTAGAGGGAGCACCAGAAACATCACACACACACACTCAACCAAAAGATAAGTTAGATGGGAGGCGACCAATGGACATTCACGATACACAAGGAGGTTACACGACCACATGGGGGCATTACACCAACCCATACATAAAGGACACCACACACATGATCAGCCCCCTTTGGCCAGTGGAGACAGTCAGTGAGGAGAGGCACAGGGTTGATTCATTATCACACCCACCACGTGGAAGACAGCAGATGGTTGGTCAGTCTGGGTAGCTACAATAGGATTAGCAGTAGTGTCGAACTCAAGTTATAAAAGTGTACATAGTGTAAATAAATGAGTTGAAGTTATTTACACGTCTCGACCTTCCTTGACGAATGCAACACAAGGAAGCCGCTTATGTTACAAAGGAAACATAACAAAACACTGTTGTAACCTGTAACAGCCCTCAACACTATCTATAACTCCCCCAACCTTTGTGTCATCGGCAAACCTACTAACCTATCCTTCCACTTCCTCATCCAAGTCATTTAGAAAAATCACAAAGAGCAGAGGTCCCAGAACAGATCCCTGCGGGACACCACTGGTCACCGACCTCCAGGTAGAAAAATCATTCCATCCACTACCACTCACTGTCTTCTTTCGGCCAGCCAATTCTGTATCCAGACTGCCAAATTTCCCTGAATCCCATGCCCTCTGACTTTCTGAATGAGCCTACCATGGGGAACCTTATCAAATGCCTTACTGAAATCAATATACACCACATCCACTGCCCAACCTTCATCAAAGTGTCTCGTCACAACCTCAAATAATTCAATGAGGCTTGTGAGGCATGACCTGCCCCTCACATAGCCATGCTAACTATCTTTAATCAAACTATGTTTTTCTAAATAATCATAATCCTATCTCCCAGAATACTTTCCAGTATTTTGCTCACCACAGACGTAAGACTGACTGGTCTGCAATTCCCAGGTGTGGGAATACCAATGTTGTACATATTAGAAGATGTGTGGTAAGACCCTGTACTACAGGTACGGGGGTAGTCCCTGCCTGCTGGCTCTGCCCAGTAGGCGGAGTATAAATATGTGTGCTCCCTATACAGCAGCCATTTCGCCAGCTGCTGTAGGAGGCCACACATCTTAGAGTAATAAAGCCTCAGTTGTATTCAACTCTCGTCTCTGTGCAATTGATCGTGCATCAATTTATTACTCTAAGATTTTCAGAAGATGGACCTCCGCATCAAGCCGGATCGCCTGCAGCTGGATCCGCAATCAAGCGACGCCAAAAAGGACTTTCAACACTGGCTAGCTTGTTTCGAAGCTTAAATCAGGTCTGCACCAGACCCAATCCCAGAAGCTCAAAAGATACAGATACTCCACTGGTAGCTAAGCTCCAACGTCTTTCCTCTTATCCAGGGCGCGCCGAACTACGACGAAGCCATGGCGCTTCTGAAAGAGAGTTACGCCCAGCAGACAAACACGCTCTCCCAGCAGACGAACACGTACTCTCTAGAACAAAGAACAAAGAAATGTACAGCACAGGAACAGGCCCTTCGGCCCTCCAAGCCCGTGCCCACCATGCTGCCTGACTAAACTACAATCTTCTACACTTCCTGGGTCCGTATCCCTCTATTCCCATCCTATTCATGTATTTGTCAAGATGCCCCTTAAATGTCACTATCGTCCCTGCTTCCACCACCTCCTCCGGTAGCGAGTTCCAGGCACCCACTACCCTCTGTGTAAAAAACGTGCCTCGTACAACCTTGCCCCTCTCACCTTATACCTATGCCCCCTAGTAATTGACCCCTCTGCCCTGGGGAAAAGCCTCTGACTATCCACTCTGTCTATGCCCCTCATAATTTTGGAGACCTCTATCAGGTCGCCCCTCAACCTCCATCGTTTCAGTGAGAACAAACCGAGTTTATTCAACCGCTCCTCATAGCTAATGCCCTCCATACCAGGCAACATTCTGGTAAATCTCTTCTGCACCCTCTCTAAAGCCTCCACATCCTTCTGGTAGTGAGGCGACCAGAATTGAACACTATACTCCAAGTGTGGCCTAACTAAGGTTCTATACAGCTGCAACATGACTTGCCAATTCATATACTCAATGCCCTGGCTAATGAAGGCAAGCATGCCGTATGCCTTCTTGACTACCTTCTCCACCTGTGTTGCCCCTTTCAGTGACCTGTGGACCTGTACACCTAGATCTCTCTGACTTTCAATACTCTTGAGGGTTCTACCATTCACTGCATATTCCCTACCTGCATTAGACCTTCCAAAATGCATTACCTCACATTTGTCCGGATTAAACTCCATCTGCCATCTCTCCGCCCAAGTCTCCAAACAATCTAAATCCTGCTGTATCCTCTGACAGTCCTCATCGCTGTCCGCAATTCCACTAGCCTTTGTGTCATCTGCAAACTTACTAATCAGACCAGTTACATTTTCCTCCAAATCATTTATATATACTACAAACAGCAAAGGTCCCAGCACTGATCCCTGCAGAACACCACTGGTCACAGCCCTCCAATTAGAAAAGCATCCTTCCATTGCTACTCTCTGCCTTCTATGACCTAGCCAGTTCTGTATCCACCTTACCAGCTCACCCCTGATCCCCTGTGACTTCACCTTTTGTATAAGTCTACCATGAGGGACGTTGTCAAAGGCCTTACTGAAGTCCATATAGACAACATCCACTGCCCTACCTGCATCAATCATCTTTGTTATCTCCTCGAAAAACTCTATCAAGTTAGTGAGACACGACCTCCCCTTCACAAAACCATGCTGCCTCTCACTAATACGTCCATTTGCTTCCAAATGGGAGTAGATCCTGTCTTGAAGAATTCTCTCCAGTAATTTCCCTACCACTGAAGTAAGGCTCACCGGCCTGTAGATCCCTGGATTATCCTTGCTACCCTTCTTAAACAGAGGGACAACATTGGCTATTCTCCAGTCCTCCGGGACATCATCTGAAGACAGTAATGATCCAAAGATTTCTGTCAAGGCCTCAGCAATTTCCTCTCCAGCCTCCTTCAGTATTCTGGGGTAGATCCCATCCGGCCCTGGGGACTTATCTACCTTAATATTTTTTAAGACGCCCAACACCTCGTCTTTTTGGATCTCAATGTGATCCAGGCTATCTACGCACCCTTCTCCAGACTCAACATCTACCAATTCCTTCTCTTTGGTGAATACTGATGCAAAGTATTCATTTAGTACCTCGCCCATTTCCTCTGGCTCCACACATAGATTCCCTTGCCTATCCTTCAGTGGTCCAACCCTTTCCCTGGCTACCCTCTTGCTTTTTATGTACGTGTAAAAAGCCTTGGAATTTTCCTTAACCCTATTTGCCAATGACTTTTCGTGACCCCTTCTAGCCCTCCTGACTCCTTACTTAAGTTCCTTCCTACTTTCCTTATATTCCACACAGGCTTCATCTGTTCCCAGCCTTTTAGCCCTGACAAATGCCTCCTTTTTCTTTTTGACGAGGCCTACAATATATCTCGTCATCCAAGGTTCCCGAAAATTGCCGTATTTATCCTTCTTCCTCACAGGAACATGCCGGTCCTGAATTCCTTTCAACTGCCACTTGAAAGCCTCCCACATGTCAGATGTTGATTTGCCCTCAAACATCCGCCCCCAATCTAGGTTCTTCAGTTCCTGCCTAATATCCTTCTACCACCTGGCCGGGCTCATTCCCCAATACCAGGTCCAGTACCGCCCCTTCCCTAGTTGGACTGTCTACATATTGTTTTAAGAAGCCCTCCTGGATGCTCCTTACAAACTCTGCCCTGTCTAAGCCCCTGGCACTAAGTGAGTCCCAGTCAATATTGGGGAAGTTGAAATCTCCCATCACCCTGTTGTTTTTACTCTTTTCCAAAATCTGTCTACCTATCTGCTCCTCTATCTCCCGCTGGCTGTTGGGAGGCCCGTAGTAAACCCCCAACATTGTGACTGCACCCTTCTTATTCCTGATCTCTACCCATATAGCCTCACTGTCGCAGTCAACTCCCTGGTGAGTCCGTAGAAGATTTCTGGCGTACTTTAATTCCCCTGGTCTGAGACTGTGACTGTCAGGCCGTCACGGCCACGGAACATTCGAACCTCCTCATGCGGGACGCCTTCGTTACGGGGATAGGGTCAGGCCTCATACGCCAGCGACTTTTAGAGGGGGCCACACTCGACCTCGCAGCAACAAAAAAAACTGGTGCTATCGATGATGGTCGCCTCGTGCAATATTCAGGCATACACTCCCAGCTGCACGGCCCACCTCTCCTACACATCGTGGACTCCGCAGACGGCCGCCCCACCGGGGGCCTCACCCAGCCAATATGTCTGTGCCACGCGCCAGCCAGCCAACCCCGGGGGACCCCGATGTTACTTCTGCGGGCAACAGAAACACCCCCGCCAACGCTGCCCGGCCCGCACCGCCCTTTGCAAGGCCTGCAGCAAGAAGGGGCACTTCGCTGCGGTGTGCCAGGCCCGCTCAGTCGCCGCTATTGCCCCGACCCCCCTCGCATACGGACAATGGGCGCCGCCATCTTCACTTCCCAGGACCATCTTCTCCCCCTCAAACCACGCGCGGCCAGTGGGCGCCGCTACCTTCCTCCCCTCAGACCACGCGCGGCCACTGAACACTGCCATCTTCCCCTTCTCGGACCACGTGACCCATGGGCGGCGCCATCTTTTTCAACCCCCGCCATGTGCGGCCCGTGGGCACCGTCATCTTCTCCACCCCAAGATCATCAGGCACCGCCATCTTGTCTTCCCCATGGCGCATGTGCTCCACCATTGTTCCAGGACCCGTGCCCCCCGAGCACCCCATCGTTCGACACCAGCGACGACCAGCCACGACTCGCATCGGTCACGATCGACCAGTCTCGCCCGCACAATCTAGCCACCGTCTCGACAAGCGTGAAGATCGATGGGCACGAGACCTCTTGCCTGCTGGACTCCGGGAGCACCGAAAGCTTCGTCCATCCTGATACGGTAAGGCGCTGCTCCCTTGAGGTACACCCCGCCAATCAAAGAATCTCCCTGGCCTCCGGATCCCACTCCGTGGCGATCCGGGGGTACTGCATAGTCACACTCACAGTCCAGGGCGTAGAATTCAGCGGCTTCCGCCTCTACACCCTCCACAACCTCTGCGCTGCCTTGCTACGCGGCCTGGACTTCCAGTGTAACCTCCAGAGCCTAACCCTGAAATTCGGCGGGCCCCTACCACCCCTTACTGTGTGCGGCCTCGCGACCCTAAAGGTCGACCCACCTTCCCTATTCGCAAACCTAACCCCGGATTGCAAACCCGTCGCCACCAGGAGCAGAAGGTACAGCACCCAGAGCAGGACCTTCATCAGGTCCGAGGTCCAGCGGCTGCTTCGGGAAGGCATCATCGAGGCCAGCAACAGCCCCTGGAGAGCCCAAGTGGTAGTAGGTAAAACTGGGGAGAAACACCGAATGGTCGTGGACCACAGCCAGACCATCAACCTGTACACGCAGCTCGACGCGTACCCCCGACCAAGCATTTCTGATACGGTCAATCAGATTGCACAGTACCGGGTCTTCTCAATTGTAGACCTCAAATCCGCCTACCACCAGCTCCCCATCCATAAGGCGGACCGCCCATACACTGCCTTCGAGGCAGATGGCCGCCTCTACCATTTTCTCACAGTTCCCTTCGACGTCACCAAAGGGGTCTCGGTCTTCCAAAGGGAGATGGACTGAATGGTCGACCGGTACGGGTTGCGGGCCACCTTCCCGTACCTAGACAATGTCACCATCTGCGGCCACGATCAGCAGGACCACGATGCCAACCTTGCCACATTTCTCCACACCGCCACTCTCCTAAACCTCACCTATAACAAGGAGAAGTGCATATTCAGCACGAACCGCTTAGCCATCCTCGGCTATGTGGTCCAGAACGGAGTTCTGGGGCCCAATCCCGACCGCATGCGCCCCCTCATGGAGCTCCCCTTTCCCCACTGCCCCAAGGCCCTCAAACGCTGCCTGGGGTTCTTTTCATAATACGCCCAGTGGGTCCCAAACTATGCGGACAAGGCCCGCCCACTCATCCAGTCCACCCTTTTCCCCCTGACGGCCGAGGCTCAACAGGTCTTCAACCGTATTAGAGCCGATATCGCCAAGGTCGCGATGCACGCTGTAGACGAGATGCTGCCCTTTCAAGTGGAGAGCGACGCATCGGACGTCGCCCAAGTCGCCATGCTCAATCAGGCAGGCCCGTGGCATTCTTTTCACGAACCGTTCATGCCTCCGAAATTCGGCACTCCTCCGTCGAAAAAGAGGCCCAAGCCATCGTTGAAGCGGTGCGGCATTGGAGGCATTACCTGGCCGGCAGGAGATTCACTCTCCTCACTGACCAATGGTCGGTAGCCTTCATGTTTAATAACACACAGCGGGGTAAGATCAAAAATGATAAAATCTTGAGGTGGAGGATCGAGCTTTCCACCCACAACTACGAGATTTTGTATCGCCCAGGCAAGCTCAACGAGCCCCCAGATGCCCTATCCCGAGGTACATGTGCCAGCACACAAATAGACCGACTCCGGACCCTGCACGACAACCTTTGTCACCCGGGAGTCACACGGTGGTACCATTTCATAAAGGCCCGCAATCTGCCCTACTCCATTGAGCAAGTCAGGGCAATCACCAGGGACTGCCAGGTCTGTGCGGAGTGCAAACCGCACTTCTACCAGCCGGACCGCACGCGTCTGGCGAAGGCCTCCCGCCCCTTTGAAGCGTGGATTTCAAAGGGTCCCTCCCCTCCACCGACCGTAACACGTATTTCCTCCCTGTGGTCGATGAATACTCCAGATTCCCCTTCGCCATCCCATGCCCCGACATGACGTCTGCCACCATCATCAAAGCCCCCAACACAATCTTCGTTCTGTTCGGCTTCCCCGCCTACATCCACAGTGACAGGGGATCCTCATTCATGAATGATGAGCTGCGTCAGTTCCTGCTCGGCAGGGGTATCGCCTCCAGCAGGACGACCAGCTATAACCCCTGGGGAAACGGGCAGGTGGAGAGGGAGAACAGGACGATCTGGAGGGCCTTCCAACTGGCCCTACAGTCCAGAAATCTCCCGGCCTCCCGCTGCAGGCGGTCCTCCCCGATGCACTGCACTCCATTCGGTCACTACTGTGCACCGCCACTAACGACACACCCCATGAACGTCTCTTTGCCTTCCCCAAGAAGTCCACATCCGGGGTGTCGCTCCCGACTTGGCTCTCAGCTCCAGGACCCATACTCCTCTGTTGGCACGACCGCCTCCACAAGGCGGACCCGTTGGTGCAGTTACTCCACGCTAACCCCCAGTATGCCTACATAGCGTACCCCGATGGCCACCGGGATACTGTCTCCCTCAGGGACCTGGCACCAGCAGGTTCCACACACATATACCCCCTCCGCCCTGGCTCCACCCCCCCTCCCCCGGCGCACCCAGCAGCAACCCCCCCAGGACCATCCGTCCTACCCCTGCCCACGCCCGAGGATGAAGAGAATTTCGGCACGCTCCCGGAGTCACCGAGGATCAGACCAACACCGGAATCGCCGCCACCACTGCATCGCTCCCAACGCCACATCAAGACCCCAAATCTGTAATTGGTTCGGGACTATCAAACCACCTTGTACTGATACTTCAGAAGAGATATATTTTTTTTGCTTCGGTATATTAAACTTGCTCTGTATACCACCACCCTCGCCGGACTCAATTTTAACAGGGGGTGAATGTGGAAATCACCACTGTTGAACATATTAGAAGATGTGTGGTAAGACCCTGTACTACGGTACGGGGGTAGTCCCTGCCTGCTGGCTCCGCCCAGTAGGCGGAGTATAAATATGTGTGCTCCCTATACAGCAGCCATTTCGCCAGCTACTGTAGGAGGCCACACATCTTAGAGTAATAAAGCCTCAGTTGTATTCAACTCTTGTCTCTGTGCAATTGATCGTGCATCACCAGGGATTTCCCTAATCCCTTTCTTGAACAGGGGAACAACATTCGCCTCCCTCCTCTACTCCAGTGGAGAGTGAGGACGCAAAGATCATCGCCAACGGTGCAGCAATCTCCTTCCTCACTTCCTGTAGTAACCTTGGGTATATCCTGTCTGGCCCAGGGGACATATCTATCCTATGTTTTTCAAAATTTCCAGCACATCCGCCTTCTTAATATCAACCTGTTTGAGCCTATTAACCTGGTACACACTGTTATCATTTTTTTTTTTAAAAATTTTTTATTAAAGGTTTTCATAAAATATCAATAACAAAATGAGAAAGAAAAAAGAACCCAACAGGGTTAAGTACAAAACACAATCTAAAAAAGCAACCCCCCAAACCCCTCCCCCCCGTACCTAAATAATAAATTAACATTAACACCCCGACTTAAGACAACAGGTGTATACACCCCCTCAGACCCTTCCAGTGTAAATAACATAAACAAAAATAAAGTAACCCCCCCCCCCCCCCCCCCCGAGCTGCTGCTGCCATTGACCAATGTCTATCGTTCTGCCAGAAAGTCTAAGAACGGTTGCCACCGCCTAAAGAACCCTTGTACCGACCCTCTCAAGGCGAATTTCACCCTCTCCAATTTAATGAACCCTGCCATATCGCTGATCCAAGATTCCACGCTTGGGGGCCTCGTATCTTTCCACTGAAGGAGAATCCTTCGCCGGGCTACCAGGGACGCAAAGGCCAGAATTCCGGCCTCTTTCGCCTCCTGCACTTCTGGCTCCTCTGCAACCCCAAATATTGCGAGCCCCAGCCCGGTCTGAACCTGGATCCTACCACCCTCGACACCGTCCTCGCTATGCCCTTCCAAAATTCCTCCAGCGCTGGGCATGCCCAGAACATATGGGTGTGATTTGCTGGGCTCCCTGAGCACCTAACACACCTGTCCTCACCCCCAAAGAATCTGCTCATCCTTGTCCCGGTCATGTGTGCCCTGTGCAGCACCTTAAACTGTATGAGGCTGAGCCTCGCGCATGAAGAGGAAGAGTTCACCCTCCCTAGGGCATCTGCCCACGTCCCCTCTTCGATCTTCTCTCCCAACTCCTCCTCCCACTTACCTTTCAACTCCACCACCGAGGCCTCCTCCTCCTCCTGCATCACCTGGTAAGTTTCCGAGATCTTCCCCCCCCCCGAGAACACCCTGTCCTGTACTGTGTTTGGCAGTAGCCGTGGGAATTCCACCACCTGCCGTCTGGCAAACGCCCTTACCTGTAAGTACCTGAAGGTGTTCCCCAGGGGGAGCCCATAGTTCTCCTCCAGCTCACCCAAGCTCGCGAACTTCCCGTCCACAAACAGGTCCCCCAACTTTCATATCCCTGCCCTGTGCCACCCCGAAACTCCCCCACCTGTTCTTCCTGGGGCGAACCGGTGGTTCCCCCGTAATGGGGTCCACGCCGAGGCCCTAACTTCCCCCCTATGCCGCCTCCACTGCCCCCAAATTTTGAGGGCCGCCACCACCACCGGGCTCAACAAAGAACAAACAAAGAACAAAGAAATGTACAGCACAGGAACAGGCCCTTCGGCCCTCCAAGCCCGCGCCGACCATACTGCCCGACTAAACTACAATCTTCTACACTTCCTGGGTCCGTATCCTTCTATTCCCATCCTATTCATATATTTGTCAAGATGCCCCTTAAATGTCCCTATCGTCCCTGCTTCCACTACCTCCTCCGGTAGTGAGTTCCAGGCACCCACTACCCTCTGCGTAAAAAACTTGCCTCGTACATCTACTCTAAACTTTGCCCCTCTCACCTTAAACCTATGCCCCCTAGTAATTGACCCCTCTACCCTGGGGAAAAGCCTCTGACTATCCACTCTGTCTATGCCCCTCATAATTTTGTATACCTCTATCAGGTCGCCCCTCAACCTCCTTCGTTCCAGTGAGAACAAACCGAGTTTATTCAATCGCTCCTCATAGCTTATGCCCTCCATACCAGGCAACATTCTGGTAAATCTCTTCTGCACCCTCTCTAAAGCCTCCACATCCTTCTGGTAGTGTGGCGACCAGAATTGAACACTATACTCCAAGTGTGGCCTAACTAAGGTCCTATACAGCTGCAACATGACTTGCCAATTCTTATACTCAATGCCCCGGCCAAGAAGGCAAGCATGCCGTATGCATTCTTGACTACCTTCTCCATCTGTGTTGCCCCTTTCAATGACCTGTGGACCTGTACTCCTAGATCTCTTTGACTTTCAATACTCTTGAGGGTTCTACCATTCACTGTATATTCCCTACCTGCATTAGCCCTTCCAAAATGCATTACCTCACATTTGTCCGGATTAAACTCCATCTGCCATCTCTCCGCCCAAGTCTCCAGACAATCTAAATCCTGCTGTATCCTCAGACAGTCCTCATCGCTATCCGCAATTCCACCAACCTTTGTGTCGTCTGCAAACTTACTAATCAGACCAGTTACATTTTCCTCCAAATCATTTATATATACTACAAAGAGCAAAGGTCCCAGCACTGATCCCTGTGGAACACCACTGGTCACAGCCCTCCAATTAGAAAAGCATCCCTCCATTGCTACCCTCTGCCTTCTATGGCCTAGCCAGTTCAGTATCCACCTTGCCAGTTCACCCCTGATCCCGTGTGACTTCACCTTTTGTACTAGTCTACCATGAGGGACCTTGCCAAAGGCCTTACTGAAGTCCATATAGACAACATCTACTGCCCTACCTGCATCAATCATCTTAGTGACCTCCTCGAAAAACTCTATCAAGTTAGTGAGACACGACCTCCCCTTCACAAAACCGTGCTGCCTCTCACTAATACGTCCATTTGCTTCCAAATGGGAGTAGATCCTGTCTCGAAGAATTCTCTCCAGTAATTTCCCTACCACTGAAGTAAGGCTCACCGGCCTGTAGTTCCCGGGATTATCCTTGCTACCCTTCTTAAACAGAGGAACAACATTGGCTATTCTCCAGTCCTCCGGGACATCCCCTGAAGACAGCGAGGATCCAAAGATTTCTGTCAAGGCCTCAGCAATTTCCTCTCCAGCCTCCTTCAGTATTCTGGGGTAGATCCCATCCGGCCCTGGGGACTTATCTACCTTAATATTTTTTAAGACACCCAACACCTCGTCTTTTTGGATCACAATGTGACCCAGGCTATCTACACCCCCTTCTCCAGACTCAACATCTACCAATTCCTTCTCTTTGGTGAATACTGATGCAAAGTATTCATTTAGTACCTCGCCCATTTCCTCTGGCTCCACACATAGATTCCCTTGCCTATCCTTCAGTGGGCCAACCCTTTCCCTGGCTACCCTCTTGCTTTTTATGTACGTGTAAAAAGCCTTGGGATTTTCCTTAACCCTATTTGCCAATGACTTTTCATGACCCCTTCTAGCCCTCCTGACTCCTTGCTTAAGTTCCTTCCTACTTTCCTTATATGCCACACAGGCTTCGTCTGTTCCCAGCCTTTTAGCCCTGACAAACGCCTCCTTTTTCTTTTTGACGAGGCCTACAATATCACTCGTCATCCAAGGTTCCCGAAAATTGCCGTATTTATCTTTCTTCCTCACAGGAACATGCCTGTCCTGTATTCCTTTCAACTGACACTTGAAAGCCTCCCACATGTCAGATGTTGATTTGCCCTCAAACATCCGCCCCCAATCTATGTTCTTCAGTTCCCGCCTAATATTGTTATAATTAGCCTTCCCCCAATTTAGCACATTCATCCTCGGACCACTCTTATCCTTGTCCACCAGTACTTTAAAACTTACTGAATTGTGGTCACTGTTACCGAAATGCTCCCCTACTGAAACATCTACCACCTGGCCGGGCTCATTCCCCAATACCAGGTCCAGTACCGCCCCTTCCCTAGTTGGACTGTTTACATATTGTTTTAAGAAGCCCTCCTGGATGCTCCTTACAAACTCCGCCCCGTCTAAGCCCCTGGCACTAAGTGAGTCCCAGTCAATATTGGGGAAGTTGAAGTCTCCCATCACCACAACCCTGTTGTTTTTACTCTTTTCCAAAATCTGTCTACCTATCTGCTCCTCTATCTCCCGCTGGCTGTTGGGAGGCCTGTAGTATACCCCCAACATTGTGACTGCACCCTTCTTATTCCTGATCTCTACCCATATAGCCTCACTGCCCTCTGAGGTGTCCTCTCGCAGTATAGCTGTGATATTCTCCCGAACAAGTAGCGCAACTCCGCCTCCCCTTTTACATCCCCCTCTATCCCGCCTGAAACATCTAAATCCTGGAACGTTTAGCTGCCAATCCTGCCCTTCCCTCAACCAGGTCTCTGTAATGGCAACAACATCATAGTTCCAAGTAGTAATCCAAGCTCTAAGTTCATCTGCCTTACCCGTAATGCTCCTTGCATTAAAACATATGCACTTCAGGCCACCAGACCCGCTGTGTTCAGCAACTTCTCCCCGTCTGCTCTGCCTCAGAGCCACACTGTCCCTATTCCCTAGTTCTCCCTCAATGCTCTCACCTTCTGACCTATTGCTCCCGTGCCCACCCCCCTGCCATACTAGTTTAAACCCTCCCGTGTGACACTAGCAAACCTCGCGGCTCGTGGTATACCTCCTTGGAGGGAGCGGCAGTGGCGCCGTTGCCAGCGCCCCCAGACTCGTACCCACACAGGACGCCGTCTCCAGCCTCTGCCATGCAGCCCCCTCCCCCTCCATCACCCACTTGTGCACCATTGTCGCATTGGCGGCCCAGTAGTACCCACAGAGGTTGGGCCGTGCCAGCACCCCCCTATCTCTACTCCGCTCCAGGAACACCCTTCTCACCCTCGGAGTCCCTCGCGCCCACACAAACCCCATTATACTCCTGTTAACCAGCCTGAAAAAAGCCTTCGGGATAAACACGGGGAGGCACTGGAACAGGAACAAAAACCTTGGGAGCACTGTCATTTTGATTGACTGCACCCTACCCGCCAGGGACAGCGGCAGTGCGGGTACACACTGTTCTCATGAGCAACAAGTTCCGTCTCTCTAGTGAATACTGAAGCAAAATATTCAATTAAGGCCTCCCCTACGCCCTCAGACTGAAGGCACAAGTTCCCTCCACTATCCTTGATCGGCCATACTCTCACTCTGATCATCCTCTTATTTTCTCACATAAGTGTAGAACGCCTTGAGATTTTCCCTCATCCTCCCCGCCAGGGCTTTTTCATGCCCCCTTCTAGCTCTCCTAAGTCCATTTTTGAGTTCCTTCCTGGCTACCTTGTAACTCTCTCGAACTGTGCCAGATCCTTGCTTCCTCAACCTTACGCAAGCTTCCTTCTTCCTCTTGACTAGAAGCTCCACTTCTCTTGTCATCTAATGCTCTCCCACCGAGACATCTGATACCTGGCCTGGTTCGTTGCCAAGCACCAAACCCAATATGGCCTACCCCCCAGTTGGCCTATCTACATATTGAGTCAGGAATCCTTCCTGGACACACCTGATAAAATCTTCTCCATCCAAACCATTTACATTAAGGAGGTTCCAGTCAATATTAGGAAAGTTGAAGTCACCCATGACAACAACTCTGTTACTTCTGCATCTTTCCAAGATCTGCTGCCCAATCTGTTTCTCCAACTCTCTGCTGCCATTGGGGGTCTATAGAAAACTCCCAATAAAGTGACTGCTCCTTTCTTGTTTCTGGCTTCCACCATGCTGACTCAGAGACAATCCTTCCTCAACTACCTCCTTTTCTGCAGCTGTGATGCAGTCTCTAGTTAACAGTGCCACTCCCCCTCCTCTAGTACCTCCCTCCCTATTCTTTTTAAAACATCTAAACCATGGAACATCAAACAACCATTCCTGCCCCTGTGAAATCCATGTCTCCATAATGGCCACACCATCATAGTTCCAAGTACTGATCCATGCTCTAAGTTCTCTTCCTTATTCCTGATACTCTCTCCCTTATTCCTGATACTCTTTCCCTTATTCCTGATACTCCTTGAAACAGACACACTTCAACCCATCCCACTGAGTGCAACTTTGCCCTATCAACTGTCTATCCTTCCTCACAGACTTGCTGCATACTATTTCTGCCTGTTCAACAGCTACCCTATCCTCTGATCCATAGCGCTGGTTCCCGTCCCCCTGCCAAACTAGTTTAAGCCCTCCTGAAGAGCTCTAGCAAACCTTCCGCCCAGGATATTGGTGCCCTCCAGTTTAGGTGCAACCCGTCCCTAATGTACAGGTCCCACCTTCCCCAGAAGGCATCCCAATGATCTACATATCTGAAGCCCTCCCTCCTGCACCAGCCCTGCAGCCACGTGTTCAGCTGCACTCGCTCTCTGTTCCTTACCTCACTTGCACGTGGCACAGTAATCCTGAGATTACTACTCTGCTCGTCCTGCTCTTTAGCTTCCAACCTAACTCCCTAAAATCACTTTTTATATCCTCATCCCTTTTCTTTTATTTCTTTTTGTTAATTATATTTTTTTTAGAAAATATTTTAGTGAGGCATTTATAATTTTAACATTTTAAACAAAGAGCTCCAACACACACAAAAACCCCACAATAACAGACTCTATCCCCCCTCAAGCATAAACTCTAACTGTCATGGTTCATGTACCTACTCCATCCCACGGTTCTCCTTTCATTCGATTTCCTACCCTTATTCATCACTTTCATGAAGTCCACTGCCTCCTCCGCTGAGCCAAAGTACAACTCCTGGCCCCCATAGGCGAACGGGGTACAGTAGACCAAACGTAACGCCCTTCTTGTACAGGGCCGACATGACCTCATTAAAGCTCGCCCTCCTCTTCGCCAGCTCTGCCCCCAGGTCCTGATGCACTTTAATCTCGATGCCTACCCAGGTGCATCGCCTCGTCTGCCTGGCCCACCTCACGATACGTTCCTTGTCCAGGAACCGAAGCAACTATACCACCAACGCCCTCGACGACTCGCCCCCCCTGGAGCTTGGGCATCAGTGCCCTGTGAGCTCAATCCACCTCCAACGGCTGGTCAAATGCACCTTCCCCAAGCAGCTTCTGCAGCATCTTCCCAACGTACGCACCAGCATCCGTTCCTTCGCTCCCCTCCGGCCTACGGGAACGGTTCTCCAAGTTGTCCACTTTCTCCAGCAGTCGCTTCTGCTGGTCTCACATCAGTCCTATCGCCACTGCCATCGAGGTGAACTGTTCCTCATGCTCCCCTACCCGCTCTCCAACCTCTGGATCGCCTGTCCCTGGGCTGCCAGTCTCGTCTCCACGCGGTCAACCACTGCCTTGATTGTGTCCACTGCCCCGGCCAGGTCCCCCAAACTTTCCTTCCGCTGCTGGGTGAACTTCTCATTCAAGAAGCTCACCAACTGCTCCTTCGACCACTGGGCCAGCAGGGCCGGATCCTACCCCTGCCCATCCGCCATCTCCGCGTGTGTTGCCAGCTCTTCACCCGACTCAGTCTGCGGTTTGCTGTTTTTCCAGGCACTTCTGGTCTGCCACTCCATAATCTAAGTGTCACTCTCTTCTGCTCTCACTTCTGCACCTTTTTCCTCCAAAATTCCTGCTACCATCCAGGGTAAAGGGCACAAAAAGACCACTATGAGCGGGTGCTACCAAATATGCGGCCACTCACTCTATGGCTGCCACTGGAAACCTCAACCCTTTTCTTAGCTATGTCGTTGGTGCCTATGTGCACCACAACCTCGGTTTGCTCCCCCTCCCCCTTAAGCATCCTGTAGACTCGATTCGAGACATCCCTGACCCTGGCACCCAGGAGGCAATATACCTTCCGGGAGTCTCGTTCGCTACCACAGAACTCCTATCCGTTCCGCTAATCATGGAGTGTCGCTTTTCTGTTCTCCCCCCTTGCCTTCTGAGCCACAGAGCTAGGCTCAGTGCCAGAGACCTGGCCGCTATGGCCTTCCCCTGGTAGGTCGGTTCCCCCCCCACCAAACAGCATCCAAAACAGTATACTTGTTTTGAAGGGGACGGCCACAGGGGATCCCTGCACTACCTGCCTGTTCCCTTTCCTTCCCTTGACTGTAACCCAGCTACTCTTGTCCTGAACCTTGGGTGTGGCTACCTCCCTGTAACTCCTCTCGATCACCCCCTCTGCCTCCCAGATGATCCAAAATTCATCCAGCTACAGTTCCCTCCGAGGAGTGGGAGTTGGGTGCACTTCCTGCAGGTATAGTCAGTGGGGACACTAGTTGTATCCCTTACCTCCTACATCCTACAGGAAGTTAGGGAACATTCTGTTGGAGATTCAAACAAATAAGATTTACACAGGCCTGTGGCGCATCTTCTGAGTGAAGGCCCAGGTTACTAAAAATGAAAGTGACTCCTCAGAGGGAATCCCGCAGTCTGGGGGTAGATCTTCATTAGTCATCCAACCAATGGTTCCCAATCACTCTGCATCCTGGAAGGACAATCAGCTGAAAAAACAACTTCAACATCTGAAGCAAGAGCACTCATCTTCCACCTCACATTAATCCTCTTTTATTTTCCCCCTCCCCCTCCCTCTGCATGTGTATGTCTTATGTGTTAAGGTAGAGGGTGAGACAGTAAAAGGGAGGAAATAGTAGATTACGCCTGTTCCCGTACCAGCCTCCCCGAACAGGCTCCGGAATGTGGCGACTAGGGGCTTTTCACAGTAACTTCATTTGAAGCCTACTTGTGACAATAAGCAATTTTCATTTCATTTCATTGTTCGATTAGCTGGCTGTTTTTCCAGTATAATTATTGCACGTTTTATATCTATTGTTGCTATAAATAATCAGTTGTTGCGTTTCACTTGCAAATCTGATGCCTGTAAGTCAAGGGCCAAGGATCTCAGAAACTTGGTACAAAAATTGGTTGAGATTGTGTTGGGACTCTGGGGCCTGTAGGGATGGAATTGACCACTAGCTCAGGGTTTCGTAACAACATGCTTTACACAACAGATTTGGACGCCTGTTAGAACCCCTGCAGACTCCGGCTAAAGGTCTTCAAAAAGCTGGTTCACCTGCCATGTTTCAGCTTCTTCCTTGTCATCAGACAAGACTGCCCTGCTTTAAAATACTATTACCCTTTTTAAACTATCCTACTGGGGTAGAAAACTGCCTTTACTTGTGGACTAAAAAGAGTTGTCAAATCAGACTTCAACTCTTCTCCAAAACCTTCTCAAAAACTCTCTCTGAAACTCTTAGCTCCATCCAGCAATGACATTTTCTCCCCAAGCTGAAAAATATAAATAACATAACTACAGAGGTGGAAACCTGATTGTCTTTAGAGCATAGAATTTCAATGGGACAAACCATTTCCCACCCACTGCCATGCACAAAATTCCAAATTCCCAGAATACATCCCATAGATTTCAACAGTTTGCATATTCAATGTCTCAATTCTTATTCCCATTCAATGCTATTATAAATAATTCCTACATATCAAAACCATTCGAACTGAGCAAAGGCAATGTACAACACAAACTCCCATTTACTCCCATTGTAAAGAGTTTGAACTGACCCTTTTGTATTCTTAATTCCCCACTCTGGAGCTTTTAAATCAAAAATACAATTTAAAATAATTGCTGATCCACATTTGAACGTACAATCATTGCCACGTTTTTTTTACCTGGTAGTAGTTACTAAGTCCATATTTACAAGTGCCAGCCTGTGTGCACTCAGTGAAGTTCCATCCAAAGCCACAGGCAAGGCCCTCACAATCCATTGACCCAATTGGAATGGTGTCATTCAAACTTCCAGTGGCATCACGTATTACACAAGATCCTAAAATAAAGGGTGGAATGAGCTATATTAAAGCTTTGTTTAATCAGTTTCTAAGAGATGTCATATCCTCGCCAAAGAATCTAGTTTTAAAGATAGTGTATGGGAAGCAGTTATCTTTTCTAATAATAATAACTGTTTATTGTCACAAGTAGGCTTTAATGAAGTTACTGTGAAAAGCCCCTAGTCGCCACATTCCGGCGCCTGTTCCGGGAGGCCGGTACAGGAATTGAACCCGCGCTACTGGCCTTGTTCTGCATTACAAGCCAGCTGTTTAGCCCACTGCGCTAAACCAGCCCCTAGGAGGGGCTGTGGAGGAAGGGCGGGGCAGAGCTCCACCAGGAACCGTCTTTGGTGTTTTTGGTAGTAGAAGTGAATGTTAAGAACACTTTCACGCAGAACCAAGATTGCAGCACAGGGTTAGAAAGTATCAGAATTCTAGTGCACAGATTTGAAATGTCTGACATCTATACAGTTCTACACTCCAGTCACATGGTTTCTTCCCTCTCCTCATTGAATATGGTGTTCAAAAGATGTGATTGGTTGAAGATCTTTGTATTGCTGCCAATGTCAATGATGACACACTTCTCTGGCGTTTACCATTTGTACAAAATTCAGGCATGCATTTGTGCTGTTTTTAAAAAATAAATTTAGAGTACCCAATTCATTTTTTCCAATTAAGGGGCAATTTAGTGTGGCCAATCCATCTAGGCTGCACATCTTTGGGTTGTGGGGGCGACACCCACACAAACACGGGGAGAATGTGCAATCTCCACACGGACAGTGACCCAGAGCTGGGATCGAACCTGGGACCTCGGCGCCGTGAGGCAGCAATGCTAACCACTGCGCCACCGTGCTGCCCTGCATTTGTGCTGTTTTACAAATCCACATTTCCATTTAATAAAAAAGATTACAGCAAAGAACAGGCACAAGTATAAGCACCCGGAAGCAAAACAGACTACGAGAAAATTGGCATGTGGTCTCTTGAAGTGTAACCATGTGATAATAGCACTTGCAAACAATAGCCAGAATCTTCTGCTCTGGGTCAGGGCCCCTATTTAGATCTTGATCTGACAAAGAAAAAAATACACACTTACCACCGTCTGATTTTTCAGGACAATCTTCCAATGGAGTACCGTGCAGAAATCAAATCAATGCAAGAAACCTTGGAGGGAGCAGTGGAGAGAATCTGCTCAAAAACCACGCTCCCTTTTTATGGCACTGGCTGCCGTATTCTGGAAGTAAAGAATCTAAATTTCCCAAAGCTTCTCTGAAAAGCTTTGGAGAGGGGTAAGTGGCTAAGAGGGTAGGATGGTAAAGGGTAGGGGGTGGGAAAGATAAGTGGGTTGCGTGGACAAGGTCTGTGGGTGAGGAGCTACAGTTGCAGGCTGGTAAAGTGGCAGATGGCTGAGCGGGTAGGTGAGTCGAAGGATAGACTGGTTGGGTTGGGAGGGGTAGTCACGTCGGGACTAGTTAGGTCAGATCTGGCGGGGAGGGCTGGGTGTGGAGGAAAGTCAGATGACGGAGGCTAGTCAGATCAGTATGGTTGGGGGGGGGGGGGGGGAGTGGTTTTGTCAGGTGGTAAGTGAGAGTGATTGGGAAGCTCAGTTGTACAGTTACCCAGGAATTGGACTGGGTTTTTTTCTGTCCAACATTTCCAAAGGAATTATCCAGGTAAGTAAGCCGGAGCTGTTCGAAATCTCTGACTCTAATTCAGAGTTGAAGGCTTTTTCAGAAGATCCCAGGGAGCAGGGGTATCACCCACTGGAAGTTCACCCTTCCCATGTATCTCCCTGGAGTCCTTGGATTGAGACTTTCGAGGTGATCCTGTAGCACATCTTCTAGGTCTCCAAGTTTCCAGAGATCGGAAGATCTGGGCCACATTGTCACGTTATGCTGCTTTTCCTTCTCATAAAATGTGTTACACTGGCCTTAAAACAATTGTTGAGGTTCAGATGGTGATTTGGTGCACTGCATGGTATTTGACTGGGCAAATTCCATTCTCATTTCAACAGGTTGAAAATTTAGACAAGGGAATATTTTACATAAACGTGTTAAGTGTTCTTATACTTGTACCATTTGGTCTTTTCTAGGTTTATGTTGGTTTAGTTTAATTGGCAGCACTCTTACCTCTGAGATCGTGGGTCATAGGTTCAAGCCCCACTCCAGAGACTTGAGAACATGATTTAGGCTGACACATCAGTGCAATACTAAATGTACCACATCATTGGAGATGCCAATTTTTGATTGAAATGTTAAATGAAGGCCCTGTCTGCATATTCAGGTGGACCTAAATGTTCCTTTTGTATTATACGCAGTGAGGTTTCCCAGTGTCCTGGACCACATTTCTGCCTCAACCCACACAAAAAAGACAGATGATCTGAACATTTACCAAATTGCTGTTGGTGAGATTTATGTGCAAAATGGCTATTTGCCCACACAACAGAAACACCATAATGTAAATGCAATCCATTGCCTGTGAGGTGATTTGAAGTATTTATGAGAGCTAAATAATTACAACTTTTTTCTTGTGTTGAAGATGGATATTGCTGTTGAAATGAAAATTGAAAATGAAATGAAAATTGCTTATTGTCACAAGTAGGCTTCAAATGAAGTTACTGTGAAAAGCCCCTAGTCGCCACATTCCGGCGCCTGTTTGGGGAGGCTGGTACGGGAATTGAACCGTGCTGTTGGCCTGCCTTGGTCTGCTTTAAAAGCCAGCGATTTAGCCCTGTGCTCGGGATAGGTGCTTGATAAATGGCAATGATGTCCAGTTTATGCATTAAAAAAATAAATTATCCAACACTGCAACCTGGAATCCAATTATTTTTAATAAGCAATTACGAATCCAAAGAGTGGACTATATATTTTTCATAAGCCAGGAGAGACTTGTAGAGCTGCACAACAATGTGGCAGTAATAAATGGTAATTGCTTCGTAGAACTTACCAATGGTAGCAGAGATTACAAGGTAGGAAAAGGCTGTCCAGAAAATGGCCGACAAGGTTCCCTTCGGAATGGATATAGCAGGATCCTACAAGTACAATGCAATGGGAATGAGGCCATGCAGTATACAAGGAGGTTATTAACTACAGGAAGAATAAGGCATTCATCTGGTGAATTAATACTCACAGGTATTTAATTTTTAATTCCCATTATTCATTCATGAGATTTGGGCATCATTGGCAAGGCCAGCATTTATTATATGTGAGAAGGTGGTAAGGTATGACTTTCTTCAACTGCTGGAGTCTCTGTGGTGAAGGTATTCCCACAGTGCTCTTAGATAGGACATTACTGGGCTTTGACCCAGCAACAGTGAAGGAACGGAGATATGTTTCCAAGTCAGGTTGGTGTGTGACTTGAGAGGAGAGTTCCCTTGCAATGTGATGTCCTTATCCTTCTCTGTAGAGTTCACGGGTTTGGGAGGTGCTATCCAAGAAGCCTTGCTGGAATGCATCTTGAACATGATGCCCACTGCAGCCACAGTTGAGGGAGTAAACCCATTATTTGTTCTGTTTACCTAATTAATTTTAGTGTACATTTAAACAAAATGAATTAAATCATATCCTGTTAATATTAAATTTGTGATGTAAACCATCTAAAGGCAGCAATATGAAGAGCACAGAGTCAATCTTTCATAGTAGCTTCTGACTTAGGTTTACGGAGCTAAAAGTGGAACAACTAGATATGTTTCTGGAAAAGGAGCAAGTGATATCTTAAAATGGTGAGCGATGAGGTAGGTATTAACAAAAAAGGAACATGTTTGTTTGGCCAAACTGTTTGTAACCTTCTCCTAACTTTCTCAACCTCTGAGGTGTGGTGACCCTCAGGTTAAATCACCACCAGTCAGCTCTCCCCCTCAAAGGGAGATGGTCATCGGGACTATGGTGACTTTACTTTTCTTATGTTCTATGTGTTCAAGTGTTAAAGTCACCCACCTTGGCTGTGTCTAACTGAGTCAGGTAAGGCCAGGCTTCACGAGCTTCACTTAAACTTCTAACATTTCAAAAATGGAGCAAATATTCTTTATTGTAGATGGTTAGTCCTCGGCCAGGTGGAAATTTCAGAACAAATGTGTAATTTTTCCATTACAATTAGAGTTAGACTTGGACCTGGTTTCTAGTTTAAAGGAGCTAGGGTCAGACCAAGTCTAATCGGCCTGAAAATCCAACATAAGATTGATTCTCTCATGCTTCCAATGAGCCTTGTCTCTTTTGGCAGCTCCAACTTTTACTTTCCAAACCTTTCATTCTCTTTACTGCGACTCTCCCAATAAACTTTGTTCATTCCATGAAGGTGTATTTTACAACCTTCCAAACCTGTGACCTCTACCAAGAAGGCAAGGGCATCAGATTGCAAGGGAACTCTCCTCCAGCTCAGTTGGCAGGACCATTGGTTTGTGATGCAGAGCGAAGCCAGGAGCGCAGGTTCAATCCCCACATTGGCTAAGGTTATTCATGAAAGCCTGCCTTCTCAACATTGCTCCTCGCCTGAGGTGTGGTGATCCTCAGAGTAAATCAGCGCCAGTCTGCTCTAGCCCTCAAAGGGGAAAGCAGCCTATGGTCATTTGGGACTATGGCAACTTTACTTTGCTTTTATTAATTCAGAGCCCCAATTTTTTTTAAATGATGGCATTTTAATACTGTCATAGAGGGACAAGAGAATTTAATTGTCCACATTCCCGTTCATCGCCTGATGAACTGAAACAAATAAACTTAGAAGCAAGTTTGGGGATTGGTGCTTTATGAACCCAATACTTGCTCCCCAGTAATATTAGCAAATTGCATTATCTCCGGTATGTAACTGGTCCCAATCTGACTGTCTTGTCACATGATGCATTGGGGGGGATTGGGGGGGCAGTGCTGAATAAAAAATTTAAATCAGAAAACAAGTTACAAGAAAAATAAGCGCTACTAAAGTGCACAGTTATCTTCATTGATTATACTTCAGAACTTTGTTAATTAAAATGATTACAGCTCCTTTTAATACACAACATTCTCAAATATGCTCCTTCATTCAACAATCATTATTAGTCCCAATAAATATATTTCCAGTCATTGGGAATGTAGGCGAAAGCGTTGCTGGAAGTACAGATGGGATTTCCCTGCTTTATAACTGCACTGACTTCAGAGCACAGAGACTGGAAGAAAACCTACCTATTCATTCAGAGAGCTTTGAATTACCTTCAAGTCACCAGAGATGTTCGCACCTGCCAGGATGCCAGTTGCAGAGGGAAAGAAAATGGAAAACATGCTGAAGAACGATGCATCATCTCCTCGCCAGTTAGGCAAAAGGTTTTGGGCAAATATGTCAGCTGCAAAACAAAATCAGCATCACAGTGAACAGGAGAGGTGGGCACCATTGTCTCAACTAAACCACTCACCTCACATCTGCTCACAACCAGACATCATTTTAAAACAATTATGGGTGCAGACATCAAGTTTAAAACAATTTAAACAAACTCAGTTTCTGCAGCTTTAAGTTAATGGATGCTAATAGAAACAATGTTCCCTATATTGGTCAATACTGCTTTATTCTGCAGTGCCTCTTGTTTTCTCTTCCTCAGGAGGAGTGAATAGAGATAATAATGTGTTTAACATTGTATTTGATTTGAGTCACATTCATCAAAACATTCTAGTGTAAGAATAGACGTTTTAAATCCAAACCTTAAAATGTTACACAGTTAACCCCCTACCATGCTGCTCCTCTCTTCTCCACTCCTCTCTCAAAGACCTCATGTGGAGGTCATGTTTCATGGATTCTGGCTACCCTCTGTATTTTACCCCCGTGGCAATTCCTCAATTGCCAGCTTAGGCAGTGACATTGCCAGAGTACTTGTCCCTGAAGAGCCAGATTAGCTCAGTTCACTGGACAGTTGGCTCATGATGCAGAGCACGGCTTCAATTCCCGTAGTGGCTGAAGTTATTTATTAAGGCCCCGCCTTCTCAACTTTGCACCTCACCTGATGTGTGGTGACCCTCAGGTTAAATCACCACCAGTCAGCTCTCCCCCTGTCATGATATCCACATTCGCATATCATGGTGCAATCACACACACACTGATGGACAGGTAGTTGGACCAACCAACACACACACAACATCGCAGCCAATCACCAGTGAGAGCACACGCACTATAAAACAGGGAACACCACAGTTCCCGCTCATTCTACCAGGAGATAGCTCAGAGCACAGAGCTCACAGCGTGCCACTCAGACATACACCATGTGCTGAGTGCCTCACCAAGATCGGGAAAGGGCTGGGTCCACAGGTTAGCTGGTGAAGCACAAACCTCAGCCAGCAGTTATTAGTTGTTATTGTTTAAGACAATAAAACAGAGTTGTACCATCTACAACCGTGTTGGATCATTTGTGTATCGAAACACCAACACAACACCCCCCTCAAAGGGGAAAGCAGCCTATGGTCATCTGAGACTATGGTGACTTTATTTATCATGAAGAACCAAACTCAAACCCCACCCTCACTCAATAACCACATGTTCCATTTCCAACTGAGTTCACAGTACAGCAGCTAGCAGCAGGAAACAGCTCCAATTTTCTCATTCCCTAATCCAGAGCAGGGAGTACAGCTATAACTTTCCATATTGAACACGGAACCTGCAGAGCAATGGAGAGGAGTGGAGAGGAAGGCTGTGCTCCGCTGTGCCACAACGCTCCTTATTAAACTGACCATGTTTATTTAGAGGAAATAATTAAAGATGGTTTGGCATTAAGAAAATGTAGCTGGAAAATAAGGTACCTCTATAATTGAAGAAGCCTTTGGCCTGCTTTTCTTTTGATGCTGGGATAATGGTCCCCACAATGTAGTTTGCCAAGGAAATCATGATAATGAAGAAGAAGCCAACCTGTGCCTACGAAACAGAAAAAGAGGGAAGGGTATTCTTTGCAGCAGAAAACACTGGAAAAATCACAGCATTATTTCTTTCTGCCCCTATTGTTGTGGGCCAGGGTTCAGAGAGCCCCAAAGTGTATCATGGAGTTCACCTGACGCACAACTTCGAATAGATTGTGGTATGGGGAGCACACGGCTTACTCTACAGGTATGGTGCAGCAGAATCTAAAAGTACTTTTTAAAGCAAAACTGCTAACAATACTAAAACTTTATCTCCACAGGCAAAACTACGAACTTTGGATTTATTGTCCGCTATCGGTTTCATCACATGTTGTGTACCTTTTAAATGCGGTCTAGCCAATTTGCCTGCTCTATTTAATCGTTTCCTAAAATTTGACACGTAATCCAATAATGTAAGTTCTGACTTCTCACTCACCAACTTTTCCTTAATCAATTTAAAGTGGTCCTCATACCTCATGACCAAAAGTTAGTTCAAAAGGACTGAATTTGGTTGACTCCATCGGTGCATCCCTAATTGCAAACAGTACGAATGGAATTCCTTTATCCCAATCCTCTTGATAATCTTTTTTTTTTAAATTAAATATTTTATTGAAAATTTTTGGTCAACCAACACAGTACATTGTGCATCCTTTACACAATATTATAACAACACAAATAACAATGACCTATTTTATAAACAAAAAATGAATAAATAATAAATAACAAAAATGAAAACTAACCCTAATTGGCAACTGCCTTGTCACAAGTAACATTCTCCAAAAATATAATTTAACAGTCCAATATATAATTATCTGTAGCAACGACCTATACATACTATACAGTATATATTAACAACCCTGAGAGTCCTTCTGGTTCCTCCTCCCCCCCCCCCCCCCCCCCCCCGCCCCCCCCCCCCCCCCCCCCCCCCCCCCCCCCCCCGCCCCCGATCCTGGGCTGCTGCTGCTGCCTTCTTTTTCCCATTCCGTCTATCTTTCTGCGAGGTATTCGACGAACGGTTGCCACCGCCTGGTGAACCCTTGAGCTGACCCCCTTAGAACGAACTTAATCCGCTCTAGCTTTATAAACCCCGCCATGTCATTTATCCAGGTCTCCACCCCCGGGGGCTTGGCTTCTTTCCACATTAGCAATATCCTGCGCCGGGCTACTAGGGACGCAAAGGCCAAAACATCGGCCTCTCTCGCCTCCTGCACTCCCGGCTCTTGTGCAACCCCAAATATAGCCAACCCCCAGCTTGGTTCGACCCGGACTCCTACTACTTTTGAAAGCACCTTTGTCACCCCCATCCAAAACCCCTGTAGTGCCGGGCATGACCAAAACATATGGGTATGATTCGCTGGGCTTCTTGAGCACCTCGCACACCTATCCTCCACCCCTAAAAATTTACTGAGCCGTGCTCCAGTCATATGTGCCCTGTGTAATACCTTAAACTGAATCAGGCTTAGCCTGGCACACGAGGACGAGTTTACCCTGCTTCGGGCATCTGCCCACAGCCCCTCCTCGATCTCCTCCCCCAGCTCTTCTTCCCATTTCCCTTTTAGTTCATCTACCATAGTCTCCCCTTCATCCCTCATTTCCCTATATATATCTGACACCTTACCATCCCCCACCCATGTCTTTGAGATCACTCTGTCCTGCACCTCTTGTGTCGGGAGCTGCGGGAATTCCCTCACCTGTTGCCTCGCAAAAGCCCTCAGTTGCATATACCTGAATGCATTCCCTTGGGGCAACCCATATTTCTCGGTCAGCGCTCCCAGACTCGCGAACTTCCCATCCACAAACAGATCTTTCAGTTGCGTTATTCCTGCTCTTTGCCACATTCCATATCCCCCATCCATTCCCCCCGGGGCAAACCTATGGTTGTTTCTTATCGGGGACCCCCCCAAGGCTCCAGTCTTTCCCCTATGCCGTCTCCACTGTCCCCAAATCTTCAGTGTAGCCACCACCACCGGGCTTGTGGTGTAGTTCCTCGGTGAGAACGGCAATGGGGCTGTCACCATAGCCTGTAGGCTAGTCCCCCTACAGGACGCCCTCTCTAATCTCTTCCACGCCGCTCCCTCCTCCTCTCCCATCCACTTACTCACCATTGAAATATTAGCGGCCCAATAATACTCACTTAGGCTCGGTAGTGCCAGCCCCCCCCTATCCCTGCTACGCTGTAAGAATCCCTTCCTCACTCTCAGGGTCTTCCCGGCCCACACAAAACCCATGATGCTCTTTTCAATCCTTTTAAAAAAAGCCTTCGTGATCACCACCGGGAGGCACTGAAACACAAAGAGGAATCTCGGGAGGACCACCATCTTAACCGCCTGCACCCTCCCTGCCATTGACAGGGATACCATATCCCATCTCTTGAAATCCTCCTCCATCTGTTCCACCAACCGCGTTAAATTTAACCTATGCAATGTGCCCCAATTCTTAGCTATCTGGATCCCCAGGTAACGAAAGTCCCTTGTTACCTTCCTCAACGGTAGGTCCTCTATTTCTCTACTCTGCTCCCCTGGATGCACCACAAACAACTCACTTTTCCCCATGTTCAATTTATACCCTGAAAAATCCCCAAACTCCCCAAGTATCCGCATTATTTCTGGCATCCCCTCCGCCGGGTCCGCCACGTATAGTAGCAAATCGTCCGCATACAAAGATACCCGGTGCTCTTCTCCTCCCCTAAGTACTCCCCTCCACTTCTTGGAACCCCTCAACGCTATCGCCAGGGGCTCAATCGCCAGTGCAAACAATAATGGGGACAGAGGGCATCCCTGCCTTGTCCCTCTATGGAGCCGAAAATATGCAGATCCCCGTCCATTCGTGACCACACTCGCCACTGGGGCCCTATACAACAGCTGCACCCATCTAACATACCCCTCTCCAAAACCAAATCTCCTCAACACCTCCCACAAATAATTCCACTCCACTCTATCAAATGCTTTCTCGGCATCCATCGCCACTACTATCTCCGTTTCTCCCTCTGGTGGGGCCATCATCATTACCCCTAACAACCTCCGTATATTCGTGTTCAGCTGTCTCCCCTTCACAAACCCAGTTTGGTCCTCGTGGACCACCCCCGGGACACATTCCTCTATTCTCATTGCCATTACCTTGGCCAGGACCTTGGCATCTACATTTAGGAGGGAAATAGGTCTATAGGACCCGCATTGTAGCGGGTCCTTTTCCTTCTTTAAGAGAAGCGATATCGTTGCTTCAGACATAGTCGGGGGCAGTTGTCCCCTTTCCTTTGCCTCATTAAAGGTCCTCGTCAGTACCGGGGCGAGCAAGTCCACATATTTTCTATAGAATTCGACTGGGAATCCATCCGGTCCCGGGGCCTTTCCCGCCTGCATGCTCCTAATTCCTTTCACCACTTCTTCTACCTCGATCTGTGCTCCCAGTCCCACCCTTTCCTGCTCTTCCACCTTGGGAAATTCCAGCCGATCCAAGAAGCCCATCATTCTCTCCCTCCCATCCGGGGGTTGAGCTTCATATAATTTTTTATAAAATGCCTTGAACACTCCATTCACTCTCTCCGCTCCCCGCTCCATCTCTCCTTCCTCATCCCTCACTCCCCCCTATTTCCCTCGCTGCTCCCCTTTTCCTCAATTGGTGTGCCAGCAACCTGCTCGCCTTCTCCCCATATTCGTACTGTACACCCTGTGCCTTCCTCCATTGTGCCTCTGCAGTGCCTGTAGTCAGCAAGTCAAATTCTACATGTAGCCGTTGCCTTTCCCTGTACAGTCCCTCCTCCGGTGCTTCCGCATATTGTCTGTCCACCCTCAAAAGTTCTTGCAGCAACCGCTCCCGTTCCTTACTCTCCTGCTTCCCTTTATGTGCCCTTATTGATATCAGCTCCCCTCTAACCACCGCCTTCAACGCCTCCCAGACCACTCCCACCTGGACCTCCCCATTATCATTGAGTTCCAAGTACTTTTCAATGCACCCCCTCACCCTTAGACACACCCCCTCATCTGCCATTAGTCCCATGTCCATTCTCCAGGGTGGGCGCCCTCCTGTTTCCTCCCCTATCTCCAAGTCCACCCAGTGTGGAGCGTGATCCGAAATGGCTATAGCCGTATACTCCGTTCCCCTCACCTTCGGGATCAATGCCCTACCCAGCACAAAAAAGTCTATTCGCGAGTAGACTTTATGGACATAGGAGAAAAACGAGAACTCCTTACTCCTAGGTCTGCTAAATCTCCACGGGTCTACACCTCCCATCTGCTCCATAAAATCTTTAAGTACCTTGGCTGCTGCTGGCCTCCTTCCAGTCCTGGACTTCGACCTATCCAGCCCTGGTTCCAACACCGTATTAAAATCTCCCCCCATTATCAGCTTTCCCATCTCTAGGTCCGGAATGCGTCCTAGCATCCGCCTCATAAAATTGGCATCATCCCAGTTCGGGGCATATACGTTTACCAAAACCACCGTCTCCCCCTGTAGTTTGCCACTCATCATCACGTATCTGCCCCCGTTAACCGCCACTATAGTCTTTGCCTCGAACATTACCCGCTTCCCCACTAATATAGCCACCCCCCTGTTTTTCGCATCTAGCCCCGAATGGAACACCTGCCCCACCCATCCTTTGCGTAGCCTAACCTGGTCTATCAGTTTCAGGTGCGTTTCCTGTAACATAACCACATCTGCCTTAAGTTTCTTAAGGTGTGCGAGTACCCGTGCCCTCTTTATCGGCCCGTTCAGCCCTCTCACGTTCCACGTGATCAGCCGAGTTGGGGGGCTTCCTACCCCCCCCCCCCCCCCTTGTCGATTAGCCATCACCTTTTTCCAGCTCCTCACCCGGTTCCCACGCAGCTGTATCTCCCCCAGGCGGTGCCCCCCCGTCCATCCTCTCCCATACCAGCTCCCCCCTCTCCCCAGCAGCAGCAACCCAGTAATTCCCCCCTCCCACCCCCCCCGCTAGATCCCCCGCTAGCGTAATTACTCCCCCCATGTTGCTCCCAGAAGTCAGCAAACTCTGGCTGACCTCGGCTTCCCCCGTGACCTCGGCTCGCACCGTGCGACGCCCCCTCCTTCCTGCTTCTCTATTCCCGCCATGATTATCATAGCGCGGGAACCAAGCCCGCGCTTCTCCCTTGGCCCCACCCCCAATGGCCAACGCCCCATCTCCTCCACCTCCCCTCCTCCCCCCATCACCACCTGTGGGAGAGAGAAAAGTTACCACATCGCAGGATTAGTACATAAAACCCCTCTTTGCCCCCCACATTCGCCCCACCACTTTGTTCAAACGTTCTTTTTAATAACCCGCTCATTCCAGTTTTTCTTCCACAATAAAAGTCCACGCTTCATCCGCCGTCTCAAAGTAGTGGTGCCTCCCTCGATATGTGACCAACAGTCTTGCCGGTTGCAGCATTCCAAATTTTATCTTCTTTTTATGAAGCACCGCCTTGGCCCGATTAAAGCTCGCCCTCCTTCTCGCCACCTCCGCACTCCAGTCTTGATAAACGCGGATCACCGCGTTCTCCCATTTACTGCTCCGAGTTTTCTTCGCCCATCTAAGGACCATTTCTCTATCCTTAAAACGGAGGAATCTCACCACTATGGCTCTGGGAATTTCTCCTGCTCTCGGTCCTCGCGCCATCGCTCGGTATGCTCCCTCCACCTCCAACGGACCCGCCGGGGCCTCCGCTCCCATTAACGAGTGCAGCATCGTGCTCACATATGCCCCGACGTCCGCTCCCTCCACACCTTCAGGAAGACCAAGAATCCTCAGGTTGTTCCTCCTTGCGTTGTTTTCCAGTGCCTCCAACCTTTCCACACATCGTTTCTGATGTGCCTCCTGCGTCTCCGTCTTCACCACCAGGCCCTGTATATCGTCCTCATTCTCGGCTGCCTTTGCCTTCACGACCCGAAGCTCCCGCTCCTGGGTCTTTTGTTCCTCCTTTAGCCCTTCGATCGCCTGTAGTATCGGGGCCAACAGCTCTTTCTTCATTTCCTTTTTGATCTCTTCCACACAGCATTTCAAGAACTCTTGTTGTTCAGGGCCCCATGTTAAACTGCCACCTTCCGACGCCATCTTGGTTTTTGCTTGCCTTCCTTGCCGCTGTTCTAAAGGATCCACTGCAATCTGGCCACTCTCTCCTCCTTTTTCCATCCGTATCCAGGGGGGATTCCCTTCTGGTTTACCGCACAGTGTTTTTAGCCGTCAAAATTGCCGTTGGGGCTCCTATCAAGAGCCCAAAAGTCCGTTTCACAGGGAGCTGCCGAAACGTGCGACTCAGCTGGTCATCGCCGCACCCGGAAGCCCTCCTCTTGATAATCTTGACAATAAGCCCTTAACATTGTCTTTAATGTCTGATGCCACCTTTCTAACGCTCCCTACGATTCTGGATGGTATGCAGTTGATTTAAATTGTTTTATTCCTAAGCTATCCATAACTTCTTTGAATGACTTTGAGGTAAAATTTGATCCTTGATCCGATTGTATTTCTGTGGGTAGTCCATATCTAGTAAAGAATTTAAGTAACCCCTCCACAATCCTTTTAGCTATAATACTGCGTATTGGAATGTCCTCTGGAAACCTAATAGACACGTCCATTATAGTCAAAAGATATTGATTCCCACTTTTCATTTTAGGAAGTGGTCCTACGCAATCAATTAGGACCCTTGTAAAAGGCTCCTCAAATGCTGGAATGGGTATTAAGGGTGCTGGTTTTATCACTGCTTGAGGTTTCCCTATCACTTGACATGTGTGACATGATCGACAAAATTTAACTACATCTTTATGATGTCCAGGCCAATAAAAATGGTTTTGGATTTTATCTTGAGTTTTCCTTACTCCCAAATGACCTCCCACTGGTACCTCACTCACAACGCCTCCTTTCTATACCCTACCGGCAATATCACTTGATGATCTTCTGCCCACTTTTCATCCGCCTGCATATGTAAAGGTCTCCATTTTCTCATCAAGACATCACTTTTACGGTAATAACACTCAGATTCCTTTCCGCCATGCTTTCTGATACATCCGTTTTATTTCTATACCTTTCTGTTGTAACTTCGCCAATTTTCCTGAACTAAAAATATCCGCCTCATCCTCCACCTGTTCTTTTCCAACTACCTGATCAAAAATCATTTCTGATAATGGCACTTCACCTTTATCTTCACTCTCTGATTTCTCCTCTTGTCTTAACCTGTGACTTTGCAACCTTGTTACTACACAATCCGGAAAAATGCCAGGATATCTGTCCTTCAACACTTCAGTTGTCTGATTTTCCACTGGCTTATCAACCACAGTAGGTATCACTCCCACCTGCGATCCAGCTATATCATTACCCAAGATAAACAGTATTCCTGGACAAGATAGTTTCTCTATTACTCCTACTACCACTTCACCACTCTTCACTGGAATTTCCAACCTTAACTTATATAATGGAACACGACTCTTCTCAATCAGAATTCCACATATTACCACCTTTTCTGGCAATATTCCTCCCAAACTACATAACTCCTCATCTCTTACCATCAAAGATTGACTAGCTCCCGTGTCTCTTAAAATTGTGACTGCTTTACCTGCTCCTCCTGATACACATGAGTAAACGTTACCCACACAAGTAACTTCTTTAAAGAGATCTGGCACCTTCTTATCAATCACCAGGCTGTACAATCTTTTGCACCTCCTTCGCTTCACTTGGGCTTTCCTGTACCACTTTAACAAACCCCACTGTCTTATCCTGTTTTACCACATCAGCCTTCCCAGTGCTTTTCTTCAACCACCAACACTGACTTTACATGGCCTAGTTTATTGCAGTGAAAACATATGAAACTTTTCATGTCTCTTCCATCCTCCTGGATTTCCTTTTTTTTTATAAATATATTTTATTGAAATGTTTTTTCCCTGAGCAACATTTTTCCCGCTGACAAAACAAGCGAAACGATAACAGTAACAAAATAGAAATTTTTTAACTTTTTAACAATAGTAATAATAATAATAATATACAAGTAACAAAACCTCGTACTCTATTGACCTATACTCAAATAAGTCTCCTCCCCCCCTCCCCCCCCCTTCCCCCTGGGTTGCTGCTGCTGGTCATCTGTCTTCCCTCTAACATTCCCCTAGGTAGTCGAGAAATGGCTGCCACCGCCTGGTGAACCCTTGAGCCGATCCTCTCAGGGCAAACTTTATCTGCTCCAGTTTAATAAACCCCGCCATATCGTTTACCCAGGCCTCCAGTCCGGGGGGTTTCGCCTCCTTCCACATGAGTAGGATCCTGCGCCGGGCTACGAGGGACGCAAAGGCCACGACATCGGCCTCTTTCGCCTCCTGCACTCCCGGCTCTTCCGCAACTCCAAATAGAGCTAACCCCCAGCCTGGATTGACCCGGGCCTTCACCACCTGCGAAATCACTCCCGTCACTCCCTTCCAATACCCTTCCAGTGCCGGGCACGCCCAAAACATATGTGTGTGGTTTGCCGGGCTCCCGCCACACCTCCCACATTTGTCCTCCACTCCAAAGAACCTGCTCAATCTTGCCCCCGTTATGTGTGCTCTATGTAGCACCTTAAATTGAATCAGGCTAAGCCTGGCGCATGAGGAAGAGGAATTTACCCTGCTTAGGGCATCAGCCCACATACCCTCCTCTATCTCCTCCCCTAATTCTTCTTCCCACTTTCCTTTTAGTTCACCCACCGACTCCTCCCCCTCTTCCCTCATCTCTCTATGAATCTCTGACACCTTGCCCTCTCCAACCCACACCCCTGAAAGCACCCTGTCCTGTATCCCCTGTGTCGGGAGCCACGGAAATTCCCTCACCTGTTGTCTAGTAAACGCCCTCACCTGCATATATCTCAAGAAATTCCCCTGGGGTAACTTATACTTTTCCTCCAGTGCTCCCAAAAGTCCCATCTATGAATAAATCTCCCACCTTCCTAATTCCCAACTGGTACCAGCTCTGAAATCCTCCATCCATTCTTCCTGGGGCGAGCCTATGGTTGTTCCTGATAGGGGACCCCACCAGGGCTCCCCGCACCCCTCTCTGTCGCCTCCACTGTCCCCATATGTTCAGTGTTGCCGCCACCACCGGGTTCGTGGTGTACTTTTTCGGTGAGAACGGCAGCGGCGCCGTCACCAGCGCCTCTAGACTCGTCCCTTTACAGGACCTTCTCTCCAGCCTTTTCCACGCTGCTCCCTCACCCGCCATCATCCATCTACGTATCATTACCACATTGGCGGCCCAATAATAATCTCCCAAGTTCGGTAGTGCCAGTCCCTACTGCGCTGAAGGAACCCCCTCCTTACTCTCGGAACTTTCCCTGCCCACACAAAGCTCGTAATGCTCCTATCTATTTTATTAAAAAAGGTCCTGGTGATTAAAATAGGGAGACATTGAAATACAAATAAGAGCCTCGGGAGGACCATCATCTTAATTGCTTGCACCCTGCCCGCCAGCGATAAAGGCTGCATGTCCCACCTCTTAAAGTCCTCCTCCATTTGTTCTACCAGCCGTGTCAGATTAAGTCTGTGCAAGGTTCCCCAGCTCCTAGCGATCTGAATCCCCAAGTATACGGAAGTTTCTTTCCACTTTCCTTAGCGGTAAGCCTTCTATCTCTCTACTCTGGTCTCCTGGATGTATCACATATAATTCACTCTTCCCCATATTTAACCTATACCCCGAAAATTCCCCGAACCTCCTCAAGATTCGCATAACCGCTATCATCCCCCCCGCTGGGTCCGACACGTATAGCAATAGGTCATCCGCGTATAACGAGACTCGGTGTTCTTCTCCCCCTCTAGTCACCCCTCTCCATTTCCTGGAGTCTCTCAGCGCCATGGCCAGAGGTTCAATTGCCAGCGCAAACAACAATGGAGACAGCGGGCATCCCTGTCTTGTTCCCCTATATAATCGGAAATACTCCGATCTATGTCGACCTGTAACTACGCTTGCCGTTGGTGCCCCATAAAGTAGTCTAACCCAGCGAATAAATCCGTTCCCAAACCCAAACCTCCTTAACACTTCCCATAAATACTCCCACTCCACCCTATCAAATGCCTTCTCTGCGTCCATTGCTGCCACTATCTCTGCCTCCCCCTCCACTGAGGGCATCATTATCACCCCTAATAGCTGTTGCACGTTAACATTCAATTGTCTCCCTTTTACGAACCCTGTCTGGTCTTCGTGCACCACCCCTGGGACATAGTCCTCTATCCTCGATGCCAGCACCTTTGCTAGCAGTTTGGCGTCCACGTTCAATAGTGAAATAGGTCTATAGGACCCACACTGCATCGGATCTTTGTCCCTCTTCAAAATTAGCGATATCGTCGCCTCCGACATTGTCGGGGGTAGTGTCCCCCCTTCCCTGGCCTCATTGAACGTCCTCGCCAACAACGGGGCCAACAAGTCCACATATTTTCTGTAGAATTCCACCAGGAACCCATCCGGCCCCGGGGCCTTCCCTGCTTCCCAGTCCCTTAATAACCTCGTCCACCTCAATCGGCGCCCCCAGGCCTGCCACCGCCTGCTCCTCCACTTTCGGGAACCTCAACTGGTCCAGGAACTGCCGCATCCCCTCCTCTCCCTCTGGGGGCTGAGACCTATACAGTTCTTCATAAAAGGTCTTAAACACCTCATTTATCTTTCCTGCCCTTCGCACAGTGTCTCCCCTTTCATCCCTAATTCCTCCTATCTCCCTCGCTGCTGCCCTCTTTCGCAGTTGGTGCGCCAACAGGCGACTAGCCTTTTCCCCATATTCATACCTCCTCCCCTGTGCCTTCCTCCACAGTACCTCCGCCTTTCTGGTGGTCAGAAGGTCAAACTCGGTCTGGAGTCGTCTCCTCTCCCTGTACAGCTCCTCCTCCGGGGTCTCTGCAAATTCCCTGTCCACCCTTAAAATCTCCCCCAGTAATCTATCCCTTTCCTTGGCCTCTGTTTTCCTTTTGTGGGCCCCAATAGAAATCAACTCTCCTCTGACCACCGCTTTTAGTGCTTCCCAGACCACTCCCACAGGGACCTCGCCGTCGTCATTGACCTCCAGGTATCTCTCGATACACCCCCTCACTCTTGCACACACTCCCTCATCCGCCATCAGTCCCACATCTAATCGCTAGAGTGTTCTCTGCTCCCTGTCCTCTCCTACTTCCAGGTCCACCCAATGTGGGGCATGATCCGAAACCGCTATGGCTGAGTATTCAGCTTCTTCCACCCTAGAGATCAACGACCTTCCTAAAACAAAAAAATCTATCCGGGAGTACACTTTATGGACGTGGGAGAAGAAGGAATACTCCCTAGCCCTGGGTCTAAGAAATCGCCATGGATCCACTCCCCCCATTTGGTCCATAAACCCCTTAAGTACCTTGGCCGCTGCCGGCCTTCTTCCCGTCCTTGAGCTGGATCTATCTAGCCCCAGGTCCAGCACCGTATTGAAGTCCCCTCCTAAAATCAAATTTCCTGCCTCCAGGTCCGGAATACGCCCCAGCATCCGTCTCATGAACCCCGCATCGTCCCAATTTGGGGCATACACATTAACCAACACGACCTCCATTCCCTCCAGCCTACCACTCACCATTACATATCTACCTCCACTATCTGCTACGATGTTCTTTGCTTCAAATGCTACCCGTTTCCCCACCAAAATGGCCACCCCTCTGTTCTTTGTGTCCAGTCCTGAGCGGAACACCTGTCCCACCCATCCTTTCCTTAGCCTAACTTGGTCCGCCACCTTTAGGTGCGTCTCTTGGAGCATAACCACGTCTGCCCTTAGTCCTTTCAAATGCGCGAGCGCTCGGGCCCTTTTTATCGGTCCATTCAGGCCTCTCACGTTCCACGTGATCAGCCTCACTGGGGGGCTACCTGCCCCCCTCCCGTGTCGACTAGCCATTACCTTCTCTAGGCCAGTCCCATATCCCGCCTCCGCGCTCCCGCTCGCTCCCCCAGCGTCGCATTCCGCCCCCGACCACCCTCTCTTTAGCCATTTCCTTTTGGATTTCCGCAGCAGCAACCCAGTTGTCCCCCCCCCCCACCCCCCTCCCGCTAGATCCCTATCTAGCTTGATTGCTCCCCCCATATCACTTCCGTAAGTCAGCTGACTTCAACTGACCCCGGCTACTCCTGCTCGCTCCTCGACCCCCCCCGGTGTGAGGGAACTCCCATCCGCCTTGCGCCTGTTTTCCCGCCTTATTCTTTCTGGCGCGGGAACATCCCTTTACCTGACCCGCCTCTTATGGTGCAGCTCCCTTTCCCCTCCCCCGCTCCTTCCCCATTCTCCGACTATGTCCCGCCTCTCCCCCCTCACCGGCGCCCACATTTCCCCAGTGTCCCCCCCCTTCCCTGTTTACTTCTCGATTGACTTTCACCATCCCATTAACAAAAACAATAATAACAACAATAACAGTTCCCTGCAGCATCAGTCCCTCAGTTCCGGTCCAGTTTCTCTTCATTGATGAAGGACCATGCTTCCTCCGCCGTCTCGAAATAATAGTGTCTCTCCTGATGCGTGACCCATAGTCTTGCCGGCTGCAGCATCCCAAACTTCACCTTCCTTTTGTGCAAAACCTCTTTGGCTCGGTTGAAGCTCGCCCTCCTTCTCGCCACCTCCGCACTCCAATCCTGGTAGATCCTTACCACCGCATTCTCCCATCTGCTACTCCGCACCTTTTTAGCCCATCTCAGGACCTCTTCTCTGTCCTTAAGGCGGTAGAATCGCACGATTATCGCCCTCGGTGGTTCTCCCGCTTTTGGTCTTCTCGCCGGGATCCGATTTGCCCACTCCACCTCCATGGGGCCCGCAGGGGCCTCAGCACCCATCAGTGAGTTCAGCATCTTACTTGCATATGCTCCACAGTCCACTCCTTCCACACCCTCCGGGAGACCTAGTACCCTAAGGTTCTTCCTTCGCGCTCCATTTTCAAGGGCCTCAATCCTGTCAGCACACTTTTTATGAAGTGCCTCGTGCGTCTGAGTCTTGACCGCCAGGCCCAGGACCTCTTCCTCAATACCTGACACCTTCTGCTCCACCACGCGAAGTTCAGTCTCCTGGGTCTTTAAAGTCTCCTTAAGCCCCTCAATTGCCTGTAACAACGGGGTCATTACCTCCTTCTTCAGCAGGTCCACACACCGTCTCACCACCTCGTCCTGCTCAGGCCCCCATGTCACCTGTGGTTTCTCCGCCGCCATTTTGTTCCACTCCCTCTGACCTTCTGGTTGCAGATTCTTCGGGCTGCAGACGCCGGCGCCGGTTTTTCCCTCCGTCGTTCGGGGGGGACTCCCTTCCCTCGTGCCTCGCACCAGGTTTTACGGCCGTCAAAGTCCCCGTTGGGGCTCTTAAAAGAGCCCGAAGTTCCGTCGGAGCTGGAGCCGCCGAAACGTGCGGCTAGCTCATCCCTGCCGCAACCGGAAGTCTGGATTTCCTTTTTAATCGTAGGTACACTCTCCTTATTATCTCTGATCAGATCACCTTTACCTTTACCACTTGAGTACTTCTCATGTCCCCAGTTTCTATCCCTCACACGTTGAAACTGATGTCGCAAACCAAACTTTGATTTATGAACTAATTCATAATCATCTGCCATTTCCGCTGCTAATCTCGCAGTTTTAACCCTCTGCACTTCCACATGAGTTCTCACTACATCAGGAATTGAACTTTTAAACTCCTCCAAAAGTATAATTTCTCTGAGAGCTTCATACGTTTGGTCTATTTTCAAAGCCCTTATCCACCTATCAAAATTACTCTGTTTGATCCTTTCAAACTCCATATATGTTTGACCAGGTTCTTTCCTTAAATTTTTTTTTTTTTTTTAATTTATTTTTATTCAAAATTTTTCAATGATTTTTACAAATCACTACAAAAAGAAAAACAACGAAAAGAAAACATAGCAATAAAACAGAAAACAACGTAACCATTTAACAATTTAACAAAACAAGGTGGGGTATCTGCCCTTTACAAATGAAAACCATCCACCGCCCAACCGCCCCACCCCCCCCCCCCCCCCGCCCTCCCCCCTGGTTTGCTGCTGCTGACCTCCACCTACCGTTCCGCGAGAAAGTCAAGGAACAGTTGCCACAGCCTGGAGAACCCCTGCAAGGACCCTCGCAAGGCAAACTTTATCCTCTCCAACCTGAGAAATCCCGCCATGTCACTGACTCAAGCCTCTACGCTTGGGGGTTTCGTGTCCCTCCACATTAACAAGAGCCTTCTCCGAGCTACCAAGGAGGCAAAGGCCAGAACAAAGAACAAAGAACAAAGAAATGTACAGCACAGGAACAGGCCCTTCGGCCCTCCAAGCCCGTGCCGACCATACTGCCCGACTAAACTACAATCTTCTACACTTCCTGGGTCCGTATCCTTCTATTCCCATCCTATTCATATATTTGTCAAGATGCCCCTTAAATGTCCCTATCGTCCCTGCCTCCACTACCTCCTCCGGTAGTGAGTTCCAGGCACCCACTACCCTCTGCGTAAAAAACTTGCCTCGTACATCTACTCTAAACTTTGCCCCTCTCACCTTAAACCTATGCCCCCTAGTAATTGACCCCTCTACCCTGGGGAAAAGCCTCTGACTATCCACTCTGTCTATGCCCCTCATAATTTTGTATACCTCTATCAGGTCGCCCCTCAACCTCCTTCGTTCCAGTGAGAACAAACCGAGTTTATTCAATCGCTCCTCATAGCTTATGCCCTCCATACCAGGCAACATTCTGGTAAATCTCTTCTGCACCCTCTCTAAAGCCTCCACATCCTTCTGGTAGTGTGGCGACCAGAATTGAACACTATACTCCAAGTGTGGCCTAACTAAGGTTCTATACAGCTGCAACATGACTTGCCAATTCTTATACTCAATGCCCCGGCCAATGAAGGCAAGCATGCCGTATGCCTTCTTGACTACCTTCTCCACCTGTGTAGCCCCTTTCAGTGATCTGTGGACCTGTACTCCTAGATCTCTTTGACTTTCAATACTCTTGAGGGTTCTACCATTCACTGTATATTCCCTACCTGCATTAGCCCTTCCAAAATGCATTACCTCACATTTGTCCAGGTTAAACTCCATCTGCCATCTCTCCGCCCAAGTCTCCAGACAATCTAAATCCTGCTGTATCCTCAGACAGTCCTCATCGCTATCCGCAATTCCACCAACCTTTGTGTCGTCTGCAAACTTACTAATCAGACCAGTTACATTTTCCTCCAAATCATTTATATATACTACAAAGAGCAAAGGTCCCAGCACTGATCCCTGTGGAACACCACTGGTCACAGCCCTCCAATTAGAAAAGCATCCCTCCATTGCTACCCTCTGCCTTCTATGGCCTAGCCAGTTCTGTATCCACCTTGCCAGTTCACCCCTGATCCCGTGTGACTTCACCTTTTGTACTAGTCTACCATGAGGGACCTTGTCAAAGGCCTTACTGAAGTCCATATAGACAACATCTACTGCCCTACCTGCATCAATCATCTTAGTGACCTCCTCGAAAAACTCTATCAAGTTAGTGAGACACGACCTCCCCTTCACAAAACCGTGCTGCCTCTCACTAATACGTCCATTTGCTTCCAAATGGGAGTAGATCCTGTCTCGAAGAATTCTCTCCAGTAATTTCCCTACCACTGAAGTAAGGCTCACCGGCCTGTAGTTCCCGGGATTATCCCTGCCACCCTTCTTAAACAGAGGAACAACATTGGCTATTCTCCAGTCCTCCGGGACATCCCCTGAAGACAGCGAGGATCCAAAGATTTCTGTCAAGGCCTCAGCAATTTCCTCTCCAGCCTCCTTCAGTATTCTGGGGTAGATCCCATCCGGCCCTGGGGACTTATCTACCTTAATATTTTTTAAGACACCCAACACCTCGTCTTTTTGGATCACAATGTGACCCAGGCTATCTACACCCCCTTCTCCAGACTCAACATCTACCAATTCCTTCTCTTTGGTGAATACTGATGCAAAGTATTCATTTAGTACCTCGCCCATTTCCTCTGGCTCCACACATAGATTCCCTTGCCTATCCTTCAGTGGGCCAACCCTTTCCCTGGCTACCCTCTTACTTTTTATGTAAGTGTAAAAAGCCTTGGGATTTTCCTTAACCCTATTTGCCAATGCCTTTTCATGACCCCTTCTAGCCCTCCTGACTCCTTGCTTAAGTTCCTTCCTACTTTCCTTATATGCCACACAGGCTTCGTCTGTTCCCAGCCTTTTAGCCCTGACAAATGCCTCCTTTTTCTTTTTGACGAGGCCTACAATATCACTCGTCATCCAAGGTTCCCGAAAATTGCCGTATTTATCTTTCTTCCTCACAGGAACATGCCTGTCCTGTATTCCTTTCAACTGACACTTGAAAGCCTCCCACATGTCAGATGTTGATTTGCCCTCAAACATCCGCCCCCAATCTATGTTCTTCAGTTCCCGCCTAATATTGTTATAATTAGCCTTCCCCCAATTTAGCACATTCATCCTCGGACCACTCTTATCCTTGTCCACCAGTACTTTAAAACTTACTGAATTGTGGTCACTGTTACCGAAATGCTCCCCTACTGAAACATCTACCACCTGGCCGGGCTCATTCCCCAATACCAGGTCCAGTACCGCCCCTTCCCTAGTTGGACTGTTTACATATTGTTTTAAGAAGCCCTCCTGGATGCTCCTTACAAACTCTGCCCCGTCTAAGCCCCTGGCACTAAGTGAGTCCCAGTCAATATTGGGGAAGTTGAAGTCTCCCATCACCACAACCCTGTTGTTTTTACTCTTTTCCAAAATCTGTCTACCTATCTGCTCCTCTATCTCCCGCTGGCTGTTGGGAGGCCTGTAGTATACCCCCAACATTGTGACTGCACCCTTCTTATTCCTGATCTCTACCCATATAGCCTCACTGCCCTCTGAGGTGTCCTCTCGCTGTATAGCTGTGATACTCTCCTGAACAAGTAGCGCAACTCCGCCTCCCCTTTTACATCCCCCTCTATCCCGCCTGAAACATCTAAATCCTGGAACGTTTAGCTGCCAATCCTGCCCTTCCCTCAACCAGGTCTCTGTAATGGCAACAACATCATAGTTCCAAGTAGTAATCCAAGCTCTAAGTTCATCTGCCTTACCCGTAATGCTCCTTGCATTAAAACATATGCACTTCAGGCCACCAGACCCGCTGTGTTCAGCAACTTCTCCCCGTCTGCGCTGCCTCAGAGCCACACTGTCCCTATTCCCTAGTTCTCCCTCAATGCTCTCACCTTCTGACCTATTGCTCCCGTGCCCACCCCCCTGCCATACTAGTTTAAACCCTCCGGCCTCTTTCGACTCCTGCACTCCCGGATCGTCTGATACCCCAAATATCGCTATCCCCCAGCTCGGTTTTACCCGAGTATCCAAGATCTTGGACATAGCCTTTGCAAAGCCTTTCCAAAATCCTGTAAGTGCTGGGCATGCCCAGAACATATGGGCATGGTTCGCTGGGCTCCCTGAACACCTCACACACCTGTCCTCCACTCCAAAGAACTTACTCATTCTCGCCCCTGTCATATGCGCCCGGTGCACCACCTTAAACTGAATCAGGCTAAGCCTGACATAAGATGAGGAGGAATTGACCCTGCCCAGGGCGTCAGCCCACAGGCCCTCATACAGCTCCTCACCCAGCTCCTCCTCCCACTTGCCCTTCAGCTCCTCCACCGAGGCCTCCTCCGCCTCCTGATATATTTCCGATATCTTGCCATCCCCTACCCACACGCCCGAGACCACCCTGTCCTGTATCCTCTGGGCAGGCAGCAGCGGGAATTCCCCCACCTGCTTTTTCACGAACGCCCGAACCTGTACCTAAAGGTATTCCCCGGAGGTAGCCCAAATTTCTCCTCCAGCGTCCTCAGACTAGCAAAAGTCCCATCAATGAACAAGTCCCCCATCCTTTTGATACCCGCCCTGTGCCAACCTAGAAACCCCCCCATCTATTCTACCCGGAACAAACCTGTGATTGTTCCATATCGGGGCCCAGACTGATGCCCTTGCCTCTCCCCTGTGCCGTCTCCACTGCCCCCAGATCCTCAATGCTGCCGCCACCACCAGGCTCGTGGTATACTGCTTCGGCGGAAGCGGCAATGGTGCCGTTATTAGTGCCCCCAAGCTAGTATCTTTACAAGATGCCGCCTCCACGCCGCCCCCTCTTCCTCCATTACCCATTTCCGAATCATGGATATATTCGCTGCCCAGTAATAGCTGCAAAAGTTCGGCAGCGCCAACAACCCCCCCCCCCCCCCCCCCGCCCCCCCCCCGCCGGCTGCGCTCCAAGAACAGTCTCTTAACACGCGGGGTCCTGTTTGCCCACACAAGTCCCATAATAATCCTATTTACCCGCTTGAAAAAGGACTTGGGGATGAGAATGAGAAGGCACTGGAAGACGAACAAGAATCTGGGGAGGACCGTCATCTTTACGGACTGCACCCTGCCCGCCAGGGAAAGCGGCAGCATGTCCCACCTCTTAAAGTCCTCCTCCATCTGATCCACCAGCCGTGCTAAATTGAGCTTGTGCAGGACCCCCCAGCTCTTAGCCACCTGAATGCCCAAGTAGCGAAAGCTCCTCTCCACCATCTTGAGTGGTAGCTTTCCCAGTCTCTTTTCCTGGCCCCTCGCATGTATCACAAAAAGCTCGATTTTTCCAACATTCAGCTTAGACCCCGAAAAGTCTCCAAAATCCCTAAGAATCTGTATGACCTCCCCCATCCCCTCCACCGGATCCGCAATGTACAGGAGGTCATCCACATACAGTGAAACACGATGCTCCTCCCCGCCTCCCCGAACCAACCCCCTCCAGTATCTGGACTCCCTCAACGCCATGGCTAGCGGCTCGATCGCCAGGGCAAACAGCAGGGGGGACAGGGGGCACCCCTGCCTCGTCGCTCGATGTAATCTAAAGTACCCCGACCGCAGCCGGCTCGTCGACACACTCGCTACCGGGGCCTGATACAACAATTTGACCCACCCTATAAATTCCTCTCCAAACCCAAATCTGCCTCACACTTCCCACAGGTACTCCCACTCCACCCGATCAAAGGCTTTCTCCACGTCCATTGCCACTACCACTTCTGCATCCCCCCATTCCGAGGGCATCATGATCACATTCAGGAGCCTCCGCACATTTGTATTCAACTGCCTGCCCTTCACAAACCCCGTCTGATCCTCATTAATCACTCCCGGGACACAGTTTTCAATCCTGGTGGCCAAAATCTTGGCCAACAGCTTGGCATCCACATTAAGGAGCAAAATCGGCCTATAGGAGCCACATTGCAACGGGTCCTTATCTCGCTCGAGGATAAGCGAGATCAGAGCCTGCGACATCGTTGGGGGAAGGGTTCCCTTTTCCTTAGCCTCATTGAAAGTCCTCAACAACAGCGGACTCTGCAGCTCCGAGAATTTCCTATAAAACTCTACGGGAACCCATCCGGTCCCATGGCCTTGCCCGCCTGCATACCCCCAAACCCCATAACCAGTTCCTCCATCTCAATCGGGGCCCCCAATCCCTCTACTCGCCCCTCCTCCACCTGTGGAAACCTCAGTTGGTCCAGGAAATGCCTCATTCCCCCCCCCCCCCCCCCCCGCCCTCCGGGGGTTCTGACTCATACAATTTGCCATAAAAGTCCTTGAAGACCTCGTTAATCCTTGCCGAGCTCAGCACCGTGTTACCGCCCCCCCCCCCCATCTCTAATACCCCCAATCTCCCTGGCCGCCTCTCTCTTCCGCAGCTGATGCGCCAGAGACCTACTTGCCTTCCCCCCATACTCGTGCACTGCTCCCTGTATCTTCCTCAACTGAGCCTCAGCCTTCCCCGTGGTAAGCAAGTCAAACTCCACCTGCAGGCTCCGGCGCTCCTTCAATGACCCCTCCTCGGGAGATTCCACATACCTCCTGTCCACCCGAAGTATCTCCCCACCAATCTCTCCCTCTCCATCCTATCCCTCTTCTCTCTGTGGGCCCTGACTGAAATTAGCTCCCCTCTGACAACTGCCTTCAGTGCCTCCAAGACCACACTCATCAAAACCTCCCCATTATCATTGGTCTCCACATAACGTTGGATACCCTCTGAACCCGCTCTTTACATTTCTAAACCTTTGTCTGTAGGCTTCAGGCATTAGTTCATATGCACCCAAGATGGATTTTTTCGCCTCCTCATACGTCTTAGACACCTCCTCTGATAGTGATGCAAACACTTCACTAGCTCTACCTACCAACTTTGTTTGAATCAGTAATACTCACATCTCCTGTGGCCATTTCATTTGTTTCGCTATCTTCTCAACTGAAATGAAAAAGGCTTCTACCTCCTTCTCATCAAACTTTGGCAATGCGTGATCATACTTAAATAGATCCCCACCAAGCCATCGACGATGAAGCTCTTTCGCTTCATCCTCATCACTATCCTCCAAATATACGTTTTTCTTTCCATCCGCCAATCTCCACTGACTGTCACGTTTCATGGCCATTTTCCCAAGTTCAAATTATCTCTCTCTTTCCCTGTCGTCTCTCTCTCTCTTTCTTTTTCATCTCTCTCTCTTTCTCGCTCTCTTTCTTTTCCCCTGATCTGCATTTCCCTTTCTCTGTCTTTTTTGTTCTGCTAGGGACATTCTTTCCTGTCTCCTTTCTTCTCTCTCCTTTTCTTTTTCATCTCTTTCTCTTTCTTTTTCTTTTTCCATGATCTGTATCTCCCTTTCTCTCTCTTTTTGTTCTGCTCGGTATATTCTTTCTTTTTCTCTCATTTGGTATTCAAGCTGCTTTCATTCTTTTTCATGGTCAAGTTGCTTGATTTGTAACTGATGTTTTGCCATTTCTACTGCGTCAGACTGTATCTCAGGCAATTTTAAATGCTCAGCTACCGCCGTAAGTACCTCATCTTTTTGTACCTTGGCAGGTAATGTTAAATGCAATGTATTTGCCAAATCTAACAGTTTGTTTTTAGTCTCTATTCGCAAGGTACTGCGTGTGACCATCTTCGCCCCCCAAAACTTCTGAGCCTCTGAAAGAGCCATTGTCTACAACATATTCCCTACTTAAACTATAATACCACACATGAAAAGTTACCATAATATGCTCACCCCTCACCGTCTTTAAGTTCGCAAAGCCAACCCAATAGATAGACTTTTACCCCGGACAAGCCCACAATTTGTTATGGGCCAGGATTTAGAGAAGCCCAAAGTGTACCATGAGTTCACCTGACCCACACGTTTGTGGTATGGGGAGCACACGGCCCACTCTACAGGTATGGTGCAGCAGAATTTAAAAATATTTTTAAAAGCGAAATAATGTTTATTCTATGAACTCAGTTAACCTTTTAAAAACATACACTGAACATCTTAGCAACCATCAATTCAAAAACAACCCCCAAAGAATACAACACTCTAAGTAATCCTTAAACTTTCCTTTTAACATCCATAAGACATAAAAAATCCCTTTTAAAAGAAGCACATCAGGTTTAAATTCTCTACTGAGAGCAGTTATCACTCTGAATTCACCAAATGATCTAGAGATAGTCTTTAGATTGCGGAGAGATCAAAATTACACCTTCTGTGGCTGGCTGCAGCTCCAACACTAAAAAGGAAACTTAAAAACACAGACACACCCAAGCTTTTCCTCAAAGCGAAACTAAAAAGCAGAGCCAGAGCTCAGCTCCACCCCCACTCTGACATCACTGCAGTCACTTGAGCAGACAAACATTTCTTAAAGTGACATTCCCATGACACTATTCATTTCTGGTATTTATTTACTGTTTTATTCATTCATGGGATGTGGGTGTCACTGAGCCAGCATTTATTGTCCATCCCTGACAGCATTTAAGAGTCAACCACATCGCTGTGGGACTGGTGTCACATGACGACAGATGAATAATGGGCTATTATGACAATCGTTTTGTGGCCACCATTAGACTTCTTTTAAAAGTAAAATATTTTTTGTTGAACTTTTATCATTTTATACCCAAATAAACAAAATTTACACAAATTACGAGCAACCCCAATCCACAAACCCCCTTACCACCGCCACCCCCAACCCCCCCACCCCCCGAACCCCAGACCCACTGATTGTGCCCAATTCCTAAAGATAGAAGACAAAGGTCACCACCACCAGTAGGTCCGGGCTCAGGATCCACCCAAGACAGCCACCAACCTCACACCTAAAATGAGACAAAGATCAGCCCTTGGTCCCAGTCAGATCACTAACCCCCCCCCCCCCCCACCCCCCCCCCCCCCCCCCCCCACCCCCATATACCTGAAAAAAGATTTCCAGAGAAACAATTCCCTCCTCCCTCCCCCCAACCAAACAAATAAGCTAGGCTCACTGAACCTTGACCAATCAGGTCCAACAAGCTGCAGCCCCTCCCTCCACCTCATTCCCGTTCACTAGCTGAAACCTTACAGCGAGCAAAGGTAACCCCCCTCCCAGGGTGTATGTTCAAAAATGACGCTCCCTAGCCCGTCCCAGCTACAGAAGAGTAACCAAAGCCCAACACTCTTACAATACTTAAACATCCCCTGGGGCCATATATTCCCCATACTGTTACCCTGACCACTACCCCCGACAACCGTAGCCCCCGCAATCCCAAACATACAATGGATACAAACTGCAGCAGATCTCAAACGAATGTCCCCATTAAAGTCTCAATCAAATTCATTTAATCGAGTCCAAGTCCGTGCTCCTTGACAAAAGCCTCCATTTCCTCCTCTGTATTGAAAAAATGATCTTTCAACCCAAAAGTCACTCCCAGCCTCATCGGGTACACCACTCCAAACCGGACTCCAATCCTGAAAAGCGCTGACTTTGCCTTATTAAAAGCCGCAGTCATTTCACCAAATTGCCCCAACATCTTGGATGATGCTTCCTTCCCACCCTGAGTCCCGATTCACTTTGGCCCATTGCAGAATCCGCTCCTTTTCCTCGAAGCTGTGGAATCCAATAATCACCGCCCGTGGCTGCTCATTCGTCAGAGACTTCCGCCAGAGTACTCAGTGGGCCCGATTCACATCCTGAGGTAATTCTGTCCCCCCACCCCCACCAGCTTGGCAAACATCTGAGAAAATACCCAGTCGGCTTCAGGCTCTCCACCTCTTCCAGCAACCCCAAGGTTCTGAGGTTTTGTCTCCTCGACCTATTCTCCAAATCATCCACTTTTGCCCTCAGAATCTTGTTCCTCTCCTCCACCACCAGCAACCTCTCAGCTTCCAACGAGGTGATTCGATCACCATGCTACGACAATGCCACCTCCACACCCCTCAGCACTTCTCCATGTTCCTTCACCGCCTGAAAGATTTATTTCCAGCTTCACCCGAATCGGGCTAAGTACCTGCTCAATACGCAGGTAAGGGGATGTTCTTGGATAGGGATCAATGGGGGGAAAGGGGGAGTTAGCGTAGCCAAGCTTGTTGAACTACTACTGGGCAGCAAATATTGCAATGGTTAGGAAATGGGCGGTGGAGATGGGGTCGGTTTGGGGGTGGATGGAGACGGCCTAGTGTAAGGGGACCAGCTTGAGGGCACTGTGGTTAGCACCCCTTCAATTCTTGCCAGTCAAGTATTCCATGAGTCCGGTGGTGGCATCAGCACTGAAGGCTAGGAACCTGTGTCGGCAGAACTTTGGATTGGAAGGCATGGCTTTGTGGGCCTGATTTGCGATAATGATAGGATTGCGCTGGTGGGGTTGGATGCAAGGTTCTGGTGGGTGGCGGGAGGTGGGATAGAATATTTTAGGGATTTATTTGTTAGAGGGAAGCTTGCAGACTTGGAGGAGCTGGAGGTGGGGTGGGTACCAGTTGCCCTTGGGAATGGGTTCAGGTATCTGCAGGTTGGTGACTTCATGAGTAATGAGGTGCCATTGTTTCCAGTAATGTTGCCCCCGTTATGCAGGATAAGCTTCTTTCCGAGGATGAAATCGGGGAGGGCAGGGTTGCGGATATGTATGGGGAGTTGATGAAGAGGGAGAGTGCTCCCATGGAGGAGGTTTTGCTTAAGTGGGAGGAGGAGTTGGGTGGAGCGTTGGGGGCCGGAGTATAGAGTGAGGCTCTGTGGAGGGTGAATGCGTCCTCATCATGCACAAGACTAGGCCTTATCCAATTGAAGATGTGCACAGGGCCCACATGACGCTGTTTAAGATGAGTCAGTTTTTTCCAGGGGTGGAGGATAGGTGTGAGTGATGTGCCGGGGGGGTCTGGCGAATCATGTCCGAGGTTGAGAGGGTTTTGGAAGGGATTTTTGGATGTAATGTCAAAGATTTTGGGTACAGATAGCTCTGAATCCGGATGTGACAATATTTGGAGTGTAGGAGGATTAGGGAGTACAGGTGGGAGAGAGGCCGACATGTTGGCCTTTGCCTCCGATAGCCCGGACGGGTGTTGTTGTGCCGGCGGGACTCGGAGCCGCCGAAGGCTGGGGTACGGGTGAATGATTTGGCAGAGTTCCTGCATTTGATAAAGATCAAGTTCGCCATTTGAGGTTCGGAGGAGGGCTTAACCCACATCCCATGAAAGAATTTTTAAAAATCCAGGTTTACATATTTAAGTGTGCAGTTAAACTCACTTAAATATGTTCGCACAGGAATCTCCCAAGGCCCGTGATCGATCACCCACACCTCGGAGACCTTGTCATGGTGCCGTTTAGCACTAGTCCAATCAAATGTGGACAAGGCAGAATGCCACCTGGGGATGTCTTCCAGGAGATCGGAGGCTCCCGTGTGGATGGGCTCTGGGCTGGGTGGTACCCTGGCAGATACCACCCAGGCACCCTGGCAGTGCCTTCTGGGCACCTGAGTTTGTCAGTGCAAGAAATAAATGAATGTAAGTGCGGCTTCAGTGGGGCTTTCCTCGCCGAAGCCTAAAAGAAAAGTCCCGTTTATTAGCGGATATATTCTCTGTGCGTGATACACCCTGCTAAACCCGTCCAAAACGGGACTCTGTTTTTTCCCCATTAAATAGCGCCCATAGTGTCTAAGCTTTGAGTGGGAGGTCATTTACATTAATAGTACTTGATAGCAATTATAATTCAAACCAACACTGACCATCTTCGTGTTCTGGCACCAAAAGAGAAAATACTGGAAAGTCTCAGCAAGTCTGGCAGCATCAGACCTGCTGAGATTTTCCAGCATTTTCTCTTTTAGTTTCAGATTCCAGCATCCGCAGTAATTTGCTTTTATTCGTGTTCTGGCACTGTGCACTGGTTGCCTGCTCCAATGGGCGTGATATACTGGTGTCAGACATGGATTTGCAACTGTGATCCCACAAAAGTAAGGCTCCTGAATTCTGCCGGGTTGCCAAATATTGCTCAGGCACGTTTTTGTGGGGAGAGAAGAATATTTGGAGTAGATGAGTCACAACAGGCGCCTTTCGTCCACCTCATCACAGCCAGCTAGGAAGGATAGTGAGAAGATATGGCATGGCGTCCCTCCCAACATATGGGAGGCATGGAATGGTGCATGGGAGTGGGTGACACAAATAGGGAAAAATTACATTAAAATCAAACACAAATAAGAAACAAATACTAGGGAGTCTGCAAAATTGAAGTAAAATTAAGATGGATCGTCAAGACTTCGTGATTTGTGTTGCCTCACGGCGCCAAGGACCCGGATTCTATCCCGGCCCTGGGTCACTGTCCGTGTGGAGTTTGCACATTCTCCCTTTGTCTGTGTGGGTCTCACCCCCACAACCCAAAGATGTGCAGAGTGGATGGACTGGCCCTGCCAATTGCCCCTTATTTGGGAATTAGGTACTTTAAATTAGAAAATAAGACTCCTTGTTTTGAATACAAAGAAAGATTGTGTAATTTTACGGGTTCTCTAGCTTTACCTTTGCTTCCCATTCCATCCCAGCGAGTGAAATTCCAAGTAGTATGGTCACTGTTATGACTCCAATAATCCGGATATCATTTGTAGGATCCACCATTGTTGCATTGTAGTCCTGTGGAAATGTTAATGTACTTAGATTAACATGAGTTCTTGCACAATGTCCATTAAGTCACAATAAAAATGAGAATACACATTTTGGATCTTGATGGCTACTAGAATTCCACATCTCCAATGAACATATTTGTCATTAGACATACACCCAGTCTCCTTCATCAAAAGAGCTATTCTTGGGTCTACCAACAGCAGAGGCACCAGTATCCACCTACCTAGGGGAAGCATAGTCCTGTAAAATGCAACGGGTTAAGCTCAACATTGATCTTGTATGACACAATTGGTCAAATTCAGGTCGGTTTCACCCTGTGGGGTAAATACGCTGATCACAAACAGATCACAGACATGTTCAGACATTATGTTGGACTGATAAAGCTATTGAATGTTTTTGTGATTCTAACAATGAATTCTATTGGAAAGAAAATGTAAAAGCAGACCATTTAAAAACCACACTCGTCAAGATTATGGCCAACATTTGTCATCTCACTCTGAAGACGGTTGTTATGCAAAGACTGATACTGACAGTTTCAGAAAACTGGTCATTAAGCTAATCATTGGGGCTTAAAAGGGCAGCACGGTGGTGCAGTGGTTAACATTGCTGCCTCACGGCGCTGACATCCCAGGTTCGATTCTAGGTCACTGTCTGTGTGGAGTTTGCACATTCTCCCCGTGTTTGCGTGGGTTTCGCCCCCACAAACCAAAGATGTGCAGGGTAGGTGGATTGGCCACGCTAAATTGCCCCTTAATTGGAAAAAATGAATTGGGTACTCTAAATTTTTATTTTTTTTAAATTAAAAAATAAAATCATTGGGGCTTAATAATAATAATCGCTTATTGTCACAAGCAGGCTTCATGAAATTACTGTGGAAAGCCCCCAGTTGCCACATTCCGGCGCCTGTTCGGGGAGGCTGGTACGGGAATTGAACCCGTGCTGCTGGCCTTGTTCTGCATTACAAGCCAGCTGTTTAGCCCACTGTGCTTGTCTGAAGCACACATTAAACCAGCTTGTCTGAAGCACACATTATTTTACAGGATTCCTGAGCATTCATTGGCACCGGATAATGGTGAACTTCCAATTAGTTCGCACTTTGTGATTTATCTAGCAACTCGGAGTACTCGGAGGAAACCCACGCAGACATGAGGAGACCATGCAGGCTCTGCACAGACAGTGACCCAGCGGGGAATCGCACCTGGGACCGTGGCGCTCTGAAATGCTATGATAAAATTACACATCTGCTTATTTCATAAGGGCCCCTTTGTTGGATTATGGATGATGGCATAGCTCTGCCTCATAGGATTTTGTGGCCTTCTTTTCCAAGAGAATAACATGAGGAGAAATAAATTGACAATAAACCAATTTAAATTAAACAGGCTAGGCAGCTGTTTCATTATTTTGTGAATTAGATTGAATACAAGTCATAATATAACAGTAACTCATTTATTACATTTAATATTGGGTTAGATTTTTCATCCATTCATAGTTAAGGGATTGACATTCTACATGCATCTCACTTTGTTGTTGAGTATATTGGTACCAGGCCCTTAATTCTGGATAATCTTCACAATTTAAGCAATGTGCACAAATATTGCAGGTTATCAAGTAAATGCCGGTGTACTCCTCGAGACTGCTTTCGTTGACCTGCCCTTCACAGCCTTTCTCCTCAATGTCATTCTGAGCTTTCATTCCGAACTCAACTAGCTCGGAAATGTTGGCAAAGCTGAAATTCACCATTATTCTGTCTACTCATGTTATTCTCTTAGAAAAGAAGGCCACAAAATCCTATGAGGCAGGGCTATGCCATCATCCATAATCCAACAAAGGGGCCCTTATGAAATAAGCAGATGTGTAATTTTATTATAGCATTTCGGGGCAGCACGGTAGCACAAGTGGCTAGCACTGTGGCTTCAGAGCGCCGGGGTCCTCGGTGCCATTCCCCACTGGGTCACTGTCTGTGCAGAGCCTGCACGTTTTCCCAGTGTCTGCGTGGGTTTCCTCCGAGTGCTCCGGTTTCCTCCCACCGTCCAAAGATGTGCAAGTTAGGTGGATTGGCCATGCTAAATTGCCCTTAGTGTCCAAAAATGGTTAGCAGGGGTTATTGGGTTATGGGGATAGGGTGGAAGTGAGGGCCTAAGTGGGTCGGTGCAGACTCGATGGGCCGAATGACCTCCTACTGCACTGTATGTTCTGTGTTAATTTGATCCAATTGTATTTCCTACTCCTTGCCTTTGAGGGAGTACCTGGTCTTCAGAGTAATTCTTGTTGCTAACTTTTGGTTGGTTCAATTGGATCTGTTTTATAACCTTTGCTCTCGAGTCGCCAGGTATCTTTATGATACCGCCGCGAGGTTCAAGTTCAAGTAATGATCAATAACTCAATACACCAATTAGTAAGATTCAAATCAAAGCACATTTATTATACACAGTAACCGCTACTCATGCATAAATTCTACTTCTAAGCTACTTCTATAACTAACAGGCCTATACTTAGCTTCGGACTGGCCCACCAGGTCAGAGGACCAAATGGCCTTTCGTTTGGGTTCTGAGTCTGTGAGATTCAAAAGTTGGTACGGACTGATAGCTAGGAGCGCCTATCTCGTAGCGAGCGTTGACTTAAGACTTACGGTCTCTTGGCGGCAGTTGAACCGGTCACTGTCAAGGGTTGGTTCGCGTTGCTGAGTGACCCGGTCAAGAAGAACGATTTGAACTTGGGGGCTTAACTTTATAGTCCCCAGGGGCTTCCCGCCTTTTGGGGCGGACCCTGTACCTGGTTCCAAGTGATTGGACTTTGTTCCAATCGCTTGGTTTGATTTCTCCAATACTGGAGCGGTTCCCTGATCGATGGGCGGTCTTGAGGTGTCCGTTAACCTCTTTTGTGTTGGCTCCTGCTGGCTCCGAGGAGTCTGTCTTGGATTTGTTTATCCCAAATGTTTTGATTGTACCCGGGGATCGCTCATTAGTATGTAGATGGCTGCTACATTATTATGCAGATGGCTGCTTGTATCAATGCTGTCTGGGCTTTTGCAGAGTTTAATACACAGTAAATGTGCACCTGCCAGTTTCTGCCTCTGTTGGCTGAATTTCCCTGCAGCCTTTGCTGTCTCCATTTTGCGTCGCGAGTTGGCCAACCCAGGTGGCTACATTCTCTATGGTGGAAAATTTAGAGCCTTATGTGGGAATCATGAATGCTGACCTCCATCCGATCATTCAGTGTCACACTATCCTCAAGTATTTTGAGAATGAACCCTCGCAAGAATGGATTGGTATTCATGGCTCTTGCAAAAAGGCACTGTGACAATAGTTTGAAATGAATGGAACTTACAACGAGGAGATCGCTCACGGTCTCAGCGAAGCCAACAGTGTGCATAGAAACTGCCACCGCATTTGCAAAAGCAAAGATGAGACCGATGGAACCTCCCAGTTCGGGTCCGAGGCTCCTGGAGATGAGGAAATATGTGCCGCCTGAGCAACAACAAAGAACACAGGAATGTAAGCCAGTTTACTGTAAGCACAGGCAGTGTAAATGTACAGTACAAAAACAAAGACCTATCATCTTCAACATGGGCCTGATTCTAAAAATAGATCTTCTATAATTACTAATTTAGTCTTAGGGAAATGTAAGCAGAGGCCCTCTGTGATTTCTACCAGTTATACACAATCTGTGTATAATTTAAGCAGGACTTGTAATTTGCTCCACCTTTGCTGGCCCTTTCCACAATACTTTCCTCTTAAATTTCAGTTCAAAAACAGAGAAATCCTGCCAAAGGCAGTAGGAACAAGAAAAATCTGGTTGTGCCTGTGTAAGGCTGTGTAAGACATGATATGCTGTTTGGACCTTTTATAAAACCTGTTCCTGTGAAGCCAGACCATCCCCATCCACTCCCCCGCCACCCCAACCTGAACTCTTGGCCTTCTAGCTCGCTTCCCCACCCGATACTCTCTGCGAGCTCATCTGGTCTGGGACCCACAATCTGCTGCCCACCCGTCTCTCTTCCTGCGACCTCCCCTCTCCCGACCCATGCTAGCTGACATCGTAAATCATTCCCTCGCCTCGGGTACTGCCCAACTCACTTTCACAACTATCATTACAGACCCCCCCTCCCCCTCAATAAGACCACCCTCAACATCGTCTGTTGTGTTGGCCAATGGACAAAGGACCCACCCCCAACTTCTCTTCCCTCTTCAAAATCCTTGAAAGTGTTGCTACTTCCCAAATCTCTGATTGTTTGTCCTGAAAATCCTTGTTTTAATCCCTCCAATCAGAGTTCCAACCCAACCACAGCACAAAAATGTCCCCAACCAAAGTCAAAAATGTCATTCAGAGTATTACTGCGGTATCTCATCCCATCTCAGTTTTCTCAACTTCTTTGCAGCATTCAAGGATTTTGAAGAGGGCAGCATGGTAGCACAGTGGTTAGCACACAGCACACCGGTTAGCACGGTAGCACAGTGGTTAGCACAGTTGCTTCACTGCTCCAGGGTCACAGGTTCGATTCTCGACTTGGGTCACTGTCTGTGCGGCGTCTGTACGTTCTCCCCGTGTTTGCGTGGGTTTCCTCCGGGTGCTCCCAATTCCTCCAAAGTGCAAACTCCATGCAGACAGTCACCCAAGGCCAGAATTGACTCAGGTCCCTGGCGCTGTGAGGCAGCAGTGCTAACCACCGTACCACATCTGACACTCAGGCCATTGAAATATTGTTTACAGAGTTTCCCAAGGATCTCTTCCTTCAGTCTCTCGCCAGATGTGGAGTCAGTTTCTATATGTACAGTGTTTTTTAAAAAACATTTTACTAAAGTATTTGTAATTTTATAATAATAACAACAACAGAAAAGAAAGCAAATCCAATTATAAACGTAATACATACATCATTTCCATCCCTAACGAGTCCTTCCTACCCTTAACAGAAAATAGCCTACCATCATGTGTGCCCGGTGAACTACCTCAAGTCTGGCACATGATGAGGATGTGTTAACTCTGCTCAAAGCATCCGCCCACAGACCCGTCTCTATCTCTCCCCCTAGCTCATCTTCCCCCTTGCCCTTTAGCTCCTCTATGTGAGTTATATGTACAGTGATGACATTCAACTCTACCTTTCACTAACTGCCATGACTCCACAGTTGCCTCTGTTATGCTTCTTGTCCAATGTCTTCTTTTAATGAACTCCAATTTTCCCCAGTGAAACATTGGAAGACTCCTGTCACCATCTTGGGACTCCCCCACAAACCTTTGCCAATGACGGCACCATACGCCCCAGTCACGGTCTTGGCTGAACCAGATTAGTTACTATTGCATCCTATTAAATTCAGAGTTGAGTTTCTAACTCTATATCCACCCCATCACAAGGATCCCCTGGTTCCTCCTCTGTAACATCAACCCTTTCTGCAGCTATGACAGATCAGTGGAAAAAAAGAAAAGGTTTCCATTTCCACAGCACATTTCAAGACCCCCAGATGTTGAGGTGTATTCATTGATATAATTTAGGAAACACAACATCCAAGCAAATTCCACAAACAGCAATGTGATCATGATCAGATATCTGCTTTTGTGATGTTGGTTGAGGGATAAAAGTTGGCTTTGTGCCAACGGATTTTAACATCCATCTGAGCAAACAGATGTGGCTTTTATTTCACCTCCGTTAGTGCAGCACTCCCTCAGTACTGCACTGGAATGTCAGGCTTGAGCTTTGTACTCAGGCCTGGAGTGGGACTTGAACCCAGAACCTTGAGGCTCAGAGGTTAGAGTGATAGCAACTGAGACACAGCTGATACAATTGAGATCCTCATCCATAACTTTAACTATGACAATGGTCTCCTGACTGGCCACCCATCATATATCTTGCCTAAACCACAGCTCAATCAAAACTCTTCTGTGCATATCGTATCCCTTCCTTGCTGGTCTATGTTGACTTCAAGTTGATCAGAATCGGCATGGATAATGTAAGGCGCAGGTGGATGAAACAATAGTAAGGTGAGGAAACAAGAACCAAAGAATACCTGATTTGACTTTCCCATTTGTAGATATTGCTGATATGGACAGACCTGTAATGCTGGTTACAATTACAGACATAATGATGATTAACCATGTTAGAGCTGTAATAGAAGTAAACAAAACCAAAATGATTAGCATTTCCACCACCACTGGAAAATAGCCAGGACTTCATACTTAAATGTTTGTGTGACTGTATCTAGAACTAGAAAAGGTCACCAGGTCCATAAATTTTCAGTGCATGATTTGACTGATTTCCCTTTGACACGCGTGAGGAATAGGACCAATTGAAAATTGTTTGGAAAGAGAGATCACTCCACACGACAACATTCTGGGTACAAAATTATATCTTTATTTTGTGCCAAGGCTAATATATTAAGTTATGTATATGTATGTAATTCCTCTTAGTGAGTCAGTGCCATAGAAGAAGCTGATAGGGTGAAATGAAGCAGGATTGTAGGGATGTTAGCACAGACCAGTTGGGCAGAATGGCCTGTTTCTGTGCAACTAAATCTATGTAAGATTTCTGTCTTGCAAGAAACATTTATGTCCATGGATTTCTACCGGTATTAATTCGAAAATAAAAATTCTCAGCGATCTTCAGAAAAAGAAGTTGTGATGGGGCCACATGAATTTTAAACCAACGGAATTTCAATATTTTCTCTCCGATGCAAGTTGAAATTATTCATTCAAACTAAACAGGTAGTAATAATTTAGGAAAAGCTGTATAGTATACAGGAAAAAAATCAGCATCAGAAATTGTGGCAATGCGGGCTATTTAGTTGACTTAAATAGCAATCAATGCTTTAAATTAAAGAGTGATTGCGAATCAAACAGGGACTCCTTCAGCCAATATAACAACTAAAGCAGATGGAGGCTGCTGGTTGAATGATCAGTTTCTTGCTGTCTTGGGCACAGCATGGAAGCAGGATGTGAGAAGTGGCCAGGAGATAGTTTTTGACAAAAGAACTGATGTTAACCCTCTTGTCTAAGATATAATGACTCGGGTTGTCTTGGAGATGGCCGTGACCTTGTCTCTCCCAGATTCTGCCCTGTCTTTTTCTAAAATGTGTTCTCAGTGTGTCAGCAGCCCCAGCAAGACACATTTATTGTTTGTCTCTTGTTGCCCTGAGTAGGTAATGGTGGCACTCCTCCTCAAGAGGTGGAGCTCTCAAGCTGAAGGAGCTCTGACAAAAATACAATGGGCTGGATTCTCCATAGCCTGATGCCGAAATCGTGATCGCCGATCGGGCGGAGAATGGATTCTGACGCCAGAATCGGGGCCGGCGTCGGTCCGCCATGCTCCACCCCCTCCAATCTGGCGTCAGCTTTGGTGCGTCACCGGCAGGGCCCACCTACGATGCTCCGCCCCCGAAGGGCCGGGTTCCCGTCGGCGCGGGCCACGCGTGGTCCCAGCGGTTGGGAACCCAGCGTGTCGGCTGTGGACAGCGTTCAGCACCGCCACACTCGGCCGGGATCCGTGCCGCTGGCCGGGGGGGCTTCTGCTAGGGCTGGGGCGACTGGTGGGGGGTTGGCCAGGGGCTGGTCTTTGGGGTCGTGGTTGGCGGATTAGGGTTCAGCAAGGCCGGCACCATGTTTTACAGCACAACCGGTGCAGGCACAGCATGGGACCCGGCCATTCTCCGGCACGATCTGCAGGAGTTCCGCTCGGCGCCGGTGCTAGCCCGTCACCAGTACCAGACTCAGTGAGTGGTTTGCGTTGATCTTCCCGTTGTGAATCTCCCGTGGATTCTTCTTTCACGCCGGCACGTAGCCTCAGAATTGGAGAATCCAGCCCAATGGCGTTGGTAGACAGGGGCAGTTCGATATTGCGTTCGGGAGGCTGACAACCCTGATTAAGCTCATACAAGATGCCACCTTAAGGACAGGTCCTTACAAACCCAGTTTCAATTGAGAGCTGTCTTTATATGTCCAGGTCATCAGAGAACCAAACGCAGCCACTGCACAACATAGCAACTTGAAACTAGGTTCCAGTTCCCATAGAGAACGCTGCAGTATTGATCCATGAGAAGGGTGGCATGCAGTGGCACAGAGGGTAACCCTCCTAAGCTACAGCCTCATGCAGCACCAGCTCTAAATCTGTAGCCCTCAATCAGTGAGTCGAATGCTATGTCGCACACTTGTGATTTCTTCACTCTTCATTTTTGCCAGCCACTTCTTAAACTGTCCTTTCAGCCCTGGCAAAAGTTACTGGTGGATTCAGCTTTTTATCCTCAACTGATTATGATGCACCTCTTAACTTTCCGTAGAACTCACAGAATACCTACAGTGCAGAATGTGGCCATTCAGCTCATTGAGTCTGCACTGACCCTTGGAATGAGTACCCTACCTAGACCCACTCCCCTGCCTTATACCGTTAACCCTGTAAAGCCCTTTATTGCAAACCCCATTTAAAACCAGTGTATGCAGGGGCATTACAGTTGAGTTCAGTCCTCTCTGAACACATGCACATTTCTCTCTGCAGTTTGTGAATGACAATTAGTAGGGGGGATCCTAACTGATATTTCCCTCTTAAATGCAGGGTCACTGAGGACACAATCAGCTAATACAGACAGCAGGGACCACTACCCAACCCATCACCCAATTTATTTACCCAGTGGCTTTTCACTAGGACATTGTACAGACGGACTTTGTAAAGAAAAGAAAGTGAATAATACTCAGTGTATGTTGTGTTTACATCACAATACTTACTCCAGACTTCCCTTCTCTTTAATTGTTTTTAGTTCCTAAAACATGGCAGACCTAGTTGTATTGTTTTAATCCTTTTCATTAGTACAATTTAAAAAATTTTTAGATTATCCAATTATTTTTTTCCCAATTAAGGGGCAATTTAGCATGGCCAATCCATCTACCCTGCACATCTTTGGGTTGTAGGGGTCAAACTCACACAGACACTGGGAGAATGTGCAAACTCCACATGGATACTGACCCGGGGACGGGATCGAACCTGGGTCCTCGGCGCCGTGAGGCAGCAGTGCCAACCACTGCACCACTGTGTCGCCCTTTTTCATCAGTACAATAAATTAGGATTTTCATTAATAGCTTTTAAATGAACATGGAAGTACAACAAATTTCGAAGTTTACAAATGCACCTTTACCTATTCCAGCCTGTGCAGTAATCCATGACAATCGCAAATACAAAATAACACCCCAGATATTTAACATACATCGAATCTAGGTAAATGGAAAAACAAGCAATAATTACTGTACATGCATTAAGGAAGGTACTTAGTATTACCTATTAAAGGAAAGGCCTCCTTTAGTAGATATGTGTAAAGCTCTTAGAATTATAGAATAATGTAATGGCCCTCTCCATGCAACTCCTTAAAGGATCTGCCCAGCTGGTCCCGCTTCCATGCCCTGTAAATTTATCTGCCAAATAATTATCTTATCCCTTTTGAAACACACATTTGAATTTACCTCCACCAAACTCTCAGAGAGTGCATTTCAGATCCTAACCATTCACTACATAAGAAGGTTTTCATGTTGATGTTTCTTTCCGTAACAGCCTCCCCGAACAGGCGCCAGAATGTGGCGACTAGGGGCTTTTCACAGTAACTTCATTTGAAGCCTACTTGTGACAATAAGCGATTTTCATTCTTTTCATTCATTCTTTTGCCAATCACCTTAAATCAGTGTCCTCGGATTCTCAAATAAAGTCAAAATGCAGGTCTGGCAGCATTTGTGGAGACGGAAACAAAATTATCATTGCATTCAATACGACTCTTCTTCCGGGGAGGTGAGAGAGGTGGATCTGTGGGGATCCTTTGAGCAGAGTCAACGCCTACTCACCATGTGCCAGGCTCAGCCAGATACAATTCAAGGTGGTACACCGGGCGCATTACGATGGCCCGGATGAGCAAGTTTTGTGGGATAGAGGACAGGTGTGCGAGGTGTGCGGGAGGGCCAGCAAAGCATGTCCATATGTTTTGGGCATGCCCGAAGCTTAGGGGATTCTGGCAGGGATTGACTGAGTTCATATCCACAGTGCTTAAAAACAAGGGTGGTGCCGAGTCCAGAGGTAGTGATTTTTGGAGTGTCGGAAGATCCGGGAATCCAGGGGGCGAGAGAGGCCGACATCTTGGCCTTTGTCTCTTTGGTAGCCCGGAGACGATATTGCTAGCGTGGAGGGACTCGAAAACCTCCAAAATCAGAGATCTGAGTTAGCGACATGGCCGGCTTTCTCAGACTTGAGAAAATTAAGTTTGCCTTATGGGGGTCAATGCTAGGGTTCGGCCGGAGGTGGCTGCCATTTGTTGACTTCTTCGGGGAAAACTGTCAGCAGAGGCAACAAGAAAAGGAAGGAAGGGGGAGGGGTGGTCGGTAGGCTATTTTCTGTTTAAGGTAGGTGGGATTTGTTAGGGATGGAGATTTATGCACTATGTTTATATTTGTATTTGTACTGTTTACTGTTATTATTATAAAATTATAAATACCTTAATAAAATGTTTTACGAATGACTCTTCTTCCAAACTCGGTTTGAGAACACGGGTTCTCAACTCTTCCACCAATGGGGACTGTTTCTCACTATCTACTCTGTCCAGACCTCCCATAAGTTTGAACACCTCCAGCAAATCGCCTCTGAAATCTCTTTCTCTAAAGAGATGAACGCTAGAGGGGAGGTGAAAATAACTGCCCTTGAAATCAAGGCAGCAATTGAGCGAGTGTGGCCCAAGCAAAATTGGAGTAAATGGGAATCAGTGGGGCAAACTCTCCGCTGATTGTGGTCATACCTAGTGGGGCAGACCATGATGACACTTGGATCTTCAGCATAGGGAGGGGACAACTGAAAGGAAAACATCCTGAACTATCCTCAGGCATTCCACAACTACATTTGCAAGGGCAAAGTCTTGAAACTGATGAACGGCAAGTACTTTTTGTTTTACTCGTCCATGGGATGGTGATGGCAAGGCCAGCATTTATTATTCATCTCTAATCTAATTGCTCTTGAGAAAGAGGTGGTGAGCCACCTTCTTGAACCGCTACAGTCCATGTGGTGTAGGAAGGGACTTCCAGCATTTGTGCAACACAGCTGATATAGTTCCAAGTCAGGGTGGTGTGTGGCTTCAAAGGGAATGTGTTGGTGATGTCCTTCTAGGTGGTAGTGGTCACTGGTTTGCGTGGTGCTATCAAAGGAACTTTGATGAGTTGCTGCAGTGAAAACTGCTCCACTGTGCAGACTGAGTGAAAGTTTACAGTGGTGGATGAAGTGCAGGAAGAGCAGGTTGCTTTGCCCTGGATGGTGCTGAGCTGGACTATGGTTGGAGCTTCACTCACTCAGGCAAGTGGAGAGCATTCCATCACACTCCTGACTTGTGCCTCAAAGGCTTCGGGTAGTAAGAGGGTAATCTGCTTGTTGCAGAACTCCCAGACTCTGAGCTGCTCTTGTAGCCACAGTATTTACATTGCTGCTTCAGATAAGTTTCCAGTCAATAGTAACTCCCAGGATGTGGATAGTGGGGACTTCAGCAATGACAATGACTTTGAATGTCATGAGGTGATGGTTAGTTTCTCCCTTGTTGAGCATGGTTATTGGCAGGCACTGGTATGGTGCGAATGTTACTTGCTACTTATCAGCCCAAGCCTAAATGTTGTCCAGGTCTTGCTGCATGCAATGAGGTACAATGCAAGATAAGAGCTCATGCCTTTGTTTTGTAATATATTGGCATGGAGAGAGGACTGGCTAACTCGTAGAAAATAGAGAGTTGGGATAATTGGATCATTTTCAGGTTGGGAAACTGGAACTGTCACAGGGGTGCTGGGGGCTCAATTATGTACATCATCTTATTTATATCATATTAATGACTTGGTTGAAGGGACTGAATGAACTGTAGCCAAAATTGCAGACAATGCAAAGATAGGTTTAAAGAAAATTAAGTGGAAGATAAAAGTGTCTGCTAAGGGATGTAGACGAGAGGGCAAAATTGGGCAGATGCAATATAAATGTGGGAAAATGTGAGATTGCCCACTTTGGCAAGAGGAACAGAAAAGCACAATAGTATTTAAATGGAAAGAGACTGCAGAACTCTGTTGTATCAAGGGATCTTGGTATCAGTGTACGTTATTCACAAAATTCTAGGTACAGGATGTAATTAAGGCGGCGACGTTGGCTTTTATTGCAAAGACGGTGGAATATGAAAGGAGCAAAGTCTTGTCCCAACTGTGTAAGAGCATTGATGAAACCTTTTGTGGAGCCTTCCCCAGATTCTCATTGACCTTCAATGTTTCTAGGGTTCTCTGGTGTCACACCTAGTCAATTGCTGCCTGACATCAGAGATACGACTTGCCACTTATCAGCCCATGCCTGAATGTTGTCCAGGTCTTGATGCATGTGGCCATGGACTGCTTCATTATCTTTAAACAGGAGTAAGGAAAAAGTATTCTTCAAAAAAATCATGTCTTCTCTTCCAGTTTATCGGAGATAACTTTACAGATTTCCCCCTATTACTGGACACTGGATACATTAAGTAACGGCCGTAAGATTTATCAACTGTATAAAATGTGATCTGGTGTCATCAAGACAGCCAAATTACTCACAATGGAGTATTGATGACCAGAAACTAACTGACAGTCAAGAAAAATTGATCTAGAACAAATAACTCCTCAGTTCACTTTTTTTATCGAGCACAATGGTGCAGGAAATAAGTTGGACGTACCATTACACCTTTTATCCAGCCAAACCGGACAGGTTCTTCAGCAAGCTTACTGCCCGTCAATTGTATCGCCCTTTCTTCTTTGCCAAGTTCACCATCAGGTCTATTCTCATACAGTGGGGGTGGATGTTGTCCCATATCCTGAAAGGTTGTACAGTAACTTTAATAATATGGGAACACGGATTAACCAGGTTTCATCAGTGTACATCTGGTAGTGAAATGAGTGAGGTGCAAGCACAGAATTCTGCGCCCACTCTATATATATAAGAAACAAAACATAGCTGCAGAGGCTGAAAACCAGTAACGTGGCCAGAAAATGCTGTTCTGAGAAAGTTCCAACCCAAAATATTAATTTGATGATTCTTTTCAAATGGTTTCTGAACAATGCATTTCAGGCATTGCATTTTTATTCCCCTCTCATTTATACATGTGGATTCATACATACTCTCCATTCATATGATGGCAACTTATTTGGAAATACACACTGTCTATTTTTTAAAAAGATATAAGGCGGCCACCTGTCACGGTCATGTTCACAGCTCTCCTCATGACTCATTCTCTGACTAACTGAAAGAAATAAAGGTTCGGCGAAAGGTCTTCCAGGCTCGAAAGGTTAACTGTTCTCTTTCCACAGATGCGGTCAGACCAGCTGAGATTTTCCAGCAATTTCTGTTTTTGTTTCAGATTCCAGCATCTGCACTAATTTGCTTTTATCTTTGAATTTATACAGAGCCTTTCACATCCCCAGATGTCCCCAAAGTATCTCACAACCAATAAGTTACTTTTGAAAACGGCCTGAGAATGGCTGGGTCCCCGACCGCGCATGCGCACGGCTGATGACCTGCAGTGGTTGCTCCGTAAAGCATGGCGTCGGCGGTGCGCTGACCCGACCTGCAAACTGTGACCCCACAGCCCACCCCCATCAGTCCCCCAGCTCTCGCTGAAGGCCCCTCGGCCAGCAGCACGATCCCGGCCGAGTGTGGCGCCGCTGGACACAGTCCGCAGCCGCCACGCCGTGTTCGCGATTTCTGTGAGGACATATGTTCCGCGCCGTCGGGAACTCGGCTCATTGGGGGCGGAGCACCGAGTGGGCTGGCTGATGAGGCACCAACGGCATTGCGCCTGCGCATGGCGCACGTCACAAACCGGCTGCACCGTACTGCTAACTTCTAGGATTTGCAAGGAGACCATTATAGTGTCTGTAGTTGAAAAATCTCCGATCGTTTTCAGCCAGACAGAACCATGTTTACATTATGACCACCCCAAGAACCAGAGCCCCCTTCCCATAGTCAGGAATTTAAACATTAACCTTTCTTCTTTTTCGAACACAAGTTCTGTTCTGTTATTTCTGTCCCGGTTCTCCCAAGAGTTCTGCCTTTGTTAGAACTGGGAATTCTGCCCTTAAATTAGGGCAGCACGGTGGCACAGTGGTTAGCACTGCTGCCTCACAGCACTAGGGACCCGGGTTCAATTCCGGCCTCGGGTGACTGTAGAGATTGCACTTTCTCCCCGTGTCTGCGCGAGTTTTCTACAGGTGCTCCGGTTTCCTCCCACAGTCCAAAGGTTAGGTGGATTGGCCATACTAAATTGCCCCTTAGTGTCATAGAATCATAGAAGTTTACAGCATGGAAACAGGCCCTTCGGCCTAACCAGTCCATGCCGCCCAGTTTTTACCATTAAGCTAGTCCCAGTTGCCCGCACTTGGCCCATAACCCTCTATACCCATCTTACCCATGTATCTATCTAAATGCTTTTTAAAAGACACAATTGTACCCGCCTCTACTACTACCTCTTGCAGCACATTCCAGACACTCACTACCCTCGGAGTGAAGAAATTGCCCCTCTGGGCCCTTCTGAATCTCTCCCCTCTCACCTTAAACCTATGCCCTCTAGTTTTAGACTCCCCTACCTTTGGGAAAAGATGTTGACTATCTACCTTATCTATGCCCCTCATTATTTTATAGATCTCTATAAGATCACCCCTAAGCCTCCTACTCTCCAGGGAAAAAAGTCCCAGTCTATCCAGCCTCTCCTTATAACTCGAACCATCAAGTCCCGGTAACATCCTAGTAAATCTTTTCTGCACTCTTTCTAGTTTAATAATATCCTTTCTATAATAGGGTGACCAGAACTGCACACAGTATTCCAAGTGTGGCCGTACCAATGTCTTGTACAACTTCAACAAAACGTCCCAACTCCTGTATTCAATGTTCTGACCAATGAAACCAAGCATGCCGAATGCCTTCTTCACCACCCTGTCCACCTGCGACTCCACCTTCAAGGAGCTATGAACCTGTACTCCTAGATCTCTTTGTTCTATAACTCTCCCCAACGCCATACCATTAACGGAGTAGGTCCTGGCCTGATTCGATCTGCCAAAATGCATCACCTCACATTTATTTAAATTAAACTCCATCTGCCATTCGTCGGCCCACTGGCCTAATTGATCAAGATCCCGTTGCAATCCTAGATAACCTTCTTCACTATCCACTGTGCCAGCAATCTTGGTGTCATCTGCAAACTTACTAACCATGCCTCCTAAATTCTCATCCAAATCATTAATATAAATCACAAATGACAGTGGACCCAGCACCGATCCCTGAGGCACACCACTGGTCACAGGCCTCCAGTTTGAAAAACAACCCTCTACAACCACCCTCTGTCTTCTGTCGTCCAGCCAATTTTGAATCCAATTGGCAACCTCACCCTGGATCCCGTGAGCTTTAACCTTCTGCAACAACCTACCATGCGGTACCTTGTCAAAGGCTTTGCTAAAGTCCATGTAGACAACGTCTACTGCACTGCCCTCATCTACCTTCTTGGTCACCCCCTCAAAAAACTCAAGCAAATTTGTGAGACATGATTTTCCACGCACAAAGCCATGCTGACTGCCCCGAATCAGTCCTTGCCTCTCTAAATGCTTGTAGATCCTGTCTCTCAGAATACCTTCTAGCAACTTGCCTACTACAGATGTTAGGCTCACTAGGTCTGTAGTTCCCAGGCTTTTCTCTGCTGCCCTTCTTAAACAAGGGCACAACATTCGCCACTCTCCAATCTTCAGGCACCTCACCTGTGGCTGCTGATGATTCAAATATCTCTGTTCGGGGACCAGCAATTTCCTCCCTAGCCTCCCACAACATCCTGGGATACATTTCATCAGGTCCCGGGGATTTATCTACCTTGATGCGCTTTAAGACTTCCAGCACCTCCTCCTCTGTAATATGCACACTTCTAAAGACACACTATTTATTTCCCTTAGTTTCCTAACATCCATGCCTTTCTCCACCGTGAATACCGCTGAGAAATATTCATTCAGGATCTCACCCAACTCTTGTGGCTCTGCACATAGATGTCCTTGTTGATCCTTAAGAGGCCCTACTCTGTCCCTAGTTACTCTTTTTCCCTTTATGTATCTGTAGAAGCTCTCTGGATTCTCCTTTGCATTATTTGCCAAAGCAATTTCATGTCCCCTTTTTGCCCTCCTGATTTCCCTCTTAACTCTATTTCGACAATCTCTATACTCTTCAAGGGATCCACTTGATCCCAGTTGTTTATGTACGTCATATGCCTCCTTCTTCTTTTTGACCAGAGTCTCAATATCTCGAGTCATCCAGGGTTCCCTACTTCTACCAGCCTTGCCCTTCACTCTAAAGGGAATGTGCTTACCCTGAACCCTGGTTAACACATTTTTAAAAGCCTCCCATTTACCAGCCGTCCCTTTGCCTGCCAACAGTCTCCCCCAATCTACCTCTGAAAGTTCCTGTCTGATACCATCAAAATTGGCCTTGCCCCAATTAAGAATTTTAACTCTTGGGCCAGACCTATCATTCTCCATAGCTATCTTAAAACTAATGGAGTTATGGTCACTTGTCCCAAAGTGATCCCTCACTAACACTTCTGTCACTTGCCCTTCCTTATTTCCCAAGACGAGGTCAAGTTTTGCCCCCTCTCTAGTCGGTCCATCCACATACTGAATGAGAAATTCCTCCTGAATACACTCAATAAAGTTCCCTCCATCCAAGCCCCTAATGCTATGGCTGTCCCAGTCAATGTTGGGAAAGTTAAAGTCCCCTACTATTACCACCCTATTATTCTTGCAGCTATCTGTAATCTCCTTACATATTTGCTCCTCAATTTCCCGCTGACTATTTGGGGGCCTGTAGTACAGTCCTATCAAGGTGATCTCTCCCTTCTTATTTTTCAGTTCCACCCATATAGACTCAGTGGGCGAACCCTCGGATATATCCCCTCCTAAGTACTGCCGTGATGTTCTCCCTAATCAAAAACGCCACTCCCCCTCCTCTCTTACCTCCTGTTCTATCCTTTCTATAGCATCTATACCCCGGAACATTGAGCTGCCAGTCCTGCCCCTCCCTTAGCCATGTTTCAGTCATAGCTATAATATCCCAGTCCCATGTGCCCATCCATGCCCTGAGTTCATCCGCTTTGCCCGTCAGGCCCCTTGCATTTAAATAAATGCAGTTTAATGTAGACTTCCCTTGCTCTCTGCCCTGCTTTCTCTGGTCATGCTTTACACACTCTCCCTTCCTGCCTTTTGTTTCCGTCCCCACTGACTTCCTACATCGGTTCCCATCCCCCTGCCACATTAGTTTAAACCCTCCCCAACTGCACTAGCAAACACACCCCCGAGAACATTGGTTCCGGTCCCACCCAGATGCAGACCGTCCGATTTGTACAGGTCCCACCTCCCCCAGAACCGGTCCCAATGTCCCAGGAATTTGAAACACTCCCTCTTGCACCATCTCTCAAGCCACGTATTCATCCTAGCTATCCTGTCATTCCTACTCTGACTATCACGTGTCACTGGTAGCAATCCTGAGATTACTACCTTTGAGGTCCTACTTTTTAGTTTAACTCCTAACTCCCTAAATTCAGCTTGTAGGACCTCATCCCGTTTTTTACCTATATCGTTGGTGCCTATATGCACCACGACAGCTGGCTGTTCACCCTCCCCCTCCAGAATGCCCTGCAGCCGCTCCGAGACATCCTTGACCCTTGCACCAGGGAGGCAACATACCAACCTGGATTCTCGTTTGCGTCCGCAGAAACGCCTGTCTATTCCCCTTACAATTGAATCCCCTATCACTATAGCTCTGCCACTCTTTTTCCCGCCCTTCTGTGCAGCAGAGCCAGCCACGGTGCCATGAACCTGGCTGCTGCCACCTTCCCCTGGTGAGCCATCTCCCCCAACAGTTTCCAAAACGGTAAATCTGTTTTGGAGGGAGATGACCGCAGGGGATCCCTGCACTGCCTTCCTACTCTTCCTCTGTCTGTTGGTCACCCATTCCCTATCTGCCTCAGTAATTTTAATCTGCGGTGTGACCAACTCACTGAATGTGCTATCCACAACTTCCTCAGCATCGCGGATGCTCCAAAGTGAATCCATCCGCAGCTCCAGAGCCGTCAAGCGGTCTAACAGGAGCTGCAGTTGGACACACTTCTTGCAGATGAAGGAGTCAGGGACACCAGAAGGGTCCCTGACTTGCCACATCTCACAAGAGGAGCATGACACGGGTCTGAGCTCTCCTGCCATGACTTAAACCTGAAGTTAAATTTGAACTACACTACACAGCTAAGAGAAAGTCAAAGAGAGAAAAATCACTTACCAGTCACAAGCCAATCACTTACCTGCTGGCTGTGATGCAATTGCTCCCGAGACTCCCTCACAGGTCTGCTTCTCTGCACCTCCTTAAGATGAGCACCAAATTCCCTTAACTAGTTAATTAATTTACTTAATTAATTGGATTTTTTTTTTTTGGAAACTCAACCCCAAACACCAAACTCCAAAAAACACAGCCCTCACTCACCTCTTACCCGAACTCGGCCTTACCCAAACTCAGATACACTCTTCCAGCACTCCTTTTCTACAGGCACTTCAGCCACACCTTTTGTATCCTTCCTGATTTACAGTCAGCCAATAGGCCTGCTCCCGAAACGGAACTCCCGAAACTAACAGCTGACCTGCAATGGTAAGGAGGTTTTTGAACAGTACTTACCTCTCCCAGGCCGCGAACTTTTAAACTCTCCGCTCTGACGCGCAGCTCCCGCGCTTTTTAAATCTCCCGCGCTGTTTTCAATGTCCCGGCTCTCTCTCTCTCCCGCTCCCAGCTGACCTGCAAGGTAAGGAGGTTTTTAAACAGTACTTACCTCTCCCAGGCCGCGAACTTTTAAACTCTCCGCTCTGACTCGCAGCTCCCGCGCTGTCCAAAAGGGTAGGTGGGGTTATGGGGAAAGGGTGGGGGCCTGATCCTAGGTAGGGTATCCTTTCAGAGGGTTGGTGCAGGCTCAATGAGCCAAATTGTCTCCTTCTGCACTGTAGAGATTCTATTTATTCTAAATTAATTTAAATTAACGGGAAGTTAGGAGTTAAGGAAAGAATCTGTTTGTGTGAATCTGAGAAGTTGGTAGTGAGTTGCAGTGAAAGATCACAATGGGACTAAAATTAGGATTATAGATTTTAAAACTGTTTCCATGTCAAAGAAAACCATTCTAATTCATACAAAGCTGCCACTGGGTAACAGTCTCATACCAGTGACCATGCATCTCAGCATGGTTAGAAAAGAGTGGACAACCTGACCAGTGAAACACAGGGGTCTGTACTAAAGTAGAAATAAAACATTTCAATGGACTATAACGGGAAATCTGAATGACTGACGATTCAAAGACTAGCCATTAATTAAAACAGTCACAATTTACACAACAAATATATATTTTAAAGGGGGTAGGAGAGTGTAAAAGAATCCCAAAACCAGGGGAAGGGGGCAGATAAGTTTGAAATGAAACCGAATTTAAAGATGTATTTTAAGAAAGTCGACAAGAAAAGTTTGAAGCTCGTGAATTAAAGATGAACTCCTGAAAAAAAAGACTATACTGAAGTGTGCATTTTAAAATGTTAAAGGGATCAAGTTTGAAAGGTTGACCAGTCTTGTAAATGGTTTGAGTAATCGGTTTTGATTGGAAGGGAGACCGTACCCAACTCTGGAGATTAAGAAATTATGGGCTGCAGAAAGTTGCTCACCATGATATAGCAGCGGAGATCTGCCAGGGTGGGTCTGCCTCTCTCCTCCTCCCCAGGCACCCTGGTGTTGGCATAGTGCTCATAACTGGGCACTGCATCGATGGTGTTGTAGCCGAAGGTTCTCAGGTGGAAGATGTTACTTTGGGTCAGGCTGTCGTAGGTGGGCTCTGTCTGGCAGGAGCTGGGCTCTGTCTGGCAGTAGGTGAGCTCTGTCTGGCTGTAGCTGGGCTCTGCCTGGCAGTAGGTAGGCTCTGTCTGGCAGTGGCTGGGCTCTGTCTGACAGTAGGTGGGCCCTGTCTGGCAGGAGCTGGGCTCTGTCTGGCAGTAGGTGAGCTCTGTCTGGCTGTAGCTGGGCTCTGCCTGGCAGTAGGTAGGCTCTGTCTGGCAGTGGCTGGGCTCTGTCTGACAGTAGGTGGGCCCTGTCTGGCAGTCGGTGGGCTTTGTCTGGCAGTAGATGTTGTGTGTGTCATCTTCATTAGCCAGGACGGTGCTGATGGTGAAGCGGCCCTGGCAAATGCCTCTGCCACTCGAGTTCCCGGAGATTGTGGGAAGTGCCATGGGGTGGGCTCACAGCTCTGGAGGAGTCCCCACCTGGAGGTGAACCGCAAGGTTTTATATATGAGAGAGGAACCGGTGCGGACCCACAATGGACGGAAATCAAAGCGGCCCCGCAGGTCAATGCTGGCTGGAGGGAGCCAGAAGGAAGAAAGTTTATAGCAAAAGTCAGCTGCAATCTTCCATCATTCATCAAGATAAACAACTTTTACACCCATTTAATGGGTGATTAGTGCTCAAACTCGCTTTGCTCAAACTACTTCTGAGAAGAAGGGGAATAATTGCATTTACCGCCGAAGGGCATTGAAGCAATTCTGGCAGAAATCCAGAAGAGGCTGTCCACCCCTACCCCCTCATGAAAACACTGCTCAGAAAACTGGTTTGGAAAGGCAGGGGTGGGACTTTTGGGCATGGGGGTGTGGGGAACAGGGGCATAGACAGCTTCCTCAAAGTGGGGAGCACACGGTTTTAAATAAGCTCCCCCAAAGAGATAACTGCATTTCTGTAGCGCCTTTCAGGACTCTAGGTACTTCTGCAACCAATGAAGTGCCGGGTGCTATTGGTAAACACACCATCCAGTTTTTAGTTCTTTCTGCTCAGAAGGGTAGGACATGTACCAAAACCCACCACAACCTGAAGAGTCTGCAATCAAACCTCCAAGGAAATCCACAAATGCAGACTCCGGTTTTCCTAACATTGGGGAGGGGGTGGGTAACAGCTTTCCCTTTAAGAACAAATATATCCATATACAGAGAGCTCAGATGCAGGATGATAAGAGCTAACTCAAGAGTCAAGAGTCTCCCAAATGTATGCAAATTTTTACTTCCTGTGCCTGTTTGGCTGGAACCACACCACCCAAGAAGAATGCATCACAATTCAGCACAACGGACACCATATTGCATCCAACAGTAGCCCTATCAATTGGAGGTGAAGGACTGACAGTGGCTGCTTGCCTCTCGACAACCCAAATCACGGATTACTTCCGGTGCCAAGTGCTAGTGAGGATAGAAATAGGTTAGTCCAGATGCATGGAGAGATGGTGCGGGAGGGAGGGCTTTAGATTTGTGGGGCGAACAATGGGACTGTGTTTGGGGATGGTGGGACCTGTACAAGGCGGATGGGTTGCACCTGAATGAAAATAGGACCCGCGTCCTCACAGGGAGGTTTTCTTAGTGCTGTTCAGGAGGGTTTAAACTAAATTGGTAAGGGGTTGGGATCCTGAAAGAAGGTTCAGCTATGAGGAGAGGTTGGAAAGGTTTGGGATGTTTTCCTTGGAACAGAGAAGGCTGAGGGGTGACATGTTTGGATTGTGGGGCTGCCTGAAGAAATTGGGGGTACACAGGCCACAAAATATGTGGTGACTATGTTCGAGAAGTTGGCAGGGGAAGAGGGTCTTTGATCGACATCCCAAGATGGAATGAGCACACAGAGTGTTGAGGAGGAGGCTGAAGGCGGGGAGCAGCTGAGGGAGCTGGTGGTGCAGTTGCATCATTTTCAGGATAGAGAGGATTCTGTGGTGGGCGAAGGAGACCAGAGAGTGTACCTGGGAAGGAAATGTGGTGGGTATCTACCAGGACTTAGGTGCGGAGTTGGCCAAGCGGCAGGCTGGGTCCAACAGGGTGAAAGTGGCCCTTTACAAGAAAAGATTGAAGATTGAGGTGTTGTATCCCGCTCGTCTGTGGGTCACGCACCAGAATCACAAATTCTATTTTGATACGCCCGAGGAGGCGAGTAAATTTATGAGACACCATGGACTGGGGGACTTGAATTGCAGGTGAGGAGTGGTGGGGGGGGGGTGAAGGGGGGTCGGCGGTTGCCTCAAGTGGGGTCCACCATGCTAGTAGGTAGGCATGTTACTGGGAGTGAAGGGGGTGTCGATATGTGGAGGGAGTTGGGGGGATGGTTGGTTTTCTTTTTGTTTATGGGGGGTTAATGGCGCATTTGAGAAGCTTGAAGGTGAATGTGGAGTTTCTTCTTTTTTAAAAAAAAAAAAATGTATTAGGGTGTTCATAGTTTTTATAATAATGGCAACATAAACATGGTACATGAAACATTCCCATCCTTTTCCTGTGCTTCACATCCCATCCACATGAAGCCGGAGATCACCTTATTCACTCGTTTAAGAAAGGCCCTCGGGATGAAGATGGGGAGGCAATGAAAGACAAATAGGAATCTGGGGAGGACCGTAACGTGATGTTTCTTCAGGAGACGCATTTGAAGGTGGGGACCAGACGAGGTGGAGGAAGGGCTGGGTGAGGCAGGTATTTCATTTGGGGTTGGATATGAAGACGAGAGGGGTATCTGTGTTGATCAATAAGAGCGTGGCTTTTGAGTTGAGGAGTACAGTGACAGACCCTGGGGGTAGATTTGTGATGGTGAGTGAGAGGTTGGAGGAGGCACCTGTGGTGCTGTGAATGTATATGCCCCAAATTGGGACGATGCAGAGTTTTTTGCAGTGGGTTTTGGCAAATTCCGGACCTGGACACACACTGGCTGATCATGGGAGGGGAGGGGGCGGATTTTAATAAGGTGCTGGACCCTAGGTTGGACAGGTCCCTGATGGTGTCGGCCATGACAAAGGAGCTGCTGGGGTGTATGGAACGCTTGGGGTGGGGGGGGGGGGGGGGGGGAGAGAGAGAGAGACACACAGCAGTTTGAAAGGCTGAGGACGAAGGAAGTTTCATACTACTCCCGGATTGATTTCTTTGTCCTGGACAAGGTGCTGTTGGTGGGGGTGGTTGGATTGGAGTATTTGGCGATTGTGGTGTCTGACCACATGCCACATTGGATGGAATTGAGGATGGCAAAGAGGAGTCTACAACGGCTGCAGTGGATGTGGGATTATTGACGGATAAGTAGGTTTGCGGATAGGGGTGGCTATCCGGAACTATGTGGAGCAGAAAAAGACGGGTAGGTCTCCCCCCCCCGCCCCCCAAATGATCAGCTGGTGAGAGTCCAAATCCGGGATTGCTCCTAATAGCCTCTTCATGAATCCAGCATCCTCCCAATTAGGCGCATACATATTCACCAACACCACCGGAGTCCCCCGACAGCACAGTGTACTCCGCGGTCACGCCAATTTTTGGGGCCCGGAGAATGTCCGGACCGGTGACGTGCCCGATTACAGCGTGAAAGTGGATCCTCCACCACCGCCGCGATTCTGGCGCAGGGCTGTGGAGAGTCCAGCCCCCCTGCTTTTTTGTTCAGCAGTATGGCAACCCCGTCGACTTCAAGTCAAACTGAGCGGGTTCATCAACTTCTTTAAGGAATATTGTGTCATCACCGGGGGTGGGGTTCTGTTTGGGCTGGGGGTCTGGGGGGTTAAAAGTTAAACAGGAGGAACAGGCGCCGGGGTGGCAGCGGGTAGAGTGCAGGGAGTGGGGTGTAAGGATGTTGTTTGTGTCTGTTTGCTGTTGCTATGGTTGGTTTTTGTTTTTCTTCTTTGTTATGTCTATACTGGGAAAAAGCAGTCAGTGCAGGGGTCCCCTGCGGTCGTTCCCCTGAGAAACAAGTATACCGCTTTGGATACTTGTGGGGGGGGGGGGACTTACCAGGGGTAAGCCATGGGGTACGGGCCTCTGGCACGGAGTCTGTCCCTGTTGCTCAGAAGGGAAGGGGGGAGAGGAGCAGAGCATTAGTAATTGGGGACTCTATAGTCAGGGGCACAGATAGGAGATTTTGTGGGAGCGTGAGAGACTCACGTTTGGTATGTTGCCTCCCAGGTGCAAGGGTACGTGATGTCTCGGATCGTGTTTTCCGGGTCCTTAGGGGGGAGGGGGAGCAGCCCCAAGTCGTGGTCCACATTGGCACTAACGACATAGGTAGGAAAGGGGACAAGGATGTCAGGCAGGCTTTCAGGGAGCTAGGATGGAAGCTCAGAACTAGAACAAACAGAGTTGTTATCTCTGGGTTGTTGCCCGTGCCACGTGATAGTGAGATGAGGAATAGGGAGAGAGAGCATTTAAACACGTGGCTACAGGGATGGTGCAGGCGGGAGGGATTCAGATTTCTGGATAACTGGGGCTCTTTCTGGGGAAGGTGGGACCTCTACAGACAGGATGGTCTACATCTGAACCTGAGGGGCACAAATATCCTGGGGGGGAGATTTGTTAGTGCTCTTTGGGGCGGTTTAAACTAATGCAGCAGGGGCATGGGAACCTGGATTGTAGTTTTAGGGTAAGGGAGAACGAGAGTAGAGGGGTCAGGAGCACAGATTTGACGTCGCAGGAGGGGGCCAGTGTTCAGGTAGGTGGTTTGAAGTGTGTCTACTTCAATGCCAGGAGTATACGAAACAAGGTAGGGGAACTGGCAGCATGGGTTGGTACCTGGGACTTCGATGTTGTGGCCATTTCGGAGACATGGATAGAGCAGGGACAGGAATGGATGTTGCAGGTTCCGGGGTTTAGGTGTTTTAGTAAGCTCAGAGAAGGAGGCAAAAGAGGGGGAGGTGTGGCGCTAGTCAAGAGCAGTATTACGGTGGCGGAGAGGATGCTAGATGGGGACTCTTCTTCCGAGGTAGTGTGGGCTGAAGTTAGAAACAGGAAAGGAGAGGTCACCCTGTTGGGAGTTTTTTATAGGCCTCCTAATAGTTCTAGGGATGTAGAGGAAAGGATGGCGAAGATGATTCTGGATAAGAGCGAAAGTAACAGGGTAGTTATTATGGGAGACTTTAACTTTCCAAATATTGACTGGAAAAGATATAGTTCGAGTACAATAGATGGGTCGTTTTTTGTACAGTGTGTGCAGGAGGGTTTCCTGAAACAATATGTTGACAGGCCAACAAAAGGCGAGGCCACGTTGGATTTGGTTTTGGGTAATGAACCAGGCCAGGTGTTGGATTTGGAGGTAGGAGAGCACTTTGGGGACAGTGACCACAATTCGGTGACGTTTACGTTAATGATGGAAAGGGATAAGTATACACCGCAGGGCAAGAGTTACAGCTGGGGGAAGGGCAATTATGATGCCATTAGACGTGACTTGGGGGGGATAAGGTGGAGAAGTAGGCTGCAGGTGTTGGGCACACTGGACAAGTGGGGCTTGTTCAAGGATCAGCTACTGCGTGTTCTTGATAAGTATGTACCGGTCAGGCAGGGAGGAAGGCGTCGAGCGAGGGAACCGTGGTTTACCAAGGAAGTGGAATCTCTTGTTAAGAGGAAGGAGGAGGCCTATGTGAAGACGAGGTGTGAAGTTTCGGTTGGGGCGGTGGAGAGTTACAAGGTAGCGAGGAAGGATCTAAAGAGAGAGCTAAGACGAGCAAGGAGGGGACATGAGAAGTATTTGGCAGGAAGGATCAAGGAAAACCCAAAAGCTTTCTATAGGTATGTCAGGAATAAGCGAATGACTAGGGAAAGAGTAGGACCAGTCAAGCACAGGGATGGGAAATTGTGTGTGGAGTCTGAAGAGATAGGCGAGATACTAAATGAATATTTTTCGTCAGTATTCACTCAGGAAAAAGATAATGTTGTGGAGGAGAATGCTGAGCCCCAGGCTAATAGAATAGATGGCATTGAGGTACGTAGGAAAGAGGTGTTGGCAATTCTGGACAGGCTGAAAATAGATAAGTCCCCGGGACCTGATGGGATTTATCCTAGGATTCTCTGGGAGGCCAGGGGAGAGATTGCTGGACCTTTGGCTTTGATTTTTATGTCATCATTGGCTACAGGAATAGTGCCAGAGGACTGGAGGACAGCAAATGTGGTCCCTTTGTTCAAAAAGGGGAGCAGAGACAACCCCGGCAACTATAGACCGGTGAGCCTCACGTCTGTAGTGGGTAAAGTCTTGGAGGGGATTATAAGAGACAAGATTTATAATCATCTAGATAAGAATAATATGATCAGGGATAGTCAGCATGGCTTTGTGAAGGGTAGGTCATGCCTCACAAACCTTATTGAGTTCTTTGAGAAGGTGACTGAACAGGTAGATGAGGGTAGAGCAGTTGATGTGGTGTATATGGATTTCAGCAAAGCGTTTGATAACGTTCCCCACGGTAGGCTATTGCAGAAAATACGGAGGCTGGGGATTGAGGGTGATTTAGAGATGTGGATCAGAAATTGGCTAGCTGAAAGAAGACAGAGGGTGGTGGTTGATGGGAAATGTTCAGAATGGAGTACAGTCACAAGTGGAGTACCACAAGGATCTGTTCTGGGGCCGTTGCTGTTTGTCATTTTTATCAATGACCTAGAGGAAGGCGCAGAAGGGTGGGTGAGTAAATTTGCAGACGATACTAAAGTCGGTGGTGTTGTCGATAGTGTGGAAGGATGTAGCAGGTTACAGAGGGATATAGATAAGCTGCAGAGCTGGGCTGAGAGGAGGCAAATGGAGTTTAATGTAGAGAAGTGAGGTGATTCACTTTGGAAGGAATAACAGGAATGCGGAATATTTGGCTAATGGTAAAGTTCTTGAAAGTGTGGATGAGCAGAGGGATCTAGGTGTCCATGTACATAGATCCCTGAAAGTTACCACCCAGGTTGATAGGGCTGTGAAGAAGGCCTATGGAGTGTTGGCCTTTATTGGTAGAGGGATTGAGTTCCGGAGTCGGGAGGTCATGTTGCAGCTGTACAGAACTCTGGTACGGCCGCATTTGGAGTATTGCGTACAGTTCTGATCACCGCATTATAGGAAGGACGTGGAGGCTTTGGAGCGGGTGCAGAGGAGATTTACCAGGATGTTGCCTGGTATGGAGGGAAAATCTTATGAGGAAAGGCTGATGGACTAGAGGTTGTTTTCGTTGGAGAGAAGAAGGTTAAGAGGAGACTTAATAGAGGCATACAAAATGATCAGGGGGTTGGATAGGGAGAGCCTTCTCCCGCGGATACAAATGGCTAGCACGAGGGGACATAGCCTTAAACTGAGGGGTAATGGATATAGGACAGAGGTCAGAGGTAGGTTCTTTACGCAAAGAGTAGTGAGGCCGTGGAATGCCCTACCTGCTACAGTAGTGAACTCGCCAACATTGAGGGCATTTAAAAGTTTATTGGATAAACATATGGATGATAATGGCATAGTGTAGGTTAGATGGCTTTTGTTTCGGTGCAACATCGTGGGCCGAAGGGCCTGTACTGCGCTGTATTGTTCTATGTTCCATGTTTGAAAATGCCTTCAATAAAATATTTTTTACAAAAAGGGTTAGAGGGGACACGAGGAAAAACATTTTTACGCTGAGGTTGGTGTGTGTCTGGAATTCACTGTCTAAGATGGTGGTGGAAACAGAGACCATAAACTCTTTTAGAAAGTACCAGGATCTGCAACCCAAATGTTGTAGCTGGGCCATGGGCTATGTTCAGGAAGATGGCAGTAAGAAGGACACCTGGGTGCCTTTCGGTCGGCTTAATTCCATATCCTCACCAGCGGTTTTGGAGGAAATGCATGGTCATGAAGCAGTCCCTCCTAGATTTGATCCTGGATCTCCGCAGGGTTAGCTGATATCAGCCTCAGCAGTGATATGGTTTGCACAATTGTCCATGACTGGGGAGGACATTGAACAATTTCTAGCAGAGGGCAGAATCAGATTAACCTGTATTCACATCTCCACTGTCATCAGCAGACACTTCAGGCAGTTTATTATTCCAATGCCCTTATTTGCGAGATGAACAAAGGACAAACATAGGTTCACAATTCAACCCAAGTTTATTTTCAAACACAGTGAAAGTTAATGCCCCCCCAAAAAAAAATTATCCCACCTACAATATGCCCAAGATTCTAATACTACCCATGCCGATGAACTGGATTGAACGGTGGGTCTAATCCCCTTGAGTCTCGGGGTCTTCATCTGCAAAGGTGGGTCTCGCACGCTGCTTCCATCTGTCCTCGGGTCAACTGTCGAGTCTTCTCCACTGCCTCTACTCAAGAGTCTTTGCTGGGGAGGGTCTCTGGGCGTCCTGTTTTATCCCCCTTCCAGAGGTTTCTCCGGTCCTCAGCCAATGAGGTCACTGGGCGGGGGTTGCAACACCAAATGGAGTTGCCGATTGCAACTCTGCAGGACACCAGGAACTTGATATTTGAGCTTGGCTGTTTGACTTCCCATCAGGTCTGTTTGTGGTTCTGACTGTGGCTTTAAGAAACAAAGTGTCCAATTCTGTATCGGGCCTAACATTCAGGCCATTGGCCATTTTACCATAACACCATACCCCAACCCCATGGAATAACAACACTCAGACCAGTTATCAGGAGATGGACTATGCCTGTGGAACAGCATCCAAACATATAATTATTCTCACTCTTAACTGATCTAATATCATTTAAAAGTTAAGCTTCCGGATAACATTAAATGTATTTCACTCGTATTTTTTCACATCAAACTGGATAGGCATTGACACAGCTTGTAAGAAATCCAAAATGTATGAGGGGAGGGGGAAGAAAATAAAATCTAAAAGTTTGGTGACTGGGTTCACATTTCCTATTTTTTTGAACATGTGTTTGACCTTGGAGGGATTGTTTTATTGAAATGATTCCTCGGTATGGCTTTTCTAAAGGCTGACCTTTATTTCTTTATGGCTTGTTTGAGTACTTTTCCTTACTCTGTAAGGCCAGTTAGAAGAGATAAGCACAATAATCTATTATGTATCATTAGTTCTGAACCAGAGCTGATTTACATGGAACAATGTGAAAACAAACCCTGTAACCTGTGCAGTTTGCCTTTGGGAAGTCGGGGTTAACTGATTTTGTGAATTCAATGCTGCAGGGTTTTTGAACTACATATTCAAGAGTTGTAGCAATTAAGAAATGGAGCAGTGGTAATATTTCCTGTGCGCTGATTATATAGGCATCTATTTCCTTCAAGAGCTGCATAATGGCATTTAATAACAAAAATATTTTTTTTCTTCACCTGTACTAATAAAACTAAAAGATTTTTAAATACTTATGAAACACTGAAATTTAATTCATGCAAACCTCCATCCTATCAAATAATCAAACCTATCAAATAAAACTGAAAAATTGTGTTAATGGTTTGTCAAAAATCTATAATTTACACAGAAGACTAGTTCAAATTCGTTCTTTGAATGTGAGCATTCCCACTCAGTTAAGGTGGCGAGCTGTTTTCTGGAACCACTGCAGCTGTTTGTGACGGAGCCCAACCCCCTGCGCGACGGAGCCAGACCCCCTGCGCGACGGAGCCGGACTCACTGTGCGACGTGTCTAGACCCACCGAGTGACGGAGCTGGACCCGCCACGTGACGGAGCTAGATCCACCGCGCGACGTAGCTGGATCCCACTGTGTGACTTAGCTAGACCCATTGTGCTATTAGGGAGCGAGTTCCAGAATTTTGATCTCGTGACAATGAAGGGTCAAACGGTTTTATACTTTAAGCCAAGGTGGTGCATGGCTTGGGAGGGGAACTTGACATTTGTAGCTTAATAATAATAATCTTTATTAGTGTCACAAGTAGGCTTACATTAACACTGCAATGAAGTTGCTGTGAAAATCCCCTCAGCGCCACACTCAGGCGCCTGTTCGGGTACACGGAGGGAGAATTCAGAATATCCGATTCTCCTAACAGCAATCTTCGGGACTTGTGGGAGGAAACCGGAGCACCTGGGGGAAACCCACGCAGACGCGGGGAGAACGTGCAGATTCCGCACAGGCAGTGACCCGAGCCGGGAATCGAACCAGTGTCTGTGGCACTGTGAAGCAACAGTGCAAACCACCGTGCTACCATGCCACCCATGCACCTGCTGCCCTGTTCTTCTTGGCGGCAGAGGTCACAGGTTTGCAAGGCGCTGTCAAAGAAGAGCAGTTTCATGTTACTCTGAAATCAAGAAAAAACAAATCATGTTCTTGTGTTACAGTGCAATGCTGATAGCATCAAAAGAATAGCCAGAGATACTTTATCAAACACATTTTTACGTCGCTTAGGATTCATATAACAAAACTTTTTTTCACAATTTGATTAAGAATTATAAATATCTGTTCATTTTGATTTATAATAAAGTCCAAAATCATATTTTTGGTGCAGTTCTTTTCTATCTGATAACATTTGGTATGGTATGACTATCTGCTACTTTCTACTACATACATATACATTTAAACAAGAGAGGAGTAGGGGTTTTCAAAGGCAGACCAGCACAGCCAACTTTAAACAGATTTGAACAGACTACCACATCACTTCAAGCTTATACCTCGAATATTTAGATGCAAACAAATCCAGAGATGAAGTTAGATTTTTGCTACATTTTGTGTGAAATAAGATATGTGAATGCAGATGTTTAATCAGTAAGGGGACCACGGGTTATGGGGATATGGCGGGAAAGCGGAGTTGAAGATTATCATATCAGTCATGGTCTCATGTAATGGACCGAATGGCCTACTTCTGCTCCTTGTGGTCAGAAGGACTACAGTATATTGGAAACATTCTCACCACAAGGGTATATTGCGGGGAGAGGGGTGGGGTGCTGTGGAATGGCAGGAGTAGTGCAGGAAGAGACCAGAATATATGGGAATAGGTTGGAAATTTTTATAATGTAAATACCGCTGAAGAAAGGAGGGGACAATCAATTTATTATTTCCGAGTAGCTCATTAAAGGTATAAAAAATTAAATATCAGCGCATTATTTTCCATAAGATTGAATGTAACGGATTTTCATCTTTACAGGGGGGCGTAGGAAGTTAAGTGCCGAAAGAGATAGGCAACTCAAATATTTGCAAATAAATGGTACTGGACGGCACAGTAGCACAGTGGTTAGCACTGTCGCTTCACAGCACCAGGGTCCCAGGTTCGATTCCCGGCTTGGGTCACTGTCTGTGTAGAGTCTGCATGTTCTCCCCGTGTCAGCGTGGTTTTCCTCTGGGTGCTCTGGTTTCCTCCCACAAGTCCTGAAAGACGTGCTGTTAGGTGAATTGGACATTCTGAATTCTCCCTCAGTGTACCCGAACAGGTGCTGGAATGTGGCGACTAAGGGATTTTCACAGTAACTTCATTGCAGTGTTAATGTAAACCTACTTATGACAATAACAAAGATTATTATTAATTATTTGCAGGCACAACAAATTTCTTGATGCAATGAAGATCTTGCATTCCTGAATATGTCCGTGGGCCAAAGTCCCTTACACATCCACAGGCCAGCAGCACGGTTCAATTCCCGTACCAGCCTCCCCGAACAGGCACCGAAATGTAGCGACTAGGGGCTTTTCACAGTAACTTCATTTGAAGCCCACTTGTGACAAGCGATTTTCATTTCATTTCCAAATTGGCTGCGATTATTCTGTGGTTTCCATCTAAGTTATATTGTACTTCAGCTGATCAGCACTGCTGGCCTGTCCCCATCTTGTCCATTTGAGCTCAATGGCTTTCAAAGAACAAAGAACAAAGAACAAAGAAATGTACAGCACAGGAACAGGCCCTTCGGCCCTCCAAGCCCGTGCCGACCATACTGCCCGACTAAACTACAATATTCTACACTTCCTGGGTCCGTATCCTTCTATTCCCATCCTATTCATATATTTGTCAAGATGCCCCTTAAATGTCCCTATCGTCCCTGCCTCCACTACCTCCTCCGGTAGTGAGTTCCAGGCACCCACTACCCTCTGCGTAAAAAACTTGCCTCGTACATCTACTCTAAACTTTGCCCCTCTCACCTTAAACCTATGCCCCCTAGTAATTGACCCCTCTACCCTGGGGAAAAGCCTCTGACTATCCACTCTGTCTATGCCCCTCATAATTTTGTATACCTCTATCAGGTCGCCCCTCAACCTCCTTCGTTCCAGTGAGAACAAACAGAGTTTATTCAATCGCTCCTCATAGCTTATGCCCTCCATACCAGGCAACATTCTGGTAAATCTCTTCTGCACCCTCTCTAAAGCCTCCACATCCTTCTGGTAGTGTGGCGACCAGAATTGAACACTATACTCCAAGTGTGGCCTAACTAAGGTTCTATACAGCTGCAACATGACTTGCCAATTCTTATACTCAATGCCCCGGCCAATGAAGGCAAGCATGCCGTATGCCTTCTTGACTACCTTCTCCACCTGTGTAGCCCCTTTCAGTGATCTGTGGACCTGTACTCCTAGATCTCTTTGACTTTCAATACTCTTGAGGGTTCTACCATTCACTGTATATTCCCTACCTGCATTAGCCCTTCCAAAATGCATTACCTCACATTTGTCCAGGTTAAACTCCATCTGCCATCTCTCCGCCCAAGTCTCCAGACAATCTAAATCCTGCTGTATCCTCAGACAGTCCTCATCGCTATCCGCAATTCCACCAACCTTTGTGTCGTCTGCAAACTTACTAATCAGACCAGTTACATTTTCCTCCAAATCATTTATATATACTACAAAGAGCAAAGGTCCCAGCACTGATCCCTGTGGAACACCACTGGTCACAGCCCTCCAATTAGAAAAGCATCCCTCCATTGCTACCCTCTGCCTTCTATGGCCTAGCCAGTTCTGTATCCACCTTGCCAGTTCACCCCTGATCCCGTGTGACTTCACCTTTTGTACTAGTCTACCATGAGGGACCTTGTCAAAGGCCTTACTGAAGTCCATATAGACAACATCTACTGCCCTACCTGCATCAATCATCTTAGTGACCTCCTCGAAAAACTCTATCAAGTTAGTGAGACACGACCTCCCCTTCACAAAACCGTGCTGCCTCTCACTAATACGTCCATTTGCTTCCAAATGGGAGTAGATCCTGTCTCGAAGAATTCTCTCCAGTAATTTCCCTACCACTGAAGTAAGGCTCACCGGCCTGTAGTTCCCGGGATTATCCCTGCCACCCTTCTTAAACAGAGGAACAACATTGGCTATTCTCCAGTCCTCCGGGACATCCCCTGAAGACAGCGAGGATCCAAAGATTTCTGTCAAGGCCTCAGCAATTTCCTCTCCAGCCTCCTTCAGTATTCTGGGGTAGATCCCATCCGGCCCTGGGGACTTATCTACCTTAATATTTTTTAAGACACCCAACACCTCGTCTTTTTGGATCACAATGTGACCCAGGCTATCTACACCCCCTTCTCCAGACTCAACATCTACCAATTCCTTCTCTTTGGTGAATACTGATGCAAAGTATTCATTTAGTACCTCGCCCATTTCCTCTGGCTCCACACATAGATTCCCTTGCCTATCCTTCAGTGGGCCAACCCTTTCCCTGGCTACCCTCTTGCTTTTTATGTAAGTGTAAAAAGCCTTGGGATTTTCCTTAACCCTATTTGCCAATGACTTTTCATGACCCCTTCTAGCCCTCCTGACTCCCTGCTTAAGTTCCTTCCTACTTTCCTTATATGCCACACAGGCTTCGTCTGTTCCCAGCCTTTTAGCCCTGACAAATGCCTCCTTTTTCTTTTTGACGAGGCCTACAATATCATTCGTCATCCAAGGTTCCCGAAAATTGCCGTATTTGTCTTTCTTCCTCACAGGAACATGCCTGTCCTGTATTCCTATCAACTGACACTTGAAAGCCTCCCACATGTCAGATGTTGATTTGCCCTCAAACATCCGCCCCCAATCTATGCTCTTCAGTTCCCGCCTAATATTGTTATAATTAGCCTTCCCCCAATTTAGCACATTCATCCTCGGACCACTCTTATCCTTGTCCACCAGTACTTTAAAACTTACTGAATTGTGGTCACTGTTACCGAAATGCTCCCCTACTGAAACATCTACCACCTGGCCGGGCTCATTCCCCAATACCAGGTCCAGTACCGCCTCTTCCCTAGTTGGACTGTTTACATATTGTTTTAAGAAGCCCTCCTGGATGCTCCTTACAAACTCTGCCCCGTCTAAGCCCCTGGCACTAAGTGAGTCCCAGTCAATATTGGGGAAGTTGAAGTCTCCCATCACCACAACCCTGTTGTTTTTACTCTTTTCCAAAATCTGTCTACCTATCTGCTCCTCTATCTCCCGCTGGCTGTTGGGAGGCCTGTAGTATACCCCCAACATTGTGACTGCACCCTTCTTATTCCTGATCTCTACCCATATAGCCTCACTGCCCTCTGAGGTGTCCTCTCGCTGTATAGCTGTGATACTCTCCTGAACAAGTAGCGCAACTCCGCCTCCCCTTTTACATCCCCCTCTATCCCGCCTGAAACATCTAAAACCTGGAACGTTTAGCTGCCAATCCTGCCCTTCCCTCAACCAGGTCTCTGTAATGGCAACAACATCATAGTTCCAAGTAGTAATCCAAGCTCTAAGTTCATCTGCCTTACCCGTAATGCTCCTTGCATTAAAACATATGCACTTCAGGCCACCAGACCCGCTGTGTTCAGCAACTTCTCCCCGTCTGCTCTGCCTCAGAGCCACACTGTCCATATTCCCTAGTTCTCCCTCAACGCTCTCACCTTCTGACCTATTGCTCCCGTGCCCACCCCCCTGCCATACTAGTTTAAACCCTCCCGTGTGACACTAGCAAATCTCGCGGCCAGGATATTTATGCCTCTCCGGTTTAGATGCAACCCGTCCATCTTATACAGGTCACACCTGCCCCGGAAGAGCTCCCAGTGGTCCAGATAACCGAAACCCTCCCTCCTACACCAGCTGTTTAGCCACGTGTTTGTCTGCTCTATCTTCCTATTTCTAGCCTCACTGGCACGTGGCACAGGGAGTAATCCCGAGATTACAACCCTCGAGGTCCTGTCTTTTAACTTTCTGCCTAGCTCCCTGAACTCCTGCTGCAGGACCTCATGCCTCTTCCTGCCTATGTCGTTAGTACCAATATGTACAACGACCTCTACCTGTTTGCCCTCCCCCTTCAGGATTCCCTCTACCCGTTCGGAGACATCCTGGACCCTGGCACCAGGGAGGCAACATACCATCCTGGAGTCTCTTTCACGTCCACAGAAGCGCCTATCTGTTCCCCTGACTATAGAGTCCCCTATAACTATTACTCTTCTGCGCTTTGACCCTCCCTTCTGAACATCAGAGCCAGCCGTGGTGCCACTGCTCTGGCTGCTGCTGTTTTCCCCTGATAGGCTATCCCCCCCGACAGTATCCAAAGGGGTATATCTGTTCGAGAGGGGGACAACCACAGGGGATTCCTGCACTGACTGCCTGCCCTTTCTGGTGGTCACCCATTTCTCTGCCTGCACCTTGGGTGTGACCACACTTACATAACTGCGATCTATGACGCTTTCCGCCACCTGCATGCTCCTAAGTGCATCCACCAGGCTGAAGGGAGAATAATAAGTAAGCCACTGCAACAATCTCAAATTTTTCCACCCCGTGTAAGAAACCTGGCTTCTGCTTTCCTGTTATAAAATTGAGATCGGTAATCACAGCCTGGAAATTGTGACCCACTGTCCTGTAAAGAAGGAATTTGTTGCGACACTTTATAATCTGTAAACATGCTGTCAATTTTTCTTTCAAAAAAGTATAAACTTGTCCAGTTGCCTAAATAGAATGGAGTGAGTTCCACTTACCCATCTGTCATGGTGCATGGATATTTTGAGAGCGGTAGATCTTGCATTGAAGATAGTGGTATGATGCAACCCTGGTGTTGTGAAATAGCCGGATCGTAGCAGTTGCTTTTTACCGGCCTGATTCACAACACCAGCTGCTGCACCCATACCAAGTTCTGAATTATAATGGCACGTCAACCAGTCAGCTTGGCATTCCTGTGAATCCCCTCGATGGTGGCTATAAAACGGAGTTATCTAAAGTACAATTTACGCACTCAAAATTCATCTGCTCATTTTTAAAAAACAGCAAAAACGTTCCTAAAGATCCAACATTATAATCAAACACATTTCTGTAAAATATCTAAAATACACCAGCATAACTAAAGATAAAAGCAGTATCCATTTGAAAGTCTTTAGCTTACAGAGATCCAGCTCACAGCTTGACTTATTGGTCTCTGATACTGGGTCTGTTTTATGTAGACTTTCATCTTACCTTGAAAGGTGCAAAGCAAGTCATTTATAATGATACCAAATAGAAAGATCTCCTTCCCAGATAACTGAATACTTCAATAAACCTATACATGTTTATACAGTGAGCTGCTGCACTATTAAAAGCAGGAAAATTCTGGGTTTGATTTCCAATTTGAGTTAGTGGAATTTGGATGATGCCCTGGTAGGTGCAAAAGTGTTCTTGACACTCCAGTGTGGAGGGTAGGGTTGAGGGTAGGGGTGCGGGGGGAGCAGCCATGGTTTCTGCTCCAATTGTCCATCCAGTGACTCCTGATACAGGGGCTCACAGTGCAGTGTGGGCATCGAATGATGCCCTCCCAAATAGCCGCACATTCTCAAAACATGAATAATGGCCCTTTAAGTGAGGTGCTGGAGGATGGGAGGCAGGGGTTTAAAAGCTCAGCCCTACATGGATGTCTGTGTCAGCAAGGAGTCAATGGCTTCAGGAGAGCAGGGAGGAAAATCTGGTAGTGAAAGCTGACATAGAAACAATCGAAATTCAGCACAGTGGGGTTATTGTTTTAGAACATAGAATCCCTACAGCACAGAAGGAGGCCATTCGGCCCATCAAGTCTGCACCGGCTCTTCGAAAGAGCACATGTCTCCATCCGATCTCTGGAACCCATTAACCCCACCTACCCTTTAATATAAGCCTACAAAGCTTCCGTCTCCCTGCTCCAACCCCACACCTACTCTGCGTTTGCCACCCAATAATAGTATAACAGGTTCAGAAGGGCCAAGCCCCCTGACTGTCGCCCTCTCTGAATCACCATCTTCCTAATCCTCGCCACCTTATCTGCCCACACAAACGATTAAACCAACCTATCCACCCCCATAAGGAACAATTTTGACAAAAATACCATTAAAAAATGTACCACTCCTTGTACCGCAACAGAATGAAATTACTTGCAGCTGATCCTCATACAATGAGCTCCCAAAATCCATGATCCCAGTAATGACTCAGCTCATTGCTAAAGGTGGTGGAAGGGAATGAATGCCAAACTCCTAATGGCCACTGTAGTATAGTTTGCATCTAAACACAAATTGAATAGTGACATTCAGGCTGCTCATCCCCAACCAGAGGAAATGAGAAATATTACCTTGATTTTGTTTTTGCATTGAATGTTGACCCAGAACGTACTGTGGAATGGGTGGTTGAAGGGAATTGGATATATATTTGAAAATGACAAGATTTTCCAAAAATCAGACGTTATGCAGGAAAGATAATTTTATTTCCAATTTGAAAAATACAAAAAGAATTCTGAATATAAAAAATCTATTACTACACCACTGAATTTCTGCTCCTTTATGAAAACTCCCCACAACTCTGTCAGTTCATGAGGACCTCCATCTGCACCAGGCGTGCATTAGTGTCACCAGCCATCCTATATGGTATCATCCCAGCAAACGTTATTAGAGCACGTGCCTGGCTTCTGAGTTGCTGTAAAGAAATCAAACCAAAAAAACCTGTCAGAGGCACTTCATCGGGGCATCTTTCAAAAGGGTTTCCAAATGGGGTTACAAGATGGGCTTATGAAAACACAGCTATTGTAAAAACAATTAACATATTCAACTAAAAGGAAATTTTACAATTCACAAATATTATATCTGCAGCAACACAACAAGAGTTATTCATAAACTGTCATTTCTCATGATCTCTTAAAATGGCACTTCACCTACTCTCGGTTTGCCTGTATTGATATGCAAGTACCAATCGGCTGCTGGGTTTGTGGCAAATGCTTCCACACACATTGCCATCTTTCCCCAGCTCAGATTGACAAACAGAGATTCCTACCCACATAATAGATCAAAATCAACATAGACACACCTGCATGGTCTCTGAAGAGTGATAAGCCTGGAAAAAGTGATTGCTCCCGCTGCGTACTAAGGAGATTTTCTGTAAAATATCTAAAATACATTTAGATATGATTTTGGAGAGGGAGGAAGAAATGAAACATTTAATTCCAGAACACAGCCCTAAGTTTGTTTTTAGAGAATCCCTATAGTGCAGGGCCATTTGGCCCATCGAGTCTGCACCAACTCCTTGAAAGAGGACCCTACCTATGCCCGCGACTGCTCCCTATCCCTGCAACCCCACCTAACCTGCGCATCTTTGGACAGCAAGGGGCAATTTAGCATGGCTAATCCACCTAACCTGCACATCTTTGGACTGTGGGAAGTGCTGTATGTAGGGAAGAGTGAGCTCTTTGTATTACAGGCAGGGGACCAAGAAAGAGGGATAGGGGACCTACCGCTGAGGAGTGCGGCAGGGAGTTTTCGGTATCTGGGGATCCAGATAGCCAGGAGTTGGGGGGCCCTACATAAACTGAATCTGACGAGGTTGGTGGACCAAATGGAGGAGGACTTCAAAAGATGGGATATGTTACCGCTCTCGCTGGCGGGTAGAGTGCAGTCGGTCAAAATGGTGGTCCTTCCGAGGTTTCTGTTTGTGTTTCAGTGCCTTCCCTTCATGATCACCAAAGGCTTTTTTAAGAGAGTAGGTAGGAGTATTATGGGGTTTGTGTGGGCGAAAAAGACCCCGAGGGTAAGGAGAGGGTTCCTGGAACGCAGTAGGGACCGAGAAGGGTTGGCGCTGCCAAACCTAGGGAGCTACTATTGGGCAGCAAATGTGGCGATGTCCGCAAGTGGGTTATGGAGGGAGAGGGGGCGGCATGGAAGAGGATGGAGATGGCGTCCTGTAAAAGAACGAGCCTGGGGCGTTGGTGACGGCACCGCTGCCGTTATCGCCGTCAAAGCATACCACGAGCCCGGTGGTGGCGGCAACGTTAAGGATCTGGGGCCAGTGGAGACGGCACAGGGGTGCAGTGGGAGCCTCGGTGTGGTCCCCGATCAGGGGTAACCACCGGTTTGTCCCGGGGAAGATGGACGGGGGGTTCCAGGGCTGGCATCGGACGGGGATTAGAAGAATGGGGGACCTGTTCGTTGACGGGACATTTGTGAGCCTAGGGGCATTGGAGGAGAAGTTTGAGTTACCCCCGGGAAATGCCTTTAGATATATGCAGGTGAGGGCTTTTGTGAGGCGACAGGTCAGGGAATTCCCGTTGCTCCAGGCACAAGAAATTCAAGACAGGGTGATCTCGGGTGTATGGGTCGGGGAGGGCAAAGTGTCGGCAATACACCAGGAGATGAAAGAAGAGGGGGAAGCGCTAGTAGAAGAGTTGAAGGGTAAATGGGAGGAGGAGCTGGGGGAGGAGATCGAGGAAGGTCTGTGGGCTGATGCCCTAGGTAGGGTTAACTCCTCCTCCTCATGTGTCAGGCTCAGCCTGATACAATTTAAGGTGGTTCACAGAGCTCACTTGACGGGGGCGAGGTTGAGTAGGTTCTTTGGGGTGGAGGACAGATGTGGAAGGTGCTCAGGGAGCCCGGCGAACCATGTCCATATGTTTTGGTCATGCCCGGCACTGGAGGGGTTCTGGAGAGGAGTGGCGGGAGCGATATCTCAGGTGGTGAAATTCTGGGTCAAGCCAAGCTGGGGGCTAGCAATATTTGGAGTAGTGGACGAGCCGGGAGTGCAGGAAGCGAAAGAGGCCGGCATTCTGGCCTTTGCGTCCCTAGTAGCCCGGCGAAGGATCTTGCTAATGTGGAAGGAGGCGAAGCCCCCCAGCGTGAAGGCCTGGATAAATGACATGGCTGGGTTCATTAAGCTGGAGAGGATAAAGTTTGCCTTGAGAGGGTCTGCGCAGGGGTTCTACAGGCGGTGGCAACCGGTCTTAGACTATCTCGCGGAGCGATAGAGGAAGGTCGGTCAGCAGCAGCAACAACCCCGGGGGGGGGGGGGGGGGGGAATTGCTTGTGGGGATGGATGAGCAAGAGATAACATGAAGGGTGGCGGAAACTGGCACGTGCGGGAGAGAGCCAGTGTATAAAGCTCTGCAAATATACCATTTTGCATATATCTTGCTCAGTGCGATTTTTTTGTTATTTGTTAGGGGGGGGAGGGGGGGTTATGGTTTGTAAGGGAGAAAAATTGTGTTGTTAAAAAACTTTAATAAATATATATTTTTAAAAAATCTTTGGACTGTGGGAGGAAACCAGAGCAGACATGGGAAGAACGTGAAGATTTCACACAGACAGTCACCCAAGGCCAGAATCGAACCCGGGTCCCTGGTGCTGTGAGGCAACAGTGCTAACAACACGGTCACCCAATGCTAACAATGGTGTAACTGTATTACACAGTTTAAGGTTTTCCGATTATTAATTGTATCAGTTGACCCAGTTTAGCATGTTTCAACAGTTTGAATAGACAGCAAGGTCTTCTAATGAAAACATGTTGCTGAATATAATCTTACCGAGTCTCTGTCCTCCATCACACGTTGAGGTCTAGCTGGGGTGGCTGGGCTTGTACCCTTCAATCTCTTGTACTGGGTAAACAGGATATTCATGGTGGCAAGCAGCACTTCAGACAAGTTGTGTCTAATCTGTATAGAACAGAGTAATTTACTCATTAGTATTGCTATTAGTTGCTGCACAATCTCCTCTTATCTCGAGTCTTATAGGCAGGTAGACGAGACGGATGAAAGTGAGTCATTCCAAATTTTCTGCAAGTAAAAGCCATCTGTTTCCATAATGGAAAAAATATTATACATTAAATGTTTTAAAAAACGGTATCACCATCACAGACCACCTCAATGGCCAACCTTGATTGAGAGAGAGCTCATTGTAACACGAGATGTAGTGGATCATAGGAATAGAAGAGCAAGCTTTTTAACCATAGACGGCTACAATCCAGAAAGATGTCATTCATCCCATCCTGTCTGTACTGACTCGTAGAATCATAGAACCCCCAATGCAGAAGGAGGCCATTCGGCCCATCAAGTCTGCACCGTCACTTGGAATGAGCATCTTACTTCAGCCCACGCCTCCACCCTGTCTCCGTAACCGTACCTAACCATTTGGGCAGTAAGGGGCAATTTAGCATGGCCTATCTACCTAACCTGTACATATTTGTACAGTGGAAGGAAACCGGAGCACCTAGGGGAAAGCCACACAGACACGGGGAGAAAGTGCAAACTCCACACAGTCACGCAAGGCTGGAATTGAACCCGAGTCCCTGGAGCTGTGAGGAGGCAGTGCTGACCACTGTGCCACCATGCTTTTTGAAAGAGCAATCCAATCAGTCCCACTTCCCCTGCCCTGTCCCCTCCATTGCTGTGCAATTTGTTCCCCCAGCATTTATTTAATTTTCTTTTGAATTTATTGAATTTGCTTCCACCATTCTTTCAGGCATTCCATCATAAAGGATTGTTTTTTTTTTGAACTGCTCTTTGTACATTTTGATTACATTAAATATCTGCCGCTCGGCTCCAACCTTCGAAGAGAAGCCCCTGCAGTAACAATTAATTTTTTCTCCATTTTCTGTTACATTGTCTGAGCAAGGAAGTCCAAACCTCAGAAAATGTGTGCTCTAAACCTGTGTCCTTAATTAATTTTGAATAGGGCTCTTACAGCTAGCAAACTGGAGATTTACACTCTGGGTTTAGAGGTGTTCCTCAGAACAGAATGGAAGTGGTTAATCTGTGCGGTCCAGTCACAATTATTGCAACCTTTTTTTTTTAAATTTAGAGTATCCAATTTATTCTTTCCAATTGAGGGGCAATTTAGCGTGGGCAATCCACCTATCCTGCACATTTTTTGGGTTGTGGGGGCGAAACCCATGCAAACACGGGGAGGATGTGCAAACTCCACAGGGACAGTGACCCAGAGCCGGGATCGAACCTGGGACCTCGGCGCCGTGAGGCAACCGTGCTAACCACTTGCGCCACTGTGCTGCCCTATTGCAACCTTTTAATACTCTAGATATTAGAAGTAAGGTGGAGTCACTGAGCCAGAATGGAATACAATTAAATTCTATGTTAAATTTTGCATATTTTCAAAGCAGCATCAAGAGTACGACAGAAATGTGTTTTTTAAAATTTACTAGAGACCTCTGCAATGAAAGGCCAGAATTTTCACACCTTTTTAAGGATCGTACACCATTGTATTAAAGCAAGCTACCCCCAGTTATAAAGCTTCTTACCTCATCGCTGAAATTTCTGAAAGCTGCCACCCTCTCTTCAACACTCTCCTGACTGAGAGGCACGAGTTTCAGTCTCTCCATGACCTACAAGGGGAAAAGGAGGAAGTACGGTTAGGCAGGCCACCAAGAACTTTAAAAATCAAACATAATGATGTTTAGTTGAGAAACGTGGGAAGGCCCACAATACAGGACATTTGAGGCTGGAAACAGCAGGTGAGAAGATGAGATACTCAAGCAGTGGTTAAGTGTCACCAAGTTTGTGTTTAAATGCCTGATAATTATAAGAGGAAAGGAAGATCAAGAAAAGGCCTTCCTGTTATAATTTAAAACAAAAATATGACCATCAAAGTTATCCTGATCAAAATGACAAAAAGGTAACTAGACAGCATGATACTTAGAAAAGAGCAGCATGTTACCACTGCTGGCATTAGGCAGTTGTTGAGACTACTCCTTAGCCAAGGTTTCCTCCACTGTCTTGGGACAGAAACAGCTTCTCAAGCCAAACTGGAACCTCATTAGTTTAGTGAGGGGGAATGGTAAAAGAAAGGCTTGCATTTATATGGCCTTTTTCACAACCACCAGGCATCTCCGACGTTTTATTGTCAACAAAGTACTTTTTGAAGTATAGTCACTGTTGTAACATAAGAATGTTTATCATTTAATGAAATGAAAGCATAAGTAACTCACATCAATTGCTCGGTCAATATTGCCAGAATGGTACTCATCAAAAAAAGTAATTAGGTCCAGCAGAAGGTAGAAAGTGCAGTCAATTGACTTTTCTGCAGCAACTCCCCGATTCCGATATCTACCAAAAAAAGAAAAAGGTTATCCTGAGGAAACCTTATTTGGAATCTAATGACACCGATTTCTTCATCATGGCAAAGAAATCATAGTAGTGATCCATCTTATCTTGTTTAAATTCTTCAAGGATTCACATTGCTTCTTTACCTCTAACAACAGCATGCATTTGTATAGCACTCTTACTGTCACAACCCAAGGAACTTCACAGGAGAGTTCTGAAACATAAATACTGAGCCACAGAAGGCGATATTAGAACTGATGTTTGGTCAAAGATGTAGGTTTTAAGGAATGTCTGAGAGGGGGAAAAGAGAGGCAGAGAGATTTAGGGAGGGAATTCCAGGGCTTAGGACCTTGGCGGCAGCTGAAGGCACAGCCGCCAATGGTTGAGTGCTTAAAATAAGGGACACAGTGGCGCAAGTGGTTGGAGAAACAGAGGTAGCTTGGAGGGTTGTGGGACAGGAGGCGATTAGAGAGAGGGAGGGGCAAAGCCATGGAGGGATTTGAGAAACCATGTGAGAATTTGACCGAGAGCCAGTGTAGGTCAGGAAGCACAATGGGTGGTGGGAAAATGGGATTGGTGCAAGTTGGCAAAGACATGGAGGGATTTGAGAAACCATGTGAGAATTGACCGAGAGCCAGTGTAGGTCAGGAAGCACAATGGGTGGTGGGAAAATGGGATTGGTGCAAGTTAGGACATCAGCAAGAGAGTTATGAATGAACTCATTTACAGGGAGCAGAACATGGGAAGCTGCCCAGCAGTGTATTGAACTAGTCAAGTTTAGAGATAACAAAAAAAGAGAGGGGTGGTGGTGGGGGTGGGGGGTTAGTAACAGAGATAATATGTTGGAGGGATAGAATTGGATGATGTTATGGAAGTAGAAACCAGCAGTTTAGTAATGATATAGAAATGCGTCCAGAAGCTAATCTCTAGGTCAAATGACACTAAAGTCGGATTCGCCTCAGACAGTTGCTTGGGAGAGTGATGGAGTCAGTAGTTAGGGACAAAGACAATGTTGGAGAAAACTTTTGCCAACCCAGTACTGCATGTCAGATAACCAATCTGTCAATTTATAGAGTGGAGAGGTCAAGAGAGGTGGTGATGTGACAAAACCTGATATCATCTGCATACATGTACAAAGTGATGCTGTGTTTTCAGATGGCATCACCAAAGGGCAGCATGCCCATGAGAAATGAAAAGGCCAAGGATTGATCCTTGGGCACACCAATGCCAACAAGGTGGGAATTGGAAATCGTTGCAAATGATTCTCTGCTTACTGGTTGAGTGCACTCCCACCCAGTTGGATGAAGGTGGATAGACATTGGAGCAGGATGGTATAGTCAAACGAAAAAAGGCTGCATACAAGTCAAGAAAGACGAGGAGAGGTAGTTCATCTTTGCCCCCGTTACACAGGATGTCATTTGTGACTTTAATAAGTGTCATTTTGGTGTTATGGCAAGGCAAAAATTCTGATTGGAGAGATTCAAACATGGAATTCTGGGAAAATGGGCCTGGACCTGGGAGCAGATAATCGCTGAAGGACTTCTGGGGAAAGGAGATTGGAGACTGAATAGTAGTTTGCAAAGATAGAATAGTGAAGGCTTGATACCCTCCTACAACCATCATCTCTCTCTTGATCTTTCTGTTCCTCTGGCTCTAACCGGTTTTGTTTCCTCTATCTCATATTCCTTCTTTAAGGCCTACTCTAAATCAGCCTTTTAAAAAAAAATAAAAATTTACAGTACCCAATTCATTTTTTCCAATTAAGAGGCAATTTAGCGTGACCAATTCACCTACCTTGCACATCTGTGGCTTGTGGGGGTGAAACCCATGCAAACACGGGGAGAATGTGCAAACTCCACACGGACAGTGACCCAGAGCTGGGGTCGAACCTGGGACCTCAGCGCTGTGGGGCAGCAGGGCTAACCACTGGGCCACCATGCTGCCCTTAAATCCACTTTTCTAAGCATGTCTTAGATTGCTCTAATATCACAATGTTTGGTTCAAAATCCTCTTTTCCCCTCTTGTAGCTCAGAAGTGCCTCAAAGTAGATATTTGTCCAGCTTAATGGAAAAGATGTTTTCATTCTGCTGGCCTCGGTCTACCCTCTAAAATTCAGACTGTGCAGGGTGGCATGGCCTGCTTCTACCCCAGCATACCCCCCCCCCGCCACTCCATCACTGGATGCTGATCTGACAGTTAATAAAAATAATGAACAGCATTTACAGTTAATTAAATCTCTGAAGCATAGCCACTGTTGCTATGTAAGAAACTCAGAGCCAAGTGCACATAGCTAACCTCCATACACAGCAATGTGAACAATAGGCTCCTTAAAGTGGAGGTGGGATGCATGTTACATGACCCCGACCCCCCCCCCCCCCCCCCCCCCCCCCCCCCTCCAACCCTACAGCTGGAGGAACCTGTAATATGGCCTTTTGGAGCTGCAACGCCTAGCCTGCTACCTTTCCATTTATCAAGCAGTAGCACACATACAGGCTGCTGGCCAGCTTTGAATGCCTGGTCCTCCCCATCTACACTACTTCTACTTGAACCTCTTAACTTAAATACCGTTCTCTACAAGACTAATTCATCTTTTCCTGTTCATCTCATTATGGAAGTCATCTTTATTGTAAAAGTGAATCATCCAGCCTCCGTTTTCAACCTGCTGACCTCTGTGAAGGAATGCACCATTAGACTTTGATTCTGGACGTGAAACAAGAGTTATTGTTCTGTGTCTTTTCACTGTAAATCTTTATTTCTCTATCCCTCTTGATTATATGAATGCACAGGGGCTACATAGTGACACCCACTTCATGCATTTTTGTGTGTGTGTGAATAAACTAACCCTATCTTGAGTTAACTGTGGGCTCACTATTAATAAAAAAATGATCACACCAAAACTGTGGGTTGGGAACTACACCACTACTTATAAAAGGGGAAAATCAAAATCAAAATAACCTTGTATTCGGGCGGCACAGTGATTAGCACTGCTGCCTCACAGTTCCACGATTCCAGGTTCAATTCTTGCTTCGGGCGACTGTCTGTGTGGAGTTTGCACTTTCTCCCCGGGTTTCCTCCGGGAGCTTCAGTTTCTCCCACAGTCCAGAAATGTGCAGGTTAGGTGGATTGGCCATGCTAAATTGCCCCTTAGTGTCCAAAAGGCGAGGTGGTGTTACTGGGATAGGGTGGAGGCATGGGATTAGTGCCGGTGGTCTTAGGCTGGAGGCTTGGGCTTAGGGTCGTTGCAGACCCAATAGGCCAAATGGCCTCTTCTGCACTGTAAAGTCTATTTATGGACAGGTGGACATTTTTGTAAATTCTATTTATGGACAGGTGGAAAGAGAAGAAAGCAGGGCAGTTTAAATTAAATCCCCTCCTGTCTGTGAAACTAAACTATTGGAGACGTTTTTCTTCATGCAATGAACACTATGGAAATGCAAGTTATTTTTGGAAAAATTAATAGACTATATTTTCTGTACGGCACAGAAATCTCTCAATATCCAACAACCACTTGAACCTTTTGGATAATGACAATTAGTGATGTGGTTTCTTTCAAGATCCAGAATTATTTGGCAAACAGCTTCACCACCAACATATAGTATCTAAGTGGTGCATTTTACTGGCTGTTTCACTTGCTCTAAAGCTGTCTGTATTGACAAGTCATAAGAGCAATATGATATTTCCTTCTAGTCACCTTGCTTATAATATGATATTTCCTTCTAGTCACCTTGCTTTTTAAAAATACTCATTCTTAGCCATTTTAAATCAGATAAGCTAACGGCTGAAAACTCAGTTCAAATTATGCTTATAAGCTTCTTGAGATAATTAAACCCAAATGACCAAGCATGTAATGCATTTTCAATTGGACAATTCAGAACAAGTTATGACGCATTGGTAAATAATTAACAGCCCAATTTTAAACACAGTATTTTTCATTATCTTGGTACAGGAGCTAAGAAAAAAAGGCTGTGGGGGGAGGCGGTGACATAATGGACCAGAAGTCCACACACCAAGGATAATGCTGTGGAACCCTGGTTTAACTCCCACCATGGGAGATGATGACATTTAAGTTCAATACAAATCTGGAATTAAAAATCTAACGATGGTCAAGAAATCATTGCTGATTGTAGTAATGACCCATCTGGTTCATTCATGTCCTTTAGAGAAGAAAATATGCTGTCCTTACCTAGTCTGGCCCACATAGGAATCCAAATCCACCACAATGTGGTCAACTCTTAAAATGCCCTCTGAAATACGCTCAGTTCAAAATCAATTGGGCAATAAATGCTGGCCCAGCTAGCGATACCCATATCCCATGATGAGTAGAAAACAAAATCACTCGTTGAACCTACAGCTCTTACCTCTCAGCGACTGAAAGCGCCATGTTTTTCAATCGTTCCTTGTTAGACTGGGGGGCACTGATTTGTGGTATCACAGGACTCAATAGTTTGTTCATCAGCTCCAGGACCTTGTCTGGATTCTGGAAATAGAACGTCAACAAAGTATTAGTCTACTGATTAAAAATTTCTGCACATTCAAAATCTGAAATAAGATTCTGCACTACAGACTGATTAGGTTTTCTGAGCTGTATCAGCCAAAAATATGAGATCGCCTGCCCGGAAAATGACAGAAAACAGCTTACGATCATCAGTATTGTTGTGGAGATATGGAATTATGAGGTTCTCAATTTTAGGTTAGAGCCTCGGGCCTTAATGGCTTGCACAATTGTGCCATGCGACTTTCATTGAAACTTTAGATATCATGGGGCACTTTTTCCACTTCTACCGTCCAGTGGTAATGAAAGGCAGAGGTTTAGTTACCATCTTTTCGTTTCCTTATAGTGCCCTCCACTAATGCGGGTTTTCTACTCTATGGAAGCAAAACTTCTCTCCCATTTATCATAGTTCATCGGTATAGAAATCAAAATTCAGAGTTCGCATTGACATCCTTTACAATAAGGCGGCATGGTTGCACAGTGGTTAGCACTGCTGCCTCACAGCACTAGGGACCTAGGTTTGATTCCGACCTCGGGTGATTTTTCCCGTGTCACTGTGGGTTTCCTCCGGGTGCTCCAGTTTCTTCCCACAATCCAAACATGTGCACATTTGGTGAATTGGCTATGCTAAATTGCCCTTGGGTGGGGTTACGGAGATTAGGTGGGGGATTGGGTCTAGGTAGAGTGCACAAAACTACATTCCACTATCTTTCGACACAGTGCAGAGGGGCTCCAACTGACTCTGCCGTTTGAGTAGGACTGACATGTGCTTAACAACCTCCTGGATCCTAAAGTGAAAACATGCTTTATATTTCAAGTCACAAAGAAGGGTTGCAGACATCTGTAACCAACTGAAAAAGTCCTTGTTATAATAATGTGCTCCAATTCACTAAAATAATGGGCTTGGTGTTTTAATATTTCATTAAATCTGCAGGTATCTCCTGGTGAAAAGCGTTAAAACCCTGCAGTAAATATGTAGCTTTACTAATCGTAGGAGATGAAAAGCTCTTTGAATAGTATTACATTTAATGCCAAGGTTCAGGCAGGCACAAGTAACATCAGAACCAGCTCTTCCTAAAGGTTTACACTGTTACTGATGGTCTGCCAGATTTCGGTCATTATGCCTGGGAAAATTAAAGGCTGGGGAACTGATGTCAGCAAATCTTATGGACTCTATTACTGAAATGATTAGTAACTGGGAAGTTACGAGTAAATAATGGCTGCCGTTCCATTTAAAAATTGATAAAAGAAAGTGATAATTATCCTAATAAGGCCAAGCACCCAGATAAATGAGATTGTGTTTGGGTGGGTGTGGGGTGCATTAGAATTAAATAGAAATGAAAAAAGAAAAGGCCGAGTTTCATACAAGTACAACATGTTTGATTGATGAGAACCTTGATCAGTCAGTCACAATGCGGCACGTGTTCCAACTGTTCCCACAAATGCTCATCTTGTACAGGAATGTTTTCAATATTTCCAATCCCTAGAATCATTAATTATAATACACAGGATGACTGGCATCAGATGGTTAATAAACTGATACCATTCAGATCATTGTACCAGGGTATTATAAACTAGAATATTTCATTTGTTTTCAGTGTTTTAGTTTAAAAATCCACATAAAGACATATCACAATGCCTCAGTCACTGGTTCTGAAAATAAGACATTAATGTTATTAATACCGGCACATCCTTAGAGAATAAATAAATATTACAAGGTCACAAAGTGATGACAGAATTCTAGAACAGGGGGTTACCTGCCCCATGATTCCCCACTATATAGGGCAGCATGGTGGTGCAGTGGTTAGCACTGCTGTCTCACGGCGTCGAGGTCCCAGGTTCGAACCCGGCTCTGGGTCAGTCTGTATGGAGCTTGTACATTCTCCCAGTGTTTGCGTGGGTTTCGCCCCCACAACACAAAGATGTATAGGGTAGGTGGATTGGCCACGCTAAATTGCCTCTTAATTGGAAAAATTGAGTTGGGTACTCTAAATTTATTTTAAAAAATGATTCCCCACTATATATGAGTTTCTGGTCTTAACTGGGTCTTAATAGGGTAGGGAAGCCCCAAGGAAGAGGGAACAATTGAGCAACTCTGGCAGCATCTGTAGGGGGCGAAAAGAGCTAACGTTTCGAGTCCAGGTGACCATTTGTCAAATGTGGACTCACAATGTTAGCTCTTTTCTCTCCCTATCGATGCTGCCAGATCTGCCGAGATTTTCCAGCATTTTCTCTTTGGTTTCAGATTCCAGCATCTGCAGTAATTTGCTTTTATTAATTAAAGCAACTCGCTCTGCATCACCTACTGCAGTGCTAGCGGCTGAGCCATGGGAATGCACCTACTGATTCCCTTTTCTCATCCCAGCTACAAAATATCAGTTCACTCAAAGCACCTGAAAGAGCAAAGGGTTTTTAAAAATTAAAAAAGCCCCTGAGATTCTGGATGGGAAAGGATGATAAATTATTTTAAAAACATTATAATGCAAAATACAGCACTGTTCAAAATTTATCCAAATAATTTTAAACACATTTTTAAAAATCTATACCGTAAAGGCCATAATTTAATTGCAGTTTGGAGGAAATCTTATCCTCTTCACATATATCTACAGTTAGACATGTTATAACTCCTGCCTGCCTACCTTGGCCAAGTCATACAGCTTCACAGCCTCTTCAAATAGGCCCTTACTTTCAGCCACTGAAGCAACCTTACTGATAACAGCTCCTGTATCTCCAGCAAACTTGTCGATCACACCAGGCTGAGCAGTGAAAGAAAATGGTTCCAGTAAAAGATATGACATTCTGCAATTAGTTTCAATTATTTAGGGACATAGGAATTAGGAGAAGTAGGCAATTCAGACCTTCGAGCCAGCTCTGCCATTCAATCAGATTATTATCTCTTCCTGATCTCAAAGCCACCTCTCTACCTGCTCCCCATATTTCTTTAACCCATTTTTAAAATCAGAAATATATCCCCCTTGAAACCATTTAATGATTCGGACTCCACCGTACTATGGGGCAGCAAGTTCCACAAATTCACCACCCTCTGTGAGAAGTAGTTCCTCTTCATCTGTTTTAAATCTATGCCTCTCAACCTATATTTGTGACCTCTCGTTCTAGATTCCCCCACGAGGAAGAACATTTGGTCTACATTTACTTTAGTATTTTATATACCTCGATCAGATCCCCGCTCATCCTTCTAAACTCCAGCGAATATACGCACAAACTGTTTAACCTCTCCTCATACGTCAACCCTATCATTCCCGGAATCAATCTGGTGAACCTCCTCTGAACTGCTTCCAATGTCACCACATCCTTCTGCAAATAAGGAGACCAAAACTGGACACAATACTCCAGATGTATCTCGCCAACACCATATACAATTGCAACAACACTTGCTACTTTTATACTCCAGTCCTTTTGAAATAAACACTATTTGCCTTTCTTATTACATTTTGCATACTGATTTTCTGAGATTCATGAACAAAGACACCCAGATCCCTCTGCCCAGACGCATCTTGAATCTGCCAAAAACATTTCAGCCAAAATGGATAACTTCACACTCATCCACATTAAACTCCATCTGCTAAATTTTGGCCCAATCTCCTAGCCTATCTATATCAGTCTGTAAAACTGTATCTCCTCTTCACTGCCTACTTTCTCACCTATTTTAGTATCATCTGCAAATTTTGCTACGTTACAGTCTGTCATTGCTTGCAGATCATTTATATAGATTGTAAACAGTTGGAAGTCTGAGGACTGAACCTTGCGGCACCCCGCTAGTTACAGTTCATCAGACAGAGTACCCATTTAATCTGAGCCTCTGCTTTCTGTCAATCAGCCAATCTTCAATCCAGTTTAGTACTCTACCCCCAACCCCCTGCGATCTCACTTTTTGGATCAATCTTTTATGTGGCACAATTCCATAATCCCGCTGAAATTTTCCATGGCAACTAGGTGACAAAACTTGTTTTAAAAGACTATTAGAATAGCAAATTGAAGGTCTAGTCAGGAAATGGAAATATCGTCAACAGTGCAGCAGGGCAGAACAACTGAGACTAGGGTTAAGGGATATCACTCTTTGAGAATAAGGTGCCACATCTAAACCTTGCTAATCTTGTTCAAAAATTAGTTAATGTGATCACTAAGTGTTTAACACAAGATAATTACTCCCAGCAAAGTCATTTTCAGAGTGCAACTAAACTATGGATTTTTTTAACAAATAGAATACAAATTAAATGTTTGAAATGTTAATTACAATTATTACTTATAACACAATTGCTTAAAAAAACATGTTTAGCTCCAATGCCTAGGTAAGCACTTAAGCAAAATATAAAAGTAATTTTCAGTGTATTGAGCAATTTACTTTGGTCAACCAGGTGTATGCCACAAACACAGCAAGTTGGTCAATAGTCTCCAAATCAAACTAATGGAGAAGTCCACATAGCTAGAGTTTCTGTATGGTTAATACTTTCTGCCCCAAGGAGACACCCCACTTGCTGAAGCACACAGTGGTCATTGCAAGGGTGCAAAGGCCCAGCTGCATGTTAGGATCCTAAAAGGGCACAGCTTATCAGTAAAGGGAACTGTTGAACTTTAAATATGCATACACCATGGCATTCGTAAAGGGAAACAACTCCAAATTAAAGCTGGTGTCAAGGCAATTTGAAACAAAAATGTGCTGACTCCATTATATTAATATTGTAACAAGTATACATAAGAGGATAGGGTTTCTTTCAGAATATAATTAATGGCATTCATAATCATTCAATAATTCAAAATATTCCATTTTAATTAATTATAAAGCAGTGAATGGCATTTTTTATAAAGCTGATCACCTGTTACATCTAATTTCAGTGAAGAACCTCCTTTCCTCATTGGTATCATCATCTCAAAATAACAGGGCACAGAGTACATTGATGTCTCAACAGAACCATGTGCCAATCGATATGCCACCAAGCCATACATGACAGAGGAATTGTTTCATCCCTGGTCAATGCTGAATTAGTTGATTACAACAAGGACATCAACGATAATGCTACAATCGTCCTCAGTCTCCTAACACTTTTTTTGGTGAGGTGCAGTGGGTGGTGGGGAGGTTTGCAGTGGCAACCAGGGCTCATGGTCCTGATCAGAACAGAGTGACCACCATTGCCTGCGAGAGTGTGGGGACCAGGAGACAGCACAAGACTTGGCAGTAATAGCGTGTGTGACCAGATGATTGACACTGACCATGCTGCCATGACTGCTTGGGCATGCATTCTGAATGCTGCCAGCATCTGTCGTTGCCTTCAGAATGAGAAAACGGGAAGAAAAAGAAACACAGCAAAGCAAAGACGGTCCAGTTTGGAGCTTTGGTAGAACTGCGGCAAACTTCTAAAACAAAGTTGCAGGGTTGAACGCAGCAAAGCCCTTTATTCTAACTTCAGCCTACATATCATAAAATAAATACCCTTTAAAATAACACCTTTAAAGAAAATGGGGAAAAAATATTGAATGCCATAGCAAATCCCATCTTACCTTTCGACTGCCATCTTTCTCTAATCGTCCAAGTAGCATGTCAAACTAGAAACGAGGAATAAAAAAAGTTAATTTAAAAAAATACACAGGATGTACCATGTTATCGTTGTTGCAGCAATTCTCACTGCTTACCTCTCGGCTTTCAATGACAAGCTCACTGACACATCTCATGAACATGTTTTCTCCATGACTGTCCTTCTCATTTCTACATAGAACAGCAAACAGAATGAAATAAGCCTCAACCCAATGTGACAGCAGAGTTAGAGAGCATATTGTGCAGTATGGAAAGCCATTTTCTAGTTGCTCTCCCCGTTTCTCTTCAGCACTGTATAATTTATTCTGACTGAAATTGTATTAACAGTGGCACACAGCTGCTCGAACTTTATCAACCTCCTTTAGCAACTGAATACACACTGTTCATTTGCATGATTTTGGAGATACTGATTTTCAATCATTTATTCAATGACCACATCATAAACAAATGTGTGTGAGAACTATGACAGGTTTGAAATTTATAAAGCTGATAATTGAAGAACTGTGCGGTGATTGATATAATCATTTCATAACCATAATAAACATAATAAAAATTATCTGCAGAATCAACATTAGTAAGCAACAAAGGTCATTTTCCAATAAACCAGTAGTAATAGCACCATGAATTAATGATCACCCTTTTGCGATCATACGCTGAAATAAAGGACAAAAAGCTCAAACAATTAATATCTGCACCTTTATTTTTTTCTTTTTTAAAAAATCATTTGAAGTACCCAATTCCTTTTTTGTTCCATTTAAGGGGCAATTTAGCGTGGTCAATCCACCTACCCTGCACATCTTTGGGTTGTGGGGTTGAGACCCACGCGGACATGGGGAGAATGTGCAAACCACACACAGAGTGACCAGGGACCGGGATCGAACCCGGGTCCTCAGTGCCATGAGGCAGCAGTGTTAACCACTGTCCCACCCTCCTTTATTTTTTTCTGGCACTAAAATAAAACTGCCTCATGTATCTGAAGATGTATATTATAAATAGGTACAAGTTAAAGCATTCAAGGTTATCTCAATTATGATGATTCATCATTCCAAAAGCCTCGGTTTGCCCCTACGATTAAATTACTGCTTTTATATACACCCTTGGATTTCCACCACTTTCTGCATTAACTCAATTTATCAACTCACATTCACATTGTCCCCATCAGAATAAAATATGTACAATGGTTAGGCTTGTAGTGCATTTGAAAATGTTTCAAATGAATCAAAAAATTGTTTTGCTTTTTAAATCATAATTTGCTAAAAGAATAGAGCACAAAACGATAGACCTAAATTTTCCACGATTGCAACAGATAGATATTAAGGAATGTTACCTGAGGAAATAGAAATATTGGAGTGCCTCCCTTGGATCAGTGGGCTCAAACTTTCTGGTGTAGAGCATTAGCAAACGGATGAAATTAAGGCGTCGTATTGGACGGGGATCAGTATTGTCCTGACTCACTGTTACAAGGTTAAAAAACGGAATTATAAAAAGATTGAAAAGTACAGCATCACAGAAACAGATTTTAAAAATTCAGCCTAGATATTACCTCAAAAAAAAAGCAGTATGACAGGCCAGAAAAATATCAAGAGAACGTGAAAATCAGACACAAAGGGAAATCAAATTCAAGGTACACAAGCGTAGTTACCTTGAGAGATTAATTTGGAACCATCTGCACATCATAAATTATATATTCAACAGAACCAGCAGCTCTTGCTACAAGAGCATTATACTCTGAACTAGAGTCTTAATCAGGCCACTAGATCGATTATGATAATAACGATTGCCCGGTTTTGAAAGCACAGAGGGAAAGATACATGGATGTGACAATCGGCTTGCCTAATGCTAGTATCGATAGCTTTGGAGATGCCTGCAAACAATGCTGGTCTACGTACAATGTCGGAGGAAAAATCTTGTGCAAAGTACCAATAATGTGGAAAATTCCATGATTAGTCTCATGAACAAATGAAGCATAGCCAATAACTTTTGAATAACCTAGGTTAATTATACAAAGATTAAAATTGATTCATGATTTTTGTTACCAAGCCATTTCCACTGTAAAGACTATCCATCCTAATCACGGGACTGGAAATCTTGGAAAATTTTCATTAGGCAACTTGAAGTTTGAGCTTCAGCATCTCAGTTTTATTGGTGCTAAGACTATTGAGATTAAACCCTTTCTTTACACTATATTTAAGTAGTCAAATGATTTCTGGTGGATATAATTTGTCCCCATGGTGGTAATATAAACGCCGAGCAAGAACTCCCCCAATGATTCAACTGATGGAGGCAATAAGGAGCTGAGCCACATAAAGCAGGAAGAACCCAAGTTCAATCCCGGGTCTGTGCCAGGTTACTGGACTTTAATGCAGCCAATACAATTAGCCTCAGCACCCAAATTAGCGATGGGATAAAAGTTGCAGGAGTTCCTGAAATTGAATCCAGCAGTCCCCAGATACAGCATGTATCAGGTGAAGGGAATGGAATTTGGTTGTGATCGACCCCACCATTCGGAAACTACTAGCATTTATCATCCAAGCTCAAATATCAACAACCACTTGAAGATGATGCCTTAGTGTGTTTGGGGTACCAATTCCCAAGTGGACACAGAGGGTTGTGATAGGAAAAGAATGACAAATTTGATTAGGACCAAGGCCCGTGTCCAAATGCTTTGAGCCCAAGCTTAGTTTGTACGGTAAATCAGTTTCGGTTGCACAAGCCTGGTCAGTCCCATTTGGGTAACATGGGCAGTTTTGGATGCAAAGTTAAAGTAACCTTGGATGGAGTTCATCAGATTAACCAGGCTTAAATGATTAATTTAGAAGGACAGATTCCGGAGTATAGAAAGATAAAGGGTGATCCAGCAAAGATCTTGAAATGATGAAGGATGGGTATAGAGGAACTATTTGCTCTGATGAGGAATCTAAAACGAGAAGATAATCTTAGAAATAGGCCAAGGTGAGCTGCACGGTGGCGCAGTGGTTAGCACTGCTGCCTCATGGCGCCGAGGACCCGGGTTTGATTCCAGCCCTGGGTCACTGTCCGTGTGGAGTTTGCACATTCTTCCCATGTCTGCATGGGTGTTACCCCGACAACCCAAAAAGATGTGCAGGGCAGGTGAATTGGCCACACTAAATTGCCACTTAATTGGAAAAAAACCGAATTGGGTACTCTAAATTTGCAGAAAAAAAAAGAAATAGACGAAGGTTATTCAGAAGCAAAGTCAGAAAGGACTTTTTCCAAATGAAGGATAGCATATATTTGGAACTCTGCCCCCAAAAGAGTGTGGTTACTGGGTCAATTGGCGCTTTCATGTCGGAGATAATATATTTTTGTTAGGTAAGAGCACCAAGGCCTGTGAAGTAAAGATGGAAAATGGGAGTTTAAATTCAGCTTTGAGAGTCTGATTGACCTATACCTGCTCCAATATTTATCAATCACTCAGTTGCCATCAAATACACAAAAATCAACTACTTGAAAGCATTGTGTTACAGATATAACTTTATTAAGTACAGGCTTTGGAAGAGATACAGGGTTGAAGGATTTCATTATATGGAGAGAAGCTAAATTTGTCATTTTTTTTAAGAGCAGAAGGGGTTAAGAGAAGATTTAGTAGAGGCTTTCAAAATTATGAATTGTTTTGATCGAGTAAATAAGGAGAAATTGTTTCCACTGGCAGAGGAGGAGAGTTAACCAGACAACAGATATAATTGGCATCAGGCGAGAAAGATGAGAATTCTTCTTTCTGCATCAAGTTGTAATCTAGGATGCATGGCGTGATCGGGTGGCTGAAGCAGGTTCAATAGCAAAGTTCAAAAGAGAATTGGATGTATACTTATAAAGGAAAAAATTGCTCGGCTAGGAAAATGGAACTCTTTCAGAGACTGAGTGACCCCCTTCAGTGGTGCATGATTCTGTTTCCTTAGAGGTTGTGGTGTATTGAGCATAGCCAAGATCTCAATTCCCGACAATTAAAATATACTTATTCCAATCTGATCACATCAATAATGCGGAGGTGAAAATCACTTATTTTGAGAAAAGGAAAGTTGGCAATGGCTGAGATTATGCTAAATTCTTAAACTTCTTGACGGGGACATTAATTGAAGAATGTCAATAGAATGCAATTCAAAACCTATTTCAAACCACTTAAAGGATCCACAGAGGACAGTTCTAACAATGTACTTACAAAGCTGTGCACTTTGGGCAGATGATTTCAGAAGAAGTTTTAACTCATAAAGAACCAATGCCACATGCACTGCATGACAACGCAGTCGATCCATACGGAAGAGAAAGGTGATAGCTGCCTCAAATTGGGCTGTAAGGAAAAGAACTTGGAAGTACAGGTAAGGATGCTGGTTTGCTGCAAAGTGTGATTCACCTGGAGGAAGAACAAATATATTCAGGGTCACAATGAAAGACTTGACCAACTGCAGCTTTTGTGGATTAACAACTTCAGTGAAAATTAATTGGTGCAGAAGTTGAAAGTTGTCTTCATCTCTATGATTCACTTATATTAATGTAATAATCAAATGTAATAATCAAATTGCCCTGAATAGAAAGAGTAAAGCTGCAATGAACAGGTGGCATGAATAAAATTCTACACATAGGATAACTAGATGAACTGTTGATAGGCCTGATATCCTTGCAACTATTAAGACTATCTTACAACAAACATGGTTTTCCAGCTATCCAAGCAATTTTGCTGCAGATGATGTACTCTACATACTTTTTCATACATACAGGGAAAATTCGTATTAATTTACAGAAGTTAGAGTTGTCAACAGATTCTCTAGAATTCATGATTTGCCTGAAGTTCAAGATAAAATGTAGTTTTATAAAAATCACAAAGGTTTTTTTTTGAAAAATATTTAATTCAGGGCATTTTAATATAAACAAACAAAAGCAGAACAACCATACAACATTAACAACCAACACCCACTCCCCCAATACCACCCCTTCCCCCATCTTGCCTTCCCCATTTTAACCCCAACCTCAGTCCACCAGAAATCAATAAATGTCTTCCACCTCCGATCCTCTACCCCCTCAAAAAACCTACTCATCCATGCTAGTCATATATGCCCTATGGACTACTTTAAACTGATGGAGGCTGAAACTCACACACGACGAGGACACATTCACCCTCTGCAGGGCCTCGGCCCATATCCCCACCACCCCTCCCAGCTCCTCCTCCCACTTATGTCCCCCACCAGGGCCCCCTCCCAGTCCATCTTAAAATCACAAAGTTACCTCTAGTACTCGCCAGCCCATAACTTCCTCAGAGTGGCAATCTTGGGATGGTTGCCACAGAGCGTGGTTTAGCACGTCATATAAGTGCAAACCCCTGTCTCACCAATCTTTCCTCACTTACGCTGGTGAGACAGGAGCAGAGAAGCATGCCCCGGCTGCATTGGCGTGGAGTAACTGGGGCACAGGGAAGTAAGGAACATTTCCTTTTTGCGGCACTGGCTACAGTAAAGATGGTGTTGAAAGGGACAGTTTAAATAGCGAAAATAAGTTTCAATGGTAAGTGGTTCAGACAACTAGGGTGGGTGGGTGGGGGAAAGCGGAGAGAGAAGAGAGACCGGGAAGGAGGCGGAGGGTGGGGGGAGGCCAGGAAGGGGGAATTGCTGAAAACAGGAAAGGGGAGGGGAAGAGAGACCAGAGGGGGAAGGTCGCTCCAGAGTGTGTATGGGGGGGGGGGGGGGGGGGGGGGGGGGGGGGGGGGCAGACCGGGAAGGGGGTTGGGTGGGGTCACTAGACCAGGAGGGGTAGGGTCAGGAGTCAGTTCAGGAGGGTGGGGTAGGGTGGCCGTCCAGAAAGGGGGAAAAGAGAGAGTGTCGGACCAGGATGGGGGTGGTGTGGGGGATCCGCTGGGGGGTCATGTATGTATGAGGAGGGCCCTATCCCATATAAGGCTGGATTGGTCTGAGTGTTTAAATAGTTACTCTGGAGTTAGACCGGATGTCTTCCCCTCTAACTCATTCAGAGCAACTATCAGGGTAAAACTGGCAGAACCATTCAAAGTTAACGATTTAAATCGCTTCTGTTTTCATAGAATTTACAGTGCAGAAGGAGGCCATTCGGCTCATCAAGTCTGCACTGGCCCTTGGAAAGAGCGCCTCACCCAAGCCCACACCTCCACCCTACCCCGGTAACTCAGTAACCTCACCCAACCCCCCTGGACACTAAGGGCAATTTAGCATGGCCAATCCACCTAACCTGCACGGCTTTGGACTGTGGAAGGAAACCGGAGCACCCGAGGAAACCCACGCAGACACAGGGAGAACTTGCAGACTCCACACAGACAGTGACCCAAGCCGGGAATCGAACCTAGGACCCTGGAGCTGTGAAGCAACTGTGCTAACCACTGTGCTACCTTGCTGCCCAAACAGGATGTTTGATGGTTGCCAGCCCAGCGAAATTGCTCAGTGGAAGTCAGCGTTTTAGGACAATTGCTGGGTAAACTTGTACATGGTAACTTCCTAGAGGGAATCCCCAGTGCATCATTAGGGGCACGCTGGGGAACCAGGAAGTTATTGGCCACCATCTGCATAATTAACAAATGATCTAGATTTTACTATGGTGGTACAATGAACAAGATCCACCTGATGTACTGGCCAGCATTGAGATTTAAATACACATTGCCAGGGGGTTAAGGGGTAGCAAACAGGCGGGTGTTTCAAATTACGAGTGTTTAGCACAAAAAACGTACCATATTCCTCCAACAGTTGGCTCTGCAGTTGTGGCAGGGTTTGTCTGTCCTGAGGAGAGCTGGTGCCATCATCTTCAAAACAGACTTGATTCAGCTAAAAACATTACACAAAAACACTTAGTACAACATAGAAAGTTTGAACAAGAGGGCGGCATTTTTTCACTCACTGGATGTCACAAGTAGGGTAACACTGTGCCCCAAATGACCCAACAATAATACCAAATCCATGATAGTGTCCCCTGCTACTGGTCTGATATTTCAATTTCACGCATTATTCATTCTTGTGTTCTTTAAGTGACAAATTTAGTGTGAAATTATGCAATCTGTGCTCTTGAAGAACTAAACTGAACCAATCAAGTCAAAAGCTTTGGAGTCAGTCAACACAAAAGTGTTATCTATACTGGAATTAATTTTAGGTTGCCGGAAGACTGTGTTCTCGCACATTATACCTCCGAAGTTCTGTATTTATGGAAAGCATCACTTTTCAAATGATCGAGATATAAATTTCAGGCATTCCATTTCACTAAGTAAGTGAGTCAATGATTTACTAAAATAACACTTAGGAGATAAGCTTGTAGTTCCAATGTAATTTCTTGATCCAGTTTATTAATATTAGATTCCTTACTTGGCCCATTACACACAGATTGGCAATGTCTAATGAAGCTTTTGACTGTTTGATGCTGAACTTGGGAATGAATTTATTCATATTGCCACTGGCAGGGAACTTGGACAAATAATTTCACTGAAACAAGTACACATTGCAATTTGGGGTTGAATTCGGAATGGCTTTGTATTTTCAACAGTCCAATTATACTTTACAAGGCTGGACTGAAAATACAAACATGGAACAACAATTTTTGAACTGAGTAATCAGGGGCCATGGTTACAAAGCTTGGAAGGAGGGAGACAGATCAGGTCAATAGACAGTGAAGAATATGATAGTGAGCTTGTCAACATTGTTACCCTTTCAGCCATTCAAGAAAGCTAGGGAAATAATGAAGTAAGCAGCAGTACCTTTAGCCAGAGATAATCATCTGTCTTATCAGCAATTTCACTGTGGTTGTCAGTAACATCACATCGACCAATCAGGCAGTAGACTGCTCTTTTATACGGGTCTGTGCTGTTCCGCAGCGCACGTCGGTAATGGAGGCGAAGTTTGTTCTCTGTTGTGGGAGGTAATCTGGGAATGACCAAACAAGTTCAAAGAGGAAAAAAAAGAGGTAGATAAATAATTTTGAATGTGTGTAAGTAAACACACATTAAACTTTCAACATCCGCATTATTCCCCAAAGTGCACAATCATTTCAATTGAGCTATACTGTATTTTCCTCTTTTTATGGGGTAATTCAGCATGGCCAATCCACCTAACCTGCACATGTGTTGTGAGGGGTCAGACCCATGCAGACATGGGGAGAAAGTGCAAACTCCACACAGTGACCTGGGGCCAGGATCGAACCCGGGTCCTCGGCGCTATGAGGCAGCAGTGCTAACCGCTGCATTATCGCATTGCCTCTTGTACCGTACTTTCCATTGCTATCACTATTTATCAGTTGAAATGTTTGCATCCAGCTGGTCTGCAAAGGGTCACTCACCATCCTGGCGTTTATCCCCTTCAGGTTCATATAAAGTGCATCAGTTTAAAGGATTTTCAAATTTCCTTTCATTTAAAATAAAGTGTTCTAGGCTCAAGAAAACTTGACTGAAAAACCTCTTCTTTGCTTTCCTTCTGAAGGAACAAAGACCTTTCCACTTACATAGCACATATGGCACACCAACAGAATATCCCCAAGTGCTTTAAAACCACTAGGTTATTTTGGAAATATTTGACGTAGACCTATTTGAAGGGTAAAGCATGTTGCATGTTGAAAATTTATGTTTAAAAATAGTGTAAGGATCCACATGTTTAAGCCTTGCTTTCCCTGTGTAGTTCCTTTATTTTCTGATATACTTGCTTCTGCAATACTTCAACCGTTGCTTTTAAAAAAGATACTGGCCTGGATTCTCCGTTCGCCGACGCTGAAATCGAGAAAGGCAATAGGGCGGAGAATCACTTCCGACACCGAAAGACTCCAAATCACAATGCTCCAGCACCTAGACAGTGGCGACAATGCATTCCGGAACGTATGTACAGCAGACACCATTTGCATATCATTAGCGGGCCCAACCCAGTATTCTCCGGGGCCTCTGCGATTCTCTGCATCCAATGGGCCGAGTTCCCGACGGCAGGTTCACTTGTGCGAGAGAGTGTGTACGGAAGGTGTCCAACATCGCCATAGTTTGCTGACAGTTGTGCCGCTGGCCTGGGGGCTTCTGCCAGGGCCGGGGGAGTAGCGGAGGGTGGCCAGAGGGTGGACTGTGGGGTTGGGGTGGACGGGCAGCTGTGCACACCGCTAACAGCCCACTTTGAAATTAGTGTCATGGGTCGTATAGGTGTCTCCCAGGGCACACCCCTGGCCCCAGCCGACCCATCAGCTGTATGGGCGTGCTCCAGCACAACCAATGTCATCTTGTTGTCTGGGAAAAGTGTGTATGTGTGTGGAGTATAATGTGTATGTGCGACTGCAGATTTTTAGCCTCCTGAGTGTCAATCACAGGCCTGGCGAATCCCGTACCGTTTTACATTGGAATCGATTGTGTTCCACGCGGCACCAGTGCTAGCCCCTCAATGGTAGCGGAATTGGTCCAGGTGTGGCGCTGGCTTTTCTGTCGTAAAAGTCCACAAATTCTGTGTTGGTGTCAACACTTAGTCTCAAAAACGGAGACTCAGAACCTCGTCCATTGTCTCTCATCTGATGGCTTGTGAAAAGCCAGCCTGTGAAAGTTTACTCTTTGTTTGAAAGACTGAGGAATGCCTAGTGTGTTATCTCTCTCCTGAGACCTCTCTAAAGGTCTTGAAGCAGAGATCTTTTTCCCTTTCTCTCCACCACAGCCAGTGAAAACCTGCAAGACCAGACCAGCAGTCGATAGGAGGAGTGGTCGGAAACCTTATTTTAAATTCTCAGGTAGAGAACTTTAATTTTACCTCAGTGAGACAGAGCCAATCTGGTGGTGGTCAGTCAGGACTGAATTGATCTATGGGGGAATCTTCAGTGTGAAGACCCAGATTGCTAAAGGGGAAAGTTACTTCCCAGAAGAATTCTACAGGCGGCAAGTTCCGATTGAAGGCACACACCGGAAGATTCAATCCAACATTCAATCAACACTGCGCGCCCCAAGACGATAGCCGACTACAAAGCCTACAAACCTCAGCAGCACAGTAGTGCAGTGGTTAGCACCGCTGCCTCACTGCGCTGAGGACCCGGGTTCGATACCGGACCCAGGTCACTGTCTGTGTGACTTTGCACATTCTCCCCGTGTTTGCGTGGGTTTCACCCTACAACCCAAAGATATGCAGGATAGGTGGATTGGCCATGCTAAATTACCCCTTAATTAGAAAAAAGAGAATTGGATACTCTAAATTTAAAATAAAACCTCAGCAGCAAAGGTTCTCATCTCTCATCCCTTTTAAATCCCATTATTTTGATCCTTCCCCTTCCCTCTGTGTGTCTCTCTTATGGGCGTGTGGGCCGAGGGTAGGATGGCAAAAGCGGAAATAATTAGATTAGCAGACTGTTATTCTAGTATCACTATTACATGTTTCATTTTTCTTGTTATAAATAAACATTTATTGTGTTTTACTTACAAATCTGGTGACTGTAAGTCATTGGAGCAGTCAGTGGCTAAAGATCTCAGAAGCTATCCACAAATTATTGGTTAATTCACTTGTGTTGGGACTCCCGGGCTGTGAGACTGGAAGCCCAGGGTGTCGTAACAATAGCTCATCTCACAATCTGACTACATTGATAGCAAGGCTCATCAATTTTAACGACTACTTGTCAAGAATCTCAAGCTTAATATGGCACTTACCTTCTGTCATCACCCTGAACATACTCCTGGAACCAACTGCTAAATTCCCCCAGCTGATGCTGTGCACGATTCACCACCTGCATCGCTGCCATTAAATCTCCACAACGCAAACAATAGTAGATGAGGGCCCAAACTGGCTGACCTTCAACCTCACCATCCTAGATGTTAAAACAACTTTCCATGAATATCAACCACTGAATTTTGGTGAGCATTTGTAATTTACACAATTAATGATATTTATACACGTTATCAATAAGCAGCTCAGAGTTTTTGCATCACAGGACTCTGTGCAACAATCTACAATCTTTAGTTTGTAATATGTGGTGTATTTCCATCTCTACAATGGAATATGTGGTGTATTTCCATCTCTACAAATTCCTCTTTCACCAGCCATCACATGATGCAATGCTCCTATACCCGCATCAGCCACCTTCGATAGAACAATGTACAAACCTTCCAACTCCCTCTTTTCAGGTACCAGCATTGATGGCCATGTCCCTCTGTATCGGTCCATGATTCTGCTTGGCAAAGTATTGCAGTGGTTTATCATTGCCTTCTGCAGAGGGCTGACTGCTCAATTAGTCGCACCATACTGGGGGTGGTGAAAATGGTAGATGACGATGCATTGTGATGGGGTGAAGGAGAGGACAAGGGGTAACCTATTGTGATTTTGGGAGGGTGGAAAAGGAGAGCAAAGGTGTGGAAAATTCAATGGACACGCTCAAGGGGCTTGTCAAGCATATTGGAGGAAAGCCCTTGATTAAGAAAAAAATTAAGATATTACAAGCACTGTTATGGAAGGTGGAATTGTAAGAAGAGATGCAACGGAGAAACTGGGAGATAGAGTGGAGACTTCACAAAAGCATGCTGGAGGGAATTTGGCCAAGGTCCCGAGGGGGTTCCGTGGGCTTCATGGGGATAAAATTATTTTTGGCACAATAAACTAGGCGGCACGGTAGCACAGTGGTTAGCACTGTTACTTCACAGGTTCGATTCCCGGCTTGGGTCACTTTCTGTGTGGAGTCTGCACGTTCTCCCTGTGTCTGTGGGTTTCCTCCAGGTGCTCCGGTTCCCTCCCACAAGTCCCAAAAGACGTGCTGTTAGGTAATTTAGACATTCTGAATTCTCTCTCTCTGTCTGTACCCGAACAGGCGCCTAAATGTGGCGACAAGGGGCCTTTCAAAGTAACTTCATTGGAGCGTTAATGCAAGCCTACTTGTGATAATAATAAAGGTTATTATTAGTAGTAGTATGTATGACAAGTCCATTTTTAGACTATGTCCAAGTTACCTCGATCTTTCCTACTAATGCAGGGGAACATTCATCACTTACTAACATAGCTCGAGATTGGGGGGGGGGGGGGGGGGGGGGGGGGGGGTGCTCCGTAGGTGCAACATTTCTAGTTTGGTGGGGAGGGTGAAGACTGATCTGCAAGGTGGGATGGTCTCCCTCTGTCACTGGTGGGTCGGGCGCAGGCGGTTAAAATGAACGTGATGCCGCGATTTCTGTTTATTTTTCAATGCCTGCCGATTTTCCTGCCAAAGGCATTTTTTTGAAAGAGATTGAAGGGATAATTACCTCGTTCATATGGGGAAGGAAGGTGGCCAGATTTAGAAAGGTGCTGCTACAGAGGGGAAGCAGGCCGCCCAGAGCTGGGTCAGAGGGGTTGACTCCAAGTGGGTCAGAATGGAGGAGAGTTTGTGCAGGGGTTCGGGATTGAAGGCGCTAGCAACAGCACCGTTCCCGACAGCCCCGGAGAAATACTCAGGGAGTCCAGTAGTAATAGCTTATTGAAAATTTGGAGGCAGTTTCGCCATCACTTTGGATTGGGGCCAGGGCCAATGGAAATGCCGATTCGGGGGAACCACAGATTTGAGCCAGGGAAGTGGGATGGAAATTTTCAGAGATGGTAGGAGAAAGGAATTAGGAAACTAAAAGATTTGTCTCTTGGGGTCGGTTTGCGGAATTGAAGGAGCTGGGAGCAAAGTTTGGGCTGGAGCAGGGGGAAATATTTAGATACATGCAAGTTCGAGACTTTGCCAGAAAGGAGATACAGAGCTTCCTGGTAGAGCCGGTTTCTACATTGCTGGAGGAGGTGCTACGACAGGGGGACTGGAAAAGGGGATAGTGCTGGCAGTTTACGGGGCTATTTTGGAGGAGGAGAAAGCACCGCTGGATGGGATCAAGGCAAAGTGGGAGAAAGAGTTGGGAGAGGGTATGGAGGAGGGGTTCTGGTGTGAGGTGCTCCGGAGGGTGAACGCCTCCACCTCATGCGCGAGGTTGGGGCTGATACAGCTGAAGTTGGTATATAGAGCACACCTCACAAGGGCGAGGATGAGTCGGCTCTTTGAGGGGGTAGAAGATGTGTGTGAACGTTGGGGGGGGGCCTCCGCTAATCACTTTCATATGTTTTGGTCCTGTCCAAAGCTGGAGGATTACTGGAAGGAGATGTTTAGGGTAATCTCTAAAGTGGTGCACGTGAAACTGGACCCGGGCCCTTGGGAGTCCATATTCGGGGTGTTGGACCGGCTGGGGTTGGAAATGGGTGCGGAGGCAGATGTTGTAGCCTTCGCCTCGTTGTTCGCTTGAAGGAGAATCCTGTTGGGATGGAGATCAACCTCTCCATCCTGTGCCCTGGCGTAGCGGGGGACCTGCTGGAATTCTTGACTCGAGAAGGTCAAATTTGAACTGAGGGGTTCTACAAATCATGGGCGTTATTCAATATGCACTTTAGAGAATTGGATTACATCGAACATTGGGGGGGGGGGGGGGTTGAGAGAGCTGGGGGGAGTCGGACTGTATGTGTTAATGGTGACTATGGGTGATTCCTGATTCCTTTTTGTTATTTGTTTATGTTAACATGCGGGCTAATGTTTCGGGGTTTGGTGGGAGGATGGGATTTTTGCTATTGATATAGGGATTGACATTGCATTCGTTACTGATTGTTGTTTATTGTTGGGTGTAAATTTGGGAGAAAATGTGAAAAAGGACAATAAAAATATTTTAAAATTTACTAACATAGGTGCAACTGGATGCAAAAATCATTAATTATAATAATAATCTTTATTAGTGTCACAAGTAGGCTAACATTAACACTGCAATTTAGTTACTGTGAAAAGCCCCTAGTCGCCACACTACGGCGCCTGTTTGGATACACGGAGAGAATTCAGAATGTCCAATTCACCTCGCAAGCAAGTCTTTTGGGACTTCTGGGAGGAAACCGGAACACCCGGAGGAAACCAACGCAGACACGGGGTGAACAAGCAGACTCCACACAGACAGTGACCCAAACCAGGAATCGAACTCGGGTCCCTGGCGCTGTGAAGCAACAGTGCTAGGCTCTGTGAAGCAACAGTGCTAACCACTGTGCTACCGTGCCACCCATCATTATTTTAAAATATATTTCTCTACACAGCCTTGCATTCCAGATCTTGGAATGAATTTTCGTCACTTCAAAATGAGTTACATTAAAAATGGATGTTTCCACAATTCCATTTTCCTGAATGTTGCTGAATGTGCATTCGGGATTGTTTGATGGCTTTGAAATTAATGTTAGCATGTAAATAGTGTAATGAATATAAGTAATTGTCAAGTTTTATATATTTTTTGCAGTAATATAATTAAAACCTGGGTTAAAATGCATACAGACAGTATTACTACTGCTGGAGTGGTGATTAAGGTGTTGTAGAAGTGAGGTAATCATTGATTTGAAGGTAAAGTGTCCTACTAATAGGTCTTGAGAACCATTTACTTGTTTACAGATAGCTAGCGCATCTAATATTGTTTAGGTTTGAAGGACCCTTGGGGGTGTAGATAATATATGAGGGGTACTGTGTTTGGTCCTGGCTGAACAAATCAAGGGACATCTTGTAAGAGACAAATGAATGCCTTATGCTTTGGGTTCAGATGATGTAATAAATGGGGGAAGCCAGGTTTGTCTGAAAAGTCACTAGGTCCTAGAACTCCAATCTGAACAGAGGTACTTCAGTTTGATCCCGAAAGGTTCTCTCTCCAAAGATTCTTCACAGAGAAAAGCAAGTGAAGCCTTGGGAGGTATGTAATATATATTGGTTGCTTGATTGGAATATAGTGGCAGGTTTAGGAAGTAAATTAAGATTTCTTATTTTACTCACAAACGTAACTGTAAAGTGATTTCATTATTGCTAAAGTGGTTAATTCTGTGATTAAATCAAAATTTGTTTTTACATAAAATGTACCTATTCATCAGTGCTATCACTCTTGTAGTGCAGTAACATTTCCTCAGTTTTACAGATCGATAATCGGGATCCGAACAACTAATTGAATTGTGTACTCTTAAGGTGCCCCAATTGTTACTCGGATTTCGGTTAATTCCAAAATAGTTTACATATTTTGGCAGATCCTAATGATATTTCAGCACAAGTTGCTAATGGTAAGATCGCTACATTTTGCCCTGAATTACCCCTAATATAGGGGCCAGTTTAGCACCGTGGGCTAAACAGCTGGCTTGTAATGCCGAACAAGGCAGCAGCGCCGGTTCAATTCCCACACCAGCCTCCTTGAACAGGCGCCGGAATGTGGCGACTAGGGGCTTTTCACAGTAACTTCATTGAAGCCTACTTATGAAAATAAGCGATTATTATTGGGCAGCACTGTAGCATTGTGGATAGCACAATTGCTTCACAGCTCCAGGGTCCCAGGTTCGATTCCGGCTTGGGTCACTGTCTTCACATCCTCCCAGTGCGTGCGTGGGTTTCCTCCGGGTGCTCCGGTTTCCTCCCACAGTCCAAAGATGTGCAGGTTAGGTGGATTGGCCATGATAAATTGCCCTTAGTGTCCAAAATTGCCCTTAGTGTTGGGTGGGGATGCTGGGTTATGGGGATAGGGTGGAGGTGTTGACCTTGGGTAAGGTGCCCTTTCCAAGAGCCGGTACCTCCTTCTGCACTGTAAATTCTATGATAATCTATGTTGTTGCAGGAAATTCCAGGTTAGGACAAATTGCAGGTTGCAGAACAAGCCTCAGGTTCCTGACGACTATCTAACTAGGCCCTCAAAGTTTCATACAGGTTAGGACTTCAAATATCTCAGACTGGTGTTACACACTCCACTATTTTAGAGTTAGCACTGATACCGTTAACAGTGCCGAGGGACAAGTTCAAACTTGTTTAAACTTTCTGCCAGCACTAATATTTTTACTTTGACTACTGGGCCTATGCCACCATGGGCTCCAATTTGCTTATAATTATTCCGAAGATCGTTTTGCTTTTGTTTTAAAAGATAGGATAGGAACAACAAAATAAGAGACTTTGGCGATTAAAAATCCTGAACCCCAAAGTCATTTTTTTCTTTTATTTGTTTACGTTTTGATGTTGAAACAAAATGCAGAAAACATCACCAAACTTTTGAGTCAAATTACCTGAAGTCCTTGCAAAGGAGCTGGCAGCTTAATATTAAGAAAGCTACGGACTAGTTGGTAAGTTCCAGGTACACCACCTAGTTGAGCCTGGTGCAGGTTTCCATAGACTGTTGCCATTACATAATTCTTGTAGCTACGAATGAAAACAAGGAGGATACGTCAGGCAATGGTTGGCACGAGAGCTTAAGCTTCAAACTCTACCTTGGACTTGAGCAAAGAGCATTAACATGAACCCCATTTGCATTGAATAAATAACCAGCAGCTATGAAATAATTCTCAGACGCATTACTTTGTGTTGTTCTAGGGCACAAAACAAGAAATGCTTAAGTTGGCAGCATTCCTATTTTAAAAATAAATTTAGAGTACCCAATTCTTTCTTTCCCGCTCAAAGGGCAATTTAGCGTGGCCAATTCGCATACCCTGCACATCCTTTTGGGTTGTGGGGGTGAGACCCACGCAGACAAGGGGAGAATGTGCAAACTTCACACGGACAGTGACCCGGGGCCAGGATTGAACGCGGGTCCTCGGCGCGTGAGGCAGCAGTGCTAACCACTGTGCCACGATGCCACCCCCAAGTTGGCAACATTCCTAAATGGGCGATCTCTCACCTCTGCTCCAGAAAATATAAGGCTTGTCTCACAAAGGCCATCTGCATCTCCAAACTGGTACGGCTCTTCAGTGCATCAGTGGCAGGGACCAATAAGACATCAGTCATCTGCTTTACCATTGCCCACAGTTCAGAGACATTCTGTAATCAAGAAATTAGTTAAATGAGCACAACAGCCTTCTATTATACATGTTTTATTCATTCAAGGGATGCGGGCTATGGTGGTAGAAGGGCCACAAAGTAGAAGAGGGTGACCTGTCTTGAGGGACCAATTGGGATTTAATGGGTAATCTGCCCAGGAGTGCATGGTGACACAATGGTTAGCACTGCCGCTTCACAGCACCGGGGACCCGGGTTCGATTGGGTGACTGCGTGGAGATTTCACTTTCTCCCCATGTCTGCATTAGTTTCCTCCGAGTGCGCTGGTTTCCTTCCACAGTCCAAAGACGTGCAGGTTAGGCGTGGTTGCTGGGTTACAGGGGTAGGGCACACAGTGGGAGTAGGGTGCTCTTTTGGAGGGCGAGTGCAGATTTGATGGCCTCCTTCTGCACTGTAGGAGTTTTATAGGTGGAGTCCTCTCTTAGGCAGAAGACATGTAGAGGACTGGGGAAGCTGATGATCTGCTCTAGGGCAGCTGGTCGATGTACAGTTACTCTTATTAATCAATGGCATTCATGTTTCTAATGAAGTCTGTGAATACGCATCATTTCACAGGGGTTGCTGGCTGGGCCAACCTATCCCTAATTACCTGTGAACTGAATGGCTTTCTCGGATCAGCCTGGAGTCACTTATAGGCCAGGCTAGGTGAGGACGGCAGGTTTCCTTCCCTCAGGGCCAATAGTGAACAAGATGGATTTTTACACAATTCAAAATGATTTCATTTCCAGATTTTTATTGAATTAATCAGCAGTGGTGGGCTTTGAAACCGGGTCCCCGGAGCATTAACCCGAGTCTCTGGATTACTCGTCCAGTGACAATACCACGACAGCACCACTTCCTGAGGCCGATGGTTTCCCGGAAAATAATAAATTACATTTTTTCCCTGGAAACTTTACATAATTAGAGCAGATATTTGTACTGAATAACACGTACCAAATGAAAGATTTTTTTTCCACTGCAACTCCAGATTTTTGCAAATGTTGCATAATGACATTTTAAACAATCTCACGAGCAGACAAAATATGATTTTCCTCAGCCCTGTGGTTTAAAATCGATTATTATTTTTAAAGCTCCTTCCCACAACGCAAGATATTCCCAAGCCGAAAGGAAAGGGTAGCAACCCTCATCCATTGCTGCTCTTCCAGCAACAGCCAGGCACGGCATAAATCCCTAAATGGTCACTGGGAGGAGGAAACAAGGGTACTCAGCCCCGACTGGGCATGCTTAAAGATTCGACAAAATTGAATGTAATCCTCACAAATTAACCCACTTCACAGTCAAATACGAAACCATAACTTGGATTGTTTCAGGCGACAGCCAAAACACAAATTTGTGCGGAATTACAGCTCACTTCAGCAACTAATATTTATAAGTACTTTGAATAGAATAAAACATCCCAAGGCGCTAAGCAATGCAAGGAGGCTGTATGACTTGAATGGAATAGCTGTAGGCCAAATCAAGCACACACCAACTCTTGTAAGGTTCGTCCGGGGTTGTAATGAATGGATGGGTGGGTCACTTCCACACGACAAATTAATCAGAAATGTTCCAATTGCTACAGGCATAAGTGAGACCTGCCAAAAAGGCAAAGGTGAACCGTGAGCAAACAAAATAATACGAAGTACAAGAGAAGCTGCAGTGAAGTCACAGCATTTTATTCAGCTTTCATGCAAACTTAATTGCAAGGGAATGCGCAGATTGTGTGAAATTCTAGCAATACTCGGTCTCAGCGATATTAATCTTTGAAAACACGAAGCTTAAAGTTTAAACAAAATCTAGGACTGATTGTGCAATACAGCAAAATAAAATGCTAAATGGCTAAATACAAATGAATACGACATTTGAAACTTTTCGATCTGAGTACCTTGTCATCCAAAGACTCAGCTACAGAGCTGCAAAGCTCTCCCAGGTTGGGTTGTAGATGTCCACTCACTACCTTCTCATTATATACATAGATCTAGGAGGAGCAAAAAGGATAGACAACATGTTGAAACACACTTTTAAAACCAAGTGACCTTGCATGAATATTGCAGATATTGTGGATTGTCAAATCTCTCTATTCAATGGTAAATTCCACAGATCTTTAAAATGATCAATTTTGTTTATGATACTAAACATTCCACCTTAACTTCTACATGTAGGTCTCAACCTTTACTCCACTTTCCATGAACATTTTATTGGTATTTTATTGGCCTTCACACTTCAATGCATTTCTTAGAACTATTTTGTAGTCATTCATCCCATCGGCCATTTCTTCATTAAAATGCGAGGAAGGCAAATTGATCCCACAGCACTGAGTTGCACTCTACATACAGACACACACGGAACTTTACAACCTATCTCACCGGACCTAGTGTGCAAACACCAAACTCAAAGGAAAAAAACTGCAATCATCTCTTGGACAAATGTTACACAAAGTGGATGGAAATGGCTAAATGAGAAGCAATCTCGCCTTTCAATTAAGCGATGGTGTGAACATCCCAAACTGAAATCATGTCCAACCCTCAAAAGCTGAAACCGGCAGACACTACATTGTATTTCCATACCTGTCGAGCATATGCCACTTCCACATTGTCCATCGCACTTCGTCCTGGTGGCCCCATTTCACTGACAAAACTTGGCTGTTTAAAAAAACAAACAGCAGACATTAAGCTTTATGAAGAATCAGGTTTCATAGACCTCCAAGCCAGGGTAAAAGATGAAAGCATACATGAAAAGTTCTCAAACTGTCCTTTCTTCTCAACTTGTGACTCGTTTCTGATAGTGGGGAGCAGGGGGTTCGGGGGAGGAAGTACGGGGGCATAGAGCTATGGGGAGGGGGTAGAGAAAGTGAAGGGGAGGGGCAGCAAACAAGAGGCGGGAGGGAGAATGTGGGGGGGGCTTCCTCCCCCCCTCCCCTGAAGCGAGGGAGGGCAGCGCGAGCGAGAGCGAGAGGCTGGGCGGGGAGAGCGAGAGGCTGGGCGGGGAGAGCGAGAGGCTGGGCGGGGAGAGCGAGAGGCTGGGCGGGGAGAGCGAGAGGCTGGGCGGGGAGAGCGAGAGGCTGGGCGGGGAGAGCGAGAGGCTGGGCGGGGAGAGCGAGAGGCTGGGCGGGGAGAGCGAGAGGCTGGGCGGGGAGAGCGAGAGGCTGGGCGGGGAGAGCGAGAGGCTGGGCGGGGAGAGCGAGAGGCTGGGCGGGGAGAGCGAGAGGCTGGGCGGGGAGAGCGAGAGGCTGGGCGGGGAGAGCGAGAGGCTGGGCGGGGAGAGCGAGAGGCTGGGCGGGGAGAGCGAGAGGCTGGGCGGGGAGAGCGAGAGGCTGGGCGGGGAGAGCGAGAGGCTGGGCGGGGAGAGCGAGAGGCTGGGCGGGGAGAGCGAGAGGCTGGGCGGGGAGAGCGAGAGGCTGGGCGGGGAGAGCGAGAGGCTGGGCGGGGAGAGCGAGAGGCTGGGCGGGGAGAGCGAGAGGCTGGGCGGGGAGAGCGAGAGGCTGGGCGGGGAGAGCGAGAGGCTGGGCGGGGAGAGCGAGAGGCTGGGCGGGGAGAGCGAGAGGCTGGGCGGGGAGAGCGAGAGGCTGGGCGGGGAGAGCGAGAGGCTGGGCGGGGAGAGCGAGAGGCTGGGCGGGGAGAGCGAGAGGCTGGGCGGGGAGAGCGAGAGGCTGGGCGGGGAGAGCGAGAGGCTGGGCGGGGAGAGCGAGAGGCTGGGCGGGGAGAGCGAGAGGCTGGGCGGGGAGAGCGAGAGGCTGGGCGGGGAGAGCGAGAGGCTGGGCGGGGAGAGCGAGAGGCTGGGCGGGGAGAGCGAGAGGCTGGGCGGGGAGAGCGAGAGGCTGGGCGGGGAGAGCGAGAGGCTGGGCGGGGAGAGCGAGAGGCTGGGCGGGGAGAGCGAGAGGCTGGGCGGGGAGAGCGAGAGGCTGGGCGGGGAGAGCGAGAGGCTGGGCGGGGAGAGCGAGAGGCTGGGCGGGGAGAGCGAGAGGCTGGGCGGGGAGAGCGAGAGGCTGGGCGGGGAGAGCGAGAGGCTGGGCGGGGAGAGCGAGAGGCTGGGCGGGGAGAGCGAGAGGCTGGGCGGGGAGAGCGAGAGGCTGGGCGGGGAGAGCGAGAGGCTGGGCGGGGAGAGCGAGAGGCTGGGCGGGGAGAGCGAGAGGCTGGGCGGGGAGAGCGAGAGGCTGGGCGGGGAGAGCGAGAGGCTGGGCGGGGAGAGCGAGAGGCTGGGCGGGGAGAGCGAGAGGCTGGGCGGGGAGAGCGAGAGGCTGGGCGGGGAGAGCGAGAGGCTGGGCGGGGAGAGCGAGAGGCTGGGCGGGGAGAGCGAGAGGCTGGGCGGGGAGAGCGAGAGGCTGGGCGGGGAGAGCGAGAGGCTGGGCGGGGAGAGCGAGAGGCTGGGCGGGGAGAGCGAGAGGCTGGGCGGGGAGAGCGAGAGGCTGGGCGGGGAGAGCGAGAGGCTGGGCGGGGAGAGCGAGAGGCTGGGCGGGGAGAGCGAGAGGCTGGGCGGGGAGAGCGAGAGGCTGGGCGGGGAGAGCGAGAGGCTGGGCGGGGAGAGCGAGAGGCTGGGCGGGGAGAGCGAGAGGCTGGGCGGGGAGAGCGAGAGGCTGGGCGGGGAGAGCGAGAGGCTGGGCGGGGAGAGCGAGAGGCTGGGCGGGGAGAGCGAGAGGCTGGGCGGGGAGAGCGAGAGGCTGGGCGGGGAGAGCGAGAGGCTGGGCGGGGAGAGCGAGAGGCTGGGCGGGGAGAGCGAGAGGCTGGGCGGGGAGAGCGAGAGGCTGGGCGGGGAGAGCGAGAGGCTGGGCGGGGAGAGCGAGAGGCTGGGCGGGGAGAGCGAGAGGCTGGGCGGGGAGAGCGAGAGGCTGGGCGGGGAGAGCGAGAGGCTGGGCGGGGAGAGCGAGAGGCTGGGCGGGGAGAGCGAGAGGCTGGGCGGGGAGAGCGAGAGGCTGGGCGGGGAGAGCGAGAGGCTGGGCGGGGAGAGCGAGAGGCTGGGCGGGGAGAGCGAGAGGCTGGGCGGGGAGAGCGAGAGGCTGGGCGGGGAGAGCGAGAGGCTGGGCGGGGAGAGCGAGAGGCTGGGCGGGGAGAGCGAGAGGCTGGGCGGGGAGAGCGAGAGGCTGGGCGGGGAGAGCGAGAGGCTGGGCGGGGAGAGCGAGAGGCTGGGCGGGGAGAGCGAGAGGCTGGGCGGGGAGAGCGAGAGGCTGGGCGGGGAGAGCGAGAGGCTGGGCGGGGAGAGCGAGAGGCTGGGCGGGGAGAGCGAGAGGCTGGGCGGGGAGAGCGAGAGGCTGGGCGGGGAGAGCGAGAGGCTGGGCGGGGAGAGCGAGAGGCTGGGCGGGGAGAGCGAGAGGCTGGGCGGGGAGAGCGAGAGGCTGGGCGGGGAGAGCGAGAGGCTGGGCGGGGAGAGCGAGAGGCTGGGCGGGGAGAGCGAGAGGCTGGGCGGGGAGAGCGAGAGGCTGGGCGGGGAGAGCGAGAGGCTGGGCGGGGAGAGCGAGAGGCTGGGCGGGGAGAGCGAGAGGCTGGGCGGGGAGAGCGAGAGGCTGGGCGGGGAGAGCGAGAGGCTGGGCGGGGAGAGCGAGAGGCTGGGCGGGGAGAGCGAGAGGCTGGGCGGGGAGAGCGAGAGGCTGGGCGGGGAGAGCGAGAGGCTGGGCGGGGAGAGCGAGAGGCTGGGCGGGGAGAGCGAGAGGCTGGGCGGGGAGAGCGAGAGGCTGGGCGGGGAGAGCGAGAGGCTGGGCGGGGAGAGCGAGAGGCTGGGCGGGGAGAGCGAGAGGCTGGGCGGGGAGAGCGAGAGGCTGGGCGGGGAGAGCGAGAGGCTGGGCGGGGAGAGCGAGAGGCTGGGCGGGGAGAGCGAGAGGCTGGGCGGGGAGAGCGAGAGGCTGGGCGGGGAGAGCGAGAGGCTGGGCGGGGAGAGCGAGAGGCTGGGCGGGGAGAGCGAGAGGCTGGGCGGGGAGAGCGAGAGGCTGGGCGGGGAGAGCGAGAGGCTGGGCGGGGAGAGCGAGAGGCTGGGCGGGGAGAGCGAGAGGCTGGGCGGGGAGAGCGAGAGGCTGGGCGGGGAGAGCGAGAGGCTGGGCGGGGAGAGCGAGAGGCTGGGCGGGGAGAGCGAGAGGCTGGGCGGGGAGAGCGAGAGGCTGGGCGGGGAGAGCGAGAGGCTGGGCGGGGAGAGCGAGAGGCTGGGCGGGGAGAGCGAGAGGCTGGGCGGGGAGAGCGAGAGGCTGGGCGGGGAGAGCGAGAGGCTGGGCGGGGAGAGCGAGAGGCTGGGCGGGGAGAGCGAGAGGCTGGGCGGGGAGAGCGAGAGGCTGGGCGGGGAGAGCGAGAGGCTGGGCGGGGAGAGCGAGAGGCTGGGCGGGGAGAGCGAGAGGCTGGGCGGGGAGAGCGAGAGGCTGGGCGGGGAGAGCGAGAGGCTGGGCGGGGAGAGCGAGAGGCTGGGCGGGGAGAGCGAGAGGCTGGGCGGGGAGAGCGAGAGGCTGGGCGGGGAGAGCGAGAGGCTGGGCGGGGAGAGCGAGAGGCTGGGCGGGGAGAGCGAGAGGCTGGGCGGGGAGAGCGAGAGGCTGGGCGGGGAGAGCGAGAGGCTGGGCGGGGAGAGCGAGAGGCTGGGCGGGGAGAGCGAGAGGCTGGGCGGGGAGAGCGAGAGGCTGGGCGGGGAGAGCGAGAGGCTGGGCGGGGGAGAGCGAGAGGCTGGGCGGGGAGAGCGAGAGGCTGGGCGGGGAGTCGAGAGTGAGTGGTAGTCGGGATAGATGGAGTGAGGTCAGGAGGGAATGGGAAAGAGGTCAGGAGGGAATGGGAGGGAGGGTCGGGAGAGAGATGGAGAGTATGGGAGGGACGGGAGTCTAAAAATGTGCAAGTTAGGTGGATTGGCCATGCTAAAATGCCGCTTCGTGTCCAAAAGGTTAGGTGAGGATCGGGTGGAGGCCTGAGCTCGAGTAGGGTGCTATTCCCAAGGTCCGATGCAGACTCGATGGGCTGAATGGCTTCCTTCTGCTCTGCAAATTCGATGATTCTATGAGTGTGGTTCGAGAAAGAGGGAGGATCGGGAGAGGAAGGGAGGGTCATTCGAGAGAATGAGAGTGTCGGGTGAGAGAAGGGAGGGGCATGAGGGGAAGAGAGAGAGGGAGGGTGTGAGGGGAGAGAGAGGGGGAAGGGGTGAGGGAAGAGAGGGAAGGGAGAGAGGGAAGGGAGAGAGGGGAGGGAGAGAGAGGGACGAGAGGGAGGAAGTGAGGTGAACAGAGTGAGAGGAGAGGGAGTGAGGCGAGAGAGGGGGAGTGAGGGCTGCCAAAGGGTGGTAGATTTGAGAATGAGGGAGAGCTGGCAGAGGGAGGTGTGGGAGTGAAGGGTGGGAGGAAGGGAGAGTTGACAAACTGAGGGAGGAAGGGAGGGTTGAGAGAGGGAGTGAGGTCTGGGAGAGGGAAGGGACAGGAGAGTGGGGTGGAGGGGAGATGAAGGGAGGGTTTATAAAGGAAGGGAGGGAGCGAGTGAGAGTTTGGTTCACTCCCAGTTTCAGGCTTCTCTTTCACCATACACTAACAGGCACACTCACCCACTCACCTCATGGGTGAGGCTAAGTGAATTCACACCCTGTGCCTGGCAGTGAGCTGGATACACTTTTTCACACTCTAATGGTCTTTATGTATTACTTTTTTAAAAAATGTCAATGAATTGTGACTTTCTTCAGCTCAGCAACTTTTTTCCTTTCATACATCGGCTTTTAAAAATATATATATATTTGTCTAATGTGTTAAATGTTATCTCTTCAAAATGCTGACTGGCCTCCTGGGAACAGTTAAACAATAAATAAATTCTTATGTTCAATTATGTAAATGATACCGTACATTTGAGCACGTCTTAGAATCTTGATTTTTGTATATAAATGTATCACAAAAACTAAAGCACAAGCTTCAGTCGCAGAAGTATTTTAGTACATGTCAAATTGTTTCATAGTTTTTATACCTGAAGATTTAAAAAAATTTCGAAAGATGTCACAATTTCACTACCGATCGTGTTAAAACGGAATCAAAGCTTGGAATTGACGGCATTGCTTATTCTGTATCCTAAATTTCTTAAAGCTACTTTGCAACTTACCTCGGCTTCCTGTGTGAAATCAAGAGCATCATCCCCTGATGTTAGAAGGGTATGGAGGATTTTCTGCTTCTCATGTTCCCATTCCACCAACATGGACTCCCAGTGATACCTCTCTGCCATTGCAAACGTCTGTCAAAACACACATGGAACTAAGAAATATTTCTGAACCACAGTGGACACCAGGGCATGGAACGTTGAATACAAATGTGTCATGGTAAAACAATAGGTGAGGTCTTGAATTGCACTTGAAACGTAAATGCCAATTAGCAAAACCGTGCAAAAAGAATATTACAAAGGTATTCTTGCTCAACTGGTTTCCTTTCCGATTTATTCTGATCTTGATACACAATATATCAGATTACAGTTGAATAATGCTCTTAGTGAAAAGGCATTACCTCTAATCATTCAAAATTTGAAATCTATATGAAACCTTGTTGGTTATGTGTTACAGTTCTGGAATAGACAAATAACATGGACCAACAATGTCTGCGTTGTAAAACATTGATAAACACTAACTTAAAGAGGTAAAAGTATTTTTTAAAAAAGCAATGCGATACCAAATTCCAAATCTACATTCCAAAACAAACACGTTACAAACAGATTTCTGGGGCGAGATTCTCCAACCCCCCGCCGGGTCGGAGAATCGCCAGGGGTTGGCGTGAATCCCGCCCCCCGCGCGATTCTCCGGCCCAGATGGGCCGAAGCCCCGCTGCTAGAATGCCTGTCCCGCCGGCGTAGATTAAACCACCTACCTTACCGGCGGGACAAGGCGGCGCGGGCGGGCTCCGGGGTCCTGAGGGGGCGCGGGGCGATCTGGCCCGGGGGGTGCCCCCACGGTGGCCTGGCCCACGATCGGGGCCCACCGACCCGCGGGCGGGCCTGTGCCGTGGGGGCACTCTTTTCCTTCCGCCTTCGCCACGGTCTCCACTATGGCGGAGGCGGAAGAGACTCCCTCCACAGCGCATGCGCGGGGATGCCGTGAGCGGCCGCTAACGCTCCCGTGCATGCGCCGCCCGGAGATGTCATTTCCGCACCAGCTGGCGGGGCACCAAAGGCCTTTTCCGCCAGCTGGCAGGGCGGAAATTAGTCCGGCGCGGGCCTAGCCCTTTAAGGTTGGGGCTCGGCCCCCCAAGATGTGGAGGATTCCGCACCTTTGGGGCGGTGCGATGCCCGACTGATTTGCGCTGTTTTGGGCGCCGGTCGGCGGACATCGCGCCGATACCGGAGAATTTTGCCCCTGATCTTTGACCACCTCAGTGAGATACATATAACTTTTATCTGCAGTTTCCTACGGCGCCGAGAACCCAGGTTCGATCCTGGCCCCAGATCACTGTCTGAGTGGAGTTTGCACATTCTCCCCATGTCTGCATGGGTTTCACCCCCACAACCCAAAGGTGCGCACGTTAGGTGGATTGGCCACGCTAAATTGCCCCTTAATTGGAACAAAAATATAATTGGTTACCCTAAATGTATTTATTTCTTAAATTAAAAAAAACTTTGATCAGCAGTTTTTTTTGATCAACATGCTGGAATATCAGAAAAATAAGGCACAAAGCTGAGAGGTTAAGTGGAGTTGAGACACAGATCAGTTACGCTCTAATTGAATAGCGAAGCAGGCTTGATGGCTCGGTGGCACAGAGGTTAGCACTGCTGCCTCACAGCCTCAGGGACCTAGGTTCAGTTCCGGCCTCGGGTGGCTGTCTGTCTGGAGTTTGCACATTCTCCCAGTGTTTGCGTGGGTTTCCTTCGGGTGCTCCAGTTTCCTCCCAAAGTCCAAAGATGTGATGAGGTGGATTGTCCATGCTAAATTTGCCCTTAGTGTTCAAAAGGTTAGGTGGGATTATGGCGATAGGGTGGGGGCGTGGGCCTAGGTAGGGTGCTTTTTCAGAAGTTTGGTGCAGACTCAATGGACCGAAAGGCTTCCTTCTGCACTGTTGGGATTTTATTCTATGAATCTAAATGACCTTCTGTTGCGGTTCTAATAGGAAGCATATCATCACATTATCAGGGATTCATATCTGGAATGGTTTTTAGGGAACACCTAGTGGAGTTGCAGTGAAGAACAAGGACCATAAGTTAATTGAAGAAAAATGCCATTACACTTTTAGCATGTCCAAAGGATTTTTTGTGCCTTTTCATTTCTGACAGTTGGGCTTGCAATTACAAGCTGCAAAAAATTACAAATCACAGCCATGGGTTTGTCTACATGTGGACTGCCACTCTATCTTTTTAATTTGGCAAATCCTACTGGTTAACTACCTTCAAGGGTGCTTTCCTTCAATAGAAACATAAAATTGTGTTATTAATCATCTAATTATGCTCTCACTTCTGTACATTCCGGTAGTTATATTGCAAACTCTGAATAGATTGCATCAGCAATGAAGATACCTAAAATGGTGTAGCACAAATTGATGGCTGACTCGGCTTGAGAAAGGAGGAATTTTTCAACAGGTCACAAATTTAGCAATCTTTACTTTATTTGCAAATCTTAATTATCGTAAGTTTATTCCCCAAAATCACATGATAACAATTCATAATCAAAGTGGATTTAGTGGCCATATTTTCAGCAATCGGATGGTGATCTGAATGGTAAAATTACAATTCAAGGGTTCAAGTTTAAAATACTGAAGTGTATGGGAAAAGCTTTCTTTATCCAGCAGCTTGTGCTGAGCCATTTTAGGTTTCTTCACCGCGACAATCTATTCTGATTTGGAAGCGGTGGAGTCAATATAACGCGAACCACCTGCAAATCAGCCCACAGTTGAAATTCTCATTAGTGAGATCAATAAATTGATCTTTGCAGTTTACGGGCTAATTATTCCAGGCTGCATTCAAGCTTCAATTCGAATGTCACTTTGGTTCAGTATATTTCCACAGTTCAAGCACTGTTGCTGTCAGAACTTTTTTGGGGGGGGGGGGGGGGGGGGGGGGAACAGCATGGTGGCTCTGTGGTTAGCACTGCTGCCTCACGGCACTGAGGACCCGGGTTCGATCCCGGCCACGGGTCACTGTCCGTGTGGAGTTTGCACATTCTCCCCGTGTCTGCGTGGGTCTCACCCCCACAACCCAAAGATGTGCAGGGTAGGTGGATTGGGGGACATGGGTTCAAATCCCACCGCGACATCTGGTGGAACTTAAATACAGTTAATAAATTTAAAATTGAAAGCTAGCCTCAGTAATAGTAACCATGAAACTACAGATTGTCAGAAAATCCCATCTTGTTCACGAACATTGTTAAGGGAAGGAAACCTGCTGTCCTTACCTGGCCTAATGGCGACCCATGATGGTCGACTCTCGACTGCCCTCTGACATTGTCGAGATACTCAGGTTCAAGGACAATTCAGGCAACAAATGCTGGCCTCGTCACATCCCATCAAAGAATAAAAAATAACTTTAAATGCACGTCACAATTTTGAGGATACTGGACTTCATATCCATGAAAATCTACCCAAATTAACCTATTTACCCAAATCACTCCACACATCTCACAATGGAATAGTAATCCATTGAAAATGTTATTAAAACGAAACCTCCAGTTACCCTCAACATCAGATATTTTAATCCCTCATCCCATAAAACCCCCGAAACAATGGAACAGCATTTTTATTAGACAAATTACATTTTAATGTTCAACTTGATTTAAGTTTATAAGCTGTCTAGCCAGAGGAAAATTACCATTTAAACAAGTTGGGCCTCTTGTTCAGAACAATGGCACTATATTACTATGCGAGAGGGGGAATTCATAAGGAAACCATTCTCGATCTATTCTGAATATTCAATCATTTTAACATTCGATAAAATAGATCAAGTCCTCACTTGTGGTTGTGTCTAAAAACCGTGTCTTTAAGGGGAATATAAGTTCCCATAGGAATCAATGTTAAAACTGGAGTTAGGTTCAGTCTGACCTTCCTTATCAGGAATAAACATCATATCCTTTAAGTTGACATACTTTACATTATTAAATTCCTACACTGGCAAATTCCTACACTGGCAAATTAAATCACTTTTAAAATAAATTTTATTATAGCAAAGAAAAATTTAAGTTTCCACTTAACAGTACCTCCTGTTCCCTGATCCTCCTGGTTGCTGTCCCTGACCAGCAGCCTCTCCCGACTGTCTGACTTCTTCCCCCATCCCCTGACCCACTTCTTCCCCATCCCAATCACTGACCCACGTTTCCCCCAGTGCCTAAACCAACCTCTCGCCAAACCCCTTGCTCCCCGATTCACCCTCTCACTGAAGCTGCGTTCCCATTCAAGATCCAGATCCAATCGAATGCGGTAGCTCCAAGTCTGTGAGAGTGCAAGTTCCGATGATGTACAAGTGCAGAGCTGGGGCTGTTATAATCCAAGCACTTTTTAAATGTTCCCTCTTGCCATTTCCCTCTCCTGAACCTTCAGTACGAGTGGGCTCGGAGGTGACCAGCGGGAAGCAAGAGAAACAGTGTCATTTAGAGGCAGACGGCTCAATTGGAGAGGGGGTAGAGGAGACCGCAGGTCGGAGGATAGGGAATGGGGAGAGGCTGCAAGTTGGAGGGTCAGAGAGGGGGAGAGGCCGCAAGTCAGAGGGTCTGGGAGGGGCCGCAAGTTGGAGGGTCGTTGGGGGGTGGGGGGGGGGGGAGAAAAGAGAGAGACAGAGAGAGAGAGAGAGAGAGAGAGAGAGAGAGAGAGAGAGAGAGAGACAGAGACAGAGACAGAGACAGAGACAGAGACAGAGAGAGAGAGAGAGAGACCTCAAGTCAGAGGGTCGGGGGGGGCTCATGTCAGAGGGTCGGGGAAGAGGCCTCAAGTCAGAGGGTCAGGGAAGAGGCCTCACGTCAGAGGGTCGGGAAAGAGGGAGAGGCCTCACGTTGGAGGGTCAGGGAGTGGGAGGGGTTGCAAGTCAGAGGGTCAGATAGTAGGAAATGTTGCAAGTTGGATGTTCGAGGCAATGTTGCAAGTTGGATGTTCGAGGAGAGGCCACAAGTTTGAGGGTAGGGGAGGGGGGAGAGGCTGCAAGACAGTCAGGGAAGGGAAGAGATGGCGAGTCAGAGGGTCTTGACTCCAAAATGGTGCCAATCAGGTCACATGGGAAAGAACAAAGAAAAGTACAGCACAGGAACAGGTCCTTCGGCCCTCCACGTCTGTGCCGACCATACTGCCCGACTAAACTACAATCTTCTACACTTCCTGGGTCCGTATCCCGCTATTCCCATCCTATTCATGTATTTGTCAAGATGCCCCTTAAATGTCACTATCGTCCCTGCTTCCACCACCTCCGGTAGCGATTTCCAGGCACCCACTATCCTCTTTGTAAAAAAACTTGCCTCATACATCTACTCTAAACCTTGCCCCTCACACCTTAAACCTATGCCCCCTAGTAATTAACCCCTCTACCCTGGGGAAAAGCCTCTGACTATCCACTCTGTCTATGCCCCTCATAATTTTGTAGTCCTCTGTCAGGTCGCCCCTCAACCTCTGTCGTTCCAGTGAGAACAAACCGAGTTTATTCAAGCGCTCCTCATTACTAATGCCCTCCATACCAGGCAACATTCTGGTAAATCTCTTCTGCACCCTCTCTAAAGCCTCCACATCCTTCTGGTAGTGTGGCGACCAGAATTGAACACTATACTCCAAGTGTGGCCTAACTAAGGTTCTATACAGCTGCAACATGACTTGCCAATTCTTATACTCAATGCCCCGGCCAATGAAGGCAAGCATGCCGTATGCCTTCCTGACTACCTTCTCCACCCGTGTTGCCCCTTTCAGTGACCTGTGGACCTGTACACCTAGATCTCTCTGCCTTTCAATACTCTTGAGGGTATATATTCACTATATATTCCCTACCTGCATTAGACCTTCCAAAATGCATTACCTCACATTTGTCCGGATTAAACTCCCTCTGCCATCTCTCCGCCCAAGTCTCCAAACAATCTAAATACTGCTGTATCCTCTGACAGTCCTCATCGCTATCTGCAATTCCACCAACCTTTGTGTCGTCTGCAACTTACTAATCAGACCAGTTACATTTTCCTCCAAATTATTTATATATACTACAAACAGCAAAGGTCCCAGCACTGATCCCTGCGGAACACCACTGGTCACAGCCCTCCAATTAGAAAAGCATCCTTCCATTGCTACTCTCTGCCTTCTATGACCTAGCCAGTTCTGTATCCACCTTGCCAGCTCACCCCTGATCCCGTGTGACTTCACCTTTTGTACTAGTCTACCATGAGGGACCTTGTCAAAGGCCTTACTGAAGTCCATATAGACAACATCCACTGCCCTACCTGCATCAATCATCTTTGTGACCTCCTCGAAAAACTCTATCAAGTTAGTGAGACACGACCTCCCCTTCACAAAACCATGCTGTCTCTCACTAATACGTCCATTTGCTTCCAAATGGGAGTAGATCCTGTCTCGAAGAATTCTCTCCAGTAATTTCCCTACCACTGACGTAAGGCCCACTGGCCTGTAGTTCCCTGGATTATCCTTGCTACCCTTCTTAAACAGAGGAACAACATTGGCTATTCTCCAGTCCTCTGGGACATCACCTGAAGACAGTGAGGATCCAAAGATTTCTGTCAAGGCCTCAGCAATTTCCTCTCTAGCCGCCTTTAGTATTCTGGGGTAGATCCCATCAGGCCCTGGGGACTTATCTACCTTAATATTTTTCAAGATGCCCAACATCTCGTCTTTTTGGATCTCAATGTGACCCAGGCTATCTACACACCCTTGTCCAGACTCAACATCTACCAATTTCTTCTCTTTGGTGAATACTGATGCAAAGTATTCATTTAGTACCTCGCCCATTTCCACTGGCTCCACACATAGATTCCCTCCCCTGTCTTTCAATGGGCGAACCCTTTCCCTGGCTACCCTCTTGCTTTTTATGTACATGTAAAAAGCTTTGGGATTTTCCTTAACTCTATTTGCCAATGACTTTTCCTGACCCCTTCTAGCCCTCCTGACTCCTTGCTTAAGTTCTTTCCTACTTTCCTTATATTCCACACAGGATTCGTCTGTTCCCGGCCTTTTAGCCCGGACAAGTGCCTCCTTTTTCTTTTTGAGGAGGCGTACAATATCTCTCGTTATCCAAGGTTCCCGAAAATTGCCGTATTTATCCTTCTTCCTCACAGGAACATGCCGGTACTGAATTCCTTTCAACTGACACTTGAAAGCCTCCCACATGTCAGATGTTGATTTACCCTCAAACATCCGCCCCCAATCTAGGTTCTTCAGTTCCCACCTAATAGTGTTATAATTAGCCTTCCCCCAATTTAGCACATTCACCCTAGGACCACTCTTATCCTTGTTCACCAGCACTTTAAAACTTACTGAATTGTGGTCACTGTTCCCGAAATGCTCCCCTACTGAAACATCTACCACCTGGCCGGGCTCATTCCCCAATACCAGGTCCAGTACAGTCCCTTCCCTAGTTGGACTGTCTACATATTGTTTTAAGAAGCTCTCCTGGATGCTCCTTACAAACTCTGCCCCGTCTAAGCCCCTGGCACTAAGTGAGTCTCAGTCAATATTGGGGAAGTTGAAATCTCCCATCACCACAACCATGTTGTTTTTACTCTTTTCCAAAATCGGTCTGCTCCTCTATCTCCCGCTGGCTGTTGGGAGGCCTGTAGTAAACCCCCAACATTGTGACTGCACCCTTCTTATTCCTGATCTCTACCCATATAGTCTCACTGCCCTCTGAGGTGTCCTCTCGTAGTACAGCTGTGATATTCTCCCTAACCAGTAGCGCAACTCTGCCACCCCTTTTACATCCCCCTCTATCCCGCCTGAAACATCTAAATCCTGGAACGTTTAGCTGCCAATCCTGCCCTTCCCTCAACCAGGTCTCTGTAATGGCAACAACATCATAGTTCCAAGTACTAATCCAAGCTCTAAGTTCATCTGCCTTACCCGTTAAAATGAATCTTCCAGCACTCAAAGGAATTACAAGCCCCCATTAACTTACCAATATTAACTGAAACAATATTAAATGGGAAACTACTGTAGTTACGTTGTATTCAGCACTGCACTCAAATACTACCCATGCTATTTAAGCTCAGTTAATAATATAGATGTAAACAAATCGACCATGACGTGTTAACAACGCAAAACCTACTGCCCTATCATAAAAACAAAGTGCTCGAATATTCAGCAGGTCTGGCAGCATTTATCGAAACATTGTTAAGGTTTAGAGTACAGTATGACTCATATCTAGCCTGGAGGATGTTCAATCCAGCCACTCTGACCATAGGATGACCTTTTGTTGTAGAATCACATCCTCGTGGTAACACTCAGGTTATCAAAAAACATTTTAGTTTTTGATCCTTAATAAGTATCAGCAAGGGCAGAAATTTAATCACATATCCTTTGGGAGGTATTCAAAGTAAGGTGAAAGACTGGCAACATCTGGAAAGAAAACTAAAATCAATATTCTGTTTATCTTTACAGTGAGTCATAATTACACAGAATTACAAAAAATTGCAGAAGCATATTTTGTGAAATGCTTTCATCAGCATATCTTAGTGTGTTCGCTGCTCACAGCATTAAGAGCACTAGCTAATTAAATAGCTATCAAAATTAGAATGTCTGTTGAACAGTCTTCCATTTTGTAGTTTATTTCAAATCATTTTCAGAGGAAGTTGAGGACTGAAGGATCTGGATATGCCATGGATGCTTTGGACAAGATTAGATTTTGCAGTTAGCATGGCATGACATCCTGTTGTAGTCGTACCACAGTTGCTGAGTTGGGGTTAGCTTTGGGACGTTTAGGGGCAGCACGGTGGCGGTGGTTAGCATTGCTGCCTCACGGCGCCGAGGTCCCAGGTTCGGTCCCGGCCCTGGGTCACTGTCCATGTGGAGTTTGCACATTCTCCCAGTGTTTGCGTTGGTTTTGCCCCCACAATCCAAAGATGTGCAGTGTACGTGGATTGGCCACGCTAAATTGTCCCTTAATTGGAAAAATGAATTGGGGACCCCAAAAATCATTTTTAAAAAGCTTTAGGACGTTTGCGTCATCCAAATATAAGTGACACAAATATTCCCTGTTAGAATCAAATTTAAAGATTGTATAGCCCATTCTAGCAATTACAAAGTACTGGGCTCCAGCTCTTTAGGAAACACATAGATGAGAAATTGTGGTTATAAGTGTTGGAGGTGAGCATTAAACAAGCAGCTTGTCCCATTCATTTAAATATGGTGGCAGAAACTAGTCACAAGTACATCAACTATGAAGGCATTGGGGCAATCACAGGACCCCCTATGTCGCCTTAACGTTTATAGTCAATTGTATTGCATTCCCTTGGGTTGTCATGCGGCTTCCATCGGTCACATATAGGACTTTACTTTCAGCTATTTGGAAGCCTGAGTAAGCTCTGACAAAAATCAATCTGAAATATTATCTCTTTCTCACCACAGGTGCTGCCACACCATCTGTATGCTCACCCAATGCCTGTGCCTATGTATTTATGCATGTCCTATATTTTTTCATGTATGGAACGATTGGTCTGTACTGCACGCAGAACAATACTTTTCATTGTACCTTGGTACACGGGGCAATAAATCAAATTCAATTCAATTCACCTTCCAGGATAGAGGCAAAAATGCATTCCTCCCTGCTCTTGTTCCTCCCCAGAACCACCCATCCCCACCAATCTGGCTATCTACTAAATATACAGAACTATGGAACATCATACATCTGCTACTGGACAAAGTAATTCACAATGGGTTTCTTCAGATCCAAGTCTGGACACTATTATGTGCTAAAACCAGTCCTGAACTGTGCATCACCACCAGTGATCAACTTAGAAAGGATTTATTTCAACTTCACTAAGGAACAATGCAGCACAAGTCACTGCATTGTGTCTTGGTTGCTTCTGGGCAGATGTTCTCAAATTTCACTCAACTTAAATTTCGTACAACTTATTATACAAAGTTGCCAGCAAAAATGTATAATCTGAAACAAAATAAGGTTTGATTACAGATCAATGGTATAGATTTGCTACATGTGAAAGGTATAACACCCACTACGCAACCTAACATTAGCTCAGCTAGATTAATCGGACATTTTTACCGATCTATTCATGAATGTTCATAGATCATAGAATTTACAGTGCAGGCGGCCGCCATTTGGCCCATCGAGTCTGCACCGGCTCTTGGAAAGAGCACCCTACCCAAGGTCAACACCTCCACCCTATCCCCATAACCCAGCAACCCCACCCAACACTAAGGGCAATTTTGGACACTAAGGGCAATTTATCATGGCCAATCCACCTAACCTGCACATCTTTGGACTGTGGGAGGAAACCGGAGCACCCGGAGGAAACCCACGCACACACGGGGAGGATGTGCAGACTCCGCACAGACAGTGACCCAAGCCGGAATCGAACCTGGGGCCCTGGAGCTGTGAAGCAATTGTGCTATCCACAATGCTACCGTGCTGCCCTTAAATGTGCCACTCATGTGCCACTTAAATGTAAAAAAATTGAACACCAATTAAAATAGATCAAACGCAATTTTTCTATTGCATCAGCAACCTGAGCAGTCACAATTTGTTGAGATAATACAAAATATTATCCCTTATCCATAAGATGAGGACTCTCGCTGAGATAGGATTCCATGGGTAGCCATTCGTCAGATATAGGCTACGATTGTCAGTGCGAGTATTTAGAAAGAAGTGTGAAGAGAGAGGAATTAATTACTTCTCTTTGATCTAAGTTTTCAAAAAAATTGAGTGGCACTGCCCGGACATTTTACGTCGGTACTTTTATTTTAAACTCTTACGAACCCAAGAAATAGCAGTAGGCCATTCAACCCTTAAAGTTTGCTCCACTATTCAACAACTCCATGGCTCATCTGAACGTGGCCTTAACTCCATTTCCCTGTCCCCCATAACCCTCGACTCCCTTGTCAATCAAGAATCTATCTAACACAGCTTGAATGCATTCAATGACCCAGCCTCCACTACTTTCTGTGGAAGAGAATTCCAAAGATTAACGACCCTCTGTAGAAGAAAGTCCTCATCACCACTTTAAAATGGGATACCCCTCATTTTGATACTGTGCCCCCTAGTTATAGATTCCCCCCACAAGCAGGAACATCCTCGCAGCATCTCCCAATCAAACTCCCTCGGAATCTTTGATGTTTCAATAAGATCATCTCTCATTCTTCTAAACTCCAACAAGTACAGGCCCGACTGCTCAACCCTCCCTCATCCCAGGAGTCAGCCTAATGAGCCTTCTCTGAACTGCTTCCAATGCAAGTATGGAGTAAGGAGGGAGGCAAAAACCGTACATGGATGAGATTTCATCAATGCCCTGTACAATGGTAGCAAAACTGTACTGTCCACCATTTTTATACTCTATCCCTTTTGCAATAAAGGCCAACACTCCATATGCCTTCTTAATTACTTGCTGTACCTGAATGTTGACTTTGTGATTCTGCGCCAGGACACCTAGATCGCTCTGTACTGCAGCATTCTGTAGTGTCTCTCCATTTAAATAATATTCTGCTCTTTTGTTATTTTTCCAAAGTGGATAACCTCACATTTTTCCCACATTATCTGCAATATTTGCCCACTATATCCCTTTGTAGACTCTGTATCCTCCTCACTTGTTGTCTTGCCCATCTCCGTATAGTTAGCAAATCTGGCGACAATGAAGTTGGTCCCTTCATCAAAGTCATCAATATAGACTGCAAATACTGGAGGCCGAGGTACTCATCCCTTTGACACTCCACTTGTTAGTTTGTAATCTGTCACTGTTTCCAGTCATTCCTTATTGATGCTAATATATCATCCACACCAAAAACTCTTATCTTGTATAATAACCTTTTATGTGACACCTTATTAAATGTCTTTTGGAATCCAAATACATTACATTTTCCGGTTCCCCTTTTGCCACCTAATTACATCCTCAAAGAACTCTTTAAAAAAAAAATTGCCAAATACAATTTCCCTTTCACAAAACTATGTTGACTTTGGCTGAAATTATGATTTTCTGAATACCCTACAACTTCCTCTTAAATCATGGATTCCAGAATTTTTCCAAAACAAACATTAAGCCAAATGGCCTCCAGTATCCTGCCTTCTTTCTCCCTCCTTTCTTGAACAGAGATGTTACATTGGAGGCTTTCCAATCCAATGGGATCTTTCTACAATCTAGGGATTTAAAAAAAATAAGATTATAATCAATGCATCTACTCGGTGTAGCCCCAAGTCAGAGGTCATATGGGTTCAGTGGATTTGACAGCCTCAACTTCCATTCGTTTTCTCATTACTTTTTCCTCTAGTGATATATTTGTTCCTCCCTTTTGCCTCTTGATTTTCTACCATTCTAGGGATGCTTTTTATGTATTTTACTGTGAGCAACAGTGGAATGAGAACACCTATTTTAAATACAGTAAATTTTGATAAATCACTCAAACAAAATTATTTGTCAGGGACTCTGCCAAGCTAGATCTATGAAATATACTTTCTTTAAAAAGGTTTTCTAAAATATAGCTAAAATTCATCAGATTAAAAAAATTCTGGAGGTACAGGAGTGTGTGGAATTTTTTTTTAAGAAAGGATAACTAGTTGTCATATTAATGGATATCAAAATCAAGTAAAAGAATTGACATCCATTATTAAAATGATGAACTCTCAGCAAAAACTTCAAGTACCACCTACAGTGTAGAAGGCCATTCATCCCATCGAGTCTGCGCTGACCCATTGAATGAGCATCCCACCTCGGCCCACTCCCCCACTCTGTCTCCATTACCACCCTCAACACCGTCCTCGCTACGCCCTTCCAAAATTCCTCCAGCGCTGGGCACGATTTCCTGGGCTCCCTCAGCACTTAACACACCTGTCCTAACCCCCAAAAAACCGGCTCATCCTTGTCCTGGTCATGTGTGCCCTGTGCAGCACTTTAAACTGTATGAGGCTGAGCCTCGCGTACGATGAGGAAGAGTTCAACCTCCCTAGGGCATCTGCCCATGTCCCTTCCTCAACACCACATAACCTGCAAATCTTTGGACACTAAAGGACAATTTAGCATGACTGGTCCACCTAATCTGCACATCTTTGGACTGTGGGAGCACCCAGAAGAAAACCATGGGGTGAAAGTACAAACTCCACACTGACAGTGACCAAGGCCGAAATTGAACCCGGGTCCCTGACACGGTGAGGCAGCAGTGCTAACCATTGTGCCGCCGCTGTCAAAGAGAAAAACTCGTGCAAGTAGTTGGGGATCCAATTAAATTGATCCAGTGGCCAAATTGACAAATTGTTATGTTACAACAGGCCCAACTCTGACGTGAGGTAATGGTCACTTTGGGGATAAAAGTAGAGGTTCCGAAGGTCTTCCTTGCTGGCCAAGTACTGAAGACTCCCGAGGCGGAGTTCCAAAGAAATTACTGTCAAAGAAGGAGCCAGACTCCCGAGGCTGAATTCCAAAAGAATTGGCCTCAATTGTATCCAGATTAATTGCATCGGGCAGCACGGTAGCACATGTGGCTAGCACTGTGGCTTCACAGCACGAGGGTCCCAGGTTAGATTCCCTGCTGGGTCGCTGTCTGTGCGGAGTTTGCACGTTCTCCCCGTGTCTGCGTGGGTTTCCTCCGGGTGCTCTGGTTTCTTCCCACAGTCTAAAGACGTGCAAAAAGGATAGGAGGGGTTATTGGGTTACGGAGATAGGATGGAAGTGAGGGCTTAAGTGGGTCGGTGAAGACTCGATGGGCCGAATTTTTACAAATAATTCTTATTAAGGTTTTCATAAAATATCAATGAAAAAGGAACCCAACAGGGTTAAGTACAAAACACAGTCTAGAAAAGCAACCCTCCATCCCCCCCTCCCCCCGTACATAAATAATAAATTAACATTGACACCCCGACTTAACACAACAGGTATATACACCCCCTCAGGCCCTCCAGTGTAAATAACAAAAACAAAAATAAAGTAACCCCCCCCCGAGTTGCTGCTGCCATTGATCAATGTCTACCGTTCTGCCAGGAAGTCGAAGAACGGTTGCCCCGCCTAAAAAACCCTTGTACCGACCCTCTCAAGGTGAATTTCACCCTCTCCAACTTAATAAACCCCGACATATCGTTGATCCAGGATTCCACACTTGGGGGCCTCGCATCCTTCCACTGAAGAGGAATCCTTCGCCGGACTACCAGGGACGCAAAGGCCAGAATACCGGCCTCTTTCGCCTCCTGCACTCCCAGCTCCTCTGCGACCTCAAATATTGCGAGCCCCCAGCCTGGTTTGACCCTGGTTCCTACCACCCTCAACACCGTCCTCGCTACGCCCTTCCAAAATTCCTCCAGCGCTGGGCACGATTTCCTGGGCTCCCTCAGCACTTAACACACCTGTCCTAACCCCAAAAAAACCGGCTCATCCTTGTCCTGGTCACGTGTGCCCTGTGCAGCACTTTAAACTGTATGAGGCTGAGCCTCGCGTACGATGAGGAAGAGTTCAACCTCCCTAGGGCATCTGCCCATGTCCCTTCCTCAATCTCCTCTCCCAACTCCTCCTCCCACTTGCCTTTCACCTCCACCACCGAGGCCTCCTCCTCCTGCATCACCTGGTAAGTTTCAGAGATCTTCCCCAAAGAGCACCCTGTCCTGTACTGTGTGTGGCAGCAGCCGCAGGAATTCCACCACCTGCTGCCTGGCAAATGTCCTTACCTGTAAGTACCTGAAGGTGTTCCGGGGGGGGGGAGGAGCCCGTACTTCTCCTCCAGCTCACCCAGGCTCACGAACTTCCCGTCCACAAACAGGTCCCCCAACCTTCGTATCCCTGCCCTGTGCCACCCCGAAAACCCTCCATCTGTTCTCCCTGGGAGGAACCGGTGGTTCCCCTGTATTGGGGTCCACACCGAGGCCCCAGCTTTCCCCCCGTGCCGCCTCCACTGCCCCCAGATTTTGAGGGCAGCCGCCACCACCGTGGTATACCTCCTTAGAGGAAACAGCAGCGGCGCCGTTGCCAGCGCCCCCAGACTCATACCCACACAAGATGCCATCTCCAACCTCTTCCATGCAGCCTCCTCCCCCTCCATCACCCACTTGCGCACCATCGTAGCATTGGCGGCCCAGTAGTATCTGCGCTGTATGTTCTATGCATCGCTGGTTGACTGCGTGTTATTTCTAATTCTAGTTGCACAGATTTATTTACCGGCTCGATAAAATGAGATTTGAATGGAAGAATTAGGGGTTCCTCAGATTAATATAGATACATACATAAACAGACTTACACATGCTCTAATTCAAAGACAAAAGACTGAATTTTACACAGCCCATTAGTGGTGAGCACGGTGGTGGGGTTGGGGGGGGGGGGGGGGGGGGCAGGAAAATAAAGGGAGCCACTTGGGGACTGCTCCCCAACACATTCTGGCTGCTGAGGAATTTCCTGGAGTGGTCTGGGAAGCGGTTCAGTTGCCCTGTTCCACAGCACCCCCCCCCCTTAAAGCAAGTGACTGACTTCCATGTGGCAGCTGAAGGCGCCATGCAGTCACATTGATACAAAAGATCTTGATAGCAGCTGATACCAATCCAGCCATGGGGGTTTCCCCTCCACTCACTGGTCTACATCGCAGTTTTCTATTGAATGCTTTGCAGCCCAGCAAGGGGGCCTGCATGTTGAGGCACCCTCACTCAATCTGTCTCAGCAGCAACGGCCCTCCTATTGGGCTAACATTATTGGGCGATCACCCAGTGTTCTTAAGAGGATGACAAGTGCAGATGTGGCCAATTAGGATTCCGCGTCTGGGAAGATTACTCTGTCAGTCTTGCTGCTGGCAGCTGCAGGCTTGGGATCCCCCCTTTGGTCCTGGTGACAAGGTCTCAATGCCCATGAAAAAATGCAGCCCAAAAGGTTGAAAGGAAGTATTAAGTTGCTGTGTTATACAAAATATCTGCTTGGCAAAATAGATGAGCTGCAGATTGTATAGGCAAAAAAAAAAACTTTTTTAAACAATATAAATTGTCATATTGCTGGCTCAGTGGACTAATGGGCTGAAACATTGAGTTATATATAGATTACAAGTGTCTCCGATTTGATTTCTATTCAGTTTTCACTTGGCTTGCATGGCAGCAGGAGTTTTGACAATTGACTTCAAATGTTCAGAGACCCTGGGAATGAGGAAGACCTTAAGCCTTGTTCTCGCTTCTGATGGCTCTCCACTGACCCCTGCTGGAAAGTCTACTTGCATGAGTGCACCAGGTAAGAACACTGCCATGATGCACTGACTCAACTGGTCAATGTCTCCTCTGCACACACATGAAGGACGGCAACTTGGGCGAGATGCTAAAGGGCTAACAAGCACTGGTGTCAAAGTATAAAATCTGTAGGAGCTGGCCGGCAATGGGAGAGAAAAGAAGAAAATTAGAACCATTTTGTTTTCACACAGCCAGCACCAGGTAACAAATTAAGCCATTGTTTAGAGAGATTTTCAAACATAATTCCTGCAGTCTTTAATTTGTAGAAGGGAAATATTGCAGAATAAAATCCATATCTGCCACCCATGTATCACCTGCGACAAATATTTTTTTTTCATGATTTCAGCACCTTTAAATGGGACTAAATTTAGTTGAATTAAACGTTTAGAAATCAATAATAGGGGCTGCATGGTGGTGCAGCGATTAGCACTGGGTTCAATCCCAGCCCTGGGTCGCTGTCTTTGTGGCGTTTACACATTCTCCCCGTGTGGGTTTCGCCCCCACAACCCAAAAAGATGTGCAGGGTAGGTGGATTGGCCATGCTAAATTGCCCCTTAATAAAAAATATTATTTTTTAAAAAGGAAATCAATAAAATGGTTCACTACATTAAAACAGCACTGCATCCTTCATGTTCACTTTTCACAGTTTTGTGAACAGAGATTGAATTTAAGTTTTAAAAGCTGTAGTAATACTCTCTTTCAACCACCCCCATGTTCCATTCTTTTGTCTATTCCAAGCAAAGTATTCCTAGTGTTTTTGAATGTTTCCAAAGATTTACAGGCTCCAGATATTCATTTTATTGAAGGAAATAGAATATATCCTTTAGGTGGAGATGACAAGCAAATTAGCTCCATGAACTTCAACAATATTACAGTTGTGTTGAATTGACAATTTACAATGCAGCAAGAGAGCTCGATTGCCAGCTCTTCAAAATAATATGGCGAGCCACCTAGATCTTGGTACAGAATTGACAAAGCTGTTCCTAGATACTAGCTGATGCACCATCAACCGCAGGCACTCATATCTTCAATTCTGCTGGTGTAGGGTGTTGTCCATTATTGTTCCGCTAATACGCCACACCATACAGTTTTAGATCTTCAAAATGGCTGCGCTTTGCACAACACAGAATATAGCTCAATCTGCAAAAATGACCAAGCATCTTAATTCAAAAGTAAATTAAAACCAATTTTCTTCTAACGTTATAAAAAATTGTATCCAAACTCTCAGTTATTCCAATATAAACCGAAGCATTCTGCTATTTTATCAAAAACTGAGAACACTTGGAAACATATATGTACCACCATAAACTGCTTTATTTTGCTGTAGTTGGTCAATTCCCAAGTAGCATTTTGCAATTTGATGACATTTAAATAGTGTTTTTAATGCTGTCGCAAATTTTCACTTACCCTCTTCCTGGACTCCTCAATAGCTGACAGCAGTGCATTATCGCGTTCATTCTTCAGAAAACCCTACAGGGTAAAGAAAGTCACATCAATGCCAGTGCTTAAAACGCTGTTACACCAGGCTTCACCACGGCATGAACGAACAGTCATCACTGCACAGTCTGCATAATTAGTAAATCCAGAGAAGGATGTAAAAAAAAAAAAAATCCATAGCATATCAACCTGCTGAAAGCAGTTATCTACAACGCTTGATACAATTTGTGTCACACAGATTCTGCACGACAGGGCGAAATCTAAAATTATATCCTGCTAAAAACCATTATTAGTTGATTTTGTCGCCGACTACCATGCATCCTCAATAGGAAAATAGAATATATCTTCGCCTATGCATTTAACCAGTGAGGCTTGCTAGTCATTTAGACTGTGGAGTTGAGAATTTAGTCTGCTGACAATATATTCCTACCTATTGCTTCATACTTCTGGCAAAGCCATTCTGACATGTACAAAAAAAAACTATTATAGAAAAATAGGAGGTGAAATGGCAGCTTCCCACCAGTCTCTCTCTCTCTCTGCAGGCATCTCCATTATTCTTTAACCTGCATATGGAACACCACTGGCAATGACAAGTGGAAAGAAATACTAATTCGCCTTGTCGTTTTCAATGTAATTTCTCACCCCAAAATTGTAGAGTTGCCTTCATTTGTCCCCCTACTCTTGGCAGCATGTGCTCAATGGTGCAGCAATCATTCAAATGACCCCACCCCAGCTCAGAAGTCGGATGGACAATGACTCACAATTGTAAGGATCCTGCTGCAAAAAGTTGTAAGTTTTTAACCTAGTGCAGAAAACGATGACATAAAATCACTACTTCTTGCACTTTCAAATACTATAAGCATAATGTTAAAATAACTTTGGTGTGGAATTCCACATCTTGATTTGTACTATACATTGCTAAAGAATAATGCAATATGACAATTAAATGTCAGAATTGGGTTAATAAGAGTGCAATTTCTTCAGTTATCCATTTCCAGTTCTTCACAGTAGTTTTCCTAACCTTCCAAATACAGTGGAAGCAAAAACATAGAAATGGGTTCAAACTGCAAACAGGCTGTATATGACGCAGTTACTTGACACACCCATATCTCCAGAGTCAAATCCTTGGAAACAATGGATAATTAGAATATCTTTGAATGCATACCTTTTAAAACAAAAGGGAGGAGTGCAGCTGAGACACTCAAAATAGTCACAGTGCGCAATCATACCTAGCTAATAAAAGTTGTTAATTACAAGCTTTAATGACCATTTTACAACCTTGTGCTAAGATAGCAATTGACATTTACAACTACCTAACCCTGGAGCTGGATCGGATTCGATTCAATTATTTCTTGCAGGTGATTAGATGACACTGAGATCAATCACCTTTAAGTGAATGTGCATTTGAATATGATTAAGAAAAAACTGTCAAACATTTTACATTATTTTTCAAGATTAAAGGGTTTAAAAGCAGTTCAGACCTTCTGTATTCTATTGTTACAATTTGACAACCAAAGTAAAATCCTGCATTTCACAAGAATACACAGAATATTTTAAAAATTAGAAATTTCACTGAACTTTAAAAAATTGCACAGGCACATTTAGGCAGCATTCTCCTGTCAGCTTTCTGACTGAAATACTGGACCAGAGGAAATAGTTCAGTGCTAAAAAATAGGAAACAAAAGACCAGATAAAGGGAGCAAAGATAGCATTAGCAGTGTGGGCCTTCAATACAGTTTACTGGTGTGCATTTAGGGTAAAGATTATAAAAAGGAGGAAAGTAAATGGGGTTAAGAAAAATCAGGGGAAGTGAATGAAGGAGCAGGGCAAATGTTACTGGTCCAGCATCTATACAGCTGCCATTTCCAGTCATGAGAAAGCCTGGACAAAGAATTGCTCTTCAAAGACTTATATGCACACACATGAATATGTACCATAGCCAAACAATTTTTTTAAAATACACAATTAAGATTATTAAAAAGAAGTTACTACACAGTAAACTCTTTGAAACAGAACAATTGAAAATGGAAACTGATAAGCAGACAGATGCAATACGAAGCTTACGGATCCAAGGCGCAGCATGACCCCACCCTAAATTTGTCACACATTGGTTCCTACATGGCCACAGCATGACTAAATAAATGTAAAAATCAGTTTCCTTACCTGGAGACTAAGTCTTGTTTGTACAATATGTAACGGAGGAACTAATTCGGGTTCAACAGACGTACTTGATGGAGTTTGCTCAGTTATATATACAGCAATGCTATGCTTAATAAAACATCTAATACACTCAAGGCCTTTCTTGGGTGCTTCAGGGTCCAGATCAATTTCTGATGCTGCTTAACGTATACCTCGTTGCTGTAGCTCCCCTTACACAGCAAAAAGACCACAGAGGTTCTTAGAACTGTTGATACAGTCAACAGTCCGGGAGCATAATTAACAAGCAGCTCAGTGTCTAGGGAGCTGAAATCAGCTGAGTCTATTTCATGAGTGCGTACACTGCAGTTCACCCAATCCACAGTATTGCAAAATGTGAATTCTATAATCACCTCAGCAGTCCGAATCTGGCTGCTCGGATGTGTGCTACGGTTTTAGGGTTTCACAGGGATTTTTTATTGTTAAAGGACTGTACCATATCAATTTGAAGGTGGGGGAGGAAGGGGGAGAAAAGGATGGGTGGGGGAGGTGGATGGAAAGATGATTCAATCTTTTTTCCTCCTTTGGCCCACTGCAATTTATGATAATGGGAATTTTTGATGACTTCCGACATCCTGCCTCGAAATCAGGCTAATAATCCTTTTAGCTGTCATGTTTTGTTAATGAGGTAAATGCGGCTGCAGAATGAAGAAACACTGGGAACTGCACAATTTAATCACAGATGTGAAGCTATTTTCTTCAGAAAGCAGCCTTTATTAGCATATCTCATGAAACATGGAGTCGAGATGTAGCATTTTCTCTCTTCCCTTATCCAGCAGCAAGACTAACCAGCTTCCGCCATTTAAATAAGCAACAATATCACAAAGTGTCTTTCCTAACTGCTGGCCAAGTGCAGATGAAAAATGCAGCATAATTAAGCCACTGCCCATTTGAGCACAATATAGCACTGATATTTGCTGTCTGGGAACTTGATCATACTCTCGCTGTGAAAATCAGTAGTGTGTGCTACCTTAAATAATCTTGTACATTTTTACATTCGGCCTACAGTGACAGTCTTTGTAATAGCGTAGATGTTGCAAAAATTAACCTTCGATATCATAGCTGATAGCTGACTCTGCATTACCAAGCCAGACTCCTCAGGATAAACAGCCTAGCATATGATAGAATTTCGATTAGATGACAAATTAAACTGGAATATAAACTAAATTGGTGGGATTTTTCATTAATGGAGATGCACATCATTTCATGCAATGAAATGATCTCATAATACAGTCAACATTGTGATTGCAAATAGCATAAATAGTGTCAATCTGGCTATTAAACTCTAATCAGGGAGATTTTCAGGCCAAATGTGGTATTATTCCAAACTAATTTGGGGTTGGCCAATCAAGCTGTGACTTTCCTAGCTTCTCGTTATTGGGCTATCCTTACATATTGATATTATGGAACGGTAAAATAATAAGATCTGGCTGGGGAGGGGGTTTACATCTGGATATAAAGCAGCAGTGACAAGACCTGAAGCGAGAGCTCGTCTCAATGATCAGAATCAGGCCAGTTTATTCTACACAATCAGGCAACGACGGCACTAGTCATCAAATTGTAGAAAGCCACAGAAACTTCTAGAGACAGCAGCATTCATTGAATTCAGATCCCAGTGAACCATTTTCTTTAACTAACGACTGCACAAAGCTGATGGTTCAAAAAAAAATTAAATTTACATTGTATTTATTTTAACCATTGAACTACTATTGTGGGTAAGTTAAATTCCAATAATTAATTGGGTTAAAAATGATACATTTTATACTTACAAAACAACAGTCTATTAACCTTTTTATACCCAGAAACTGGACCAACGGATGCAACTTAAAAGATGCAGCTCCATAATTTGTGTCCATGTTTTCATTCCCAATCAATTTACAACAATGGTAAAAATAATCTGATTTATGGAATTATACTGTGAATCTCAATGTGCAATTATTCTGCAGCAATGTCAGCACTTTTTCACCTACTAAACCAACAGCATTGTCAGAATGATAGGTTTATGTTTTTAAAAGACAGGTTCAGCATATCTTGTGAAACACAACACATTGGTTTTAGGGAGCATAAGAGCATAATTTAATTTCAGGGTTCGGACAGTAATGAACAGCTCTCAGAATTCATGGCTTCATCTGAACCCTTGGTTTAAATTACAGCCTCATTATTCAATCCTAGCCAATCTATGTGGTTGTCATTGTACATTGCGAAAGACATAAAATTCCTTTTAATCTAAATCAACAAACTTGAAAATAAGAGCAGAATTTCTGCAATCATAATACCAACCGTTATAACTGACAATACACTTAACATTTTAAAAAAATACTTGTGAAGTCAGACTTTATATTTCCAGCATAACATTTGGCTGCTTCTTAGGATTCACAAAGATAGGTCCGTATTGTCAGCCATTTTGCAAATATGGAAGCTTTGGCTTTGTAAAGTGAAAATAGGATGAGCTTTAATTTGATTCTAAATGTTTGCCATTTAAATATTTTACATATCGTCGAGCTCCAGGATAAATGGCATCTTTAGAACTCACATAAAGCCTGCGGAGCTTATGATTTATAATGTTTGCTGGGAGGGGCAGGCAAGGATGTGCAGAGAGTGACCGGGTGATATCAGCTAATATCCTGCTTCTTCGTCTCGAACGTCTGTTTTGATCCAGTCAAGATCAATGAAATACAGCTTTCTATCTCAGCAATCAAGTGGGCACAACATTAGTGTGGCACGGTAGCACAGTGGTTAGCACTGCTGCTCCACAGCACCCAAGGACCCGGGTTCGATTCCCAGCTTGGGTCACTCTGTGCGGAGTCTGCACGTTCACTCTATGTCTGCGTGGGGTTCCTCCGGATGCTCCGGTTTCCTCTCACAAGTCCCGAAAGACATGCTGTTAGGTGAATTGGAATTCGGAATTCTCCCTGTGTACCCGAACAGGCGCCGGAGTGTGGTGACTAGGGGATTTTCACAGTACCTTTATTGCATTGTTAATGTAAGCCTACTTGTGATACTAATAATGATTATTATTACATAGTCTTTTACTCGTTCCTTCAGGAGATAATGCTGTGCAAGATATGTCACTGATATTAGATGATCAAATGCAGTTCTGCTATGGCACACAAGGCTCACCTTACTTGCTGCTGCCCCATCAGTGTTCAATGCTAATACTAGGTATCCAAAAAAGAACACATTCCCCAGAAGAGGTATCCCTCCTCATGTTGAGAATGGGAAAAAAACATTTTCTCAGAATCAAATATCAATCACAGATTCAGTAAGCAGTGATGTGGAGATGCCGGCGCTAGACTGGGGTGGGCACAGTAAGAAGTCTCACAGCACCAGGTTAAAGGCCAACAGGTTTATTTGAAATCGCAAGCTTTCAGAGCGCTGCTCCTTCATCGGGTGAAGTCACTTTGGAGCAGCGCTCAGAAAGCTTGCGATTTCAAAGAAAGCTGTTGGACTTTAACCTCGTGCTGTGAGACTCAGTAAGCAGTAACAGGGGTAAATAATTTGTGGCAAAGCTGCTCTCCAGGTTATAACAACGTGAGTAGTGATGAGGATTAGGCTTGCCTTTCGTAATTCTATAGTATGATAGAGGAACATTTTACCATTTATAGAGATTACAAAATGTGCAATTATGTCAGGTTCAGCAGCCTATTGGAAGTAACTTCAGAAATTAGAACCCTATCCCCTCCATTCTAACAACTAGCACAAGCAACCCTGAGCTACAGGGAGGTGAGGTTGCAGGGCAAGGAAGTGGGTGACATACGTTTCTACATGGTCCTTTCATCTCTAGAAGCTGGCAAAGAGAAACATGAGAGAATGACAAACTCAACAGTGGCTATCACTGCTGCCTCCCAGCGTCAGGGACTCTGGTTCAATTCTGGCCTTGGGTAACTGTCGGTGTGCAGCTTGCCTCCCAGTGTCTGTGTGGGTTTCCTCCAGGTGCTCTGGTTTCTTCCCACAGTCCAAAGCTGTGCAGGTTAGGTGGATTGGCCATGCTAAATTGCCCCATAGTGTCCAAAGATATGCGGGTTGGATGGGGTTGTGGGGATTGGGCAAGGGAGTGGGTCTGGGTGGAGTGCTCTTCCAGAAGATCGGTGCAGACGCGATGGGCCGAATGGTCTCCTTCTGCACTGTAGAGATTCTATGTAATTCATACTGCTATTACATCCATGCCAGCACAAGGCCAGAGGGTTGCAAATTCGCAAAAACCCTGCTTCAAAGAAAATGTTTTGTTTCTTTTCCTTTGCACTACTGAAATAGGTTAGCACATGCAAGCTGAATAATACATTATGAAAACTATTCAGGTTTCATTCAATGGAATTTGAGGATGAGACAAAGAGCATTAGTATGCATAATGATTAAAAAGTCACAGCATCTCTCTCAAATTAAGGAAGCTCGTTAAATTTAGGAAAATGTTCGTCAAATATTAAACTCGACTGGCATTAATTTCCCCTCTATTGCTAGATTCCAAGCCAATGACACAGCAACTTTTGTCATCCTGCAGCTGAGCAAGTTCATGTTCCAGTACAAAGCATGTCTGTCTGAACATCCACGCCAGCAACTAATGAACTGACCTGGCAGCAGCTTTAGGCTACCATTAAGTTATTAGCATGAATTTAAAAACACTCCCACCCCCACCCATCTCCATTTTCTCTACATACTGTGGGTAATACTATCCTTCTGGCTTTTTCCACCATCTCCGATACATCATCTGCCTCAATCCCTATTAGCAAGATTTTTTTCCGTCCCTTGTGATTTATTAAAGGCTTGAGGGCAAGGTCGATGCAGCCACTCTTTGTGTGACCTGCTGATAGTGTCTTTTCACCATTGTAAATCCCACATAATCATATTATACCATCAAAGGCAGCTTACTTAAGCAATAGGCAAAAGGCCGACATCCCATTTGCAATCTACTCTGAGGCAGCAGCCCATGACAGGCATCGGCAGCTCACACCATTTCCAGTTATGGTTTGCCTCACTACTGCATTTTAATATGCAGTCCAGTTATGAGGAGATTGCCTCTCACTGTAGACGCTTATAGAAGCTATGGAAAATTCAAAACTCATGTCTGCACCAAAAGTCTCATGCTTATTAATCAGCCACACCAGAATAATCCAAGTACCGTTAATGCAACAAAACTGTAGAGATTCATCAATAGGCTTCCTTACTTTCAAAATGAATGAAGAACATTATTGTAGACTCACATCAAACCAGAGACAGATGTAGATATTTTGGCTGTATGTTTGAGAGGTTTAGTGTACGTCATAGAAATATATTTTTAGAAAAACATACTGAGGATGGCTGGAGAAATCCTTGGTGATGCCAGAATTTGCTTATACAATCCCCCCATTCCCCTTCGGCACAATAACCCCTTCCGTAAAGTTCCTGATAAACTGTTATTGAGAAGAAATTGGGGGCTCCTTGCACATGAATCACAAGGTTAATATTAGATACAGCAATTAAGTAAATGGTATGCTACACTCCTATGGTGGCATCCTTCTATCTATGCGAGATGATGGATCTCACCGCGCTGAGGACTCGGGTTCAAATCCCAGCCCTAGGTAGCTGTCCGTGTGAAGGTTGCACATTCTCTCCATGTCTGCGTGGGTCTCACCCCCACAACCCAAAGATGTGCAGGGTAGGTGGATTGGCCACGCTAAATTGCCAAAAAAAAATAATGAATTGGGTACTTTTTTAAAAAAAAAAAATGATGGACATGCAGCAAATAATGCATTTAACTGCCGCTGCCAAGCGACATTGTAGTTGTTATTTTTGGCATTGGCACCTGCTACCAACTGTGTAGTCATTGGTCATCGCATGCCAGCCCCAGGAAATATTGCCATTTCCCTCTTCGGCTAGCTTGTGATCCTCAGATGTGATAGTCGATGTTTAAGGCCTACGTGTTACACTTGCAAACATCCTTGAAGCAGTGCCTACCGGTCATCTGGTTCCACTTAACTCGCCATATAGGTCACCTTTGGGTATATGACCCTCTTCCATCCTGCAGGCTTGCCCCATCCACCGAAGCCTCCTCTGTGATTTGTGCCAACAATTCATGATTTTTGTCCTGCCAGAATATACCCATAATGTGCCGCAAACAGCGAAGATGCAAATTATTGAGCTACTTTTCCTGGTAGCTGTAAGTATCCCTTCTTCACAGCCGTGCAACAAGGTTCTGAGAACACCACCAGCTTGGTGTTATTCCATGTCTATTTTTGTGAGACAACCAATGACGGTGGCTGCTTTCCCTATGCATGTATCGGGTTCTTCATCGAGGCACAGATCGTCTGTCACCGGGAACCTAAGAATGCAGAATTTGCTAGCCACTTCTAGTGGGGCATTATTTAGCGTGATCAGGGAACAGAGATGCAAAACCTTGTTTCATAACCAGTTTTCTTGATGCTTATACTCAGAAGAACAAGTTACAGGCATGGGAGAGGCAGCCAAATGTCTCTACAGCTGAGTTTATGTGGCCAACAGGTGCAACATTCAGTCTTTATAGATTGTAAAGCTTGTTGTTTGACCTGGGATGCAGGTAGACCCGTTCCATATCTTAGGGAAGGCAACACGCAAGAAAAGAAGATACCTAACAAATTGGGGGTTAGGACAGTCTTTATTCACTCCATTCTTCACCCTGAAACTGCCAGAAGTGGATCCATCACATTGTACAATACAGTGCATGCCGTCATGCAAGGAGCGTATGAGACTGAGGGATTTTGGTGGGCCGCTAATTATTCCCAAAGTCTTGCTCTACTGATGGTGTTGAATGGTTTCTACAAAAGTGGAGTAAAGGTGTATACCCTGTTGCTTACACGTCTCTTGTAGCTGGCATATGGAGAAGATAACATCCACAGTAAATCTGCTGGCATAAAATCCACAATATTGGGTACAACTGGTCAACAAATAATTGGGAGTCTTATAAATAGGTACTAGCTATGGCCTTCCCCATTACACTTAAGGAGTGAGTTGCCCCTGTAGCTGTTTGTAGTCTCCTCTGTTGACTTTTTGCATCATGTGATGATTTTGATCTCCTGTGGAAAGGACCTATCTTTCTCCCAATGGAGCAGTAGGTATGGCAACGGATGGGACTTTCCATGCTTGAGCAGTTTGGCTGGGATTCTGACTTGCAGGGTGTCTTCTGTTTGGTAGGTGGTCTGTGGCTTTCTTGAGCTCAAGGGATGAGGTTTCTTCATCTGATCTATCCATGACAGGAGCCTCAGCAGAGTGTCAAGCATGAACTGAGGTTAAGCATGAAGAAATCTTTCTGTAATTACATAGGGTCTTGATGAAAGCACAGTTGTAGTACGTCTATTGTTTTGATTAATTTAGTTAAGAAAGGATTTACTTGCTTTAAGACAAAGGTCTGTTAGACTGATTTCTGGGATGGAAGGGTTATCCTATGAAGAGGAACTTAAAAAAATATATATATCATTTATAGGATATGGGCATTGCTGGCTAGGAAAGCATTTATTGCACACCCATAGTTGCCTTTGAGAAGGTGGTGGGAGCTAATTTCTTGAATCCCTGCAGTTCCTGAGGTATAGGTAAACTCACCCAATGTAGCAGAGATTAGGAGAAATTTTTTCAATCAAAAGGTTGTGGATCTCCAGAATATTCTACCCGAAAGCGCTGTTGGTGTCTAGAGTATATTCAAGGTAGAGATTGATAGATTTTTAATTACTAGGAAAATTAAGGGATATGGGAATTGTGGGAAACTGGAGTTGACAAAGCAAGATCAGCCATGGTCTTACTAAATGGCAGGGCAGGCTTACATGGTTTACTCCTGTTCCCATTTCTCATGTTAAATTCCAGGCAACAAGTTTGTGATGATCACCTTTTTTTTCCCAAAATGGCTTAATCCTAATTTAGATTTGCCCATCAAACAAACCTGCATACCAACAATTGATAATTATTTTAAACTGTTAAGTATAATACAGTATTTAGGAGAGTTTTCTGGATATGATGGGGAAAAACTGAATTTAAATTGTTCAGCCATAACTAATCCTATAGCCAGCAGAAAACTGGGGAATTACTGCTAGCAATCATGAGTGTATTACCAGTTGTGGTCTGAGCACTCAAACCCGAGGCCAATAGAAGCTGCTGCTTCATCCTTGATCAAAATCAGGCTGTCTGCAGTTGAGCCTATCCCACTGCAATAACGAATGTAACAAAGGGACTTAAACTTCAAACTGAAATGTTTTCTCGCGTTTTTACATTGCAAATGTAAACATTACTGTTTTCATGTGAGCCGTTCTCGGTTTCCAACTATTTTGCAACAGTCTTTCATTTGTGGATTTTGTTCTTGAGCCCCTAGCAGTGCAATGTAGCCTCCAAAATTCAAGCACTGTAAAGTTTCCGAGTGATTATTTTTGACCTTCCATTGAAAATGGCAGCAGCCGCAACGCTGTTGTAATGAGCTACAGATAAACTAATATCGACCAGCATAGTTTCACATCTACTTTTTGTACATATAATGCCACATCTGTATGAGCATGCAAACTGAAAGTCCCAGCTTTCTGACAGGCAGTACATATGGTGATTGCCAGGGCCTGGCTAAGAAAGAGTAAGTAAAAATTATCAGTGGGACTGGATAAAGAAACTGCATCAAATCATGAAATCCCCCTTAAAAAGGAGAGTGGAGGATTGTGAGACGGGCAAGGTTGTGAGCAAGAGACGGGCAGGGAGCAGAAGACTAATTACAGAATGTTTTTAAAGATGACCCAGTCAGATAAATTAGCAAATGGGTCTTTATCGAAGGGAAAATTATGTATTTTTCTCCTCTGCTCCCCCTGCCGCTGCCAAATACCTTTGGCAGCAGGGTGGATGGACTGAAAATTGGTCCCAAGCCTGACAATAACACTCTACAAATAACTAAATAAATGAGAGTGGGACTGGGCCTCTAATTTTCCCTTGCGAGGAAGCACATGGCTTCCATCAAGTGCCTTCATAAGCTAATACAATTGCAACAAAGATGGGACTAAATGAGTAATTTCAAAGCCAGACAAGTTGAGATAGCCAAATCGCAACCACCCCACATACTCCAGTGCTGTAAAATTCTTTGATTCTAACTGTGTTTGAGAGATTTTGAGCACCCCCCCCCAACATTGCACAAAGATCGACAGGACTCAGTAGTACACACATTTCCTGTGTCAAAAATGTTCACATGGAGCAGAAATTGGGTTTGCGCTTCTTGAGTAAACAATTCAGGCCAGAAACCGGTTACAAAAGGTGCAACTCAGTTGACAGCCTTCAAAGTCATCTTTAGGATCCAGTGCAACGAGTATCCTACTTTAGAACTGGATCCTAATTATGAATATTCAATGCTGACTAAGTAGAAATCCTACAGTTGGTTAATATTGAATTATCCAGTCCTGGAAGCTTCCAGATTGATTTTTAAAATAGCACAATTATTTGCTGTGAAGGCAAATATACTACTTAATGGTAAGAAACCATAACACCTGTAACTATTTTTCTCAGAATTGTGCAAGAACATTCATAAAACATTTTCCTCTACAACCTTTGAAAGGACTTATTTTTAGAGGAATGGTGTTGAGAGAAGAACATTTGGTTGAAAATAATCCCCTGGATTAAACAATTCAATGTAATTTTATTTTTAACATTGGCACAGACAATAGACTAATTAAGCAATCGTGTGCTTAATTCATTATTTGGGCTAATTTGAAACAAGTTCAGATGGTTCAGCAATAGTGCAGCTAGTGATTCTTTTTACTTGCTAATCTCAAAGTAATGTGGTCACAGAGGTAGCTATTAATACAGAATGGCTGGCACAGTTGTTTAGCATTCTGTCCTTTTACCGATATAGATTTCAATCCAGTCCAGACGGATGGAACAAAAATCCTCTGTCAATTTGCCGTAAGGATTTCACGTGAAGTCAGCTACTGCAGGCTCAACTTACAGAACAAAACCGCCTTGATTTTGCACTGTGTCAATCTCACTCAGAGAGTTCACAGAATAGCCGTTGTCAAAAATGCAAAATATCATACTGGCGCAGTATGGAGTGCTTTTGAAATGAAAAAAGGAAGCTGAAATAAAAACAGAATTGGCTGGAAATACATAGCCAGTCTGTCTGCATCTGTGAAAAAAAGAGATAGGTAAACATTTGAAGTGTAGATCTTTCCTGAGAACTGAAGTTCATTCCATTAAAAAGGTCACTGAAAACAGATCCAAAACATTATGTAAAAACAGAAAATAGAAATGGCTGGGGGAACACAACAGGTCAATCAGCATCGATGGAGAAGCTGCATTCCAGTCACATATCCTTTTAAGAACAAAGAAACAAACAGGGTTTGAACACAATCAGAAAAGAGAGGGTGAATGCATATTTAAGATACCAGTTAACACATCATTAAGGATACAATGTAATTGTATATCATTCAAATAATATCTAAAAAAACAAGAAATATAATACATTAAAGAAACAAGTAGCAAACATCTTTGCGAGCTTTGGTATCCTTCTCTTATTTACATACTCGTCTTTGCAGACATGGCTTTTTCAGTTTTTGCTTGTATCCTGGTGACACAGCTATATGTATCCAAGAGCAATCTCTCGATCCATCCAAACTCTGCCACCAGTCTCTCATTTCGTCTTTCAGTCCTGAATGAACCATCATTTCCCGCAACAAAAAAATTGCACAAAAACCCAATCTCTTGCTTTTGACACCAGCACAAACTATGCACCCATGGTACCAGCTCCATTGCCTCATGATCAATAACTTGAGTGAACCAGCCTGCTTGCGTACTTGGAACATTGTTCAACCCCAAACTAAGCTTCCAGTGTTATTTCCTCAATCACAATGGAGGTACCATTGCTATCTCCAACTCCCTCCTCAGACCATCTGCCACTCAAAAGCTCATTCAGATCTTGCGTTTAAAAAAAAAATACTTTTATTGAAAATTTTTCAGTATAAACAATATAATATAGAACAGTTAATTCAAGTAGCAATGCAAAAATAACCTAACAAACAAACAAGAGCCCCAATTAACTTAACACCCTTCCCAACATTAAATTAAACCCCTTAACAACTGACGGTGACTAGCTCTTTAAAAAAGGAAATGATTGGCTGCCATCTTTGGTAGAACCCTTCTACCGACCCCCTAATGGAGTACTTGACCTTCTCCAAATGCAAGAACAACACGAGGTCACTCAAGCTGAGACATTAGGCAGAGCAGAAGAATGCCATCTGAGCAGAACTCGTCTCCAGGCTACTAATGAGGCAAAGGCGAAGGGCTTCCCACAACGTAGAAGACAAAATAAATGCTTTTCTATTAAATTTAATAGATTCCCCAATGTCACAGGACTTGCTGTCTGCTAACAATGGTGTAACAAATCTCCATGGCGGATATTGGCTGGGACCAAACTTGGTGCCAAATCCACAAAATATGAGGCATAGTCAGAAACCACAATCACAGAGTAACCCACCCTCTCAACCGCAGGGTGGAGACCAATCTACCACAAAAAAGCCAATACAATACGCGAGTACACCTGGTGCTCATGGAAGAAAAAACAAAAATCTTTATCACCTGGTTTCAAAAAATGCCACGGATGAAAATCCAAATTAGGGTTGAAGGCTAGCAGCTTGTTAATAAAACCTGTATTCGTCCCAGTTTGGTGCATAGCCATTAACCAGGAGACTGAGTTGCCCACCAGACACCCACAAACAATAAAATTTCTACCATTTGGATCCACTAAGATCTTGGCAGCAGAAAATGTAATCCTTTTGTTGATTACAATTGCCACGCCCCGGGCCCTACCATCAAAGCTCGAATGTAAAGCCTGTTCCACTCACTCCTTCCGCAACCTTGTCTGGCCCCTGACTTGCAAATGACTCTTCGGCAAAAACACATCAAGATTCAAACTTTAAGGTGAGCAATTACCCTCGACCTTTTCACTGGGCCATTCAACTACCTGACACTCCAAGTGACCAAACGAATTGGGGGCCTTCCACACCCCGCTCAATCAAGAGTCAGCCATTTCCACCAAGAGGGATTATCCAAAAATTCCACAAAGTACAGCAACCAGGCCCACCCAAGATGGTCGCAAAACCCACTAGCAAGACTAACCAAAGAAAAATCTGCCATCACCGTCAGCAAACTAACCTTGCCCCACCCTCACTCTTCCCCAAACAATACCACACCCAAATCTACATTTAAAAAAAGTACGGTGAACATAAAACATTAAACCCGACTTCTAATAAACCTAACCCCAAACAGAGCAACAACACTAAGCTCATCTTTTTTTTTTTTTAAATTTAAAAGTACCCAATTCTTTTTTCCCCCCAATTAAGGGGCAATTTAGCATGGCCAATCCACTTATCCCGCACAACTTTTGGGTTGTGGGGGTGAGACCGATGCAGACACGGAGAGAATGTACAAACTCCACACGGACAGTGACCCGGAGCCGGGATTGAACCCGGGTCCTTGATGCCATGAGGCAGCAGTGCTAAACCACTGTGCATCCCTGCTGCCCTAACTAAGCTTATTATCTAGGGCAGCACGTTGGCGCAATGGTTAGCATTGCTGCCTCACGGCACCGAGGTCCCAGGTTCGATCCCGGCTCTGGATCACTGTCCCTGTGGAGTTTGCTCATTCTCCCAGTGTTTGCATGGGTTTCGCCCCCACTACCCAAGATGTACAGTGTAGGTGGATTAGGCACGCTAAATTGCCCCTTAATTGGATAAAATAATAGGGTACTCTAAATTTTTTTTAAAAGCTTATTATCTGAAACAAGACCAATAAAATGAGCTGCAGGCACGCCCACTGCACAACTCCCGTTAGCATGGCCTTCAGCTAGCAGAGCGGCTCCCACCCAGAGTGAAGAGAAATGCGAACATAAAAGGACACCAAGTATAAAAACGCTTTAAAATGTAGTACTCAAACAGGGAGCGATATATTTTCACAACAATTATAATGAATAGATCAAAACCACCCAGAGAATTAAACCCCCTACCCAAGTCCAACTTGCAAAACATTCAACCCACAAAGAACAAAGAAATGCAAACATGAACATTAACAAAGAACCCAACAACTCCCTATCTCTACATGCCCACTCCCAACATCCAAAGTCTCAAAACTCTCAATTAGCCAGCTCCCAGCCCAGGCTGTTTTTTTTAAACAAAAGAATCTGTCTTCGCCGGCACATCAAAAAAAGGTCTTTCCCCTCAAAAGTCACTCAGCTGCATCGGGTACACTACCCCAAATCAGACTCCACTTCGATACAGGGCCAGCTTTGGCCTTGTTGAACACCACCAGCTTCTTTGCCAGCTCCGTTCCCACATTCTGATGTGTGTGGCCGGATGGTGTGGCCTTCCCATTTGTAGTCGTGACACTTCTTTGCCTATCTCAAGACTCGCGCTTTTTCTGGAAGCTGTGAAACTGCACAATTACTGCTCGTGGTGCTTTGTTGGGGCGGGGCCTATATCGGAGTATCCGGTGAGCTCGATCCAGCTCAGGAGGGGACGACACCCTCCTCCACCATCTTCGCAAAATACCCTGTGAAAGTGGGGTCTGGCAACCCCACAACACGGATATTTTGCCTCCTTGAACGATTCTCCAAATCGTTCACATTGGTCTTCAGTATTTTATTGGCCTCAGCCAGAGACATCCCCACTTCAAATATGCCTCGAAAGAGACACCTCCATGTCTTGTATCACAGCGCTATGCACTTTTACCATTTCATTGGTCTTCTCCAACCGAAAGGAAGCCAGAGCCTCTTCCATCGTCTTGCGGAGGTCCCCCAACACTACCCACCATTGCTTCTCAAATTCCGCTGCCATGGTGCCGGTAAGCATCTCGACCATTGGCGGAGTGGTCAGAGTCACAGAAGCTGCCTCCGCCATTTTCTGCACCGACGAGCCCCAAGAAGCCTCTGATTTTGTCAACCAACTTCGGTTTTCAGGCTTTTTTTTTCCTGGGCATTTCCTCTATGTAGGCACCTTATTCCATTAAACGATTGGGTTTTTAAACAAAAATACCCCCAGAAACTGGGCGAAAAGTATCCTATCGGGAGCTACCTCGTGCACGTCTTCCCCCTACATAACGCCATCGGAAGTCTCACATCTTATGGTTTGATAACTTTAATGTTTTCCTGGTGGGCTTCACAATCACCAATTACTTCCAACATACCAGAACTGTATCAGTTCTATTCTGCGCCAAACACCAAACTCTACCTGTCTTTCACCCCTACCCTTGCTAATCTTCATCAGCTCAGAGACTCAAATTTAAAATGCTAATTGTATTTCAATCTGTTCATGACCTCATCACTCTCCACCTCCTACACTACCACCTGAACCGTGTCCTTTCTGTGACTCTTTCGTCTCCTTTGCGCCATCACTAGAGCTCCTGCTTTCAGTGGCCTGGGAGCCACATTGAAGTTTTCTCCAAGACTACCCCTTCTTTCAAGATCCAGTCTGATGGCCAAGCTTTTGGTCACTTTCTACCCTTTCATCCTTTGGCTCAACATCTGTTTTTCCTTCTTACATTTAAAATACTTGCCGATGTTTTTGTTCATTAAATAAACGGTACAGATTCAAATTTTATTGCCAGAGATAAATAATAGAAAGTGAATTGGGTGGGGTTGAGGAATAGAAAACCTGGGGGCTACTGATGAAATGAGGAAAGAACTGACCTGCACAAAGTGGTTGAAGCCAGTAGTATAGATGCGCTTACGGGTAAGCTATGAGGGAGAAGAGGATAGATAGTTATGAGGATGATTTAGATAAGGGATGGGAGGAGGCTCATGTAAAGCTTTTGGCCTAGCCTAAACACTGGCCTAGACGGGCTGGGTCCAATGACCTGTGTTTCATATATCTGATTCAATTAAAACAGGTTCCAAATTTAGAATACAGCTAAAATCTGAGGTCACTGAAGTCAATGCTCAAATCTTTAAGAGCTGTGTAAAACCAGCACTGTGTGTTTTTGTTGGAGATTGAGGCAGGATACATGAAACCTCATTGCATCTACCAGCGTTGTACTTGACGTCACCGATATGCTGACAGGAATGGAAAATGGTTCATTTCCGTGCTAATGTTCCTCATCATAAGTACAAAAAAACCCAAGCGAAGGTCACCATTTCCACCCTTATCAAAAATTAATTTACAAATTTAATACTGGTTCACATCGTTTTAATTTCATTTTTAATTCGCACAATGCAATGAGTACCCAGCTCTCTTCTCCCACTGTCCCTGTGAACTGAAAAGTATGTTTCAGCCTACAAATGATTTGCAACGTAAAACCTTCCATGCTACAAAATCATGTCAAACTCAGTGGGAATGTCATGCTGTAGTATCACTGGTATCTTCTGGGGTTAAAGGCACAGGCATCTCTTATTATTGGTTCGTTCCTAGTCATGCAGATTCCGTAAAGCAATTGCTTTATCTGAAATGTTACAATGGTCGCCTTGGGCCTATATATGCACATTATTTTGAATCCAGGCACCTATTGCCTATTTCACCGAAATGCTCACAGATAAGCTATTTGGAGAAAGAAAGCAGACTGCGTTGCCATCTACACAATCAGCAGTAAGAATTAATTAGTATACAAGGGCAATGAAAAGCTATCTTTAATTTTTTGAAAATGCACAAATTATTTCCAGTCAGTACTGTTACTGACTCATGCAAGACTTGGAGCATAAATTCAGATTATAATCTGGGTAAATTAGTATTAGTTCTGTGGAGATTCTTTGAGCTCTCATCAACCTCGCGACTGAATATTGATCGTTGATCTTGCTTTTCCAGTAACAACGCAGACTTTTTTTTTGAAAAGCTGCTCGTTATAGCTTGCACGCTTCTAAAGTGACCTTGCCATCATGTCTATGGGAGACGGTCAAGTTGTATTCAGGTGCAAATAAGGCCCAACCCAGCCAAACAATTGGATTAGAGAAATAGTGCTTCAAAGGATGAGTACAGGGGGCAGCATAGTGGTGCAGTGGTTAACACTACTGCATCACAGCACCAAGATCCCAGGTTTGATCCCGGCTCTGGGTCACTGTCCGTGTGGAGTTTGCACATTCTCCCCGTGTTTGCGTGGGTTTCGCCCCCACAACCCAAAGATGTACAGGATAGGTGATTTGGCCACACTAAATTGGCCCTTAATTGGAAAAAATGAATTGGGCACTCTAAATATATATATATTTTTAAAAGGATTAGGGCAGCATGGTGGCACAGTGGTTAGCATTGCTGCCTCACTGCTCCGAGGTCCCAGGTTCGATCCTGCCTCTGGGTCACTGCCTGTGTGGAGTTTGCACATTCTCCCAGTGTTTGCATGGGTTTCACCCCCACAACCCAAAGATGTGCAGGGTAGGTTGATTGGCCACGCTAAATTGCCCCTTAATTGGAAGAAATGAATTGGGTATTCTAAATTTATTTTAAAAAAGGATGAGTATAGAATATCAAGGTGGACCAGCCATTTTGTGATCTCAACAGTATCCTTGAACTCTTATCTAGAGCAGTGGTTCCAAACTAGAGTGCCACATGTGCTGTGAAGACCCCCCCCAGTGTGCTGCAAAAAGGGATTCAAAATTATTCAAAAATCATGTAATTAAACTTTGTCTTCAGCTCTGTGGTTGGCATCTCCAAGACAAATCTTGGGCCTCCCACATGTGCTCTAGTTGGGAAAAAGCCCCACATGCATGGCTTAGATTTTTTATGTTGGTCAGGCCCATGCGCATGTCCAACAGGACATGGAGCTGAAGGCAAAGATCCCGGGTGCCTGTACAAAAAGCGAAAATTCAAAAAGTGCACAAATATCCTGTGAGAAGCAAGAGAGACAGAAGGAGGCAAGAAAAAAAAAAAAAACAGGAGAGGACAGGGAGGAGTTAAAAACAAAGTTCTCAGTAAGGGAAGAAGGCAGAGAAAATAGGTGTGCCTCAAAATCTTTTTATAATATAGAGGTATACATATAAAAGTTGGGAACCACTGATCTAGAACGAGAAAGAGATTATTGCAGTATACTAAGACCAGTAACTTGACAGGTTGTTCACTCTGCAGTTATGGAACTAGCCTCCATTCATCCATTAGAACTGCAGATTTTCACAATGCAGAAGTCAATTGATAAATAATCAAGTCAGGGCTTCTAATAAATTGAACTCAACTCAAGTGCCACACCCCAATTATCAAACTAAATACTTCTGGAGTAGCAGGAGATCATCAAGTAGATGAGAGACAGAGCCAGGCTGCATTCCAAAACAACCTTGGATGAAATGACAGAAAAGTTATTCACTCTTCACATTATCTTCTATCTAAACAGACGGTGTTCCTAGTCTAGACCATTGTGCACCAGAATACTGCCTGATAGGTTTTTAATTTTGATCCCATATATATGGAGGTAGAAGCTGATCTTCATTTTTTTGTAAGCAATAATTTATTTTGTTCATGAAACAGTGATTGTCCTAAACTGTATCACTGGGTATAAGTAGCCTAAATATTTTCTTTTGATCATGAATGGGCAAACTTTGAAAGTCCATTATATATGAAATGTGTGGACACTTGGGGGCATTGGTAAACCGGGGCAGTCAGCTAGAATTTGTAGAGGGCATGGCTTGCTCGACCAGCTAAAAGTGAGGAAAATGCCGTGGATTTCAGAAAACACATGGAAACCAGGAGCTGGCTACAAAAATGTATGCAAGTATTAAAGGAAATATGGTCATATGAAGAGAGGTGACTAATGGACAGAAAGCAAGGAATCAGGATAAGCAGATGGTTTTGGTGTTTCCCCAGGGACCTTGCTGAAAGCACAGTTGTTTTTAGACCACAGAATTGAACATGGGTACAAGATGAATCATATTAAACTTTGGTGGCAGATGTAGTTTAACGGAGAGAAGTGTGAAGTGGTGCATTTGGGGGAAGGATGTTAAACAACCCGTATCTTAAGAAAAATGTTCAGGAATGGGTATCAGAAAATCTAAGGATTTAGATGGTAAGAATAAAGTCAAGTTAAGAGGATACAATAAAAATTCACTAGGACACAAAGAGCAAGTGGCTGTGTTCTTTTTGAAATAGCAAACAGCTAAATACCCAAACACATGACTGCGCAAGTAGTCATCTAAAATAAAAGGCGACATATTAGACTTGGTGTTGTAGGATCCGAAAGGACAAGAAAACCTGGGAAATTTTAACCTACAGCTAGACGGAGAGATATAATAGACTTCAAGGAAAGAGAATAAATTTATTGAATACACAGTAAAGATAATTTCCCAAAGCAGCAGGGCCATCAAGCTAATAAGGAAGGTGATTCTTGATTTAGTTATAAGTAATGAACCAGAAATCGTCATCACTTTACCCTAGATTTTCAGTGTCCAGGGAGTGGCTCTGAAATTCGAACCTACCACAGGGACATTCGTCCAGGTCAGTTGGCAAAATGTCACATTTCTGGTGGAAGAGTTACTCAGTTATGGTAGCAGGACTCCAAGAATCCAATATCAACTGTTACCTCGGGGCTTCCGAGATTTCAGAGAATAAAATAAATCATAGATTATCATAGAATTTACAGTGCAGAAAAGGAGGCCATTCGGCCCATCGAGTCTGCACCGGCTCTTGTAAAGAGCACCCTACCCAAGGTCAATACCTCCACCCTATCCCCATAACCCAGTAACCCCACCCAACACTAAGGGCAATTTTGGACACTAAGGGCAATTTATCATGGCCAATCCACCTAACCTGCACATCTTTGGACTGTGGGAGGAAACTGGAGCACCCGGAGGAAACCCACGCACACACGGGGAGGATGTGCAGACTCCGCACAGACAGTGACCCAAGCCGGAATCGAACCTAGGACCCTGGAGCTGTGAAGCAATTGTGCTATCCACAATGCTGCCGTGCTGCCCCACTGCCCCAAATGACCAGATAAAGGAAGAGGTATTGGCAAAACTAGGAAATATTGATTAGATAAAGCTGGAACTAACAGCAATTCTATTCAGAAGATATCTTCTTGAAAAATCAAGCTCAAAGTATAAAGTACTAGAATTTATTAAATAATTTCTTTAGATTAATCAGTTCAAATTATTTCAAAGGATGTAGGGCATGGACTGTCTATTATTCTAGATGCCTTGGGGGGCTGGTATAACGTTTTGAGCTAACTTGCACCACTAATCAATCTCACATTTGTAAATTGTATTAATTACAGCATTCAAAAGCATCATAATTTCACTGCTCAAAGGAAATGATATAGCCAGGTGTGCAGTCATAAAATGCAGAATATATGCAATTGGAAGTCAGGTGAGAAGCCCATTCTGATCAAGGCGGCTTCAAACATTAGTAAGAAAATGCTGGGAACTTCCAAAAGGTTCTGACAGGGCTTGAGAAACCATATCTTGATCATTCTTTGTGCTTGAACATCTCCTGGGAGTCCTTTTCTCTCTGGGACGTGTTGTTTGTTATCTGTTGCCTGCTGGATTGAGTGATGTAGATTTTGTACCTTGGCTGTAGATTTTGTACTCTTATTAGAATCTCAGATGTTTGCTTATTTTCTATTGCTAAAAAGAAAATGATTTAGATACTCTGCACTTTTAAAGTTAAAAAGAAATTAAAATATTTCACAGCTTCCAGAGTTAAACAAAATTAAATTTGTCCTTTTCAACTGTAATACTTTGATTTATGAACTGAATTTTGTTTAATATGCATAATGTACAGCATTCTCGTGGTGGCATGAACCACTGAGAACAACATATTATTGCTTGAAATCCTGATTTGTTGTTTTTTTTAAACTCATGTTTACATTTGGTTAATTACGCCAGATTTAACTTCTCTGGTGTTTTTGGTGTAGGTTTGGCTTTATGCCCAGTGTTGGTGATTTTTAAAAAGAACTAACTTTTCAGGCGATCTGGTTTAACACTTTATAGAATAGCAAAATCTTCAAAATGTAGAAATAATGCAAGTTTGATAACTGGTACAGACCACGTTACATATGGCTCCAATAAATCTTCATAAACCTATCACTAACTTTCATCAAAGATGGGAAAGGGCAGAAATGGAAAGGTGGTCATTTCATTCTCTCATTGGCTCATTCTCTCACTGGTTCAAAGGGAAATTTTACCTCAAGACAGTTCCACCTATCCAATTAAAGTTCTAAAAATATATGAACCATTCCAATGACATTCTATAATTTTCTAGGTATCAGGTTCCTTAATCTTTTATCTCTGAGAGCGCTCTGTTAGACACAAGCTTGAAATAGTAAGGGACAATGTTAGCAAAGGCCAGTGTCCAGAACAATTTAACATGGAACAGCACTTTCTCAGAACCTTGCTTTACCCATTCATACTGCTGTCACCCATGTCTCTTCTCTCCCCAAGCCCACCTTCAATCTTGAGCTAGACTTTTTACCATAAAGAAAAACATTAGCCATACTCTGAAGGACTTTGAATGTAAGGTGCAAAGCAAAATACACAATTGTAACACAAGGTTACGGTTCTTTTTAAAAAGCTCCAGCACTGGGCATAAACCTAACATATACTTTTGCTCAAAGGACAGAATTGATACATATTTAAATGTTTTCAAATTACATTTCATCATAATTTCTAAAGAACAATTTGTTATAAACCAAGCTCAAGATCAGTGCCTCTGTACCAAATTCAAATAAATCTAAACTGATAGATTAGAAGTGGTTCTCAATCGCCAACACAACTTAACCAAACTGGACTTCAAGTGGTAGGTTTTCTTTTTTATATTCCCTGCCTTGCGCACACAATTGCGAACAATTACCTACTATGAGTCAATGCTGCAAAATTCTACTTCTCCCACTTACTAGGACTCAACTAGTACTTACTAGCGAGATATATATCTCGGTCTTTGGCCAAGTTCAAGTATCAGAGCAAGCTCAAGATGAGGTGCAATGTCTTTTCTTGTCAGCTTGGATGTTGTAAGTCTCTCCTGTGGAGACCATGAATTGGCTTCAATTTGAATTGGTTTTTGGAGCAAGTAATGAGATGGATTGAAGGTTTGCCCTGTCCACTCTGCTCATTGGCTTTATAACTTTAAGGATGGAATAAAAAAAACATTTTTTATTATTATTTGGTGAGAAGCTACAATTTGTTTCTCAAAAACAAAAACACAAGAATATGCCAGAACAGCATATCCCTCAAAGTCAATACGCTTCACCAACAGGAGACACACCAGCCTTTGGTGCCGTTCGTCACCAATAGGAAAACCAAATGAACAGGACTAAATTTGACATTAGTTAAACTGCAGAAATTCTAGCTACTGAAAGTTATTAAACGGGTGACAGGTATACCGGATTGTGTAAAAATTGAACTTCTGAGACAAACCTTTTAGGCTAACAGTCTAGGGGCTGACTTTTACCTGGGTAATGTTTTGACACTTTAACAGGTGTATGTGATTTGGTTCCAAAACGGCTGTTGCGATGAATAAAGTAATAAATGAGCACAAACACCAATTCATATTATCATTCACGATCACCTTAATAATTTGAGTAAATAAAAACAAAACTGAAATTTGGACATATTTTAAGCATTCACCCAATATTTATTTTCATAGTACTTACAGATTTACCATGAAATCGAATTAACAACTTGAGGAATAATTTGGGGGTTGATCCTGAAAAACTAGGGTTGACTTTTATAGGAGGTTTATGAAAAATGATGGTTGATTAGGCCATAAATCATGGGGGGGGGGGGGTCAACTTTTAAGAGATCGGCTTTTACATGAGTTATATATGGTAAATAGTCAAGGCAACATACATCGGCATTTTGCCACCTCTGAAGTTGGCAGCTAATCAATACAAACTATTGGTGATGGCAGAGCTGCAAGTGGATTACCAGAGTATCAATATTCACCATCTGAGTAGTTGGAGCTCTCCCAGCCACAATCAGAGAGATTGATGATATTCCTTTTGCCTCTATTAACATTGGCAGACCGGACTTCCGGTGGCGTGGGCGAGCAGGGCGGCCGCAGCAACAAGAGCTCCTGCTGGTGGCGGCAATTTCGGGGAAAGCCCCGAGTCTTCACGCACCCCCCGACTATTGTCGGCCTTTGGGGCCGTCACGAGCAGCCAGCGGGGCCGGTTTAAAAACCGGTGAAAAACCCCATGCGGGTGTCGGGCGCCGAGGCGCAGGGCCCAGCGCGGTGTCGAGGTCAGAGCAGCGGGGGGCGGAGCTACGAGGAGGCCGAGGCGGCAGGCCCGAGGCCAGGGCACTATGTAGGGAGGGTGCTCCACGTCGGATGGCTCCCACCTAGGAAGAAAGAAGGTTGAAGCCTGGTCCCAGGGGAGCTCTGGGTGAATGCAGAGGAGAAAGAAAGAAAGTTTAAGGAAGTTTGGTAAAAGTTTTTTTTCTCTCCCTTTTTTTTCCAAAAAAAAATGTCAGATTGATGAAGGACAGGAGGGTGAAGGGGGAGAGAGGAGAAAAGAAAGATAAAAAAACAATAAGCCGCTAAAGGATGCGAAGAAAGGTGGAAACGCGGGTTTGCCGCCGAAGGAGAAGACGAGCAAAAGTGTTGACACGATGGCGGAAGCCGAACTGCAAGGCGGGGCCGCACTACTTACGGTGGAGAAGATGACCGAGGTGATGGCGGTGGAGCTGGAAAAACAGTTTGTGAGGCACATGGAGGCCTTGAGGAAAGAGACGGCGGTCGTGTTGAGGTCATTGGTGGAGGAGGCAATCGGCCCGATGAGGGTGGAGGTGGCAAAGGCATCGGCCGAGGTGAGAGAGCAGGGCGAGAAGATGAAGGAGGTGGAGGAGGCCGTGACACGACACAGCGACCAGGTCACCTCGATGGGGACGAGCTGCGGGGGGTGGTGGAGGTTAACAGAGGACTCCGAGCAAAGCTGCAAGATTTGGAAAACCGCTCGAGGCGGCACAATTTGAGAATTGTGGGCTTGCCCGAAGGGACAGAGGGCCCAAGGCCAACGCAATACTTCGCTAAGAAGTTGGCGGAGCTGATGGGGGAGGGTGAGAGCCCCACCCTGTACGAGCTCGACCGAGCTCATCGGTCATTAAGGCCAAAGCCCAAAGTGAACGAGCTGCCAAGGACAGTAAGTATCTGCTTCCATAAGTTTTGCATGAAGGAGAAGGTATTAAGCTGGGCGAAGCAGGAGCGTGAGGTGCTGTGGGCTGGTACTGCGGTTCGGAGCTACCAGGACTTGACGGTGGAGTTGGCAAAAAGACGAGCGGCGTTTGGACGAGCGAAGGCGACTTTGTACAAGTGGGTGCGATTTGGTGTGGTGTAGCCGGCGAAGTTGAGAGTAACATATAACGCCAAAGACTTTTATTTTGAGACAGCGGAGGCGGCCGTGAGGGCAGAAGGCTTGGGACAGACGTGAAGAGCGGAACTGGAAGAGAGACTGAGGACTCTGTTTGAGCGGCTGGAAAATGTACAAATGTTACAACTTTCTTTTTACTGATTTGTATTGAAATTTACTTCTCTTTGCATTGTTATAGAGTTCAAGTTAATGGCGTTCTGTGTTGCGACGGTTAAATGTTATGTTAGTGAATTGTAGGGGTTGGATTGTTGGGTTTGTTTTGGTGTTTCTTTCTCTGGGACTGGGTGGAAGGGGGCGAGAGGTCTTGGTGGGGGGAGCCACCCGCACTAGCTAACTAAAGTCAGTTAGGGAACGGAGGTGAGGTGAGAGGAGGGACATTGGAGCCTGGATAGCAGGCTTCAATGGGCCTACGAGGCGAGCAAGAGGGGGTGGAGGGATGGATGTTGGAGGATGTTTTTGTAGGGTGGGTTCTTGGGAGGGGGGGAGGGGGGAGGGAAAGGGGTTTGTGTTAACAATGGACAGGGGCGGGTCAGGCTTATGGGGCAGGGCCCGGTGGTATGGTGATGGTGGATAAGAAAGGGGGGGGGGGGGGTGAGAGACCCCCAGTAAGGATAGTCACGTGGAACGCGAGAGGGCTAGGAGGTCCGGTCAAGAGGTTAAGGGTGCTTGCACATCTTAAAAGTTTGAAAGCCGATGTAGCAATGCTGCAGGAGACTCATTTGAGGGTGAAGGACCAGGTGAGACTTAAAAGGGCTGGGTTAGCCAAGTGTTTCACTCCGGATTTGATGGAAGTTCTCGCGGGGTAGCGGTGTTGGTCAGCAAAAGGGTACGCTTACAGATGGAGAAGGTGGTGGCAGATCAGGGGGGTAGATATGTGATTGTGGCAGGGGCGTTGGAGGGGAAATTAGTGGTGCTGTTAAGTGTATACGGTCCCAATTGGTACGATGTGGGATTCGCGAGGAAGGTGTTTGGGGCTATTCCCGACTTCGACACGCATGAGCTGATTGTGGGGGGGGGACTGGAACTTGGTGCAGGAGCCAAGGTTGGACAGATCACGGCCGCGCTCGCTGGTCCCATCAGGGGGGGGCGAAGACGCTGGCTAGGCTAATGGTGGAAATGGGAGAGGTGGACCCTTGGAGGTTCCTGCACCAAGGGAACGGGAGTACTCGTTTTTCTCAGCGGTCCAGAAGTTATACTCGCGGATCGACTTTTTTGTGGTGGGGAAGGCTTTGCTGGCTGGAGTCAAGGGGTCGGAATACTCTGCAATTGCAATGTCAGATCATGCTCTGCATTGGGTGGATATGGTACTGGAGAAGGGGGTAGCGCAGAGACCGGGATGGAAACTGGATGTGGGGCTTTTGGGGGACCAAGTGTTCTGTGAGAAAATTGAAGGTAATTAAGGAATATGTAGGTTTCAATTGTACAGGTGAGGTGTCGAAGGCATTCGTCTGCTCTAAAGGCGGTGGTGAGGGGTGAGGTAATTTTGTTTAAGGCCAGGGTGGACAAAGAGGAGAGGTTGGAGCGGCAGAGGGTAATAGATGAGAATCTGGAGGTAGATAGGATGTATGCAGAGGATGGGGACCCGGCGAAGCTGGAAAAGAGGAAGGAACTACAGGCGAGCTTCGACCGACTGTCCACCAGGAAGGCGGTGCGCCAACTGAGACGAGCAAGGGGTGCAGTTTATGTTAGCAGGTCAGCTTCGGAGGGAGGCAGCGGCAAGGGAAATTCTTCAGGTGAAGGATAGGGCAGGGATGTTGGTGGTGGCTCCAGTGCTGATTATCAAGGTTGTTGAGGAGTTTTATGAGAGGTTGTACAAGTCAGAGCCACCGGGGGAGACAGTGAGATGCAGGAATTTCTAGTTGGATTGGAGTACCCGAGGCTAGTGGAGGGGGACAGGGCTACATTAGAAGGAGCAATAGTGGAGCAGGAGATAAAGGATGCGATTGGGAGGATACAGTCGGGGAAGGTGGCAGGGCCGGATGGGTTTCCGGTGGAATATTATAAAAAATTTAAGGATAGGTTGGCACCCCTGATGGTGGGGATGTTTGAGGAGGCGATAGGGAAGGGGGTGTTGCCGCATCCCTTGGGGCAGGCATCGATTTCACTGTTGCTAAAAAATATAAGGATCCGACTGAGTGTGGGTCGTATCGGCCCATATCACTTCTGAATGTGGACGCAAAAGTGTTGGCGAAGGTACTGGCGGGTAGGCTGGAGGAGTGCCCCCCGAAGGTAATAGGAGAGGATCAGACGGGGTTCGTGAAAGGGAGGCAGCTGTTTTCGAACATTAGGAGGGTTTTGAACGTCATTATGGCACCGGCGGAAGGGAAGGAAACCGAGGTAGTTGTGGCATTAGATGCCGAGAAGGCGTTTGATCGGGTAGAATGGGGGTACCTGTTGGCAGTGCTGGAGCAGTTTGGGATTGGACCAAGGTTTGCGAACTGGGTAAAGCTATTATATAAGGAGCCGAAGGCAAGTGTCCGCACAAATAATATCAGTTCAAGATACTTTTCTCTCCACCGTGGGACAAGACAGGGATGTCGTATGTCCCCCCTGCTGTTTGCACTTGCGATTGAGCCGTTGGCCATCGCATTGAGAAGTTCGGGAGCATGAAAAGGAATAGTGCGGGGGGGGGGGAATAGAGCATAGGGTGTCCTTATATGCCGACGACTTGCTGCTGTATGTCTCGGAACCGAGTGCGTCGATATGAGGAATATTGGAGCTACTGCGGGTATTTGGGTCTTTCTCGGGGTACAAGCCGAACCTGGACAAGAGTGAGCATTTTGTGGTGTCTTGGTCAGGGGTGGGGGCAGGGATGGGGGGGCTGCCATTCCGTAGAGCAGGGACTCATTTTAGGTATCTGGGGGTGCAGGTTGCCCGGGAGTGGGGGAGGCTTCGCAGGTACAACATCACTAGTTTGGTGAAAGCCGATCTGGCAAGGTGAGACGGCCTTCCTCTGTCACTGGCGGGTCGGGTACAGGCGGTTAAAATGAATGTGTTGCCGCGATTCCGGTTTATTTTTGAATGCCTACCGATTTTCCTGCCAAAGTCTTTTTTCAGGGAGATTGAGGGAAGGATTACCTCATTCATATCGGGAGGGAAGGTGGCCAGAGTGAGAAAGGTGCTGCTACAGAGGGGAAGGCAGGCAGGGGGGTTGGGTCTCCTGAACCTGTTGTACTACTACTGGGCGGCGAATGTGGAGAAGGTGCGGAGCTGGATCAGAGGGGTTGATTCTCAGTGGGTCAGAATGGAGGAGAGTTTGTGCAGGGGGTCGGGGCTGAAGGCACTAGCAACAGCGCCGCTCCCGATAGCTCCGGGGAAATATTCAGGGAGTCCAGTAATAATAGCTTCATTGAAAATCTGGAGGCAGTTTCGCCAACACTTCGGGTTGGGGGTAGGGTCAAGGGAAATGCCGATTCGGGGGAACCACAGATTTGAGCCAGGGAGGTGGGATGGAAGTTTTCAGAAATGGGAAGGGAAGGGGATTAAGACGCTAAAAGATTTGTTTCTTCGGGGTCGGTTTGCAGGCTTGAGGGAGCTGGAAGCGAAGTATGGGCTAGAGCAGGGTATTTAGGTACATGCAGATTCGGGATTTTGCCAGGAAGGAGATACACAGCTTCCCAGAGGAACCGGCCTCCACATTGCTGGAGGAGGTGTTGACGACAAGGGGACTGGAGAAGGGCGCAGTGTCAGCGGTGGACGGTGCTATTTTGGAAGAGGATAAGGCACCACTGGAAGGGATCAAAGCAAAGTGGGAGGAAGAGCTGGGAGAGGTTTTAGAGGAGGGGGTCTGGTGTGAGGTGCTCCGGAGAGTGAATGCCTCCACCTCATGTGCGAGGTTGGGGCTGATACAGCTGAAGGTGGTATATAGAGCACACCTCACGAGGGCGAGGATGAGCCGATTTTTTGAAGGAGTAGAGGACGTGTGTGAGCGTTGGGGGGGGGGGGGGGCTAATCACGTTCATATGTTTTGGTCCTGTCCAAAGCTAGGGGAGTATTGGAAGGAGGTGTTTAGGGTTATTTCCAAGGTGGTGCATGTGAAACTGGACCCGGGTCCCCAGGAGGCCATATTCGGGGTGTCGGACCAGCCAGGGTTGGAAACGGGTGCAGAGGCAGATGTCATAGCCTTCGCCTCGTTGATCGCCCGAAGGCGGATCCTGCTGGGATGGAGAGCAGCCTCTCCACCCAATGCCCTGGCGTGGTGGGGAGGACCTGTTGGAATACTTGACCCTTGAGAAGGTCAAGTTCGAACTGAGGAGAAGCTCGGAGGGGTTCTACAAGTCATGGGCACTATTTATTGTGCACTTTCAAAAACTGGATAACATCGAACATTAGTTGGGGGTGGAGGGGTGGGGGGGGGGGGGGGCTGTGTAGATTAAGGGTGACTATGGGTAATCCCCGATTCCTTTTAGTCATTTGTTTGGGGGTTGGTGGGCGGATGGGATCGTTGTTAGTGTTATGGGGATTGACATATCTTGCTGATTATTGTTGATGGGTGTAAATGCGGGAGAAAATGTGAAAAAGAGAATAAAAATATTTTTAAAAAACAAAACATTGGCAGACCTGTCACAACCATTGAACAATATAGCTGGACCAAGAGGTTCATGCAAACAGCAATTTTAAGAGTGCTGGCTGTGGGAGCCAGAAGTGCCTCTATCAGAAAGGCAGGTCTATCGGAACACGTATATAACTGTACTTACTGGGACATAGTTACTGCTTTTATAAAGGTTTGAACACAATTATCTATTGAAGAAATTCAAAGTCACTTGCAAGCTTTGAATGAGATCATAAAAATTAATCATTGAATCATTCTGACCTACCACAATTGAAAATAATTTTTAAAATTCAGTCCAACATCAGAGATACAACCAGCAATTTGCAATGCTAATGACTCCACTGGTCAGACCATCTCAGTAGCCACCTAAACAAGGAGATCACCCATACTGCGGCATCATGGCACTCCGATGACTCATGTCCACCTTCCTGGAAATGCAATGATTCATCTGTCAAGAGTCGTAAACTCAGCTACTCTGGATGTACGATGCAAAGAAATATCTTCCATGCTATACAACCTCCCTAAATTTAAAACTGGCACCAGTCAAACATCACTGTAAAGCCCAGCGGAGCTCGAAAGGGCCTGCGAACCATGAGCGCATGTTCTGGTCATACCCCAAGTTGGTGGGTTTTTGAGGGCCTTTTTTAAAAAAGAAGAAACTATATCGACAATTTTAAATGTGGATGTGGAGTCCTGACCATTAGTTGCAATATTCGGAGTGTCAGACCAGCCAGAATTGAGGACAGGCGTGGTGGCGGATGCATTGGCTTTTTCTTGTCGAACTCCGTCTGGAGACTTCGTCTCTCCCCGAGTAGTTCCCCATCAGGAGCCTCTGCATAGCTCCTGCCCACCCTTAAAATCTCCTCCACTAACCTCTCCCTTTGCCTGCCCTCTCTCGTCACCCTATGAGCCCTGATGGAGATTAACTCTCCCCTCACCACCCCCTTCAGCGCCTCCCATACTACTCCCACCTGCACCTCCCCGTTGTCGTTGGCCTCCAGATACCTTTCGATACACCCCTGCACCCTCCCGCACACTTCCTCGTCTGCCAGCAGTCCCACATCCAACCTCCACAACGGGCATTGGTCCCTCTCCTCCCCCAGCTCTAGCTCCACCCAATGCGGGGCATGGTCTGAAATGGCTATGGCCGAATACACCGTTCCCTCCATTTTCGGGATCAATGCATGCCCAAAACAAAAAAATCTATCCGGGAGTAGGCCTTATGTACGTGGGAGAAAAAAGAAAATTCTCTGGCCAAAGGCCTGGCAAATCTCCACGGATCTACTCCCCCCATCTGGTCCATAAACCCCCTAAGCACCTTGGCCGCAGCCGGCCTCTTCCCCGCCCTAGATCTGGAGCGATCTAATGCTGGGACCAGCACCGTGTTAAAATCCCCACCCATTATCAAGCTCCCTACCTCCAACATCCGTTTCATGAATCCAGCATCGTCCCAGTTCGGGGCATATACATTCACCAGTACCACCTCCGTCCCCTGCAACCTACCACTCACCATCACGTATCGGCCTCCCTTGTCCGCTACTATGTTCTTGGCCTCAAACGACACCTGCTTCCCCACCAGTATTGTCACCCCTCTATTCTTCGCATCCAGCCCCGAATGGAACACCTGTCCTACCCATCCCTTCCTTAACCTGACCTGCCACGTTCAGATGTGTCTCCTGAAGCATGACCACGTCTGCTTCAGTCCCTTTAGGTGCGCGAACACTCGGGCCCTCTTAACCCGCCCATTTAGGCCTCTCACATTCCACGTGATCAGCCGGATTGGGGGGTTACCCCCCCCCCGCCTCCCCCGCCAACTAGCCATCTCCTATCTTAGGCCAGTCCCGTGCTCGCGCCTCCCGCACCCTCCAGTCCCCCAGGCGGGGAACCCCCGTCCCGACCACCTCTTCCATTTTCAGTTCCCCCTCGGACAGTGCAGCAGCAACCCTAATATCCCCCCCTCTCTCTCCCCCCCCTTCCCTCCCCGCTAGATCCACATCTAGCTCTTTTGCTCCCCCCATATTACTTCCGTGAGTCAGCTGACTTCTGCTGACCACGGCTTCCCCCGCCTTCCCGTTGATCGCCCCCGTGTGGGAGTCTCTCCTCCTCCTTACCTTCCTCCACCCCCGCCCCCCCCCTTTTGGCCCGGGAAAAAGCCCGCGCTTTCCTGAACCAGCCCCGCCCCCTGTGGCGCAGCTCCTGTTGCGGCCATTATCCCAGTTCCCTCATCCCAGAGTCTCACCTCCCTCCAGCACCGACGCCCACATTCCCCATCATCATCCCACCCATGAAGTATTCTTTACCCATATTTACAATCCCATATACAACCAACATCTTCCACCAAAACCACATCCCCTCAGTTGGAATCCAGTTTTTCTGTCTGAATGAAGGTCCAAGCCTCTTCTGGCGTTTCAAAATAATGGTGTCGGTCCTGATAAGTGACCCACAGTCGCGCAGGCTGCAGCATGCCGAACCTGACTTTTTTTATGCAGCACCGCCTTGGCCCAGTTGAAGCCAGCTCTCCTCCTTGACACCTCCGCGCTCCAATCCTGGTAAACTCAGATCACCGCGTTCTCCCATCTACTGCTCCGCACTTTCTTGGCACATCTCAGCACACCTTCTTTGTCCGCGAAGCGATGGAACCTTGCCACTATCGCCCTTGGCGGCTCATCAGCCTTGGGTCTCCTTGCCAGGACCCGGTGAGCCCCTTCCAGCTCCAGGGGGGTCGGAGAGGCCTCCGCTCCCATCAGCGAATGGAGCATCGTACTCACATACGCCCCGGCATCAGCTCCCTCCACTCCTTCGGGGAGACCCAGAATCCGGAGGTTCTTCCTCCTCGATCTGTTCTCCAGGACCTCGATTCTCTCGGCCCACCTCCTGTGCACCGCCTCATGCGCCTCCATTTTTACCGCCAGGCCCAGGATCTCGTCCTCGTTATCATTCGTTTTATCTCTCACCTCACGAAGCTCCACCGCCTGGGCCTTCTGGGTCTCCTTCAGCCCCTCGATCGCCAACGGCATTGGCGCCAGCACCTCCTTTTTAAGCTCCTCCACACAGCGCTTAATGAACTCCTGCTGGTCCGGCCCCCATGCTGCTCGATCTCCGCCTCCGCCATCTTGCTTTTTCCCCCTCGTTTTTGCCGCTGCTCCAGAGCCTCTTTTCTCGCCGCTCCACCGCTGATCTCGGCCATATAACGTAAGGGGGGACCTTACTGCACCTTCCCACATGGGATCAAATCAAAAAAGTTCCGTTGGGGCTCCTCTGGAGAGCCCGAAAGTCCGTTATCGCGGGAGCTGCCGAAACGTGAGGCTTAGCTCCGCATCGCCGCAACCGGAAGTCGACGATTCGAGGGAACCATGGGCGCAATTCTCCCATTGGGAGACTAAGTCCCGATGCCGGAGTGATGTTTCACTCCGGCGTCGGAGGCCGCTCCCAGACCCCTATTCTCCCACCCCGGGGCGCTAGGAGCGGCGTCGCGTCATTTATGCGTGCCGGGCCTTGACGCCGCGCAAAAGCAGCGGCACGTAAATGACGCCAACCCGCGCATGCGTGGTTGCCGTCCTCCCCGAGGCCGCCCCTCAAGAAGATGTCGGATGGATCTTGCGGGGCGGCGGAGGAAAGGAGGTCCTCCTTCAGAGAGGCCGTCCCGCCGATCGGTGGGCACCGATCGCGGGCCAGACCCCTTTTGAGGCCGCCCCGGTGCAGGCCGCCCCCCAGCATTCCCGCGCTGTTCCCGCTGGCAGCGACAAGGTGCGGCCGGCGCCGGCGGGAAGCCGTCGTGTTGGGCAGGCCGCTCGGCCCATCCAGGCCGGCAAATCGCTGCTCGCCCGTTACATACGGCGAGTAGCGATTCTCCCAGCGGCCAGCCGTGATTCTCGCCGCACCGGTTTGGGAGGGGTGGGGGTGGGAGAATCGCGTGCGGGTGCCGGGGCGGCGTGGCGGGAGTCGCGCGGTACCCCGGCGATTCTCCCACCCGGGGTGGGGGGGATTCCACCCCATAGATCTGAGCCAGGGAAGTGGGATGGAAATTTCCGGAGATGGGAGAAAGGACACTAAAAGATTTGTTCCTTGGGGGTCGTCTTGCAGGATTGAAGGAGCTGGGAACGAAGTATGGGCTGAAGCAGGGGGAAATATTTAGATTCATGCAGGTTCAAGACTTTGCCAGAAAGGAGATACAGAGCTTCCCAGTAGAGCCGGCTTCCATATTGCTGGAAGAGGTGCTGACGACAGGGGGACTGGAGGAGGGGGTAGTGTCGGCGGTTTACGGGGCAATTTTGGAGGAGGAGAAGGCGCCACTAGAAGGGATCAAGACACAGTGAGAGGAAAAATTGGGAAAGAGTATAGAGGAGGGGTTCTGGTGTGAGGTGCTCCGGAGGGTGAACATCTCCACCTCGTGTGCGAGTTTAGGGCTGATACAGCTAAAGGTGGTGTATAGAGCGCACCTTACAAGGGCGAGGATGAGCCGGTTCTTTGAGAGGGTATGTGAACGTTGTGGGGGGGTGGGTGGGGGGGGGGGGGGGGGGCACACAAACCACGTTCATATATTTTGGTCCTATCCAAAGCTGGAGGATTACTGGAAGGAGGTTTTTAGGATAATCTCTAAAGTGGTGCACGCGAAACTGGACCCGGGCCCTCGAGATGCCATATTCAGGGTGTTGGACCAGCCGGGGTTGGAAACGGGCACGGAGGCAGATGTTGTAGCCTTCGCCTCGTTGATCACCCAAAGGTGGATCCTGTTAGGGTGGAGATCAACCTCTCCACCCTGTGCCCTGGAGTGGTAGGGATACCTGCTGGAATTCTTGACGCTTGAAAAGGTCAAATTTGAACGGAGCGGAAGGATGGAGAGATACACTTCATGGGCGTTATTCATTATGCACTTTCGAGAATTGGATCACATCGAACATTTGGGGGATTGGGGGCCTGTATGTGTTAATGGTGACTATGGGTGGTTCCAGATTCCTTTTTGTTATTTGTTTATGTTAACATGCGGGCTAATGTTTGGGACTTTGGTGGGAGGATGGGATTGTTGTTATTGATATGGGGATTGACATTACATTCGGTACTGATTATTGTTGGGTGTAAATTTGGGAGAAAATGTGAAAAAGGAGAAAAAAATTTTAAAAACAAAACTTTGTTAACACAGTACTAAAATCTTTAACCTCACACACGAAAAATAGCTATTACAATTACCCCCTAAACAATACAGAATACAGTAATACCCATAATTACGATCTCTACTCCTAATTAAACAACAAAAAATAAAAAACATACAGCTCTCAGTCCATCCTACATTCCAGAACAAATTTGGCTCCTGTTAAAACCACTGCAGACTCTGCCTGGATATCTTCAAAAAGCTAATTTCAACAAGCTTGTTTCAGCTTCCCCTCGTCCTCAGACAAGTCTGCACTGCTTTAAGTACTATCAATCTTTTTAACTATTCTACGGTGAGAGAAAAATATCTTATTTGTGGACTCAGTGTTAGCCAGATCAGTACTCAACTCCAAAGTATTCTCACAATGACTGAATACCGTAGCTCCACCCAGCAATGGCATCACCTCCCCAAGCTGAAAACACATTGGCCAGGATTCTCCCATTCCGGGGACTAAATCCCCACCCCGGCTGGAAAACCGGCGCCAAGGACTCTGGCGTCAACGGGCGCCCCAAGGTCCGGAATTCTCAACTGTCTCGGGGGCTAGGTGGACTGCGGAGGGGTTGGCCGTTGTGATCTCGTGCATGCGCGGAACCGCCAGCGTGATTCCACGCATGCAAAGACCATCCTTCACATTTTGGCACATGCGCAGGGGGTTCTCTTCTCCGCGCCGGCCATGGCAAAGCCCTACAGGGGCCGGCGTGGAAGAGAGAAGTGCCCCCATGGAACAGGCCCGCCCGCAGATCGCGGGCCAGGCCACCGTGGGGGGGCCCCCGGGTCGGATCCCCCCGCGCCCCCAGGGGGACCGCCCACGCCGACTTACCTGCCAGATCCCGCCGTGTGGAACCATACGTAACACACGGCGGCAGGACTGGCCAAAAATGGACGGCCGCTTGGCCCATCGAGGCCCGGAAAATCGCTGGGGAGGCCGCTGCCAACGGCCCTCGACCGGCGCAGCATGAGTCCCGCCCCCGCCTGAAAAATGGCGCCAGAGAATACGGCAGCCGCTGACGGGGCGGCGAGGCGGGATTCGCGCCGCCCCCCCCCCCCCGGGGATTCTCCGACCCGACCGGGGGGGATCGGAGAATCCCACCCGTTAACTCCTCTGGGACTCCCCCAAGTCAAACATCAGTTAGCCCAATAGCCCAAGCTTTTATGAAGGCCAATTTCACCTCTGGCTCCTAAAATCTTTCTGGTCTTGAAAAACAATTTTCTTTTTAAATACATAACTACTGCAGTCAAACACACTTTGACCCAGTCTTTTAACGTTTTGTTGCCAAGTATTTATAAGACCATAAGACATAGGAGCAGAATCAGGCCACTCCGTCCATCGAGGCTGTTCCACCATTCAATCATGGCTGATATTTTTCTCATCCCCATTCTCCTGCCTTCTCCCCATAACCCCTGATCCCCTTATTAATCAAAAACGCATCTCTATTTTATAATTTAATATATCTACAATCCTGCATTCATCACACTATCCTCCGAATTGTTTTATTTCTGAGGAAGCAAAATAGGTTTTCCGGTCATTTTCTTCCTCTTAATTTCTCCCCATCTTTATCCCTCACCCTGCGGCCCATGCCAGAGTACAGTTCGAACCATTATAGTGGAGAAGGCGGCCATTCGGCCCATCAAATCTGCAGCAACCCTGTAAAAGAGTAACCTACCTAGCCCCCCTCCCAATAACTGCACACTTTTGAACACTAAGCGGCAATTTAGTGTCGCCAATCCACCTAAGCAGCATATCTTTGGACTGTGGGATGAAACCAGAGCACCCGATGGAAATCCATGCAGACACAAGGAGAAAGTGCAAACTCCACACAGTCACCCATGGTCAGAATTGAACTTGGGTCCCTGGCGCTGTGAGGCAGCAGTGCTAATCACTGTGCCGCTATAACACAATGCTGGAAACACCCGTCAGCCAAATCATCCTCTGTAGAGAGAAAGGTCAAGTTAAAGTTTCAGAAACCCTTCATCAGAATTACAAAATCAATTACAGGTGAGTGGCATTAAAAGAGAAATAGAAGAAAGGTGGGGGGGGGGTGGAATTGTTTTTTTATTTAAAAAGCACAAGGTGTAAAAAGAAAGACCTGCAAAATGCTTTAAAAGAAAATAAATTGGTTATGTGGTTGAAGTAATAACATGAAATAAGTGGAAAGGTATAATGGAAGTCATTTAAGGAATACAGGGGAAAACGCAAATAGCTGAGCCAGTTTTATGGGACAAGTGGGGAAGATAAAGCAGGTTTGAAATGAAAAGAAGGGCTAACAATTGGAATAGCGTGGCAAGGACAAAAGAAAATAGGTTGGCACTCAGGGTGCAGATTGGATGACCAGCAGTGTTCCAATGGACAGTCCCTACTCCAAGGACTGTATATTCAGGTGAAGTGTTACCAGTAACCTATCTGCTCCCTCCACTGCTGTTGACAGCTGTTGTCAGATTTCAGCATTTAAAGTTTGCTATACTTATTTATTCTACCAGCCCTCGGTCTTCCAATAATTCAGTCAGTGACCGCGGTTTACCCTTAGCTATTCAACCCTGAGAAAGAGATTACCACAGCAAATTTGACCCACATTTGATAACTGCATGCATACACTTCCTTCGGAGATCACTGCATAGCTGTCAGGGGAAGGGAAAGCCCTGTTCAATTTTAACATCCCAATCACAGATAAAGAGGTCAAAGGGGCAGCACGGTGGCACAGTGGTTAGCACTGCTGCCTCACAGCGCCAAGGACCCGGGTTCAATGGTGACCATCAGTGTAGAGTTTGCACGTTCTCCCCGTGTCTGTGTTGGTGGGTTTCTACAGGTGCTCCGGTTTCCTTCCACAGTCCAAAAACGTACAGGTTAGGTTAAGATGTTGTTGGGATTGGGCGGGGAAGTGGGCTTGGGTGCAGTGTTCTTTCAAAGAGTCCGTGCAGACCCGAAGGGCCTAGTGGCCTCTTTCTGCACTGTAGGAATCCTATTATATTCAATTACACCATTCCAATGCCATCTTGCCAGAAATATGCTAACTTAACACCAGAATGATCTGGGATATACCTAGTCTGCCTTTTGTGGTGTGCACCTTTCAGATGCCTTCCGGAAGTCCAGATATACTACATCTACAGGAGCCACATTATCCACTTGGCTTCTTACATCTTCGAAGAACTCTAGCAAATTAGTCAAACACTATTTACATTTCATAAAACCATGCTGACTCTGATGGATTGCATGTTGACATTCCAAATTATTTTATTCGTTCATGGGATGTGAGCGTCACTGGCCAAGCCAGCATTTATTGACCATCCCTGACAGCATTTAAGAATCAATCACATTGTTGTGGGTCTGGAGTCATGTGTAGACCAGACCAGGTAAGGACAACACATTTCCTTCCCTAAAGACATCAGTGAATCAGATAGATTTTTTCGAACAATCAAAAATGGTCTCATCGTCTTCTTTAGACTTTTAATTCTAGATTTTTTAAAAAAATTATTCAAATTTCATCATCTGTCATGGCGGGATTCAAACCCAGGTCCCTAGAGCATGACTTTGGGTCTCTGGATTGGTTAGTCCAGTGACAATACCACTAGGCCATTACCTCCTGTTATTGCTTCCTTAATAATGGATTCTAACAATTTCCCAACCGGATGTTAATGGATGAAGGAGGACAGGCAAGATGGAGGAAAATGAGGCAGAGATGTGATCATCTATGATTGCACTGAATGGCGGAGCAGGCTGAGGGGATGAATTACCTACTCCTGTTCAGAGTTATTTCATTTTTATCTAGTTTACAGAGAATGAGTCCTTGCATATGACTGCAGGTCACTTCTAGCAAGAGAGCCAAGTTACGAGCTCGGCTGATTACCTTAAATTAGTAAAAATATAATAGGAATACTACTCGTTCCACAAGGAGGTTGATACCTGACAAATGCTTAAAATATTCACATTACACTTTTAAAGAATCCAAGACATTACTGAACTGGAAATCTTTCGTCCTTACCTGGTCTGGCCTACATGTGACTCCAGATCCATAAAAGTCTATCCTTATGAAAACACCCATCATGACTTTATACCATTATGATCGCACAGTGGTCAACAATAAATATATTGAATGAGCTTCGGAAGTACCACACGTGCCGAGATCCACTATTTTATCTGATCAATTTGGCTTAAAAAAAATAAAAACAATTTAGAGTACCCAATTCATTTTTTCCAATGAAGGGGCAAAATTGAATGGTCAATCCACTTACCCTACACATCTTTGGGCTGTGGGGGCAAAACCCACGCAAACACGGGGAGAATGTGCAAACTCCACATGGACAGTGACGCAGAGCAGGGATCAAACCTGGGCCCTCAGTGCTATGAGGCAGCAGTGCTAACCACTGCACCGCCATGCTGCCCTGGCTTTGTCCTTTCTGCAATAACTGAGAATTGCCAAGTATAGCCTGTTAAATAAAGGGAATTGGGGGTTTCATGAATCATCTGCAACTCTGGCTGAATTAGACCTACAAAACATCTTCCAAACTTATGACGGCAACCACCTGGAAGGACAAGGGAAGCGGATCCATGGGAATAACACCACTTGCACTCACCCCTCCACGCCACACACCATCCTGAATAGGAAATATATCACCGTTCCTTCACTTCACTGGGTCAAAATCCTGGCACTCCCTCACTAACAGCACTGTGGCTGTACCTACACCAAATGGGACTGCAGGGTTCAAGGAGGCAGCTTACCACCACCTTCTCGTGAACAATCAGGGATGGAAAATAAATGCAGGCGCAGCGAGTGACCCTCACATCCCGTGACAGAACAAATTTTTTTTAAACGTCGTCTTACAGCCAACATGTACACAGAGACTAACCACTTAATGTGCCATTGCGTCCAGAAGTTAAGATACAAATAAGGCTGGGTCGATGGCTCTGGAGACATAGAAACCTACTTCAATAATTAAGTTTCCAAAGCCTTCCAGAGACAAACAAAAATCACAGCCCCCATTACTGAACTCTACTGGCTGTTGTTTTCACCCTTCATAAAACAGACTCTCAGCCCAAACTTATCTGGTTAGACCCCCACACAAGGATTGTGGTGGGAGGGGGCAGAATCACAGCATAAAAGAAATCCCAAATGCAACTTACCAGCCTTATGGAGCTGCATTCAACTGAAAGCCTCAGGAACCTGCTACACTGCACTTTTTTCACCCAGCCCGAATAAAGGTTGGGCAAAAAAGGTGCAGTTGCACTTCAGTGCAAGTCAACAGGAATGGAGTGGCAATCCGACTGTGATTGCCAGTCTTCGAAGTTCTGGCCCAATGATACACCGCTGTAGCAGGGAACTGCGTTTAGGGTTGAGCACATTACTGATGTTGGCATAGAACAAAGGAAATTTTTCTGACTTGGAAATGCTTGATTCTGGCACTGAAAACTGCCTTGTACAAGACTGCAAGCCCATATCATTTGGGAAGTGTAAATATGGAACATTCATTATCAGAGGTTACATCAATGGAATAACATACATACACAAAGCTTATTCATTCCATGTTTATCAGCTCATTGCACATGTGCAGAGGAGGAGACCATTCAGCCGATTGCACCTGGCCAACTGACAAGTAGGCACCCACCCTTATTCCATTTCCAGCTCTTGGTCTGTAGCCTTGAAGGTTAGTTTTTTTTCCCAATTAAGGGGCAATTTAACGTGACCCGGGGCCGGGATCGAACTTGAGTCCTCGGTGCCATGAGGCAGCAGTGCTAACCACTGCACCACTGTGTTGCCCTTGCAGCCTTGTAGGTTAGAATCATAGAATCCCTACAGTGCAGAAGGGGGAGACCATTCGACCCATCAAGTCTGAACTGGCCCTTGGAAAGAGCACCCTACTTAAGGCCATGCCTCCACCCTATCCCCATAACCCAGTAACCCTACCTAAACTTTTGGACACGAAGGGGCAATTTAGCATGGCCAATCCACCCAACCTGCACATCATTTGACTGTGGGAGGAAATCCATGCAGACGTGCAAACTCCACACAGGTTATGGCACTCCAAGTACTTTTTAAATGTTATGAAGGTTTCTGCCTCTACCACCGTTTTAAGCATAGAGTTCTAAATCCCAACCACTTTCTGGATGAAAGAAAATCCCCTCGAGTCCCTCATAAATCCCCCAGCCTAAATTTATGCCCTCTAGTCATGGACCCTTCCCATCAACCTTATCCAGACTCTACAATTAGGTCTCCCCTCAGCTTCCTCTGTTGCAAAGAAAACAACCCTCACCTAGCCAATCTTTCCTCTTAACTAAAATTCTCCAGACGAGGCAACATCCTCGAAAATCTCCTCTGTACCCTCTCCTGTGCAATCATATTCTTCCTATAGTGCAGTGATCAGAACTATGCTCAGAACTTCAGCTGTGACCAAAATAGCCCTTTAGAAGGATTGAGCATTACCATCAAGATCCTGTATTTTATATCTGTTACCTGCCCAGCCATCTTCCGGGATCTGTGGACTTACTCTCTTAGGTTGCTCTTCCTCTAACCTCTCAGCATCCTACTACTCGGCATATTTCCTTACTTTGTTAGCCTTCCCCAAATCCATTAGCTAGCACTTCTCCGGCTTGAACTCCATTTGCCTTTGTTCCACCCACTTGCCTAGTCCAATGATACCTTTCTGCAAACTACAGCTTTCTTCTTCATGACCAATCCCATGTTCTCCCTGTGGGTTTCCTCCAGGTGGTCTGGTTTCCTCCCACAGACTAAAGATGTGCAGGTTGGTGGGTTGGCTGTGCTAAATTGTCCTTTTGTTTCCAAGGATGTGCAGGTTAGGTGGGGTTATGGGGATAGGGCGGGGGAGTGGGCCTGGGTAGGGTGGTGTTTTGGAGGATCGGTGCAGACCCGATGGGCCGAATGGCCTCCTCTGCACTGTAAGGATTCTATGGACTGCTAGTTTTTGGATCATCTGCAAACCTCTTCATCATACATTCAAGACCACATAAAACCCCACTCAACAGACTTCCAGGCAAACAAAACACACTAACCAGTACCCTATGCTTCCTGCCTGAGTCAGTTTTGGATCCAGTAAGCGGCTCACCCCTACCACTCCCCTCCCTCCTCGAGGTGGGGGAGGAGTCAGGGGCACTGTGGATTTTGGACCACCCTTGGAGTTGGTTTACAGCTGGCTTCCTCCAGTGAAGCTGAGCAAGCAACAACCTGGAAGGAGGTTTTGCAGAGTTCTGAGGGCTATGTATGTCTGGAGCAATCAATTGAAATGATTGGGATTCCCAATGGCCATCACCATAAATGAAACATTGGGAGTAGCTGAAGTGAGAGCTGCGAGGCAAAAATAGGGTCAAACTGTAAAATTTAGGATACTTTTCAAAAAGCTTATTTCAATGACATTGCTGCAATGGATGAAAGGGGAGAACATTCGCAAAACCAAAAGCGATTGTGCATCATGACCATGGGATGTTCCGCATGCTAGGAATAGGCACGTTCAAATCAGCAATTAATCAGCTATTGACTTTTACAGAAAATTTGGCTTTGGAATAATGGAAATTAAAAAGAACTACAACATGTTATGCAGAAAATACTCAAAAGCATTTCTCCATGCCAGAGTGTGGAAAATCAGAAGTGAAACTGTGTCTGAGCTTGCATGTTTGTTGCCAAAAAAAGGTCTGTACAGACGGTTGGGGAGGGCGAGCATCGAGATGAACCTGCTCACCACAACGCATTGTGGCAATATTCTTCCCACATGAACCTGAAACCACTCTTGCATAAAACATTCTGGGCGGGATTCTCCAGGGACCTCTAAATCGGGACCTCTAAATCGGAACCTCTAAATCGGTTTCGGTGTTCGGCCGGAGAATCCACGCCAAAATCAGACGTGGTGCCGCTTTTGCAATGCTCCGCCCCCTTAAAACGGCGTACTCTAGGAGTGCGCCACATGGACGGCCTCAGAACGTTATCCGAGGCCCTGCCCCCCGATGCTCCGCCCCTGGCGTGCCGGGTTCCCAATGGCATGGGTCTCTCATGTTATTTTTTTGTCGGGAACTCGGCGTGGTGGCTGCGGACTGAGGCCAGCGCCGCCACAGTCGGGGCAGGGGCTGGCGGCACCGGTGGGGGTGGTCCGGGGTTTGGGAGCCTGGCCAAAGTGTCCGTACGCGGCCGGCGCCATGTTGCACGGCTGCTGCAGGCCACCACCGTGCACATGGGCGGCCACGGACCCGGCAATTCTCCGGACATATTGGCGCCCCCCCCACCAGACGGGGGATCAGTGTCCACTTTTTTGGATGTAAAAGGCCATCGTACCCACGCCGGCGTCAGCATTTAGTCTCGGAATCGGAGAATCTGTATTTTCACCAGTTAGAATGAATGTATCTGATAAAGCAACCCATCTGCCAGAATTGCAATCAAAGCAAGGAGTTTAGGCATGTTTTAGTTACTTTACCAAGTTCTAAATGGGATTTATTTTTTTGTTTTCCAATTCAAGCATGGAAAGAAGTGATCGGAGTTTGTATTTTTTCAAATTCATGCATACTTCATTTTGCCCGTAAAAGTTGAATTAGTACTTTGAAGAACTAATTAGCACAGTGGGCTAAACAGCTGGCTTGTAATGCAGAACAAGGCCTGCAGCGCAGGTTCAATTCCTGTGCTGGACTCCCCGAACAGGCGCCGGAATGTGCCGACTAGGGGCTTTTCACAGTAACTTCATTGAAGCCTACTCGCGACAATAAGCAGCATGGTAGCACAGTGGTTAGCACAATTGCTTCACAGCTCCAGGGTCCCAGATTCGATTCCAGCTTGGATCACTGTCTGTGCGGAGTCTGCACATCCTCCCAATGTGCGCGTGGGTTTTCTCCGGGTGCTCTGGTTTCCTCCCACAGTCCAAAGATGTGCAGGTTAGGTGGATTGGCCATGATAAATTGCCCTTAGTGTCCAAAATTGCCCTTAGTGTTTGGTGGGGTTAATGGGTTATGGGGATAGGGTGGAGGTGTGGACTTGGGTAGGGTGCTCTTTCCAAGAGCCGGTGCAGACCCGATGGGCCGAATGGCCTCCTTCTGCACTGTAAATGTTATGATAATCTATGATAATAAGCGATTATTATTATAACTGTCCTACAAACTTATTTGTGCCTATTGGAATGATGTCTCCCATTTTTCATTTCATGGAATAAATATCTCAATTTTAAAGGTGGAAAAAAAATAGTTTGGGATCCAGTTCACCTTGGGTCCCATGGGTTTTCACTTTTGTCACCAGTGTGTCATGTGGAAACGTATCAAAGGTCTTGCTAAAATCTATATAGACTACTTCAACTGCTCCCCCTACATCGACTCTCCTAGTCACCACCTCAAAAAAATTCAATGTTAGTCAGTCACAACCTTTCCTTAACAGATCCATGCTGACTGTCTTTGATTAATCAGTGCCTTTCTAAAAGATGATTTTTCCTGGTCCTCGGAAATTTTTCCAATAATTTTTGAAATTTGTTTGCAAATACTGAAATGATTCTCCTAATCAAACTACTGACTCATCCAGTGTCCAACACATGCCCATTTCCACAACACTTTTCCAATTATAAACACATTAGTGGACTCATTTTCAATAGTACACAACTTACCCTGTTGAAAAGTTTAATTTCCAATCTCTGTAGTTACACAATTATCCTGATGTTGCTTTCTAAATTTAATTAATATAATTTTTATTACGACCTCAGAAAGTGTGCAATCTATAATATTCAGGTCAGCCTGCCTGTCGGATAGAAACAGTATCCTCTTGCTCATGCTAACTACGTGCATTACAAATAATTAAAAGCCAACACTGTAAGAGGCAAAATAGTTCCAAGTGCTTCAGCAAAATTACCATAAAATCCATGTAGTATCATTGAAGTTTAAAAATATCTTCCTTTTCGTTCAGTGAAATTCACACTTACTCAACATATGGTGTGTGCAAAATACATAATTAAAAGATGGTGAAATAAGAGTAATATTTCATTAAAGCCACTGGCCACAATGTCAGATTTCTCTGAGATTTATCAGGTCATCCCAGCAAGACAATACAAATTATATCCCTCAGATCTTCCCTGTGACTCCTCTATATGTTTTTTACATTTAGTGTGCTGGCTTTCCGCACAGATGCTACTTGCAGTCTTGTTCCTCACTTTAATATATGTACCCACTAAGAAAGAAGCCATTAGTAGAGAAGCATAAATTTCATAAGCGTATAAACCAGCACTTAAATATTTGCTTTATTTGCACTTCGCAGTATATCAATTAAGCAGAATAAATAGACAAATAACCACCATTATTTCAAGCAAAGAGAAAATCTTCCTCTCAAAATTAGTTCTTTATTCTTAAAACAATTAACAAGTGGGATAGACTTTTTCGCAGCACATTTTGTCGGGGAATGTCGAACAACAAGCAAAACAGAGATGCGACAAATGCATTCTATTGGAGGAATGAATGGAATAAAAGATTCAGATTGGGATTAAGTCCACAGTTAAGGTAGACAAGAAAAGATATACATTGTCATATTACAATCCTCAAAAGTGAAAAAATAAATGAATAGAAACAAGCATTAAATCTATGGGCATTATAATTAGCTGAATAGCTAAACAGAGACAAAAGCTAAACCAGGATATGCAATAAAAACTATCATGTCTTTAATTGCTAATGAAGCCTCAGAGTACCATTGTGGTCATTATAACAGGAAGTGAGTGACTATTAGAGCACAATTTTCTAACAGCAGCTAATATAATAGCACACGCGTGAGCAGTATGGACACCACAATACCCATTAGCAATTGCTTGGACTTACTTAAATTGAACTGATCGCTGTATTTCCCCCTTAAGTCAACCCCCGAGGACCATTTATTTAGAAAAAAAATAGATATCCTAGTTATAAGTCTTTTCATTTCTTAATGCAACTGAATACGGCTAAAATGTCAAAGCTTCATTGCTGCTTGCCGCTTATACTTCATTAACAATGAGACAACTGGAGGAACATCAACCGATAATACATTAGGTTGGAAGTTATTATGACAGTGCCCAAGCATTAGATGATTTGAGATTACCCAGAAATTTAGGAGAATTTGGGACAATAAAAGGCACCAAATCAGATTTTAAATGCTTATGTATGGTGTGCCACTATAAAACTTTGACCTTGAATACTTAAGTGAATTGTTGATGACAATTCTACATTAAATTGTCAATTTCTAGAGATCGCTAATGCTCCGAACAGTGAAATATTTTTTCAAATGAACATCCGCCCTCTATGAATGCATCTGCCAGGCTGTTAGATTGGGTAATGAGTGCACCAGCACAAGATTTAAGCCAGACCCTAATGCTTATGAGGATGAATTATCACAACAGCACTAATCTAGGAGTTCAATGTAAAACCTTCATTCATCACTTCACCTTTTCTGGACCAACATCACTGGTCAAATGTAAATACAACATATGGAGCCACAAGTGTGGTCACAGTCATTAAAAAAATATATATATTTTCGTTTTTTCACATTTTATACATAAAACAAAATAAATTGCTTCTCGGCCTTTTGGCCAAGATGAGTGTGGTGATATGCATCACTGTAAATACACAAAGGGTTAATGTGAACACACTACACCTAGCTAGACACCAGAGGGAGCACCAGAGACATGACACACAGATATTCAACCAATAGGTCAGTAAGATAGGACACGACCAATGGGCAGTCACACACCCTGATGTGACACTACCACAGGGGGGCATTACACCAACCCATATATAAGGACACAGCACACATGATCTTCCTCTTTCCAGTGGAGACACTTAGTGAGTACAGACAGGGTTGATTGAAACACATCACACCCACCACGTGGATTGTAGCAGATTGGTTAGTTAGTCTGAGTAGCTATAGCAGGATTAAAAGGAGAGTCAAATCCAAGTAGGAGAATTGTTAACAGTTTAATAAATGTGTTAAAGCTATCTCCAAGGCAGAACCTTCCTTTGTCAGAGTGCACATCAAGGAATCAGCTTATGCTACGTCAAGAGCATAACAAAACAATGAGTGTGAGGTCAGGTGTAATGACTGAATCTGGTATGTCTCTCTTGTGGGGAGCATGAATTGGATTCAATTTGAATTGGGTTTTGGAGCCGGTAAGGAGCTGGATTAGGTGTTTACCTCTGTCCACACTCTTGAGCTTTGGCTTTGTAAATCAGATGAAGGAATTTTTAGAAAACGTTTTAAAATAAAAAAACAAAAATAACAGAAGAAGCCCCCCCCATTCTATCCAACGCACAAATGACTCGAAGAATAACCAGCCCCATTCCTACCCCTCTCCCCCTAACAGCTGATGGTAACCAACTCTTTAAAGTGAAGAACATATAGACCCACCTCTTGTGCAATCGCCCCCCCACCCCCCCCCCACCCCCCCAATTTACCAGAGCTCCTCAGCGCCATGGCCAAGGGCTCTATCGTCAGCGCAAACAAAGGGAGGACATGGGACACCAGTCTCGTTCTCCTACGCAGTTGAAAATATCCCGAGTTCACCTAATTTGTACGAGCACTCGTCTTCGGTTCCTTATATAACAATTTGACCCATGCCACAACCTTAGGCCCAATCACAAATTACTCCAACACTGCAAACAAATAACTCCACTCGGTCAAACATCTGCTCCACATCCAGCACCACCACCTCCTGCTCCTGCTCTCTTCTCCCCCCCCCCCCCCCCCCCCCCCCCTCCCCCAGGTTAGAACAGCACGTTTAACAAGCACCGCACATTCAAATACAGCTGTCTACCCTTTACAAACCTTGTCTGATCCTCCCCAACCACCTGCGGAAGACACTCCCTTCCAACCCAAGGGCTAACACTTTGGCAAGATTCTGGGTAAAAAGGGCTCAAAAACAAGAGCTATAGCGGGAGCTAACCAGTGTGTGACCTCCATTTACATGTCACCTTGTGGTCATAGTCAGACCTACTGCATCACTTTCAATAGTTTGAATACAACCAATACGTGGTCCCTTAGCCACTAGAGCATATCTTCCATAATGGGAAATTTGTAATTTATCTGTTAATTCCTTGGAAAAATGATACCAAGTCTTTGTGGCAGCACGGTAGCACAGTGGTTAGCACAGTTGCTTCACAGCTCCAGGGTCCCGGGTTCGATACTCGGCTTGGGTCACTGTCTGTGCGGAGTCTGCACGTTCTCCCAGCGTCTGCGTGGGTTTCCTCCCACAGTCCAAAGATGTGCAGGTTAGGTGGATTGGCTATGCTAAATTGCCCTTAGAATCCAAAAAGGTTGGGTGGAGTTAGTGGGTTACGGGGATAGGTACCCCAGTAACTCTGAAATTAATCTAATGCAAGACAACTATCCAGTTAAGAAACCGATTCATCATTCTTCACAGAACCAAATCCAGTGGAAAAGAGCGAGAACAACTACCAACCTACCTGCACAGATTGAGCAAGTCATTCCTTGCCCCAGGTACAGACTGCAAACCTATATGATGGAAAGTAATTGATAGGATTTGTTAAATGACTCACAGAAAAGGAGTCCTAAGTGATCAGTTTAAATTGTTCTTGAACCTTCAGCTTTACACATTTTTAAAAATGTTGTCTTCAATATATTGTTTGGACTCTTCCAATTTGCCATTAATGCAGCCCGGTGGTACATTTAATTAAGGAACTATTTCATAAATTTGGAAGGAAACAACGAAAGGAGACAACACTTAAATAAGCCTATAACAGGACAAGACCATAAGACTATAGGAACAGAATTAGGCCATTCGTCCCATCGAGTCTGCTTCGCCATTCAATCTTGGCCGATATGTTTCTCATCCCCCTGCCTTCTCCCCATAACCTCTGATCCCCTTATTAATCACAAACCTATCTATCTCTATCTTCAAGACACTGAGATTTGGCCTCCACAGCCTTCTGTGGCAAAGAGTTCCACAGATTCATCACCCTCTGGCTGAAGAAATTCCTCCTCATCTCAGGTTTAAAGGATCATCCCTTCAGTCTGAGGCTGTGCCCTCAAGTTTTAGTTTTTCCTTCTAGTGGAAACATCCTTTCCACGTCCATTCTATCTAGGCCTCTCAGTATCCTGTAAGTTTCAATAAGATTCTCTCCCCACCCCCCCCCCTCATCCTTCTAAACACCAACAAGTACAGAGCCAGAGTCCTCAACCGCTCTCATATGACAAGCTCTTCATTCCAGGGATCATTCTTGTGAACCTCCTCTGGACCCTTTCCAAGGCCAGCACATCCTTCCTTATATATGGGGCCCAAAATGACTCTCAATACTCCAAATGGGGTCTGACCAGAGCCTCATACAGCCTTCAGTACATCGCTGCTCTTGCATTCTAGCCCTCTCGACATGGATGTTAACATCGCATTTGCCTGCCAACTGAACCTGCATGTTAACCTTGAGAATCTGTGCTTCTGATTTCCTAAGCCTTTTCCCATTTAGAAAATAATCTACTCCTCAATTTTTACTACCAAAGTGAATAACCTCACACTTTTCTACATTGTATTCCATCTGCCATTTCTTTGCCACTTTCCTAGCCTGTCCAAGCCCCCCGCTTCCTCAGTACTACCTGTCCCTCTGCATATCTTTGTAAGTAGTGGTTATGTAGATTTTAACGCATAAGTACATGCAAACAACAGGCTTTTCTGGTATTTAAGAAAACTTCCTATACAAAGCAATCTTCAATATTCATGTGAATTCTACCCTCAGACAGTAACAAGTCTTTTAAGTAGTACATAAGGCCTTAAAGGTGGACCCTCTTTTGGACCCTGCACAATGCAAACAGGCCAGTTGATTCTCGACAACCCCCTCCCTAGCACCCATAGCCATTACAGGTAAAAGGCCACTACATTGATATATGAGAACGAAGAACAAGTTCACACGGTTAGTTTAATTTACTTATCTTAATTAGGCACATTTGAAAATATGTGACAGTGTGGCAACCTCTCTTGTTCAGAGCTTGGTCTTGGTTGACATTAACATTGGATAGATTGTAAGTCGGAAAAGTGGCTTAAAGAACAGCTTTTTGAGCTACCATGTTGAATTCGGTGAATTCCAAGAGCATTAATGTCATAAACTCTGAGAAGCTTGAACAGTATTCTTTGAACAAAGAGCTCAGTTAAAGATTGAAGCTAAAATGATGGTGGGCTGTGTCCAATGGTTAATAAGGAGTAACTGGGAGTGACCAAAAAGGACAGTAAATATTACCTGATGCTGTCCTGCCTACTATTTAAGGCTGACTAACAAGCATTTTATTTACGGAATAACTAAAATTTGTTTATTACAAGCCCCCAGTCTCCATCTGTTTGAAATGATTTGACACCTAAAGTGAAGCTATGCAACAGGATGAGTCACCTTACTTAGTCAGATTGCGGATAGTAGGGTAATTGGCCTTAAATCCGATATGCAGGACAACTAGTTTAGTTATCCACCACCATATCTGGTCGGACTATATAAATCACTGTGGAGTTCTGCTCTTACCTGCTAAACGAGTCACTGTTCCAGGAACATCATGGAATGCAAAGATAATCCCCAAATTCATTTGTCTACAATAAACAATTTTGTTAAACCCCCTCTGCTCTGTCACTCCAACCTCACCAAAAAGTACAAGGAGCTCAGTGACTTCTTTGTCATTTAGATTGAAATCTTCTAATCCATTGCTACATAACTCCCCTCCACTAGCCCAATCATTCTCTACATCCTCGAATGCCCTAGCCCCTGAACTCATCTTTCTCTCCGATCACCCTTCATCCCCTCTGCGAGGCCACCATGTCCATGAAACACACCTCTCAACTGTAATTTCTTAAACTGCTGACTACCTAAATTCCCATCCTGGTCCCCATGTTAGCCGATATGGCCAATGGTTCTCTCTCTTCAGAGGTTGTCCCTCTCTTCCTTAAATCTGTCACTATTGCTCTACTTGAAAATAAAATCTCTTGACCCCAACATTCTTGGAAAGTATTGCCCCATAATCCACCCTCCCTTTCCTGCTCTTGACTTTGTTGTCACCTCCCACATTCATATACATTTTTCCCAGAACTCCATGTTTGAATTCCTGCAATCAGATTTCCACTCTTGCCACAGTAGCAAAACAGCTCTTAAAGACACAAATGACGTGCTTTGTGACTGAGACAAAGATGAGCCTTCCCTCCACTCATCCTTCTTAATCTATCTGCAGCCTTTGACATAGTTGACCACACCATCCTCCAAACACCTCTTCACCATCATTCCATCCAGGTGGGTGGAGCTGTTCTTCCATTTCCATTTTTATGTAATTGTGGTCAGAATATCACTTGCGATGGTTTTTCTTCCTGATCCCATACTGTTACATCTGATGCCCACCACATCCCACCACCCCCGGGTTGTGTCCTTGGCCCTCGCCTATTCCTCATCTACTTATTGCCCCTTGGCAATATCATCTGAAAACACAGCTTTAGTTTTCGCCGGGCACTCCCAAGTCTACTTCACCATCAACTCACTTGATTCTTCTACATTGTTAAATTATTAGACAGCTTATCCAACATCCAGTACTGGAGTAACAGAGATTCCTTCCAATTAAATATTGGGATGACCATTGTTTCTGGTTCTTGCTCCAAATCCATTTCTTAATCACTGACTCCATTCCTCTGTCCAGCAACAGTCTGAGATTGAATCAGTCTGTTTGGATTCCTGGTGTCATGTTTGACTCAAGAGATAAACTGCGAGCCTTATATTTGCGTCATCTCCAAGAGCATATTTTCACCTTTGTAACATTGCTCAACTTCACCTGCCTCAGTTAATCGGCTGCTGAAACCCTCATTCAGGACTTCATTACCTCCAGACTTGAGTATTCTGATGCGTTCCTGGCTGGTCTCCCACATTCGACCTTCCAGAAACTGGAGGCCATGCAAACTGTTGCTGCCTGTAGCTTAACTTGCACCAAGTCGTATTCACTTATCACCCCTGCACTCGCTGGCATCAACTGGATCCAGACCTCAAAATGCCTTCATTTTAAAACTCTCAATGTTTTCAAATCTCTCCATGGCCTCACTTTTCCCACCTCTACTCTCCTCAAATCTCTCCATGGCTCCACAATTCTAAGATTTCTGTGCTCCTTGAATTCTGGCCTCAAGAGCTTCCCTGATTTTAATCGCTACATCATTTAATCGCGACCCCACCTTCAGTTGCCGGGTCCTTAAGCTCTGGGTTATCCTCCCTATACCTTGCTCCTTGAAGACACTCTTTAAAACCTACATCTCACTAAGTTTCTGGCCATCTGCCCTCTTGACCTTACCCAGCTCAGTGATATATTTTGTGTACAATGCTTTTGTGTAGCATCTCAGAACAATTTATGTTAAAGGCACTGTATAATTACAAGCTGTTGTTATATATGTTAGAACCCATGCTCCACCTTAGACTTGTGGAGAAGAGAAATTGGAATGGGACCATTTACCAAACAGAGTTTAAAATGCTGTGCCCATCATCAGCGTGTTAGAATCCAAAACAATTACAGCATTATGCAAAATACTGTAGTGTACCAGTTACCAGGCATACTACCTCTTCTAGATTGAGTATCAATTTAGCTCAAGTGATTTGCAATCATTCCTCAGTTACAAGGTTGCAAATTCATGTTCTACTCCAGAACTTGCAACCCATAATTTGACACTTCAGTGTAGCATTGAGAATGCTGCTTTGTTTGGATGGACTATGTTTTGGACAAGTCGTTAGATCTGCCTGTTGCAATGAATGTAAAAGATCTTGCCATAGGAGTGGTGCACTAAACAACATTTATCCCACAGCCAACATCACCAAAACAAATGAATAGCCATTTATCTGATTTGTTTCTTGCGCGAGGTTCATCTGTGAAAACTGGTCGTCTCATCTGTCTGCATTACAACAAACTACATTTTTATTCAAAAGTTCAGTAATTATCAGAGGTAAGACTCCCCATAAATTTCCAGACTGGTCATTCATCTTATTTACAGTTAGTGGGACCTTCAATGTGCAGACTTACTGCCACATTTGCCTGCATAATAGCAGTGACTGCACCTCAAAAGTAATTAATTGGTTCTGAGGCACTGAGATATCCCAAGGATGTGATAAGAAGTTATATAAATGCTAATTTTTTTTCTTTCCAGCCAACTTGATAGGCACAAAATGACTTTTTCACTGCAAGTCACAAGATTAGTGAGAGCTTCAGTTCAACTCCAATGCAGGCATCATGTCATATAATACCATGTCCCCTAATAAAGAAAAATTGTAAAGCAGATTGCTATGTTGGCTCTGTGACGACCGTGCATCAGTCTTCAGCTGCAATGCATTACATATTTGACTTTAGGAAATGCACAGTAAAATCCTTCCCACCGCTTGGCATAAAGTGGTGCCAAGTATTGTTGACCATTTTGGCATAAAGTATTGTTGACCATTTTGTGTGGGTGGTTTTTCTGATGCCAAAATGGACACTTAAACTCTCCCACTTAACCTCACCATTAGTTGAAAACGAGCAGCCAGACTATGCAGGTAATTCTTTTGATGCCTTTATGCATGTGAATTCTAGATGTATACTTTATTGAGCAGATTGACAGTGAGGACTTTATTGCTTTTGCAGTTGTCTGCTTTTTTGAATCTATAGCACAGGGGAGGAGTTAACACAATCAGACTGCCAATACTGTCCAAGAGTTTCTTGCCTTTGAACATCATCAGAGAATCATAGAATTTACAGTGCAGAAGGAGGCCATTCGGCCCATCGAGTCTGCACCGGCTCTTGGAAAGAGCACCCTACCCAAGGTCAACACCTCCACCCTATCCCCATAACCCAGTAACCCCACCCAACACTAGGGGCAATTTTGGACACTAAGGGCAATTTATCATGGCCAATCCACCTAACCTGCACATCTTTGGACTGTGGGAGGAAACCGGTGCACCCCGGAGGAAACCCACGTACACACACGTGGAGGATGGTTTCACATTTTAATAACACGTTAAATGTCATGCAAATGCTACGATCACATATAGCTTTAGACATCAGTATCTCAAATGACGCAAATTTTTTTCTTACCAATTCCAATGAAAGTACATTGTCATTTTATGAATGGAAGACTTACAAACATACGAATTAGGAGGAATATGCCATTCAGCCCTTCGAACGTGCTCAGTCATTCAATAAGATTATAGCTGATCTGATTGAGGCCTCATCTCCACATTCCATTTACCCCAATAACCTTTGACTCCCTTATTAGTCAAGAGTCTACTTACCTAGGTTTTAAATATATTCAATGACCCTGCCTCCTTTGCTCCCCAGTGAAGAGTGTTACAAAGATTCACGACCCTCAAAATAAAAATGGGAGAGCCCTCATTTTTAAATTGTGTCCCTTAGTTCTCATCTCTCCCACAGCAGGGAAAATCCTTTCACCATTCACCCTGTCAAGTCCCCTCAGGATCTTATGTGTTTCAATAAGATCACCTCCCATTCTTCTAACCTCCTAATGGATACAGGCTCAGCCTTTCCTCATAATTGGTAACCCCACCATCCCAGGCATTTATCAAGTGAACTTTCTCAGAACTGCTTCTAACACATCTATATCCTTCCTTAAATGAGACCAACACTGTACACAGTGCTCCAGGTATGGTCTCACCAACGTCCTGTACAAGTGTAGTAAAATATCCCTACTTTTATATTCCATTTTCCTTTCAATTAACAGCAACATTCCATTTGCCTTTCTAATCACTTGCTGTATTTGCATACTAACTTTGTGATTCCTGTATCAGGACACCCAGATCCCTCTGTACCGCAGAGTACTGCAATCACTCTCCATTTAATTAATACTGTTTCTCTCTTCTTCCTGCCCAAGTGGACAAATTCACATTTTCCCACTTTATACTCCATCTGTCACTCACTTAACCCATCTATATAATAATAATCTGTATTAGTGTCACAAGTAGGATTACATTAACACTGCAATGAAATTACTGTGAAAATTCCCTCGTTGCCACACTCCGGCACCTGTTCGGATACACCGAGGGAGAATTCAGAATGTCCAATTCATTTAAAAAACCCGTCTTTCGGGACATGTGGGAGAAAACCGGAGCACCCAGAGGAAACCCACGCATACACCGGGAGAACATGCAGAGTCCGCACAGACAGTGATCCAAGCAGGAATCGAACCTGGGACCCTGCCGCTGTGAGGCAACAGTGCTAACCCACTGTGCTACCACCCATAGAGAAAATCAACATTAAAGGGTTTGTACGGGATTTGAACCCGGGACCTCAAGCTCCTAGACTGAAAGACCCAAAGTGAGAATCATACCCCTAGACCAATGAGCCAACTTTATCCCTTTGCAGAGTCTTTAAGTCCTTTTCACAACTTACTTTCCTACCTATCTTTGGGTCATGCCTATGTTAAGGGTATGAGATGGAATATGTTTTTAAAATGTTATAAATAAAAAGTTAGACAGTGACCGAAACAAAACATTTAGAGTACCACTAAGATTCCAAGATTTTACTAGCTGCAATAGACATCTTAGGTTTGAAGGTTACCATTCATGTGGTTCCATAATCAAGTCATTATTAATGGCTCTCTAAGTTCTACAATCAAGATTGCCATGTTTAGAATCATGATTGTAGCTAAATAGCAAACATTAATTATTAATTTTTTGGCAGCACAACAGATTCAACAAAACTATTTACAATCGATGGGCAATGGCCTCCAATGTGCCTGTAAGTGAGAATGATTGATTTTGACCTTGTTATTTACTTATGAAAAGACACTGGCCAAAGATATTTTCATCTGATTATGAAAATGAAACTGCTGCAGCAGTGCAAAAGTCCGACTTCCTGATAACTCAACTTTGAAGTGGATAGTCATCCTGACCAGGAAAATGCCTTGCTTTACCAAGACGGCTAATCTTAGCAGGAATAGTAGCAGCAGCATTGCAATTGCCTTAAACTTTTCTGAAATATGCAAGTTACTCCTATCTGCCCACCATGTCCATTTAAACTTGAAACCCAACATACATTTTAGAGGAGGCAGTGGCATAGTGGTATTGTCACTGGACTAATAATCCAGAGACCCAGGGTAATGCTCTGGGGTCCTGGGTTCAATTCCCACCAGGGCATATGGTGAAATTTGAATTCAATAAAAAAATCTGGAATTAAAAGTCTAATAATGACCATGAAACCATTGTTGATTGTCATTTAAAACCCAACTGGTTCACTATTGTCCTTTAGGAAAGGAAATCTGTCGTCCTCACCTGGTCTGGCTTAAATGTGACCTCCAGTGTCTTGGTCACTTTTTTCATATTATAGACATTTTGTAGTGTGAATGTGGGGCAAAGACATAGAATCTCTACAGTGCACAGGCCCATTGAGTCTGCATTATTCCTCCAAAAGAGCACCCTCACCCAGGCCCACTTTCCCCGCCCTATCCCCACAATCCCATCTAATCTTTGACACGAAGGGTCAATTTAGCATGGCCAATCCACCTAATCTGTACGTCTTTGGTCTGTGGGAGGAAACCGGAGCTCCCCGAGGAAACCCACACAGACACGGGTTGAACGTGCAAACACGGTCACTCAAGGTCAGACCCGAACCTGCATCCCCGGCGCTGTGAGGCAGCTGTGCTCCCCACCGTGCCGCCCTAATATCTGACATAACATCTGGCCTAGGCATTCGTTGTTATTCTCACTCCACTCTACTGCTGATATTCTATCTTGACACCCCCAAATTAAGAATGACTGCTTGAGCAAGGTATCAGAGGGCCACCGGTGCCAGTGGAAATTTACCACAGCATCAGGAGGGGTGAATGTACATTGGGGTTACAGTATCCATGCTCAGGAGATGGGGCCCTGGGCAAAACATATTACAAACAAATCTGCTCCCAATCACTGAATCAGTTTATTTTTTGCATAAAATATCACAATGTAATGTTATTATTAATGCAATGTATACACATTCTTTGGGTACATTTCTCCATGCATTTTACTACATATTTGTTTTTTACTAGATCAGGGAGGGTCGTGCATGTGTATGGATAGGTCTCACTGATTCAAGTTGCCCAGGGCCTCCAAGAATTATTAATCTATTTATTTTTCTTTTATAAATTTGAAGTACCCAATTCATTTTTTTCCAATTAAGGGCAATTTAGTATGGTCAATCCACCTACCGTTCACATCTTTGGGTTGTGGGGGTGAGACTCACACAGACACAGGGAGAATATGCAAACTCCACACGGACAGTGACCCGGGGCCGGGATCGAACCCAGGTCCTCGCCGCCGTGAGGCAGCAATGCTAACCACTGCCCCATCGTGCCGCCTCACCTTCACCTATTTCTGAACTTCAGTCAACACCTTTAGCAGAGGAAGTCAAAAAGATCGAAAAGTGCGCAGACTCAAACCCCCCCCAATGTAATACAGGTCTCTGATTACTGGCAAAAATGGAAGTCCATTGATTCAATGTGAATGCAACTTTAAAATACATTTTCCCAAAACAATAGCACCTGTTTTATAAAATCTATGATTCTATTAATGGTTCCTCAGCAGCAAGAAATGCCCGTTAATGACTGATCAAACACACCATTCAGCACAACAGTGTTTGTTTAACTTCGTTTTTAGTTCCATTGGATTTGCTTAACCAAAGCAGCCCATTTGTTGGTACCCCATCCACCACATTAAATATCACTCTCTCTTTCACGAACACGATCTGCTTGGAGGATACCAGCAACAAAATGCTCCCCAGCAATTCACCAAGTTTTCTTGGGCGGCACGGTGGCGCAGTGGTTAGCGCTGCTGCCTCACGGCACCGAGGACCCGGGTTCGATCCTGGCCCCGGGTCACTGTTCGTGTGGAGTTTGCATATTCACCCCTTGTCGGAGTGAGTCTCACCTCCACAAGCCAAAGATGTGCAGGGTAGGTGGACTGGTCATGCCCCTTAATTGGAATTTCTTTTTTAAAGTTTTTTTGAAAGCACTTCAAAAACCTATGACCTTTACTACTAAGAAGACATGGGCAGCAGATGCAGGGAACATCACTGCCTGCACATTCTCTCTAGTCACACCCTCGGACTTGGAAATATTTTGCTGTTCTTTCATTGTTGCCTGATCAAAATCTTGAAACTCACTCTGTAAAAACACGGTGGCTGTGCCCACATCAGACAGATTGCAGCAGTTCAAAGTGGCACCTCGCCACCTCCTTTGCCAGGGCAATTAGGAATGGGAAATTTAACGCTGACCTTGCCAGCTATGTCCATATCCCCTGAATAAAAATAAAACAAAGTTATTCAGATGCAAAATGCAACTGATTATTTCAAGGGCAGGGGACAAAAGACAGGGAGAAAGACTGAAAATCAATACTGGAATCAGACCGGAGAGGAAAGTAACGGAGTAATATCTTTCCCACTGTTACAAACTGAAGTGTAGCTTCCCATCACATCAAAATGGAACATGCTCTTGTAACAGAAGGCCCAGTTTGACTTTTGGAATGTCAAATTAATTTGTTCATTCAATATTGAAAAATTCAAAGGATCTACTCAAAAACCTAATGCTTTGTGGTTTGGGTAACAACATGCACACTGCAAATACAACGTTTGCATCTTGCTTCAGTATTAATTTTTCTCACTACTTTCACATCCCCTGCTCTTACTTTATAATTCCAAAACTAGCTCAGCTCTTTGCAACTCTCCACCCATCAGCTCAAATGCTTTTAGCGCCCATGCCAGGCTTTTGGTGTTTCAATTTTATAGAATTAACCCAGTAAAATCCCCAGTGCAAAAGAATAACACATTTACATGGAAGATCTGAAAGATACAGTTTCAGTTGAATGTAATCAAAGAGCAATACAAGAGAACACATTCTCCAATTAAATGTAATTTGGCTCTGTGTTTAATTGAAACTTAACGGTTAATGCGGCTAAATGGAAGGGAAAAATGTAAAAAGGAACTTCTATTACAGTAAGGTGCTTAAAATACAACTTTTATGAATATAGTGTTCAAAATTTGCTCTTGGAGGTAATGCAATAATTGATTTCCTGTTGAGGACCTTTGGTGGAACATAATAGTCTTTGAAAATAAGCACTTGCACAGGTTTATTCCTGTTCTCTGGAGAAAGTACAGCCAAAGAATGCAAAAGCTATATAGCATGAAATGTTTCTAATACACTTATCTACAACCTGCAATGGTCATGTTAGCTGGCAGTCAAGTCACTGCTAATTCCTGAGCAACAAGGTAGCACTGTGCATTGGCACATCAACCCAAAGATTCCATGCCTCATATCTGCTTTCACATTCGAACACCACTAGCACAAGCACAAGCACAACTATAAATAAGGAGAGAAATGTAACGGGCAAAATGTTTTTAAAATTGTAGTGGAGGAATTACTGGCATTTAAACATAATTCTCTGGAACCTAATTTAATATAAAGGTGAGGAAATTGAAGGGGGTCAGTCATACATTTACAATGCTCTCTCGATTCAAGGATTGTGCCATCAATTGGAAACTTGCAAACCCCACTATTTAACACAGGAGAAAGGTAACTTGCAAACCCCACTATTTAACACAAGGTAACCAGAGACCTGTCAGATTAATATCAGTTAGGAGAAACTTACTGTAATCTATCACCAGGGACAAAGTGACAGTGCATCAGTATCAGCTAATCAACATAGATCTGTAATGGGGAGGCCATATCCGTTCATTGTGTGTTTGAGTCACCAGCATGGTGAATATAGGAATGTCGATAAACTTTGGACTTTTAGAAAGCATAAGATTCCACACAACATAAAAAGTGTGCAGAATTGAACTGTAGGTTGGGGCGGCACGGTGGCGCAGTGGTTAGCACTGCTGCTTCACGGAGCCGAGGACCCGGGTTTCATCCCTGCCCCAGGTCACTGTCCGTGTGGAGTTTGCACATTCTCCCAGTGTCGGCGTAGGTCTCACCCCACAACCTAAAGATGTCCAGGGTAGGTGGATTGGCCATGCTAAATTGCCTCTTAATTGGAAAAAGAATTGGGTACTTTCAATTTATTTCAAAGAAGAATTGTACTGTAGGAGACACACGCTAGGAATAAATAGAACATTATGATTGATGGAATATGGACTTCTGGCAGCAGCCAAGAGCGATTGGTCACACACAAGATGGCTCCCATTTGGAAGTTCAGGCTTTGGCCCTTTCTAACCGGCTAATGGGAGTTTTGGTGGGGAAAAAAGTATAAAGTGGAATGTGATGGTTTCTCTCCAATGTGAAATGTCGGCGGGCTACAACACCCGACCTAAACTGAATAAAGCCTCGGCTCAAGAGGTGGATGACCCTCGTGGTACAGCAACAGAAAATATGGCGGAGCTTGCCGTGCAGTTTTCACCTGCCCCGCTGGATCAGTTGAGGGGAGTTCATAAAAGCGGAATTTAAGAAGCATCGGCAGGAGATGCGGGAGGACCTGTACAAGGCGATCGAGGGAGCAGTAACCCCTCTTCGCAGGACTTTGGAACGGGTGGAGTAGCATATGAAGTCGAGCCGCAGGGTTTAATGATCAGAAGTGGAGAGGGTGGTGTCTGATGAGCGACTGGATCGTGTGTTTGGAGGCGGAGATGGCAATGCTAGGAGAGGCCTGTAAGTTGTTGACGGCAAGAATGAATGACCAGGAGAATCGATCTACACAGCACAATTTATGAATAGTTAGACTCCCGGAACGGTCGAGGGTACGAGTGCCACTGACTACATGGCGAAGATGTTCGGAAAGCTGGTCAGGGAGCGGGTGTTCGAGAAGCCCCTGGAGGTGGATTGGGCCCACCAGTTGCTGCACCAGAGGCTGAGAGCTTGAGAACCGCCATGAGCGGTGATCATCCAGATGCATAAGTTTCAGGAGAAGGAGCGAATTTTGAGATAGGCGAAATCCACATGTGACTGTAGCTGAGACAGTCATTGGATACAGCTCAATCAGAACATTGGGTCTGACCTGGCCAAGCGGCGAGCATTCTTTAATAAGGCCAAGGCAGTGCTCTTTCAGAGCAAGGTCCAATTCAGGATGTTGCACCTGGCTGAACTGTGGGTAACATAGAAAGGCAAAGAACATTATCGGAACATGCGAGAGGAGGCAAATGTGATGGTAAGTGGCGTCTTGGCGAAGACGGCAGTTGTGTTGCTTAATATTTATGCACCCAATTGGAAATTTATTAAGACGCCACCGGCGACCATCCCTGGCCTGGACTCTCATCAATTGATGCGATGGTGGAGAGTTTAATTGTGTTCTAGACCTGAGGATGGGTAGATCAAGCCCCAAATCGTTGGTAATGTTGGAAATGGTGATGGAATTGGTTTTTTTTTTTTAAAATAGATCTAATGGGGGATAATGGACCTGTGGAGGTTTAGGCATCTGGGAGAGAGGGAGTTTTCCTTCTTCTCCCACGTGCTTTGGGTGTATTCCCGAATAGATTTGTTTGTGGTGGGGAGGTCTTTACTCCTGGGAATCGTGGGGGCAGAATACACCGTCAATGTGATAGTAATATCAGGCCATGTGCCACATTAAGTGGATGTGAGGTTCGAAGTGGGCCAAGCCCAGCATCCTCCTTGGAGGACGCTCCTGGGTGACAAGAAGTTCTGCGAGAAGGTAGCCAAGAAGGCAGCCTCAGCAATAGAGGACAACATATTTACCCAGAACAGGGAGGTTATGTCCAGGAAGTGTTAAAGGCAGTGATTAAGGGAGAGGTGATATCCTACAAGGCCCACAAGGTTATGGTTGAGAGGGCGGAGAGGCAGAGGTTGGTCGAGGCCATTGTCGAGGTGGACCGGTGGTATTCAGCGGCTCGACTAGAGAACTGTTAGCAGAAAGAGAGGGTACAGGTGCGGCTTGATCTGGTGTCGATAGGGAAGGTGGTGGGCCAGCGCTGTCGCACCAGAGGAGTATAGGGAGAAGGCCAGCAGCCTGTTAGCCCACCAATTGAGACAGCAGGCGGCCACACGGGAGATAGCTCAGGCAGGGATGGAGGTGGGGGCTGATGACAACCCTGGAAAGGGGTATTTTATTGGGGATTGTATAGGTTTGAGCCCTGGGCAGAGGATGCAGAGATGAAGCACTTACTAGACGGGTTGGAATTCCCGGTGGTGGAGGAGGGGAAGGGATAGGAACTGGAGGCCCCATTGGAACTGCAGGAGATAATGGAGCGTACGGGCTGATGTAATCGGGGAAGCACTGGGGCCGGGTGGCTTTCCAGTGGAATTTTATGAACAGTTCTCGGCAGTGATAGCACCACATCTCCTGGGGATGTATAATGATTCGTGGGCACAGGGGGAATTGCCAACCTGTTGGCACAGGCATCCATCTTCTTGATCCCAAACAAAGATAAATATCAATGGAGTGTGGGTCTTATAGGCCCATTTCCTTGTTGAATATGGACGTGAAGGTGCTGGCAAAGGTTTTTGGCAAGACGATTGGAACGGTGTGTTCCAGTGTTGGTCTGAGGATTAGACAGGCTTTGTCAAGGGGTGACAGTTGTCGGGGCAGCTTCTGAATGTGGTGATGACCGTGTCTAAAGGGAAGGTGCCAGAAGTTATTATTTCTATGGATGCAGAGAAGGCGTTTGAGCAGGTGGAATGGAGATACCGGTTCGAGGTCCTGGCAGTGTTCAGGTTTGGGCCACCATTCATCTCCTGGGTAAGATTGCTCTACGCGGCCCCCATGGCGAGTGTGAGGACCAATGCAGTGAATTTGGGATATTTTCATAGGTGTACGAGACAGTGATGCCTATTATCTCCGTTGTTATTTGCACTAGCCATAGAGCCCCTGGCCATTGAACTTCAGGAGTCAAATGACTGGAAAGGCATAGGAAGGGGAGATAGGGAGCACAGGGTATCTCTCTAAGTGGACAATCTGTTGCTACACTTCTCGAATCTGCTTGTATGTATGGAGAAAATAATGGGACAGTTAGGGAAGTTTGGTTCCTTTTCAGGGTATAAACTCAAACATGTTGACGAACAAGGTATTTCCCGTGAATTCCATGGGGAGGTGTGCAGACCGGGGAGCCTTGCAGTTTAAGCTGGCCAAGACAAGAAGGTATCTTGGTATTCAGGTGGCTCACGACTGAGCCATAATGCAAAAATGGAATTTTTGGTAGGCGGGGTGCGAGGGGACCCGAGGAGGTGGGATGCTCTCCCGCTCTCCTTGGCTTTAGAGTGCAGACCATAAAAATGTTTGTGTTTCAGTCCCTCCCGATCTTCCTTCCCAAAGCGTTTTGTGTGTTGGTGGATAGGTTAATTTTGACCTTCGTGTGGGCAGGTAAGACACCCAGGATCTGGAGAGCCTTCCTGCAGAGAGGACGGCGAGCAGGGGACCTGGCATTATTACTGGGTAGCGAATGTGGAAAAGGTGCGGTGGTGGGGGTTGTTACAGCCCTTCTCCTATTCTCGCCAGCCTGGTATACAGTGAGCACGGTGTTGGTGGCATCCCTTAAGGTTTGGAACCAGCTTAGACAGCACTTTGGTTTGGGGGGCATGACAGTACAGTCACCAATCTGTGGAAATAGGTTTGCGCCAGTGGAGATAGATGCAATTTATAGAAGTTGGAAGTAGGGAGAGGTTTGACAGGATTTTGTATTTGTTTGTGGACGGCTGGAGGAATTGTAGAAGTATAACCTCCCTAGTGAGAGTGAATACCGGTACATGCAGGTCAGGACTTTGTATGAAAAGAGTTTCCTTCGTTTCCTCAGCTGCCCATCGTGCTGCCTACCTACACGTGACAAGTATTGCTCTGCTTAGAGTCCAGGCAGCTTGTTCCATACATGAAAAGCATAGGAAATACGATAAATGCACAATGTAAATACACAGACATAGGCACCAGGCGAAGCACACGGAATATAGTGTTACAACAGTAGAGAAGACGCGTAGAGACATCAGCGCAGTCCACAAGAGGGCCATGCAGGAGTCTGGCAGCAGCGGGTGGAAAAGCGGTTTTTGAATCTGTTTGTGCGTGTTCTCAGACTTATGAGTCTTCTGCCCGATAGAAGAGGTTGGAAGAGAGAATAACCCAGGTGGGAGGGGTCTTTGATTATGCTGCCCAAGGTAGTGGGAGGTGTAGACAGAGTCAATGAATGGGAGGGGGGTTTATGTGATGGACTGGGCAGTATTCACAACACTCTTACGGTCTTGGGCCAAGCAGTTGCCATACCAGGCTGTGATGCAGCCAGATAGGATGCTTTCTAAGGTGCATCTGTAAAAATTGGTAAGAGTCAATGTGGACATGCCGAATTTCCTTAATTCCCTGAAGTACAGGCGCTGTTGTGCTTTCTTGTTCGTAGCATTGTCGTGGATCTCGGACATACATGGGTGGTTGTCGAGACAGGGATTTGGAGTGCTGCCCACATTTTGGGAACATCACCACAGCAAAATGCAATTCCTAAAAATTCATTCTCAGGGCTTGGGTACTGAGTCAACATTGTCCCAAGAACTAGTGGCATGCTAGGCCACTTCAGAGGGCAATTACGAAGTCAATCACATTGCACACAGTCGAAGCCATGGGAATTATGTTCCTTCCCGGTTTTAACAACAATCTGACGGTTTCATGGTCACTATAACTGATACTCATTTTTGTATGCATATTTTCTAAACTGAACTCATGGTGCAATTCAAACTTGCCTTCTTTGGATTATTAGTCCAGGCCTCTGGATTACTAATCCAGTCACATAACCACAGCACTGCCATATCCGCAGATTGCTCGCTCTTCTATGCAGGTCAAGAATGGGAAAAGAAAGGGCAGCACGGTGGCGCAGAGGGTTAGCACTGCAGTCTCACGGTACCGAGGTCCCAGGTTCGATCCCAGCTCTGGGTCACTGTCCATGTGGAGTTTGCACATTCTCCCCGTGTTGGCATGGGTTTCGCCCCCACAACCCAAAGATGTGCAAGGTAGGTGGACTGAACATGCTAAACTGTTGCAGGGGCTGTTTAGCACAGGGCTAAATCGCTGGCTTTGAAAGCAGACCTAGGCAGGCCAGCAGCACAGTTCAATTCCCGCAACAGCCTCCCCGAACAGGCGCCGGAATGTGGCGACTAGGGGCTTTTCACAGTAACTTCATTTGAAGCCTACTTGTGACAATAAGCGATTTTCATTTTTCAACTGCCCCTTAATTGGAAAAAAAATGAATTGGGTACTCTAAATTTATATATTTTTTAAAATGGGAAAAGGATGCCACACAAAGAAAAGCGTGGATGAACGCCCTCATTGGATGGTAACTTGCCCAAAAGAAATGTAAATTGCTGCTTAATACATCAAAACCCAAGAAACATCTGCAATTTTCTTTTCAAATTACAGAAATCGACACCATTAAACTGAAATAAATTACATGGTAAATTCTTCATCTATCTGTAAATTTTCTCTCAAAGTTTCTTCAGCAATTGTTTATTAGCAGAAGGCGGAAGCTGAGACAGCACTAACACCTCAGCAGGGAGCAAGTATATCGTGTTTTAAAATGCTTCATTTCAGGGGAAGCTAAATATAGCGCCACAGAAGAGAGATTCTGGAAGTTACTGCTTCTGGGACAGACAGCAATTAGCTATATAATTTCTAACCACCAATAACCCAGCAGTAAAATATAATCTTCAGTTCAAGTCACAGTTTCCCCACTCTCAAAGAAGGCTGAACGAATGGTACACAATATTTGAGTTTAAATGCAAACATTTTACACAAGCCTCATTGTTCTGATAAGTATCATCATTTTCAATGGGAGATTACAAGATAATGGATTTGGGGTTTCTGTCCAATGCAGAGGAATTGCAGTGTGGGTTTGAGTGATCGATAGGCTCAATCTTAAAAGACAAATGAACATGCAATGCTTTTGCCCAACTGTAGTATTTAAAATAGAAAACAAGATCGTACTCCTTTGCAAATTGCAGGTAACCAGTTTCTGAGTGCCCTCCTTTTATCTCTGTAGTTCAATACTGTAAATTGCTCAGATGAAACTATTAAATTCCATTTACAGTAAATCACTATTTCGCCCATTCACCTCCCACATAATGGCCCTTCTATTGAACCTTCTTTTACCCTCACTCCAACTTTCTAATATCCAATTCACATGATACACATATACTATCCAGCACTTTTCCACCTCTTCACATGTTTTTGGAAACATATCCACAGGCCAGAAGGGAATCAGATCCATTCAGTGCTTCTTTGAGATAGAAGTTAGTAAACAGGCGGGCTGGAATCTCCATTTGGGAGACTGTGTTCTCCCGCCGGAGATGAATTCCCTCCAATTTGCGTTTGGGCTGGGAGCGGGAATGCAGAGGTAATTCACTATCCCATGCCATGCAAATTTAGACATGGCGGGGATTGAGGGATTCCCTCCTGAATCACTCTATCCTGCCGCCTTTTTGAACGAGCGGACCAATAGCGAGGTCTGGCAGCCCCCCCCCCCCCCACAAACACACACAACACAACTCCACTCGCACCACCACTATGGGATTCGCTGGGTCACCCCTCACATTATGATGGTGACCAGAACCCCCCCCCCCCAATCAGAGACCCCTATGAGATGCCCACCAGAGACCCCCATAAGAGTGACCCACCCATAAAAGAGACCCCCCCACCTCAAGTTCAGTGCCCCCCCCCCCCCCACATTAGCGAGCCCCACCTGAATCCCCCCCCCCCCCCCCGATTACTGAAAACCTTACCTGAGACCCTACATTACAGAGTCTGTTGCCTGGAAGTTAGAGAGCTGTCCAGACAGAGACAGTGAAAACATCACGGATTTAAAACTTATCTGTGCCTTAATCCTGCTATCTCAGGCAAAGAAAGCAGCAGCTGTAAATTCCTTGAAAGCGAAAACCACAGCAGCTGGGTTTAAACCACCCCAGACCTTTGATCTGCAAGGCTTGCAGTCACATCAATGGGAAATTGGATTTACTGGGCTGAGATTGACACTTGCACACAGTTAGCTGTCTGGATTGTTTAATTTAATTTCCCTTAACCAGTGAATGAATTTCAAGTCCCCTGCTATGAAACTAACCAATACATAAACATCTAGCTTTAATTGACAGCTCTTCAACCATATCAAAAGCAGTTGAAGTGTTTTCTGCAGAGAAAAAGAGGAAGTGAGAGCACTTAACTGTCTTTGATGCGCTAGTTTCACAGCTGGGTACTTGAGATCCATTCAAGTTGTCCCTGATTGGGCCTGTCTCCAGTTGGGTGAGGAGGGTGGGGATTGGGTCTTTTATGGGGGTGGGATGGGCAGGATTTGCATTGTGGTGGGGGTGGGGGGGTGGGGAGAGCTTCCAATGAACTTTGGGGGGCAACTCCCTTAAGCAGTTACCTCTTTGGCCCATCAGAAGGTCCATTGCTCCAGGGCCACGCTGGCAAATATCTGCACCAAAACTTACCCACGTAAATCCCGGCATGGTGGAACAGAGGATCACGTAGGCTCGGAGAATCCAGTGCCCAGCCAGTTAATAGGATGCACACGTGTCAAAACAACCCATTTTCATCTTCCCGCTAGCACAGAGCGCGAAGAAACCCGATACTGCCGCCAGCGGGGGACCAAAGCACTGAAGCGGGATCGCTGTCCAGCGACGCTGTATTCTCCACTGCATCCGGAACTCTGCTACTGGCAGCAGAGAATCCCAACCGTCATCTTTTATATGTCATTCGTTTCCATTATTTTCTTCAGTCTTCATAAGATACTTTATTTCCAGTCTGACAAAGGGTCTCCAACTGAAACACCCATAATGTGCATTTCTGTAGCACTCCCGAGTTACGAAGGAACAATACACTGGACTGGAGGCCACAGAGGCAAGGCGGAGCATGAACATGAAGGCATTTGTGGGCATGGATCCTAATCTTAAGAATTGATTCCAAATTGAAATAAAAACTAAAAAACGCTGGAAGCACTGAGCAGGTTAATTAGCATCTGCGGCTAGAGAAATAGTTACGATTTCAAGGCGATGAGAATCAGAACTGACCGAGAAGAAGGAAGAAAGCAGACTGGGCTCCAACTTCTGAAAGCACTCAATGTCCATGTTGAAAATGCTTGTTTAAGAGGTCAATTAATTTTGACTGTGGTCCTCGCTACGGGTGACTACTGGTTCTCCTTTGTTTAACTTCCTTGTTACCTCCTCAAAGTATTCTAACAGATTTGTCAGGCATGATCTCCCCTTGACGAATCCATGCTGACTCAGTCCTATTTTACCATGCACGTCCAAGTACTCCGCAATCTCATCCTTAATAATACTCTAAAATCTTACCAATAACCAAGCTCAGGCTAACCGGCCTATAATTTTCAGTCCTCTGCCTCTTTCCCTTCTTAAACAGGGGTGTTACATTAGCCACCTTCCAGTCCTCGGGACCCTTCCTGCCTCCAGTGATTCCTGAAAGATCACCACCAATGCCTCCACAATCTCCTCAGTTATCTCCTTCCTATGGTGTAGTCCATCCAGCCTGGGTGATTTATCCATCTTCAGACCTTTCAGTTTCCCTCTCCTTAGTGATGGCCACTACACTCACCTCTGCCCCCCGGCTCTCGAAGTTCTGGTACGCCATTGGTGACTTCCACTGTGAAGACTGATGCAAAGTACCTATTCAGTTCCTCTGTCATTTCTTGGTTCCCTATTACTTCTCCAGCCTCATTTTCCAGTGGTCCAATGTCCATTCTTGCCTCTCTCTTTTCTTTTATATATAAAAAAAACTCTTGCAATCATCTTTTATATTACTAGCTAGCTAACACTCATATTTCATCTTCTCCCTCCTTATTACTTTTTTTAGTTGTCCTCTGCTCGCTTTTAAAGACTTCCCAATCCTCTGGCTTCCCACTATCCTTGCTACATTGTATGCTTTTTCCTTTGCTTTTATGCTGTCCTTGACTTCCCTTGTCAGTCATGTTGCCTTGTTCTCTCCTTAGCATGTTTCCTCTTCCTTCGGATGAATTTCTGTTGTGCATCCCAAATAACCCCCCAAAACTGCTGCCATTGCTGTTCCACTCTCTTCCCTGCTATGCTCCTTTTCCAATCAACTCTGGCCAGCTCCTCCCTCATGTCTTTGTAGTTACCTTTATTTAATTGTAATACCTTTAGATCCGATTCCAGCTTCTCTCTCTCAAACTGCAGGGTAAATTCTATCATATTGTGGTCAGGGTTCCTTCACCTTAAGTTCCCCAATCAAGTCTGCCTCATTGCACATCACCAAATCCTGAATTGCCTGTCCGTTAGTGGGCTCTACCACAAGCTGCTCAAAAAAAAAAACATCTCATGGACATTCCCTAAATTCATTTTCTTGGGACCCGCTACCAACCTGATTTTCCCAGTCTCCCATGATTACTGTAATATTGCCTTTCTGATAGGCCTTTACCATCTCCTGATTGATTTTCTGCCTCACATCCTGAATACTGCTAGGGGACCTGTACATAACTCCCATCAGGATCTTTTTTCTTTTTCCATTGTGATTCCTCAACTCTCCCCATACAGATTCCACGCCTTCCGACCCTATATCTTTCTTGCTATCGATTCAAGTTAATTTCTTACTAACAATGCAATCCCGCCCGCTCTGCCCATCTGCCTGTCCTTTCAGTAGGACATATATCCTTGGATATTTAGATCCCAGCCCTGTTCCCCTTGCAGCCACATCTCTGCATTGCCCACAACATCGTACCCACCAATTTCAATGTGTGCAACAAGCTCATTTACCTTGTTTCGTATTCTGCGCGCATTTAGGTACAACACCCTCAGTCCTGCATTGACCGTCCCCCCTTCTCATAGCTGTCCCCTTTTTATGCTGTGCCTGTAGCTAGATTCCGGACGCTTTCCATATTTTCTGTTCTATTATGTATTGTGGTAACTTTACTAACCTCTCCTGAGCCCTCAGCCCCATTAACTCGTTTAAAGTCCTCGTCATTAACCTGCACTCTCATTTTCTCCTTTAACTTTGATTTTTTAAATTTTCCATACACCTGAACCCCCCCCTCAATAATCTTATTCACCTTATGCTAAGGTGGCTTAGAGCCACAGAATCCAGGTCCACCTAAAAAGGTCAAGGGGACCTTGTTTTTTTTGTCTCACTTCAGAAACACCTTCTGCAACAAAAAAAAAACGCAGCACTAATATATCAATCTAGGCTATGCGCTCAAACTGTTTAAACAGCATTTCAATTGCAATGAAAAGGAATGGGAGACGGTCAGACTGCTCATGTTTTTCTTAAGCTGCTACAGACATTCTTTATTCAGCTGAGGTTTGTGACTAGGTTCTGAAGTATAAAACATGTATTTCACCAGTAGTGGTAGACACTTCACGTACCTTTTGTTAAGTAGTTCTGCAGGATAAAGACAGCATGAACAATGTTATCTAATAATCAAGGTCTGCAATCTCTAAAATGTCCTGGCAGAAATGCATAAAGTTGTCGAGCAAAGTGCAAGTGGTAAATATTTATTTGACAAGGACTAAAAAAGGATCAGGGGTTTACTAAATAAATACTGGAAATTTTAGCAGATTTAGCAGCACATGTAGAAGGAAGGGCAGAATTAACATTTATCATTATTTTGCTTTTTTATTTCAGATTTCCAGCATCCACAGTATTTTGTATTTTTTTCGATCAAAATTCAGTCCTGGGAATGCTTTTTCCCAATATTGGAGAGTTATAACATCTTAAAGGGACAGCACAAACATTGTTCCATGAATATCCAGATTGTGTGTCCACGCCTTCACTACATATGCAAAGAGAATTCAGAGCAAATAATAAATGTATGGGAAGTATTATACACTGAATGTACCCTCCTTCCCGCTTTAGATTTTAGCATTCTCTATTTCAAGCCATCTGCTACTCCCACGGTGCATCCTACAGCCACTAATTCAAATTACTGAACTTCAGATTTCTCAACATTATGGCTGCAATCAGGTCAGCTGATTTAAGGTGGATTTTTGCTCAGAGTTTCCTTCCTCCTCATCCATCCTCTGTAAAAACCACTCAGCTACTTTTCACTCACTGGCTAATCAAGAACAGAAGATGATCCTCCAATGATAGTAATGCTAATCAAGCAGATGTGAAAACTGCTCGTCCTCTGGTTGTAAATAAAAACAATATTTTCACCAGAATAATCAAGGTGCCATGTGAAAACTGGTATTCAGCATTCTAACTAAAATCAGCAGTTACAAGTCCCCAGTGAAATGTTGAATCAATTCAGATCACATCTAGGTAAAAAATGGAACAAACAATATTAAGGATATTCAAAGATTAAACATGGAGAAAACCACAGTACCCTGTTTACAAACAGCTGAGAAATGCATTCCCTGCAATCTTAAATGGCAATAACATTTTAATAGATGACTACTGCCAATTTTAATCAATGGAATTTGATTATAACTGGAAACTGCCCATTTCAGGAGCAGCGGAGAACTGATTACAGTTAAGAGAATGCAAAAGCTTGAAAGCTTTTCCTGGAAGGTCATACGTTGTCTTTATTTATGACTGTCTGACCATTGTCGACCAACTATATGACTCTTCCCCGTGGCTCAGCCCAACCACCCCCAAATTGAAAAACTGCTATTTGCATTGAGAGGTTACAGGAATAGAAGTACTGTGCTGTCTTTTTAAGCTATGACTGAAACTGTCACGTTTACTGAAGTTATGGAGATATATTCATATACAATATTACAGTTATTAATAATAATCTTTATTAATGTCACAAGTAGGCTTACATTAACACTGCAATTAAGTTATTGTGAAAAGCCCCTAGTCGCCACACTCCAACGCTTGTTCGGGTACATTGGGGGAGAATTCAGAATGTCCAAATCGCCTAACAATCAGTCTTTCAGGTCTTGTGGGTGGAAACCGGAGCACCCAGAGGAAACCTGCACAGACACTTGGAGACCGTGCAGACTCCGCACAGACAGTGACCCAAGCCGGGAATCGAACTTGGGTCCCTGGCGCTGTGAAGCAACAGTACTACACTGTGCTACCGTGCCGTCCATTGACCGTTATATCATAATTGGCTAAGAAAGAGTCTAAGGTAAATTTTAGGCATCATATTGTCAATATGGTGTAATTCATTAAGACACAATGAAAAGAAATGACAGTACCAAATGGGTCCAAATTCAATGCTGTGTTGAACTGGCCATTTTGATGTACATTTATGAAGCACCAGTGGAAGCAGTGGAGGCTTTACACTGTACAATGTCAGACATAGCATGATATGGCCTTTAACTGGAGTGCAGCAATCATTATTGCAGCACTTAAGAGGAGCCATATTCTGCTCCATAGTTTGCAGCATATTACTTTGCTGCTGCAGCAATAGTGATAGAAAACTAGGGAATAGCTACATTCTGTTCAATATTCTATCAATATTGTTCTTTTCAAAATCACAATTATAGCACTTTTATGGGGAATGGTAGCATAGGGGCTATCTTACTAGGCAAGTAATTTAGCAGCCTGAGCCAAGGGTCTGAAGACATGAACTTAAATTCCACCAGGGTAACTGGGAAATTTTAAATTATATTTAATTAAATAAACCTGAAATTAAAATGCTTGGATCAGTAATAATGACCGTGAAACTAATGGTGATTGCAGTATGCGCACTTTTGGTTCACTATTGCACTTTTAAAAAGAAAATCTGTCATTCTTTATCCCTTCTGGCCTAAAGATGACTCTAGGCCTACAGCAATGTGGGTTAATTCCTTCCTGCACTCTGAAACAGCCTAGCAAGCCACTCAGTTAAGAGCAATTGGGGATGGGTAATAAACGCTGGCCTCACCAGCAAGCACCCACACCCTATCAATGAATATAGTAAAACCCATCTTTCAAATACTGCACAGCCAAGATCATCCTAACATTGAAAACAGCTTCTGTTCAATGATGTCCATGAAGTATCAGGACAGGCCTCTCCTAATTCACTGTTATCAGTGTGTTGTAAGTTTAGGATTTTTTTTAAATGTTCATTTATGTGGCAGTTTCACCACACTTTTCATAAGCCAAAATTCACTGGTGCCCACTGCATCATATTTCTACCCATGCCACTCCCCAGAAATTGCACTATAAGCACACCATGCTCATGCAGAGATGATTCTGGATGAACCAAATTTAAGAAATTAAACTCAAGGCACGCTGAAAGCAATAAAAGCTGTTCCTTAATGTTCCGGCAGCAGTCATAATCTCTTTACCAACTATATACAACACTCGCTTTCAGTTCCACTGTGGAGAGGACCACCGTGGGGTTTAGTCTTTTAACATTCCCTATTTCTTATCAATCCTGTCTCTCATTCACTCACAAGAGGTTGAAACATTTCACTGAACTACTGTACAGTACTAAAACAATCCATAAAGAAGTCACGGATAATTCCAAGTTGGACAATCCACAGGATTGTACAGACAGCACTTCCCAAAATTGTCTTTTCATCTTTTTAAAAAATAAATTCAAAGTACCCAATTCTTTTTTTTTTCTTAAGGGGCTATTTAGAGTGGCCAATTCACCTACCCTGCATATCTTTGGGCTGTGGGGGTGAGGCCCATGCATACACGTGGTGAATGTGCAAACTCCACACGGACAGTGACCCCAGGTCAGGATCAAACCCGGGTCCTCAGTGGTGCTAACCACTGCGCCACCGTGCACGCCCCGTGTCTTTTCATCGGAGTGGATATCTCAATACTATTCCAGAAACTAGGGCCACCAATGCTAGTGGTCATTCTAGACCCACTTAACCTTCTATTCAAAGTAAATGCACTAAATACATCGATAAAGGAAGATAATTCTACCTATAGTGACAAATGAATCTGTCACTGAAAAGGTGGCAAGCCCCAAGTATGAGAAACTGGCATGTATGAACAATTAACTCACACCATAGATTGAAAAAACACTTCCAAACAAAAACAGAATTAGAACAAGACAGCAGTGCAGACCTCCGCCACCCTGTGTTAACTCAATGTTATTACATTGTGCTTAGTGCTTCAGTGAGGCTTAGTGCTTCAGTGAGGCTCTTCCCAGCATGATTGATGCTCTGCAACTGCAAAGCTGAGAGAACTTTTTTCAAGACTTTCCACCTCATTGAGACTGTTTCAGACCAATCCACATCTAACAACCTCCTCTGAAAACTCTGTTCACATTTTGACACCCGTGATAAATTGCACCATAGCAGCTGAGAAAATCCGCAACATTCTAAACCAAACAACAACATTCTAAATAAACAACCCAGGGATGGCACGGTGGCACAGTGGTTGGCACTGCTGCCTACAACCCCGGGTCACTGTCTGTGGAGTTTGCGCATTCTCGCTGTGTCTTTGTGGATTTCACCCCCACAACCCAAAGATGTGGCTAGGTGGATTGGCCACACTAAATTGCCCCTTAATTGTAAAAAAAAAGAAACAACCCACAACATTTTTCAAAAGAATCAATTTTCCCTTTCTCCCAATATTACCAGGTCCTTTAAACAAAAGTCCAGGACCAGATTCACACCTTCACATAAACTAATCAGTTCTTCTCTGAGCTATACTCTACATACCAGGTTTTGTTGAAATCCATCCATTAGTTTTTGAGATACATTATTTCCAGACAAACAAGCAGAAACATTACCACCACCCATCGTCGGTGGAGCAGATAATGCAGCAACAAAATATTTGCATTTGTACGTATCAGCTGCTTGATGGCCTATTCAAAAACACCTAGTCATGTTCAAAAAGCACTGTGACAAGTCTAAATATTTTACAGTTTCTTTCTGATCATTTATTTTCAGAATAACACCTTTGAGTGTCTTTGCGAAAACAATTAAATCTGAAGCTACCACATGCAACTACCAACATATTTATTAAAAGGAAGCATTTTGTAAACATTCATGCTTCAAAGGGCACCACTTTGATCTTTCTGGCTTCTTTAAGATCACAAGGTACTACTTTTGTGTTTCCTTGCTTTTTGAACTTAATTGCTTTTTCAGGTGTTTGCTTTCATCAAAGCAAAGAGACAAGGGTCAGATTACCCCTGATGTATAGCTGATATTTAGCACAGGGCTAAATCGCTGGCTTTTAAAGCAGACCAAGGCAGGCCAGCAGCACGGTTCAATTCCCGTAACAGCCTTCCCGAACAGGTGCCGGAATGTGGCGACTAGGGGCTGTTCACAGTAATTTCATTTGAAGCCTACTTGTGACAATAAGCGATTTATATTTCATTTTCATTCATTTGTAAATCTACAAAGATAAAATCAAGCATGTCTCCATTAAAAACCCAAAATTAGTAAGACCCGGAACATGGTGCTGGAGAGGCCATCGTTTATTAGAAAATAACTGGATTTGTCTAAAACACTGCTATATTCCAATCAACACTACAAAAACAGACAGAAGACTCATTATTCTTGTTTTAAACTCCCTTTGGAGCTGGTCCTGATTTTCAGCTAGTCCTATAGTTCCAGTATACAAATCAAAATCTGTTGATATGATAATGACAAATTCTATACATCAAGAGCATCAAGTTTCTTGATTAGTGTGCTGGAAAAACACAACTGGACAATGTTAGCTTAATAGTTGAACGCTGACTGCTACGTTAGTCTACAAAACAATAGTGACTTTACTTAAAAGTAGTAACAGTGGCAATAAAGTGTTTTGTAACGTCGAGGATATGAAATGCACTGTTAAATTTAAGTTCTTTTTCCTTATGTAGCTATCAGATATATGGTTTATGGCAATAACACCTATTGTCACCAAAGTTCTCAAATGTCCATGGCAAGAAAATGGATGAAAACCTGTGCACGTTCCAATACCATTCAAAGCATTAAATGGATTTAAACTTCAGTGGGAGAGGATATGTGCACGTTTTTAAAATTTAGCTAGATTGTGAAGTGGGATTACCACTGAGAAAAATGGTGCATGGTGAACAGGCAGGTATAAACTAAATAGTGAGGCAAGCCAACAGGTTGAGGAGTTGCCAAAGAACCATCAATACGGATGCACCAGTGCCAGTCAGAGAACTAGGTGTGGCATTCAACCAGACTCAGAAGATTTTCAGGCTAATTAGGGATCAGCAGGGTAAGAAAAGAAAAAGAATACAAAAGGGCTGCCAACATGTTGTTTGGTGGAGTTATTTTGAGATTATGAAGGCAGGCTATCGCGTCAGAAGGATATTTTGATCGCACCACTTTTAATTTATATTATATTATGCTTTGCAATAAATGGCTTTCATTTGAGTATTTTTAATTTGTTTCTTTTTGTCGGATATATTTACTGATAAGAACACAGAGAAAGTTATGTCAGTAATTTCATTGGCAACAAAGCTTCAACCCTTGTGCCCTATGCCAAGTGGATTCAATGCAAAGTAGCTTTGGGTCAAAAAACAAATAAAACTGCCAATCAAAAACGGACATACTATAAAAATGGCAAATAAGGTTTAAAATATAACTTGCAGTTTCAGAGATGTCTGAACCCTTCCTCCGGATTACTGCTTTGTAATTCCAATAAACCTTTTGCCTTAAAGCAAAAGCTCCATCTCGGAGTTATACTACAAAAAAAAATGCCAGCTTTGTAATCGATTGAAACTTTGTATTCAAGTAGTGACATCCGTTTGTGAGCGGTGTGGGAGGGGCCCAGACAATCAAGTACACATGTTCTTGTCCTTCCTGAAGTTGGAGAAACTGTGGTTGCCATTCTTCAGCACCATGTCAGAGATCTTGCATGTGGACTGAGAGCCCAGTCCCCTGGAGCCATGTTTGGGATGGCAGACTTGCCAGAGTTGCAGATGGGAGCGGGGGCAGAGGTTTTAAACTTTGCCTCATTGATCGCCGCAAGCGGGTTCTGTTGGGGTAGAGGTCAGCTTCTCCACCCTGTGCCTCATGTGGCTGGGGGATTTAATGGAGTTCTTGCACTTAGAAAAGATGAAGTTTGTTTTAAAAAAGGTGAGTGAGGGGTTCCATAAAAGATGGGGTTTGTCTATACTAAATTTCAGGGAGCTGGTTTGATTTGATTTGTAATGTTATGCGTGCAAAATGTAAAAATGTTAAAATTTGAATAGAAATACTTTTTAGGTTTTTTTTTAAAGTAGTGACATAGAGGATAAAAGAGATCAAAAACAAAATACCATAAAAAGGAGCTAGGTTCAAACTACTGAACTTTTGGTTCCATAATCAAAACGGCAGGCATCGTGGTTCAAGTGCTGCCCAAAATCTGAGCTTGTTTCTGATTTGATGTTTTATCAGTACTCAGCCTGATGAAACAGACCAAGTGACAAACAATTAACCAAATTTGCCACCACAGCGGGAAAGGTAGAACTGATGATATCTGTCCAATGTTGATAATCAGAGCTGGCTATAACAGCTTAGAAGTGACAAGTACTAAGTTTGTTTTTAGTAAGTCTATTCCACGCATTTTTCTTGCCAATATAAAATTAAATTAATTTATTTTAGCAGCTATTTTAAACTCAGTATTTTCAGCCGCATCCCAAGACATTTTCATCCTAGACAACTCTCAAGCAAAATTCCATTTACCTGTATATCAGTGTCCTTCACTGGCTCAAGGGGCTCAAAAGTTGTAGCTGCGCTCAGACTTTCCAATCGTTGAGAAATGTGAGATATGTCTAACCCTTTAGAACCTAGCAGGATGGACCTATTTAAAGAAAAAAGAAGGGGGAAAGAAACTCAGTATTCACAGCTTAGAATCAACAATTATTGCACTCTTCACCAGGTTGAGTACAGGGCTAGCTTTAGGCATTGATAATTCCACTGCACCAAGTTGAAGTTTGACTCGATACAACATCTTTTCCAATCAAACATAAATGCTACAAGAGTTGTAATCCTGAGGTCTAGAATAGTAATCTTGAAACCTGGCTAACACCCAAGGGTTCAAATCTCACCATGGCAGCTGGTGGAATTTAAAATCAATTAACAAAATCTGGAATGTAATACAATGGTAACCTGAAACTACCGATTGTCATGGAAACCCATCTGGTTCACTGTCTTTTAGGGAAGGAAATTTGCCATCCTTACCCTGTCTGGCTATATGTGACTCCAGGCCGACAACAATGTAGGGCGGCACAGTGGATCGCACTGCTGCCTCAGCGTCAGATACCTGGGTTCGATTCTGACCTTCGGTGACTGTGTGGAGTTTGCACATTTTCCCTGTGTCAACATGGGTTTCCTCCGGGTGCGGTGGTTTCTTCCCACAGTCCAAAGATGTGGCGAGGTAGATTGGCCATGCTAAATTGCCCCCAAGTGTCCAAAGGTTAGGTGGGATTCAGGGATAGGGAGCGGGATTCATCTAGGTAGAGTGCTCTTTTGGAGGCTTGGTGCACTTGATGGGCCGAATGACCTCCTCTGCACTGCAGGGATTCTATGATTCTTTTTTTTTTTTTAATATAAATTTGGAGAACCCAGTTCTTTTTTTCCCAATTAAGAGGCAATTCAGTGTGGCCAATTCATCTACCCGGCACATCGTTTTGGGTTGTGGGGGTGAGAACCACGCAGACATGGGGAGAATGTGCAAACTCCACACAGACAGCAACCTGGGGCCGGGATCGAACCCGGGTCCTCAGTGAGGCAGCAGTGCTAACCAGTGTACCTTCGGTCTGCCCCCAGGATTGCATGATTCTAATATGGTATCTTAACTGCCTTCTAAACTGGCGTGGCAAGCCACTCTGTTCAAGGGCAATGAGGGATGGGCAACGAATGCTGGCCTTGCCAGCGATGCCCACAAACATGAAAGAAAAAAGAAACACAAAAGAATCCAAGGCACAGGATCGCTTGTCTGCCATCTCAGTAACAGCATATCATTTGGCAGAGACAACCCAGGAGTGGAAAACGGGTTATTTTTAAAGTTAGACAAAAAGTGCAGATAAGATAAACCCAAGATGTATTATATACATTGAAATTTAGCACCTAAATAGTTGCTCAAGTTGTCCACTTGCAGTAAAATGAACTCAATGATTTGCCCAAGAGCCTATGTTAGGGAGTACTTTTTCCCAATTTAGCTCAGTTGGCTAGACAGCTAGCTGTTGGCAGTAATTTGATCCACACACACGGACTTCCGTCTCCTCCAGCTGAGGCACAGTCAGAGGCTACCTCGCCCTAGCCATAATAAGAAAAAAATCACGGCGCTTAGTTTGGAAGATGCTGTGCAGAGAAAAGTTAAATTCTATTACGCTCTCTGTAATTTTCAGTTTGAAATGCTTTGCCCTCAGGCTGTATGTTGGACATGAAATGTACATTGCAAATATCAAAAGTATTGCAGCACTCAAGAGTGGTACATGCAATTTGAAACAAGTTGCATTTTAATCCACTTTCTGTAATTTTTCACACCCCAATGTGTTTTTAAAGTACTTTGACAAATTTGATGAATAAAGTATACTTTTGGGAAAAAAATTCACAGCACTTTGCTGTAGATCAGAAAATCGTCGCCAAGGACCGGCCTTCAGGCAGAGAAGAATCAAGAAGATGAAGAATTCTTAAGGGCTCATGTTTCCACCTTAGCAGCAAAATAAAGAATTGTTCATTAAATGGCGTAACAGTGTGTCCTCATAAAAGCAGTACATCATCTGACTTAAATGAGCATCACAGGAGATCAAGTCATAATTTATACAAATGGATATGCTAGTGAAGGCAAGTCGAGTCCTGTTTCAGTGTGTATTAGAACATAGACCATACAGTGCAGAAGGAGGCCATTCGGCCCATCGAGTCTGCACCGACCCACTTAAGCCCTCACTTCCACCCTATCCCCATAACCCAATAACCCCACCTAAGGCAATTTATCATGGCCAATCCACCTAACCTGCACGTTTTTGGACAGTGGGAGGAAAACGGAGCACCCGGAGGAAACCCATGCAGACACGGGGAGAATGTACAGATTCCGCACAGACAGTGACCCAAGCCGGGAATCGAACCTGGGACCCTGGCGCTGTGAAGCCACAGTGCTAATCACTTGTGCTACCGTGCTGCCCTACTTAAACTATCTATGTCCTCTTGTAGCCTCATATCCTCATCACAATTTCCTTTCCTACCTTTGTGTCAAAGGTACCTTCAGTTCCTTCATCCAAACCATTTATATAAATTGGAAAAAGAGTAGAGGTCACAGCAGTCATTCCTGCGGCACAAAACCCATTCCATGTTGCCAACCAGAAAACGACCGTTTTATGCCTATCCGCCATTTCCTGTTTAGCTTCTTTACATCCCGACAGTTACCCCTACATCATGAGCTTTTGTTTTATAACCTTTGATGTGGCACTTTATTAAACGCCTTCTGGAAATCTAAGAAGAGTTTTACACTAAAATGGTGAAATATCATTGCTATAACATTCTCAATGAAATATATGTTGAACTACAGTATTCTTGATAGTCCTCAGGAAATTCAGCCTTTAAACTCACGCTTTGACATCTGCTGTCTCCTGTGATGTGCGAGTCAATGTCCTGGATCGTAAGACCTCCCCAGCCTGCTGAATCTCCTGCAGGTTTCTTTCTACATGTGGAAGCTCAGACACACCTTCAGTTTCTGCTGCAAGCTGCTCAGCCTGCTGCAGCAGTTCTCCAAAACCTTCCACATCCATAATAAATACGGAGCAGGTTCTGCAGAAAGGAAAGAAAATTAGAGATTGTAGTGCACTCCTTCGTCTTAATGTATATGGAGAGGCAGCTTACAAATCAAAAAACATGCACTTACACAATGCATTTAACTATACTTCAGAGACAATAAAAAAACAGGCACCAAGCTAAAGGAGTCCAAGAGTTTGAATAAGGTAAGTGGAGAGGCGAAGGGCTCCAAGGGCACAATAGTGCCTATGGTCAATGAAGGGTCAGAAGATGCACATGGGGCCAGAGTAAGAAAGCAGGGTTAGGAGCTTGGTGAGCTGCTGAAGCTGATCAGAGATGGGGAAACTCAAAATCGTAACAGAGCATGAAAATTAGAAACTTAAAATGATAAATTAGGGATTCTGCCTACGGCGCTGAGGACCTGGGTCCGATCCCAGCCCCCGGTTCACTGTTCGTGTGGAGTTTGCACATTCTCCCCGTGTCTGCGTGGGTTTCACCCCCACAATCCAAAAATGTGCAGGTTAGGTGGATTGGTCATGTTAAATTGCCCCTTAATTGGATACTCTTTTTTTTTTTTTATAATGTAAATGATGAATTGGGGATCAGGAGTGAAAGCAGGTCAACAAGGACAGGAGATTGGTGGAGAGTGCATCTGAGCGTCTAATGAATTGAAGTTAACAGAGGGCTGAGGATGAGAGGTCAGCCAGGAGATCATTGGAAGAGTCTAATTTGGAGGTGCCAACAGCATGATTAGTTTTATCAGTCAATCAAGTGAGGTAACAGTGGAGGCCATACTATTGAGTTAGAAGCAGGCAACGTTTGGGCTTTTGAGAAGGACCAAGTCAGAGCCAAGCTCAGAATCCCATAGGACCAAGGTTTAAAGAGTTTATTTTAGCCCAAGAAAGGTGGCTGGGGAGGAAATTGGAATCAGTGGCAGGGATATGGGATTGAGACAAGGGCCAAAAGAAAACTTTAATTTTGAAAATCATTGTGGCTGTTCTAAAACAGGATGTTGGACAAATGCTCTGGCAAATGCCACATATCATAAAACATTAGCGACATTATATTTCCAGCTAAAATTTAAATAAGGCCTGTTCGACATTTAGAGGGTAGTGAATGCCTTGATGCAGAACATCACAAATCACATCAGTCACCACAGTTTCAAGTATTCTTACGGGCAATAATATCACATTAGAAATGGGAGCAGGAGTAAGCCATGCAGCTACTCAAGGATGTTTTATCATTCAATAAGATCAATCCTGAACTGCTACATCAACTCTGCTTTCAATGGCTTTTGAAATTTGATGAGGTTAAAACCAGTGGAAATTTCTAGTTACAATTTTGTGCCTAAGCATAATATTAAATGGAATATAGACACAGAAAATAAGGGGGTTAAATAAAAAATGAAATCAGGAAAGCAAAGAGAGGAAAATTGACCAAAACTGAAATATGTTTTATCAGTACGTTAAGAGCAAGAGGATAACGAAGGAAAGGGCAAGGCCTATCAAGGATGTACAGGTAACGTATGCATTGATGCAGAAGATGTGGACGATGTTCTTAACAATTACTTTGCCTTGGTCTTCACAAAGGAAAGGCATGATGCGAAAAAGGATTATGAATTATTTGATACAATAAGCATAACGAGAGAGGAAGCACTGAAGCAACTGACATCCTTGAATGTGGATAAATCACCAGGCCTAGAAGGATTGTATCCCAGCTGTTAAAAGGAAGCCAGGGAGGAAATAGCAGATACCTTTGGATAATTTTTCAATTCTCACTGCATAGAGGCAAGGTACCAGAGAATTAGAGGTCTTCAAACTTTGAACAAAAAGCATGCGCGTATCGGATAGGCCAAATAACTTTAGTCTGGTCAATCTGACTTCTGTGGATGGAAAATTATTAGAATCAATTCTACGAGCCAGAATAAACTGTCACTTAGAAAGGCATAGATTAATTAGGGGTAGCCAGCATAGTTTTAAAGGAAAGTCGTGTCTTACTAACTTAATCAAATTGAGAAACTGACTAGGATCAATGAGGGTAGTGCAGTGGATGTGGTCTACATGGATTTTAGGAAGGTATTTGACAAGGTCCACATGGCAAACTGGTCAGAAAAATAAACACCCAATGGGATGCAGGGGACTGTGACAGGTTGGATCCAAAGCTGGCTCAGTGGCAGGAAACAAAGAGTGTTTTAGTGAATGGAAAGTGGTTTCCAGTGATGTAACATAAGATTCAGTGTTGGGGCCACTGCTATTTGCGGCATATATCACTGATTTGGACCCCAATGGTACGGCACGGTAGCACAGCGAAGCACTGTTGCTTCACAGCACCAGGGTCCCAGGTACGATTCCCGGCTTGGATCACTGTGTGGAGTCTGCACGTTCTCCCAGTGTCTGCGTTTCCTCAGGGTGCTCCAGTTTCCTCCCACAAGTCCCGAAAGACGTGCTGTTAGGTGAATTGGACATTCTGAATTCTCCCTCCATGTACCTGAACAGGGGCCGGAATGTGGTGACTAGGGACTTTTCACAGTAACTTCATTGCAGTGTTAATGTAAGCCTACTTGTGACAATAAAGATTAAATGTGGAAGACATGATTGGAAGGCAGACGAGACAAGTTGGCCATGTAGTTAACAGTGAAGAGGATAGCTGTGGACTCCAGAATCAAATTAATGGTTTGGCCGAGTAGGTAGAAAAGGGACAAATGGAATTCAACCAAGAGAAATGGGAGGTTAAGGAGTGAGGTTAAGCATTTTGGGGGATTATCCAATAAACGGGAGGAAATTGAGAGGGGTAGAAGTGAGAGACCTTGGAGTGCTTGTCCACAGGTCCCTGAAGGTGACAGGACAGGTAGATAAGGTGATAAAGAAGGCACATGGAATGCTTTTCTTTATTGCAGGAGGTATAGCATACAAAAGCCAGAATGCTGAAACTGTATAAAACACTGGTTAGAATCCACATCTAGTTTGGTCACCACATTACAAGAAGGACATAATTGCTCTGGAGAGAGTACAGAAGAGATTTACAAGATGGGCTAGAGTTGTTTTCCTTGGAACAGAGGAGGCTGAAGGGTGACTTGATTAAGGAGGAAATGAGGGGCCTGGATAGAGTAGACAGGGAAGATTGGCTTCCTCCCAACAGAGCAGTCTATTTTCCAGGTAGCAAAGGTTTAAGGTGATCAGTTGTAGGATTAGAGGGAATATTAGGAAAACCCTTTTCACCCACAGAGTGGCAGTTGTCGGGAATTTGCTGCCAAAATTAGTGGTTGAGGCAGGAACCCTCAACTCATTTAAAAGGTATCTGGATCTACAACTAAAGTGCTATGGAGTAGGTGCTGGAGGGTGGAATTAGAATGGGGGGGGGGGGGGGGCTAGTTTTGTTTTAATTCAGCTTTAAAAATAATAATAGGGTAATTATATTAGGTGATTTCAACTTACCCAAGAGGAATTTGGATAGTCACTGTGTTAAGGGCTTAAAATGTATACAGGAGAACTTTTTAGCACAATTTGTAGACGGACGGTGCAGTGCTAAATCTATTTCTGGGGAATGAAGCCGGACAGTTGGTTGACATGTTGGTGGGGGAGCATTTTGGTGATAGTGACCACAACATGGTACAATTTAAGTTTGTTATGGACAAAGAAACAGACAAGTTGCAAAAAAAGGTTGAGTTACTTGTGGGGAAATGTACAGAAGAGCAGTGGGGAGGGTACAGGCCCAATGTGTTCCCTCTAGGGTAATAGGAAGGAGTAACAAGCCCAGAGAACAATGGATGACCAGAGACATTCAGGATACGATGAGAAGGAAAGAGAGGCTTTGCCAAATACAGAGGCATAATAGAGTACAGAAAGTGCAGGATGGAGTTTGAGAAAGCAATTAGGAGAGCAAAGAGGGGATATGAGAAAGCTCTGGCCAGTAAAAGTCGGGAAAATCCCAATTTATTCTATAGGTATCTCAGTGGAAAGGGAAAACCAGGGAAAGAGTAGAGCTCATTAGGGACCAATGGGAAAATCTGTGGGTGGAGCCAGAGGACATTGGTAGGGTGTTGAACGAATTCTTCATATGTGTCTTCACTCAAGAGAATGAGAGTTGTAGATATACAACTCTGGGAGAGATTGAGAGGTTCTTGAGTAAATTGTCATAGGGAGTGACCAGGCATTGGAGGTGTTGGCAAGCTTAAAAGTGGGCAAATATTTAGGTCCTGATGAATTGTGTCCAAGGATGCTGTGGGAAGCGAGGGAGGAGATTGCAGGGGCTCGGACTCAAATTTTTAATTCCTCTCTGGCTTTGGAGGAAGTGCCAGAGGATAGGAGAACAGCTAATGTAGTCCCACTATTTAAGAAAGGTTGTAAAGATAAGCCAGGCAACTACAGACCGGTGAGTCTCATATCAGTGGTAGGGGAACTATTGGAAAGGTAAGGTTTGATCAGGAATAGTCTGCATGGCTTTGTCAGAGGGAGGTCATGACTAACAAATTTGATTGAATTTTTTGAGCAGGTGACTAGGTGTGTAGATGAGGGTAGTGCAGCTGATGTAGTTTATATGGATTTCAGCAAATCCTTTGACAAGGTCCCACATGGGAGACTTATAAAGAAGGCAAATGCACATGGGATACAGGGTAACTTGATAAGGTGGATTCAAAATTGGCTTAGCTGTAGGAGACAGAGGATGATGAGAGGATGATGACAGTGGTTGCTTTAGTGACTGGAAACCAATGTCCAGTGATGTACCTCAGGGATCTGTGCTGGGTCCCTTATTGTTTGTCATTTATATAAACAACATAGATGACTATGTGGAGGGGTGGATCAATGTGTTTGCGGATGACACAAAGGTTGGCCAGGTGGTTAACAGTGAGGTTGAGTGTCTTGGGTTACAGAAAGTCTTGGGTTAAAGGGAGATATAGATGCAATGGTCAAATGGGCAGAAAAGTGGCAGATGGAATTTAACCCTGAAAAGTGTGAGGTGATACACTTTGGAAGGAGTAATGTGACATGGAAGTATTCAATTAATGGCCTGACACTGGGCAGTTCTGAGGAACAAAGGGACCTTGGGTTTGTCCATAGATCTCTGAAGACCGAAGGGCAGATTAATAGGGTGGTGAAAAAGCATATGGGCATTTGCTTTTGTCAATCGAGGCATACATTACAGAAGCAGGGAGGTCATGTTGGAACTGTATAGAACTTTGGTGAGGCCACAGTTGGAGTCGTGTGTGCAAATCTAGGCGCCACATTATAGGAAGGATATAATAGCACAGGAGGGAGTACAGATGCTATTCACCAGGATGTTGCCTGGGATGGGACATTTAAGTTCTGAAGAGAGGTTGGATAGACTTGGGTTGTTTCGCTGGAGCAGAGAATACTGATGGGGCGACCTGATCAAGGTGTACAAGATTATGAGGGGCATGGACATAGTGGATAGGGAGCAGTTTTTCCCCTCAGTTGAAGGATCAGTTACGAAGGGATTCAAGTACAAGGTAAGGGACAGGAGGTTTGGGGGGATTTGAGGAAAACCTTTTTTACTCAGAGGGTGGTGACGCTCTGGAATGCACTGCCTGGGAGGATGGTAGAGGTCGGATTGCCTCACATCCTTCAAAAAGTACCTGGATGAGTACTTGACACATCATAACATTCAAGGCTATGGGCCATGTGCTGGTAAATGGGATTGATAGGTAGGTGCAGACTTGATGGGTCAAAGAGCCTCTGCTACACTGTATTATTCTGTCATTCAGATGCAGGCACAGTGGCCCTTTCTGTGTTGTAACATTTCTATGGTCCTAATTGAATGCCACAGATAAGCTAAATACATTACACCTTGCAGTTTCTTTCCAGCATTCAAGATTGAACTTGAAAAATTTAATCATTCCTCCTTTGAATAAAGACCTCTTCAATTTAATGACCCCTAAAACATTTGAGACAAGTTGTGATATTCTGAAGTCCATAGTGTAAATACAAATATGAAAACTCCCTCCTAAAACAGGATATCATACAACCCACTTTGTAACTACAGTCCCACAAACTTACTATCTGTAACAATAACCATGGATCCAATTATGTGCACTATATTTTAAAAGGCAAGAACAGAATACAGCCAGGTGTATTTTTTTTTTCATTTAATATGAGTGAGAATGTCTCCATGTGTCTTTTAAATTGCAATCATGACTTGAATGTCATTTTAAATACATCATAGCTACAATTTACAAGTGAAATAACCCCCCCCCCCCGCCCCCCATGCAATGCTGCTTGTAAGGCTCTTGTGTAAAATGTGAGGAAGTGTGAAGCTTCTGTGCTAATGCAAGGGCAGAGCAATTGTAGCAGTTTTCCAGGCAACATCCTCAAATCCTTGAATGTGCTACTTTAAATTGCTACATTTCATGCTGAATGATCAAATTTCTCCACAGGAAACCAAAAAGCTTGAATTATACTGTGCACAGTGAAAAAGCTTGGGGAAAATTAGACCACCTCTATAAATTCTACCAGATTTATAATATCCAAAATGTTTACTCACCAAAGAATATGGACAAGCCTACTAATGAGTGCCTTGGCTAGTTAGTGTCCAAAATCTAGCATTTCAAACTTAGTTAGTTTGTTCTGATAAAGAATGTTGCCTGGGCTGGAAAAATGTAGCTATGAGCAAAGATTTGGTAGGCTCCAGTTGTTTTCCTGAGAACAGAGGAAGCTGAGGGATGACTTAATTGAGATGTAAAAAATTATGAGGGGTCTGGATAGAGTAGGCAGGGAAAACTTGTTGCCCCAAGTGGAGCTGTCAATTAGCAGGTGGCACAGATTTAAGGCACTTGGTATAATCTTCATGTGCCAACTTTCATGTAGATAGCATCATTACTGCCAGTCTGTTCCAAAATGCTTCCATGTGAACTGCAACTAATGTACAATAAAGATTGAAAACATAAAGGGAATGTCAATCCAGGACAAGTGCTCTACAAGGTATTTTGAATATGTTAGTACTTGATTTCCTTGCCGGTTGGCAGAAAAGACTAACCCAAAAGGAACCGATAGAAAAATGGAGGAAAAATCTCAAATGGTGCGAGTGAATAAGCGCTCTCAGAAACTGAATGGCTGCTGCATTCTGTGTGGACTTATATTGCCCATGCTGCTGGAACATTGCAATCATATTATTTAGCTCAAGTAATTCCACCGCCACCCACCCCCCCACCCCCAAACCATTGCTGCAAACATCCGTGTGGAAATATCATAGTGGTGTTGCCCTAGGGGGTCAATATTTAGATCACGGTTCTTTTTCATACAAATAAATAACCTCTACTTGGATGTACATGATACAATTTCAAAGTTTGCAGATATTGTGAAACTCAAAAATGTTGAATAGCAGTAACGAATATGGAGGAAACAGGTGGTGAAGTGGGTTGATACATGGCAGATGAAATGTGAAGCAATTCAGGAAACCTGATACAATTTTAAAGGGGTGCAGAAACATTTTTAAAAGGGTGCAGAAACAGACAAGGGGGCGCGAGTATAGAAAATCTTTAAAAATGGCAGGATAATAGGATAAAGCTGCAAAAAGAGCCTCTAGAAGAATTCTTGCATTTAATAATAGAGGCAGAAAATACAAATGTAAAGCCATTATGCTAAGCTTTTATAAAATACGGAATTGGCTTCAGCTGGATAGCGTGTTCAATTTTGGTCAAACGTTTGGAAGGATGTCAAGGCCATAGAAGATGTTAATTGTTCATTAATTGGTGTTTACTTGCATTCAGGGGGTGTCATGCATATAGGAGCAGGCTGAAACTTGGGTTGTTGGGTTGTCAGTGCATGAAATGTTATCTCTGAAATTAAAATCTTGTAAGTGTATAAAGGTAAGGCTCCAGCTCTATCCTTCATCACATGGCTGTCTAAGTTGAAGCATACATTACAGGAGAGATTTACTGGAATTGGAGCACAGATGAGTTATTTCAGAAATGTGCAGAAACTGGAGAAGCTGAAGGCATTCACCAGAGCAAAATGGGGAAGATCTGGGAGAGACATTCAAGGGTTTTGAGAAAGTCAATAAGGATAAACTATTACCAGTGGAATGAGGATCAGTAACCTGACGTCACAGATTTACGGTGATTTGACAAAAGAACCATAATATCATGAGGACATTTCTTTTTTTTTTTAAAAAGCAGCAAGTGGTTACAATCTGGGAGACGCTGCCTGAAAGGAAGGTAGAAATACAGATAGACAATAGTCATTTTCTTAAAAAGGAACTTGGGAGTTATTAAAAATGCAGGGCGGGGGGGGGGGGGGGGGGGGGGGGAAGGAGAGAGATAGAGAGAGAGAGAGAGAGAGAGAAGACCAATGGGACTAATTGATCAGCTCTACCAAAGAACCAGCCTCCGGCACAATGGGCCGGCCAACTTGGCCTTCTCCAAGATGCTGTGAACCATTTGTCCAAAAGGCAATGTCAACTACACAATGGAACACTTGAAATCTGATGGCACCTGGGATCCCTTCACTTGATACTGGTGAGAAAACAGATTATAAGCTTTGTAACATTTTGACCCAGGAAATTTCAAAATGTCAGGTTTGTTTTAATCACAATTACTGATATTCTACTCAAATCCTATAGTGAACTGTCTACCTGCTGGTCTTCCAGTTTTACAGTAAAGTTAAAGAGTTTTATAATATGAATAAAAGGCAGCTACCATTTGACTTTTTGTTTAAAAAAACGTAGCAGTACTTGACCAGAATCTGAAGGAGAGTTTCTGACTCAGTGGTTAGAATGAAGATTTAAATCAATCCGGTCAGTGTACCCACTCCTGAATAAATGCAGAATATAAGCAGGCAACAAGAACTCCTGAGGTCTCATTTTCACTGGTTGAATTCAAAGCTCCATTGTGAAATGATCTGATATCACGCCCTCTAACCCACTCTACTTTATAAATCAGGATGCTCACTAAGCACGATATTAAATGTAAAATGGATTTATGGCTACTTAAAGCTGAAAATGTTTTTCTGACACCACCTCTTTTTAAAACAAAAGGTAAAAACAATATGCGGCAAACCAAATCAAATTCACTGATGAGATTCCGTTCAATCACTAAACCAATAAAGTAATGAAACTGACTGGATGCAGCTAGGTATGCAAGATGAAGGATAATTCAGAATGCTATATACACATATAATCAATAATCATTTAAATCTCAACATATGTTCACATAAGTGCAAGAATTTGGGTCATTTTTAGGACAGTACAGTATTGAAAACAAGCTTTTCAGAAATATCTTTCCTGAAGTAGCTGTATTACACACCACCCAAACACAAGGAAATCAAGTTTCAAAAGAATGAACTTGTACTTACATAGTGCCTTATTCATACAACACAGAACCATCCTAAATGCTTACAGTTAGTTATTTAAAAAAAAAATTTAGAGTACCCAATTAATTTTTTCCAATTAAGGGGCAATTTAGAATGGCCAATCCACCTAACCTGCACATCTTTTGGGTGTGGGGGTGAAGCCCATGCAGACACAGGAAGAATGTGCAAACTCCACACGGACAGTGACCCAGGGCCAGGATTCGAACCCGGGTCCTCAGCGCTAACCACTGCGCCACGTGCCGCCCCAGGTATTGTTATTATATAGTGGAATAAAACTATTCTGAAATGTGTTATAAGGATTGCGGATAACAAAACAAAGGCTGCACGGTGACACAGTGGTTAGCACTGCTGCCTCACAGTGCCAGAGACCTGGGTTCAATTCCGGTCTCTGGTGACTCTGTGGAGTTTGTACGTTCTCCCAGTGTCTGCGTGGGTTTCCTGCGGCTGCTCCGGTTTCCTCCCACGGTCCAAAGATGTGCAGGTTAGGTTGATTGGCCCTGCTAAACTGCCCCTTAGTGTCCAGGGATGTGAAGGTTAGGCAGGGTTGTGGGATGGGGAAGGGGAGGGGTGTTCTTTCAGGGGATCGGTGCCATGCCCATGGGCCAAATGGCCTCCTTCTGTACCGTAGGGATTCTATAATTCTATGAAAATGTTGAATGATGCAGGGCTCCCCAATTAGGTTTCTAAACCATACAAACCAGTGTAGTCCAAGATTCAATCCCTGTTCATATTGAGTTACCAAATGTCATCTGGGACAATAACTAGATGTTACAACTACGTCCAAATACGGAGCTTTGTTTGAACAGTATATGTGGACCATCAATCAGGTGGAAACAGGAACAGAACAGGACTTGGCGGTTACTAAATTCAGAATCAAATAGCCAATATATATTGTATGAAACATGGTAACGTGGATGAAGTCTCAGGTGCAAGTACCCATGAAATTACCCCAATATGAATCCACACCTGAGGATTAGAGAAAAGTGGCGATGGGGGAGGTTGAGTGGAATAGGTGAAATCTCAAAAGCCAAGCACAACTGTTTACAACAATGTCTTTTTAAACCACAATGTGCTACTGACGAATGTGATATAAAATAGTTACTTTAGAGATATTAGTTACTGTAATGTAGAGATAGGCCAGTCTCATTCTGGTGAGTTCACAGACAAAGGATTTCAGACCGCATGGCAAGAGGAGGTGTGTCCACCAAAGGAGGAGAAAAGGATGCTGGGTAATAGGGGCCAGAGGAAGGGATTGGAAGTGAGCCAATCAGAATGTCTGACCAGGTCAGGAGGGGTATAGGATGACCTATGGGAATCGTGTATGTGAAACTTGATACCATTTGAATTGATTTGCAGAGATCCCTTTGTCTCTTTGTTCATTCGCTTTCTGGGGTGTAGGAGACTGGATGTGTCTTATGCCTCTGAGATGAATCAGGCTTGCAAGCCAAATAAAATAACTAATGCTGTATCTGCAAATCCATCTCGAATTTTATGGAGGCCAGACTGACGGGTAAAGAAATTTGGGATTTGTCACTACGCCTTCCAAGTAAACTCTTGTTGGTGGTGGTCTTTGAACAAGACAATACAATTGGGTCAATGCGTCCTTGCTTTGGCATGTTCGGAAGTCAGGACTGGGAGATAATGGCAGACAACAGCCTCAACTAATTTGAGCTAAAGTGCCTTTGAACTGAAACTGTGCTTGCAACAAGGGAACAGTCTGTGTATATAAAACCACTTGCATTTATTCTGCGCTCTAATAAAAAATACCACCCTGTAATATAAAAAATCTCCCAAAGTGCTTTTTAAATAGAAAGATACAGAATAATGATACAGTAACAAAAATTAGATGAAGAGTTGACATTCTTAAGTAAAACAGATGGGGCACTGGGCAATTATTTTTAAGATGGAGGCGGCAGATTGTTTAGAGAGAGGGCTTTAGAGAATAGGATTGAAGTGGCTGAACATTGCCAATCATGAAAGCAAGATACACATTTATACAGCGCCTTTCATGACTGCCAAACACTTCAAAGCACGTTACAGCCAATGAAGTACTTTTGAAGTGTAGTCAGTGTTGTAATGTAGGAACCACAGCATCTAATTTACACACAGGAAACGCCCACAAATAGCATATAGTGATCAGACAATCTAGTTCTGTGATGTTGATTGAGGGGTAAATAGTGACCAAGACATGGGATAATTCCCCTGCTCTGTTTCAAAATAGTGTCATGGATCTTTTATTTCCACCTGAGTGGGCAGAGGCTCAGTTTAACAACCCATCTAAAAGACAACATCTCCCACAGTGGAAAGGACATCTCCCTCAAATGCTGCACTGCTGCATTGTTCCGAAATCTTAGAGTGGGACTTGAACCCACAATCCTTTGACTCATAGGCGAGAATGATATCAACTGAGACATGGTTGATGTACATAATGAACAGAACAAGTGGATGGAAAGCAACAGTCAAGCGAATGAACAGCAATTAAGGGGGAATCAAGGTTGGAAAAGATCAGATAGTGTACTAGACGACCTTGGAGGGACTGAAGATGAAACAGGGATTTTACATTTAATACATGGGGACAAGGACTCAACGCAAATCAGGAAGATCAAGGATAATAAGTCATGGTCTCAGTCGCAGTAATGCAGTACTTCTACCAGAGGAAGAATGTAATTACAGCGTGACAACTTGACATCAGGAGTTTCTGTTATAAAATGTGGAAATAAGAATTGCTGCCACCTTTTTGTCACGTGCAAGGTGTAAGCAAATACACGGGATATTCCGGTCCCGCCGACGGTGCAACCCCACTGCACGTCCGGGCAATGTGGGATGGATTCAGTGGGAAACACCACTGACAGCAGAAATAATAATAATAGCTTATTGTCACAAGTAGGCTTCAATGAAGTTACTGTGAAAAGCCCCTAGTCTCCACATTCCGGCGCCTGTTCGAAGAGGCTGGTTTGGGAAATGAACCCGTGCTGCTGGCCTTGTTCTGCATTACAAGCCAGCTGTTTAGCCCACTGTGCTAAACCAGCCCCTCAGAAAATCCCGCCACTGGCAAGCTGCCTCTCGCCGCCGAGAAACAAGCCACGGGAAGGCCCGAGAATCCAAGATTTTGTTTTAATATAAAGGACTATTGGCGGTTAGCTGGGAGAAAATGGTTTCTCTAATCTGTATTTGTTTTTATGCCATCGGTGTCAGTGTCTCTTCTGCTTCTCTCACCTGAATGCATTTTTGTACTTCTTTCTGTCATAGTCTCCATTAAATTTTCCTTTTGAATAGGACGCGAGGGGTAGCACAACGTGATGTGGTGAGGAAGGCAACCCATAGATGTTACAGGTTGAATTTGGGTGGGGAAAATGTGGTGGTCTGTCTCCATCCACCTTGCTACCACATCCCTACTCCTTCAATTTTCAATCACCTATTCACTCCCATCACCGTGCCTACATCTTTATTTGAACTATCTTGAATGATACTGTTGCATCATTCCTTTCACTTGTCCTTTAACCCTGCATTAACTACGCTCTCCTTTAGCATTAAATCCCTCCCAAATGCAGGTGATGAAAGGCAAGAGGCCAAGGGCCTCTTCACTTCCTCTTCTCACACCACTTACCACACTCATTTTCACTGAAAGCAACTTTTCTTTTCAAAGTTAATTCAAAATTATTTTCTCTATAGTTTTAGCTTCATCTGCTTCTCTCTCTCTCTACTCTCTTTCTCTGTCCTTACATTCAACATCTCCCTCTTTCAGCTTTCCTCCCTTGCTGAACCTTGTTAATTCCCTCCTTCAAATATCCACCTCAACTTCCACCTTGTGTCTCTCCCCTCAATCCCCACCCTTCAATAACATTACTCTTAATTCTTCCTATCCCCACACACCCTCCCATCCACTGCATCCAACTTCAGTTCAAGTCACAGGGATTGTCTGCCCCTCTACCTTGGCTATATTCATGGACGGGTGAAACCGGAAGACACCTGAAGCAACAAGATTGTTAAAGGTACCAAAGAGGGTTCCTCTTGTGTGGCTTGATCACCCATCGGAAGTTGTAAAAGTCTGTTTTTGGATTTCATAAGTAGATCTTTCTCCTTCTGTATTGACTGAATTATTTACGATCGGAATTGGGTCCGGTTTGGAAAAGTTGTGGTGAATTGATTATGTAGCCAGTTAAAATGGCTAACTCCCGATTTAGAATGGCTAACCCCGATGTAAAATGGCAAACGGAAAAGGCTGATGGGAAAATCAGCCAACAGGACTAAAACAAGCAGCTGCAGGTAAACTGTGTATTCACCTCTGGGAAGGCCAGACAAGATCGATACCAGGAACCATCAGCATAACAAAACACCAGCCATCTGAATACTAATGAGCAATCCCCGGGAACAATGTGCAACAATTTAGACACACAAAGCCAACCCAGACTTTTCGGCGCCAACAGAAGCCTACACAAAGGGAGGTGAACGACCACTTCAAAACCGCCCATCGATCAAGGAATCGCTCCAGCATTGGAGAATATCGAACCAAGTGATTGGGACAAAGTCCAATCACTTGGGACCAGGTACAGGGTCCGCCCCGAAAGGCAGGAAGCCCCTGGGGGCTATAAGAATAGAGCCCAAGTTCAAATCAACCCTTCTGCACCCTTCTTCCTCCTGCCACCCTTCTGCTAGCCTTCTACAACAGCCGCTCAAATCGTAAGTCTTACTTCAACGCTCGCTACGAGATAGGCGCTCCTAGCTATCGATCTGTACCAGCTTCGAATCCCGCAGGCTCAGAACCCAAACGAAAGGCCATTCGTTTCCCTGACCTGGTGGGCCATTTCCAAAGTTAAGTATTGGCCTGTTAGTTGTAGGAAGTAGCTTAGAAGTAGAATTTATGCATAAGCATTGATTACTGTATATAATAAATGTGCGTTGATTTAACTCTTACTAAGCGGTGTGTTGGATTATTGATCATGACTCAGACTTGAACCACGTGGCTGTATCAGAAAGATACCTGGCGACTCAAGAGCAAAGGTGATAGAACAGAGCAATTAAACGAAGGCTAAAGTTAGCAGCAACAATTGTAATTTCAGACACGCATTGTGTATATTCAGTTAAGAGGGCTCACACATATGAACTCTCATACATTTGATTTAAGTAACTCTATAATTGAACTCTATTGATAAATATGCTTAACATTTGAAATTTGTTGAGAGTCTTGTCCAACCATGTGGGTTGAAAGTTGTGTTCAGACCTGATGGAGTTAAGACAAATCACTGGAGAATTGGGTTTAATCACAATTGTACTTAAAATATATTAATAAACCACCCCAAATTCCTCCGGTTAGAAAGAGTACTTCTGTAATTAAGATTAAACACTTGGAAGAGTTAACTCTGTTTTGCAAGAATCTACAATGCAGCACAGAATGGCCATTGCATACCCAGCCACAGGAACCTGGGCCAATACTGATATTAAATTCCATATTGATTCGTTGTGCAACACACTCCCTTCGCAGCACAGTTTGAAATGCAGATCCTGATCCAAAGTCAATCCTTGGTAGACTGCAACAAAAATCTAAACACAAATTAAAATTTTATATCAGTTGCTCTGCACTCAGCAGTCTCTTTATAATCAAAAAGTGGAAAGAATAAGAACATTCAAGAACTGTCCATAGCAATCATTTTTGTTCTGACATTAAGCCAACTTTTACTATTGAAAATTTATAGGAAAGGATGAAGTAAAGGAGGCTGCAGCCTCAGTGAGACAGCTCCACTAATCTGTCAATTAACGTGATAAAACTCACTGTATGTAGCACAAGGCAATGGCATGGGAACCTTGTGTTAGCAGCAAAAGCTTCAGATAAATGGAAATTAAGAACATTATTTTAACCTTTATATTATGGCCTGTAAAACAATAAATTGTGTTCACTTAAGCAGACACCAAGCTTCAAAGAGGAACAGGGGGGCCCTGGTGTCCTGTCCAAATTTATCCCTCAATCAACATCACTGAAGCAGGTCCTCTGGTCATGATAACATTGCTGTTTGTGGATGCTTAATTGGGCATAGATTGGTTTAGTTCAGCGGGCTGGACAGCTGATTTGTGATGCAGAACAAGGCCAGCAGCGTGGGTTCAATTCCCATACCAGCTGAGAATTCTGAATTCTCCGTGTACCCGAACAGGAGCCGGAATGTGGCGACTAGGGGCTTATCACAGTAACTTCATTGCAGTGTAAATGTAAGCCTACTTGTGACAATAAAAGATTATTATATCTGAAAAACAGGAGCATTTGGCTCGGGGTGACTTTCCTGTACTGAATCTCCTCTTTCCTTTCTACCAGTTACTTTTATTAAAGTTACTACCAATCTCTTCTCCTCCCTCCCAGTAACAACACCCTGCCTTACTCCTGCACACATCTTCACCATCACCATCTGATTGCAGGCAGGAGTTGGACTGAATTTTGTTTATTGTCGCATGTACCAAAGTACTGTGAAAAGTATTTTTCTGTGAGCAGCTCATTAAGTACTTGAAAAGAAAAGGAAATAAATGAAAATACATAACAGGGTAACACAAGGTACACAATGTAACTACATAACACCGGCATCAGGTGAAGCGTACAAGGGTGTAGTGCTAATGTGGTCAGTCCATAAGAGGGTCGTTTAGAAGTCTGGTAACAGTGAGTAAGCCGGGTGGGAGGGGTCTTTGATTATGCTGCCTGCTTTCCCCAGGCAACGGAAGGTGTAGATGGAATCAATGGATGGGAGGCATGTTCGTTTGATGGACTGGGCTGTGTTCATGACACTTTGAAGTTTCTTGCGGTCTTGGGCAGAGCAGTTGCCATACCAGGCTGTGATGCAGCCAGCTTTCTATGGTGCATCTGCGAAAGTTGGTAAGAGTTAATGTGGACATGCCAAATTTCCTTAGTTTCCTGAGGAAGTATAGGCGCTGTTGTGCTTTCTTGGTTGTAGCATTGACTTGGGTGGACCAGGACAGATTTTGGGAGGTGTGTACCCCCAGGAATTTGAAACTGCTAACCATCGCCACCTTGGCCCCGTTGATGCTGACAGGGGTGTGTACAGTACTTTGCTTTCTGAAGTCAATGACCAGCTTTTTAGTTTTGCTGGCATTGAGGGAGAGATTGTTGTCGCTGCACCACTCCACTAGGTTCTCAATCTCCCTCCGTATTCTAATCCGTCGTTATTCGAGGTCCGGCCCACTCTGATTGTATCATCAGCAGACTTGTAGATGGAGTTGGAACCAAATTTTGTCACGCAGTAGTGTGTGCACAGGGAGTAGAGTAGGGGGCTAAGTACGCAGCCTTGCGGGGCCCCGGTATTGAGGACTATTGTGGAGGAGGTGTTGTTTTTATTCTTACGGATTGTGGTCTGTGGGTTAGAAAGTCGAGGATCCAGTTGCAGTGAGGAGCCAATACCTAGGTTTTGGAGCTTTGATATGAGCTTGGCTGGGATTATGGTATTGAAGGCGGAGCTGTAGTCAATAAATAGGAGTCTGATGTAGGAGTCTTTGTTGTCAAGATGCTCTAGGGATGAGTGTCGGGCCAGGGAGATGGCACCTGCTGTGAACCAGTTGGGCGGTATGTGAATTGCAGTGGATCAAGGCGTTCTGGGAGGTGATGCGCTTCATGACCAACCTCTCAAAGCACTTCATTAGGGGAGCACGGTAGCATAGTGATTAGCACAGTTGCTTCATAGCTCCAGGGTCCCAGGTTAGATTCCCAGCTTGGGTCACTGTCTGTGCGGAATCTGTACATTCTCCCCATGCCTGTGTGGGTTTCCTCCGGGTGCTCCGATTTCCTCCCACAGTCCAAAAATGTGCAGGTTAGGTGGATTGTCATGCTAAATTGCCCTTAGTGTTCAAAAAGGTTTGGATGGTGTGTGGGCTTAGGTAGGGTGCTCTTTCCAAGGGCTGGTGCAGACTCGATCGGCCGAATAGCCTCCTTCTGCACTGTAAATTCTATGTTAAATTACGACTGAAGTCAGGGCCACCAGATGGTAGTCATCGAGGCACGTTGCCTGGTTCTTCTTTGGCATCGGTATGATGGTGGTCTTCTTAAAGCAGGTGGGGACCTCAGAGCGGAGTAGGGACAGGTTAAAGATGTCCGCGGACACATCTGCCAGCTGGTCCGCGCAGGCTCTGAGTGCACGACCAGACATCCCGTCCGGACCCGTCGCCTTCCGAGGGTTCACTTTCAGGAAAGCCAATCTGACTTTGGAAGCTGTGATGGTGGGTATGGGTGTGTTACGGGCAGCTGGGGCACTCGACAGCGGATCGTTGGTTTCCTGCTTGAACCGAGCATAGAATGCATTGAGTTCATCGGGGAGGGGTGCGCTGCTGCTGGAGATACTCACCAGGCCATGACCAAGAGTGCTTGGTTTTGCTTTGGCGCCCGTTATGTGTTGTTTAGGCCTTGCCACAACCGCCAAGAGTCTGTACCGCTAGTCTGTGACTCTAGCTTGGTCTGATATTCTCTCTTGGCAACTTGGATGGCTTTGCGGAGGTCGTATCTGGATTTCTTGTATAGGTCTGACTTGAATGCCTCAGACCTGTCCCTCAGTAGGGAGTCAATCTCGCGATTGAGCCATGGTTTCCAGTTGGGGAACGTATGTACTGCTTTCTTTGGCACGCAGTCGTCCACACATTTGCTGAAGTCTGTGACAGTGGTGACATACTCATTTAAGTTGGTCGCTGAGTTCTTAAATATGGACCAGCCCACTGTCTCCAAGCAGTCACAAAGGAACTCTTCTGTTTTGTCGGACGAGCACTGCACGACCTTCTAAGCTGGATTCTCCCACTTGAGTTTCTGCTTGTATGCTGGGTGAAGGAGCACCGTCTTATGGTCTGATTTCCCAAAGTGCGGTCGAGGGATGGAACGGTCGGTGCCCTTGATTTTTGGGTAGCAGTGGTCAAGAGTGTTGTCGCCCCTGGTGGGACATGAGATGTGCTGGTGGAATTTTGGCAGTACACTCTTGAGGTTGGCCTTGTTGAAGTCCTCAGCCACGATGAACAAGGCCTCTGGGTGTTCTGTTTCGTAGTTGTTTATAACCGTGTACAGTTCGTGTCGAGCCTAGACCAAACCTATCCTCACCAGGCCATGACCAAGAGTGGAAACACTAGTCAATTTTCCCTCCCCTAACCCAGGGATGCTGAGCCTAATCGAAATACAGCTTGTGAAGACGATTAATTCAGCACAGCCTTATAGTTAAAACTGGAAGCTTCCTAGTTTGTTACACACGGAGCTGCAGGAGGAATTGCTTTCTCAACGTAGGATTTGTAGGGGAGAGGCGGAAGGGGAGGAAAGCAATAGCACTGCAGTTTGGAAGGAGGCAGCAAGTATACATTGAAAGGGGTAGTGGCCCAACAATCCTCCTTATATTCAGAGCCTCACAATTGCACAAATCTTTTTTTAAATGTTTTCCGCAAATTAAGGGGCAATTTAGCATGGCCAATTCACCTACTCTGCACATCTTTGGGCTGTGGGGGTGAGACCTACGCAGACACGGCAATTGCACAAATTGTGAAAAATGTAATACAACAGGATGCATGTCATCTTGAAGCTAGTCCCTTTTTGATCCGAATACACCATCCATTATTTCTCTTCTCCCAACAAAATTAGACTATGAAGTCAGGAAAAACCAGTTCTTTCTCCTTCACTGCTCAAATCTGCTTCATGTTCAATATCTGGAAATGACAGCTTTCAAACACACAATCCCCTGGTCTACACAAATCAATGTCTTCATTTTAAAATGTCCAGTTTGAGGGGAAGGACCCAGACAAATCTGTTCATCCGCAAAAATAAATATAACCCTTAAAACAGCAGGTTCAAATCCAGAATGTGTAAGCCTTACACGGCCAGTTGGCTAGAAATGCGTGAATCTCCATATGAAACTTGATGTTCGACATAAATCAATTCAGCTCATTTAAAAGGCTTGAAAATTGACATGTTGGAAATTCACAAAAAAAGAGATTTGACAAAGTAAAACAACGTGATTAGACAAGGAGTCATGGAGTATGGTGAGTCAAACAAAGAAGTGTCTGGGACTCAACCTTGTATTTTAAATAATGGAAATCAGGAACCAGAATTTAAAATTGGTGCCAGTGCAAGGAATTACACCCCTAAGCTTCTCACTATTAAACACTGGCCCAAGTACTTAGTCATTTGCTGCAATAGATAATTCTGCTTCAAATTAAAGTGCTCCACAAATTGAGCTTTTTAATGCTCATCTTACATTTCCATCTGAAGGTGTAAAATCTGGGTCAAGAATTTCAAATTCATGTATATTCCTGGCTACAAAAAGGTTACGCTAAGCCAGATAATAAAACCAATAAACAGACCATAGGGAGGTTGATCTGGCATTGCAGTGGCTCTCATGATGTGGGTGCCGAGAACTCACACTGACTGTAAACATACTGTATGCATATATAATTAGTGTGCTCATCTCCACAATGCAATAACTACTGTGAATCCAACATCACAGCTCAAGTGCTTAGAAATGTTTTCTACATTTGTGACTTCACAAACCATCTGGTCTTATATAACTGGATTGCTGAAAATGTTATCTTCAACTTCATTACTTCCATCAGTCTAAAAATTGAAGCTGTTTCAATTCTCACTTCAGAACTTTACGAAGAACCAGAACTTTAAATAGGTTGGAAAAATACTAGACCTATTTCCATTACTTGACAGTAGGTGTGTTTTGAAACCAGCTCTTTATTATGTTTACGGTACACTTGGATACACCAGGGTAACTTTTTGTTCTATTGTGGCAGTGTGTTCTGTCATAGAATCCGTACAGTGCAGGAGGCCATTCGAGTCTGCATCGACCCTCTGAAAGAGTACTCCACGTAGGCCCACTCTCCTGCCCTATGCCCGTAATCCCACCTAACCGTTGGACACTAAGGTGCAATTTAGCATGGCCAATCCACCTAACCTGCACATCTTTGGACTGTGGGAGGAAACCGGAGCACCTGCAGGAAACCCACGCAGACACAGGGAGAAAGTGCAACTCGACACAGACAGTTACCAGAGGTCAGAATTGAATCCTGGTCCCTGCTGCTGTGAGACAGCAGTGCTAACCACTGTGCCTTAATTCAGAACTGGAGGCAAAAAAATAGGGTTACTTACTGTGCAAATTTACAAGTGTACTTATGCAGCCAATTTTTGCAGATGACTGAGCTGTTTGTCTCCCTAGCAGGTACACTGTGAAAGTGTAAATGATTGAGAGTATAAAAATAAACAAACAGCTGGCCCTGAATCACTCCCATTTCTACCAGAGAGGGAGGAACCCGGGTGACTGAACTTTTTTGTATTCAATGCTCAATCTGTATATATAACATAAAAGCAAAGTCCTGGAAAATGTGCTTTACCAGTCAGGTTCCCTATGTGGATCTTACACAAGTGCTTGTATCTATGAGCAACTTTTTAAAGTAATGGGATGAAACACGAGGACGGCCAAACTCGATAAAAGGCTAGTCAATGGAAAATCACGGTAAATATCAAAATAGAATTGGGAAATTAACATAACGTTAGAGCACCAAATGTCATCCACACCCTCTTCCTTTCTGTTCAATTTCCCTTGAGTGTTTAGATTGCATTATTTATAAATTTGTAGTGTACCTAACCAGAATAACACAAATATCTTGTTAACTAAATCAATAATGCCAGCTGTTATAACTGACCATTTTGTGCTCTGTAAGAAACCTTCAAAATCTCTTGAATGGGGGCTTGTTTCTTACATGCTAACTCTGGATGACATGAATTCAGTTTTCGTATCATGCACAGATGAGTTAGTCGCAAGCCTCCAATTCCCTCAACCCCTCTTGTCACCAGACTGCTTTCCCAACATTCAATCTTAGATGTACTGCAATTTCTTCCAGTTAAATATTGTGTACCCTTACCAGATTTTAACCCCTTTGATTATTGTCTCAGGCTGAAACAGATAAACTCAGTATCCTATTCAATCCTGGGCCAAGCATCTAACCCCATATGCTTTAATCCAACTCCACCTTTGCGGCACCTTTCCTGTGCCTGCACCCTCATTCTCACCTCCAATGCTCTCGTGACCAATCTGACATTCTCCACCCTGCATTAAATTCATGTTCATTCAAAACTCTGCTGCAGCTAGTAACCCACCACATTGTACTTAAACCTTTTCCTGACTTTTCCCAATCCCATTTACATAATCTCCTTGGTTTTATACATATAGAATTTACGTGCAGAAGGAGGCCATTCAGCCCATCAAGTCTGCACTAGCCTTTGGAAAGAGCACCCTACTTAAACCCACGCCTCCACCCTATCCCCGTAACCCACTAAGCCCACCTAACCTTTTGGACATTAAGGGACAATTTAGCATGGCCAATCCACCTAACCTGCACATCTTTTGACTGTGGGAGGAAACCAGAGTACCCAGAGGAATCCCATGCAGACACAGGGAGAATGTGCAAACACCAGTCACTTGAGGCTGGAATTGAACCCTGGAGCTGCGAGGCAGCAGTGCTAACCACTGTGCCACCCTATAACATTGTCCAAAAGCCCAGCATCCCTTTGATTCTGATAGTTATGCATCTTCCACCTTTTCACTTCAGAATCGGCAGTTATTCCTGAAGTTGTGGAATTTTACAGCCTAGAATAGACCATTCAGCCCAACAGATCAATGCTGGTTTTTATGCTCCACACAAGCGCTTTCCATGTTGATTCTACCTTTTAAGAAACACAGCAAGACATTTTTCTACTTGCAAACATGCTACCTAAATCAAGTTGTTGTTGTTTTACAACACCCGTGTATTTGCCCAAGGCGATCTTAATTCTACATTATACTCGCTTGTCATGGATTTCCTCGCCACAGCCCACCTTCCCCTATCGACACGGAATGTTCCCACAATATACTGGCTGAAAATGCTGAGCTTTCACCAGTCCTGATACTCTAAATCACATCTCAATTTACAACCCCGCACCCCGCCAAACTCCCCGAACATGAATCAAATAGGACCACACAAAAAAAACAACAGATTCCTAGGTGTGGGGTTCCAACTCTCGAAAGCCAACTAACTTTTAAAAAATGGTATTTGAAATGCCTCCATTTCTTTAAAATATTTAATTGCCCAAAATTGAAATATTTAATGACAGTCTACATTAAACCTTTATAAACACTTCCCCAAGAGAACAGGCTGACCAGCTTCTCTAACGTTCTAGGATGCAGCTGCTGCTAAGCAGTCACCATCCAGCTTTTATTTATTGTGGACACCCCACCCGCAACCCCACAAAAATAAGCCGGCTGTTAGAACAATTTGGACATTTCAAAGGAAAAGACCAAGGCATACCACTGTACACCAACTGGTGGAAAATCCACAATTCTCCTGCAATCAGTTGTCAAACAATATGGAGCATTCTTACAATCAGGAAGATAAGGAGACAAAGTAGTAATGCTTGCATAAAATCAATTAGAAAACTGGCGGGTTGGCATACAGTCAGCAATTCTATTAGTGGTTAGGGCTTAAGTGCAAGTCATGAGGGAAATATCTGTTATTTGTACAAAGTGAGAACTTGCACAATTTTCATTTGCCAAATTTTTCTTTCATATATAAAGTAATGCACATGTTCTTAATGTTTAATATATATTCATTAAAAACCACATTTCATTGGAAAACACATGATTTCGACATGCTGCTCATATACAGTATACGGTCTTGCTTGCATTTTATTCTAGACAAGAGCAATGAGAGATAACTTACAGCATTCTTGTACTGGCAGCTAATGATCCACAGTAACTTGCATCATAGGAAACGCCAACTTGTTAAGAGTGTTTTAAACTGTAATCGTACATAAATGCATCATGTGATAGTTTCCAAGATGAAACTAAGAAATTCTTGTCTTGCATGAAATGGCTGAGAAAATTGTTATGTCCTAAGTAAATGTCATTCCTAATATGGGCACTATTTAACAAACTCATCACTCAAGAGGGGGTAGAAAACGCAAATCTGTCAAAGTCTACACAAAACCTCCAGCAGTTCCCAACTTCGTTAAAGCAAAGAATAGCTCAATACTTTAAATATTAAATAAGTCAGAACTTTGCTGAGCAAATACAGGGTTGCCACCTTAAAAATTAAGATATCAGGATTACTGAGTATTAAATATCTGGGAATACATAGATGATTGAATAACAGTGGACAAAGACTGAGGCAATATGCGACAATTTGTAACACTCCCTAAAACACAACATGTTGCTCGAAAAATTAATCACATGCAGAAAGTGACATCTTAATTGCAGCTACAACGTTCAGTAGTTGGCATTATGATGCAACAAGACTGCTGAGTAAGACTCTCATTAATCACCAAGAACCGGAAAAGCTCATGACCTCACCTGAATGCGCACTCCGCAAACAGTTACCCGTCACTTTACAGACGCAAGGCAACATGCTCCCTACTTACATTCCTCACAACAAACTGATGGTCGGATTAATCAAAATCAGACTGTCTGATGACATGAAGAAGATTCTACTGCAAACTATAAATTTCGAACACCAATAATTTGTTGGGGTATACAACAAGATGACCGAAGATCCTAAACTTTTCATGATGTATTACAGACCACCAAGATACAACCTTACTTGGGAAAGGCTAGACAATAAAAAAAACCTTGGTCCATCGACATCACTTTCTGCAAAACTTCACGTCAAAATTTAATGCATACATATATTTATACAGCACCGTATTACATTTCCCAGACACTTGCCACAGCAGTTACTCGCCCTTACATGGGCAAACATGGCAGCCATTCTGCATACTAGACCTGACCGACAAATAATAACAGCATGAATAACTATTGATCTGTGCCAGCAATATGAACCCAGAAAACATTTGAGGATATGCCAAAGAATCTGGTGCAAGGTTTCAGGTTACTGAACATTTAGACTATTAAAATCGGAGTAGAACCGATGTTAAAATTATTACTAACCCCCCCCCCCCCCCCATGTCATACAGATACAAATACTCAGCACAGGTTAGTCAGCATTATTGACTGTGCTGGATAATACCTGTTATGTAGCAAAAAAAATAATCTTCTACTCGGCCTTCATAGTTATTTGAGCCAAATCATGTGCTGACCTTGATGTAAGAGAGCATGATTATCAGCATCCCAAAGTATCTCATTATATATATATATTTTTAACAGTGTACTGGATGAACCACATAATCAAAGGCAACCTGGAGCAAAACTGTCTCAAGATTTAACCCAATAAAACAAATGAACTACATTCCTGCTTATTTCGATACATCGCATTGTATTAAATTAACCTGACAACAGTTCTCTCCTATTCTAAAGCCAAACAGTCTATGCCTTGAAAAATGTGATTACCCATGATTGAATATATGATGTGTATATTATAGCGGCAAAGAGCACATTGAAGTGAGCTATTTTAATTACACTGTTGGCTTTCTCAGTAGGTCAGCTTCGCAGCTATTTTTCCCACAATATGCATTTTGGATTCTGCTTGCACAAAAGCCCGCATTCTCATTACAGATGTAACTAGTAATTGATGAAATTACATGTATGTAGCAGGCAAAGCTGTGGTAGAAAAGACTGGTCATATCTAGGTCTCCAAAGTATACTGCTGTTCAACCATATCAACACCAAAATAAAATTTATGCCGAGATTCCTGTCTGAATGCTGATTATGCATGGACAATATTTGAACAACAGATTTCAGGTATCACAATCAAAATGGGGTTCCAACGGCAAATGGCAAAATTAATACAATGCTGAATAAAATGGACAGACTTTACAGAACCCGTAGTAAGGAATATGACATGGCCTGGTAAGTTGGAAAATGTATGCACATTCTTAAAGCTTACAAAAATACTTTTTGAAAGGTTAGTCCATAGACTACACAGTTAAATCACTCAAGTATTAGTCAACTTGGTTTTGAGTAATTATGGTATTTAAGAATAAATTTCTTTTCAACCGTTTGTTTCACTTTCTACATACGAGTTTTGTTATGAACTAAGTATTCAAAATGTATACTTCCTGTTTTAGACAAGATTTGTGATTCAGTGAAGATTCTTTAATCTAATTGGTTAAAGAACCACGCTATTGCTAGCCCTACTCCTACATGTTACAAACACCCTGCAGAGGACGTGACACTGAACTGAAAATGCCACATTGAGGAACCAGAAATCACAGAATCGGTACAGTGTAGAAGGCAGTCATTCAACTGATGGTGTCTACACCAGCTCTCCGAATGGGCAATCCACTGAGTGCGATTCACCCACCTTCTTCCTTTTTGGATAACAGTCCAATTCCCTTTTGAATGCTTCAGCGAAGTTGTCTTTACCAAACTCTCAGGTAATGCATTCCAGACCTCAGCCACTTACTGTCTGAGATGTTTTTTCTCATGTTGCTTTTGCCAAGTATGTTAAATGTTTTCCCTATCATTCTCGATCCGTTCATGAGTGGGAACAAGTTTCTCCCCAGCTACTGTTTCCAATCCCTCTTGATTTTGAATATTTTTATCAAACTGCTGCTCAGAAGCCCCCAAAAGGCTGTGGGGAGCTGTAAGCATGAGGAATGATGAACTCTATTCCTTCACCACTGACTGTAAAATCTTGGCTACGTTCTCCAAGGCAAACTCCTCTTACGTAGAATCATAGAATTTACAGTGCAGGAGGAGGCAATTCGGCCCATCGAGTCTGCACTGGCTCTTGGAAAGAGCACCCTACTTAAGTCCACGCCTCCATTCTATCCCCGTAACCCAACCTAACCTTTTGAACACTAAGGGGCAATTTAGCAAGGCCAATTCACCTAATCTGCACATCTTTTGGACCGTGGGAGGAAACCGGAGCACCCGGAGGAAACACATGCAGACACGTGGAGAAAGTGCAAACTCCAAGCAGACAGTTACCGGAGGCCGGAATTGAACCCAGGGCCCTGAGGCTGTGTGGCAGCAGTGCTAACCACTGTGCCACCGTACGCTCAAAGCAACCTTTCTTTACTTCTAATATCTATTCTAGATTGCAACAGGCAAGTTGGATTCTATACCCCGAAGAAGGGCTGGAGTTAACCCTGAGATTTATATGAACTTTTTGTTACCAGATGGCCTAGCATTAGGTTGGAGCTGGACCCACTATAGTGGGAACAGGTGTAGGCAATGATGCTGCCTGGGAAGTGTCCCACAGCTAGGAATAATAAACTAGAGATGCTTCTACCTCCCGGTGCACTATGGGTCGGCAGTGCGATCCCACTTCCCATTCATTGTAATTGCCGGGAGGCACAAGTTTCGTTTGCATGCTGAAGGTTAATTGTCAATGCCAAACACCACTTTCAGGCAGCAAAGCAGTGAGGGAGAGTGAAAAACTATTTTGGGAGCGGAAGACGATTCTAGGGGTAGGGGAGAACATAAAATTTACAGAGCAGAAAGAGGCCATTCGGCCAATCGAGTCTGCACCGGCCCTTGGAAAGAGCACCCCATTTAAGCCCCACACCTCCACCCTTATCCCATAACCCAGTAATCCCACCTAATCTTTGGACACAAAGGGGCAATTTAGCATGGCCAGTCCATCTAACCTGCACATCTTTGGACTGTGGAGGAAACTAGAGCACCCGGAGGAACCTACAAAGCAATGAGAAATCTCACGCGTACTGGCAGTAGGCAGGAGTTTATTTTCCTGATTTCCAGAGGACTCACCCCTGCTCCTCCTGACTTCCCCACCACTCGCAAAAAATAAATCTTAAAAATACCCATGACCATTTTTTGAAGCAGGCCCCAGCCATCCCTTTAAGGGCACAACTCAATGATACTGCAAATAAATGGAGAGTCGGTGGTGCTTGTTCTACCCATTCATCCCTCAGGATTGCAAACAAACTGATATGTATATGATACAAGGAACTGAATATTATTCTTTTTTTTTTTTTAATTTTATTCTCCTTCTTTTTCACATTTTCTCCCACATTTACATCCATCAACAATAAACAATAATCAGCAAGATATGTCAATCCCCATAATAACAACGATCCCATCTACCCACCGACCCCCAAACCTCAACCCGCATGCTTACATAAACAAATGACAAAAAGGAATCAGGGATTACCCGTAGTCACCCTTAATCTTACACAGCTCCCCCCCACCGCAGGTCTCCAGCTCATCCCGTCCACTGCCTCTTGTAAAACTCCTCCGCCCAACCTCGGTTCCTTCCCCCCAACTTTCCACCCCGGCTAGACCACTCGGACCCTGTTCTGCCAGGATCAGATGGCCGCAGCCCCTCCCCCCACCTCACTCCCGTTCACTGGACGGCTTAAACCAGCCAGCGTGGAGGCCCCCACCCAGGTCCCTTTCCCCCTTGCCCGGCCCTAGGAAAGCCCGAAGATCCCCTTTTAGCACACAAACCCCGCATATCCACCTACACCCCAAAGAGCCCTCATTTCGAGTGAAAGTCCCGTCCCTTCCCTTGTCCAAATATATACAACATTGGCTCCTTTAGCCTCTACACGCGCGCGTAGTGATACAAAAAAGAAGAAAATACAGTCATGAGGTTACATCGGCACATGGCCATTACTCAATTTGTCAGTTCTGCCACAGTCCTTCTGCTTTCGCAAACTCCTCCGCTGCTTCCGCCATTCCAAAATAAAAGTCCCTGAGCTTGTAAGTCACCCTCAGCTTCGCTGGCTATACAATGCCGCACCGCACCTTGCTAATGTACAGTGCCCTCTTCACCCGGTTGCAGACAGCCCACCTTCTCGCCAGCTCCACCGTAAAGTTCTGGTATACACGTATACCAGCTCCTGCCCACTGCACCACCCGCTTCTGCTTGGCCCAGCTCAGGACCTTCTCCTTCACCCTGTGCCTACGGAAGCACAGAGTCACTGCCCTTGGTGGCTCACTCGCCTTTGGTACAGGCCTCCACGGCCGATGAGCCCGATCCAGTTCATATCGGGAGGGATCCTCCCCCTCCCCCAATAGTTTTGCCAGCATCGCGGCAAAATACTCAGTCGGCTTCAGTCCTTCAACTCCTTCGGGCAGCCCCACAATCCTCAAATTCTGTCGCCTGGATCTGTTTTCCAGGTCTTCCATTTTTCCTCACAGACCCTTGTTAGTGTCCATCCCCTTCCGCATCTCCTTCCCCATCACGATCACCGTGCTGCAATAACGTCCCCTCCACTTCCTTCAGCTCTCGCACCTCCGCCACTGCACTCGCCACCTCCGTCCTCACCGGGGAAACCGCCTACTCCACCAGCACACTCAAAACCTCCCTCATCTCCTTCCTCACCGTCTCCATGCATTTCGCAATCTGCGCCAACTGCTTTTCGAATTCCACAGCCATCACCTTAGTTATTTCTTCAGCCGTAAGCAATGCGGCCTCCCCTGGTGCTCCAGCCTCCATTTTCCTTGGTGACCCCGTGGTGACCTTTCCACTCCCTGACGGACCTTCAGCTGTTTTTTTTAACGCCCATTTTTTTGCTCACCCTCGACATTTTTCTTTTTTTTCTCTGTGCCTTCACCGTGCCTGCTCCCTGCTTTTGCCGCCTCCGTGGACCTTGGGACCGGGCTTAAAGCCCCGAAAATGCCATTGCGAACGGGAGCCCTCCATTGTGCGGCCGCCTCCCGCCCGCCGTCACCGGAAGTCCTCAGGAACTGAATATTCAGGGATATGTGACTTTTCGGAATTACAGTCAGGGTGGAGTTGGTGGGGTAGCTTTGTTAGTGCTCGATGGAATAAATAAGATAGCAAGAAATGATCTTGGATGAGAAGATGTAGACTGCCTGTGGGTGGAGATAAGAAGTAATATGGGGAAGACACTGGCGGAGTAATCTATAGGCTCCCTAACAGTAGCTATACTGTAAGATGGAGAATAAATTGGGAGATAATGAGGGAATGTAAATGGGTAATGGGTGCCATTAATCGTCACGTGGATAGGGCTACACGGTGGCACAGTGGTTATCACTGTGCCTCATGCCACCAAGCACCCAGGTTCGATCCCGGCCCTGGGTCACTGTCCATGTGGAGTTTGCACATTCTCCCCGTGTCTGCGTGGGTCTCACCCCCACAACCGAAAGATGTGCAGGGTAGGTGGATTGGTCACGCTAATTTGCCCCCTAATTGGAATTTTTTTTTTTTTTTTAATCTTCATGTGGATTGGGTAAATCATATTAGCAGAGGTTGCCATGAAGAAGAATGCAACACACACTATGTTGTGGATCCAACCAGTGATCAGGCTATTTTGGATCCGGTAATGTGTAATGAAGCAGGTTTAAAAAAACAATCTCAGAGTAATAGATCCCAGAGGAAACAGTGACCATAACATGGCAGAATTGAGCATTCCGGTTGAGAGTGAGAAACTTGGATCAGAAACAACTTTGGCAGACTTAAATAAGGGTAACTACAAAGCATTGAGGCCAGAATTGGCTGGATTGGACTGGGAAAGGAGTTTAGCAGTAAAGACGGTTGATCAGCAATGGCAGACATTTGTGAAAATAGTTTGTGACTCACAACAAAGATATATCCCAGTGAGGAAGAAGGATTCTAGTGAGGGGATAAATCAATCATGGTTAACCAAGGAAGTTAAGAACTATATTAAACTGGAAGAAAAAACATACAATGTAGCAAAGCTAAGTGTTAAGCTAGAGGATTGGGAAAGTTTTAAAAAACAACAAATGATGAACAAATAAATGAGCGAGAGGGTAAGCTATGAGGGTAAACTACCAAGTAATATAAAAACAGACATATTAACGCTTCTTTAAATATATAAAAAGGAAGAGAGAGGCTAAAGTGAATATAGGTCCCTTAGAGAATGAGACTGGGGAAATAATAATGGGGAGCCAGGAAATGGCAGAGGCATTATATAAATAGTATCAGCATTCTAGAAATACTCAATAATCATGGGGCAAAGTGGTGTGGGGAGAGAAGAGGAATTAAACTTTCTGGTCGTTCACGCCAGCGGGATCTTGCGGTCCCACCAAGGCCACTCACCCACTCTGGGATCCCCGGCAGTGGGGTGCATGCAACGTGAAACTCCGTTGACATTGGCGGGACCTGAAGATCCCACTACCAGCCAATGACTAGGCAACCCCATGAAACATGTGGCAGATTGTGCAGAAAATCCCGCTCAATAACTATCATTAGAGAAAAAGTACTAGGGAAACTAATGGGGCTAAAGGCTGATAAGTCCCCATGACTGATGGGTTGCATCCTCGGATATTAAAGGAAGTAGCTACAGGATGCACTGGTAGTAATCTTCCAAGAATTCGTAAATTCTGGAAAAGTCCCAGAGGATTGGAAAACTATCAATGTAACACCCTTATTCAAAAAGGCAGACAAAAAAAACAGTAACTGTAGGCCAAGTAACTTAACACATGTCATTGGCTTGGAGAAACTGTTAAGAGTCCATTATAGAGAAGTAATAGCTGAGCATTTAGAAACACAAGAGAAATCGAGCAGTCAGCTTGGCCTCATGAAGGGGAAATCATACCTGACAAATTTATTTGATTCTTTGAGGTAGTAATTAGCTGGACAGATAAAAGGGAACCAGATGTAATATACTTGGATTTCCAAAAAGCATTTGATAAGTTACTGCACAAAAGGTTACTTAACAATAATGGTGTTGGAGACAGTATATTAGCATGGATAGAGGATTGGCTAACTAATCAAAGACAGAGTTGGGATTTTCAGGACAGCAATCTGTAACCAGTGGAGTGTCACAGGGGCCACAATTATTTACAATATATATATAAATGACTTGGACAAGAGAAGTGAACACTATTGCCAGGTTTGTGGATGACAAAAATATGTAGGAAGGCAAGTGCTGAGGATGATACAAGGAGTCTACAGAGGGAGATAGACAGGTTAGGTGAGTGGGCAAAACTTGACAGATGGAATATAATGTAGGAAAATGTGAAGATGTGCAATTTAGTAGGAAGAATAAAACATAAGGTTTGCCATGTGTTCAATATCGTTCTCAAAGAGGTGCCAAAACTGTCCACAGTTGAATACTTAAAACCTCCATGCTCTGTATTCAATATCCCTACATAATAAAAACAGACGTTCATTGTCCATTTATAGAATCATAGAATTTACAGTGCAGAAGGAGGCCATTCAGCCCATCGAGTCTGCACCAGCTCTTGGAAAGAGCACCCTACCCAAGGTCCACACCGCCACCCTATCCCCATAACCCAGTAACCCCACCCAACACTAAGGGCAATTTTGGACACTATAGGCAATTTAGCATGGCCAATCCACCTAACCCGCACAGCTTTGGACTGTGGGAGGAAAGCGGAGCACCCGGAGGAAACCCACGCACACACGGGGAGAACGTGCAGACTCCACACAGACAGTGACCCAAGCAGGGAACCGAACCGGGGACCCTAGTTTTACGTTATGCTCTTTCATCCCTCCCAACAATCTGTGTAGCTGAATCCCCAGATCTCTCAATTCTATTGAGAATTTTACTGTTACATTTCTATGCTCAGTCGTTGCGACTGCTTTACATTTCTCGACGATGGACTGCATTTGAAACTTCTTCCTAATGCTCCAACCTGTCTGCATCCTTCTCTGCTCCCTCAAATACAACTTCAAATTCCCATGCCGTTTAATTTTCCAGTATCATTGAAAATATAGCACCTAAGACCCTCACTATGATCATCGTGCCAATGTCAAGTTTTCAAATGACACCACCTATTTCAATTCCTTGACTTCAGCATTATTCCTTTTCAAATCTAATTCTCTTAAAATCATTCTAGTCAGTTGCAATAACATGTGACAATCTTTATGTGAAAACAAATCTTCTAATTTTCCCCCATGCTGCTAAAGAAGTCTTGCTGCAATTATATAAGTCTTGGTGAGGTGACACCTGCAGTAAGTGTACAATTTTGGTCACCTTACCCAGGAAAGATAATTGTGCTGAAGTGGAGGTGAAATTAAGCTTCACTAAACTCATTTCTGGAATGAGGGTATTGTCCCATGAGGAGAGATTGAGTCCACTCGGCCTACATTCCCTAAAGTTTAGAAGAAAGGAGAAAATCTCATTAAAATTTATAGAGTTTGACAGATACTGGAAGGGCGGCTCTCCTGGCTGGGTAGCACAGAATTAAGGATCAAAGTCCAGAATAAGGGTCAGCCATTTCAGATTGAGATTAGGAGAAATTTCTTCACTCAAAGGGTTGTGGATCTCCAGACTCTTCTGTGCCAGAAGGCACCATCACTGGGGGAAAATCTTGAAATTTTCTACCTAATAGCACTGTGGGTGGTGTATCTATGCCCTCAGAGACTGCAGCAGTTCCAGAAGACAGCTCACCATCACCTTCTGAAGGGAAACTAGGGGTGGGCAATAAGTGCTGGCCTAGCCAACGATGTACACATGCTGTAAATGATTTTTAAATGTAGTTGTTGAGCATATTCAAGACAGTGATCAACAGAGTTTTGGATACTTAAGAGGATTAAAGAATATGGGAATAGTGGAAGCAGCTGAAATAGATGAGCCACAATTGTACAGAATGGTGGAACAGGTTTCAATGTTCGACTCCTATTTCCATTTATTAAGTAATGATAATTTGGAGTCTATACCTCATTGTTGATCTGTCAATCAATGGATATAGTACGTCACTATATACCTTCTGAAAATCTTTCAATTTTAATATCGTCTATTAGATTTCCCCCTTAAACTTCTCTATACTAGCAAATAAAGTTACATTACCACATTCTTTCTTCCCTACATAATCTTCATGCATGGTGTCATTCTACTGAATCATTATACGCTTTAAAATTTATATGGTTCAAATATTCTTTCTAAACAGGGGTGCCCAAATATGCATTGTACCCTTTCACTTTCTGCAATTCATTATGCTCTTCAGATTTTTACATTCTTTCAATATTCCTATCTGTAAAATCCAGAATATATTTTCCCCTTTATTGCCTACTCGAACAGTGCACACAGAACTTTAATGATCAATATATTTACATTGCTAGATCTCTCTGTTCCCCCAAACTGTTAAGAATGCCATTTAGGGTATGCTTTGTTGTACTAATTTTTTCTCCCCAAAGATATACTGTATTTCTTTCCACATTGAGCTGAGCCTGCCTCCATTTTACAAACCAGCGATCTCCCTCAGTTGGTCATGTTCCTAATTTTACAGCATCAATTTTGCAAAAACTTATATTTGTCATTTTTAATATACAGAAGGCCAATCCAGATTGAGGGATAAACACTGGCCATCACATCAACCAAAATCCCCAGCATTTCTCTGAATGGTGTCATGAGATCAATTATATCCATCTGAATAACCAGGTAGGACCTTAGTCAGCACTCAACAGTGCAACAATCCTTCAGTATTGCACTTGAACGTTAGCCAAGCAGTCCTGGAATGGCACCATTATCTTATATCCCCCTAATATTTGCTCTTTTCCAGTCGGGCATGTATAAAAAAAGGACACTTTCATCTATTCTAACAGTAAACCCAGTTACATTTGATGACTAGGCTTTAATTTATTTCCCTTCAGATTGCTTTGCTGCTCTGAACTAGCTTGACTTGCCCACGTACTGAATTCAAAACCACTCCTAAATGCATCATTTAATCACACCCCATTTTGGTTACATCTGAATATTGTTTTGAAGATGGGGGCATTGGAGGGGAGAATGCAAGTCACATTCAAACCCAATCAGGCACTCATGTCAAAAACACAATTTCTCAAAGATGCATTCTAAATTCTCCAAAAACTTTAAAACAGGTTTGTCTTACATTTCACTTTTTTGTTGGTATTTTCTCTTTTTTCACTGATACACATCATCTACACTGGTCTTAGATGACGCAAAACAATACTGGGACTCCAAAACAGGGGACTTCAGGAAATGTTTCCAACTCAATATTGGACAAATTGCTGAGTGGTGAATTCAGTTAACTCAGCAGACCAGGGAACAGAAACTAAAACTTCAGATTTGTTTGACTGTGTGCTGATGTAACATAACTCAATGCCCCACCATGGGAGAACAACAAAATTTAATTTTAATGACTGCACTATTACACACTGACTATTACCATTTATTTGATATTACAACCCAAATGCTTTCAAGAATAAGTGCGCAATGGAAGTAGCACACTTGCCAATTCATAGAGAAGAGACACCTTCTTGGAATAGTGACAGGACTTTGGTTTAACATCTTATCCAAAAGGCAGAACTTCTGCCAGTGAATCCTGACGCCCTCTGTATCAGTGCAATACCTCCCACCCCTATGCACTAGCTGCACTCTCCCTTCATCAATGCCCAGCTGGCACAATGCACCTACAGTATAACCACTCTGACAATACAATACTCCCCTAACACCACTTCTCCTTGGCACCAGCATGGTATCCACAACCACCAGAATGACCCCCCCCCCCCCCCATGCCTCCTGACACCACCCGTCCAGCATGGCACTCCCCAACCCCAGCACTTCCCCATTAGCAGCAACACTCCTCCTGGTAAGGCAACCCATTAACACAGCAGTCTCCAAGCGCCAGCAAAACTCCACTCAGCAGCGCTCCCCATTCAGCACCCTGCTTTCTCAACGCTGCGCCGCCCAGAGCTCGGAGCTCTCTCCGCTCTGCACTGGAGTGTTAATCCAGTGGTAATGTATCTGGGACTGGGACATGAACCCAACCCTTTTGACGGAGAGGCGACCAACTGTCCACAATGTGCTGACAACAGGAGCTGTTTAAACCGGCGGCTTCCCCTGCAGTGGCGGCGCGGAGCCGGAGCTCACGTGGAGCAGGCTGGGGATTTGTCCCTGTTATTATCGAGGGTGTGGGGTGTGATGGAGGCGGGCGGTGGGCTTCAGTGAGCCAGTGCTGCAGGCCCTACCTGAACTACCGTTACCGTGCTGTTCACAACGATCCGGCCTGTCCTGCCCGCCGCCTGTCCCAGCCGGTACACTCACCACTGCGCACGCGCCAGCCGCCTCTCACCATTGGACAGGGTAAATACCGGCACGCCATGCGCGGCGCCCTCGTCGGCCTCTCATTGGCTCTCGGTGACGCCCAGCAGACACCGCGCTCGCCAATCCTCCCAATGCCATTGGTCAATAACCAGTCCCAGGGGCCCCTCTCCATTGTCCGAGAGGTTGGGAGGCAGATGGAGCGGGCCAATTAAAACAGCTCAATGCAAGCGAGCTGTGGAGAGAGCCTGAGGTGTGGATGAGGTAACTGGGTTTTCTCTACATAATGCACCTTTCCCACACAGTTTACATGTGGAGATGCCGGCGTTGGACTGGTGTGGGCACAGTAAGAAGTCTTATAACACCAGGGTAAAGTCCAACAGGTTTGTTTTGAATCACTAGCTTTCGGAGCACTGCTCCTTCCTCAGGTGAATGAAGAGGTATGTTCCAGAAACATATATAGACAAAGTCAAAGATGCAAGACAATACTTTGAATGCAAGCATCTGCAGGTAATTAAGTCTTTACAGATCCAGAGATAGGGGTAACCCCAGGTTAAAGAGATGTGAATTGTCTCAAGCCAGGACAGTTGGTAGGATTTCCCAAGTCCAGGCCAGATGGTGGGGGATGAATGTAATGCGACATGAATCCAAGGTCCCAGTTGAGGCCGTATGAAGAAGTTGCGCTCCGAAAGCTAGTGATTCGAAACAAACCTGTTGCAGTTTACATCGGGGCAGCAAGCGTTGTCCAACCGCAGGACTTTAGTGAGACAGGTTTGGTTTCCTTTGAAAAAAATATGATTGCCTCAGAAGCAGTTCAGGGAATCACAGAATTGTTATGATGCAGAAGCCGGTCGTTCGGCCTATCTTGTCTGTGCCAGCTCTCCAAGCAAGCGTTGTTGCTGAGTACCATTTCCCTGCGCCCTTGCACAGTGTTTCTATTCAAGTAATCTAATGTCTCCATTGAACTTTCCTCCACCACATCTTCATAGATCATAGAATTTGCAGCGCAGAAGGAGGCCATTCGGCCCATCGAGTCTGAACTGGCTCTTGGAAAGAGCACCCTACCCAAGGTCCACACCTCCACCCTATCCCCATAACCCAATAACCCCACCCAACACTAAGGCCAATTTTGGACATTAAGGGCAATTTATCATGGCCAATCCACCTAACCCGCACATCTTTGGACTGTGGGAGGAAACCGGAGCACCCGGAGGAAACCAGGAAGTGTGTTCCAGACCAAAAATATTTGTGTGAAAAACAATTCTCACATCACATTTACTTCTGTAGCAAATCACTTTAAATCTGTACCGTCTCATTCTTGACCCCTTTACTAGTGGGAACGGCTTCTATATCCTCTATCATGATTTAGAACATCTCTGTCAAATTTATTCTTAGCCTTCTCTCCAAGAAGAACAGTCCCAACTTCTCCAATTTATCTTCATAACTAGAGTTTCTCAACCCTGGAGCCATTTTTGTTAACAAAAACAAAGTACTGGACAATCTCAGCAGGACTTTGACAAAGTCATCCAGACTCAAAACATTAACTCATTTCTGTCTCCGCCAATGCTGTCAGACCTGCTGAGATTGTCCAGTTTTTTCTGTTTTTGTTTCAGATTCCAGCATCTGCAGTAATTTGTCATTCTTGTTAACCTCTTCAACATTCTCTGCATTGAGTTCACATCCTTGCGATAGTGTGGCACCCCAAACTATACACAATACTCCAGCTGAGGTCCAACTAGTCACTGCGGTCTAACTAGTGTCTTGTATAAGTTGAGCATAACCTCCTTGCTCTTGTATTCTAAAACACCTAGGTTCTTTTGCTCCTGCAGTTCGTTTAGAATTGTAGCCCTTATTTTATATTATCTCTCCATGTTCTTCCAAAATGCATCACCTCATCTTTCTCCACATTGAACTTCATCTGCCACCAACGTGACTACATCCTTTTGAAACTCTACACTGTCCTCTCCAGGGATGGTTCACTCGGCTCATTTCTGGGATGAAGGGCTTATCTTAGTGTAGCCATCTAAGATGGCCACCTGCAAAGGACCATGGGAATTATGGCCAACCCAGGACTCAGACAGATACACAGCCTATGTGTATCTAAAACACAGGTAACCAGACCTGACTGAAACCCCCACTCGTTCACATTTTAATGGCCCATTTTCCCAGGACAATAGAACTCCAATCAAGCAACCGGTACAGCCACAGACTGATCGGTGCCAGTCCCTTGCTCAGAAAGCACAACTGCCAAGGTCAATTACCGCTAAGGACCCGCCCAGCTACCAAGGTACCCGCCCCTTTATTGGCCGAAATTGAAGAGAGTGATCAGAGCCCTGTCGAACTATTGGGTCCAAGGTTAAGGACCGCCCCAAAGAGCGTGAAATCCCAGGGGGATAAAAGAGAGCGCAGCCATGTGTTCTGTCTCTCTTGGATCCGGCCTGTGCCTACCCAAGTGCAGCAGGAACAGACAGCTAAGTTTGACAAAACATAATTTTCTTTACCCGTCAGTCTGGCCTCAATAAAAGTCGAGATGGATTTGCAGGTATAGCATTAGTTATTTTATTTGACTTGCAAGTCTGTCTCAATTCACAGTGGTACAGAACACATCCTGCTTTCTGCACCCCCGGAATCGAGTGAGTCTGTAGGACAAAGGAATCTCTACTGATACATTCAAATGGCATCAAGTTTCACATACACGAATCCCATAGGTCATCCTATACCCCTCCTGACCTGGCCATACATCCTAATTGGCTCACTTCCAATCCCTTCCTCTGGCCCCCTATTACACAGCATCCTTTTCCCCTCCGTAGCTGGACACACCTCCTCCTTACTTTGCCATGCGTTCTGAAATCCTTTGTCTGTGAACTCACCAGAATGAGACTGGCCTATCTCTACATTACAGTAACTAATATCTCTAAAACAATTATTTTATATCACATTCGTCAAGTTCAAGATCAACGATTGCTACCTGACGGATGAGCCCAGCAGAGACAGAGCCACTTTCTTCGAACCAGCCAAGTGAAATCCAGATAAAGGCCTTATCCATTTGCACAGTGCCGGTCGCCCTGAAGTTAAGTATAGGTTATTGTAGCTGATTGGTGTAGTTTAACTCGTAGTAGATATTGTGTTTGAATGTTTAGATAACTCTTGAGTATGTAAATAAACCACCTTTTCAACTAACTAATTGGTTGTGTGGTCATTTGATCGATATAAGGGAAAGGCTTGTGGTTCACCAAGATAAATAAATAGAGCAACATTAGTAAGAAAGTTTGAACAGGTTTGGCCTATGCCCATTGGAGTTTAGAAGAATGAGAGGTGATCTTATTGAAACATTTAAGATACTGAGGGGACTTGACAGGCTGGATACCGGCAGGATGTTTCCACGTGTTGGCAATACTAGAACTCAGTTTAAGAATAAGAGGTCTCCCTTTTAATACTGAGATTTTCTTTCTCTCCAAGGGTGATTATTCTGTGGAATTCTCTTCCCCAGAAAGCAGTAGACGGTACGTCATTAATTTATTCAACCTGCGGTTGGGCAGATTTTTAATAGTCAAGAAATTCTAGGATTATGATGTGCAAATAGGAAAGTGCCGTTGACACCTCAACCAGATCAGACATTATCTTATTGAGTAGCAAAGCAGGCTCGAAGAGCTGCACGGTGATATGAAATGGAGATGGTTTTAAGTAAGTTATATCTGTATTTTGTATGTTAGGACTAAACCACAGCATTAAATTTAAGTTTATTTTATATTTTTGCAGTTGTGTGTTAAGAACTTCCATTTTAGTTTCACTTTCAAAGAATCCTGCATTTTATTGAAGGTTTTACAACTCTAAAACAAGCACAGGATATTAAAAAACTGGGATGTTAAGAGCCCACAGAGGCAGCAAAAACTGTTAGTTCAGCTGAGAGAAAGTCAGTTTAGTTGGAAGCTGGATTCCACAGCAACTGCCAGAATGCAAGGGGTCAGAACGCAAGTCCCAAAGTAAAGAACAGAGAAGTTCTAAAGCAGGGAGAGAGAGAAGACATTCCCAGGAAGACTTTTTAGCCAACGGGACAAAGAACGGGAATCTGGAAAAAGGTTCTGTTAGAAGAGTTAAGAGTTATGAGCAGAGAGAGACTCCAAAAGAGGCATGGCTGCAGGAAGCAGGCGGAAAGCAAAGTGGGCTTGCGAAAAGCCAGAGATCCAAGGTGACCAGAAAGTTGGTGACTCCGTAGTACGGCCTGTGAAGCAGTGGTCTTTTGTTTGCATGGTTGGGTATCTGAGAGATTGCATGAAAGGTGAAGCTTGAATGCATGTGACACTCCAGGACAGAGGAATATCAGAAGGAAAGGTTGAAACCCTGGAGATGGATCCTTGGTGAAGCCATCTAAGAGAAAGCATCATTTGGGGCAAGATTTCGAAGCGTTTTCTTCAAGTGATGATATTGGAAACCCTCATGTGAAAGACAGAGTTCCAGTGAGACCAGTTGGCTCACAGTGTGACAAGCGTCTGGGAGAGTTGATGAGAATTCCTTAGACGTTGTTTTGGGTGGCATCTTCCATTTGCTTTCAGAGTGTGGGTGTCTGACCATTTTCGCCTACTGATTCACATGGACTGTGAACTTAATGAGAACATTACAATAGAAAATAGATTTTGTAACTTGTGTTATCTTTACAAATCTATATATCTGTAAAGGTAGAGTGGGGTGAAGGAGTTCTGTATTATAGTTCATCTTTTCTTGTTTAATAAATGTTTTATTCTTTTATTAATCGTTCATCGGCTGACTCCTGTGACTGTTCAGTCACCACCTTCCACGTATCTAAACAAAGAATAAAAGCTCGGATCTATCAAGCAGGATTCCACCCTTTGATCTGACTTGCCCAGTAGTAACATCAGCTGGGACCATAACAGCGGCCTACTCCAGCTCCTAAGTCCTATGTTCCGGAGCTTGAGCTCAGCTGGAGTCATGATGGTGCAGTCACGGGGCTGAGAGTCACATGGATAGCACATTTCTTAACATGGGCACCGTGCAGCTTAAGGGTGTGCAGGCAGAGAGGGAATAGGGAACCACTGGGCGGCGAAGGAGGACCAAGCAGATAGTGCAGGAGTCCTTTGAGTGCATCTGGCTCTTCCAATGGGTACTAAGTTATGAATACTGGTATGAATGATAGTTCACCTGGGGAGTATAGCAAGAGCCAAATGCATGACAATATAATTGGCTCAGCAATGCAAGCGGACAGGAGGAAGACTAGTAACCCAGAGGCCCAGGCTAATAGTCTGGATGCACAGATCCAAATTTCACCACGGCAGCTGGTGGAATTTGAATTCAGTTAATAAATCTGGAATATAAATCTAGTCTCAGTAATGGTGACTGTTAAACTCTCACTGATTGTCATAAAAACCCATCTGAGGGCGACATGCGGTGCAGTGCTTAGCACTGGGACTGCAGTGCTGAGGACCCGAGTTCGAATCCCGGCCCTGGGTCACTGACCATGTAGAGTTTGCACATTCTCCCCGTGTCTGCATGGGTCTCACCCCCACAACCCAAAGATGTGCAGGTTAGGTGGATTGGCCACGCTAATTGAGTACTCTAAATTTATAAAATAAAAACCCACCTGGTTCGCTTCTTTATGGTAGGCTGTCCTTACCTTGTCTGGCCTACGCGCAACTCCAGACTCACAGCAATGTGCTTGACACTTAACTGCCCTCTGGAATCCAATTGGGGATGGGCAACAAAGGCTGGCCTTGCTAGTGATACCCACACCCCATTAAAGAATTAAAAAAGAAAGGCTGGAAAAGCGATTGTGTGCAGAGATTTAATAGTTAGGGAAACAGCCAGGTGTTTCTATGGCCACAGACGTGAATCCAGGCTGCATATAGAAATAGGAGCATAGAGCAGATGAATGTGCGGCTGGAGAGATGGTGCAGAAGGAAGGACTTTAAATTCCTGAGACAGTCGAACTGGATCTGGGGGAGATGAGCCAGGCCGGATTGGCTGCATTTGAACAGGGCCAGGATCAATGTCCTCAAAGGTTGGTTTGCTAGTCTTATTGGGGAGGGTTTAAACTAACTTGGCAGGGAGTTGGGAAGCAGGGTGTAGCATTGGGAAGGAAAAACAAGGTGCATAAAATATCGGAAGAGATAGACAGCACCTGAATAAGAAATAGCAAGATATTAGGTGGGGTCAGAGTAAGACGGAATGCAGTAAGCTCTAAAATAGACTTCCTGTCCGTAAACATAAATTATCCTGTTTGCCCAGAAGGGTATGGTAGAGAGGAGGGATGACAGTATTGTTTAAGGAGAATATTACAGTTCTGAAGAGAGGATGCCCTGAACGGAATCTATTTGAATAGAGTTAACAAACGATAGAGGGACCGTTACACCCTGGGAGAGGATGTTTCCACTTGCAGGAAAAACTACAAGCAGAGGACACAATCCTAGACTAAAGGGACAATCCTTTAAAACAGAGATGAGGAGGAATTTCTTCAGCCAGAGGGTTGTGAACCTGTGGAACTCTTTGCCGCAGAAAGCTGTGGAGGCCAAAGCACTGAGTGTCTTTAAGACGGATAGACAGGTTTTTGATCAATAAGGGGACCAGGGGTTATGGGGAGTAGGCAGGAGAATGTGGATGAGAAAAATATCAGCCATGATTGAATGGCGGAGCAGACGCGATGGATCAAATGGCCTAATTCTGCTCTTATGGTTTTATGGGTATATTCTGTAGCCCACCAACTTAATTGGGAAAGACATAGAAATGCAAATCTGAAGGAGAATTGCAGTCATACAAAACTTATGGAACAGTGGTGGATAATGGTAGACTTTAATTATCGGAATATAGCCTGGGATAGTAAGTTAGTTCAGTGACAGGAATCAGAGTGAGCCATGGATGGATCTTTATTGCAGAGTTTATTTTCAATGGAATGTATTTTTGTTGAACAGGTTGAATATTTTCTTTAAGTGTTTCCCATTGTTCATTTATCGCCAGTCATTTTGGTCTATTTACCCAATTAATATTAACCAGTTCTCCCCTCATTCCTATGTAATTGGCTGTGTGCAAACCTAAGATTCTTAAGATATGAAGTTCTGATGAACCTTTATAAATCAGTTGGTTCGGCCTCAGCTGACGTATTATGTCCAATTCTGGGCACCATTTCTCAGGAAGAATGCAAATACTTCAGACAGAGTGCAGAAAAGATGGATGAAAATAATTCCAGGGGGTTTGCAGGATTGAGGGAACTGTGGGATAAGTATGGGCTGGAGCAGGGGGAACTATTTAGATACATGCAGACTCGAGACTTTGCCAGAAAGGAGATACAGAACTTCCTGGTAGAACCGGCCTCCACATTGCTGGAGGGGGTGCTGATGACAAGGGGACTAGAGAAGGGGGTAGTGTCGGCGGTTCATGTGGCTATATGAAGAGGAGCAGGCACTGCAGGATGGGATCAAGGCAAAATGGGAGGAACAGTTGGGAGAGGGTATGGAGGCGGGGTTCTGGTGTGAGGTGCTCTGTAGAGTGAACGCCTTCACCTCGTGCGCGGGGTTGGGGCTGATACAGCTGAAGGAGGGTTAAAGAGAGTGAAACAAGATGAATGAGGGTTAAAGAGAGTGAAACAAGATGAAGGAGGGTTAAAGAGAGTGAAACGAGATGAAGGAGGGTTAAAGAGAGTGAAACAAGATGAAGGAGGGTTAAAGAGAGTGAAACGAGAAGAAGGAGGGTTAAAAAGAGTGAAACAAGATGAAGGAGGGTTAAAGCAAGTGAAAAAAGATGAATGAGGGTAAAATAGAGTGAAACAAGATGAATGAGGGTTAAAGAGAGTGAAACAAGATGAAGGAGGGTTAAAGAGAGTGAAACGAGATGAAGGAGGGTTAAAGAGAGTGAAACAAGATGAAGGAGGGTTAAAGCAAGTGAAAAAAGATGAATGAGGGTTAAAGAGAGTGAAACAAGATGAAGGAGGGTTAAAGAGAGTGAAACAAGATAAATGAGGGTTAAAGAGAGTGAAACAAGATGAAGGAGGGGTAAAGAGAGTGAAACGAGATGAAGGAGGGTTAAAGAGAGTGAAAAATGATGAAGGAGGGTTAAAGTAAGTGAAACAAGATGAAGGAGGGTTAAAGAGAGTGAAATGAGATGAAGGAGGGTTAAAGAGAGTGAAACAAGATGAAGGAGGATTAAAGCAAGTGAAAAAAGTTGAATGAGGGTTCAAGAGAGTGAAACAAGACGAATGAGGGTTAAAGAGGGAAACAAGATGAATGAGGGTTAAAGAGGGTGAATCAATACGAATGAGGGTTAAAGAGAGAAACAAGATGAATGTAGGTTAAAGAGAGTGAAACAAGATGAAAGAGGCTTAAAGACAGTGAAACAAGTTGAATGAGGGTTAATGAGAGTGAAACAAGATAAATGAGGGTTAAAGAGAGTGAAACAAGATGAAGGAGGGGTAAAGAGAGTGAAACGAGATGAAGGAGGGTTAAAGAGAGTGAAACGAGATGAAGGAGGGTTAAAGCAAGTGAAACAAGATGAATGAGGGTTAAAGAGAGTGAAACAAGTTGAAGGAGGGGTAAAGAGAGTGAAACGAGATGAAGGAGGGTTAAAGAGAGTGGAAAACGATGAAGGAGGGTTAAAGCAAGTGAAACAAGATGAAGGAGGGTTAAAGAGGGTTAAAGAGAGTGAAACAAAATGAAGGAGGGTTAAAGCAAGTGAAAAAAGATGAATGAGGGTTGAAGAGAGTGAAACAAGACGAATGAGGGTTAAAGAGAGGGAAACAAGGTGAATGAGGGTTAAAGAGCGTGAATCAATACGAATGAGGGTTAAAGAGAGAAACAAGATGAATGTGGGTTAAAGAGAGTGAAACAAGATAAATGAGGGTTAAAGAGAGTGAAACAAGATGAAGGAAGGGTAAAGGGAGTGAAACGAGATGAAGGAGGGTTAAAGAGAGTGAAACAAGATGAAGGAGGGTTAAAGCAAGTGAAACAAGATGAATGAGGGTTAAAGAGAGTGAAACAAGATGAAGGCGGGTTAAAGAGAGTGAAACAAGACGAAGGAGGGTTAAAGAGAGTGAAACAAGATGAAGGATGGTTAAAGAGAGTGAAACTAGATGAAGGAGGGTTAAAGAGAGTGAAACAAGATGAAGGAGGGTTAAAGAGAGTGAAACAAGATGAATGAGGGTTAAAGAGAGTGAAACAAGATGAATGAGGGTTAAAGAGAGTGGAACAAGATGAATGAGGGTTAAAGAGAATGAAACAAGATGAATGAGGGTTAAAGAGAGTGAAACAAGATGAATGAGGGTTAAAGATAGTGAAACAAGATGAAGGAGGGTAAAAGAGAGTAAACAAGATGAATGAGGGTTAAAGAGAGTGAAACAGGATGAAGGAGGGTTAAAGAGAATGAAACAAGATGAATGAGGGTTAAAGAGAGTGAAACAAGATGAATGAGGGTTAAAGAGAGTGAAACAAGATGAAGTGGGGTTAAAGAGAGTGAAACAAGTTGAAGGAGGGTTAAAGAGAGTGTAACGAGATAAAGGAGGGTTAATGAGAATGAAACAAGATGAAGGACGGGTAAAGAGTGTGAAACGAGATGAAGGAGGGTTAAAGAGAGTGAAACAAGATGAATGAGGGTTAAAGAGAGTGAAACGAGACGAAGGAGGGTTAAAGAGCGTGAAACAAGATGAAGGAGGGTTAAAGAGAGTGAAAGGAGATGAATGAGGGTTGAAGAGAGTGAAACAAGATGAATGAGGGTTAAAGAGAGTGAAACAGGTTGAATGAGGATTAAAGAGAGTGAAACAAGATGAATGCGGGTTATAGAGAGTGAAACAAGATGAATGAGGGTTAAAGAGAGTGAAACAAGATGAATGAGGGTGAAAGAGAGTGAAACAAGATGAAGGAGGGTTAAATAGAGTGAAACAAGATGAAGGAGGGTTAAAGAGAGTGAAACAAGATGAAGGAGTGTTAAAGAGAGTGAAACAAGATGAAGGAGTGTTAAGGAGAGTGAAACAAAATGAATGAGGGTTAAAGAGAGTGAAACAAGATGAATGAGGGTTAAAGAGAGTGAAACAAGATGAATGTGGGTTAAAGAGAGTGAAACAAGATGAAGGAGGGTTAAAGAGAGTGAAACACGATGAATGAGGGTTAAAGAGAGTGAAACGAGATGAAAGGGTTAAAGAGAGTGAAACAAGATGAATGAGGGTTAAGGAGAGTGAAACAAGATGAATGAGTGTTAAACGGAGTGAAACAAGATGAATGAGGGTTACAGAGAGTGAAACAAGATGAATGAGGGTTAAAGAGAGTGAAACAAGATGAAGGAGGGTTAAAGAGAGTGAAACAAGATGAATGAGGGTTAGCGAGAGTGAAACAAGATGGATGTCGGTTAAACAGAGTGAAACAAGATGAAGGAGGGTAAAAGAGTGAAATGAGATGAAGGAGGGTTAAAGAGAGTGAAACAAGATGAAGGAGGGTTAAAGCAAGTGAAAAAAGTTGAATGAGGGTTAAAGAGAGTGAAACAAGACGAATGAGGGTTAAAGAGAGAAACAAGATGTATGTGGGTTAAAGAGAGTGAAACAAGATGAAAGAGGCTTAAAGAGAGTGAAACAAGTTGAATGAGGGTTAATGAGATTGAAACAAGATAAATGAGGGTTAAAGAGAGTGAAACAAGATGAAGGAGGGTTAAAGAGAGTGGAACAAGATGAATGAGGGTTAAAGAGAATGAAACAAGATGAATGAGGGTTAAAGAGAGTGAAACAAGATGAATGAGGGTTAAAGAGAGTGAAACAAGATGAATGAGGGTTAAAGAGAGTGAAACAAGATGAAGTGGGGTTAAAGAGAGTGAAACAAGATGAAGGAGGGTTAAAGAGAGTGAAACGAGAAAAAGGAGGGTTAATGAGAATGAAACAAGATGAAGGACGGGTAAAGAGTGTGAAACGAGATGAAGGAGGGTTAAAGAGAGTGAAACAAGATGAATGAGGGTTAAAGAGAGTGAAACGAGACGAAGGAGGGTGAAAGAGCGTGAAACAAGATGAAGGAGGGTTAAAGAGAGTGAAAGGAGATGAATGAGGGTTGAAGAGAGTGAAACAAGATGAATGAGGGTTAAAGAGAGTGAAACAGGTTGAATGAGGATTAAAGAGAGTGAAACAAGATGAATGCGGGTTATAGAGAGTGAAACAAGATGAATGAGGGTTAAAGAGAGTGAAACAAGATGAATGAGGGTGAAAGAGAGTGAAACAAGATGAAGGAGGGTTAAAGAGAGTGAAACAAGATGAAGGAGGGTTAAAGAGAGTGAAACAAGATGAAGGAGTGTTAAAGAGAGTGAAACAAGATGAAGGAGTGTTAAGGAGAGTGAAACAAAATGAATGAGGGTTAAAGAGAGTGAAACAAGATGAATGAGGGTTAAAGAGAGTGAAACAAGATGAATGTGGGTTAAAGAGAGTGAAACAAGATGAAGGAGGGTTAAAGAGAGTGAAACACGATGAATGAGGGTTAAAGAGAGTGAAACGAGATGAAAGGGTTAAAGAGAGTGAAACAAGATGAATGAGGGTTAAGGAGAGTGAAACAAGATGAATGAGTGTTAAACGGAGTGAAACAAGATGAATGAGGGTTACAGAGAGTGAAACAAGATGAATGAGGGTTAAAGAGAGTGAAACAAGATGAAGGAGGGTTAAAGAGAGTGAAACAAGATGAATGAGGGTTAGCGAGAGTGAAACAAGATGGATGTCGGTTAAACAGAGTGAAACAAGATGAAGGAGTGTAAAAGAGTGAAATGAGATGAAGGAGGGTTAAAGAGAGTGAAACAAGATGAAGGAGGGTTAAAGCAAGTGAAAAAAGTTGAATGAGGGTTAAAGAGAGTGAAACAAGACGAATGAGGGTTAAAGAGAGAAACAAGATGTATGTGGGTTAAAGAGAGTGAAACAAGATGAAAGAGGCTTAAAGAGAGTGAAACAAGTTGAATGAGGGTTAATGAGAGTGAAACAAGATAAATGAGGGTTAAAGAGAGTGAAACAAGATGAAGGAGGGTTAAAGAGAGTGAAACAAGATGAATGAGGGTTAGCGAGAGTGAAAAAAGATGGATGTCGGTTAAACAGAGTGAAACAAGATGAAGGAGGGTTAAAGAGAGTGAAATGAAATGAAGGAGGGTTAAACAGAGTGAAACAAGATGAAGGAGGGTTAAAGCTAGTGAAAAAAGTTGAAGGAGGGTTAAAGAGAGTGAAACAAGACGAATGAGGGTTAAAGAGAGAAACAAGATGAATGTGGGTTAAAGAGAGTGAAACAAGATGAAAGAGGCTTAAAGACAGTGAAACAAGTTGAATGAGGGTTAATGAGAGTGAAACAAGATAAATGAGGGTTAAAGAGAGTGAAACAAGATGAAGGAGGGGTAAAGAGAGTGAAACGAGATGAAGGAGGGTTAAAGAGAGTGAAACGAGATGAAGGAGGGTTAAAGAGAGTGAAACGAGATGAAGGAGGGTTAAAGCAAGTGAAACAAGATGAATGAGGGTTAAAGAGAGTGAAACAAGTTGAAGGAGGGGTAAAGAGAGTGAAACGAGATGAAGGAGGGTTAAAGAGAGTGGAAAACGATGAAGGAGGGTTAAAGCAAGTGAAACAAGATGAAGGAGGGTTAAAGAGAGTGAAACAAAATGAAGGAGGGTTAAAGCAAGTGAAAAAAGATGAATGAGGGTTGAAGAGAGTGAAACAAGACGAATGAAGGTTAAAGAGAGGGAAACAAGGTGAATGAGGGTTAAAGAGCGTGAATCAATACGAATGAGGGTTAAAGAGAGAAACAAGATGAATGTGGGTTAAAGAGAGTGAAACAAGATAAATGAGGGTTAAAGAGAGTGAAACAAGATGAAGGAAGGGTAAAGGGAGTGAAACGAGATGAAGGAGGGTTAAAGAGAGTGAAACAAGATGAAGGAGGGTTAAAGCAAGTGAAACAAGATGAATGAGGGTTAAAGAGAGTGAAACAAGATGAAGGCGGGTTAAAGAGAGTGAAACAAGACGAAGGAGGGTTAAAGAGAGTGAAACAAGATGAAGGATGGTTAAAGAGAGTGAAACTAGATGAAGGAGGGTTAAAGAGAGTGAAACAAGATGAAGGAGGGTTAAAGAGAGTGAAACAAGATGAATGAGGGTTAAAGAGAGTGAAACAAGATGAATGAGGGTTAAAGAGAGTGGAACAAGATGAATGAGGGTTAAAGAGAATGAAACAAGATGAATGAGGGTTAAAGAGAGTGAAACAAGATGAATGAGGGTTAAAGATAGTGAAACAAGATGAAGGAGGGTAAAAGAGAGTAAACAAGATGAATGAGGGTTAAAGAGAGTGAAACAGGATGAAGGAGGGTTAAAGAGAATGAAACAAGATGAATGAGGGTTAAAGAGAGTGAAACAAGATGAATGAGGGTTAAAGAGAGTGAAACAAGATGAAGTGGGGTTAAAGAGAGTGAAACAAGATGAAGGAGGGTTAAAGAGAGTGAAACGAGATAAAGGAGGGTTAATGAGAATGAAACAAGATGAAGGACGGGTAAAGAGTGTGAAACGAGATGAAGGAGGGTTAAAGAGAGTGAAACAAGATGAATGAGGGTTAAAGAGAGTGAAACGAGACGAAGGAGGGTTAAAGAGCGTGAAACAAGATGAAGGAGGGTTAAAGAGAGTGAAAGGAGATGAATGAGGGTTGAAGAGAGTGAAACAAGATGAATGAGGGTTAAAGATAGTGAAACAGGTTGAATGAGGATTAAAGAGAGTGAAACAAGATGAATGCGGGTTATAGAGAGTGAAACAAGATGAATGAGGGTTAAAGAGAGTGAAACAAGATGAATGAGGGTGAAAGAGAGTGAAACAAGATGAAGGAGGGTTAAAGAGAGTGAAACAAGATGAAGGAGGGTTAAAGAGAGTGAAACAAGATGAAGGAGTGTTAAAGAGAGTGAAACAAGATGAAGGAGTGTTAAGGAGAGTGAAACAAAATGAATGAGGGTTAAAGAGAGTGAAACAAGATGAATGAGGGTTAAAGAGAGTGAAACAAGATGAATGTGGGTTAAAGAGAGTGAAACAAGATGAAGGAGGGTTAAAGAGAGTGAAACACGATGAATGAGGGTTAAAGAGAGTGAAACGAGATGAAAGGGTTAAAGAGAGTGAAACAAGATGAATGAGGGTTAAGGAGAGTGAAACAAGATGAATGAGTGTTAAACCGAGTGAAACAAGATGAATGAGGGTTACAGAGAGTGAAACAAGATGAATGAGGGTTAAAGAGAGTGAAACAAGATGAAGGAGGGTTAAAGAGAGTGAAACAAGATGAATGAGGGTTAGCGAGAGTGAAACAAGATGGATGTCGGTTAAACAGAGTGAAACAAGATGAAGGAGGGTAAAAGAGTGAAATGAGATGAAGGAGGGTTAAAGAGAGTGAAACAAGATGAAGGAGGGTTAAAGCAAGTGAAAAAAGTTGAATGAGGGTTAAAGAGAGTGAAACAAGACGAATGAGGGTTAAAGAGAGAAACAAGATGTATGTGGGTTAAAGAGAGTGAAACAAGATGAAAGAGGCTTAAAGAGAGTGAAACAAGTTGAATGAGGGTTAATGAGAGTGAAACAAGATAAATGAGGGTTAAAGAGAGTGAAACAAGATGAAGGAGGGTTAAAGAGAGTGGAACAAGATGAATGAGGGTTAAAGAGAATGAAACAAGATGAATGAGGGTTAAAGAGAGTGAAACAAGATGAATGAGGGTTAAAGATAGTGAAACAAGATGAAGGAGGGTAAAAGAGAGTAAACAAGATGAATGAGGGTTAAAGAGAGTGAAACAGGATGAAGGAGGGTTAAAGAGAATGAAACAAGATGAATGAGGGTTAAAGAGAGTGAAACAAGATGAATGAGGGTTAAAGAGAGTGAAACAAGATGAAGTGGGGTTAAAGAGAGTGAAACAAGATGAAGGAGGGTTAAAGAGAGTGAAACGAGATAAAGGAGGGTTAATGAGAATGAAACAAGATGAAGGACGGGTAAAGAGTGTGAAACGAGATGAAGGAGGGTTAAAGAGAGTGAAACAAGATGAATGAGGGTTAAAGAGAGTGAAACGAGACGAAGGAGGGTGAAAGAGCGTGAAACAAGATGAAGGAGGGTTAAAGAGAGTGAAAGGAGATGAATGAGGGTTGAAGAGAGTGAAACAAGATGAATGAGGGTTAAAGAGAGTGAAACAGGTTGAATGAGGATTAAAGAGAGTGAAACAAGATGAATGCGGGTTATAGAGAGTGAAACAAGATGAATGAGGGTTAAAGAGAGTGAAACAAGATGAATGAGGGTGAAAGAGAGTGAAACAAGATGAAGGAGGGTTAAAGAGAGTGAAACACGATGAATGAGGGTTAAAGAGAGTGAAACGAGATGAAAGGGTTAAAGAGAGTGAAACAAGATGAATGAGGGTTAAGGAGAGTGAAACAAGATGAATGAGTGTTAAACGGAGTGAAACAAGATGAATGAGGGTTACAGAGAGTGAAACAAGATGAATGAGGGTTAAAGAGAGTGAAACAAGATGAAGGAGGGTTAAAGAGAGTGAAACAAGATGAATGAGGGTTAGCGAGAGTGAAACAAGATGGATGTCGGTTAAACAGAGTGAAACAAGATGAAGGAGGGTAAAAGAGTGAAATGAGATGAAGGAGGGTTAAAGAGAGTGAAACAAGATGAAGGAGGGTTAAAGCAAGTGAAAAAAGTTGAATGAGGGTTAAAGAGAGTGAAACAAGACGAATGAGGGTTAAAGAGAGAAACAAGATGTATGTGGGTTAAAGAGAGTGAAACAAGATGAAAGAGGCTTAAAGAGAGTGAAACAAGTTGAATGAGGGTTAATGAGAGTGAAACAAGATAAATGAGGGTTAAAGAGAGTGAAACAAGATGAAGGAGGGTTAAAGAGAGTGAAACAAGATGAATGAGGGTTAGCGAGAGTGAAACAAGATGGATGTCGGTTAAACAGAGTGAAACAAGATGAAGGAGGGTTAAAGAGAGTGAAATGAGATGAAGGAGGGTTAAACAGAGTGAAACAAGATGAAGGAGGGTTAAAGCAAGTGAAAAAAGTTGAAGGAGGGTTAAAGAGAGTGAAACAAGACGAATGAGGGTTAAAGAGAGAAACAAGATGAATGTGGGTTAAAGAGAGTGAAACAAGATGAAAGGGGCTTAAAGAGAGTGAAACAAGTTGAATGAGGGTTAATGAGAGTGAAACAAGATAAATGAGGGTTAAAGAGAGTGAAACACGATGAAGGAGGGGTAAAGAGAGTGAAACAAGATGAATGTGGGTGAAAGAGAGTGAAACAAGATGAAAGAGGCTTAAAGAGAGTGAAACAAGTTGAATGAGGGTTAATGAGAGTGAAACAAGATAAATGAGGGTTAAAGAGAGTGAAACAAGATGAAGGAGGGGTAAAGAGAGTGAAACGAGACGAAGGAGGGTTAAAGAGAGTGAAACGAGATGAAGGAGGGTTAAAGCAAGTGAAACAAGATGAATGAGGGTTAAAGAGAGTGAAACGAGACGAAGGAGGGTTAAAGAGAGTGGAAAACGATGAAGGAGGGTTAAAGCAAGTGAAACAAGATGAAGGAGGGTTAAAGAGGGTTAAAGAGAGTGAAACAAAATGAAGGAGGGTTAAACCAAGTGAAAAAAGATGAATGAGGGTTAAAGAGAGTGAAACAAGACGAATGAGGGTTAAAGAGAGGGAAACAAGGTGAATGAGGGTTAAAGAGCGTGAATCAATACGAATGAAGGTTAAAGAGAGAAACAAGATGAATGTGGGTTAAAGAGAGTGAAACAAGATGGATGTCGGTTAAACAGAGTGAAACAAGATGAAGGAGGGTAAAAGAGTGAAATGAGATGAAGGAGGGTTAAAGAGAGTGAAACAAGATGAAGGAGGGTTAAAGCAAGTGAAAAAAGTTGAATGAGGGTTAAAGAGAGTGAAACAAGACGAATGAGGGTTAAAGAGAGAAACAAGATGTATGTGGGTTAAAGAGAGTGAAACAAGATGAAAGAGGCTTAAAGAGAGTGAAACAAGTTGAATGAGGGTTAATGAGAGTGAAACAAGATAAATGAGGGTTAAAGAGAGTGAAACAAGATGAAGGAGGGTTAAAGAGAGTGGAACAAGATGAATGAGGGTTAAAGAGAGTGAAACAGGATGAAGGAGGGTTAAAGAGAATGAAACAAGATGAATGAGGGTTAAAGAGAGTGAAACAAGATGAATGAGGGTTAAAGAGAGTGAAACAAGATGAAGTGGGGTTAAAGAGAGTGAAACAAGATGAAGGAGGGTTAAAGAGAGTGAAACGAGATAAAGGAGGGTTAATGAGAATGAAACAAGATGAAGGACGGGTAAAGAGTGTGAAACGAGATGAAGGAGGGTTAAAGAGAGTGAAACAAGATGAATGAGGGTTAAAGAGAGTGAAACGAGACGAAGGAGGGTGAAAGAGCGTGAAACAAGATGAAGGAGGGTTAAAGAGAGTGAAAGGAGATGAATGAGGGTTGAAGAGAGTGAAACAAGATGAATGAGGGTTAAAGAGAGTGAAACAGGTTGAATGAGGATTAAAGAGAGTGAAACAAGATGAATGCGGGTTATAGAGAGTGAAACAAGATGAATGAGGGTTAAAGAGAGTGAAACAAGATGAATGAGGGTGAAAGAGAGTGAAACAAGATGAAGGAGGGTTAAAGAGAGTGAAACAAGATGAAGGAGGGTTAAAGAGAGTGAAACAAGATGAAGGAGTGTTAAAGAGAGTGAAACAAGATGAAGGAGTGTTAAGGAGAGTGAAACAAAATGAATGAGGGTTAAAGAGAGTGAAACAAGATGAATGAGGGTTAAAGAGAGTGAAACAAGATGAATGTGGGTTAAAGAGAGTGAAACAAGATGAAGGAGGGTTAAAGAGAGTGAAACACGATGAATGAGGGTTAAAGAGAGTGAAACGAGATGAAAGGGTTAAAGAGAGTGAAACAAGATGAATGAGGGTTAAGGAGAGTGAAACAAGATGAATGAGTGTTAAACGGAGTGAAACAAGATGAATGAGGGTTACAGAGAGTGAAACAAGATGAATGAGGGTTAAAGAGAGTGAAACAAGATGAAGGAGGGTTAAAGAGAGTGAAACAAGATGAATGAGGGTTAGCGAGAGTGAAACAAGATGGATGTCGGTTAAACAGAGTGAAACAAGATGAAGGAGGGTAAAAGAGTGAAATGAGATGAAGGAGGGTTAAAGAGAGTGAAACAAGATGAAGGAGGGTTAAAGCAAGTGAAAAAAGTTGAATGAGGGTTAAAGAGAGTGAAACAAGACGAATGAGGGTTAAAGAGAGAAACAAGATGTATGTGGGTTAAAGAGAGTGAAACAAGATGAAAGAGGCTTAAAGAGAGTGAAACAAGTTGAATGAGGGTTAATGAGAGTGAAACAAGATAAATGAGGGTTAAAGAGAGTGAAACAAGATGAAGGAGGGTTAAAGAGAGTGAAACAAGATGAATGAGGGTTAGCGAGAGTGAAACAAGATGGATGTCGGTTAAACAGAGTGAAACAAGATGAAGGAGGGTTAAAGAGAGTGAAATGAGATGAAGGAGGGTTAAACAGAGTGAAACAAGATGAAGGAGTGTTAAAGAGAGTGAAACGAGATAAAGGAGGGTTAATGAGAATGAAACAAGATGAAGGACGGGTAAAGAGTGTGAAACGAGATGAAGGAGGGTTAAAGAGAGTGAAACAAGATGAATGAGGGTTAAAGAGAGTGAAACGAGACGAAGGAGGGTGAAAGAGCGTGAAACAAGATGAAGGAGGGTTAAAGAGAGTGAAAGGAGATGAATGAGGGTTGAAGAGAGTGAAACAAGATGAATGAGGGTTAAAGAGAGTGAAACAGGTTGAATGAGGATTAAAGAGAGTGAAACAAGATGAATGCGGGTTATAGAGAGTGAAACAAGATGAATGAGGGTTAAAGAGAGTGAAACAAGATGAATGAGGGTGAAAGAGAGTGAAACAAGATGAAGGAGGGTTAAAGAGAGTGAAACAAGATGAAGGAGTGTTAAAGAGAGTGAAACAAGATGAAGGAGTGTTAAGGAGAGTGAAACAAAATGAATGAGGGTTAAAGAGAGTGAAACAAGATGAATGAGGGTTAAAGAGAGTGAAACAAGATGAATGTGGGTTAAAGAGAGTGAAACAAGATGAAGGAGGGTTAAAGAGAGTGAAACACGATGAATGAGGGTTAAAGAGAGTGAAACGAGATGAAAGGGTTAAAGAGAGTGAAACAAGATGAATGAGGGTTAAGGAGAGTGAAACAAGATGAATGAGTGTTAAACGGAGTGAAACAAGATGAATGAGGGTTACAGAGAGTGAAACAAGATGAATGAGGGTTAAAGAGAGTGAAACAAGATGAAGGAGGGTTAAAGAGAGTGAAACAAGATGAATGAGGGTTAGCGAGAGTGAAACAAGATGGATGTCGGTTAAACAGAGTGAAACAAGATGAAGGAGGGTAAAAGAGTGAAATGAGATGAAGGAGGGTTAAAGAGAGTGAAACAAGATGAAGGAGGGTTAAAGCAAGTGAAAAAAGTTGAATGAGGGTTAAAGAGAGTGAAACAAGACGAATGAGGGTTAAAGAGAGAAACAAGATGAATGTGGGTTAAAGAGAGTGAAACAAGATGAAAGAGGCTTAAAGAGAGTGAAACAGGTTGAATGAGGGTTAATGAGAGTGAAACAAGATAAATGAGGGTTAAAGAGAGTGAAACAAGATGAAGGAGGGGTAAAGAGAGTGAAACAAGATGAATGTGGGCGAAAGAGAGTGAAACAAGATGAAAGAGGCTTAAAGAGAGTGAAACAAGTTGAATGAGGGTTAATGAGAGTGAAACAAGATAAATGAGGGTTAAAGAGAGTGAAACAAGATGAAGGAGGGGTAAAGAGAGTGAAACGAGACGAAGGAGGGTTAAAGAGAGTGAAACGAGATGAAGGAGGGTTAAAGCAAGTGAAACAAGATGAATGAGGGTTAAAGAGAGTGAAACGAGACGAAGGAGGGTTAAAGAGAGTGGAAAACGATGAAGGAGGGTTAAAGCAAGTGAAACAAGATGAAGGAGGGTTAAAGAGGGTTAAAGAGAGTGAAACAAAATGAAGGAGGGTTAAACCAAGTGAAAAAAGATGAATGAGGGTTAAAGAGAGTGAAACAAGACGAATGAGGGTTAAAGAGAGGGAAACAAGGTGAATGAGGGTTAAAGAGCGTGAATCAATACGAATGAAGGTTAAAGAGAGAAACAAGATGAATGTGGGTTAAAGAGAGTGAAACAAGATAAATGAGGGTTAAAGAGAGTGAAACAAGATGAAAGAAGGGTAAAGAGAGTGAAACAAGATGAAGGAGTGTTAAGGAGAGTGAAACAAAATGAATGAGGGTTAAAGCAAGTGAAACAAGATGAAGGAGGGTTAAAGAGAGTGAAACAAGATGAATGAGGGTTAGCGAGAGTGAAACAAGATGGATGTCGGTTAAACAGAGTGAAACAAGATGAAGGAGGGTAAAAGAGTGAAATGAGATGAAGGAGGGTTAAAGAGAGTGAAACAAGATGAAGGAGGGTTAAAGCAAGTGAAAAAAGTTGAATGAGGGTTAAAGAGAGTGAAACAAGACGAATGAGGGTTAAAGAGAGAAACAAGATGTATGTGGGTTAAAGAGAGTGAAACAAGATGAAAGAGGCTTAAAGAGAGTGAAACAAGTTGAATGAGGGTTAATGAGAGTGAAACAAGATAAATGAGGGTTAAAGAGAGTGAAACAAGATGAAGGAGGGTTAAAGAGAGTGAAACAAGATGAATGAGGGTTAGCGAGAGTGAAACAAGATGGATGTCGGTTAAACAGAGTGAAACAAGATGAAGGAGGGTTAAAGAGAGTGAAATGAGATGAAGGAGGGTTAAACAGAGTGAAACAAGATGAAGGAGTGTTAAAGAGAGTGAAACGAGATAAAGGAGGGTTAATGAGAATGAAACAAGATGAAGGACGGGTAAAGAGTGTGAAACGAGATGAAGGAGGGTTAAAGAGAGTGAAACAAGATGAATGAGGGTTAAAGAGAGTGAAACGAGACGAAGGAGGGTGAAAGAGCGTGAAACAAGATGAAGGAGGGTTAAAGAGAGTGAAAGGAGATGAATGAGGGTTGAAGAGAGTGAAACAAGATGAATGAGGGTTAAAGAGAGTGAAACAGGTTGAATGAGGATTAAAGAGAGTGAAACAAGATGAATGCGGGTTATAGAGAGTGAAACAAGATGAATGAGGGTTAAAGAGAGTGAAACAAGATGAATGAGGGTGAAAGAGAGTGAAACAAGATGAAGGAGGGTTAAAGAGAGTGAAACAAGATGAAGGAGTGTTAAAGAGAGTGAAACAAGATGAAGGAGTGTTAAGGAGAGTGAAACAAAATGAATGAGGGTTAAAGAGAGTGAAACAAGATGAATGAGGGTTAAAGAGAGTGAAACAAGATGAATGTGGGTTAAAGAGAGTGAAACAAGATGAAGGAGGGTTAAAGAGAGTGAAACACGATGAATGAGGGTTAAAGAGAGTGAAACGAGATGAAAGGGTTAAAGAGAGTGAAACAAGATGAATGAGGGTTAAGGAGAGTGAAACAAGATGAATGAGTGTTAAACGGAGTGAAACAAGATGAATGAGGGTTACAGAGAGTGAAACAAGATGAATGAGGGTTAAAGAGAGTGAAACAAGATGAAGGAGGGTTAAAGAGAGTGAAACAAGATGAATGAGGGTTAGCGAGAGTGAAACAAGATGGATGTCGGTTAAACAGAGTGAAACAAGATGAAGGAGGGTAAAAGAGTGAAATGAGATGAAGGAGGGTTAAAGAGAGTGAAACAAGATGAAGGAGGGTTAAAGCAAGTGAAAAAAGTTGAATGAGGGTTAAAGAGAGTGAAACAAGACGAATGAGGGTTAAAGAGAGAAACAAGATGAATGTGGGTTAAAGAGAGTGAAACAAGATGAAAGAGGCTTAAAGAGAGTGAAACAGGTTGAATGAGGGTTAATGAGAGTGAAACAAGATAAATGAGGGTTAAAGAGAGTGAAACAAGATGAAGGAGGGGTAAAGAGAGTGAAACAAGATGAATGTGGGCGAAAGAGAGTGAAACAAGATGAAAGAGGCTTAAAGAGAGTGAAACAAGTTGAATGAGGGTTAATGAGAGTGAAACAAGATAAATGAGGGTTAAAGAGAGTGAAACAAGATGAAGGAGGGGTAAAGAGAGTGAAACGAGACGAAGGAGGGTTAAAGAGAGTGAAACGAGATGAAGGAGGGTTAAAGCAAGTGAAACAAGATGAATGAGGGTTAAAGAGAGTGAAACGAGACGAAGGAGGGTTAAAGAGAGTGGAAAACGATGAAGGAGGGTTAAAGCAAGTGAAACAAGATGAAGGAGGGTTAAAGAGGGTTAAAGAGAGTGAAACAAAATGAAGGAGGGTTAAACCAAGTGAAAAAAGATGAATGAGGGTTAAAGAGAGTGAAACAAGACGAATGAGGGTTAAAGAGAGGGAAACAAGGTGAATGAGGGTTAAAGAGCGTGAATCAATACGAATGAAGGTTAAAGAGAGAAACAAGATGAATGTGGGTTAAAGAGAGTGAAACAAGATAAATGAGGGTTAAAGAGAGTGAAACAAGATGAAAGAAGGGTAAAGAGAGTGAAACAAGATGAAGGAGTGTTAAGGAGAGTGAAACAAAATGAATGAGGGTTAAAGCAAGTGAAACAAGATGAATGAGGGTTAAAGAGAGTGAAACAAGATGAATGTGGGTTAAAGAGAGTGAAACAAGATGAAGGAGGGTTAAAGAGAGTGAAACAAGATGAAGGAGGGTGAAAGAGAGTGAAACGAGATGAAAGGGTTAAAGACAGTGAAACAAGATGAATGAGGGTTAAGGAGAGTGAAACAAGATGAATGAGTGTTAAACGGAGTGAAACAAGATGAATGAGGGTTACAGAGAGTGAAACATGATGAATGAGGGTTAAAGAGAGTGAAACAAGATGAATGAGGGTTAATGAGAGTGAAACAAGATGAATGAGGGTGAAAGAGAGTGAAACAAGATGAAGGAGGGTTAAAGAGAGTGAAACAAGATGAATGTGGGTGAAAGAGAGTGAAACAAGATGAAAGAGGCTTAAAGAGAGTGAAACAAGTTGAATGAGGGTTAATGAGAGTGAAACAAGATAAATGAGGGTTAAAGAGAGTGAAACAAGATGAAGGAGGGGTAAAGAGAGTGAAACGAGACGAAGGAGGGTTAAAGAGAGTGAAACGAGATGAAGGAGGGTTAAAGCAAGTGAAACAAGATGAATGAGGGTTAAAGAGAGTGAAACGAGATGAAGGAGGGTTAAAGAGAGTGGAAAACGATGAAGGAGGGTTAAAGCAAGTGAAACAAGATGAAGGAGGGTTAAAGAGGGTTAAAGAGAGTGAAACAAAAGGAAGGAGGGTTAAAGCAAGTGAAAAAAGATGAATGAGGGTTAAAGAGAGTGAAACAAGACGAATGAGGGTTAAAGAGAGGAAAACAAGGTAAATGAGGGTTAAAGAGCGTGAATCAATACGAATGAAGGTTAAAGAGAGAAACAAGATGAATGTGGGTTAAAGAGAGTGAAACAAGATGAATGAGGGTTAAAGAGAGTGAAACAAGATGAAGGAATGGTAAAGAGAGTGAAACGAGATGAAGGAGGGTTAAAGAGAGTGAAACAAGATGAAGGATGGTTAAAGAGAGTTAAACTAGATGAAGGAGGGTTAAAGAGAGTGAAACAAGATGAAGGAGTGTTAAGGAGAGTGAAACAAAATGAATGAGGGTTAAAGAGAGTGAAACAAGATGAATGAGGGTTAAAGAGAGTGAAACAAGATGAATGTGGGTTAAAGAGAGTGAAACAAGATGAAGGAGGGTTATAGAGAGTGAAACAAGATGAAGGAGGGTTTAAGAGAGTGAAACGAGATGAAAGGGTTAAAGAGAGTGAAACAAGATGAATGAGGGTTAAGGAGAGTGAAACAAGATGAATGAGTGTTAAACGGAGTGAAACAAGATGAATGAGGGTTACAGAGAGTGAAACATGATGAATGAGGGTTAAAGAGAGTGAAACAAGATGAATGAGGGTTAATGAGAGTGAAACAAGATGAATGAGGGTGAAAGAGAGTGAAACAAGATGAAGGAGGGTTAAAGAGAGTGAAACAAGATGAATGTGGGTGAAAGAGAGTGAAACAAGATGAAAGAGGCTTAAAGAGAGTGAAACATGTTGAATGAGGGTTAATGAGAGTGAAATAAGATAAATGAGGGTTAAAGAGAGTGAAACAAGATGAAGGAGTGGTAAAGAGAGTGAAACGAGACTAAGGAGGGTTACAGAGAGTGAAACGAGATGAAGGAGGGTTAAAGCAAGTGAAACAAGATGAATGAGGGTTAAAGAGAGTGAAACGAGATGAAGGAGGGTTAAAGAGAGTGGAAAACGATGAAGCAGGGTTAAAGCAAGTGAAACAAGATGAAGGAGGGTTAAAGAGGGTTAAAGAGAGTGAAACAAAATGAAGGAGGGTTAAAGCAAGTGAAAAAAGATGAATGAGTGTTAAAGAGAGTGAAACAAGACGAATGAGGGTTAAAGAGAGGAAAACAAGGTAAATGAGGGTTAAAGAGCGTGAATCAATACGAATGAAGGTTAAAGAGAGAAACAAGATGAATGTGGGTTAAAGAGAGTGAAACAAGATGAATGAGGGTTAAAGAGAGTGAAACAAGATGAAGGAATGGTAAAGACAGTGAAACGAGATGAAGGAGGGTTAAAGCGAGTGAAACAAGATGAAGGAGGGTTAAAGCAAGTGAAACAAGATGAATGAGGGTTAAAGAGAGTGAAACAAGATGAAGGAGGGGTAAAGAGAGTGAAACGAGACGAAGGAGGGTTAAAGAGAGTGAAACGAGATGAAGGAGGGTTAAAGCAAGTGAAACAAGATGAATGAGGGTTAAAGAGAGTGAAACGAGATGAAGGAGGGTTAAAGAGAGTTGAAAACGATGAAGGAGGGTTAAAGCAAGTGAAACAAGATGAAGGAGGGTTAAAGAGGGTTAAAGAGAGTGAAACAAAATGAAGGAGGGTTAAAGCAAGTGAAAAAAGATGAATGAGGGTTAAAGAGAGTGAAACAAGACGAATGAGGGTTAAAGAGAGGAAAACAAGGTAAATGAGGGTTAAAGAGCGTGAATCAATACGAATGAAGGTTAAAGAGAGAAACAAGATGAATGTGGGTTAAAGAGAGTGAAACAAGATGAATGAGGGTTAAAGAGAGTGAAACAAGATGAAGGAATGGTAAAGAGAGTGAAACGAGATGAAGGAGGGTTAAAGCGAGTGAAACAAGATGAAGGAGGGTTAAAGCAAGTGAAACAAGATGAATGAGGGTTAAAGAGAGTGAAACAAGATGAAGGTGGGTTAAAGAGAGTGAAACAAGACGAAGGAGGGTTAAAGAGAGTGAAACAAGATGAAGGATGGTTAAAGAGAGTGAAACTAGATGAAGGAGGGTTAAAGAGAGTGAAACAAGATGAAGGAGGGTTAAAGAGAGTGAAACAAGATGAATGAGGGTTAAAGAGAGTGAAACAAGATGAATGAGGGTTAAAGAGAGTGGAACAAGATGAATGAGGGTTAAAGAGAATGAAACAAGATAAATGAGGGGTAAAGAGTGTGAAACAAGATGAATGAGGGTTAAAGAGAGTGAAACGAGATGAAGGAGGGTTAAAGAGAGTGAAACGAGATGAAGGAGGGTTAAAGCAAGTGAAACAAGATGAATGAGGGTTAAAGAGAGTGAAACAAGTTGAAGGAGGGGTAAAGAGAGTGAAACGAGATGAAGGAGGGTTAAAGAGAGTGGAAAACAATGAAGGAGGGTTAAAGCAAGTGAAACAAGATGAAGGAGGGTTAAAGAGAGTGAAAGAAAATGAAGGTGGGTTAAAGCAAGTGAAAAAGGTTGAATGAGGGTTAAAGAGAGTGAAACAAGACGAATGAATGTTAAAGAGGGAAACAAGATGACTGAGGGTTAAAGAGGGTGAATCAATACGAATGAGGGTTAAAGAGAGAAACAAGATGAATGAGGGTTAAAGAGGGTGAATCAATACGAATGAGGGTTAAAGAGAGAAACAAGATGAATGTGGGTTAAAGAGAGTGAAACAAGATGAAAGAGGCTTAAAGAGAGTGAAACAAGTTGAATGAGGGTTAATGAGAGTGAAACAAGATAAATGAGGGTTAAAGAGAGTGAAACAAGATGAAGGAGGGGTAAAGAGAGTGAAACGAGATGAAGGAGGGTTAAAGAGAGTGAAACAAGATGAATGAGGGTTAAAGAGAGTGAAACAAGTTGAAGGAGGGGTAAAGAGAGTGAAACGAGATGAAGGAGGGTTAAAGAGAGTGAAACAAGATGAAGGAGGGGTAAAGAGAGTGAAACGAGATGAAGGAGGGTTAAAGAGAGTGAAACGAGACGAAGGAGGGTTAAAGCAAGTGAAACAAGATGAATGAGGGTTAAAGAGAGTGAAACAAGTTGAAGGAGGGGTAAAGAGAGTGAAACGAGATGAAGGAGGGTTAAAGAGAGTGAAACAAGATGAAGGAGGTTTAAAGAGAGTGGAAAACGATGAAGGAGGGTTAAAGCAAGTGAAACAAGATGAAGGACGGTTAAAGAGGGTTAAAGAGAGTGAAACAAAATGAAGGAGGGTTAAAGCAAGTGAAAAAAGATGAATGAGGGTTAAAGAGAGTGAAACAAGACGAATGAGGGTTAAAGAGAGGGAAACAAGGTGAATGAGGGTTAAAGAGCGTGAATCAATACGAATGAAGGTTAAAGAGAGAAACAAGATGAATGTGGGTTAAAGAGAGTGAAACAAGATGAATGAGGGTTAAAGAGAGTGAAACAAGATGAAGGAATGGTAAAGACAGTGAAACGAGATGAAGGAGGGTTAAAGCGAGTGAAACAAGATGAAGGAGGGTTAAAGCAAGTGAAACAAGATGAATGAGGGTTAAAGAGAGTGAAACAAGATGAAGGAGGGGTAAAGAGAGTGAAACGAGACGAAGGAGGGTTAAAGAGAGTGAAACGAGATGAAGGAGGGTTAAAGCAAGTGAAACAAGATGAATGAGGGTTAAAGAGAGTGAAACGAGATGAAGGAGGGTTAAAGAGAGTTGAAAACGATGAAGGAGGGTTAAAGCAAGTGAAACAAGATGAAGGAGGGTTAAAGAGGGTTAAAGAGAGTGAAACAAAATGAAGGAGGGTTAAAGCAAGTGAAAAAAGATGAATGAGGGTTAAAGAGAGTGAAACAAGACGAATGAGGGTTAAAGAGAGGAAAACAAGGTAAATGAGGGTTAAAGAGCGTGAATCAATACGAATGAAGGTTAAAGAGAGAAACAAGATGAATGTGGGTTAAAGAGAGTGAAACAAGATGAATGAGGGTTAAAGAGAGTGAAACAAGATGAAGGAATGGTAAAGAGAGTGAAACGAGATGAAGGAGGGTTAAAGCGAGTGAAACAAGATGAAGGAGGGTTAAAGCAAGTGAAACAAGATGAATGAGGGTTAAAGAGAGTGAAACAAGATGAAGGTGGGTTAAAGAGAGTGAAACAAGACGAAGGAGGGTTAAAGAGAGTGAAACAAGATGAAGGATGGTTAAAGAGAGTGAAACTAGATGAAGGAGGGTTAAAGAGAGTGAAACAAGATGAAGGAGGGTTAAAGAGAGTGAAACAAGATGAATGAGGGTTAAAGAGAGTGAAACAAGATGAATGAGGGTTAAAGAGAGTGGAACAAGATGAATGAGGGTTAAAGAGAATGAAACAAGATAAATGAGGGGTAAAGAGTGTGAAACAAGATGAATGAGGGTTAAAGAGAGTGAAACGAGATGAAGGAGGGTTAAAGAGAGTGAAACGAGATGAAGGAGGGTTAAAGCAAGTGAAACAAGATGAATGAGGGTTAAAGAGAGTGAAACAAGTTGAAGGAGGGGTAAAGAGAGTGAAACGAGATGAAGGAGGGTTAAAGAGAGTGGAAAACAATGAAGGAGGGTTAAAGCAAGTGAAACAAGATGAAGGAGGGTTAAAGAGAGTGAAAGAAAATGAAGGTGGGTTAAAGCAAGTGAAAAAGGTTGAATGAGGGTTAAAGAGAGTGAAACAAGACGAATGAATGTTAAAGAGGGAAACAAGATGACTGAGGGTTAAAGAGGGTGAATCAATACGAATGAGGGTTAAAGAGAGAAACAAGATGAATGAGGGTTAAAGAGGGTGAATCAATACGAATGAGGGTTAAAGAGAGAAACAAGATGAATGTGGGTTAAAGAGAGTGAAACAAGATGAAAGAGGCTTAAAGAGAGTGAAACAAGTTGAATGAGGGTTAATGAGAGTGAAACAAGATAAATGAGGGTTAAAGAGAGTGAAACAAGATGAAGGAGGGGTAAAGAGAGTGAAACGAGATGAAGGAGGGTTAAAGAGAGTGAAACAAGATGAATGAGGGTTAAAGAGAGTGAAACAAGTTGAAGGAGGGATAAAGAGAGTGAAACGAGATGAAGGAGGGTTAAAGAGAGTGAAACAAGATGAAGGAGGGGTAAAGAGAGTGAAACGAGATGAAGGAGGGTTAATGAGAGTGAAACGAGATGAAGGAGGGTTAAAGCAAGTGAAACAAGATGAATGAGGGTTAAAGAGAGTGAAACAAGTTGAAGGAGGGGTAAAGAGAGTGAAACGAGATGAAGGAGGGTTAAAGAGAGTGAAACGAGATGAAGGAGGGTTAAAGCAAGTGAAACAAGATGAATGAGGGTTAAAGAGAGTGAAACGAGATGAAGGAGGGTTAAAGAGAGTTGAAAACGATGAAGGAGGGTTAAAGCAAGTGAAACAAGATGAAGGAGGGTTAAAGAGGGTTAAAGAGAGTGAAACAAAATGAAGGAGGGTTAAAGCAAGTGAAAAAAGATGAATGAGGGTTAAAGAGAGTGAAACAAGACGAATGAGGGTTAAAGAGAGGAAAACAAGGTAAATGAGGGTTAAAGAGCGTGAATCAATACGAATGAAGGTTAAAGAGAGAAACAAGATGAATGTGGGTTAAAGAGAGTGAAACAAGATGAATGAGGGTTAAAGAGAGTGAAACAAGATGAAGGAATGGTAAAGAGAGTGAAACGAGATGAAGGAGGGTTAAAGCGAGTGAAACAAGATGAAGGAGGGTTAAAGCAAGTGAAACAAGATGAATGAGGGTTAAAGAGAGTGAAACAAGATGAAGGTGGGTTAAAGAGAGTGAAACAAGACGAAGGAGGGTTAAAGAGAGTGAAACAAGATGAAGGATGGTTAAAGAGAGTGAAACTAGATGAAGGAGGGTTAAAGAGAGTGAAACAAGATGAAGGAGGGTTAAAGAGAGTGAAACAAGATGAATGAGGGTTAAAGAGAGTGAAACAAGATGAATGAGGGTTAAAGAGAGTGAAACAAGATGAATGAGGGTTAAAGAGAGTGAAACAAGATGAAGGAGGGTAAAAGAGAGTGAAACAAGATGAATGAGGGTTAAAGAGAGTGAAACAGGATGAAGGAGGGTTAAAGAGAATGAAACAAGATGAATGAGGGTTAAAGAGAGTGAAACAAGATGAATGAGGGTTAAAGAGAGAGAAACAAGATGAAGTGGGGTTAAATTGAGTGAAACGAGATGAAAGAGGGTTAAAGAGAGTGAAACAAGATGAAGGAGGGACAAAGAGAGTGAAACGAGATAAAGGAGGGTTAATGAGAATGAAACAAGATGAAGGAGGGGTAAAGAGTGTGAAACGAGATGAAGGAGGGTTAAAGAGAGTGAAACAAGATGAATGAGGGTTAAAGAGAGTGAAACGAGACGAAGGAGGGTTAAAGAGCGTGAAACAAGATGAAGGAGGGTTAAAGAGAGTGAAAGGAGATGAATGAGGGTTGAAGAGAGTGAAACAAGATGAATGAGGGTTAAAGAGAGTGAAACAGGTTGAATGAGGGTTAAAGAGAGTGAAACAAGACGAATGAGGGTTAAAGAGAGTGAAACAAGATGAATGTGGGTTAAAGAGCGTGAAACAAGATGAAGGAGGGTTAAAGAGAGTGAAACGAGATGAAAGGGTTAAAGAGAGTGAAACAAGATGAATGAGGGTTAAGGAGAGTGAAACAAGATGAATGAGTGTTAAACGGAGTGAAACAAGATGAATGAGGGTTACAGAGAGTGAAACAAGATGAATGAGGGTTAAAGAGAGTGAAACAAGATTAATGAGGGTTAATGAGAGTGAAACAAGATGAATGAGGGTTAAAGAGAGTGAAACAAGATGAAGGAGGGTTAAAGAGAGTGAAACAAGATGAATGAGGGTTAGCGAGAGTGAAACAAGATGGATGTCGGTTAAAGAGAGTGAAACAGGATGAAGGAGGGTTAAAGAGAGTGAAATGAGATGAAGGAGGGTTAAAGAGAGTGAAACAAGATGAAGGAGGGTTAAAGCAAGTGAAAAAGGTTGAATGAGGGTTGAAGAGAGTGAAACAAGACGAATGAGGGTTAAAGAGGGAAACAAGATGAATGAGGGTTAAAGAGGGTGAATCAATACGAATGAGGGTTAAAGAGAGAAACAAGATGAATGTGGGTTAAAGAGAGTGAAACAAGATGAAAGAGGCTTAAAGAGAGTGCAACAAGTTGAATGAGGGTTAATGAGAGTGAAACAAGATAAATGAGGGTTAAAGAGAGAGAAACAAGATGAAGGAGGGGTAAAGAGAGTGAAACGAGAAGAAGGAGGGTTAAAGAGAGTGAAACGAGATGAAGGAGGGTTAATGCAAGTGAAACAAGATGAATGAGGGTTAAAGAGAGTGAAACAAGTTGAAGGAGGGGTAAAGAGAGTGAAACGAGATGAAGGAGGGTTAAAGAGAGTGGAAAACGATGAAGGAGGGTTAAAGCAAGTGAAACAAGATGAAGGAGGGTTAAAGAGGGTTAAAGAGAGTGAAACAAAATGAAGGAGGGTTAAAGCAAGTGAAAAAAGATGAATGAGGGTTAAAGAGAGTGAAACAAGACGAATGAGGGTTAAAGAGAGTGAAACAAGATGAATGAGGGTTAAAGAGAGTGAAACAAGATGAAGGAGGGTAAAAGAGAGTGAAACAAGATGAATGAGGGTTAAAGAGAGTGAAACAGGATGAAGGAGGGTTAAAGAGAATGAAACAAGATGAATGAGGGTTAAAGAGAGTGAAACAAGATGAATGAGGGTTAAAGAGAGTGAAACAAGACGAATGACGGTTAAAGAGGGAAACAAGATGACTGAGGGTTAAAGAGGGTGAATCAATACGAATGAGGGTTAAAGAGAGAAACAAGATGAATGAGGGTTAAAGAGGGTGAATCAATACGAATGAGGGTTAAAGAGAGAAACAAGATGAAGGAGGGTTAAAGAGAGTGAAACAAGATGAAGGAGGGTTAAAGAGAGTGAAACAAGATGAAGGAGTGTGAAGGAGAGTGAAACAAAATGAATGAGGGTTAAAGAGAGTGAAACAAGATGAATGAGGGTTAAAGACAGTGAAGCAAGATGAATGTGGGTTAAAGAGAGTGAAACAAGATGAAGGAGGGTTAAAGAGAGTGAAACAAAATGAAGGAGGGTTAAAGAGAGTGAAACGAGATGAAAGGGTTAAAGAGAGTGAAACAAGATGAATGAGGGTTAAGGAGAGTGAAACAAGATGAATGAGTGTTAAACTTAGTGAAACAAGATGAATGAGGGTTACAGAGAGTGAAACATGATGAATGAGGGTTAAAGAGAGTGAAACAAGATGAATGAGGGTTAATGAGAGTGAAACAAGATGAATGAGGGTTAAAGAGAGTGAAACAAGATGAAGGAGGGTTAAAGAGAGTGAAACAAGATGAATGTGGGTTAAAGAGAGTGAAACAAGATGAAAGTGGCTTAAAGAGAGCGAAACAAGTTGAATGAGGGTTAATGAGAGTGAAACAAGATAAATGAGGGTTAAAGAGAGTGAAACAAGATGAAGGAGGGGTAAAGAGAGTGAAACGAGACGAAGGAGGGTTAAAGAGAGTGAAACGAGATGAAGGAGGGTTAAAGCAAGTGAAACAAGATGAATGAGGGTTAAAGAGAGTGAAACGAGATGAAGTAGGGTTAAAGAGAGTGGAAAACGATGAAGGAGGGTTAAAGCAAGTGAAACATGATGAAGGAGGGTTATAGAGGGTTAAAGAGAGTGAAACAAAATGAAGGAGGGTTAAAGCAAGTGAAAAAAGATGAATGAGGGTTAAAGAGAGTGAAACAAGACGAATGAGGGTTAAAGAGAGGGAAACAAGGTGAATGAGGGTTAAAGAGCGTGAATCAATACGAATGAAGGTTAAAGAGAGAAACAAGATGAATGTGTGTTAAAGAGAGTGAAACAAGATAAATGAGGGTTAAAGAGAGTGAAACAAGATGAAGGAAGGGTAAAGAGAGTGAAACGAGATGAAGGAGGGTTAAAGCGAGTGAAACAAGATGAAGGAGGGTTAAAGCAAGTGACACAAGATGAATGAGGGTTAAGGAGAGTGAAACAAGATGAATGAGTGTTAAACGGAGTGAAACAAGATGAATGAGGGTTATAGAGAGTGAAACATGATGAATGAGGGTTAAATAGAGTGAAACAAGATGAATGAGGGTTAATGAGAGTGAAAGAAGATGAATGAGGGTTAAAGAGAGTGAAACAAGATGAAGGAGGGTTAAAGAGAGTGAAACAAGATGAATGTGGGTTAAAGAGAGTGAAACAAGATGAAAGTGGCTTAAAGAGAGTGAAACAAGTTGAATGAGGGTTAATGAGAGTGAAACAAGATAAATGAGGGTTAAAGAGAGTGAAACAAGATGAAGGAGGGGTAAAGAGAGTGAAACGAGACGAAGGAGGGTTAAAGAGAGTGAAACGAGATGAAGGAGGGTTAAAGCAAGTGAAACAAGATGAATGAGGGTTAAAGAGAGTGAAACGAGATGAAGGAGGGTTAAAGAGAGTGGAAAACGATGAAGGAGGGTTAAAGCAAGTGAAACATGATGAAGGAGGGTTATAGAGGGTTAAAGAGAGTGAAACAAAATGAAGGAGGGTTAAAGCAAGTGAAAAAAGATGAATGAGGGTTAAAGAGAGTGAAACAAGACGAATGAGGGTTAAAGAGAGGGAAACAAGGTGAATGAGGGTTAAAGAGCGTGAATCAATACGAATGAAGGTTAAAGAGAGAAACAAGATGAATGTGGGTTAAAGAGAGTGAAACAAGATAAATGAGGGTTAAAGAGAGTGAAACAAGATGAAGGAAGGGTAAAGAGAGTGAAACGAGATGAAGGAGGGTTAAAGAGAGTGAAACAAGATGAAGGAGGGTTAAAGCAAGTGACACAAGATGAATGAGGGTTAAAGAGAGTGAAACAAGATGAAGGCGGGTTAAAGAGAGTGAAACAAGATGAATGTGGGTTAAAGAGAGTGAAACAAGATGAAGGAGGGTTAAAGAGAGTGAAACGAGATGAAAGGGTTAAAGAGAGTGAAACAAGATGAATGAGGGTTAAGGAAAGTGAAACAAGATGAATGAGTGTTAAACGGAGTGAAACAAGATGAATGAGGGTTACAGAGAGTGAAACAAGATGAATGAGGGTTAAAGAGAGTGAAACAAGATTAATGAGGGTTAATGAGAGTGAAACAAGATGAATGAGGGTTAAAGAGAGTGAAACAAGATGAAGGAGGGTTAAAGAGAGTGAAACAAGATGAATGAGGGTTAGCGAGAGTGAAACAAGATGGATGTCGGTTAAACAGAGTGAAACAAGATGAAGGAGGGTTAAAGAGAGTGAAACAAGATGAAGGAGGGTTAAAGCAAGTGAAAAAGGTTCAATGAGGGTTAAAGAGAGTGAAACAAGACGAATGAGGGTTAAAGAGGGAAACAAGATGAATGAGGGTTAAAGAGCGTGAATCAATACGAATGAGGGTTAAAGAGAGAAACAAGATGAATGTGGGTTAAAGAGAGTGAAACAAGATGAAAGAGGCTTAAAGAGAGTGCAACAAGTTGAATGAGGGTTAATGAGAGTGAAACAAGATAAATGAGGGTTAAAGAGAGTGAAACAAGATGAAGGAGGGGTAAAGAGAGTGAAACGAGATGAAGGAGGGTTAAAGAGAGTGAAACGAGATGAAGGAGGGTTAAAGCAAGTGAAACAAGATGAATGAGGGTTAAAGAGAGTGAAACAAGTTGAAGGAGGGGTAAAGAGAGTGAAACGAGATGAAGGAGGGTTAAAGATAGTGGAAAACGATGAAGGAGGGTTAAAGCAAGTGAAACAAGATGAAGGAGGGTTAAAGAGGGTTAAAGAGAGTGAAACAAAATGAAGGAGGGTTAAAGCAAGTGAAAAAAGATGAATGAGGGTTAAAGAGAGTGAAACAAGACGAATGAGGGTTAAAGAGGGGGAAACAAGGTGAATGAGGGTTAAAGAGCGTGAATCAATACGAATGAAGGTTAAAGAGAGAAACAAGATGAATGTGGGTTAAAGAGAGTGAAACAAGATAAATGAGGGTTAAAGAGAGTGGAACAAGATGAATGAGGGTTAAAGAGAATGAAACAAGATGAATGAGGGTTAAAGAGAGTGAAACAAGATGAATGAGGGTTAAAGAGAGTGAAACAAGATGAAGGAGGGTAAAAGAGAGTGAAACAAGATGAATGAGGGTTAAAGAGAGTGAAACAGGATGAAGGAGGGTTAAAGAGAATGAAACAAGATGAATGAGGGTTAAAGAGAGTGAAACAAGATGAATGAGGGTTAAAGAGAGTGAAACAAGATGAAGTGGGGTTAAAGAGAGTGAAACGAGATGAAGGAGGGTTAAAGAGAGTGAAACAAGATGAAGGAGGGATAAAGAGAGTGAAACGAGATAAAGGAGGGTTAATCAGAATGAAACAAGATGAAGGAGGGGTAAAGAGTGTGAAACCAGATGAAGGAGGGTTAAAGAGAGTGAAACAAGATGAATGAGGGTTAAAGAGAGTGAAACGAGACGAAGGAGGGTTAAAGAGCGTGAAACAAGATGAAGGAGGATTAAAGAGAGTGAAAGGAGATGAATGAGGGTTGAAGAGAGTGAAACAAGATGAATGAGGGTTAAAGAGAGTGAAACAGGTTGAATGAGGGTTAAAGAGAGTGAAACAAGATGAATGAGGGTTATAGAGAGTGAAACAAGATGAAAGAGGGTTAAAGAGAGTGAAACAAGATGAATGAGGGTGAAAGAGAGTGAAACAAGATGAAGGAGGGTTAAAGAGAGTGAAACAAGATGAAGGAGGGTTAAAGAGAGTGAAACAAGATGAAGGAGTGTTAAAGAGAGTGAAACAAGATGAAGGAGTGTGAAGGAGAGTGAAACAAAATGAATGAGGGTTAAAGAGAGTGAAACAAGATGAATGAGGGTTAAAGACAGTGAAGCAAGATGAATGTGGGTTAAAGAGAGTGAAACAAGATGAAGGAGGGTTAAAGAGAGTGAAACAAAATGAAGGAGGGTTAAAGAGAGTGAAACGAGATGAAAGGGTTAAAGAGAGTGAAACAAGATGAATGAGGGTTAAGGAGAGTGAAACAAGATGAATGAGTGTTAAACTTAGTGAAACAAGATGAATGAGGGTTACAGAGAGTGAAACATGATGAATGAGGGTTAAAGAGAGTGAAACAAGATGAATGAGGGTTAATGAGAGTGAAACAAGATGAATGAGGGTTAAAGAGAGTGAAACAAGATGAAGGAGGGTTAAAGAGAGTGAAACAAGATGAATGTGGGTTAAAGAGAGTGAAACAAGATGAAAGTGGCTTAAAGAGAGCGAAACAAGTTGAATGAGGGTTAATGAGAGTGAAACAAGATAAATGAGGGTTAAAGAGAGTGAAACAAGATGAAGGAGGGGTAAAGAGAGTGAAACGAGACGAAGGAGGGTTAAAGAGAGTGAAACGAGATGAAGGAGGGTGAAAGCAAGTGAAACAAGATGAATGAGGGTTAAAGAGAGTGAAACGAGATGAAGTAGGGTTAAAGAGAGTGGAAAACGATGAAGGAGGGTGAAAGCAAGTGAAACATGATGAAGGAGGGTTAAAGCAAGTGAAAAAAGATGAATGAGGGTTAAAGAGAGTGAAACAAGACGAATGAGGGTTAAAGAGAGGGAAACAAGGTGAATGAGGGTTAAAGAGCGTGAATCAATACGAATGAAGGTTAAAGAGAGAAACAAGATGAATGTGTGTTAAAGAGAGTGAAACAAGATAAATGAGGGTTAAAGAGAGTGAAACAAGATGAAGGAAGGGTAAAGAGAGTGAAACGAGATGAAGGAGGGTTAAAGCGAGTGAAACAAGATGAAGGAGGGTTAAAGCAAGTGACACAAGATGAATGAGGGTTAAGGAGAGTGAAACAAGATGAATGAGTGTTAAACGGAGTGAAACAAGATGAATGAGGGTTATAGAGAGTGAAACATGATGAATGAGGGTTAAATAGAGTGAAACAAGATGAATGAGGGTTAATGAGAGTGAAACAAGATGAATGAGGGTTAAAGAGAGTGAAACAAGATGAAGGAGGGTTAAAGAGAGTGAAACAAGATGAATGTGGGTTAAAGAGAGTGAAACAAGATGAAAGTGGCTTAAAGAGAGTGAAACAAGTTGAATGAGGGTTAATGAGAGTGAAACAAGATAAATGAGGGTTAAAGAGAGTGAAACAAGATGAAGGAGGGGTAAAGAGAGTGAAACGAGACGAAGGAGGGTTAAAGAGAGTGAAACGAGATGAAGGAGGGTTAAAGCAAGTGAAACAAGATGAATGAGGGTTAAAGAGAGTGAAACGAGATGAAGGAGGGTTAAAGAGAGTGGAAAACAATGAAGGAGGGTTAAAGCAAGTGAAACATGATGAAGGAGGGTTATAGAGGGTTAAAGAGAGTGAAACAAAATGAAGGAGGGTTAAAGCAAGTGAAAAAAGATGAATGAGGGTTAAAGAGAGTGAAACAAGACGAATGAGGGTTAAAGAGAGGGAAACAAGGTGAATGAGGGTTAAAGAGCGTGAATCAATACGAATGAAGGTTAAAGAGAGAAACAAGATGAATGTGGGTTAAAGAGAGTGAAACAAGATAAATGAGGGTTAAAGAGAGTGAAACAAGATGAAGGAAGGGTAAAGAGAGTGAAACGAGATGAAGGAGGGTTAAAGAGAGTGAAACAAGATGAAGGAGGGTTAAAGCAAGTGACACAAGATGAATGAGGGTTAAAGAGAGTGAAACAAGATGAAGGCGGGTTAAAGAGAGTGAAACAAGACGAAGGAGGGTTAAAGAGAGTGAAACAAGATGAAGGATGGTTAAAGAGAGTGAAACTAGATGAAGGAGGGTTAAAGAGAGTGAAACAAGATGAAGGAGGGGTAAAGAGAGTGAAACGAGACGAAGGAGGGTTAAAGAGAGTGAAACGAGATGAAGGAGGGTTAAAGAAAGTGAAACAAGATGAATGAGGGTTAAAGAGAGTGAAACGAGATGAAGGAGGGTTAAAGAGAGTGGAAAACGATGAAGGAGGGTTAAAGCAAGTGAAACATGATGAAGGAGGGTTATAGAGGGTTAAAGAGAGTGAAACAAAATGAAGGAGGGTTAAAGCAAGTGAAAAAAGATGAATGAGGGTTAAAGAGAGTGAAACAAGACGAATGAGGGTTAAAGAGAGGGAAACAAGGTGAATGAGGGTTAAAGAGCGTGAATCAATACGAATGAAGGTTAAAGAGAGAAACAAGATGAATGTGGGTTAAAGAGAGTGAAACAAGATAAATGAGGGTTAAAGAGAGTGAAACAAGATGAAGGAAGGGTAAAGAGAGTGAAACGAGATGAAGGAGGGTTAAAGCGAGTGAAACAAGATGAAGGAGGGTTAAAGCAAGTGACACAAGATGAATGAGGGTTAAAGAGAGTGAAACAAGATGAAGGCGGGTTAAAGAGAGTGAAACAAGACGAAGGAGGGTTAAAGAGAGTGAAACAAGATGAAGGATGGTTAAAGAGAGTGAAACTAGATGAAGGAGGGTTAAAGAGAGTGAAACAAGATGAAGGAGGGTTAAAGAGAGTGAAACAAGATGAATGAGGGTTAAAGAGAGTGAAACAAGATGAATGAGGGTTAAAGAGAGTGGGACAAGATGAATGAGGGTTAAAGAGAATGAAACAAGATGAATGAGGGGTAAAGAGTGTGAAACAAGATGAAAGAGGGGTAAAGAGAGTGAAACGAGATGAAGGAGGGTTAAAGAGAGTGGAAAACAATGAAGGAGGGTTAAAGCAAGTGAAACACGATGAATGAGGGTTAAAGAGGGTGAATCAATACGAATGAGGGTTAAAGAGAGAAACAAGATGAATGTAGGTTAAAGAGAGTGAAACAAGATGAAAGAGGCTTAAAGAGAGTGAAACGAGTTGAATGAGGGTTAATGAGAGTGAAACAAGATAAATGAGGGTTAAAGAGAGTGAAACAAGATGAAGGAGGGGTAAAGAGAGTGAAACGAGATGAAGGAGGGTTAAAGAGAGTGAAACGAGATGAAGGAGGGTTAAAGCAAGTGAAACAAGATGAATGAGGGTTAAAGAGAGTGAAACAAGTTGAAGGAGGGGTAAAGAGAGTGAAACAAGATGAAGGAGGGTTAAAGAGAGTGGAAAACGATGAAGGAGGGTTAAAGCAAGTGAAACAAGATGAAGGAGGGTTAAAGAGGGTTAAAGAGAGTGAAACAAAATGAAGGAGGGTTAAAGCAAGTGAAAAAAGATGAATGAGGTTAAAGAGAGTGAAACAAGACGAATGAGGGTTAAACAGAGGGAAACAAGGTGAATGAGGGTTAAAGAGCGTGAATCAATACGGATGAGGGTTAAAGAGAGAAACAAGATGAATGTGGGTTAAAGAGAGTGAAACAAGATAAATGAGGGTTAAAGAGAGTGAAACAAGATGAAGGAAGGGTAAAGAGAGTGAAACGAGATGAAGGAGGGTTAAAGAGAGTGAAACAAGTTGAAGGAGGGGTAAAGAGAGTGAAACGAGATGAAGGAGGGTTAAAGAGAGTGGAAAACGATGAAGGAGGGTTAAAGCAAGTGAAACAAGATGAAGGAGGGTTAAAGAGGGTTAAAGAGAGTGAAACAAAATGAAGGAGGGTTAAAGCAAGTGAAAAAAGATGAATGAGGGTTAAAGAGAGTGAAACAAGATGAAGGCGGGTTAAAGAGAGTGAAACAAGACGAAGGAGGGTTAAAGAGAGTGAAACAAGATGAAGGATGGTTAAAGAGAGTGAAACTAGATGAAGGAGGGTTAAAGAGAGTGAAACAAGATGAAGGAGAGTTAAAGAGAGTGAAACAAGATGAATGAGGGTTAAAGAGAGTGAAACAAGACGAATGAGGGTTAAAGAGAGTGGAACAAGATGAAGGAGGGTAAAAGAGAGTGAAACAAGATGAATGAGGGTTAAAGAGAGTGAAACAGGATGAAGGAGGGTTAAAGAGAATGAAACAAGATGAATGAGGGTTAAAGAGAGTGAAACAAGATGAAGTGGGGTTAAAGAGAGTGAAACAAGATGAAGGAGGGTTAAAGAGGGTGAATCAATACGAATGAGGGTTAAAGAGAGAAACAAGATGAATGTGGGTTAAAGAGAGTGAAACAAGATGAAAGAGGCTTAAAGAGAGTGCAACAAGTTGAATGAGGGTTAATGAGAGTGAAACAAGATAAATGAGGGTTAAAGAGAGTGAAACAAGATGAAGGAGGGGTAAAGAGAGTGAAACGAGATGAAGGAGGGTTAAAGAGAGTGAAACGAGATGAAGGAGGGTTAAAGCAAGTGAAACAAGATGAATGAGGGTTAAAGAGAGTGAAACAAGTTGAAGGAGGGGTAAAGAGAGTGAAACGAGATGAAGGAGGGTTAAAGATAGTGGAAAACGATGAAGGAGGGTTAAAGCAAGTGAAACAAGATGAAGGAGGGTTAAAGAGGGTTAAAGAGAGTGAAACAAAATGAAGGAGGGTTAAAGCAAGTGAAAAAAGATGAATGAGGGTTAAAGAGAGTGAAACAAGACGAATGAGGGTTAAAGAGAGGGAAACAAGGTGAATGAGGGTTAAAGAGCGTGAATCAATACGAATGAAGGTTAAAGAGAGAAACAAGATGAATGTGGGTTAAAGAGAGTGAAACAAGATAAATGAGGGTTAAAGAGAGTGGAACAAGATGAATGAGGGTTAAAGAGAATGAAACAAGATGAATGAGGGTTAAAGAGAGTGAAACAAGATGAATGAGGGTTAAAGAGAGTGAAACAAGATGAAAGAGGGTAAAAGAGAGTGAAACAAGATGAATGAGGGTTAAAGAGAGTGAAACAGGATGAAGGAGGGTTAAAGAGAATGAAACAAGATGAATGAGGGTTAAAGAGAGTGAAACAAGATGAATGAGGGTTAAAGAGAGTGAAACAAGATGAAGTGGGGTTAAAGAGAGTGAAACGAGATGAAGGAGGGTTAAAGAGAGTGAAACAAGATGAAGGAGGGATAAAGAGAGTGAAACGAGATAAAGGAGGGTTAATCAGAATGAAACAAGATGAAGGAGGGGTAAAGAGTGTGAAACCAGATGAAGGAGGGTTAAAGAGAGTGAAACAAGATGAATGAGGGTTAAAGAGAGTGAAACGAGACGAAGGAGGGTTAAAGAGCGTGAAACAAGATGAAGGAGGATTAAAGAGAGTGAAAGGAGATGAATGAGGGTTGAAGAGAGTGAAACAAGATGAATGAGGGTTAAAGAGAGTGAAACAGGTTGAATGAGGGTTAAAGAGAGTGAAACAAGATGAATGAGGGTTATAGAGAGTGAAACAAGATGAAAGAGGGTTAAAGAGAGTGAAACAAGATGAATGAGGGTGAAAGAGAGTGAAACAAGATGAAGGAGGGTTAAAGAGAGTGAAACAAGATGAAGGAGGGTTAAAGAGAGTGAAACAAGATGAAGGAGTGTTAAAGAGAGTGAAACAAGATGAAGGAGTGTGAAGGAGAGTGAAACAAAATGAATGAGGGTTAAAGAGAGTGAAACAAGATGAATGAGGGTTAAAGACAGTGAAGCAAGATGAATGTGGGTTAAAGAGAGTGAAACAAGATGAAGGAGGGTTAAAGAGAGTGAAACAAAATGAAGGAGGGTTAAAGAGAGTGAAACAAGATGAAAGGGTTAAAGAGAGTGAAACAAGATGAATGAGGGTTAAGGAGAGTGAAACAAGATGAATGAGTGTTAAACTTAGTGAAACAAGATGAATGAGGGTTACAGAGAGTGAAACATGATGAATGAGGGTTAAAGAGAGTGAAACAAGATGAATGAGGGTTAATGAGAGTGAAACAAGATGAATGAGGGTTAAAGAGAGTGAAACAAGATGAAGGAGGGTTAAAGAGAGTGAAACAAGATGAATGTGGGTTAAAGAGAGTGAAACAAGATGAAAGTGGCTTAAAGAGAGCGAAACAAGTTGAATGAGGGTTAATGAGAGTGAAACAAGATGAATGTGGGTTAAAGAGAGTGAAACAAGATGAAGGAGGGGTAAAGAGAGTGAAACGAGACGAAGGAGGGTTAAAGAGAGTGAAACGAGATGAAGGAGGGTTAAAGCAAGTGAAACAAGATGAATGAGGGTTAAAGAGAGTGAAACGAGATGAAGTAGGGTTAAAGAGAGTGGAAAACGATGAAGGAGGGTTAAAGCAAGTGAAACATGATGAAGGAGGGTTAAAGCAAGTGAAAAAAGATGAATGAGGGTTAAAGAGAGTGAAACAAGACGAATGAGGGTTAAAGAGAGGGAAACAAGGTGAATGAGGGTTAAAGAGCGTGAATCAATACGAATGAAGGTTAAAGAGAGAAACAAGATGAATGTGTGTTAAAGAGAGTGAAACAAGATAAATGAGGGTTAAAGAGAGTGAAACAAGATGAAGGAAGGGTAAAGAGAGTGAAACGAGATGAAGGAGGGTTAAAGCGAGTGAAACAAGATGAAGGAGGGTTAAAGCAAGTGACACAAGATGAATGAGGGTTAAGGAGAGTGAAACAAGATGAATGAGTGTTAAACGGAGTGAAACAAGATGAATGAGGGTTATAGAGAGTGAAACATGATGAATGAGGGTTAAATAGAGTGAAACAAGATGAATGAGGGTTAATGAGAGTGAAACAAGATGAATGAGGGTTAAAGAGAGTGAAACAAGATGAAGGAGGGTTAAAGAGAGTGAAACAAGATGAATGTGGGTTAAAGAGAGTGAAACAAGATGAAAGTGGCTTAAAGAGAGTGAAACAAGTTGAATGAGGGTTAATGAGAGTGAAACAAGATAAATGAGGGTTAAAGAGAGTGAAACAAGATGAAGGAGGGGTAAAGAGAGTGAAACGAGACGAAGGAGGGTTAAAGAGAGTGAAACGAGATGAAGGAGGGTTAAAGCAAGTGAAACAAGATGAATGAGGGTTAAAGAGAGTGAAACGAGATGAAGGAGGGTTAAAGAGAGTGGAAAACAATGAAGGAGGGTTAAAGCAAGTGAAACATGATGAAGGAGGGTTATAGAGGGTTAAAGAGAGTGAAACAAAATGAAGGAGGGTTAAAGCAAGTGAAAAAAGATGAATGAGGGTTAAAGAGAGTGAAACAAGACGAATGAGGGTTAAAGAGAGGGAAACAAGGTGAATGAGGGTTAAAGAGCGTGAATCAATACGAATGAAGGTTAAAGAGAGAAACAAGATGAATGTGGGTTAAAGAGAGTGAAACAAGATAAATGAGGGTTAAAGAGAGTGAAACAAGATGAAGGAAGGGTAAAGAGAGTGAAACGAGATGAAGGAGGGTTAAAGAGAGTGAAACAAGATGAAGGAGGGTTAAAGCAAGTGACACAAGATGAATGAGGGTTAAAGAGAGTGAAACAAGATGAAGGCGGGTTAAAGAGAGTGAAACAAGACGAAGGAGGGTTAAAGAGAGTGAAACAAGATGAAGGATGGTTAAAGAGAGTGAAACTAGATGAAGGAGGGTTAAAGAGAGTGAAACAAGATGAAGGAGGGGTAAAGAGAGTGAAACGAGACGAAGGAGGGTTAAAGAGAGTGAAACGAGATGAAGGAGGGTTAAAGAAAGTGAAACAAGATGAATGAGGGTTAAAGAGAGTGAAACGAGATGAAGGAGGGTTAAAGAGAGTGGAAAACGATGAAGGAGGGTTAAAGCAAGTGAAACATGATGAAGGAGGGTTATAGAGGGTTAAAGAGAGTGAAACAAAATGAAGGAGGGTTAAAGCAAGTGAAAAAAGATGAATGAGGGTTAAAGAGAGTGAAACAAGACGAATGAGGGTTAAAGAGAGGGAAACAAGGTGAATGAGGGTTAAAGAGCGTGAATCAATACGAATGAAGGTTAAAGAGAGAAACAAGATGAATGTGGGTTAAAGAGAGTGAAACAAGATAAATGAGGGTTAAAGAGAGTGAAACAAGATGAAGGAAGGGTAAAGAGAGTGAAACGAGATGAAGGAGGGTTAAAGAGAGTGAAACAAGATGAAGGAGGGTTAAAGCAAGTGACACAAGATGAATGAGGGTTAAAGAGAGTGAAACAAGATGAAGGCGGGTTAAAGAGAGTGAAACAAGACGAAGGAGGGTTAAAGAGAGTGAAACAAGATGAAGGATGGTTAAAGAGAGTGAAACTAGATGAAGGAGGGTTAAAGAGAGTGAAACAAGATGAAGGAGGGGTAAAGAGAGTGAAACGAGACGAAGGAGGGTTAAAGAGAGTGAAACGAGATGAAGGAGGGTTAAAGAAAGTGAAACAAGATGAATGAGGGTTAAAGAGAGTGAAACGAGATGAAGGAGGGTTAAAGAGAGTGGAAAACGATGAAGGAGGGTTAAAGCAAGTGACACAAGATGAATGAGGGTTAAAGAGAGTGAAACAAGATGAAGGCGGGTTAAAGAGAGTGAAACAAGACGAAGGAGGGTTAAAGAGAGTGAAACAAGATGAAGGATGGTTAAAGAGAGTGAAACTAGATGAAGGAGGGTTAAAGAGAGTGAAACAAGATGAAGGAGGGTTAAAGAGAGTGAAACAAGATGAATGAGGGTTAAAGAGAGTGAAACAAGATGAATGAGGGTTAAAGAGAGTGGGACAAGATGAATGAGGGTTAAAGAGAATGAAACAAGATGAATGAGGGGTAAAGAGTGTGAAACAAGATGAATGAGGGTTAAAGAGAGTGAAACGAGATGAAGGAGGGTTAAAGAGAGTGAAACGAGATGAAGGAGGGTTAAAGCAAGTGAAACAAGATGAATGAGGGTTAAAGAGAGTGAAACAAGTTGAAAGAGGGGTAAAGAGAGTGAAACGAGATGAAGGAGGGTTAAAGAGAGTGGAAAACAATGAAGGAGGGTTAAAGCAAGTGAAACACGATGAATGAGGGTTAAAGAGGGTGAATCAATACGAATGAGGGTTAAAGAGAGAAACAAGATGAATGTAGGTTAAAGAGAGTGAAACAAGATGAAAGAGGCTTAAAGAGAGTGAAACGAGTTGAATGAGGGTTAATGAGAGTGAAACAAGATAAATGAGGGTTAAAGAGAGTGAAACAAGATGAAGGAGGGGTAAAGAGAGTGAAACGAGATGAAGGAGGGTTAAAGAGAGTGAAACGAGATGAAGGAGGGTTAAAGCAAGTGAAACAAGATGAATGAGGGTTAAAGAGAGTGAAACAAGTTGAAGGAGGGGTAAAGAGAGTGAAACAAGATGAAGGAGGGTTAAAGAGAGTGGAAAACGATGAAGGAGGGTTAAAGCAAGTGAAACAAGATGAAGGAGGGTTAAAGAGGGTTAAAGAGAGTGAAACAAAATGAAGGAGGGTTAAAGCAAGTGAAAAAAGATGAATGAGGTTAAAGAGAGTGAAACAAGACGAATGAGGGTTAAACAGAGGGAAACAAGGTGAATGAGGGTTAAAGAGCGTGAATCAATACGAATGAGGGTTAAAGAGAGAAACAAGATGAATGTGGGTTAAAGAGAGTGAAACAAGATAAATGAGGGTTAAAGAGAGTGAAACAAGATGAAGGAAGGGTAAAGAGAGTGAAACGAGATGAAGGAGGGTTAAAGAGAGTGAAACAAGTTGAAGGAGGGGTAAAGAGAGTGAAACGAGATGAAGGAGGGTTAAAGAGAGTGGAAAACGATGAAGGAGGGTTAAAGCAAGTGAAACGAGATGAAGGAGGGTTAAAGAGAGTGAAACAAAATGAAGGAGGGTTAAAGAGAGTGAAACGAGATGAAAGGGTTAAAGAGAGTGAAACAAGATGAATGAGGGTTAAGGAGAGTGAAACAAGATGAATGAGTGTTAAACTTAGTGAAACAAGATGAATGAGGGTTACAGAGAGTGAAACATGATGAATGAGGGTTAAAGAGAGTGAAACAAGATGAATGAGGGTTAATGAGAGTGAAACAAGATGAATGAGGGTTAAAGAGAGTGAAACAAGATGAAGGAGGGTTAAAGAGAGAGAAACAAGATGAATGTAGGTTAAAGAGAGTGAAACAAGATGAAAGAGGCTTAAAGAGAGTGAAACGAGTTGAATGAGGGTTAATGAGAGTGAAACAAGATAAATGAGGGTTAAAGAGAGTGAAACAAGATGAAGGAGGGGTAAAGAGAGTGAAACGAGATGAAGGAGGGTTAAAGAGAGTGAAACGAGATGAAGGAGGGTTAAAGCAAGTGAAACAAGATGAATGAGGGTTAAAGAGAGTGAAACAAGTTGAAGGAGGGGTAAAGAGAGTGAAACAAGATGAAGGAGGGTTAAAGAGAGTGGAAAACGATGAAGGAGGGTTAAAGCAAGTGAAACAAGATGAAGGAGGGTTAAAGAGGGTTAAAGAGAGTGAAACAAAATGAAGGAGGGTTAAAGCAAGTGAAAAAAGATGAATGAGGTTAAAGAGAGTGAAACAAGACGAATGAGGGTTAAACAGAGGGAAACAAGGTGAATGAGGGTTAAAGAGCGTGAATCAATACGAATGAGGGTTAAAGAGAGAAACAAGATGAATGTGGGTTAAAGAGAGTGAAACAAGATAAATGAGGGTTAAAGAGAGTGAAACAAGATGAAGGAAGGGTAAAGAGAGTGAAACGAGATGAAGGAGGGTTAAAGAGAGTGAAACAAGTTGAAGGAGGGGTAAAGAGAGTGAAACGAGATGAAGGAGGGTTAAAGAGAGTGGAAAACGATGAAGGAGGGTTAAAGCAAGTGAAACGAGATGAAGGAGGGTTAAAGAGAGTGAAACAAAATGAAGGAGGGTTAAAGAGAGTGAAACGAGATGAAAGGGTTAAAGAGAGTGAAACAAGATGAATGAGGGTTAAGGAGAGTGAAACAAGATGAATGAGTGTTAAACTTAGTGAAACAAGATGAATGAGGGTTACAGAGAGTGAAACATGATGAATGAGGGTTAAAGAGAGTGAAACAAGATGAATGAGGGTTAATGAGAGTGAAACAAGATGAATGAGGGTTAAAGAGAGTGAAACAAGATGAAGGAGGGTTAAAGAGAGTGAAACAAGATGAATGTGGGTTAAAGAGAGTGAAACAAGATGAAAGTGGCTTAAAGAGAGCGAAACAAGTTGAATGAGGGTTAATGAGAGTGAAACAAGATGAATGTGGGTTAAAGAGAGTGAAACAAGATGAAGGAGGGGTAAAGAGAGTGAAACGAGACGAAGGAGGGTTAAAGAGAGTGAAACGAGATGAAGGAGGGTTAAAGCAAGTGAAACAAGATGAATGAGGGTTAAAGAGAGTGAAACGAGATGAAGTAGGGTTAAAGAGAGTGGAAAACGATGAAGGAGGGTTAAAGCAAGTGAAACATGATGAAGGAGGGTTAAAGCAAGTGAAAAAAGATGAATGAGGGTTAAAGAGAGTGAAACAAGACGAATGAGGGTTAAAGAGAGGGAAACAAGGTGAATGAGGGTTAAAGAGCGTGAATCAATACGAATGAAGGTTAAAGAGAGAAACAAGATGAATGTGTGTTAAAGAGAGTGAAACAAGATAAATGAGGGTTAAAGAGAGTGAAACAAGATGAAGGAAGGGTAAAGAGAGTGAAACGAGATGAAGGAGGGTTAAAGCGAGTGAAACAAGATGAAGGAGGGTTAAAGCAAGTGACACAAGATGAATGAGGGTTAAGGAGAGTGAAACAAGATGAATGAGTGTTAAACGGAGTGAAACAAGATGAATGAGGGTTATAGAGAGTGAAACATGATGAATGAGGGTTAAATAGAGTGAAACAAGATGAATGAGGGTTAATGAGAGTGAAACAAGATGAATGAGGGTTAAAGAGAGTGAAACAAGATGAAGGAGGGTTAAAGAGAGTGAAACAAGATGAATGTGGGTTAAAGAGAGTGAAACAAGATGAAAGTGGCTTAAAGAGAGTGAAACAAGTTGAATGAGGGTTAATGAGAGTGAAACAAGATAAATGAGGGTTAAAGAGAGTGAAACAAGATGAAGGAGGGGTAAAGAGAGTGAAACGAGACGAAGGAGGGTTAAAGAGAGTGAAACGAGATGAAGGAGGGTTAAAGCAAGTGAAACAAGATGAATGAGGGTTAAAGAGAGTGAAACGAGATGAAGGAGGGTTAAAGAGAGTGGAAAACAATGAAGGAGGGTTAAAGCAAGTGAAACATGATGAAGGAGGGTTATAGAGGGTTAAAGAGAGTGAAACAAAATGAAGGAGGGTTAAAGCAAGTGAAAAAAGATGAATGAGGGTTAAAGAGAGTGAAACAAGACGAATGAGGGTTAAAGAGAGGGAAACAAGGTGAATGAGGGTTAAAGAGCGTGAATCAATACGAATGAAGGTTAAAGAGAGAAACAAGATGAATGTGGGTTAAAGAGAGTGAAACAAGATAAATGAGGGTTAAAGAGAGTGAAACAAGATGAAGGAAGGGTAAAGAGAGTGAAACGAGATGAAGGAGGGTTAAAGAGAGTGAAACAAGATGAAGGAGGGTTAAAGCAAGTGACACAAGATGAATGAGGGTTAAAGAGAGTGAAACAAGATGAAGGCGGGTTAAAGAGAGTGAAACAAGACGAAGGAGGGTTAAAGAGAGTGAAACAAGATGAAGGATGGTTAAAGAGAGTGAAACTAGATGAAGGAGGGTTAAAGAGAGTGAAACAAGATGAAGGAGGGGTAAAGAGAGTGAAACGAGACGAAGGAGGGTTAAAGAGAGTGAAACGAGATGAAGGAGGGTTAAAGAAAGTGAAACAAGATGAATGAGGGTTAAAGAGAGTGAAACGAGATGAAGGAGGGTTAAAGAGAGTGGAAAACGATGAAGGAGGGTTAAAGCAAGTGAAACATGATGAAGGAGGGTTAAAGAGAGTGAAACAAAATGAAGGAGGGTTAAAGCAAGTGAAAAAAGATGAATGAGGGTTAAAGAGAGTGAAACAAGACGAATGAGGGTTAAAGAGAGGGAAACAAGGTGAATGAGGGTTAAAGAGCGTGAATCAATACGAATGAAGGTTAAAGAGAGAAACAAGATGAATGTGGGTTAAAGAGAGTGAAACAAGATAAATGAGGGTTAAAGAGAGTGAAACAAGATGAAGGAAGGGTAAAGAGAGTGAAACGAGATGAAGGAGGGTTAAAGCGAGTGAAACAAGATGAAGGAGGGTTAAAGCAAGTGACACAAGATGAATGAGGGTTAAAGAGAGTGAAACAAGATGAAGGCGGGTTAAAGAGAGTGAAACAAGACGAAGGAGGGTTAAAGAGAGTGAAACAAGATGAAGGATGGTTAAAGAGAGTGAAACTAGATGAAGGAGGGTTAAAGAGAGTGAAACAAGATGAAGGAGGGTTAAAGAGAGTGAAACAAGATGAATGAGGGTTAAAGAGAGTGAAACAAGATGAATGAGGGTTAAAGAGAGTGGGACAAGATGAATGAGGGTTAAAGAGAATGAAACAAGATGAATGAGGGGTAAAGAGTGTGAAACAAGATGAATGAGGGTTAAAGAGAGTGAAACGAGATGAAGGAGGGTTAAAGAGAGTGAAACGAGATGAAGGAGGGTTAAAGCAAGTGAAACAAGATGAATGAGGGTTAAAGAGAGTGAAACAAGTTGAAAGAGGGGTAAAGAGAGTGAAACGAGATGAAGGAGGGTTAAAGAGAGTGGAAAACAATGAAGGAGGGTTAAAGCAAGTGAAACACGATGAATGAGGGTTAAAGAGGGTGAATCAATACGAATGAGTGTTAAAGAGAGAAACAAGATGAATGTAGGTTAAAGAGAGTGAAACAAGATGAAAGAGGCTTAAAGAGAGTGAAACGAGTTGAATGAGGGTTAATGAGAGTGAAACAAGATAAATGAGGGTTAAAGAGAGTGAAACAAGA